>NC_137465.1:91040636-93440636 GCF_964235325.1 Thermobia domestica
TAACCAAATGCAGTTGAGATCCTTCTCCTAGTTGCTGCGTTAACTTAGATTTTGGTGGCGCGGGCGTTGCTATCAGTGATTTATCTACACCCCCTAAAATTTTCGTACCCCCTGAAAATAAAATCCTTACACCCTCCCAACTAGGGGAGTGCAATATTAAGAAGATTCATTTTCGTTATGACTAAAGCCCTCCCGGACTTTGTAGAAAATATTTTAGATGATCTTATCTTTAGGCAGAATGGAAGTTCCCGTTCTGCCTAATCTTTGGAGACAGGGAATTCTATGCGAAAAGGAAATTTTTAGGGAAATGCAGCACCGAAAAGCTTGATCCCTAGCGTGTTTGTCTGCAGATCGGAACTCCTGTACGTATAAAGCGACTGTAGTAACGAGGGTGGGAACTAAATGCAAGCCGTCAAAATGCAATGAAAATTTTGACGAGTCCAAAATCCAAGCGACAAAATCACAGGAGTATATATTGAATGTACTAGTGCACACTCTATATGATTATTTTCCCCTTCAAATGTCATGTATTCTAAAACGTTATCTGAATTTTTTAAACTAAAACAACTTTTCTTTCTTTTAAAATGTTGAAAATTGAATAAAACGTAAAAATGTTATAATAAAAGGACAGATTAGCTTTGACTACTTTCACACATACCCATATGAAAAGTTCTGGTTATTCCTATTTATTATACCTTTAATACATTTCAAATACGTTTAGCATATGACAGTAAGTCCATTCATTTAATTACGAAAAGTAACTGCGAGAATTCCTCGTCTCGAATGATTAGGCAGAACGGGAATTTCCACTCTGTCTAAAGATGTGATCATTTGAAATATTTTCTACAAAGTGCTGGAGGGCCTTTAGGCAGAAGGGGAACACACCATTAAAAATCTTGCTATTTTGGTTTTCAAAATATTTTGAATTCTTTTTTTCAAGTGCCAGAATATAATAAAAGAACTTACTTGCGACAAGATAAATTTTCAAATAAAGCACGCAACGTAAAGATTGAATGGAAACCAACCTTTACACGGCTGTGGTCATCACAGCAACGTTTGATCAATCCATTGCCAAAGATTTCATCTCGACGTCACACCAAGCATGAGAAAGTCGACGCTAATTGGCGCTGGATGAGGAAATCCAATGCAATCGTTGCAAGAATGAATTTTAAAATTTGTTAAAAAAAAAAAGAAAGTTAAATTAAAAGACGATAATAGTATACGGCCTTTAATGCAAGATTGCACTCCCCAGATTTTTTGAACGCCCCCCTAAGTTCAAAATTCTGGATAAATCACTGGTTGTTATTATGTAACACTGTAATTTTTATGAATGACAAAACTAAACTTTCTTCAGATTCATATTTTCTGTTGTAGAATGTTATTATCTATGATTGTATTAAGTTGCATTTCATTATCTCCTTTCAACTTATGGAAAACAAACAAAAGAAAATGGTAAATTTTGTATTATTTTTAGTACGAGGCCACTACTTATATTTTGAGCCTTTGCAAAACTGATTGTAGTTAGGCACTATCTCTTATTTCCATAGAAGCGTTTGACACTGTTGACCATAACATACTTCAAATGTTTTGTCAATAGCTTTATTAGTGTTTTTACGTTGACTTGAAGATTGCGTGACAGCAGAAAAATGGAATTAACTCGTGAAAATTTTCGTGCGATCGTTTATTACGATTTTCGACGTGGATTATCAAGTGTGCAATAGTGCATCGATCAACTTACTTTCACATTCGGCGATAAAGCCTCATCTTTTGCCACTGTAAAACGCTGGTATAAGATTTTACTCGTGGCCGCCATTCGCTCACTAACGAAATTCGGGAAGGTCGTTCAAAATCAGTTCTTATTCAAGATACCATTGATGCTGTGCAAAACCTAATACTGCAAGATCTTCATGTGACATACTGTAAGATTGAGGCAACCCTAGACATTACTTTCATCAGCATATATAAAATATTACGTGATCATTTAGCTGTGAGAAAGGTTTGTTCTCGTTGGATCCCACATAATTTGACACAAACTCAAAAAGGAGCTCGCGTCGATTGGTGCACACAAATGCTCAATAAATACAATGGAGACGCTTCAAAAGGCGTATATAAGACTGTAAGAGGTGACGAATCATGGATATTTGCATATGAGGCGGAACGTAAACAGCAGTCGACTGTATGGGTGTTTCAAGATGAACCAAATCCAACAAAAGTTGTTCGCACTCGAAGCTCATCGAAACAAATGGTCACCTGTTTTCTCGGGAGAACTGGTCATGTGGGAACTGTGCCTTTAGAGAAACATAGAACGGTCAACTCTGAATGGTCACAACAATTTGTTTGCCGGAGGACTTTGGTCAAATATGAAAAACAAACAAGCGCCGTCGGATCATTCTTCATCAAGACAATGCGAGCTCTCACACATCTCGTCTGACAACCGACCATTTGAACACTCAAAAAATCGAATTGATGGGTCATTCGCCGTTCAGTCCTGATTTGGCACTCAATGACCTTTTTTGTTCTAGAACGTCAAGAATAAATTGCGTGGACTACGATTTTCGTAGGCGGAAGAAGCCGTTGATGCATTCAAAAACCATATTATATAGGTGTCTCAAGAAGATCGGTAAAAATGCTTTGACAAATGGTTCGAACGAATGCAAAAGTGCATTGTTCATAAAGGAGAATATTTCGGTAAACAATAAATCAAATTTCAATGACAAATTACTGTTTTTTCATTGTTAGGCTCTAAATATAAATAGTGGCCCTCGTAAGGCAGGCTCTTAAATCCTCCGGTTTCAGACATTGAATATTTCCTTTATTCAACGACAATATATGTCTTATTATCGCTGCCACCTGGTAGTGATCAGTATCACAATCAGCTCCTCTAAACGACGGAACATCAATTATGCTAGATTATCTTCTTCTATCTACTAAGACGTGATCGATTTGATTATGTGTTTTTCTGTCTGGTGAGGTCAAAGTGTATTTATGAACGTTGCGATGTGGAAATGTACTTTTCACCATAAGGTTTTTGGATGTTGCAAAGTAACGAAGATATTGAGCTAACATTTTCAAACAGCTTTATTACCTTGTTTTTTTATATGCAAATAATCTCCTATACCATTGCGAAACTTTAGCATCAGCTTAATAGTTGATACAGCTTTTGTAGAAACAGATCAGTAGATTTTAGTGGTGCTACGTTTTGAACCTGGGGATCATGGATACAGTTGTTCATATCAAAGTAGCAATGTTTACGTCCCTTTAACTGAACAAAAGAAGTTCTGCGTTGTTCTCAAAAATGATCAAATGAATGACTAAAATTTTACTAAACAAAATTCATGTCACATTTACTTTCATAAATTAACAGAAAGTTTCAAATATGTGAAAATGCTTGTAGGTTGAGTATCCCAATTGTGTGTGATATGTAAATGGGAAATTATTATGCAAAGCCTGAAGACAAATTCTGGAAAATGAGTGAGAAAAGATTTCAAGTTCTATTTTTACAGAAAATGAGAATGGAAAGGAGAAAAGAAGACTGTGCCGTTTTCTCATTCAGAAGAGTGCTTGCGATTCTCTTACTGAATCCTGATTCTAGATGTCAGAGCCTTGTGATCTCGAAGTGCGCTTTAAGTATGGTGGTAGGCAAATGGTGAAATGGTGAGTGATTCCAGATTGGGATTAATACTGAACCCATGTTCTGCGTTGTCCAAAAAAAAAAAAAAAAAAAAAAAAAGTAGTGTTGTGTTCGATAGTGCTTCCACCCTACGGCTGCTCAAGAAATTGTGGTTTAGTGAATGTTGGGTACTTGAAACGAGGGACAGATTTTTCTCCCCCTCTAACATTCCCTACTGCTTCGATCTCTTTCATCGTTGTTGCTACGGAGAGTGCGAAAACTTTCTTCCCCTTTTAGTCCCCTCCTCCGCAGTTGATTTGCATGATTCCTCTTTTTCCTCCGCCCTATTTCCATTCCAACTCAAAGGTCTTCTCCTTCCCCTCTTTTCTTCGACTACGAAAATTCTTTTCTGCGGTCTCTCACTGTGCTCAAACATACGTTAATAGTAAGCGTTTCTCCTCCGGCTCTTCAGTGATATACAATAAATTTCTGTCGCAATGACTTGATTGTTTAATACAGAGTAGCCAATTCCAAAAATCTAAACACTACCCCTAGAATGCGTTATAAAACTAAATAAAACATAAAGTTCTAACTAATTTGAAATTCATTTTCTTTTTAATTTCACTAAATTTGTAATTATGGATTTCCATAAAAAAAATCTCACAAGTTGTATATCGTCAAGAAGAAATTTCGTTATCTGGAATAAAATGATACTGAAAATTCAAGGCAGAAAAGTAAGAATAATATACGTTTACACTCTTACTCCTTTCTTCTTCTTGTGCTTTGTTTGTTAGAAACACGCTCTGTTCCCTTGCTTGTGACTTGAACATTTATATATTTCATTTCAAGTATTAATCTTTGGTGTTAACCCAGCGTGTAACATAGTGTCTTCACTGTAGCTGTCTCTTTGTAAGACTGATAAAATCAATCTGTAAAAATGACCCGAACTTGTGTTAACCAATATGATTTTAAATTTTTCGCGCGCGCCGAATTTTAAATTTCACGAGGCAACGAAACTGAAGCCGGAGTACAGCTGGAGCTGCCGTGTGCATGCCGCGAACACAATCCCGGATATACTATAAGCTTATTTAAACGCAGAATTTTGAAATATTTAGTAAATAAAATCACTATGGAGAACAACTTCTTTACAGGAAAACATTCTTACTAACGAGAAGAGGAGGAGCCGAAAAAGATAAAGTTAGCTGGAAGTTCTGGGTTCTAATTTTGATCGAGGCTAGTTAGAGAACGAAGTTACAAAATAAACCTATATCCATACTTTCTTCGGACAGCGAGAAAATATACGGCACTTCGAAGGACGAAGTGGGAACATCATGGGAAGAAAAATCTACTGATAACGGAGAAGAAAATGCTTTGGTTTCCCTGGTGGTATCACACAAGCATTTGTGCCTATGATAACGTTGTCACAGAATATGTAAAAGCTAATTTGGATACCTGGCAATCGGACACTTATGCTATATGTTTTGCATGTTACCGGCAAAATTTGGATGCGCAAGGTGCGCAAGGATGTCTTACCCCCTACCCAATGCATGAAGAGCAAACAATATTTTTGGAAACACAGCCACGGAAGAGAGGGAGTGATACAGAACGCACAGAGTTCGTTGTATAGCTGGAGTGCAAATACTTAAACTCACAAGCAGTAGGCTACTTAACCAAGAGCAGTGTTGCCAAATGTATTTCGCGATGGAAAATATCAGATATTAACACCCATGGTAGAAATAAAACAAGCTAAACCCGCTCGCAGCCTGTCTCTTCGAGTGATTTCACCTTTGACAAAAAAATCAATGATTCTCCCGCACCCTCTTAGTTGACAGGTTGTTAACTGCATTTGAGTTGAAGATGTACGTTTTGTTTGTTTTTAAACATTTGATTAATTTGTTATACACTGTTGTGTATGACATTTTCTATGTGGAGTATTACTGTATATTTTGTGCTGTACATATTGTGTAAATAGAACTCATCTGTATTTGTTGCATTGACTTTGAAAACTTTAAGAATGCCCTCATGCGCCGTGTACAGCTGTAAAATGAACACACGAAATAGAAAAGTTGGTGAAGAGAATGTAAAGTTCCATTCAATTCCAAAGTAGGAAGATTTATAGTAATTGTAAAACAAAGGGTCTAATTTTGTCATGTGTTGTTGGACCCAAAAAACGAATCCACCCTGCTTATGACCTTAGTTTTATGAATTTTAACAACTGAATGAATATCTACATATCTTAACATAGTTTATGAGTTCTTTGCCATACTGCTTTTGTAATAATACTTTTGTCATTAATTTGCTTATTATGTATCTTCCTATATAAAATTAGAAGTTCTGACTGGCTGATTGATTAACGCCCAGGCCAAACCGATTAAGCTAGAAACTTGAAATTTTGAAAGGACATAGGATTTATAATGCGAGGTCCCACTAAAAGAGAATTTTGAAAATTCGAAGGAAAAGAGAAGAAAGAGAAGTGGAAATTAATATCTTAAAATGTTCATCCTGGGAATCTTTGAATGTTAGAAACATGACATTTGGTATATGGATTTCTCATTTAAAATAGATATATATGTAAGCGATTATATGATATTTTCCCTAGAAGAGAAGAAAATAGGGTGAAGTTACAATTGTTATAGTTGAAAGGCCGTATTTCGAAAATCGTTAATGTTATTGACATGAGAATTGGTTGGGTTGAGTTGATTTTGAGTTTAACGTCCCGTTTGGCAACGAGGCTATATGATACCTGGACCTACTGATTAACGTGGAATCCGAACTACATGATTTCCCTCCGGGAATGAAAATTGGTCTTTAGGTTTTTTATCTAAAACAATTAATGGCATGTTTCTGCGTTTTTAAATGTTTCCTTAGAAAAAAAGGTTCAAGTTTTAATTGGTAAAACACAATGGCCATATTCCGAAATCCCTTAAGAGTAGAAACATCTTGATTAAAGATGTATTTCAGCGTTTTTTGATATTATGGTTGAAGAAAAACGGCGGGAAGAAAAGTTGGGTTGAAATATTGTTATAATAAGATTGCTATATCTCGAAACCTCTTAAGATTAGAGATATTAGGGATATGAAAAGTGAGAGGCCGTAGCAAGAGCAAATGCAAGGGCCTGTAGGGGAACTTCTCGTCTAGCCAAATGCTAGTTATGCAGTTACAAACTCTGCATCAGCTAGACTCTACATGATGGTGTTTAGGTGTTGGTTTTTGAAGCTCTTAGTTAACCACATAACTTCAATTTACATGTGTTTATTTTCTAAAATTCAGTAGTGGTTTATAAGAGAGTATTTTGGAATCAGATTTTATATTTAAATTCACGTTTTTCTTTTCGTTTATATCAACTTTATTTTCTTTATCAGGAAGATAGAATATAATTTATTAGAATAATTTCATAGCTGAGTCATTTATCAAAATAGTTTCAGCCTTAAGCACACTACTTTAATATGTCACATATTCCATTTCTTTAAATAATGCTATTATTTCTAAAATTATTTATGTAGGTCAACAAGGAAAAAAAAAATAAAGTTCGTCCTTTTCCGTTTGTATTTCAGCTGTTATTTGTTCCTTTCCTTTTGACGAAAAATGAGAGTACAGAATTATGTAGGAAAAATTGCTTTTGACAAAGGAATTAAATGAAGATTGTTTAGAAAATTAATGTGTTCAAGCAATGACCATCCGGATTCTCTAGGATTTAAGTACAGACTAAGAGGATATATAATGGAAAAGCATTCTACAGTAAAAATGTTGAAGCCATTGAAGAACCTTTTGCGCAGCAGGAAACAGTAACATCTGCCTTAATTGAAGATCTATACTTGAAGAAATCCGCACTGCATGATGAATTATTTACAAAAGTACAGCTGTTGACGCATATCTTACTAGAAGATGAAAATGAAAATGAAGATCAAATGTATTCATTTAATACGCATGATCTTAAAGAACAAAGTCTTGAATTTATAGGTGAGAAGCTAGTCTTCTAAATTAAAATCAAATATCCACAGCTGTATGTCAAAGAACCTCTTCAGGGACTGCAGTGCAACTGGACAAAATTGATCTCAAAAGGAGGACTAACATTTTCATCAAAGGAACTTCTAGACACAATCAAAATAGCTGACGAATGTTTTCTAGAATATCATGGAGAATTTATTCGCAAAGGAAAGAACATCGTTATAAAATTAACATATATAATAAAAATGAATTTGATACCAAGTGTGAACCGGAGGTTTTAATATTTTATCCAATTTAGAACATACACAAGAATAAATGAACTAAACGAGTAAAAAGCTCTTCCTACAAACGAACATGAAGAAAGTGGTGAAATGAGGGAATTAAAAGTGTAAGGAATAAATTTTGATTGACAAACGCAAGTAAATTAGGCCTCCTGGGCATACTATTTAAAAAAGCGCATCACGGACAATACCTCTAGAGTTGTGGGGAAACTTGTCCAAATATACTTTTCTTTTTACTTGCATTTAAAAAGAAATAAAATATATTTTCATGACGGAATGGAATTCCACTGCTATAACTGACATCTAAATTAGAAATAGCCAAGGCAGCTGAAATTAAGGAGAAAACAGTAATTTCATATCAGGTTCCAAAGAGAATACACAACAGCAACCAAGCAAGCAGACGACAGTGTTAATCGTGTGGACCTGTCAAGAGCGTGTGCCGAAGATGACGTCATTGGGCGAGTAGGACGAAACGCGTTCGTTGATGAACTTACCTTGTATATTTTTTACATGATTAACACCAAGCCAGTAACTATTCACGCCACGGAGTCTGACACTCAAGTTATTATTATCTGTACAGGATTATGCGTGATCAACATTAAAACTGTTACATTTTTCATTCTCTCTTACAAGAATGTAACTGGCATACGAATAGGACCTGTACTTAAACCCAAAAGTACATAAACGGTCTGGTAGTTTTAGTTAGAACAATTCTTCATGTGGAGGTACGGTAGGTTCTCAAGTATTTAAAATATACAACGTCTTATGTAGGTGCACTAAGCAACAAGTTACTAGAGAGCAAGCCCCGAAGTAGGACTGATATCGTAACGAAACGAAACGAGACTGCTTACAGTATTGGTCTCCTTTCAATCGACAAACTGCGGTCTCAGTCTCGTCTCGGTAGTCTCGAAATAAAAAATATTCCTCCCATTGTTCTCCCTATTTCTTCAAAATATATCCTGGATGCACAATTTTCTACTAGATAAAGCATGAATTAGCAATTCATATATAACATTAAAAAATACATATTACTATTTTAATAAAATATACTCATGGTTTCTTAAAATATTTACTTACTAGTTGGAATACCCGGCGTTGCACCGGAAGAATATGCTAGGTTTATATTTCAGATATATTTCAGATTAGCTTTTCCCAGTAGAATGCATATTTGAATCGGAATGAACGGATGTCTAGTAGGGTGGGCCGAATTTCAACTTTTCTCCAAAATCGGTTCAGCGAAGCGGTTAAAGGGTGTCTTTTAGTGAGCAAACTGTGCCAGATTTTTTTTCAGAATTTTTAGTCAACGCCTTCATGTGCCGCATCGAGGTTTTATGAAAACTGTACGTAACCCGCACTACACAATACCATATTTCACGTTTTCGGCTGTATGAAATACATGTATTCTCATTTTATTTTAAGAATCAGTCTTAGGGGCAGCTTAAACTATATGTAATTCACCTTCCCCTTCTGTGCAGCTCTTTGATTAAATTGGAAAAATTTCAACATTTAAGGCAAGAAGGTTGAGTTTTTTATTTGTATGTACAAAAATAGATTTATTTCGTTTACCCTAAGAAGATTTATTTCGTTTATTTATTTATTTATTTGCTGTAATACAATTCATTATCAACATTCTCGATAATTTATTCTTTGGCCAAAATAATCCAGAACTCACCACGAGGAGGTGACTGCACTTCGAGTTCCGCCCTGT
Source organism: Thermobia domestica (assembly GCF_964235325.1). Taxonomy (NCBI): domain Eukaryota; kingdom Metazoa; phylum Arthropoda; class Insecta; order Zygentoma; family Lepismatidae; genus Thermobia; species Thermobia domestica. The sequence goes on from NC_137465.1 coordinate 91,050,184, forward strand.
TAAGTTTTATGCCATGGCCTTACTTGCTTGTGTACTCACATACTTGCTTTACTTTTCTAGAAGGCATAGTATTATTATTTTCATCGGAATGTTGGCATCTCCCTGCAAGAAAGCAAGGTACAGCGTATGAATCCATCGCGACTTGCCAGCTTACATAGGGATTGAAAAGCTTGCGTTACCAAACCCACCATTCGCTCTACTGCTTGGGTATGGTATGGTAACGCAGTTATCTCTTCTCCGAGCATTGCAGCTGCCTAAATATTTTCTTCGATCTCGCCGTCGGATGGAATCGTGGTGAGTTGAGCTTCTGTTGTGGACAAGGTCATCCACTCCACAACGTCGTAGTAATCGTTCTCGTCAAAATTTAGTTTTAGAAACTGCCAATTATAGAAGAAGCAGAGAATATTAGCTGCTTAGGTTCCGTGGGCTGAAGTTGGGCTAGTAGTCCCAAATTCCATAAATGTCGGAGTCCTTCACAGCATGATAGTTTTTGTTGGATTGCAAACCAGACCAGGGGTATACCATAACGATGTATTGTATACACGACTCCAAAAGTGCATTACCACCTGCAATTCTTTTCCTGCAATAGTAGGCAACCCAAAAAGCTCGGTCGTTGTCTTCGATCAAAATTCGGAAGGCCTTTGACCAAACCTCAATTCTGTTACAAATATATCAGTGTGGCAAACTGCAAAATAGAGAATAAAGTAAATAGTTAAGAATGATGGTTTTATTATTGTGAGGGAAATGGATGACACAAAAAGTTAAACAATGATCTTACATAAGCAGTCAAAACAAGATGAATGGTAAGAAATAGATATCAGAGGGAAACAGTTCCTTTTCTTTTTCAAAAAAGAACTCGGAAATAAGAAAATGCGTTACATAATATAAAGGATTAATTTAAACGCTTAACAGCACAGGAAACGGAAAGAAAGACAAACACAGACTAAGTGACACCATTAGTGCAGTAGATTTGCGGACCCCCATGCAAGATAAAGAGATGGTACCCTACTTGAAAACACAATTGTTATATAATAATAATAATAATAATAGTTATTATTATTATTATTATTATTATTATTGAAACTCATTTCCTATCCGATTCTCTGATTCTGCCTAAGAGCATGTCTGCATATAGCGGTTATGTTTGCAGTTTTAGTCAATGAGCGGTCTCAAAAGCCAAATGGAATAGAAATCTCTGAGAGAGAGGAACAAAAACACTTTCTTATGATAAATTCTAAGTCAAAGTTCGAAACACTTGTTTCTCACAGGTGCTTGTTTTCTTTCTTTCTTTTTTGGGAGGAGAAAAGTTTTGGCGCCTAAGGAATTACAGTATATAATGTTGCAAATTTGCAAATGGATATATTTACATTTTGTGGTAATAAATTGTTATTGGAAGACATTATTGTAAAAATTAGGTTTTGTTTCGTTACCCATCGCAAGTCTTAGGGCCCCCTATGCCCCGCTACCCCAAGATCATATCGAAAATTTGGGACAAGTATACATTGATGTTAATATATTTGCGATGTCGAATGATGATATGTGTCAATATATATATATCGACATATCGCACAAGACTAGATCAGAGAAATAAAGCTTGAAATATACTGGAATCAATAATCTATATATATAAAAGAGAACGCACAAAATCCTTTGTCCGCTCATCACGCTAATACGGCTGAACCGATTTCTTTCATTTTTGGGGGGTTGTTAGGATTTGGACCCTAGATGGTTTTTATCATATCACTTTAATTTTCAATTACCAGTGTCTTGAGATAATTGACCAATCAGGTGTCAATACGTACAAAAAATCCTTTGTACGCTCATCACGCTAATACGGCTGAACCGATTTCTTTCATTTTTGGGGGGTTGTTAGGATGTGGACCCTAGATGGTTTTTATCATATCACTTTAATTTTCAATTACCAGTGTCTTGAGATAATTGACCATTCAGGTGTCCATACGTACAAATCCTTTGTTATTAGTTCATCATAGGTATAAAAATAAACGTATTTATATGCAACCCGCATGACCCTGTGACTCGGCGGGTTAACATAACTGACAGGCGCTATAAATCACTTGAAAGCGAAAAAGTAAAAATTATCTAAGTAACAAAGTTTATTGCGTTCCGGGATGACCGCAGCGAAGCGGGGCGGGTTGGGGTGACCGCAGCGAAGCGGGGCGGGTTAACATAAATGACAGGCGATATAATGTTAACATTAGTGCAATCTTCTATGGTTTTTATCATATCACTTGAAAGCGAAAAAGTAAAAATTATCTAAGTAACAAAGTTTATTGCGTTCCGGGGTGACCGCAGCGAAGCGGGGTGAACGCTGCTAGTCAATATCTAAATATGCTCTTGCATTCCGTATCCAACGTTGGGGTGAAGGCGGTGAACCCGAGCACTCATTTTAAGCCAAAAAAAATTCTTAAGATAAAAGTAGTTATACTTTCCACCTTAATAGAAAACTATTACTGTAATTTATCGTCTACTTCTGTTTCTGATTGTCATCCGAAACAGCAACAGTACACATACTTCACATAGTATAGCAATATACTCTACAATTTTTCACAACTAAGCAAACAGGAAGATGAAATCTTGTGGCCATAAAGTGGAATGCTCTACAAAGTAATCATAATTCATTGCCCTTCTTTCTGTTAGTAACACAAACTCAGACTTACAATATTAATACAACTAGAAATGAAAGATTTAATTTCTTTTTTCTCTCACACTAAAAGACGTATGTTGCTGAAATTGTATTTTTTTATATATCTAAGTCCCCTATTCCGGGCTAATTCTGGCAACCTGGGTTTCGAGTTAATTGGTAGCGGAAAGTATAAAGATTGTTGACTCTCAGATCTCGAGAGTTGATTAAAAGAGATTCCACAAATCATGTTGTTATATATTCGTTATAAATACACTTCTGATTGACTATATTCATGGTGAATTAATGAACTTATACACTCCGCATAAAAAAGCGACAGCTAACAGCTTGCAGCTACGCAATCCACTATATACCTTGTTATCCCACAATCGTGTCTCGTAGAGAGACCCCTTTCCTCTCTCCCATACTAAAATCAGCAACAACATGAGCACAATTCTAGTTTTAAAATATACATGTATTAGTATCAATAAAGTGAAAGAAAAAAAATGAGGCGAAACAAGATTCATAAGTTGATGTGGCGAGAAACTTAAACAAATCTCAAAGAAAAATTGAAATTAATAGATACCTGTTAGAGGTACAGAACTGAAACAGAAACATAGAAAGTTGATAGGACAAGAAAAAGAAAAGGGGGCACAGATAAAAATATTAGATTTAAACGTAGTAATAAAATAACCTAACATTATAAAGTTCCGTCTCCAGAAATCCAACAGTAATATAGAAATAACGTATTTTTTTAATTTTTGTCAAAACTATTCAAATAAATAAGTAGAGGAGGGTTGAAAAATTCATTTAGTAACTTTCAATATGAAGAACAAACTTGGTGATCAAATTAAGTACTCAATTTCCATTGAAACTGAAAAGTTCTGAGACACATCTAGGATCATGGCATATATATTCTGGTTTGGTCAGGCGGAGTTTTGATAGTACTCTTGAGTTTTCCAAACCTACAGTGAATAGTTTCCAGATATTATCATAATGGAAAGTTACAAATGTTTGAAAGGAAAATTGGATGTTGGTTCCTTATAGACGTAGCAAATCTTGCGCATTTCGCATTTCATACGTGGATAAAACAAAATTGAAGAATTATAGGATGGAAACGGATTTTGTGTGAAATTAATATAAATAAATTCTGTCTTGAAATAAACCAAAAGGGGGCCATTTCCTAGTCATTTCTGAACATTTGCCTGTTTCGAATATTCACTATCGATTCCACCTATTGCGGATATAACGTTGTAATTTGCAATGGTAGAATGAAAACGGTAAAACTGAAACGGCTCATCGCCATGAAAGGGTGATTTGATTGAGAGTCGGGAACCTGCAGAAAAAAAGACATTGTGTATTTCTTTGACATAGATTGTGTATTTGTGTGTGTGAGAGAGAGAGAGAATAGAAAGATGGAAGATATGAAAGGAAACGTCAAGGAAGATAGATAGAAAGAGAGGCGAATATAAATATGAAAAGTACTTACCATATGAAAAATGCACACACTGTTTATAGGGATTCCCGCCTTGTACCTTCTCCATCCTACGTTGGTAGCGAATTTTTTATAATACCTAATGGAGATTCGAACCATGATCTTTTGTTTGTAAGTCTAGAACTTTTCCAATACACCAAAGGTTACTGTACCCGATACATATTCAACAAAAGGTTTAATGTTTCTTTCTAAGAACCATAGCATGAAAGTGGATACTACAGACCAATTAAGTGTCTTGGTTTATCCTAGTAGCCCCCACAGTTGTTTATTTGCCCTTTCAAAACCAACATCTGTAAATCGTCTCTATCATTATACAGGTGTTTGCTTCCACACTCTTACAGATTCCTCGTTTAGTATGAGAAGTAACTCTTCGATTCTTCACAATTACTTCGTGAAAACAAGACCTGTATCTTGACTAGGATTTGAAGCTATGTTTTGAACATATAATACTCGTGCTGGATGGTACCCCTACCCTACCCTGCCACCCGAAAGTATACCTCAACTCTTACTTAGTTCTGGTCTTTGGAACGAACCGGTGGCTTTCTGTAATATTATTTATACCGAAGTGCACGCCGAAATTCATTCATTCGACGACCTGGAGAGAAATTAGTGCCCACTAATAAACGAAATAACATATATTCCAGGAATAATTACAGAAATAATAACATACTATGCAGTAATTACGGTGTGCATGTTCAAACACCATGAAGTAAACGTCGCCAACATTTAGTGGCCCACTTGCTGATAAATGTCGTCGTCGCTATAGCGACGCGTCGAAGGATCGCCGCTTGTGTGCCAAAAGCGGCAGTGCTTTGCCGAGTCGAAAGAGATATAAAGAGCCGGGATATTGAAGTTATCACCGCGTAGCAGCGAAGCAGTTTTGTCGTGATCCTTCGATTCGTCGCGGAGAATCGTGAAGGGACCAACACGAACTATCGTCAGTCATGTGCATGCGGTTATTATTATATACTAGCTGAATATACCATTCTTCGCATGGGGGCAGTATTTGCAAGTCAACGCCTGTGGGATTATCGCCATTTATTTCAGCGACAGTTAAAAGTATGTATGTGACACTAATATCTGTCATTTTGCGCTCTTTTTACTTGTCTCGGTATATCCCCCGTTTCCCCCGACCGGCATACAATGGTAGGTGAATTTACAAGTTATTGCTAATGGAAGTGTAACCATTGATCTCAGCGACCGCGAAAATTATGGATTTGACACTTTTGGATTACTGTTACATGTCTCGGTATCCCGCCCCGCTGATCCCCGGCCTGCAGCCAATTAGGGTGAATTTTTATGTTAGTGCGATCGGATTTTCACTATTGATTTCAGCGACCGAGAAAACTATGAGCTCGGAAGTAATAGCGGTCATTTTCTACTACTTTCACATGACCCGGTAAACGTCTCTCTGAGACATTCCCTGGTTCGAATTTTAACAAAAGTGCTTTGCCTTGGTCTGGTGCATGGACCAAGGTATCCGTGTCCAAAGTTCGATAACTCTCGGTAGACTTGCCTGGTTTCCTCTCTCTCTCGGAGATTTCTATCCCATTTGGCCTTTGATTCCGCTCATTGGCAAAAATTGCAGACATGACCGCTATATGCAGACATGCACTTAGGCAGAATCACAGAATCGGATAGGAAACGAGCTTTCAACAACAACAACAACAACAACAATAATAATAATAATAATAATAATAATAATATTAATAATAATAATAATAATAATAATAATAATAATAATAATAATAAAAATAATAAAAGTATAACATTTGGATTTACAAGTAGGGTCCTGTCTGTTTATCTTGCATGGCAGGCCCACAAATCTACTACGCTAATGTTGTCACTTAGTCTATGTTTGATTCTCTTTCCGTTTCCTGTGCTGTCAAGCGTTTATATTAAACCTTTACATTAAGTAATCTATTTTCTTACTTCCGAGGTTTTTTTAACCCTTTGGAGATCTTATGGTACAATTTGTACCATACGTGGTGTTTCATGGTGCATTGCGTTATAACTCTCCTATTTGAGCTTTTTCGTCCGTTTTTTTTCTTTTTTTCAAGTCCAGAGGCATTGTAGAAGATATTACGTATGGTTTCACATCTTTCTGCGTCGAGACATAGGAGGTGATGACGTCATAAGTCTAAAATTTATATTTTCGTGTAATACATTTTGGGGGGGGGGGTTATGTAAAGTATTTTTGGCTGGCTTATTTTGGACGTAGAAGATTGAAATTTTGCACAATCATGCAGTCCACCGAGTAGTATTTACCAGATTTTTTTCAGATTTCTGCGTTAAAACAGGGGAGAACCAGAGGGTCAAAAATTTGAAAAAAGGGATATTTTTACCCCAAAATTTCGTTTTTCCTCATTTTCCCGCCTTAGATATATGATGGAGAAGATGAATGGTACCGCCTGAAAGGCAGTTCTATTCTGAAGGGAATGATATGCGACACATGGCTCTAGGGTAATTAAGGAAATGTCAGGGAATTTTTACCAAAATATACTTCCGTATAGGGGAATTTTGGACATTTCCGGTATTATTTTTTGCGGGCTTATTTTTTCACGTAGAAAATTGAAATTGTGCACAAACATTCAGTCCACCGAGTAGTATCTACCAGATTTTTTCAGATTTCTGCGTTAAAACAGGGGGGTACAGAGAGGCTAAACCTTGAAAAAGGGAAATTTTTACCAAAAATCCCTTTCACGGGATTTTCCCGCCTTAGATACATGATGGGGACAAGTGTATGGTATTGCCTGAAAGGCAGTTCTATTCTGAAGAGAATGATGGACGAAACATGACCCTAGGGTAATTAGGGATGTCTCAGGGAATGTTTAAAAATGTCCCTCTGTATACGGGAATATGGGACATTGTCGGTATATTTTTTTTTTGCCAAGCTTACTTTTGCGCCTGGAAAATTGGAATTGTGCATAAACATTCAGCCCACCGAGTAGTATTTACCAGATTTTTTTTCCAGATCCTTGCGTTAAAACAGGGGGGGGCTAAAAGTTGAAAAAAGGATATTTAGACCCAAAAAATCCCGTTTTTCCTCATTTTCCCGCCTTAGGTAGATGATGGAGACACGTGAGTCATACGGCCTGAAAGGCAGTTCTAAATTGAAGAGCTCCATTCTAACACAATGAGGTATGAACCATGATCCTAGGATAAATAGTGACGATGCAGTAGCTGCTTGACTGAAAGCCTAAAAAACCAGGTGCCGGAAAGGGTTAAAGGAAAGAAACTGTTTTCCTCTGATATCTATTTTCTACTTTCGTCTTGTTTCGAGTGCTTAAGTAAGACCATTTTGTAACTTCTTGTGTCATCTATTTCCCTCACAATAATAAAACCATCATTCTTAACTATTTACTTTATTCTCTATTTTGCAGTTTGCCACACTGATATATTAGGAACAGAATTGAGGTTTGGTCCAACGCCTTTCGAAATATGATCCAAGACAATGGCCGAGCTTTTTGGGTTAGCTACTATAGCAGGAAAATGAGAATTGCAGGTGGTAATGCACTTTCTTAGTCATGTACAGTCGGCCACAGAAATTCTTGATGTTCGAAGTCCGCGAGATAGGCAACCCAACTAACGCCAGCTCCAACATCAATTACGTCTGGTAGAGTAGTTAGAACAGCAGCATGAAGTTGCCACACCTGTTAAAAGAACAAATCGTAAAGTGTGCTTTGTGCAGGAGTGATGAGAAACGTTGGCTGACGAAATGACACAAGGGTGTTTCTGGATAATTGTGCTCACTTTAAAGAGCACAATACCAGAAAAAAATATACGGACACCAGAGGCACCGATGAGAAGATAACAGTCGGGGAACTTAAATAATCTTATAATTGACTCAAACGAGGGATTATAAACGAGTTAACTTACTTCAAATGACTATGCATATATACATATCAAATAATATACGAATAGATTATGTGTTATGTAGTACGTTATTTTTTAAGTAAACAAAGGCCTTGCGCGGAGTTTTGAAATTATTAGCAATAGTCCTACCTGCAATCAATTACAATATGGGTCAACCATTCGGGGGAAGAGCCCAGCCTCCAATGAAAATTTTGGGTGTCTACCAGGACCTGAGCTCCTAGGTTCCGGCGCCACTGATTAATACGTAATATTACTTCGAAAGAAGAACTTGAACGATTTCATTATTCGTTAAAAACTTTTGAAACTGCTAAATACTGGTATGCAGTAATTTATTTGTAAATATTAAAAATGCAAAATTCCATATCACTCAAACGAGTTGGAGAACCTGGGCGTACTAAGCGTATTTCCCCTTAGGTTGTAAATAAAATTGAAAGTTCTTCATTTGAATAATATTTTTGAAAATTTACACATTGATACACAAGGAGAAAAAAAGGAGAATATAGTGTCAATGAACAACAATTTAAAATGCACGAGATTAACGGTTAATATTAAATATAGAACCATTAACAGAATTAACTCTGTAACTCGTTTTCTCCATTCATTTTTCTTCCTTTATTTTCAGGATTATATCATCACTGAATTTCTCGACTGAAGATTATCTTTCGTTTAGCAGCATCCAACTGCAGCTCAGCCTTGTAAATGAAACATTTCAAAAAGTAGTTAATGGCGAAGGGGAGCCTCAAACTCGGATCACCAGTTTAGAAAATCACAATGCTAACCACTCAACTAAACGTTACTTATTTGGGCACGATTAAATAACGAGCCTTTTCTGTTCGCTCGAAACAGTAGCTTGCCATTAGTTAAATTCAAAACACACGAATATGTAACTAAGAACTCGGAGGGTATTATATCACTCTATTCACTAAATTAATAACATTTCAGATTTTTACTTACAAAATACAAAACTTTTTTATTTTGAATGAAATATGGTGCGTATATTACACTCGGAAACAAACTAAAGACGAATCAATTACTACGTATTAATTGTGGTTCAGTGGTCAAGGCACTTGACCAGTAATCTGAAGGTAATCAACTCGGATCCACGAACGACCGGTACATTGGTTTTACTTTAGAATTTTCGGTGGCGATTGATCAGTGACGACACATTTTCTAATATTTTCAGATATTTGAATACTCGGATGTTTCAATAGCTGAACTATCAAATCTTTAGGAATAACAACAATATAATAATAATAATAATAATAATAATAATAATAATAATAATAATAATAATAATAATAATAATAATAATAATAATAATAATAATAATGTTAATAATAATAATAAACTATTAATAATAAATTATTACCACTCAGGGCATAACATTACAACCAGCAACGTGATATTTGGCAAGAATATTTCGGTTTTGTTTAATGTTGGCCACGAAAAGAGAAATTTCTCATCTCGTATCTAAAACAAAAGAAAGGAAATTGACACGAGAATTAACATTTTACATTCGACACGGGACAAAGCTAACTCAAATTATCGTCTCGCTTTGGACATGAGAATTGAGAGGAGACGAGAGGTATCGTAAACATTTCTCTTTGTATCTCTATTCTCGGAATAGTGTATCCCCATTCTCTAAGTAACAATTGCTTTTTAGACTGAATCTTATACGCTATTTTGTTACTTTGTATTTCGCATCTCATAGAATTTATTATCTTCTGTGTAGGTATTCTTGTAGCAAAGCTATTATAATTACATATGCATATACTAAAAGTTAGTTTATCATATGCCGTAATGTTCAATGATATTCAGTTATTTATATTGTAGTTATTTTCCTTAAAACATAGAGTAGAATACGTTCTACAATAAACTATAGTGGAACGCTTTCGTTCAAAATTTTCGTAGTTGCAGAGGTGCGTTCCGGAGGTTCGGAGTAACTCCCTAAATCGCGACTTGTCTGTAAGTTTTGTCTAATTTTTGGGCACCTTAAAACTGTAAAGACAAATACATAGTAAGACGCTATCTTTGGATAAAATACTTTGGATTATGTATGCACGGACATATGGAACATGTTGGAAATGGCGAACGAAAATATTATTATTTCTAGCAGTAGGAGTAACAGTAAAAGACGTTCGGAATAATTGCTAGGAAACATTTATGACCCATACTAGGTCCAAAGCATGATACGTATGTATTCATGAATTGTTTGCTAACCACGTCACGTTCTCCTACACAACGAATCAAGGTTGTAGACAGACATGTGACGTCATATTGCTAGTACAATACTTCCTCTGCGAAGAAAGCCGTTTCCACTCTTACTTGGAAGACCGAAAGGAATTTAGAATTTTCATTTCATTATACATCAGAAGTATGAATATTGTAGTTTGGTAAAAAGAACTTACCGTTTCTGGAATCGAACCCGGAACCCCTGCGTTACGAAAGACTGCTCAATCCACTACGCTAAGAGTGCTCTGCCAAGTAAGGGTCAAAAAAAACTTCGTGTATGGAGCCAATTGCACACGTTTACTATAACGACGAAATACACTGATTTCGGTTATGATAAAATATTATATTTGAGTGTCTTTAAATTAGAAACCAAAAATAGACATGCAAACACGCAAGGACATGAAGGAGAAACTGATTTTAAAAGTAATTGGTCCCCTTAACTGGAATCTGATGCCTCAAACTATTTTCTTTTCTGATCACCGAAAGTATCTCCGTAACTTGTCTCTATTATACTTAGTAAAATTTTTTCACAGTTATTTTCAGTAAACTAGAACGACAGGGACACGAACACAGATACATCGAGGATATACAATTTCAAAGGATAACCCACCAGGAATCAAACACGCGACCGCGAGCACTGAACTATCTGAGGCAGTGATGACGTTGGTGAATGAACAACTTGACCAACCACCCATCGTTAACCACAACCCACCATGACCCCCAACTCACTGTGATCTACTCTAGCCCACCACAAAACATGACCGATTCTGACCCACCACGAACCCTCGCAACCGTGACCTACTATGGCCCACAACCCAACTACCCACCACCCACCAAAACACATCATAATAAAATAATTTGGTTAAATTGTAACTAATCAGAGTTTGAGTTTGAGTTTGAATTGAGTTATTTTTACAGACCAACCCACTATCAATTTTGCATATATAGCAACCCACTTTCAATTTCGCCACTCCTATCATAAAGAGGGCTTTTAAAATATGCTATGTGACGTTTTGTTTATTTTCAATAAAGCTTTAATATACTGAATTTCAGCTCTGTAAATTTAACGGCTTGTGAGATACTCAACCTTTTTGGCAAAAATTCGGATCCCCATTACCCCTTAAGATATTATTATAATGAAAGTGATATGATAACAGCCCACTTTGAATTAAAGCCAAACTATATACGGTACCAAAAGTCATTTCATTTGACTTTGCAATTTGGCCGTGATGATCAGAACACATAGTTACATACATTTTTTTATATAATATATATATTATTGTGATTCAAAAGTGTATTTTTTCAGCAGTTACCTCCTCCCCGTCAGGAAGTCGCTGTTGGAAAGAGGGACTGGAACCCGCCCGCAGCGGCACGATGATCTAGTTGTTCAAAGTTACCGACCTTTTGCCGAGGCGGCAAGCGGTCGAAAATCGTAAAATAAAATGCCCTTTGCCGACTGTTGCCGACCGTGAGAGTCGGAAAGTCCTGTTTCCGACCGTGTGCCGACTCCTTATGCCGGCACCTTTTTACGACGGCGGCGCCGGCGCATTTACTGCGCCTTTACGGCTGTTTGCCGACTGCTTGGCAAGAAAACTTTCCAACGGCGTCGCCGGCACATTTACTGCTCATTTCCGGCTGTTTGCCGACTGTTCGGCAAGGCAACTATTCGTCGAGGCCGAAAATCGCACTAAAAAGGCGCCGGCGTCGGGCGCCGGAAATTCTATAGCGGCATCTGGTCGGCATGGACAAATCGTCCGACTGTAGGCGACAGAATCTTGATGCGGTATAAAACCTAATAGGCTGTGTGTCTTAAAACAGGCACCTAGCCAGAATTTCGTGAAAGGAAGTTAATTGGCATGAAATATTATGGTCATCACACCAGAGGCGCGATCATTCTGCCCTATTTTACTGGAACAAATATTGGTTCGTTTGGCCAGGATTTCGGAGGGGGGAACATGAAATTCGGAAGGACCCGGAGCTCGATGAATCTAAACGACTTTACTATCAAAATATATCGGTTTGTTAGGACAATAAAATGAGGATCTTTTAGTAATAATTTTAATAACAAACTATGAAGAAATCTTGAGTAAAATAATTTTCCTTTCATTAAGACCTCAACTATTAAAGAAACTCCATTTTCACTATTATAAAAAGAACATACTCAATAAAATCTTGTAAAAATTTTACCTATCTGTGTTCCTTTCTGTGTTGAATCAAATGTTAACAGAAATTACTTTCCAGATAAAAATCTGTTTTTATTATTCTATGTATTATTCAACTACTGTTTTTTCTAAATGACAGGTTAAAGGAGTAGTAGAGAATTGTTTTTGAAGTAACATGCTTGATACTGCAATGATGCGATGACGAAAAATTATGATAAAAATGTCCAAGCTGTTACACAAAGGCACTATGCTTTCGGAAGCTTGAAATCTCTTTGACTAGTAGCAGGAATTCTGAGAATTCTGTAACTTTTCTGTAAATTTCAAATTCCCTGACTCTTCCAGGATATCTCGCTCACCTCGCCACCATGCATTGCAAGTAATACAAATCTCCTCATAAGGAAGAGTAACCAAAAACTTCTTGTATTATTTTTAATTTTTAACGCTGATCCTTCTTTTTCTCATTTTATTTTGTTTCATCCTTCCTTATTTTTTTCATTTCTAGCCTCGAAGGGAAGGGGCGTCCGGTGCCAGGTTGAAAACAAATTAATAGTATAAGTCCTATTGCTATTATTGCAATTACAATTATCAATATTTAAAAGATGCCTACAGTTCTTCTTTCACTTAGGGATACTCATTTGAGGAAAGTAAACAGAAACAAATGAAAAACGAAGGGAAATGGAGACCTTGAAAGTAAAACGTAGACAAATTTACCAGTGTTCAGGATATTTTTAAATCACGCTCGACCCTACTCGTAAGAGCTAAATACGAGGTTCTAGTTAATTATCCGTTTTTTGCCACGTACTAGAATTATAGCAGAAATCCAGGTGCTGTTACTGGTGATCCTCGTAATCGAGTGTGCTAGCGCTGTTTTTGGTAAAGGTTCAAACCCGGCCCAAATAATTTTTTACTTTTATATTTTATTTTTTAAATTTTCATAACACTTATTTCTTTAAAATAAGATAAATAATACTCAAAAAAGTTATTTACTTACTTTAGGCTTGCAGTTTTGCTACACGAATCCACAGTATAGGCAGCAGCAGCAGCAGTAGTAGTAGTAATAAGAGTAGTAGTAGTAGGAAGAGGAGGAACCGGTTAGAAGCCCTGCGGGGCTCATTTTGTTCCACCTTGACAGCCATGATATTAATTTTACGTCAGCTGCTTCTTCAATTTTCTTCTTCTTCCAACAAAGTGACAATTTTGTACTATTACTATAATACATACACCAGAACGTTTGGACAATCGCAAACTGCAAAAAAACAGAAACGTGTATTTAGTTCCTATACGCAAAAGGGAAACGAATATTTGTGTTTTTTTTGTTTTTCCTCGTTTTCCGCGGAAAAACTGTTTTAGAGTGCTGAAGCCCCCACCAAAAATTGTGAAAGTTGATGCCCTAAAGACAAGAAGAGGTGGACTGAAGTGAATGTAATTGTGCACAGATACTGTATACCTAAGATGAAGGAATATGTGTTTCGTATTTTCCTTAAAAAAAGTTGGGTGGGCCACAAACCCTTCCAAACCTTTCAGCACGGATTATCAAAATTGCTAATAACTATACGTCAGAAGTGCCTAAAGGATATGGAGAATAGCAACGAAACTTTGGTAGGGACAATACGCAAAAAGTAAGCGAACATGTGTTTTTATTTTGTGTGGAGAAGCAGTGTTGGGGACAAGAACTCCTCCGAAAAAAGTCAATATAATCATAGAAGTACAGGAAGGAGCGAAGCGAATGAAATTCTGTGTAGATATTGTATATGTAAAATAAGGCAATTCATGTTCCCAAATTGTCCCCTTCCGATTTGCTTCAAATTTGGCACGTCAAGAGTAAACATAAATCGACACGTGTTTTTGTTTATGCAGAGAAATGTTGTAAGGGTTAAAGGCTCTCCCTGAAATACTATGAAATACGACATAGCAAGGAGACGACTAGTGTTAAATAGTGTACCAATAGATAGATGACCTAAAAGGTAGTATCAATACAGTGAATTTCGTGTTTAGGTCATGCTTCTACCCTTAAAATTTCAAGTTCAAAGACTGAACATCGCGCACTGAAGCGTGGTACAAACAGACAGACAAACGAGCAATTGCTACATAAAGAAACACACGTGTCGAATTATTTTCTGTTTACTTCTGATGTGTCAAATTTGAAACAAATCGGATGGGGACTATTGGGAAACACGAATTGCATTAATTTTACATATACAATATATACACACAATTTCATTCGCTTCGATCCCTCCTTGCACTTCTACGATAATATTTGCTTTTTTCGGACGAGGCCTTGGCCCCAACACTGGTTTTCCACACAAACTAAAAATACATATTCGTTTACATTTTGCGTATTGTCTCTACAAATGTTTCGTTGCAATTCTCCATATCCTTTGGGCACTTCTAACGCATACTTATTAGCCCTCTTACTAATTCGTAATCAAAGGTTTGGAACGGTTTTCGCACCACCCAACTGTTTTTTTAAGGAAAATACGAAACACATATTCCCTCATTTTATGTATACAATATCTGTGCACTATTACATTCACTTCAATCCACCTCTTCTTGCCTTTAGGGCGTCAACTTTCACAATTTTTATTCCGCAAATAGTTTTCCGCAGAAATTGAAAAAATAAACAAATATTCATTTCCCGTTTGCGTATTGGCTCTACAAAATCTTTCGTTGCAACTCTTCATGACCTTTAGGCACTTCTGACACTGCTATTAGCAATTTTGATATTTGATGATCAAAAGTTTTGCGGAGTCCGTGCCCACCCAACCGCTTTTTCCAGGAAAATATGAAACACATATTCCCTTATTTCGGGTCTAGAATATCTGAGCACAGTTTCGTTCGCTTCGGTCCCTTTTTGATTTTCGGGTGTCAAATTTCAAAATTTTGGGTGTTTTTCCCTAAAAGCAATTTTTCCGCAGAAAGTAAAAAAACCACATATTCCTTTATTTTTTAAGTATTCTCCCTACACAAAGTTTCGTTCCAACTCTTCATGTCCTTTACGCACTTCTGACATACTGTCATTAACACTTTTGATATTTCGTGATCTTTGCGTTTAATGTTACACAATTATGCATGTTATGTTAAGGGTGACCATGATTAAAGCAAGTGAATTATGATGGGCGAATTAGTGGAAAGAGAAAGTGGGTGGAAATTGGAGTGCCCCGAGAAAACCCATGTGCACGATCTTGTCCACCTCAAGCTTACTTGCCTTGGGAACGAACCAAGTATCCCACCATCAGATCAGAGTTGGAGTGGATCGGTGGGTCAGTGGGTCAACTGGGTCTAGTTTTCTCAGTGGGTTAGTGGGTCCTAGGTCAATAGCATGTGACCCATTGCGACCCACAATGCACCATGACCCACTCTGATCTACCGACCCACTCTAGTTACTGCATTGTAGACAGTATCTTCTGAACAGTAGATTTTTTGGCCCTCGACCCTAGCCATAGGAACTAAATACACGTTTCTGATCTTTTGCAGTTTGCGATTGTCAATACCTTCTGGTGTATGTATTGTGTATTACAGAATAGAAGAAAATTGCCACTTTGTTGGAATTAAAGAAGAAAACAATTGAAGAAGCAACTGAGGTGTAATTAATATGATTGCAGTCAAGGTGGAACAAAACGAGCCCTGCGCGGCTTCTAACCCGTTCCTACCACCACCACTACTACTACTACTCTTACTACTAATACTACTACTAATACTACTACTACTACTGCCTATACTATGGATTCGTGTAGCAAAACTGCACGCGTAACGTAAGTAAATCACTTTTTTGAGTATTATTCATCATATTTTAATGAAAAAAGTGTTATGAAAATATAATAAATAAAATATAAAAATAAAAAATTCTTTGGCCCGGGTTTGAGCCTTCACCAAAATCTATTATAATTACTAGTCCATTGCACTAGTACACTCGACCATGAATATAGCCAGTAACAGGACCTCGACTTCTGCTATATTTCCGCTACGTGTCGAGAAACAGATATTTAACCACAACCGCGTATTTAGTTTCTATGAGTAGGGTCGAGCGTGATTTTAAAATATCCTTCTGAACACTGGTGAATTTGTATACGTTTTACTTTCAAGGTCTCCATTACCCTTCCTTTTTAATTTCTTTCAGTTTACTTACCTCAGATGAGTATCTCTAAGTGAAAAAAGAACTGTAGGCATCTTTTAAATACTGATATGTGTATTTGCAATAATACCAATAGGATTTATAGTACTACTTGGCTTTCAAGACACACAGCCTGTGAGTTTCCAGAGGAGCTAACTACTGCAAAAACAAATTTTTAAATCACTATAATATATATTTTATTCTATAAAAATGAATGTAACTATGTGTACCTGATCATCACGGTCAAATTGCAAAGTCAAATTAAATGACTTTTGGTATATATTTAGGCTTTAATCCAAAGTGGGATGTTATCATATCACTTTCATTATAATAATATCTTAAGGGGTAGTGGGGATCCGATTTTTTTCGAAGAATTTCAGAATTCAAACTCTGATTAGTTACAATTTAACAAAATGATTTTATTAAAGTATAATCTCTTTAGTCAGTAAAGAAGAGGGCGTGGATCATGTGTCAGAGTTGATGGCGATGTGTTTTGATGGGTGGTGGGTCGATTGGTTGTCGGTCAGTGTGGGGCATGGTGTGTGGTGGGTCGTGGTGGGTAAGAGTCGTTCACGTTTTGTGGTGGGTTAGAGTCGGTTACAGTGAGTTGGGGTTCATGGTGGGTTGTGGTTAACGATGGGTGGTGGGTCAAGTTGTTCATTGACCCACGTCATCACTGCCTCAGATAGTTCAGTGCTCTCGGTTCCGTGTTCGATTCCCGGTGGGTGATCCTTGAAATTGTATATCCTCGATGTATCTGTGTTCGTGTCCCTGTCGTTCAAGTTTACTGAAAATAAATGAAACAAGTATTACAAAGTTTAATAGACACAAGTTACGGAGATACTTGCGGTGAATCACAAAAAAATGGTTTGAGGCATCAGATTCCAGTTAAGGGGTCCAATTACTGTTAAAACGAGTTTCTTCTTCATGTCCTTGCGTGTTTGTGTGTCTATTTTTGTTTTCTAATTTAAAGACTCTCGAATATAGTATTTTATCATGGCCGAAATCAGTGTATTTCGTCGTTATCGTAAAGTTGTGCAATTGGCTCCATACACGAAGGTTTTTTGACTCTTACTTGGCAGAGCTCTCTTAGCGTAATGGCTTGAGCAGTCTTTCGTAACGCAGGGGTTCCGGGTTCGATTGCAGAAACGGCAAGTTCTTTTTACCAAACTACAATATTCATACTTCTGATGTGTAATGAATTGAAAAATACTAAATTTCTTTCGGTCTTCCAAATAAGAGTGGAAACGGCTTTCTTCGCAGAGGAAGTATTGTACTAGCAATATGACGTCACATGTCTGTCTACAACCTTGATTCGTTGTGTAGGAGAACGTGACGTGGTTAGCAAACAATTCATGAATACATACGTATCATGCTTTGGACCTAGTATGGGTCATAAATGTTTCCTAGCAATTATTCCGAACGTCTTTTACTGTTACTCCTACTGCTAGAAATAATAATATTTTCGTTCGCCATTTCCAACATGTTCCATATGTCCGTTCAACCAAAATGTGTAAATAGGTACTATTCTTTTCTATATTCGTATATATATATATATATATATATATATATATATATATATATATATATATATATATATTGTTAAAATATCAATATAACGCATACATAATCCAAAGTATTTTATCCAAAGAAAGAGTCTTACTATGTATTTGCCCAAATATTAGACAAAACTTACAGACAAGTCGCGATTTAGGGAGTTACTCCGAACCTCCGGACGCACCTCTGCAACTACGAAAATTTTGAACGAAAGCGTTCCACTATAGTTTCATGTAGAAGGTATTCTACTCTATGTTTTAAGGAAAATAACTACAATAAAAATAACTGAATATCATAGAACATTACGGCATATGATAAACTAACTTTTAGTATATGCATATGTAATTATAATAGCTTTGCTACAAAAATACCTACACAGAAGATAATAAATTCTATGAGATGCGAAATACAAAGCAACAAAATAGCGTATATGATTGAGTCTGAAAAGCAATTGTTACTTAGAGAATGGAGATACACTATTCCGAGAATAGAAATAAAAAGAGAAATGTTTACGATACTTTTCGTCTCGTTTCAATTCTCATTTCCAAAGCAAGGCAATAATTTGAGTTAGCCTTGTCCCGTGTCGAATGTAAAATGTTAATTCTCGTGTCAATTTTCTTTGTTTTGTCTTAGAAACGAGATGAGAAATTCCTCTTTTCGTGGGCAACACTAAACAAAACCGAAATATTTTTGACAAATATTACGTTTCTTTTTGTAATGTTATGCCCTGAGTTATAATAATTTATTATTATTATTAACATTATTATTATTATTATTATTATTATTATTATTATTATTATTATTATTATTATTATTATTATTATTATTATTATTCCTAAAGATTTGATATTTGAAGTATTGAAACATCCGAGTATTGAAATATCTGAAGATATTAGAACATCTGTCATCGCTGATCAATCGCCACCGAAAATTCTAAAGTAAAACAAATGTACCGGTCGTTCGTGGATAAGAGCTGATTACCTTCAGATTACTGGTCAAGCGCATTGGCCACTTAACCACGATTACTACGCAGTAATTCATTCGTCTTTAGTTTGTTTACGAGTATAACATACTCGCCGTATTTCATTCAAAATAAAGGAGTTTTGTATTTTGTTTTCTTCAAAAATCTGAAATGTTAAATTTTAGTGAATAGAGTGTTATAATACCCTACGAGTTTTCAATTACATATTAGTGTGTTTTGAATTTGACTATTAACAAGCTACTGTTTTGAGCGAACAGAAAAGTCTTTAATAGCTCCCAATAATTGACGCTTTAGGTGAGTGGTTAGCACTGTGGTTTTCTAAACCGGTGATTCGAGTTCGAGTCTCCCCTTCGACGTTAACTATTTCTTAAAATGTTTCATTTACAAGTCTGAGCTACAGTTGGATGCTGCTAAATGAAAGATAATGTCCAAACGAGAAATTCAGTGATGATGTAATCCTGAAAATAAGGGAACTAAAATGAATGGAGGAAACGAGTTACAGAGTTAATTTAGTTAATGATTCTATATTTGATATTAACCGTTAATTTCGTGCATTTTTAAATTGTTGTTCATTGACACTATATTCTCCCTTTTCTCCTAGTGTATCAATGTGTAAAGTGCACAAATATTATTCAAAACAAGAACCTTTTTTTTTTTTTTTTTTTTTTTTACAACCTTCCGTTTTGTCTTCTTCAGTGACACATGAACTCGGCCATCCAGAAGCTTACATTTTCGATTTCAAAAACGTATTGATGTATTCGTGAACAAGCCACCTGTTTTCGTGATGGGATCATAATGTTCAATGTCATAATCCCAAATTTCAACGATTTCCACCGGTTGATATCCTAATTATATTGCCTTTTGTATTTCGTATGATACCCATGTTCCAATGAGGCATCGCTCCTCATCGGTATGCGTACACGTTGCTGTAGGCTCTGGGTTTACTTGTTCAGCACAAGCAGCATACAGTATAAACAGTAGTTTCTTGTTGCATAGATATGGGAGGAGACCATGATAAAGATGGCGACTTGGCAATATCATCATTTTGATCAGATCATTGACTTTATTTACTGGTGGTATATTTTTATCAATTTGTATATAAATTCTAGAATGTCCTACAGGGTATTTAGCGCACTTATTTATGAACGGATAAACCGAAATAATATCGAGAAATTTTATTTTTTCTACTGCTTTTTCGTCGACTTGCTGGTACAATTTCCCACAATTGGTCCTGCCTCCAAACAAGCTATCTCTTGGATTTAAGGGTCCGCGGTTCATGTACGGATGATTCTTGAGATACTTCGCCATTGCTGGATTTTCTTTCAAGAACTGTTAAAATTCGCACTCACACATTTCATGTACAATGTACCCCAATTCACACAGTCTTGCATTTTTTCGTTGCGTTCGTTCGTAACGGAATTCCATTGTGTCTTCTGGAATGACGTAAATGGGCTGATTACGGCCTGTAGTAATACGCACTTTACAACCATGATAAAAACAGCCGGTATGCTCATAGACGTGCTCCTCTAACGTCTCAGGATCTTGGTAGTAGGCATCAACATGGAATCCCGCAATAAACACTTCTTTTTATCGAGCCGAATGTAAGATTTGTTTTCCTTCGGTTTTTTCGATGTAGGCCAGCCATTGCATTGCAGCGATCGATTGCGTACATCGATAACCATGCGCCGGTAGAATTCCAATTATATTGGGTTTAAGGAAATTCCGGCGGAATTGGAAGCACTTGCAATTGTTATCGCCTGCAAGAAGGGATTTACTTTAGTTTCTGCTTCAAATGACGCCATGAACGAAACACAAGCTTGCCGCAGTATATTAACATCTTGAATGCAATAGTTGATCATTTCCTTCTGGAAATCAAACGTGTCATTACGATGGTCGTGTACCACTGCATGAACTTGTTCCTGGCTTCGACGGATATTTCATTTGCACCATAATATTTCGTTTCAGGAAGTGGTCCAATATATGATTGATTTTTTTGTTTTGAAGAAATGCGGGAATTAGCTTTTGGTTGGAAGTAAATTCAACGCTTTCGACAATTTTCTTAATGCCATAGGCAGGAAATTCAAAGAGTCATTGAATGCCAGATTATTCAAGGCTAAACTCAGTATCTTGGTCCCATTTAATATGACGTCAGATCTCCATTGACATTGTTCTACCATAGTCTTTAGAATAAAATGTCCATCGTAACCCTCCGAGTTGTGAGCGAGATAGAAAATCCTATTTATGTTGGAATGACGTAACCGCAAGTACTGAAGAAAATCATAAATTGGATCCTCTCCTTCGAAAATATGCTGGCGCGGACCGCACGTACTGCAAGACTGTTGGGTATTATCATTTTCAACACATGCATAACATACTTGTTGTGCAACCAATAAATTCGAAACTTGTACAAACATGTTATCGCCAATGTTCTTGTCCTGCATTGATTCTATATCGTAGAAAATCAATAAGGCTTTCTTTGCATGCATGAGTGAAGGAACACCAGGTTTAAAGCATTGTCGACCAGGAAGCGTGAAACATTGATGCGATCCTGGAACAATCTTCTTACAGACATTACAAAAGATCTCATTACAGTCATGAATGCGTTGTGCACCTCGTACAAAAGAATGTACTCTCTAACATCTAGTACATTGCTTCACCATTTTACTTACAGGCTCCTCTTGATGATATACTGCATTCGGATGATTATTAAAACATTCTTCGCCGTAAAATAGACGACTGCAGTCGTTTAACAATATCATCGTTTGGTTCTTGTCACATACAGGTCTCTGTAAGCATTTGGAGCACGTTACAGGACAATTTTTCACTTGTCTGTTACGATGATCATATTTTTTATGGCACGCTTCACAGTAGAACTTGGAGGCAAAACAAGCAGTTAAAGATTGGATGATATGAAAGTGTCCAGCCAAACAAATCAAATTTATGGGAGTGCGATTTTCATCGTCGGGCCCCTCGTACATGATATCATGGCCTGAGAAACTAGTGTACACAGTAATTTTATATTCTTTCAGATAAGATTGGAATTTTCGAATTTTATTTACACTGGCACCATGGTCCAAATTTACTCCTGAATTTGTACATAATGGATCGACTTCTTGGTCCACAACACATTTCGATTGATATTGATATAGCTTATGTCGTTTCATATCTACATTGTTGTATGTCTTCAGGCCAATAGCAATGACAAGGGCATACGCCATACACCTTGAATCTTGATTTTTTACGGGTACAATCCCTCGCTTGTTAAGTAATAACTCCTATTCCCTGGAACTCCTTGCCGCAAACGACTATAGCCACGTGGAATATCCACACGATGAAAATAAACGGTGAATGGTTCGTGAAGAAGAAATGAATTGTTGCTTTGTAATACCCTTTCAAACGATGCCCACATCGTTTCCAGTGTCAGATTTCGAAAACTCACCCAAAATGGCTTATTTGTATTTCGTGGCGATATTACTTATAAACCAACCATCGCCTCATCGTCGACATTGGCTAATAAATGGTCCAGCATCGCTTAAAAACTATTATGTACATATTGGATACTATCGGTTCCTGCGGGTGGTCCGTTAAATTGAATTTCGATCATTCTGCCCTCAATGCTAAATCGTCTATAATGACGAGCGATTTCGTTACGAACGATAAAACCCAATTCGGCCATGGTTAAAAAGAAGAAAACAAACAGGTACAATCACAGTAAAATAAATATGTAAAGGGGAAAAAGGAATTGAGCAGCTGTGAAGTAACTGTGTATTGGATAGTGTTGTAAAAAAACGTTTTTTTCTGTGGAGTTTTTTTTTCAATAAAAAACATCGTTCTTTTTCATGTTTTTTTTCAAATGTCTGTTTTTTTTCTGGCAACTATTATTTATTGATTTATGTTGAAGATTATTTGAAATAATCAATAGAATTTGAGTCGAAGCCTTCGTAACTTACAAATCGTTTGTTTCTTTGTACCTATACGAGCAAAATCGTGTGATTATTCCTTTCGGATCAAGGTCAGTTTTCGCGTTTTCCTACGTTTTCAGTTAGTGACTTATTGCTCAAAATCCATTTACCCGATTGATATGGTTAAGACCTTGTTTTTTAGAAAAGGAATGTGGCTATTATTTGGTGTAAGTAACATTGCAATGTTGCCAGTGGGTGGGAAATTCCTGAGGGAAATGTAGAGATGAAAATTTACCAAAAAATTCCCTAACCGAATTTCAAGATTTTTTGTATCTAGCACCACTGTTTTAATATGGGTCCAAGTCACCTAAAAAAATTATTTGTTGTGTTGACAAGGTACAGTGAAAACCTGAAATCGCTGGCTTCCATTCAAACAGAGAAAGAAAAAATTCTCTGTTTCCATACACATGAAATTTTGACACTTTTTACGCCTCAGAAGCAAAAATCAACAGATATGCCGGAGCTACAGCTTCTCTAATTATCCTATTGAAATTTTTTATGGTGCGTTCTGTAGGCTAAAGAGAAGGCTTTCAGGTAGTGGTACATTTGTTCCAACGTAGCGAACTAGAGGGAAATGATAGAGAGGAAAAGGGAAATTGCCAAAATTTTCACCTAAAATCGGGAATTAATTATTTTGGCTGGAGACAATGACACCAAACAGACGTAAACTATCTGAAAGTAAACCTTAGTACCCCAAGAGTATATCCTACAAGTATCATAGCGATATCTAACGTAGTAAGCATGAAATTAAAAAAAAAATCCCATTCTACAGCAGAAATTCACAATTTTCTTACCATTTACAGAACATGGTTTATTATAAGCCTCAACTATACTCCCCTTAATTACTCTACCGAACCTTTTTATGGTGCGCCGTGTGGGCTAAGGACGAGGCTTTTAGACAGTGGTACGTTT
The DNA here is from genome assembly GCF_964235325.1 of Thermobia domestica. Classification (NCBI taxonomy): domain Eukaryota; kingdom Metazoa; phylum Arthropoda; class Insecta; order Zygentoma; family Lepismatidae; genus Thermobia; species Thermobia domestica. The sequence goes on from NC_137465.1 coordinate 91,074,114, forward strand.
GTTCGAAAGTAGCCATTAAGAGGGAAATAGTAGAGACAAAAAGGATTTTTTCCTAAATTTCCCCATAAAATCGAAAATTAAAATTTTCTGTTGCTGGCACCAGTGCTAGCAGACACACACAAACTATCTTAAAATAAGCTTTGGTATCCCTCTAATATATCTTACAAATATTGTGACGATATCGAATAAAGTAAGCAGGTCATTAAAAATATTCCATTCTACCTAAAAAAACACAGTTATCTTTCCACTTACAGAATAAGATCTACTGCAAACCTCAACTGTACTTCCCCTAACTACCCTATTTAAAGTTTCTATAGTGCGTTGTGAAGAGCAAAGAAAAGACTTTCAAGTACTGGTACGTTTGTTCCGATGTAGCTAACAAGAGGGAAATAATAGACAAAACACGTAATTTTCCCAAAATTTTCCACTAAAATCTGGAATTAAAATTTTCTGTAGCTGGCAACACTGCTACCAGACAGACGAAAACTATCTTAAAATAAACACTGGTACATTACTAATATATCCTACAAGTATCACGGCGATATTTAAGAAACAAAGCTTCTAATTACCAAAAATATATTTCGATAAACAGAAAAGTAGGGTAAAATCAAGAGTTAGAACCTAAATCCGAATTTTTCGTGCGCCCCCTAATTACCCCACTGTAACGATATGTATCCGTGTTTGTTCAGTAAGAACAAATGTTCGACTGGCATAAGTTGACTTGCACTGGGACGTATAGGTACGGATTTATAACAAACATTTCGAATTGTTTGCCCAAATTTAAGGAAATCTTAATTTTCGTAGTTGGCAACAATGCGCGCAGGCCTGTTCAATTGATGTGAACAATTAGGTATCTATCCGACGTATCTACCTGATAAGTCTTAAGGTCTCTCTGCAACGAATAAAGCTACAGATACGAAGTAATAAAGAAAATTCGAAATTCGAAAACTCTCGAATTTTTGACTGGGGTGAAATTTGAGCAGGAAATTCCACACAGAAGAAAAAGAAACTAATATGATATACTATGGTCCAACCATATTTGGCAAAAAAATAAATTCCCGATATTTTAATTAGTGTCCATACAGGGGCGGATAAAAAAGGGACACACCCGTATGTGGCACTTTGGCCACCTGGATCTGAAAGAGTTATTGTAGATTTGATTTTTTTTTTTTGACTAGTAACTCGTGTTGTAGTAGTTATGGTATTGACTAATAATAATATCGTTGTTGTAAACAATCATTTTATTAGGGAAATTTTCTCTCCTTTTTACATCTTAGTTCCAATACTGTTGCTGAGAAAAGTAGGGTGTTTCAAAATGAATATCGGGGCTTTAAGTCTTCGTAGCACTTATTACATTTTATGTACAATTATAAACAATACATCAAGTAAAAGAACACCCAAACAGTTTTTGCTACAAGTGTTCGATATGAGCTTCATTCGTCACACGGCACACATCGAGTCGATAGGTAAGAAAGGCCCGTAAACTTTCCGCCACATGGCACGAAACATTCAATTCACACAGACGGTTGCACTCTAACTACAGATTCGGTTTGGGTACAAAACCTCGCGGCCAGAACCTCGCGGCGACAACCTCGCGGACCAAAACCTCGCCTGGCCAAAACCTCGCCTCCCAAAACCTCGCGGCCCAAAATCTCGCCAGGCCGAAACCTCGCCTGGCCAAAACCTCGCCGCCCAAAACCTCGCGGGACAAAATCTCGCCGGGCCAAAACCCCGCCTGGCCAAAACCTCGCCGCCCAAAACCTCGCGGGCCAAAATCTCGCGGGGCCAAAACCTCGCCTGGCCAAAACCTCGCCACCCAAAACCTCGCGGGCCAAAATCTCGCCGGGCCAAAACCTCGCGTCCCAAAATATCGCCATACCCAAAATCTCGCCTGACCAAAATGTAAATGTTCCAACAGATGATAAGGATGACGGTATAAAAGACGCTGTTTCAGAAGAAGTATCACGGGTATTTGACCAAGTCCCGCAATACCATATGAAAATTCTATTTCTGTATTAGAGGATTACAATGTGAAGGTAGGGCGACAGGATGATTTTAAACTGGTTATAGGGAAAGAAAGTCTGCATAAGGAAAGTAATGACAACTAACGAGGTTAGTTTCGTGAACTTTGAAACATCCAAAAACTTAAAATTTTAACAAAAATCTAATAATATTTTTGAAAATATGAAACAATATATGAGTTTTTACGACGTCCCTTGATTATGTCCTATAGGTTAAAGGAGACGTAGATGACAAGGATGAAGGAAATGATCGAATAAAGAAAGTGGGAGGAAACGGGAATAACTCGAGAAAGCCCGATGTTTTGTATATTATTATTATTATTATTATTATTATTATTATTATTATTATTATTATTATTATTATTATTATTATTATTATTTGTAATGTGGAATTGAATATTAGGAAACACATTGGGTTAATTTTAAAGAAAAGTTTCATTCGCGGCGAGGTTTTGGCACGGCGAGGTTTTGGCCCGGCGAGATTTTGTCCCGCGAGGTTTTGGGCGGCGAGGTTTTGGCCACGCGAGGTTTTGGCCTGGCGAGATTTTGTCCCGCGAGGTTTTGGGCGGCGAGGTTTTGGCCACGCGAGGTTTTGGCCCGGCGAGATTTTGTTCCGCGAGGTTTTGGCCGGCGAGATTCTGGGCGGCGATGTTTCGGCCGCGAGATTTTGTCCGTATACCTACAGATTCAGTCTTTGCAAAATTGAAACACAAAAAGCTTTCTGGTCTCTAGTCTCCATCTTTGCTACTTGCTCTTTCTAACGGCAGACAGAGACAACAATGCATGTGAATGCGTGCGTACAAAATTGTTTAGTTGCTCTTTCATTTGATAATACTTATAATTGTAGGTTAATTGTAATAGATACTACAAAGTTTCAAAACCCTAATATTCATTTTAAAGCACCCTGCATTACTTCAAATTATGTCATCGTATATTCATGTTTTGTATGTACACCCATGTCCAAAATGAATCCGTCTGGTATTTCTTATAATGTTAGTATGTGTATAATCGGCAAAGATATGTATGTGGCAATTTCATGTCAAAAGAGCAGTAAATAAGAACAATAAAACGAAAATAAAACTTTCTTGTCCATTTAGCAACATTTTGTTTTACTCTTACCCATTTTCGTATTTATAATTCTTTTCCTTTGAAATTTACCACAAATATGCATTTTCCGATTATACACATAGCATCAGTATTAAAAGTACCCTGCAAAATCATTATCAAATTATATTCTTACAAGAAGACAGTTATAAATATGCGACAATTATTTTGAACATGAGTGTACATATCATCAGGGTCGGCCCTAGGTAATTTGTCGCCCGTGCAATGACGTAATTTGCCGCCTCCCTCTTTCTCCAGAAAGAACAAATCTTAAAAGTCATGATTTTAAGTATGCTACTCCAGCTTGAAAAACGAAGGGGAGGGAAACTTCACTCGCACTCAGAAAGGCTTAAATACTTACTACAATCTCGTTGTGTCTGTTTTTTTTTCTTTAAATAATAATCTATTATGTTAATGAAAGGCAAAGCAAACACACTCTGAAAGGAAAGATGGCAATTCTTTCTATAGAATTCAATATCGAGTTTCAATCTCAACTTATCAGTTTGCAATTCAAGTACAATTAGCTATTTTATCTTTATTTCTTGATCTAAATCTGTTATTTTTTAAAAGCTGTTTCCACCTTCAATGATAACAATCTTATTTGCGACAAAGAAAAGAGAAGCTTTCATATCAGAACTCTGATAACTAACCAAAGGGGACAGGCGTTCGAGAATTGAGTTCTTGTATTTGACAAGAATCAAGCAATTTGTTCTGGGATTTATTTTAAAATTTCCTTTAGCACTGACCATGTGACTTAAACTTATGCGTCCTAAACATAATTTATGAATGTAGTATTTAAATAGGTCAGCTTAGTAAATTTAACTACCATGATCATGAAGTCTGTTTCCAACAAGAAATGCTTATTTTAAATGAAATATTTATGACAGATATTGCAGCCCCGTGCAAATGCACGCGTTGCACATATGGTAGAGCCGGCAATGCATACTATATATCTAGTCGAATAATAATTTATATATGATATTTAGAAAAATATTAGTAGGCAAATTAGTATTACTTTTTACCGTCAGACAAGTTATTTACATAGGCCTACTTTCACGAAGAAACAAATTTTCATTTATACTTTTATTTCTTCGTTGATATTGGTGAAACACTACAGAAACCCGGATTATTAGTAGGTACGCTACTCATATAAATTGTAAAATATTTATACCGTATCAGTATCTAGTGTTTAATTTATGTTGCATTTTATGGTAATTATACCTACATAAAAATACTTCAGACTTAAATGGTGTAAGATACATTACAAATGACTATTTGAAAAAAAAAGAAATTTAGAAAAAAACGAGAGCCAATTTTTTTTCTAAAAAAACGTACATTTCTGAAAAAATACGAACGTTTTTTTTCTATTTACAACACTAGTATTGGATATGAAGTGACGATGAGATAATTGTATAAACTCTAATTTAATTCATTAAATTCCATTATTTTATTAAATTACATTATTAACGAAAGAAACATGAACTTTTAAAAATTCTTTGGAAGAAAACGTTGATCAGGATTGTACTTTTTCAGACACCTGTTGTAAACACATTTTTATTAATAAACTCGACTAACTTCCTTCTTTCCTTTCCGCATACCTTCAAGCATAGCCTGATACTTCCCGATTCATTGGACTCTTAGGTCATCATTCTTGAGTTGAACAAAACCACGATTAACACAACAAGGGGTATTCGACACACGATCAAGATAGGTGCAGGATCATCGGAGACAAACAGATCCCACCATTGGAGAACGACCGACTCCATAAGTCAAGAGTACCATTCTGTCGGTTCATCGCCACAGACACCTTCAAGTTGTTAGCAGAGTAGTGCAATGAAGATGTGGGAAAACATCATAGGAAACGCATGAAGACGAGAGAACTCGACGCCCCTTGCAGATCAACAGGATAGAGATCCAGGTGTTGACTGTCTCCAGCTATCCAGGCTGCTCCAAGGGAAAACATTCATCATTCCAGATGACTAGGACGACGCCAGTCTCGATGGATCTATCAGACTGTCCTTTGTTTCTTAATTATATCTTTCTTCTCTCTCACCTATTTCCCACAATTAGTCATTTTCAAAATTAGAAACATTTGAATTTTATTTAAATTCAATCATAATTTAGTTGTTAAGTACCGTGTTGTGCATTAGTTCCATCCCCAATTGTTACATTATTCTATGAGTATTTTTAGAGATTATTCTGAGCTACAACTGATGGCACAGCAGCGGCACATGGTGGCAGATGCTTTAAGATCCCAAATTTTCAAATATTTTGAATAGCTCATCACAGCATGATGCAGATGCTATGAAGCTTAGGCCGTTGTAATGATTCCAAATTTCTAAATATTTTTCGATAGTTAACAGTTAAAAGAGAATAACGATGCATTTTGAGTAATTTGTACAGTGTAATTTATAGTTTGTCGAGACAAATTGAGTAGAGTTGCTTTTAGCTCACCCACCCACCTACGGTACGTTTATTCATTTGCTGTGTTAGAGTAGTTCCTGTTTCATTGCTTCTTAGATGAATGATTAAGACGGTGAGAAGATAAAATTTTGCCAAGTCATTATATTTTGTTTGTCTTTCTGTTAGTATATAAGAAGTGTTATTTACATTTTGGTGTTGGATATATATATATATATATATATATATATATATATATATATATATATATATATATAGTAGTGTAAGATATTTATTATAAGTGTGATTTTGAAAATAGCAATAATGGAGAATATTAGTGCTATATCTTCTGCTGTAGATCGTTTAGTAGAACCCTCCAAATTTTCTGGCAAATTGAACGAGTCAGTTCAGTCAATTTTTAGTCATTTTGAGGATTTTTCTGTCTTTCATAACCTACGTGATGTACAGAAACGTAATTTTTTGCCGTATTGTTTAGAAAATGGGGCTCGTGCTTTTCTATTAGCTTTACAATCAACGGCAGAATATAATAATCTCCTGTATATTCAGATTAAGAAGAAATTAATAGAGGCTTTGAAGATAATATAGTTTCGCAAGTTTTAGAGCAAAAAATGAGAAATAGGGAACAGTCAGATTCTGAATCTGTCTTAGATTACTTTTTTCATAAGTGGAAATTAATACTCGAGTACGATTCGATATGCCAGTGACCGAACAAATTAACTTGATAATCGATGGGTTATTGCCTTCGTTCTATTCTGTAGTCGTAAGAAAATCATATAAGACTGTTATTGAGTTAGCAAAGTCCTTAAGTTTAGAGGAAAGAGTTAATTTTCTTGTCAGCATGCGTAGTCAACGATCGAAGTCTTTGGCAATAACAAACGAATACAATATACATCCTGTTAGTAATAATGCTATACAGCAAAAAGAAAATATGTTAGATGTTAATATTCAGAATGCAAATGAAACTGTAAGTCAGCCTGAAGAAGAAAATACCTTGATAGCTCAGTTAGACGATACCAAAGTCCAGTTACAAGTTCTCTTGCAACGAACTGCGCTAGCAAAAGTGTCTCACGCACACAAAGGAAAATCTGTACACAATTTTGTACAATCTTATGAGCATTCGCGTTTGCAGCGGAGAAATCCCATTCATGCATTATCCTCTCATTCGTTGCTTCCTGCTTCTGTCAATGCAGTCAATGTACATGAGAGTGTTAAGTCGAATAATAGGAATAAATCAGACAATAATATGTGCAATAATGTTAGAAATAGAAAGCGATATTATGTGCCTATTCAATATGAAGCTGATTGGCCTCATGTTGAAGTATATATTGATAATAAGCCGCATTTATTTCTATTGTATTCAGGCAGCACTGTCAGCATAATTTCTGGTAATAGTTTGAGTAATAAGCATAAAATACTCAAAGGAACGATCTTTATTCGTGGTATCACTGGAAATTCTCAAGAAAGTGATCAAATCGCTTTAGTGAAATTCAAATTAGGAGGACAGTATTTTACGCATCCTTTTCGAGTGTTTAAAAATTTTCCGTATAATAGTATAATTGGCCAAGATTTTTTGAAAAATCATCTTGCAATGGTTGATCACAATAAGAATTTTTAGTTTTGTTAAATTTGGTATTCCTCCAAGAGTTGAATTACCACCATACGTATCTTTCGATGAAATTTCTAACAATATAGCGAAATAATATAAACCTCAATTTTTAGTAGCTCGCTCTGTTATTTTGCCTCCAAATTCAAGTGTTCAAGTTACATTAAAAAAGTAAATGATCTTGCAGGAACTCGCAATTTATTAGTTCCCAATGAGTTAATAAATACGCAGGCAGAAAGTTTTGTGCGTAAATCAGTTGTAGACGAAATTCGTCCAGTAATTTCTGTAGTTAATCCTACCCAAATTAAACTTTACTTTAAAAAAGATGTTGTTTTGGGTTCTACCGAATATGTTATCAGTGATACCAACTTCAAGAAACAAAATAGCACTAACAATATGGTTCATCAAGTCAATGCAGTAGATACAAAATCTTTTCCTGAAGGGTATGATAAATATCGTGTAAATGTTAACCCTGAATTGTTGCCACATCAACAACAGCAATTATATGACTTAGTAGAGGAATTTTATTCTAGTTTTTCTTGGAATAAATTTGGTTATGGTTGTGCTAAGGGATATAAGCGTAAAATTGAATTACTAGACAATATCCAACCGACGCCAATTTGCCATACCATTTCATCTACGGAAAATCAAAAAGCAAGTAGATATTGTATTGAAAACTAAAATCATTGAGCCTGGTATTAGTCCGTATAATTCTCCGGTAATGCTTGTTAAAAGAAGAATGGACAGTATAGATTTATAGAAGATGCGAGATATATAAATAAAAAATGGATGCTGACAGTTTTCCGGTTCCTTCTATACAGGATATTTTTACTAATTTGGCAGGACGCAAATATCTATGTTCTAGAGACGTTTTTGGAGCATTCTTTAATATTCCCATCACTAAAGAATCAAAACTTATTACAGCTTTTTCGATTCCGGGCAGATGATCATATTTTAATTTTTTGCCTCAGGGGGTCAAGACATCTACTAGTGGTATGAACAGATTAGTGAAACTCACTTTAGAAGGTCTTCCACAAGATAAAATATTTGCCTATGTTGACGATTATTTTTGGTCTACTGATAGTTTTGATGAAATTGTGCATTTAACTCGTACAGTGCTTCAAAGAATAAAAGAAATTGGTTTAAAGCTTTCCCCATAAAAACAAAATTGGAATATTTTTCATTAGATGTTTTAGGTCACACTGTTAGTAAAGATTGTTTGTCTATTTCGAAACGAGTAATTTACTAAATTTCCAACTATCAACGTCCCAAAACAAAGAAAAAGGCCAAAAGTTTTTTTTAGGATTGGCTTCTTTTGTTCTTTCCTATCTACCTAGCTCCAGTCAATTAGCAGAAGCGTTACTTTCTTTGTTGAAAAAGGACGTTCCTATTCGTTGGAAGGAAGCACAGGAGATAGCATTTAATATCAAACAAGCCATCATTTCAGCACCATTTTTAATGAGATACAAGCCTGATTATCCTCTGTATCTCTATTTTGATGCCAGCAAAGTTGCTCTTTCTGGACTAATCAAACAACCTCAAAATGCACCTGACGATACAAATTTAGTACCCATTAGTTATTGTAGTCGTGCAACGTTTCCTAGTGAGAGAAAATTACACCTATATGAGCTTGAATTACTAGCATTATTGTACTCATTACGTTCATTTAGGTATTTTCTCTTGGGACGTCTTTTTTTAAGACAGATTGTAATAGTTTACTTTATTTGAAGCAAACAAAGAATGTAAGTAAAATTTCCAGATGGTTGACTGAAATTCAATCGTATAATTTTACTATTTCACACATCAGTGGCTCCAGTAATATAGAAGCAGACGCCATTTCACGTTTTTATAACCCCCCTAGAGATTTGGAAGACGAGAAAAAGAATAAAGAAAATCCTAAAATTTGGTTTACTCAGAACACAAATTCATTTTCAATTTTAGATGAATCCAATCCGGCATCAGAACAGCGTGAAGATCCGTTTTTTAAAGATATTTTTTCTTGGTTGGAACAGGAAGAAAATAGAAATCCTAAAATAGAACTCCAAGCATTATATTTTACTATTAAGTCTGGAATTTTGTATAGAAAACTGAAAACTTCTCAAGGTATAAAATTTTTAGTTGCAGTTCCTACTTGTTTGCGTTGTAGAGTTTTTAATGCTTGTCATACGTCTGCATTGGGATCATCTCATTCTGGTTATTCTAAAACCTATGATATGTTAGTAAAAACAGTGTATTTTCCCAACATGAAGAAATATATATATCAGAAATGTAAAGAATGTACGATTTGTCAAGTATCGAAATCGAAAATTGGTTCTTCGTATAACACATTGCTTACTTATCCCTCCGTTCCCCCCTTCTATCGCATCCACATAGATGTAGTTGGGAATTATTCCACCAATAATATGTTAAATCACAAATATTTGGTACTTGTAGTAGACAGTTGTACTAGATACGTAATTGCAGATTCCCTTACTGATGATACAGCAAGTACTTTGGCAACATTTCTTTATCATAAAGTAATTTTAAAGTTTGGAATTTTCTATGAAATTGCCTTAGACAAAGGCAGTACATTCACTAGTGGACTATTTAAAGCATTATGTGCTATGATTGGTGCTAACATGCGTTTTGTAAATGTATATGGACATTACAGTAATGGTGTTTGTGAAGTTAGTATTAGGAACATAGAACAACGATTGAAATCAGCTTTATGTGACAACAATTTAGGAAAATGGATTGACTTATTACAACCTATAGCTTTTTTTCTTTACGTCACCAAGAATTTATCGTCTCAAATTTCACCATTTGAATGTCTTTTTGGTTTCAAACCTACGTTACTTCATCAGGCAATTTTAAATACCCCGTGTCAATACGAAGATAATGCCATTCGTTTACAGCAACTACAAGAAATTAGAGACAAAGCACGAGAAAATCTTTATAAACGTCATAAAACGGCGACAATTTTTTTTTGAAAAGAGACATACGAAACCTGTTTTTAAAGAGGGAGAAAAAGTTTGGATATTAGACACCACAAGAAAGAAGGTCACGCCAAAGCATTCAGCGGAAAGTTTATTGGTCCAGGCATAATTGAACGTGTGGAAAATCCAAATTCATATTTTGTTAAGTCTAAGACCGCCCGAGGATCTTACAAAGTAGACAGCATAGCAGTTCAGAGATTGAAGAAATTTTATGAGAAGGAAAAGGCGGAAGAGGAAACCACCTTAAAGACTCTGACGAAGAGATGCCTATCAACGTCTGCACGGAAGACCATACGATCAAAAAGAAATAGAGACGCGAAGACCATCAAGGACCACCAACTGAAGAGATTTTCAACCCCAGGAGACAATGTTTAGAAGAAGAAATTTTCATCCCTCCTCTTCATATCAAGAATGTTGTGATTGCCGAAAATCTACCAACGTGGGCAACTATACGAAAGAATTCCACAGAAACACCGAAATTTGCTTGTAATACTGTCATCAACCAGAAGATTAGTATTTATAAAGCTAATATAGTGGACATAAAAGCAGATGCTTTAGTAGATCCTACGAACAAAACCCTAACTCCTTTAGGTGGTGCAGATAAAGCAATTCAAGACGCAGCTGGATCTGAATGTTTAGAAGAATGTTTGACTATATCAACATTGAAGCCAGGAGAAGCGAAGATTGCCAATGGTTATCGTTTACCAGCTAATTATGTAATTAAGACATGTGGACCACGGAATTCAGACAAGAAGATTTTAAAAGAGACGTACAAAAATTGTTTTAAAGTGATGTTGGAGAATGATCTTTCCACAATTGTACTACCTAACACTTCGACTGGAGTATTTAAATTTCCGAAGTTAGAAGCTGCCAAAATTGCCTTGGCTACAACAAGAATATTTTTAGAGGAACATTTTGATGACGTAAACCGTGTCGTATTTTGTGTTCATGGTAGAGAGAATTGTGACATTTTTCAGCGATTACTCCCCATATATTTTCCCATTGATGAAGAATCTGTTAGTCCGTCTGTCCGCACGTAACTTGTATGAGGATTAGTATTCTTGAAGATTGGATTATGTGTAGGAACACCTTGTAGATGGATGATAAACTTTCTTTTAGCACTGGCCACGCTTAGAAGTTAGTTTATCTTGGTTTTGAATAGTGCATCCAAATACACCGGTAGAACATTTCGAAAACTTCGAACACTTCGAAAACTTAGGACACTTCGAAAACTTGGAATACTTCGAAATTTGAAACACGTTGGTATCTTCAAGAATTGTACCATTTCATTTGATTGGACAACGTAAGACTACAAAAGTTTCTTATATTTTTGAAATGTGAGTATGTGAAGAATGAAGAAAATCAACGATAAACATATAGATAAATATTTCGATGTATATATTAAGAATATATCAGAAGATTGAAGTCAAGATTGTACTTTTTCAGGATTGTACTTTTTCAGACACCTGTTGTAAACACATTTTTATTAATAAACTCGACTAGCTTCCTTCTTTCCGTTCCGCATACCTTCAAGCATAGCCTGATACTTCCCGATTCATTGGACTCTTAGGTCATCATTCTTGAGTTGAACAAAACCACGATGAACACAACAACAAGGGGTATTCGACACACGATCAAGATAGGTGCAGGATCATCGGAGACAAACAGATCCCACCATTGGAGAACGACCGACTCCATAAGTCAAGAGTACCATTCAGTCGGTTCATCGCCGCAGACACCTTCAAGTTGTTAGCAGAGTAGTGGAATGAAGATGTGGGAAAACATCATTGGAAACGCATGAAGACGAGAGAACTCGACGCCCCTTGCAGATCAACAGGATAGAGATCCAGGTGTTGACTGTCTCCAGCTATCCAGGCTGCTCCAAGGGAAAACATTCATCATTCCAGATGACTAGGACGACGCCAGTCTCGATGGATCTATCAGACTGTCCTTTGTTTCTTAATTATATCTTTCTTCTCTCTCACTTATTTCCCACAATTAGTCATTTTCAAAATTAGAAACATTTGAATTTTATTTAAATTCAATCATAATTTAGTTGTTAAGTACCGTGTTCTGCATCAGTTCCATCCCCAATTGTTACATTATTCTATGAGTATTTTTAGAGATTATTCTGAGCTACAACTGATGGCACAGCACCGGCACACAGTGTTAGTTTACTACAAAGGAAAGAAGAAAGAAAAATCTTAATCACCTGATAAACAGGAAATCATAATATTCATGATCAATTCTTATCTAAGCAATTCATGTAAAGCTTGATTCCCGGCGGGCGCAAAGAATCCCATTATTAAAGCACACGTACTAGAAATTGAAGCTTCTTTTAACTCCTTGTTTTGACACGTTAGCCGCCAAGCCATATTTCGGGGTATTTTTCACCCCACTATTTGTGCAATGAAGTATGCACATGGCGGGCAATTAAATAATTATGTTACTGAAATGAGTGTTTTATTGCTGTCATACTGGAAATCAAACTGTCAGCATGTAACTGACCTTCGATTCTGTACGATAAAAGAAATGAATGAATGAATAAAATTGTCTTCTAACAGTGCTGAGATACGACAAAGTATACGTAAGAATTTTTTCTCAACTTTAAAATGATGCGTTTCAAGTTTAAGAGATTCATGAAACATTAACCTTACGCATATGTAATTGTCAAAACAAAATCTGTATAGCGTAAAACTTTTAACCAAATAGTCATGCACTCATTTTTTCCAATGTGGTTAACTGGTTAGCGTATGTCCCTAACGTGGAAGGCCCGGGTTCAATCCTCGGTGGGTTTGCTTTCCAGGTCGGGGCGATGTCAAGCCTTTTCTGAAATTTAATATTATTCTCATGCTTAATTTTCGAAATTTATTCTTCTCTTCTCATTCTTCTCAAGACTAAGCTAAGTAGTTGGCGTACATATCTCTGGCCCTGGTTCAATCCCGGCTGGTTGCTCGAATATCACGTTAATCTGAAGGGACGCTAAACTAAAACAATGGTTTCAAAGGGAGTCGAACAATATTATTCTCAGACGTAACTTTTGATATTTTGTAATGCATTCTTTTTAAAACCAAGCTAAATGGCTAGCGTACACACCTCTGGTCATGGTTCAATTTCCGGACAAATTCAACATTAAGTTATATTACTAGCCCACACTACTGAATGGGACGTTAAACCAAAATAAACTATATCACTTCCCGTGCTTACTTCTAATGTGTGGGTTCCTGATTCGATCTCGTGAGTTTATTCGGGGTACTCCCACTTTCTCATTCCACTACTTTCTTCATAATCATTCAAATGTTCTCATAGCCTAAATATTTAGTGCTAAAAGTATAACAGTGTATTAGTAATAACAATGTTATCCTAATCATGTAATTTATAATTCCCACAAACATTAAATAAAATGATTTTCGAATCTTGTGTGAAAATAAAATCTCACTGAACTTACCTCAAATTCAATGAACGAAAAGTCACCGTAGTAAAGTTTAAAATAAAGGCACATAAAAAGCACACGTTCTTCACTTGACAGTTGAGAGCGGTGTAGGATTTGAAAAATGAAATTTAGATTTTTATTTAGGAAGCTATGAAACCGACGTCATCATCAACCAATCAGAAACGAGGAAATTTATGAATGACATCACAACGAACCAATTAAAACGCTGCTTTCTTCATGAATCACGAACCAAAACAATGTGTAATAATCGATTGTGACGTCATTCAAGATTCTCAATAGTGACGAAATCCTTATTACAACATCTAATATCGCAATTCTGATCATGACATCATACCAAATGGTTTCTACCTGGACCACCTTTCGTAACTGTGACGACATTTCATTTTCCTCGTATTCAATAAGAGAATGTCAATGTTTGTTTTTTCATGAATCATGCTGACACGTGTATAGTAAAACAAAAGTGATACGATACAACATCCGCTGACGTTTGCATTTCAATCATATCTGCTTCTATGTCAACACACAAAGGAGTCTTTCTGTATTTATTTTTAATCCACGAACGGAAACGTTATTTTCTTTAACACATCCTAAAGTATTTCAGGGACCATGGTTCGAAACTCACCAAGCACGATTAAATCCGAATTCATTCATAGCTAAGCGGTTAGGATATACGTCTTTGGTTTGAAAGACCTGAGTTCGATTTCTGGAGAAATATTTCTTAGGATTTTTCTTTTTAGTTTCCCAAAACTTGGTTTTAAATCTTTAGTTCGAAAATTTTAAAAGTGAATTCGAAATATTTTGGAGTTAATCTACAAACAAGGACCCTCTTTCACCATTGTTAAAAATAAATGTATCCTTTCAGAGACACACTAATTCAAGGACAGGATCTCCACACGTAAACATGTAAGGTGGGCAATTTCTCCATCAAGGTAAGAACCACCTTACCCATAAAAGGAAACGATAATATTTAAGGTGAATTTCAGTACATAATCAGTACAGTAACAATAAAAGGGAACGTAATTCTAAAATGAGGATCAATGGTGGATCGCCTGATCTTATGACGTCATATCACGTAACCTAAAAAAATTGAATTTCTCGCATGGGTTGGGTCTAAGGTCATGCGACTTCTATCCACCAATCAAAATCGAAGTACCAAAGCACTCATCTTACTCCTAAAATGAAACAAATTTCAAAACTTCAGAGTGAGGGATTTCCCCACAAAGGTGACTCATAACATTATACCATGTAACCTGTTCACCGTGTGGCGGGTCTAAAATCATATGACCTCTATCAACCAATCAGTATCGCAGTACCAAAGTACTCATCAAAAAGGATACCCGAAATAAAAAATCCCAGGGTCTAAGATCACGTGACCTCTATCAACCAATCAGTATCGTAGTACCAAAGTACTCATCAAAAACGATACCCGAATTTCAAATATTCCAGGTTCTAAGATCACGTGATCTCGATCAACCACTCAGAATCGTGGTACCAAATCACTCATCTTACCCGTAAAAGGAACAATTTTAAAATCCCAGACCCTAAGATCAAGTGACCTCTATCAACCAATCAGCATTGTGGTACCAAAGCACTCAACTTACCCCGTAAGAGGGAACGAATTTAAAAAATCCCGGGGTCTAAGATCACGTGACCTGTGTCAACCAGTCAGGATCGTGGTACCAAACCATTCATCTTATCCGTAAAAGGGAACGAATTTAAAAAACTCGCGTGAGAGATTTCCCCAGCAGGGTGACTCATGACGTCATACCACGTGACCTGGATGGCGTAGCTAAACTTTGAATTTCCGCGTGTGCGGTGCCTAAAGTCACGTGACCTCTCTCCACCAATCAGACTCGAGAAATTTTTGCTGACTCGGCTAGATATAGAGTGGCCCCTACTACTCAGTACGAGTTATGAAAGGAATACCATAATTAAAAAAGGAATGTGGTTAGCATGTGAAACAAATGTGGTGTAAATTTTAGGTCAGTAAGTTCAAGGAACAGCAGCTACAATTTCTTTAACCTCAACAGCCCCCCTCCTCATAAGATTTCGCGGGACTTGGAAGCGAGCTTATGAGAAAGAAGGGAACAAGGGAAGTATTAAACTGTGTGTTGGGGTTAAGAAGGGGTAATTCTGTTTGGTCTCCGAAGGTGCAGCAAGATAACTTTCGAATTAGACCTTGAGAGAAATAAAGCGCCAGATTTCATTTTGAACGTTGTGGAGTATTTTCTGTTTTTGCCTATCAAGTTCTTTATTTAATACTTCTCTTCGAAATGTGTACATAATTGAGTGTTATTAGCCTAAGTGCTAAAACTTTAACACTTCGAAAAACATACGTAACTTTGTATATAACGTGACAATCATTCGAATATGAATGTGCTATAGACAAATCAACGCTATGTACACTGAACATTGTCGAGAGTTCGGTGAACAGCAAGAACCTTCAGGGCAGTGCTTTAGTATCGTTCACCGTTAAAAGTGTCATCTTCCTTTATATTAAAAGGGTCAGTTACTTTCCTTAGTGACCCCTTTACTTGCGTTTGCTTCACCCAATGTTAATGACATCTGTATCGGTGTTTAGTGGATTGTCCATCCCCGTGTTTTGTAACATGTCCATGTTCGGCCGGTTTGTTTGATTCGATGGCCTTGTTGTATAGACACAATCATTTGTTCCTTTATACAATGTTAATGATGTGTCCGTGTCCGTGTTTATAGTTTGTCCTTTTCGATGGTGCCATTACCGTTGCGAGTTTAACGCCCGCTTTGTACATCCTCCACTCGCACGCCAGCCGCGCAGCACAGGACGTTAACGGTATTTTCCTTTATAGATACAGCCGCACTTTGTATGTTTACCCGATACATTAATTTAAGTAAGAAGGCAAAGTTTATTTACCTTTGATAACACCTACGCTGCTAACTATTTCCTGGCTGCTGGTGGTGGTTCATTGATGTAGGCAATCTTCTTTTTATGACGTAGAACTTGTTGCGCGAACTGAAACAAACAAATATTGCGATACTGCATTTGAAATTTCCGGTTTAGGGCGGTTGATATTTGATTCAATATTATTGAGTTTAATAAAATAATAATTAATTGAGTGCATAAATGAATTTGATATTTTAATTTTATGAAAACCATAAATATTGTGTCTTTAATGATACTCTATTTGCATGCATATGAAGGATATGTATTCTTCCTTTATCTTATGCAGAACACACATACTTTAGTATAATGTACCTAAATAAAGTTATGTATAATAGTATTGTGAAGCATATGTATTCTTCCTTTATCTTATACAGAATACTCATACTTATGTTATTAATATACGTAAATAAACTTATATAATAGTATATGAAGCATATGAATTCTTCCTTTATCTTATATAGAATACACATACTTTTGTATTAAGTACGTTATTTCTTTGTAATTATACAGGATGTAGGAATAAAATGCATGGGTATAATTTTTAAAAAAAATATTGTAAAATTAAAAATATACGTATAATAAAATATGTTTGTATATAACAAAAACAAAAAAAACTTGAATGGGTATAATAAAAATTAAAAATGTAAATATATAATAAAAATAAAAATTGTAAAATATATAATATAAGAGTATTTGAATATAAATATATATATAAAATCTTCGATAAGTATTTGGAACAACTTTAATATTTGAATGATGCTATTTACATTATATGAAAAAATATTTAAAATATATAAAAACTATTTAGCATATATAAAAATTTACGATATATGAAAAACTATTTACAACAGTACACACAATATGTCTTAAAATACAATATGCATAATATGAAAGTATTATTTACAATATAAATTATTTATTGCGTGAGAGGCTGTGAAATATTTAAAGAATTTGATAACATACCCGGGAATAACATGTTAGAGTATAATTCTTATGTGTTTCGCTTTCATTCATACCACTATTTATTTTCCTCATTCATTAAATTATGTACAGTTTCTTTATGTTTAATTTTATTATGTATCAAAAAATTTTCACATTTTTTCAACGCACTCACACATTCTATTAGGGGCGGTATCCAAAGGGTAATGTCCTGCAATCGGTCATGCTCTAGGATTTAAAATCGTCTTTTGTTAGCTGCCTTCTGATGGGTCTTTGTTTCAGGTCGTGATACGATGACAAATCCCTGCTTACGGGTAATCCTACCTGGGATATTTATTATTTTTCTTTCAATATTTCCGCGAACTAACTTATAGAAATGCTCAAAATTAATTTCTTCGAGTGTTCTATAATCCAAAGTGATGTGCCGAAATTTATACACATAATCAACGTTTCCCGTCCCAATTTCTTTTAGACTATACACGTAATTTTTTGCCCCAAACCTATAAATTTCCCTGTTTCCCACCCCTCTTTTACTTAGTCGGTTAGTTAGCCCAAGTAGGGCCCTAATGTAAGTGGAGATTTCTCATCACGATGTTGTACGAACATGATGCTATCAGTATCACAATACAACACCGTATCACGCCCTATACTTGTCAGCAAGTCATATAGTTTTAGCTTCGCCCATGACGTAATAAACGCCGCAAGAACAACGTTCGAAAATTTCCAAAGCTTATTCTTATTCTTCGTATTATGATACGTAAGAATAAGATGCATATCTCCGACGGGCAATATGTTTCGCACCTCGTATTGTGGTGCCCATAGGTAGTGCAATAATTTTTCCGGTCTGTCAACAATTATAGATTGCGATAAGTCCGTCCTTTGTCCCCATTTTCCATGAAGAGAGTTGAGGAATAATTTAGAAGTATACCTCAGACCGGGGTTCAAATCAATGTTATTTTCCATTAACTCTATGCCTTCGTGGGCATAATAATCTGCAATATATTTATTTTCGTTTCCTTTGGTTTTGCACTAACCAGGAAAACCAGAGGTTTCCTGCTTCTACTTCAAGAAGGAGCTCACAGAGTCTTTAAACAGACTATGCGAGTTTTTCTCCTCACAACCGAGTAGTTCGAACTCCCAGATTTCATTAATTTGCAGAATTTTATATCCAACTTGTATAGCTATGAAGTTCTAGGGTACAATACGTGTCTGTTAAGGCACGTTCGGTGTCGCAATGCGTGCAATCATTGACATCCTCCTCCATACCCGTGCGACATAAGCCAAATATATTACGAACGTTACACGGGTACGGCAGCACTGGAAAATAGAAATATTTTGGGAGCAAAACGGTACATTTAACCACACGATGAATACTTCCCACTTCTGAAAATTTTCGGCCCCTTGCGTATTTTTGGCTTACCTACGGGCATCGGTTTACGTGTCATTACCGAAGGGTACAATAATGTAACATCATAATACGATATGAATTCATCCGAAGTACATTCATACCAAGCACTCGGTCCGACCACCATGAAAACCGTCCTTGGGTACAAGGTAATTATATTGAGTTTTAATAGTCTTGTATGGAGTTCGTAAACTGTATTTGTTTTACTATCAAACCTATCGACTTTATATTTACCAATACGAGTTTCCAATCCATTTCCTGAATGTTCAAGTCTATTATATTTGGTACGTTAGAAATAGCGTAACCAATACAAAGCTTCCAAAATTTGCTGGTCACGGTGATCGAACGCATAAGTTAGAATAATTGGAACGACCTCATTTGGTAAATATAAGGCCGATAGGTTCGGAATATTGGAGTGACGTCTTTTCGTAAATATAAGGACCGATAGTTTAGTATTGTTTAGCAAGAATCTTAACATCATTTCTACAGTATTTCATCATCTCGTACTGGAGATCATACTCCTCGCCACATAAAAGACATTCTTGGTGGCAGGCCATTAATTGTCCACGTTCTTTCGGGCTGAGACTGTCTGCATTAAAATACTCTAAAGATGGAATTTTGCCTACATAATTTTGATTTTCGAATTGTTGAAAAAATATGGGAAATATCCCTTCCGCAAATTGTCAGACAAACCTAATGCTTCTGGGAGTTCGGACAATTTAACTCCCATATACAAATAAGTATCGCTAAAATAGATTTTATTACCGAGTCTCATTTCTACAATTTTTTGGCCCGACATTTGGCACAAGATCATGTTTTTCTATTAAGGTTCTTGCACAGAACTGCATATAATAGTCACTTCCATTATGAGGAAGTACTACAATCTTTTTGAATATTGGCCGACTTATTAGCACGTGACTGATAAATCCATGAATATTATGGTAATCAAACTTACGGGATCCATTTTAATCTCCACACAGAAAGCATGGACCATCCAAATTTATGTCTTTGCATGTATGGCAAATATTAATACAATTCATGAAATTCACGTAATGTTCTAGTTCTCCTCGCTGATTTTTGGGTAATAACATCGTCTCCACGTAAAACACGTTGTACAAGAAGGTTTCGACATGCTCAACTTTGCAGTTGGAAATAAACAAGTATGGTCACTATCCACATGCATCAAGCATCACTAGCGTGCGCAGGGAATTGAGAATGGGGGTGCCACATCTAAAGCACCACTGTATGGAATGTCATCCTCCCCCCATTTCCCCTAAGAAAAGATAGTGTCATTGCACCCGACGCTGCGTCGGTGACGGCACACATGCAGACGGGAAAAAATTTACACGTAATTTCTTCTCAGTTTGTAATAGTTCTACATAAAAGTCTGTCTAATGGGGGTGCCAAGGCACCCATGGCACCCACGTTGCGAACGCCCATGTGTAGCATGCTTTGCAAAAATATTCACCACATTTGTGTTCAGACTTCCTGTTTCGCATATCGGACATATCACCACAATCGAGACAAAATTTCTTTAATTCACACAATATCTTGCCACGTGCAATTACAGTTTTATGATTGGCAAAACACTCATGCGAAGGAAACAGTCGTAAACAATCATTACACTCACATTTAATACTGTCATCACAAACATTGTAATACTTTTCACACATAGGGCACTTATATTCACGTTTCTGATATTGTATACTATTGTACCCTTGCAAACAATGTTGACAATATCCCTTTTTGTCCAAAAGGGTGTTAATATTAATAATGAGTTCATAATGCCATTTGTGTACAATATTAATATTTGCTTGTTCGCATGAATTCCTTGTTATATTATATTATACTCCAGAGTCATTGTGTACTTCTCATAGGTGGCCATTTGGTATTCAGGGGTAAGTTTGTTTTGGAATTTTTTCGCATCAGCAATAGTACAACCGTTTTCATGCTCAATGGTAATATCAACATCATTGCCCAATTCCTCGGCCTGCTTAAATAAACGCTCAGGATTGTTATTTTTAACTTGTATACCTGTTCATATTTCTTATCGGCCCTAACCTTCCCGATTAAAAAGACAATGGATATTTTTTCCATTGGTGTGGTACACTTTTCCAAAAGATTTGTATATTCCTCATACTTGGCTGATCCATGGGTTCGACCCCTTCCCTTACGTGGATTAGCAATGTTGATCTTAAAATCCACATTGTTTCCAAATAAAAAATGTTCGTTACTATTAAGATCGTTTTCAATGGTATGGAATAATAGTAGGTGTGGGATGGGGATTCTGCGCCACTTCATCATTTCCAATAACAATCTAGCACACCATCAATAATAATAGCGCACCCCTAATAACAATAGCGCATCCCCCTACCTCCAAATAACTTCTAAATTACTCCCTAATGCATTCAATTACTAAATCTAGTTAAAAAAATCACTAAATCTAGTTACAAAATCTAGTTATAACCGGTTTTGACTTCAAAAATCACTAAATCTAGTTACAAAATCTGGTTATAACCGGTTTTGACTTCAAAAATCACTAAAACTGGTTACAAAAAATCACTAAATCTAGTTACAAAAACAAAAAAATACTAAATCTAACAACATTTAACAAGAATAAACAATTGCATTTTAAACTCTGATACATACTATTTTAAATACCGTTTGAATTATTAAAATCGGATAAAAAATAACGAATTTAGCATTTTGCCGCCTGTATTTATACAACCCAACACAGAAGGTTTGTGCACACACACATTTACAATTCAGTTTGCTTGAGAGAAGCATGATCATATATGTACATGAGATTTATAGTCTCTTTCTTTTTCCTTCTTCCCACACCAACATACATATATATGCATTAGCCTCTTCCTTCAACAGAACTTTTTAGCTAGCACTCGTGAGAGATGGAGCTGTATACCGATGACGTTGTATAATAGCTGTTAGATTACTCACATAAGGGTTGCCAACTCCATATATTTTTTCGGAACGTTCCAGGATTTTAATTTTTCAAGATATCGCTTTAAAACATATCGGGATGAATTCACCACATTACTAATAAATATGATAATTGTTAAAAGTGAGTTGGCAACACTGATAGTCATCCCCCAAATAACGTTATTATTTTATACCTCGGTCCCTAATTAACCGATTTCAAAAATTCAAACGGCAAATGAATACTAATAACATAACCAATTTTTTAAAATGCATAGATGGTTGCATAACCCAAAAAATACTTTTCCCTTTTTCAATATCTCCACAAAATTTCAACAAATCGAAAAAATAAAAATACTACCATAATCAGAATAAAATTTTAAGACTTTTTTAAAGAATAACATTTTCCTGAAAACTCAAAAATAAACCCGTAAAAAATCCCGAAATTTTGAACTTGCTATAAAATCGTCAAATATTAACCGATTTTCAAAATTCAAACGGTAAATAGTTTCTATTTTCTTATAATTTTTTTCTAACACGTTACTGGTTGCCTATGTCTAAGAATAAAATTACAAAAACAACTTTTATGACTTAAAAAATATAAATTTTACTTAAAACTAAACATACATTATTACTCACTAACACCTATCAACTACGCCACACATAAAAGTTAATTAAATTTTACCTAAAACTAAACTATACATGAAAGTTAATTAAATATGACCCAAAAACTAAACTAAACTATACATAAAAGTTAATTAAATATGACCTAAAACTAAACTATACATAAAAGGTAATTAAATATTACTTAAAAGTAAATTACACCACACATAAAAGTTAATTAAATATGACCTAAAACTAAACTATACATAAAAGTTAATTAAATATGACCTAAAACTAAACTATACATAAAAGTTAATTAAATATGACTTAAAACTAAACTACACATAAAAGTTAATTAAATATGACATAAAAATAAACTACACCTCACATAAAAGTTAATTAAATTTTACCTAAAACTAAACTATACATAAAAGTTAATTAAATATGAAATAAAACTAAACTACACATAAATACATTTTAACTATATCTTATAATGCCCCCAAGCTAATGTACTTATACCACCCTCTAGTATATATCTTTTATCATCATTCGAATCTAATGCTAACTTATTTACAGCTATGGTATATACATCATGCTTACAACTTCGAATTAGATTTATATTTTTGTATGTTTTCACATCATTGAATAGGGTTTGCTTATAATCATCAAATTGTAACTCTTTTGATACTACACATTTTGTTATTCCTTTTGCTTTTTTCTTCTCTTTATTTTCAACTTTAAAGGCATACATCTTTGATCTTAACCCAATAAATTCTGTCATTATTTTACCATTGTTTTCATCCTTCATCTTTCCTAATACTTTTTTGTTTACTAATGGTATTCCATATTGATTATCCTTTCCATATTCACTTGTATCAAATAAATCAACCATTTCTTTTAAGTCTTTGTAGAAATCATCTGTATTAATTTCATATATAAAACTATCAGTATCCATATAACATAACCCTATATCAATATCATATTTAGGTTTCATAATGTTGTAATGGAAGTCATACATTAATAGTTTTGATAAATCTAACACACTCATACCAACATATATAGGTTTGTTAAAGATCAATTTTTCTTTTTTCATATGTATCGCACACAAATCTTCAGTAAATATTGTTCTATAATCAAAGTTCGGTTCCGCTATTAACTTTTCCACCCTCATTGGATCACATTCTAAAGTAATTGATGGCCTCTTTCTAATGTTTTCCATTGTTTTACCAAATACACTATTATTCATTAACTTGTAAAAATCTTTCTCGAAATTATTCTTAGCTTGCGTTCTCATATTTGTATTTAGATCAATATATTCCTTTAACCAGTTTGATTGCTTGAACTCTAATACTCGGTGAATTTTCTTTAATATCATTCCAAGTGACATATATAATTTTAAATTCCTATAGTGAATAACATATCTTTCTTTATTGTAAAGCGTTGTTAATAATTTTGATTGTTTCGATCCTGGTGGGCACATATTTTCTGGAGCTAATGGTAGATCTGTATGTTTATCATGTAAGTATTCTGGATATTCTAAATCAACTTCTAATATGTAGCCAGTTTCTGAATCATCTGGAATATTCATTATGTTTATGTAAGGTTGAACCCATTTAAAGTCTTTGTAAGGCATGTATTGACTCATTGCCCATCCATATAAATTATTTGCATCTAGATAAGTTAAATACTTTGAAAGTTCATCTTTGTTATAACTTTCCATATACTTATTATTTGCTTTTACATACCTCTTACTACATTGTGAAATTCCACCTCTTATACCTTTTTCAATCATTAATATTTTGTCATAGTCAGTTAACATTTCTAGTTCGATTTTAGTCACCTTTAACATTGAATCCCACGATAAACCAGGAGCAGTGAAATACCAAGCAGGATCTAAACCATATGCCTTTAAACACACATCTCTAAAATTTTCAAATACATCGGCTAATATTAATACATCTGTCCTGTTATAAAGTTCTGTATATTCACCTAGATTTTTAATATTGAATGACTTCCAAACATTTTTCGCATGCTCATAATCTTCATCACTGATGTGGGTGTTAGTAAGTTTATTAAAGAACATTTCTTTTGAAGGTAATTTTGTTTCTTCTAATCTTTCAATTGAGTCAATATAATCATATGGGTACACACCTTTTTTAATTACTAAATCTAATAAATCATTAGTGAAATACTTTGACGTTTCTCTATATTGTTCTTTTGTAAGGTTATTTGCTAGTTCTGCTAAACCCCTTGACATAAACCTAAATGAATCTAGAAATCGTAAATTAATTCCATTCTTTTTATCAACCTTCACATATTTTGAGTATGTTATATATTTTTCCTCATTATTTGCAATTAGTTTTATTTCATTCTTATCATAAGCAAGTTCTATAACAAACAGGTGAGTATCATAACCACTTAAGTTGTGAATAAATACTGGAATAAAATTAGGATTTCGATAGCTTAAGTTACAATAACTGTGAGCTGCACCTCTAAACTTTCCAGTTAAATGATCATGATCTCTTACTTTTGCTTTATTTATATTTAAATTTTTCAAACATTTACCTAATTCATGTTTCCATTCTTCTAATTTTTCAACCATGCTATCATTATTTTTAGCGAATTTTATTTCCTTATTGAACATATTTATTTGTTTTTCAATTGCTGGTGGTAAATCATTCAAGTTTCTCTCACATATATGACAACTATTGGAATTATTATATCTATTTTCCTCATCTTTAGTTAGGTCAATCATTTCAACTGTTTTGTTATATATTTTCTTTATTTCTATTGCGTCTTGTTTTAAATTCTCCACAAACACCTTTGCAGCATCTAAACCAATATAACTAACAGGCCTTTTATACACACCATTTGAGTATTTGATGTAATAACAGAAACTCATTGGTAAATGCTTTTGATACTTCACAGTTTTAGAACAATTATGGTCTACATCCATTTTACATAACAAGCATTCAAAATCGGCATATATTGCAAATGGTACCCTCAATGATCTATTATAATTTTGAAATTGTATTTGATTGTTATATGGTTTTGGAAGTTCTATTCTAACAGATTCATGCTCCTTACAATATAGTTCATTTTCTTGTAATTGTATCTCATTTCTAAAATGTCTTGTTAAACACCTATCACAAAAGTATAATTTTTCCTTATGCTTTGTTACTTGACTTCTTATTAATCTTGATAAATCCTTTATCCAACAAAAGTGATCATTATTTTCATCTTTTACATATAATAAATTGATGTGTTTATCCTGCTTATTTTTTGTGATTTGAAGTGGATATATATTATATTCATCATCATATGTATACACGTTAATGGATATGTTACTTCTTTTTTCAAACTTTACTATATCTTTTAATTGTACAGGAAATTCAATACCCTTACAATATTTCTCTTGTAATTCATCCACAATTTCTGTATAGTTTGAAGGCCGTTGAGGATGTGATTGATGATCTATAGGTTTTAAATAACATGCAATAGAATATAAGAAACATTTATTATCTTTATTTTGAACATTAATGACTGCTTTTTTTATCTTTAATTGGTTTAGGAAGGTCAATATAGGAAGAAGCTCGTAATGGTACATATTTATTTAATCTGATTTCTAAATATTTAATTTGATGTAATGACCAACCTGAACCTCTTCCTTGAAATTCCTCCATCTCTCTACATAGTTTTTGTTTAGCATTGGTTATATATTCATCTAAGTCAGTTGATTGTAATATTCTTTCATTCATAGTTTTAAAATTGCGTTCTTGTACTTCTTTATTTTTAATATAATCACAAATGAATACAAGGTTGACTTTTAATGGGTGGTGCTTTAATTCTTCCTTGATTTTATTAATAACTACTTTCCCACTTATATTTAAAAACTTCACTGGATCTTTATATCCTCCTACGTTTTCGATTGTGATAGTTTGTAATCGTTTCTGTATTGCTGTTTCCTTTGTTTGTACTTTAATTGGTATTCGTTGTGGTTTGGATTCTTCAAAAACATCTTGTTTAAATGGAAATATATTTCTAATTTGTGATCTGTTTTGTTCATCTTCATATTTTATAATACGGTCAATAAGTTCAGCCTTTCTTAATTTAGAATAACTTTTTATCCCCTTCCTTTTACAATGTTTTTTTAGTTCATCAACTTTCATTGTGTATATAACTTTCAATTCATCTGGTTCATTTTGGTATTGTTCGATTTTTTTGATTAATTCACTCTTATTTAAATAACTATAGCCGCGGATTTTCTTGACTTTACATATTTGTTTTAGTTTTGTAATTGACATCTCCTTCATCTCCTTACCAGTAAAATTAACATTATTCATACTCATTTTATATGGAAAAACACTGTATCGTAATTTTATATTCACTAAATTTTTTAATTCATTTTCATAATATTTTTATACCAACATTAGCATACTTATTTTTCTAATACAGCTGTTAATGTCAACATAAAAAATGATACAGTGTTTTTCCATATAATAACACACCTTATATGAAAAAACACTGTATCATTTTTTATATTCACCAGATTTTTTAATTCATTTTCATAATATTTTTCATGTTTAAACAAATTAAATTACATTACAACATTTATAATATTATATTATTTTTATTTATTTAATTATTATGCAAATTATTAAACCCTAACCATTTAATGAACTCTAATTATTTAATTATTATGCAAATTATTTATTTAATTATTAATGGAAGTTATTAAACCCTAACCATTTAATAAAC
This sequence comes from Thermobia domestica, assembly GCF_964235325.1. Lineage (NCBI taxonomy): Eukaryota > Metazoa > Arthropoda > Insecta > Zygentoma > Lepismatidae > Thermobia > Thermobia domestica. The sequence goes on from NC_137465.1 coordinate 91,101,254, forward strand.
TCTAATTATTTAATTATTATGCAAATTATTTATTTAATTATTATGCAAATTATTTATTTAATTATTAATGCAAATTATTTATTTAATTATTATGCAAATTATTAAAACCTAACCATTTAATAAACACTTTATTACCTTTTATGAAAATATTTATAAAAGTTAAACACATTAAATTACACTGCAACATTTATAATATTATATTATGCAAATTATTAAACCCTAACCATTTAATAAACTCTAATTATTTAATTATTATGCAAATTATTTATTTAATTATTAATGCAAATTATTTATTTAATTATTATGTAAATTATTAAACCCTAACCATTTAATAAACCCTAATTATTTAATTATTATGTAAATTATTAAACCCTAACCATTTAATAAACCCTAATTATTTAATTATTATGTAAATTATTAAACCCTAACCATTTAATAAACCCTAATTATTTAACAAACACTATTACCTTGTATGAAAATATTCATAAAAGTTAAACACATTAAATTTACACTACAATATTTTCTTTATCTATCCAACTATTATGTGAATTATCAAACCCTAACCATTTAACAAACACTTTATTACCTTTCTTTCTCAATATTTTTTCAACCAAATACTCATCCATATTTATTTTGTTTTCAATAATTCTGGTTCATAAAATCTTTCTTTAACTTCTTCATTGTTTAAATCTTTAATTTTATATGTTGGAGGATTAGATGGTATAACCTCATTAATAACAAACACTTCTGTTGACCAATTTGGTGTATAACCTTTTTCAAACAAACCTTTAATTTTACTTATACGAACATAATCACCAATCTTATACTTTAACTTAACAGACTTATATTTTTTCTTATACACTTTTTTCAATATCACATGCTCATTTTTCTTATTCACTTCTACAGGTTTCACACCAATTGTTCTATGTACTTTGTTATTATATTCATCAACCAAACCTTGCAATATTTTTAACCACTTATAATTACCTTGAACAGTAAATTTCTTCCACATATTTTGTTTAAGTGTTTTGTTAAATCTTTCAACAACAGAAGCTTTTTTACCACTATATGTTGAGTAATGATTGATATTGTTTTTTCCCATCAAATCTTCAAATTCTTTATTGTAAAACTCTTTACCTTGATCAGTTTGTAAATTATTAGGTTTTCTTACTTTTAACACTGATTCAAATGCTTCTGTAACATACTTCCCACTCTTATCTTTAACAGGAACAGCAAATGCATATTTTGAAAACACATCTATAATCGTTAGCAAATACTTATAACCTTTATTTAATTTCGAAACACCTTTTAACACACCACTATCCATTTCCACAACATCCGCTTGCCATAAATCATCTATACCTTTAACAATAACACTTAACCTAGGATAATTTTTTCTAGATGGTTTATGAATTAGTTCTATAATATCTTCTCTAATACCTTCACCTTCATATAGTCAATCGCGCTTTTTAATGAATTGGGATTTATTAGTACCACGTACAACACATATACCTTTCTTAACATATCTTCCATTATTTGTTTGTTCTATTCTAATGTTATCTATTTTTGTATCTGTTGATTTCTTACACTTAACACAATACATCATCATTATTTATTATATGGAAAATTATTAACCTCAATCTATAATTGAAACACTATATCAACTAACAACAACATTCTAAAGATCAACCTAATTCAAACTATAATTCAACTAACAATATAATTCTAAAGATTAGCCTAATTCAAACTACAATTTAAGCATATGTTTGTTTGATGCTGTGTCGATATTTGATGATTAATACTATAATTAACAGGTGTCGGTATTTGATGATTAATACTATAATTAATGCTGTTGTTGATTAATACTATAATTGATCATGAACTTCAATCTATAATTCAATCTATAATCAATCTATATAATAACTTCTACAATTCAAACACTGTTCATCTATTAATTTAATCAATATAACATTCTATAACTTAATCTATAATTCGAACAATAATTCAATCTATATAACAATTTATAATTCATCTGTATAATTCAATTTAGAATGTTGTTATGTAGATTGAATTAGAATGTTATTATATAGATTGAATATAGCAAATGGTTTTATGAAAGCTCTCTTTCTATATACATAATAACTTGCAATGGTTGCCCTTCTTCCATAGCTGAATTCTTATTTGCTTGAAACGTAATTATATCACCCTTTTTAATGTTTACAGGTAAATTTTCAATCAAAGTATCACCTAAATATATCTCTAGAAAGTATTTATCCAAACTTAATTCCATGTGCATTATTTTCCCATTATATAGAAATTTGTAACCATTAGAGAGATTAAATATTCTAAAGATTGGTTCCTTAACATTTTTAACTCTCAATCGACATATTAGGGGTATAGTTTCTTTCTGCATAATCAATTTAGTAGTATCCATCCTAATCTTTTGAAAATCATCTTTCTTTATATATGTGTCTTGTAATGTTTTTAATGCATCTTCAAATTTGTTTCTATCACCTTCCAATTGGCTATTAACATTAGTATTTATTAAATCTAGCTGTTGTAAAGTTACTACATCTTGTTGGTCAATTGCATCACTTACATTAACAAGTCTTTTGTGTTTGAAATCAACCCATGTTATATTTGATGTAAAAACTTCACTTACATGATTGAGGTTTGTAGTCCTCGTTTTAGTATTACCAAATATATCCATATTTATTATATAACAATTCAAATTATTTAACAGCAAGTAAAACAGTTATACGAGCTCCACCAAAATCAATCAAATCACCATTTTCATCTTTAATTGAAACTTTCAAATTATTAAATTTATTGTGATGTATTGGGAAAAATATCTTTTCATTAGGTTCATATATAATTGGTTCTCTAAACTCTGCATTTGTTCTAAATGTTGCAATTAAGTCTGTTTCGTTGTGTGTTGTATCATTGTGTTTTAAAATCATACCTTCTGCTAAATCACAATGAATATTTATAGTATCAAATGGATGAAACCTTGGTGGTTTATCTCCAATATGTTCTATGTTATTAGCCAAGTTTTTATCACTAAAACCTAATACAGTGTTAATGGTATCTAAGGCTATATCACAAACCTCACTAAATATTTTAACTCTATTTCTTTTCCTGTCTTCTGTAATTTCAAAAGTATCTTTGAATTCATCAGTGTAGAATGGAAGGTTTGATTTAATATATTTTTCTAATTCTTTTAAACTATATTGACCAGGTTGAACTATGGCTTGTCTTGTAACTTCAGGTTCTTCAGTGCAAAATGTTAATTTATTATTTTTTTCTGTAATGTTTGGAGTTAAGTATGTTGTGTAAAATCCTGCAACAGCTACTTCTAAATCGTTTTCAAATGGGTAGTGCAAAGACATGTTTAATACAGATGAATAACCATTTAAATTAAATACTTTCATTTATTATATAATAAATAATTAAAATGGATAATTGGGATATTAAAGTAAGGTTAACAGAAGAAACGGCGAAGAGTAAGAGGAATGGAGAGTTGTTACCTGATGATATAAGATGTTTAATAGTTGGGTCTAGTGGTTGTGGTAAAACGACGTTAATGATTGATAATTTTTTGTTAGCACCTAAATGGTTAAAATATGCAAATGTTTATATATATTCTAAAAGTTTAAATCAACCTAAATACCAACACTTAATACAACTTTTTCGAGATATAGAACGTAATATTAAAGACGCAATAGCAATAATAAAAGGAAACAATGAAGAGATTATTCCATTAGATGAATGTGAGGATTATTCTGTGGTAGTATTTGATGATTTCATATTAGAAGAACAAAACCACGTTAGAGAATATTTTACTCGAGGGCGTCATAAGGGTTTGAACTGTTTCTATCTTGGACAAACATATTCTAAAGTGCCAAAACAATTAATTAGGGACAACTTAAACTTTATTTGTATATTTAGACAGGACAATGTAAATTTAAAACATATATATGATGAATTTGTTGCATCTGATATGTCTTTTGAAAAATTGCAATCATTATGTAGCAAGTGTTGGAGTGAAGAACATGGTTTCTTAACAATAGATATGACTAGGAAGGTGAATAATGGTAAATATAGAAATAAAATTAAAGAATTTATAAAAGTGTGAACTAAACATATGAATGTAGGTGAACGTATATGTTATATTATGTTATGTTATGTTATGTTATGTTATGTTATGTTATGTTATGTTTTTATTTTTTTCTTTATATAATAAATGGATGTTAATAAAGCTAAGAAGTATATTAAGTTAAAAGAAGAACTTATTAAAAGATTTAAGGAAATTAAACAAAGTAATCGAAGTAAGTATGAAAAATTTAAAGAACAAGATCAGCCTGTTATTGATGCAATTAAAGATTTAGGGCAAGATATATCAAAAGTAGCAGAAGAAAATAAAAATCTAATTCAAGAGTTAGTTCCAGTTGTACATAAAAGTGCTAGAGTGGATTCAAGCTTATTAGAAACACCGCCTATGTATGATAGTTCTATAAATGAAAGTGATACGCCTATAACAGAAGAAATAAAACACATGAAAAAACAAATTAAATATAAAGTAGAAGGAATAGAATCTTTAGCAACAACTCATTTGGGTAAAATTGCCTCAAGATATTATGCAACTAGAGATGATAAAAGTTTTGGAATACAACCATATGATGAAGATGGGAAAATTATACATATGATAGGAAATGCGGAAGTTAAAATTCATGGTGATGATTTAGTTATTAATAATCGACATTATACAGGAACAGAAGGTTTATGGGAATTATTGACAAAACATAATCCAACAAATTATAATGATGATGATCTAAAAAAATATAAACAAATAGTAATTGATTCTAGTGTTGCATTTCATAATAATGATTCAAGTACAAGAAAACAAAAATCTAGTAAAGGTAAAAAATATAAAGAAATTATCAAACCTATTTGGGATGAATATATAAAACCAACAACACCTTCAAAAAAGACACCAAAATCTGGAGAAGGAATAAAGGTATATAACGAATTATCAAAAGAATACATATGGATGGATGATGTAAGAAAACTGATTGATCGCTTGATTGTTATTGATGGAGAAGAAAAATCTGGAAATGATAACTTTTATAATGAGAAAGTAGGTATTATGGATATGATTAATTCTAAACTTGCACAATTTATACCTAATGATCCAAAAGGTATAGGTTATTTGATAAAGATATTGAATACGCTACCACCAAAATTTTGGAATAGTGAAAAGTATGGAAAAGGATTAGTAAATGATTTGATTAATAAACTTCCATTTGAGTTGCATATTCCAGGATTTAGATTTTGCGGGCCTGGGACTAAGTTAGAAGAAAGGTTAGAAAGAGGTGATGAAGGTATTAACAAATTAGATGAGGCTTGTAAAGAACATGATATATACTATAGGGATAATAAAGATATAGAATCAAGACATATTGCAGATAAGGAATTAGAAAATAAAGCTTGGGAAAGAGTTTTTGCTAAAGATGCTAATTTAATAACTGAAAAACTACCTGCTCTTGGAACTGCTTTAATGATGAATACAAAAGTAAGATTTGGTTTAGGTTTATAAGTGATGAAAGATTAGGTTTATAAGTATTTTTTAGATTTAGGTTTATATATGTACTTTTTATGGAATTTTTTCATAAAAAGCTTTTAATTTATATAATAAATATGCAGTTAAAAGGTTTTACATTTACGATTCCTAATCAGGAACTTAAACAATTAAATATAGATCGCATTTTAACTAACAAACAACTCAAACAAAAACAAGCAAAATTAAGTAAAGGACAATGTATGTCTCTATCTCTTTCTATACCACAACTTAAGAAAATAAACAAAGAAATGAAGACAAATGATAATAAAGTTCATTATGGTGGTTTTATATTTACTATTCCAACGATTTTAGCTTTAATAGGTGCTCTAGGTTCTGTTGCTGGAGGTGCTGCTGCTATTGCTAAGACTGTAGATGATGCAAAAAAGAATAAAATGGAATTAGAGGAACAAAAACGACATAACTTAGCAATGGAAGAAAAACAAGGTGGTAGGCTTTCAAAAAACGTAAACTCCAAAACAGTAAAGAAAAAGAAGAAATTAAACCTTTAAGTAATTTAGATCTAATACAACTTGTTAAAAAACTTAAGATAAGAAACTTTAGAGGTGTATTGATGAGTGATGAATTGCCTAAACAACCAAGGAAGAATGAGTGTGGTATTGTTAATTTTGATACGTCTAATAATATAGGAACGCATTGGATTTGTTATTGGAAAAAAGGAAATAGAAAGTATGTGTTTGATTCATTTGGAGGTAATCCACCAAAAACACTCGTAAAATATCTTGGTCATAATATAAAGTACAATAGCAGCCGTATACAACATTTTAACGAGGTAATTTGTGGACATTTATGCATTACAGTGTTAAAAATGTTTAGAGATGGGTATAGTTTTTCAGAAATTATTAGTCAGGTAAGTAGGAATAAGGATATTTGGAGAAGTTATATTTAAGTTTTTATGGGTTTAATTTATGGGCTTAATTCATGAAACGATTATAAATATTTTTATAATAAATATGGATAAGATAGAATCATATGAATTACAATCCTTTAAACCTAATCAAAAAACAATCGAGAATTTAAATAAGCCAAACAGGTCTATTGAATTTGATATTGACGTGGGTGATGGCTTCATACATCCTTATTATGCTGATATTTATGTAACTTTTGAAATTAGAGGTAGAGATGGTGATGGAGAATATACTACTGGTCAAAATATTAGACTTATTAATAATTTCTTCCCACATTTGTTTTCTCAAATTCAAGTTAGTAAGCATGGTCAGATATTAGATATTATAGATTATCCTGGTTTAACTTCAACAGCTGTAAACACATGTACGATTTCAAAACCAGAGGCAAATCACTATGATGAATGTGGATGGGAAGGAATTACGTGGGCAAGAACAGATGAAGAAATAGTGTTTTTGCTAAGACTTTTGCCAGGATTTTGTTCAGATTTTAAAGATATTATGTGGAAACGAGGTTTGAAATATACATTTAAAAGAAGTGGTTCTGATGATAACGCATTTGCTATTTGGAAAACAAAAAAGCAGGATGGAACATATGAAGACAATCAACCACATCCAGGTAAAATTAAGATTACAAATATGGAGTTAAGAATGCCTATTGTTAATTATGAACCTAACTATGCCACCTTGTTAAGATCTAATATGTTAAAAGAAGGTAAGATTCCTATTTCATTTAACACGTATCAATGTTTACAGAAATCAGTTAGTGGTAAATATTTAGAATTCGATTTAACCACACAATTTAACTCAAGTAAATTTGATATGCCTAATTTTGTGATTGCCTTTTTCCAAACTGATAGAAATGATAATCAAGAAAGAGATTCAAGCTATTTTGATCATTGTAAAGTTCAGAATATCCATTTTCGTAATTCTAGAAATGAATCTTTCCCATTAGAATCTTTAAACTTAGATTTTTCAAAACATAAGTATTTGAAAGTTTATGAAATGTATACGGTATATAAGCGAGCTACAATTGGAAATACTGAGATGTTTTATTATCCTAAGGAATTTTTAGAAAATAGGCCGATGTTCGTAATTAACACAAGCAAGCATAAATCAGTAACTGTAAGTGATAGAACTAATTTGAAACTGACTGTTAATTTTGAAAGCGATGTATCAGATAAAACAATTTGCTATGTTGTTATGATTGGTAAGAAAAATTTAGAGTATGACGTTGAGAAAGAAAAATAATTGAGAAGATATAAATCAATTATATGTTTATTAGATTAGTTTAGTTTGTAAGTGTTTTTATGATAATATCATAAAAACTTATTTAATAAAATGACTATTCCAGATAACATTCCACGTGAGAATTTAATTGTGTTAATTGAAGATACTATAATTAATCTTGAGAAGTTATTAATGAAAAACAAAAGAAAGTTTAAGAGAATAAAATGTGTTTATATTACTCTTATTACGTTATCAATTCTATTATCAGCTTCTACAGGGTTCATCAATGTATTTATTCCTGTTACAGTGTATTCAATTATTACAACTGCATTTGCTTCGGCTTCTGCTGTTATCACTGGTCTATCAACACGGTTTAATATAGCTTCAAAGAAAGAATATTATAAAAATATGGTGAATCGAATTGGGTTGTTTAAAGATGAGCTTAATGTAATTAAGCTCATGAATGGCGAATTAACAGATGAAAATGTAAGAGATATTGTTAACAGAATCAATGACATACTTAACGAAATTCGAGGCTATTAGAAACTGATTTTTAAAAAGTTTTAATATAATAAATACGATGGCGAGTCATATTGAACTTTTAAATAAACTTGGAAGTCTTGAACAAAAACAGGTTATTGGATTAAGAGAATTAGAATTAAATACAGAATATAAGATTGTGAAAATGGAAAAGATTAAAACTAAGTTTGGAAAGAGCATTTTAGTTGAATGTGAAGAGTTTAAGGTATTCCTTCCACCTAGATTTACAAAACACTTAACAGATAAAATGATTGATGAGATCGTTAAAGATGGAATAAAAATCAAATACACTGGTTTAAAAGATAATTATCCAACTGTTGAGTTCTGTATGTAAATCCAAAAAATAATAAAAATGATCAAAAATATGTTGTCAGAAGTAAAAAATGGAGTGAATAGAATGGATCCTCAAAAGAAATTTATACTTACTAATAACTTCAATGTAATTGTTAAAAATGTGCAGACTGAAGTTCAAGTTGTTTTTGATATTAACGGCTGTCTTTTCAGTTTGAATTATGATCAGTGGACGGAGTTTAAGAAGTCATTGTTTCCTATAGAGAACGAGGTTAGCAGAAGATTCCATTATCAGTATCCGAACTTGTAACTATTAATATACTAATTTGTAAGTATTATGTAATTATGTAGAATTTAGTTAACTTTTATGGTAAAATCATAAAAGTGTTTTGTAATTTTATTTTACTAAATTTAGTGATTTTTATAACTAGATTTAGTGATTTTTTTGTTTTTGTAACTAGATTTAGTGATAGAATGTATTAGAAGTTATTATGAGTAAGATAGAAGTTATTTGATATGGTGATAGAAGTTATTTGGGAAGTAGGGAGTGCGGTAGAAATTATTAGGGGTAGTTTAGAAGTTATTTGGAGGTAGGGGGATGCGCTATTATTATTGATGGTGTGCTAGATTGTTATTGGAAATGATGAAGTGGCGCAGAATCCCCATCCCACACCTACTAATAATGTATCAGGGTTCAATTCCTTTTTAGGACGCCATGTCATGTTCACCGGTTTGTTTAATTTTGACGCAGAACTTTCAATAGTAATACAGATAAACATATCATCATTGACGTCATTTAGCGTATGCTCTTGTACAATTTCAAATAACGAGCGAATATATGCTTGAGGGTCTTCGATTCCAATAGTGCGCATACGCTCAACAGTAACTTCCTTTCCACGCAGACCAAAACAAGTATAACGTCTAGTTCTACTATTGACAATGCTAAAGTAATTCTTTTCGCCTGCACCATACAATGTAGGTTCAGGTGTAGAACATTTACTATGTTCTGGCGCAGAACTCTTACTAGTCCCAGCAACAACACCCAATAACTCGTTGTAATTATCAAGAGTTAGACCATTAGTTTTTCCTGCTGATACAATTTCCCTAAATTTTTCACGCGCCGATTCCCATATGTTATCTTGACGGAAGAAGCCCACAGGGTATTTGCAGACTTACAACTTGTCAATATAGCAATCGGGTCATGACCAAAATGTGTTAATAATGCATGTAGTAAACGCGCATATTGTTAGTTATACACACGCACTCCTAACGTATGACATTGCGTCACCACCACCCAAGTGAAAGAATCTTCTTCTGCATAATTGTATCCCCGATTTTCAATCAATTGTAGGATTTTTCTAATAACGCTGGTGCCATCGCATGGTTTAACAGATGCCATCATTGAATCCAATTTTAACAATTAATTAGTTCTTTCACCTTATTATCAAATATAGTATACATAAATTTCTGTCGGTATACGCTCAGAATACGCTCAGAAGAAAAGACCATGTTTACACCTCGAAGTACAAAAGCAAACTGAACTATATTTCCACGTAGGATCAAATTTGTAGATTTTCCAACCACTATTCCTTTGATCACGGCCAAGAGCACACTAAGACACGTCCGCACGATTCTACTTCTTCCTCTGAACTGAACGTTGTATAATTTTGGAGTTGCCTATATATTTTGGAGTTGCCTATAATTTTGGAGTTGCCAGAAAATCCTCAAACTTAAAATCAATGCAGGGCAGTTCTTACGATGTTACCTCCACGAATGATTATAACGAAATGATCTCCACTTGCCCTACGGACTCTATTATACTTTTTCTGGATTATAATTCCGTTTATTTATTTTGTATTCAAAGAACACGGAAACACGTACGCACGGTAGAACTGCCTCCTGCAGAATGAGCAAATGACAATTCCGAGCTTCTTATATACACATACAGATCCAGCCGAAGTTTCTCGAAGTTCTCCGAAGGTAACTATGACCTATAATTTACTAAGTATTTTCCCGAAGATGTATTAGTAAGTTTATCGGCCAACAACAACAATTTACAATTTGTCGACAATACGAAGAGACGTCTTGACAGTACAAATTCTTCTGCTATACTTACCGCCGCGCGTTTTTTTCCGCTACTATATAGACGCAAATATTATAAATTCCAAGAATTTTACGCGAACATTCCGAAGGTAACTGCGACTTTATGATATAATCCGTTATGTTTATTGCAAGGGTATAATAACATACAATATCATAAATGTGAATGTAAGTGCCCTATGTGTGAAAAGTATTACAATGTTTGTGATGACAGTATTAAACGTGAGTGTAATGATTGTTTAAGACTGTTTCCTTCGCATGAGTGTTTTTGCTAATCATAAAAATGTAATTGCACGTGGCAAAACAATGTGTGAATTAAAGAAAGTTTGTTTCAATTGTGGTGTTATGTTCGATATGCGAAACAGGAAGTCTGAAAACAAATGAGGTGAACATTTCTGCCAAGCATGCTATATGCATGTGGATGGCGCCCATACTTGTTCTGTTTAGGCTGCCAAAGTTGAGCATGTCGACACTTTTTGTACATCGTGTTTTACGTAGAGATCACGATGTGAACGATGTGAACGAGAACATTATGTGAATTTCGTGAATTTTATTAATATTTACCATAAATGCAAAGACAAAGTTGGATGATCCATGCTTTGTGTGTGGAGATAAAAATGGATCCCGTAAGATTGAGTTCCAGAATATTGACAGATTTATTTGTCACGTGCTAATAAGTCGGCGAATGTACAAAAAGATCGTAGTATTTTCTGATAATGGAAGTAACTATTATATGCAGTTCTGTGCAAGAACCTTAATAGAAAAACATGATCTTGTACCAGATGTAATAATGACGGATGAAAAAAAGGTAGAAAAGAGACTCGGTAATAAAATCTATTTTAGCGATACTTATTTGCATATGGGAGTTAACATGTACGAGCTCCTAGAAGCATTAGGTTTGTCTGGTAATTTGCGGAAGGGATATTTCTCATATTTGTTCAACACTTCCGAAAATCAAAATTATGTAGGCAAAATTCCGTCTTTAGAGTATTTTAATACAGGCAGTCTCAGCCCGAAAGAACGTGGACAATTAATGGCCTGCCACCAAGAACGTGTTTTAAGTGGCGAGGAGTACAATCTCCAGTACAAGAAGATGGAATACTGTAGAAATGATGTTAAGATTCTTACAGAGGCTGTGATTAAGTTTTTCAACTTAATCGAGGAAAAAACGGCATCGAGTGTTTTACTTCCTCCCCTACAATTGCAAGTTTAGCAATACTAAACAATCGGTCCTTATATTTACGAAAAGACCTCACTCCAATTTTTCGAATATGGGTTCGATCACAGTGACCAGCAAACTGTGAATGCTTTGTATTGGTTACGGTATTTGGAACGTACCAAAGATAATAGAATTGAACATTCAGGGAATGGATTGGAAAGGTGTATTTGTAAATATAAAGTGGATGGGTATGACAGTAAAACAAATACAGTTGACGAATTTCATGGGTGTTTTTTTCCACGGGTGTAAATATTGTTTTACAACGTTGCCTCATGTTAATCTCGATTTACCTCAAAGGATAGTACATCCTTGCAAGACCGCTCGGAAAACACCATCAGAAAAGATATTACCTCAAGGAACGAAGTGTTCTCTCGTTGAAACGTGGGAATGCGATAGGGAGCACACAGTAAAAAACGACAAGTCCATACAAGAGTTTATTAAAACACAATGTGAGGACCTTGTTTATCATCTTGAACCCAAGGACGGTATTCATGGTGGTCGGACCGAGTGTTTCAATGTTTTGTATGAATGTACTTGCGATAAATTCATTGCGTACTATGATGTAACATCATTGTACCCATGGATAATGCTAAACCAAAAAAACACAATGGGCCGAACTTTCCAGAAGTGGGAAGTATTCATCATATGGTTAAATGTTCCGTTTTGCCCCCAAAAGATTTTTATTTTCCGGTGCTGCTGTATACCTGCAACGGAGGTTTCATGTTCGGCTTACGTCGCACGTCTATGGAGGAGGGTGTCAATGATTGCACGCATTGCGGCACCGAACGTGCCTTAACAGACAAGTATTGTACCCCAGAACTTAATAAAGCAATACAAGTTGGATATAAAATTCTGCAAATTAATGAGATCTTGGAATTCGAACTACTCGGTTGTGAGGAGAAAAACTCGGATAGTCTGTTTAAAGACTCTGTGAGCTCCTTCTTGAAATAGAAGTAGATGCATGGTGCCAAACCGAAGGAAACGAAAATAAAAATATTGCAGATTATTATGCCCACGAAGGCATAGAGTTAATGGAAAATAACATTGAATTGAACTTCGGTCTGAGGTATATTTCTAAAATAATCCTCAACTCTATGGAAAATAGGGACAAAGGACGGACTTATCGCAATCTATAATTGTTGACAGACCGGAAAAGTTATTTCACTACCTATACGCACCACAATACGAGGTGCAAAACATATTGTCCGTCGGAAATAAGCATCTTATTTTTACGTATCATAATACGGAGAATAAGAATAAGCTTTGGAAATTTTCGAACGTTGTTCTTGCGGCGTTTATTACGTCATGGGCGAAGCTAAAACTATATGACTTGCTGACAAGTATAGGGCGTGATACGGTGTTGTATTGTGATACTGATAGCATCATGTTCGTACAACGTCGTGATGAGAAATCTCCACTTACATTAAGGCTCTGCTTGCACGAACTAACCGACGAAGTAAAAGAGGGGTGGGAAATAGAGAAATCTATATGTTTGGGGTCAAAAAATTACGCGTATAGCCTAAAAGAAATTGGGACGGGAAACGTTGATTATGTGTATAAAATCACTTTGGATTATAGAAAACGCGAAGAAATTAATTTTGAGCATTTCTATGTTAGTTCGCGGAAATATTGAAAGAAAAATAATAAATATCCCAGGTAGGATTACGCGGAGATTTGTCATCGCATCACGACCAGAAACAAAAACTCATCAGATGGTAGCTAAAAAAGACGACGATTAATTCCTAACAGCATCATCAGCTACAGGACATTACCCTTTGGGTACCGCGCCTAATAGTTGGTAAATGTATGAATGTGTGAGTGCGTTAAAAATTTATATATTTTGTTAATCTATTATATAAAAGAGAACGCACAAATCCTTTGTTAGCTCATCACGCTAATACGGCTGAACCAATTTCTTTCATTTTTGGGGGGTTATTAGGATTTGGACCCTAGATGGTTTTTATCATATCACTTTAATTTTTAATTACCAGTGTCTTGAGATAATTGACCATTCAAGTGTCCATAACGTACAAATCCTTTGTTAGTTCATCATAGGTATAAAAATAAACGTATTTATATGCAACCCGCATGACCGTGTCACTCGGCTGGTTAACATAAATGACAGGCGCTATAATGTTAACATTTACTGCAATTTGAAAGCGAAAAAGTAAAAATTATCTAAGTAACAAAGTTTATTGCGTTCCGGGGTGACCGCAGCGAAGCGGGGCGGGTTAACATAAATGACAGGCGATATAATGTTAACATTTACTGCAATCTACTATGGTTTTTATCATATCACTTGAAAGCGAAAAAGTAAAAATTATCTAAGTAACAAAGTTTATTGCGTTCCGGGGTGACCGCAGCGAAGCGGGGTGAACGCTGCTAGTATGTAATAAAATTAAACATAAAGAAACTGTAAATAATTGAATGAATGAGGAAAAGTAAATAGTGGTATGAATGAAAGGGAAACACGTAAGAATTATACACTCTAACATGTTATTCTCGGATATGTTATCGAATTCTTGAAATATTTCACAGCCTCTGACGCAATAAATAATTTATATTGTAGATAATATTTTCATATTATGTATATTGTATTTTAAGTCATATTGTGTATACTGTTGTAAATAATTTTTCATATAATGTAAATAGCGTAATTCAAATATTATTTTTTTGTCGCATATACCTATAGAACATGGTACATATATATATATATATATATATATATATATATATATATAAATACTCTTACTTAATTTTTATTATATACATTCAATTTTTATTTTTTATTTTATATTATATACAAACATTTTTATTATACATACATTTTTAATTTTACAATAATTTTTTTTATTATTATATCCATGCCTTTTTATTTCTACAGCTTGTACAATTACAAAGAAATAAGGTACTTATTACAAAAGTGTGTGTATTCTATATAAGACAAAGGAAGAATACACATGCTTCATGTACTATTATATAAGTTGATTTACGTATATTAATAACATAAGTATGAGTATTCTGTATAGGATAAAGGAAGAATACATATGCTTCATATACTATTTTATGTTTATTTAGGTACATTATAATAAAGTATGTGTATTCTGTATAATATAAATGAAGAATACATATGCTTCATATGCATAAAGTATCATTAAAGGTACAATATTTATATTTTTTATAAAATTAAAATATCAAATTCATATATACACTCAATTAATTATTTTATTAAATTCAATAATAATCTCAATCAAATAGTCAACGGCCCTAAACCGGAAATTTCAAAAGCAGTATCGCAATATTGTTTTTTTTCTGTTCGCGCAACAAGTTCTTCTACTTCATAAAAAGAAGATTGCTTTAATCAATGAACTACCATCAGCAACCTGGAAATAAGCAGTAGCGGAGGCGTTATCAAAGGTAAGTAAACTTTGTCTTCCTACTTAAGTTAATGTATCGGGTAAACATACACAGTGCGCCTGTATCTATAAAGGAAAGTACCGTTAACGTCCTGTGCTGCGCGGCTGGCGGGCGGGTAGAGGATATACAAAGCGGGCGGGAGACTCGCAACGGTAATGCCGCCATCGAAAGGGTCAAACCATAAACATGGACACGGACACATCATTAACATTGTATAAAGCAAACAAATGGTTGTGTCTACACATGAAGACCACCGGAGCAAACAAACCAGCCGAACACGGACATGATACAAAACACGGACACGGACAATACACAAAACACGGACACAGACATGACATTAACATTGGGTGAAGCAAACACAAGTAAGTGGGTTATAACGATATATTATTATTATAACAGTATTATCAATCTGTACCTGTTTTTGTCGACATGATGAGAGGCGCAACAACTGAAGAGATATACAGTTAAAAGAGAAAAGAAGTAATTAATAAATTTTCATGGAAGACATTTTTGATAATATATGTCTGAATACAAGAATAAACAAGTGTATCTAAGCACGATCCTTATAATAAAAAGGAAAAAGGGATTATTTATGGTCAGTAATTATTAGTTAATATATATAATGTTATAGCTTATTGACCTTTAATCTAAAGTTACTATATATGTCAACGAATTTGGGCTAAAACGAGAATAAAAACATGGCATTTATTCCGAAGTTGGGCGCCCGCTTTCGCCGTTTTTTCGCTGTTATCTCCTTTGCACACTTTCTGCAATTTGTTATTAGGTTCATTAATCCGTGCTCTTCACAAACTTTTAAAATATTTTCCTCGTTATCAACGTATTGCTTCACAAATGTTAAAATTGTTAGTTCATTGCCCTTGTAAATTCGCCATGTTGATAACATAAATGCTCGTTTCTTTCCCATAGTGCAACTGTTCGGTTACCTTGCGCTAAGTAGTTCCCTCCGCTCGCCGTATAGTCCCAGGTTTATAGCCGCTTATATATAACAAATAAACATATTTTTCGAGACTCTCATATATTATCAAGCGCACAAACGATCAAAATTATCCGTATCTTTCCTGTAAATTTTAAGTTTTGCTGGAAACGGACGCCCAACTTTGGAACTTAACCCAAAAACATTATCGTTTTATCTGGTGCCGTAGACCCGGGACTGAGACCTTTAGTTCTGAATAAAAGTAAAAACAAGTTTTATGTGTATACATATATCTCTTTTATGAGTTTCACTATTTTGAGAAGTGGGAAGAAAATCCAAAGAATTGGCCATATGCAGGATTCAGAGATTGAGGAAGTACCCAGTACTTTAGATGAAACCATGTCTGGAAATACCGTAACTTTGTCCGAACGTTCCCATTCTAACCTTATTGATATGATTAGTCAACTACTAACTGCTAAATTCGATCAACAACAAAAATTGAACGATGAAAAGCTGAAATCAAACCATGAAAAGCTAGAACAGACACTAACTGCTAAGCTAGAACAGACACTAACTGCTAAATTTGATCATCAACAAAAATCGAACGATGAAAAGCTAGAACAGATACTGGGGCAACACAAATCTCTTGCAGATAAAGTACAAGGTGTACAAGAAAATTTTGATCGCTTGCAACACAATTTGAAAGAAAATTTGCAAGTATTAGCTGATGAGATTACCATCAAAATAACAAATGATATGACTCGAGAAGTTGATACTTGTATATTAGAACATCCTGGCGAAAAACAGAAAATAATTGCTAAAACTAAACCTAAAAATTACGAGCACACAGAAATAAAAACAACTGACGGTAAAAATAAATCACACAGATCTATATATGATTCTCAAGATGATAACATATGTCTCAATTGTGGACGTGGAGATGGAGAAGCATTAATGCTGTTGTGTGATAGTTGTGATGATAGTTACCATACTTTCTGTTTGCTCCCACCACTTGATGAAGTTCCGATAAGTGATTGGTTGTGATAAGTGATCACAGATCTATATATGATTCTCAAGATGATAACATATGTCTCAATTGTGGACGTGGAGATGGAGAAGCATTAATGCTGTTGTGTGATAGTTGTGATGATAGTTACCATACTTTCTGTTTGCTCCCACCACTTGATGAAGTTCCGATAAGTGATTGGTTGTGTCCGAAATGCGTAGCACGAGAGATGGACAAAAATTCTGAGACATCCAGGTTTGATCAAGCAGAGAAGAAATACACATTACATGAGATTGGGGAAATAACTGATCAACTTAAATGCAACTATTTCAATATGCCTATTAATCTCGTGTCCAAATCACTTGTTGAAAACGAGTTTTGGAGAATAATGCCTTCAATTGAAGAAAATGATGCCGTGGAATACGGCGCAGATCTGCATCCAAATATTTTATACATCAGGAATTCCAGTGTATAGAACTGATCAAAAAGCAGGAGAATTTGTCATAACCTTTCCAAGGGCGTACTATTGTGGTTTTAATCAAGGATTCAACTTTGCAGAAGCGGTAAATTTCGCTCCTCCAGACTGGCTTCCAATTGAAAGAGCATGCATTTCTCACTATTCAGTATTGAATAGGTTTTGTGTTTTTTTCATGATGAGCTTGTATGTTCTATGGCTTTGAGAACAGAATTGCTGACTCCTCCTGCAGCTGCTGCTACGTATGATGATATGGTGAAGAACGTTCATCGTCATTTTGGTATGCTTGTGGCTCCGGTCAATATACATAATGGAACTGATACATTGGACCCTATTGAACTTCATTTTGATATAAAATTAAGGGACTCAGAGGATTCGCAACCCTCACATTTGATAAGTATGATTCGAACTCTTCGATCTCAGAAATTTCAGCGAAGTAATGAAAAGGTAGAGCAAGAACATGAAAATAAATATCAGATCAAAGTTGGTGGCATGGTATTTCTGAAGCTTCATCCACAAAGCAACGCTTACTTAAAGCGAATTTATAAGTTTTGTGACGTCTATGCTGGCCCTTACCTACGTGTTAAGGAAATTAATCCTTAAGTGTTTGAATTGATTGACGCTAAAACAGGCAAATCTATAGGATTTTACAATATTGATGAACTCAAAGTATGGCAACCTTCGGAAATAACAGGAAAACAAATGGCTAAAGCTAGTTAAAACTTTGGTTAACCTTGATGTGTTAACTAAACTAAGCTTGGATAGCAATTCTTAATCTATTCTTTTGGTTGTTACGAGTTATGTTATGAATACTTCATTTGAACCCTATATATGTGCAACATGTTATGATGTGATTAATTTATTTTACCTTTTTCCTAACTTTGAGTGTTATGTTTATCTTTATTTTATCTTACGTGTTCAAAAGAGATCTGATTGTGTTAAATTGAAATTCATGACATTGATCTTAAATTGAAGTTTCTAAATGTAATTGTTGCCTTCTGATCTTGTTGACGTTTGATATGATGACGATCTTAGTTGTAGATAATGTCATTCGTATATGGATGTTATCGCTCAACGTAAAAAGGAACAATTAACTAGTAATTCTGCATAAGTTATCTGTTAGATATAATTTTGAGTAGACTCATAAAAAATATTTTTAATGAATCGACGTTTTTGTGATATGTGATTAGTAATAAAATAAAATGTTGTTATGAATGAATTAATATATACATAGAAATTGAAAAGAGAAGAAAAATGCTCATATTAATGTAATAATAATTTAATACGAGGGCTATTCAAAAGGTGAATGTTCAAAAATATTTCATCCAGGGTTCTTTCCTTCACAGAAATACTGTTACGGAATTCCCGTTCTGGGCGACATTTTATACAACGATATATTATTATTATAACAGTATTATCAATCTTACCTGTTTTTGTCGACATGATCAGAGACGCAATAACTGAACAGATATACATTTAGAGCGGAAAGAAGTAATTAATAGATTGTCATGGAAGAAATTGTTGATAATATAATATATGTATGAATACAAGAATAAACAAGTGTATCTAGGCACGATCCTTATAATAAAAAGGACAAAAGGGATTAATTATGGTCAGTAATTATTAGTTAATATATTTAATGTTATAGCTTATTGACCTTTAATCTAAAGTTACTATATATATCAACGAACTTGGGCTAAAACGAGAATAAAAACAGTATCGTTTTTGGGTCTATAAGGAAAACAACTGACAATACAAACAAAAGCCAAACGCAAACATACTACAAAAACACGGACACGAACATTCCACAAAACATGGACACGGACATGTCATTAACATTGGGTGGAGCAAACACAAGTAAGCAGGGCTATAAGTAAAATAAGGCTGTGCGGCGGACAAAACCTAACGGACACGGACACTTGAATACCACAAAATATGGACATGTCAATAACATTGCATAAAACAAGCAAGTGGTTAGGTCTATAAGGAAAACAACTGACAGAGCTAACAAAAGCCGGAATCGGACATGTTACAAACACGGACCTGAACATAACACGGACACTGACATGTGATAACATGGTATAAAGCAAACAAATGGTTGGTTCTATAAGAAAAACAACTGACAAAGCAAACAAAAGCCAAACAGAAACATACTACAAAACACGGACTCGGACATTCCACGAACCACGGGACGGACATGTCATTAATATTGGGTGGGGAAATAGACATAAGCGGGTCTATAAGTAAAATAAGGCTGTGCGGCGGACAAAACCTAACGGACCGGGGCAATCCACAAAACACGGACATGTCATTAACATTACATAAAGCAAGCAAGTGATCGGATCTATAAGGAAATTAGCTAACGGAGTAAACAAAAGCCGGACACGAACATGTTACAAAAAACTGACGTGAACATAACACGGACACGGATATGTGATTAACATTGCATAAAGCAAACAAGTGGTTGGGTCTATAAGAAAAACAGCTGACAAAGCAAACAAAAGCCAAACACAAACATACTACAAACACGGGCACGGACATGTCATTAACATTGGATGGAGCAAACACAAGTGAGATGGTCTATAAATAAAGTAAGGCTGTGCGGCGGACAAAACCTACCGGACACGGACATGGACAATACACTAAAGACGGACATGCCACTAACAATGCATAAAGCAAATACAAGTAAGCGAGTCTGTAAGGAAAACGTCTGACGGTGCAACCAAAAATCAAACACGGACATGTTACAAAACACGGACAAGGACATTCTACAAAACACGGACACCGATAAGGACACGGACATGTAAGGCAAGCCTATATAGATAAAGAAAGGTATCGTAAGCCCTTATATACCTCTATACCTATGTCATGAGGGAAGGTCAGATTTGGGCAACATTCTACTTCGGGGTCATTTTAGTAGTATTTTCAGCTTGGGAAATAACAAAAAATCACACGGAGAGATAGGTGAGTAGGGAGCCTAAGGACACATAAGAATCTTGTGTCTTGCGATGAAAGTCTGAACCAATTTCTCGGACACTCTCTTCATGCCCAATTTATAGTTCGAAATTGAATGTACCTATCCGATTGTGTGGTTTCCGCTTGGGTATTGCCACGTTTTTGGCAAAATATGATGCGATATAGTTCCTGAAGTTTTTTCTGTCAGTTTACATAAAAGATATCCGTCCACCGTTAGAGATGCGCGCGAGACGAGTCGAAACGATTTTCCTGAGAAATTTCGAGTCGAGTCACGGCTCTTCCAATAGAAAAATATACATTTTTCAAGTCGAGATATCACTTTTACAGCACCTTTTTCAGACGAGACAGCCGCAAATCTTGTCTCGTTCGCATCCCTATCTACCGTTCACTACATTTTTACTTGTTGGCCGACTGCAAGCTATTCAAACAATTCACGACTGGGCATGAATGTCTCTTTTACATCTACACTGAATAAAGTTTCCGGTGCCCCACTGATTTCGCGAGAAAAAGTAAGGTTCAATTCTTTTTATAACACTCTTCGTACTTTTAAAGTACTTTAACATTCGCATAAAATGCTTGTTCTCATATATGCTGTCATTCTATTGGAAGAAATCAAACATTATTTCATTTTTATATGGAACAAACTTTTAATTCAACCCAGAGCTACTCAACTCAAGCGCCCAACATAGTGGTCTTCCGTACACTCATCAAAATACAAAATTTCAGTCATTCGCATGAAGCAAGGACTCCGTTGTAGTAGCGCATTCAGCTCGGAATCTCGAGGTTGAACGTCCCTGGATTAGAATATAAAGCAGTATTCATCAAATAGTGTTATTATCCTACAAATATATAATAGGAAACAATGGTTACCTTAATACCAGTATATACAGGATGATTTAGGAGGAATGTCACATAATTTGTAAAGTGACACTACATATGAAAACAAACTGAAAAAGTCGTATGAACATATGTCCAATTTTCGATCCTTACGGAACTGGAGCGGATTGAAGATTACACATATCCCTGAATGATTATGAAGACAAATGTGAATATTACCGATATGCTGTGATGGCGTTGTGGAGCACAGATGACTAATCCATCCTACAAGAGGTGTGGGGACTCACCAACAGGTGGCAGCACTGTGACATCGCACCGAGCCAAAAGCTGCAAACGTACTCAGCGTGCAACCGTGGATTGGATCAGTGGGCAGTCGTGAGGGGGATGCGGCACAGGATCGACACGGCACAGGATCGACACGACATACGACCGACAATTCAGCTCAGAAACCTGTTTCGGTCCTGTGCCGTGTCGATCCTGTGCCGTTTCGGTCCTATGCCGTGTCGATCCTATGCCGTGTCGATCCTGTGCCGTTTTTCTCTCACGCCGCTGCTCTGAAATAATTTAACTTTTAATCATGTGCCTAAAAAAATAATATTTTTATTATATGTTTAATCTTTGCTCTTACAAATTATAAACTCTGTCGATTCTATGCCTGTGCAAGTTATATGCATAGAATACGTACGATCGAAACGGCATAGAGCCGACACGGCATAGGACCGAAACGGCACAGGATCGACACGGCATAGGACCGAAACGGCACAGGATCGACACGGCATAGGAACGAAACGGCACAGGATCGACACGGCACAGGATCGACACGGCGCAGGACCGAAACGGCATAGGACCGAAACGACGCAAGGTCATCCCCACTGCGTAGTATCTATAAAACCACATATTTATTTCTCATAAAAGCAATCAGAGACCTGTCAATTGATTTTAAAATATAAGAATTATAAGATATTTACTATATGAATATTAATAATTGTGAGTGACAAAAGAATGATAGTGCTAAATGGACAAAATATAATTTCTTGTGTGCTTGGTCAAAAGCATTTCTATATGTATGGAATACTTATATTTATTATTATTATTATTATTATTATTATTATTATTATTATTATTATTATTATTATTATTATTATTATTATTATTATTATTATTATTATTATTATTATTATTATTATTACGTTTTAACTCGTTTTGAAATCATGGCCTGATTACACTAGAAAGCGAAAGCCATGAGAAATGTAAGCTAAGTAGTAATATGGAATACTTTTAATGTTGCTCACTAGAGGAAACATGCTCGCATGTCTTCTCGTCTCGATATCGAGACCACAAGAGACTTTTTTAATAAGAAGCTCAGTTGGGAAGTAATAACTGAGCCGATGGCTCGAGCCGGCTCGCTTGGGGTGAACCATCGGCTCGAGCTGGCTTGGTTGGATGAACCATCTGCTCGGTTCGGCTCATCTGGGCCGAAGGCTCTTGCTGACACGGTTCGGTGAGCTGTTGGCTCGGCTCACTTCTCGGTTCGGGTCCATAGTGAGTGAGTTGTGAGCCCAGCTGCTCAAGTTGTTTACAATTGTAAACCCGGGCCGAACAGTTTTGAAGGTATTTGGCCAGTGCCCTATAACTTTTAATAATGTTTGGCTCGAGCCCGAATACTCAACCTAAACCCTCAACCCAAATTCACAAGCTCGTGAACAATATCCTTGACTCCTAGAATTCACGACTACCGAGGTTAGCAATCAACTAGTTTTTTAGTATTCAAACACAGACCGCGTTTCTTTCATGTTTAAACACAGTGTTGTTATAATTATAATTATAATTATTATTTATTATTATTAATAATAATAATAAAAGTTGTACTAGTAGTAGTACTAGTATCATTGATAACCTATATTGTCTATGCAAGATACTTAAAGAGAATACTCGAAACTACAAACCAGATTTGGTTCGACTCGACCCGAATTCGAGTCGAGTTGGAGGAAATTTTTCGAATCGCGTTCAAAGATGTCTGTTTTTAGTCGAATCGAGTTTCAAAGAATACTCGCTCGTACTCACTCGTGCCCATCGTAGGATGACCACATTCTAACAATCGAAAAGTAGGACACAAGTATAAGTACTGTACTGTATACAAGTACTGTATATGATATCTTACTGCGTCGGCAATACGCATATCATTATTTCAATTAATGTTAACCTTAAGTTAATGAACATTTTTGTTAAGAAGAAGCACTGAACAAAATTATTAAAGGAATTAAACACAACTCCAAATGCTTTGATGAATAACAAATTGGTTTATTTTATGAACGTACAGTCAAAGTTCGTGTTGGGCTAAATAATAATAATAATAATAATAATAATAATAATAATAAATTTCGAAGCGTGGTATTATTTTAAGAAATGAAAGAAAATTTAGATCGGCACAAAGGAACTTCTATTTAACTTGGTTAGCATCACTGTCATAAGTTCAATAAGAAACCTTTCCTACTTTACCGATATCTCAACAAGGCCTTCTCAGTAAAAGCGATGTATTGTAAAAAATGGTTTGTTGATTGTTCTCCATCCCTAGTCTTCTGAGGAGTGTTAAAAAACACAGCGGTTCATCATTCAGGAAAAGAGTGTGTTTGATTCAAAATATTGTGAATAAAGAATGAAACATTAAGATATTGCAAATAAATTAACTCTGGACATTTCGCAGGACATTTTAAAGAAGAAGGATATTTCTCGATTTCCTAGACATCTTCGCAACACGCAGGACAGCTCTTTGAAAACCAGTACTGTACTGCGAAAATCAGTACGTCTGGTTACCCTAGCCCATCCCTATGAGTAACGCAGTATGGCATTTTAGCCAATGTTACCTTATATGAAAATATTCATAACTTATAGCTGTCAAGTAAAAATGTGTCCTTGCATTTACATAAAGCAATTCAGAAAGGGCAATAATAATAATAATAATAATAATAATAATAATAATAATAATAATAATAATAATAATAATAAAAGCGATAGTAATAGTAGTACGGAAAATTGAAGTGATAACATTTGTTCACATATTCTAAGTTTCAGACCTAAAAGTAACGCGTTACTTTCGAAAGTAAAGTAACAGTTACTTTTTGGGGGCAAGTAACGCGTTACATTTTAGGAAAAAGTAAAGTAACTTGTAACGCGTTACATTTTTACATGTAACTTACCCAAAACTGTCCATGGGAAAATTGTTCACTGCTCGGGTCAAGATTGTTTCTGACTGTCGACAGATGGATGCCGTTTATGGCAGACCTTTGCCTGAAGTACTGCCCAAAGTTTGTAGTCCAACGGGTTAAGGTCCGGGCTGCTAGAAGGCCAATCAGTGGTAGAAATGAAGTGAGGGACGTTCCGCGCCAGCCAGTCCTAAGTTGGTTTCGCTGTGTGGCCTGGAGCGGAATCCTGTTGGAAGGTCCACCTTTCTCCAGGGAACATGGTAGCAGATAGTGGTTACACTATAGGTGTTAGCACTGTGTTCTGGTATACCTTGGCAGATGTTTTAACACCTTGTTCGCAAAAATACAGCTGGGTTGTGCTTGAGTAGCTCACTCCCCACCAAACCATCACTGAGGCAGCATGATGTGTCGGGTGTCATCCAGAAGTCCTAAACGGCAGAACTCATAAAAATATAGGCACTAGACCTGAATTTTAGTACTTCTGCAGTTTAGGACTTGTGGCACGGTATGATTTTTAGGATTTCTGCCGTTTAGGACTTGTGCCGCGATATGATTTTTAGGACTTCTGGCGTTTAGGACTTCTGCCTTTTAGGACTTGCGCCGTTTAGGTCTTGTGCCTTTTTCATTCACTTGCTTTAGTTCTGAAATTCGCCACCACCCCACGAAATTGCGACGATGCAGCAACTAGTTGGCAATAATGTCACGAACGTAGCTAATTCCAACAATAACAGCTATATTTGTACTACTAAGATTATTATTATCACTATCTGTTCTGCACTTATACGTGAATTACATAATACAACTTATTTCATTCTAAGAATTAATTACATAATTAGTTAAGAAATTCGTTTCTTTCGAATGGAGATACGAGAATCCCAAGACAAATTCCTAAAACAAAAATAAATAAATAAAAAATTGAAAAAATGTTTAAAAAGCATATTTTACCACACTTCTGAAAGCAAGAAAACATTCAGAATTTCAATATATACTGTGTGGAGCGAATTTTATTAAGAGTAAGACAAAAATCCACCAAAGTTTACTTAATTAAGACAAAAGCTCACTAGACATTTCACGAGTGAACATTAAATACCAACGGTATCGGTATACATAAAGAACGCAGTAGATTTAAAATTGAACAAAGTACATTTACTATGCAATACATTGGGTGACATTCATAAGTTCTAAACGGCACAAGTCCTAAAAATATAGGCACTAGACCTAAATTTTAGGTCCTGTGCCATTTTTGCAGAAATTACTACATAGTCATTTAGGGGTGTAGCCTGCAATTTTTTCTAGGGGAGCTTGATTTTTATATATTAAAAGCAAATCAAAAGTTTATTTTCAGATTACGAAAGCTTCAATAAGACAATAAATTTATACATATTACACATGTACATAAATACATAATATTATTGTATTTCCAGTTACTTCCTTTTTGAAACCTGGACCTTGACAGAGCGTAAATTTAAAACCACAGCTTGTGGGAAATGTACGAATAAGTTAGTTATAAGAAATCGGAAACTGTTCATGGAAGTCCATTTGTTTGACTGTATTTATCTTCTGTACTCTTATATAAAAGAGTAAAGATGAGTGATTTTTGGGCATACTACTACAAGTAGAGTCGATAAATTTTAGTTATAAAATATAATTTTCTTATGAAAGCAGTACATAAGAAAGAGTTTTTGGAAATAAGTATCGTAAAAAGGGTGGGGTAAGATTTTTTTAAAGGGTAGTGTATCTCGCAAGTTTCTAAAGCTAGTAAAATAAAACTTGGCATATAAGCTTTCCTATTAAAAAAAAAAAAAAAAAACTGAAAATAGAAAATTGAAAATTGAACACATAAAAGGGAAAGAGCAAAGGAAGCACATTTTTTTATGTTCGATTTCCCCATTACTTACTCAGAAAATATGTAAATAAATTAAGGAAGGATTTGTTTAAGCTAGATGCGTGAAACTTGGCATTTGAACTTTTAACTAAAAGTAATAAAATACTATATGTTTCAGCGTCTTGAAAATTACACTTCTAAGCGAAAGGAGGGTCAGTTTCTATAATATTAAAATATCCCACTGCTTATGAGATTTGGGCAGAAAACTCTTTTTCCTTTAGGCCTCGGTTCATCCAGTTAAGCAAACGAGAGTACAAAGTGGCTGATTAATTAGGTTCTTTTAATTATTTTAACATGTTGACGTAGTTTAATTCTTTTAAAACTGTATTCTTTCACATTCTATTATAAACATATTTCATTTGCTGTAATTATTAAACACGTTTAATAAACATAAAACAGACTAACCTCCGGTCCCGGCCAGAATATGTTTTTGGTGTTAAGCCATCATTTGCCGTCCGTAACATAACCTTTGATTTAAACTTCACGTACTATCAAGACTCAAGTCTCAGAAATGTAGCATATATGAAATATACTACTTCTACTACTACTTTATATTAATTAAAACAATATATTTTTCTTCTTGAATGGTCAGCGCAAAATTACCAGAAATATCGATCAGGGATTATTGATTAAAATATTTGTGAAGCAAGATGAAGATTGAAACAGAGTATTAAAGATAACAATAAGATTGAGCAGTAAAAGCTTTTGTCTCTGGCCCAATGAAACGAATGCTTTGTTCAATGTCAAAGTAGTTAAATCGTGAAGTTAATTAAATTAGTGTTTTATGTATTCCTTTTTTTTCAGCGTTTGAATTGGCATACTCAGAAGTTGAAGAGAATAATGATATACCTAAACCTGTGAAAAAAAACTATAATATTCCCTTCATTTCTTCTTCACTGAAATTCGGGTCACTTAAGCGTCCCGAGAAATATTTCCGGGACGCAGATCTCGATTCTGTAACGGTCCCGGATTTTCCGGGACGAATTGCGACTCTACGTCGAGAGCTTCTGATTTCGGTTCACCTCAGCTTGTTAAATTTTATATTTATCTGGTTGTTTTATTTTTATTTTTATGATATTGTTCTAAAAGGAAACGTTGTTAAAAAAAAATTGTGCAGCTACCAACTGTGTAGTGTAATAGGCGCGCACCCAGAAATTTTTGTTAGGAAGGCTCCGATAACAAAGACACTATGTTTAGGTAGTATCTGAAGTGTGTTATTCAAAGGCAAAAATAAAAAAAAAACGGTAATTTTTAAGTGCTAACTAGGGATGATTCATCATGCGAAAATCTTGAATGTTTTCATTAGTTGGCAACACTGTCAGATTTGTATGCTAAGGACGCGGTTACACACACATTATGTTTTCCATTGTCCAATGCTGCTTCTGTCACATTCGTTATATATTCTTTCGATGACACGCACGTCATTTGCAACATTGTGATGCTTACACTTGTTTGGCAACACTGACAGCCTAGAATGGTTGGGAGACGGTCACACTCATCGTCTTTTATAGCAGGGGCAGCAAGAGAAGGTTTCCGACAGTTCACAACGGCCTTGCCACTACTCACGTATCAAGGCTTTTTTCAGTGCATCTATAATGACCATTTAACTAATGGTGTAAGACAGACTAACCGTGTTTGGTAACACTAGCACCAACGTAGAAGTTGCATTATCCCTCCGCATGTGGTAAGAAACTTCAGAGACCATCTTTTGTTGGCCCTGCTATAGTTATAGCGTAGTTTTTGCTAAGCTTGGTGTATAAACGTTTCATCGCACGGAACCTGTTTTACAGCTTCTTATTTTTAAAATTGGTTGCCAACACTGACAAACTGGAGTTCTTGGGAGATGAATACGTTCACAGTATATTTTCACTAGTGGTGAATGATATTTATGCCACATTTCATGGATATGCATTCAGTGGCACAGAAACCATCTGCCACATTGTATTTACAATTCATTGGCAACACTGATCGAATGGGTACGCGTGGGTACAAAGCGATATTATAATACCCTTGCCCGGGTCACTTTCTAGCAATTAGCCGTAAAGGATCATGACGGACTGAAGCACTTACGCGTGATGCATCGTAACATTCAGTTTTACTTCTGTCGAATACGACATACATAGGGTCAAAAACACCAACAAACACTTCCCTTATAAGGTCAGATTGCGGGTTTGCCCGTGATTTGAAAACTGTTTCGTACTTGTAATGGCAAAAGCTTTCAGAAGATATATAGGGTTTCCTAAGGTACTGTACTTGGTCCCGGTAAGAGCTATATTTTCACGTAAAATAATGAAATTAGATTGTTTTTATCATAAAAAAAAAATAGTACAGATGATGAGGAAGATCAAATCTTTGGTTTATGACAAGTATTTCTCTGGTATACAAGTAATTACAATTTGATTAAGAAAGTGTGCAAATGTACACAGTATGTTAGAAAAATAACGGAACTTTTTAAATTAAACCAAATGAATTAGGTATTTTACCAATTGTACTTTATTTATTCAAAATACATCACTTCCGCATCAATACACCGCAGGGCACGTTCAACGAATGCTAGTAGAGTTTGTAATGTCCTTTCGGAAGCGCCTCAATGACCCTCGTCACGGTAGATTGCACGTGTGTAACATTTTCATTGAATGTTCTTTCCTGGCTAATTTTAATTTTGGGAAGGAAATAGTCAGACGGCGATATAGAACGGTTCAGTTAAATTATTGAGCCATTAAAATGCCAACTCCGTTGAATAAAAATCCATTTATTTATTGTTTTTGTTGTCCTGACAACGACATTCCAAAATCCTATTATTTAAAACATATAAAAACATATGAATATCTTTTTATATCGATATTATAATTAAAATATTTCTTTTTCTTCTTATTCTTCGAATTATATAATCAGCCTAGTACATATTTTAAAATATCTTACGCCCTAATAAAATAAGGATTTACAAGTAGTAAAAATATACAAATATACAACGTACTGTTGTATATTATGGCACTCAACGGAATTTTCTTTTTTATTTATTTACTCAATAAAAAGAAAAATAATTCTGGACCGTTCCTTTAAATGTTAACTATTCGAGTTTTCGAATGCACCTCGTATACTTGAAAATTACAATTCATATAAATATACATATTTATCATATTTAATTTTACACACTGCCCCAAATCCCAGGGGGGACGAGGGGGACATGCCCCCTCAATCTTGGACCTGGGGGACTGCCCCCCCCCAATAATCTGACTTAAAAAATGCTTCTTGAGATAAGTGTAATGATTTGTGTCCGACTGCCACAAAGGAATGTAAGATGAAATTGGTTTCTCTTGGCTTTTCCACTTTTTAAAAAGAATCGTATTCTGTAGTATTTCAAACTGAACTTCGTGCTGTAGTGCGTTTAGTAATCTCGTCAATATGTATTAATTCCACTTCCACTACTTGGGTACAAATTGCAATAAATGCCAGAGAACGATATGCCCATCTCCTCGTGCTGGAAAGTTGTCTCAGCTGTAGATACGGGCACAAATTCCGGGGAAATGGGGAGACATGTCCCCCCCAACATTGGAACTGGAGGTACTCCCAATAATCCGATTTGAAAAGTGCTTTTTTTTTTTGCAGATAAGCGTCATGATTTCTGTCCGACTTCCACAAAGGAAAGTGAAATGAAATTTGTTTCTCTTGGCTTTTCCATTTTTAATGAAAATGAAGGCGTGCGACTTTGCGTGACGTAACCTGATATGAAATCTTATCTCCTCCTCTCTCCTACTCCCTACACACGAAGAGTATATAGACTATCCAGTGTCGGTAGAACCCATCTTTTCAGTAAATGCGCATTTAATCTATTTGTAGTATCAGCCTAGGCATCTACTCATGCTTCTTAAGCTAACTAAATCTATAGCGTATGGAACCCGGAGGTTCAATGCCGCGTTCACAAAAGCTCTCCACTGACTTCTATCCTTAGCCAACTGCATCCAGTTTCTACTTTGTATCTTATTTTTGCGAGATCCATCTTAATATTATCTTCCTATCTGTGCCTAGGTCTTCCTAATGGTCGTTTTCCGATTTATCTTACCAAGAAACACTTTGAAAGCGTTCCTACTTTCTTTCATCCTGGCTACAGTATTGAATTCAGACATTTTCACCAGGGGGGGAATTTCAACTCCTCGGGGGGAAGCGCTGTTTTTCTGTATTTTTGCAAAAAAGCAGCATACAGATGTTGAACAATTCCATTCGCATTCACATCTTACCTAATATTGAGACTAATTGCTGATAAATATTCAATGTGAGATTATATTAAAAAAAAAAAAAAAACAATCGTTTAATTTTATCTAAAACATTAAATAAAGACTGGCAAAAATATTTTAGACTAAACTTTAACTGCTATTTACAGTAGCTATTTTTGTTATTATTTCCTATATTCAGTAGTTACTGTTTGTTGCTAATGTAGAAGTTTTTAAAAAGATTTAAATTAACTCAAATATTTTTTGTCCTAAAACAAACATACATAGGAATATCTTAATAAAAGGTATCATTCTTTCTCATACTTCTGATTCTAAATCAAACATATTAGCCTTGGTTTCTGCACTGCAATAGTTTAGTTTACGAAATCTACAGTAGGATTAGTGTCGTGTCGTGGAAAATCAGCGCTTGGCGCGAGAGTATACGAGAGCACCCCTGTATATATGACTGAGGTCGACAGACCAGCCGCGAAAGGTGAGAAAATTCTCAAAAGTAAACCCTGCTTATCCTTGATTTTGAGCACTTTTTATTAATTTTTTCCTTTCATTTTATACAGTATATGTGCACATGCCCACATGTGCATATATATCTAGTGTTGCCACGAGACGAGACATTTCTCGTGTCTCGTCTCGTCTCGTCTCGTAAACGAGACGAGACACGAGACGGGACAGAACCCTCTTACACGAGACACGAGACGAGACAGACTACTTGTCCCGTCTCGAAAACGAGACGAGACACGAGACGAGACGAGACGTCTCGTGAAATGTCTCGTCTCGTCTCGTGTCTTGAAAATGAAAACGCTGGCGGGAATGGCCAAGATTGAAATTGCCAATGATCATATAGATTGCAAAAGGAAAATCCCCTTTGTGAGAAAACATGTTGAAAAGCCTTCATAGAAAAGTGTCCTCTGTCTATTGAATGAAACAATCGTGATACATGAGCTTCCAGGAATATCATCCTTAATGTCTTGTCCCCAATTCCCCTTGCTGTAAACTGAGGAATTCTGTTTTTTTTTTATTTCTGGCTGGAATGATGACAAACAAAATCAAAGACAGGGAAGATTTTTACAAGGTCAAGAAACCGAACTACCACCACCATCTATTCAATTTGAAAACTGGGTAAGGTCTACACTTGTCTTTATTCTCTGGTGGCGGTATTCTTTTTGCTATATGAACCGAAAACGGCAATTGAAGTATGTCATCTTGTAACTAAAATTTTGTCTTCTCTCTCTCTTTCTCTCTCTCTTCCTCTCTCTCTCTCTTTCACACACACACACACACACAAACACACATAAAAACACACTTTTGCCATTTTACCAATCGCTCGCTTATTATACAGCAGTCATGTTGTAAAATTCACCTCTTCGTTTGGAAGGCGGGCGGACGACAAAGGAAGCAAAGATATTATCGACGAACCCTTCAAATTGTTTGCTTTCAGCAAATTTATGATACTAATAGTAACACTTTAGGTAAAGAAGTTTTACAGGGGGACCTTCGTTTTGTTAGGCGGAAATGTTTGATCTGACCAGAGTGCGAAATTGCCCTCTGCTTCCGTGTTGAAAGGAGGGGAATACTTCCCTTTCCTAGTGAATAATATTCATTAGGACCTGAATTATCTTCAGAAATTGTTTCTTACAGGCGCATAAAACCTCTCGAACTTGATAAGTGTAAAGAACATTTGGTATAATATTCATGGAACTCCGTTGAAAACAGAAAATATCATGAGAATGATCAAAATTCGAACATTGAAGAGC
This sequence comes from Thermobia domestica, assembly GCF_964235325.1. Taxonomy (NCBI): domain Eukaryota; kingdom Metazoa; phylum Arthropoda; class Insecta; order Zygentoma; family Lepismatidae; genus Thermobia; species Thermobia domestica. Next base: position 91,133,893 of record NC_137465.1, read on the forward strand.
ATAATTAACAGAAAAGAAATAGGATACCCAAACCATATTTTTAAACCTGCTATAAAATGTATATCCTATATTTTTACTAATTCCTTACTCCCATGAAATTATCCTGGGGAGGATATTCTCTCCATTTTTTTCAGACTGAAATCCTTTTATCCCGTACGATTTCCCCCCTGACACAGTACGAAAAAACAAATGTTGTTAAAATCCATACACATGACCCTTCCGGGACTCAACCCGGGGCCTTCATGCCGATGGTCTATCGCCGCAGACCGCTCGGCTTGGTATAAAGATGTACGTTGTATGATTGCAAATAGATCCCGACAATATAAGGAACTTTAATCCAAAATGGCCACCCAAAAATCAACTTTTTTTTTTTTTTTTTTAGTCATTAGCTAATATGGGTGTACTGTCATGAGTTTGTTACACAAACGGGGCAAGCACCACATAGTAGCACACACCCCGCGGTTATGGGAACAGATTTGAACCATGGAGGTGAAGACTGGCCCCAAGCATTCTTTCGTCCGATGTGTCGTTCAGCTCCCATTACTATGGCACTTTAAGTAGAGCTTAGTGTGCAGCAGGGGCGGATCCAGGACGGACTTCTGGGGGGGGCGGTCGGCGGTAATACTGCTACTTTTAAGAGCTCCAAACTTGTTATGGATGGGTTTATTTATATATAAAATAAAAAAGTTTCCTCTTGTGGGGGGGGGGCGATCGCCCCGATCGCCCCCCTCTGGATCCGCCCCTGGTGTGCAGTAACATATAAAATTTCAATCAAATACTTTCCATTACTCAATAAAATTATTTGGTTCCGAGCTTTTTAAAAAAATAATAATAATAATAATTGCAACAAATCTAAATATGCTAAAATTGAAAGTAGTTTTTGGATTGTTATGGGTTAACACTGTGAAACCTAAAGGCTGGAATATATGAAATCAAAGTGTAGACACATATCTATCTCTGTATTTATCTATATATCTTTCCATCTCTCTCTCTCTGTATATATATATATATATACAGACACTATAAAGCAAGTGGGCTGATAGTATACGATAGTGTCGGAGATGATGACACCTTTACATCGAACTTTGCTTGTCGTGAAAACATTATTTAACATTAGTGTCTTCATCTTCGACGTACCTATGAGCAATTTACTGTATATTCGTGTATTGAAACACGTGAAACAAATTTCAATGTTTTAGAATGTAAAAAAAAAGAAGCCAGGGTCGAGAAGCCTCAGACAACTAACAGCAGAGATATATTATCTTCTAAACTATTTGTCCTTGCCTTGTGAGCTTATTTGAATTTATTTTTAAGACCTTTAGGCAACTTTGGCCGAATGGATGATGATGGGAAAATTAGTGGAATGAAGAAAGTGGTAGGATACTAGACAACTTCGAGAAAACACACACATTCGAAAAATGAAATGAAATGAAATGAAATGAAATCTTTGAGTCCCACGATTATGCCGGTTAGGCTAAAGGAGACGGTGATGATGAGTAATGAATGAAATGGTGGAATGAAAAAAGTGGGAGAAAACGGGAGAACCCCGAGAAAACGCACGCACACGGTGTTTGTCCACCACAAAGTTCACCTGGCGGGGCTGGGATCGAACCCGAGACCCCAAGCACCAGAGGTGAACGCTCTTCCACTGAGCCACCGCGGTCCCCACACACATTCAATATTTGTCCACCACAAAGCTCCCATGGCACTAACCGAGATCGAACCGACTACCACATACACCAGAGGTGAAGGCTTCACGGTGTAGCTACCGTGACATTTATTGTCTTGTGTGTTCTGGGTAATACTTGTAACTTACAAGGGAAGAGAGGGAGATTATATATCGAAGTGGAAGATGGTTTATATACCAATGGGAAGCACTAATGACGCCTATTACAAAACTGTAATAAAAATTTTCCGAATGCATATACTATGCGAGTTATATGGATATATAGAGTGTCCAGATAATCCGTTACCACCCCTTCAAATCGTAAATGATAAGACAGATGCCAAAATTGGAAAACATGTGTTTGATCATTTCAAAAGTACAACGTATCAAAGCAAAAATTCTTGTCACAAGGCCACCCGCAGTGTACTGGGCGGGATCCAACTCAAATATTACAAAAGGTAAGGGGGTCAAGTAGCATATCGTTCGAAACTTCTTGGAAAATGAAAGAAGACGGAACAAGCCTCAATACTCTAAAATTACCTTGTGCAAAATGGCGGCCGGTCAAACTGTCAGCAAAAACGTCATTGTAAAGTCGATGGCCACCCCCAAAAAAATGGTGAGGCAGATGTCAAAACAGGAAAACATGTATGTCATCATTTCAAAAGTACAATGATTGGAAGTAAAAATATTTGTCTCAGGGTCCTCCACAGTGTTCCAGGCGGGGTCATGTTCAAATTGTTCAAATGGCAAGGGAATGTCAAGTAGCACATCGTTTAAAGCTGTTATTAAATGAAAGCAGATAGAACAAGTATGGACGCTCTACGATAATACTGTGCAAACATCTTGCATTTTAGTTGTTCTTTCTGTAACCGGATTTTAGTTTATTTTCACTTTAATTCTTGTGCTCAACGGAAAGAAAGGAAATGCCCCTACTGTGAGATTCTGCTCTTTGAGCCCAATAATATCTAAATAAAGAAAAAATAATAAAATAAAAGCAAATTAAGACATAAAGAAAAGAAACGACAACATTTGACATCTTTGAGTATAGAACTGACTAGTTAACATATAATGTACTTCCACGAACATAAATAAGTAGAGGTTGGAGCCATCAGAAGTAAAGACTCTTACCTCTACTTATTTATGTTTATGACTGCACAACAGTGGTACTTATGCTCGTTATCTGGTTTATCAATTATAAAATGATTCAAACGAAAGAATTCCTTGCACCAGGAAGAGTAAATACGTACAAATGTCTCAGAATGAAAACAAGTGCCGATTGCAAAATGGAAAGTGAACGTGCTCAGAAAATCGAAATGAAGATGTACATTTTGACCGGCCGCCATTTTACACAGGGTAATTTTAGAGGATCGAGACTTGTTCCGTGTTCTTTTATTTCTCAACAGCTTTATTTGACCATATTTGCCATTTGAAAATTTTGAGTAGGACCCCGTCTGGAACCTTGTGGAGGACCCTGGGACAAACATTTTTACTTTCAATCATTGTACTTTTGAAAAGATGACACACATCTTTTTCTTTTTTGACATCTGTCTTACCGTTTCAGTTTTTTTTTCTTTCTTTGGAGGGTGGCCATAGACTCTACAATGACGTTTTTGCTCACAGTTTGACCGGCCGCCATTTTGCACAGGGTAATTTTAGAGAGTTGGGACTTGTTCGTCTTCTTTCATTTCCCAAGAAGTTTCGAACGATATACTAATTCACCCCCTTACCTTTTGTAATTTTTGAGTTGGATCCCGCCTGGGACTCTGCGGGTGGCCCTGGGACAACAATGTTTGCTCTGATACATTGTACTTTTATAATGATCAAAAACGTGTTTTCTAGTTTTGGCATTTGTCTCATCGTTTGCGATTTCAAGGGGTGGAAATGGATTTTCTGGACACCCTGTATATTCATATAGCTCGCACAGTATATGCATTCGGAAAATTTTTATTACAGTTTTGTAATAGGCGTTATTAGTGCTTTCGATTGGTATATAAACCATCTTCCACTTCGATATATAATCTCCCTCTCTTACCTTGTTAGTTGTATCTTGACTAGCATGGTACAGACTGCTACATTTTACATTCGTTCCCATGGTATGCTGCCATATTTTTACGAGACAAGACGAGACAAAACGAGACAAACGAGACGAGACGAGACGGGACGGGACAGAACCTCTCGAGACGAGACACGAGACGGGACGAGCACATTTTTTCGAGACGAGACACGAGACGGGACATGCTTTGCACGAGACGGGACGAGACAGCCTAAAGTCTCGTCTCGTCTCGTCTCGTGGCAACACTATATATATCTCATTCCTCTTTTTTCTTTTCTTTTCCCTTCCGAATATTGCGTCTCTTACTTCGGCGCCCGGGGCCGTCGCCCCGCTTGCCCCTTCCCCATGGCACGGCACTGAGCAGGATCTTCATCACCTTCAATAGCAATCTTTCACTTCTACTATTATATTGCTATTATATTGACATATATTACTATTATATTGATAAATTCTATATAAATATCTAACCCAAGAGGGGTAACTGTTCCTCCCTGATCCCTCTTAATCTCACCCTTTAACTAACTTATTTTTAATTAAAGAAAGGTGTGTTTACTTTAACAATCGTAAAACACATTTACGTCTGTTACTTCCGATGCGAGAAATGGGATTTAGGCGCTCTATTTCAAATAATGCAAGAACTGTACATTTTCAAGAACTGGTCTGCTGACATCAGAGATCATATGGAATGATCGAAAGATCTTCCCTATCTTTCCTTTCCTATCTCAATCTGTGTTAGTGCTACCTACTAATATACAATATAGGGCGAGAGTATAGTACCTACTAAAATACAAACCTTTCTTCAACAGTTAACAATTTCATGTTCTGCCAAACTCGGTTATAGCGTTAAGAAATACAAGTTTTATCGACTATTTGGCAGTAGCGACGCGTAGTCTGTACAAGTACCGGTTGCAATGTTGCAATATCAAAGGTATGTAGGTACGCGCAAGTGTTCCCCTCCCCCAGCATTCTTGAGTCTTATCCAAAAAATATTCAGGAAATATGAAGAGGAAAGTCTTTTAAGCTCTATTTATATATTACTGATTAAATTATTTCTCTAATATTGATTTAAAATATAAGCTATTTCCTTTTTTTCAAACAAGCACTATCAATGTACGTTTATACACTATTTATATACAAAACCTCTACACTCATGTTATTGAACATGAGATAAATCGAATATATAGTATGTGCTGTAAGCCATGAATGATGGCGTTAATCCGAAAAGAAGAAAAGAAGCAAGAAAATTGCACGCACGAAGTTAAACAAAATTATTTAATTATATAAACTATGCATTATTTTAGAATGGAAGGTCTTTCTTCGATCTTTTGGGCTTCAAATTTTTATATTACTTTGAAATCTGAAATGCTACTCGCCAAGTTTTTCTGAATAGAAAGCATCGCTACTACAAATATTTTCCGCTTTATTTTCTTTAGAGTCCAGAAACACCTCTCTCCTCCGACAATATGCATTTTGTTAGCATTTCTTTGTATAAATATACGGTACCAAAAGTCCATTTTTCAGAAACTACGTATTTTTGTCTGTAAAGAAGCATGAAATCTAAGATGCTTTCTTTCGAAAATGAAAAAAAAAAAGTTTAACATTCCAGCAAATTAGGCTAAAGAAGACAGATGAGTATTGGAAGTGAATGATTTGATATTAATTTATGCTCTCCGCCGGAATTCGAACACGGAATCATGTGCACGAAAGACACACAGCTAGGAATTAGACCAGTAGTAAGACATTTTCTTCTTCGAGACTCGATCGACCCCCCCAGAATAGGATTTTTTTAAAAATAAAACTTATCCCAAGAATTTTCACCTTTGTATTATAAATGTTAAATAAAATTTATTGACTTCGAACAACCGCCACCCCAAACTTTCAGCCTGGATACGTCCCTGCTACCACCAGACTTTGCGAGTTTGTTTTGTGAATAACTTATTTCTTCCAAGCATCTGTATCTCTCTCACCCTATCAATTGAGTCAAGCGCTGCTAAGCGGAGGAATTCGTAACTATTACAGAAGCTGACCAGTTGCGGGAGAAAATGCAATCGCAAGAGAGCAATACGGGAAGATAGGAGCGATGCAAGAATAAATCCACTTCTCCATGTTAAGAAATAGGAGCTCGCTGCCATATGCTCAATGTTACTGCTTCCAGTGACAACGTTGGCTGCCACTGGAAATGTAAATCATCTCTTTCTTTCCGTTTTTTAATTGACTTTTTTCAGAAATGCATCAATACTGTTTTGCGCTCAAGATCAAAGGTTTATTTTTCACTGATACACTACTTTAATACTTAAAAATATTTTAAGTATTAAAAAAATGTCCGGTTGCACAACCATGCAACATTAGTACCAGCCGCCGCTGCTATTTGGTATTCTATCTTACATGTTATATGCTTAATACTTATATAGAATGGGTCTGCGTCATTTATATGTATATTGAGAGATCGGATTTTGTCTGCACGTGCACGAAAAGAAAAGCAAATTTCTACATTTTGTGACTGAATTTTTTTTCAATTTCTCCGGGGGGGGGGATGAATTTTCTTCGGGGGGAGATTCCCCCGGACCACCCCTGAATTCACCCCTGCCTGGCTATATGTCCTGCCCACCTAAGCCTCCTAGAGTTAATGATCCTAACAATGTTTGGTAAGCCGTATAATTTATGTAGTTCCTCGTTATGAAGTTTCCGCCATTCCTCTTGGGTCCGAATATTCGTCTGAGCATCTTGTTCTCAAATACTTTCAGTCTATGTTCTTCCCTCAGAGTAAGCGACCATGTTTCGAAACCATACAGAACAACAGGTATGATTACTGTTTTATATATTTTAAGCCTCAAACTCCTCGACTGAATTCGCGACGACAAGAGATTTTGAACTGAATAATAACACTAATTCCCTGTTTTAGTTGACATTTAATTTCTTCGTGAAAATGATTTTCGTTATCCTAGATATTTGAAAGTATCCACTTTATCAGAAGTATTATTTAATATTTTAACGCATTCATAATTGGCCGTATTACGTTCCCAACCCACTTCCATGTATTTAGTTTTCTCTGCATTTACTTCTAAACCCTTGTCCTGCATGCGTTTAATAAGACCTTTGCATTTCTTTCTATTGTTCTCCCATCATCCCCTATTAAATTTACATCATCAGCGTACGCATAACCTGGTACCATTTCTTTCTTTACTATACCTAGTGCTCTCAACGGGTCGGGTCGGGTTCAAGACCGACCCGACCCGACCCGTGACTAGAATTGACTGACCCGACCCGACCCGAGTGACCCGACCAGTGATCCGATCCGATTGACCTGACCCGACAACCCGACCCGAGCTGACCCGATTGACCCGACTCTACAACTCGACCCGAATAACCCGACCCGACAACCCGACCCGAGCTGACCCTATTGACCCGACCCGATAACCCGACCCGATTGGCCTGACCCGACAACCCGACCCGAGTGACCCGACCCGAGCTGACACGATTGACCCGACCCGACAAACCGACCCGAGCTGACCCGATTGACCCCGATCCGACAACCCGACCCGAGCTGACCCGACACGACAACCCGACTTGAGCTGACCCGACTGACCCGACACGACAACCCGACGCGAGTTGACCCGACCCGACCTGACCCATTTGAGAGCACTAACTACTCCTTACATATATGTAATAACAATAAGTAAGATGTAGTACCCAAATAGTATAACAGTTGAAGTACAATGACATTATATTTCTGTTCCCATGTTACCTGCTATTTAGTGGGGAGGAAAGCTTTTATATATAAATATTTCGATGGGGTAACTTGCAACATCTGTTGCAACATGCCGCATGCCATTGAAATAGAAATTTTTGCGGTTAAGCATTGTTATATGAACAATTGTTGTTGGTAATAAAACTAAGAGTATTATTATTATTCCTATTATTATTATTATTATTATTATTATTATTATTATTATTATTATTATTATTATTATTATTATTATTATTATAGGACAACAGTGATGGCTTATTGCTTGCAGTGCCTAGTAGTAGTTGTTTCCTTTCATCTTCTCAGTTAGAACTTCAGACTGCAGGTCAAAGTGAGCTTCATGGATCACCTGCAAATGCATCTAAGAAGATAGTGTAGAATCCTTCAGATGATCTCCTGAACATGTATGGTTCTATCCAAAATCTGGAACTAGAAAACTGACAGCTCGGAAAAGGAAGAGATGTGCTATTCTCACAGACACTCTAGAAAAAAGTACTTTCGAAATGAAAAAGAAGCATCTAAAAGCAACCGAAAACGTAAAATCATCAGCTGAGAAGAATTTATTCTCAAGTCGTCTGTTTGGTTTCTGAAGAACCGTACGAAGAACAGGATACAGAAGAATACTGGGTACAGTGTTTATGTTGTGAGAAGTGGTCTCATTGGTCGTGTTCCGAGAGAAATCCGTACTACATCTGTATAGATTATAGACATTGACTGCCACAGTGAAAATGAGTGAAGCGATGTTCAAGCTGTAGATTTGATAGCATTAAATTTCTGAATCAAGTCCGATTGTTGCAACTTACCCCAGATGATGTTGCAATTTACCCCATGGGTGGGGCAAGTGTCAACAGTCGGACTTAGTTCAAAAAGTGGATGCTATCAAAACTGCCGTTCGATGTTTTGCACTTCTCTTTTTTTGGTATGTAGTTAAGGCATGTACCTTTTAGTACACTCAATATAGTTTTTATATCTATAATAATTTTCGAGTAAAAAAACAGACCTGAAAATTGTTGCAACTAGCCCCATCTTCCCCTACAATCACTTTTTCAAAAAAAAAAAAATGTATAAAGCCAGTAAAGCAATTAACATGTAGGTCTATTTTCGAAGATAATATAGGAATTTTTCGTGCTGCTAATTATATTTTTAAAAAATCAGATGCTGAAACCAATCGATATAGCGCAGTTTAAGCAATTCAGTTTGTTTTATTTAAAAAGAAAACTCTCTATTTACAAATTTGATTGTTCCTATGTATTAGAGCAGTCTTCGAAAAATCAGTGCCTATTGTATTTCTAAAATATAGCTGGAGCCGCGGTGGGTCAGTGGTAGAGCGTTCACCCCTGGTGCATGGGGTCTCGGGTTCAAACCCTGCTCCCGCCAAGTGAACTTTGTGGTCGATAAACGCCGTGTGCGTGGATATTCTCGGGGTTCTCCCGTTTCCTCCCACTTTCTTCATTCCACCATTTCATTCATTTCTCATAATCACCGTCTCCTTCAGCCTAACCGGCATAACCGTGGGACGTAAAACTCAAAGATTTCATTTCATTTTCTAAAATATAGCTGTATTGATTTATTGGTATATATTTACCTTTAGTTTGTTTGAGAGAAAATTATTACAAGAACTAAAAAGTGTTTCTCTAGTAAATACGTTTTCATAGTTTAGCTATTTACGTTACTAAACAAATTTGGTTTTTTTAATACATAAAATGGCGCCCGTATATATATAGGGTGTAACTTAATTAATATAACAAACGTCGTTAGGTGATTCCTGACACCGAAATAAAACAAAAACTATACAACAACCTGGGTGTAACACCCGAAAATTTGTCGGAAAAATGTATAAACCGCCATAACTCATGAACAAAACGTCGGATTGAAGTCGGGCAAAAGAATGTCCATTGTTTTTAGTCGTAGATTCGATTAGTGTACAGTGACGATGCAAGGATGACTTCCAAAGAAACTGGAGTATTCCTTTGAGTATTTTATCAAACGTTGAATGAAGAAATGACCAATCAAGTACAAGATTTAACATTAAAAAATAATAGTGCATCGTTCAAGTTAGAAGAACACTCAGAATTCGAAAGAAAGAGAGATACACATGTGTGATTCATCTATTTTGTCTCAGTACATAATGACGTCTCGGAAGAAGATTTTAAATGGAACGAAGTCTTTAACGTATCACACTTATATCTTCTAGGCTAATGGTAACGGATGATAAATGAACGGCTTCCTGTCCAAGAGTGTGTGAAAAAGGAAAAATAACTTTGATCCAGATTAGGTTTAAAACGACTGTGCATAGGACAGTCAGGCGGCATGTAAATAAATATAACATCGAAAAATGCAAAGATCATATGTGATGAACGAGTGTACAAGGAATTCTCCACATGACCCAGGGATTCCAAATATTGTGTGAATAGATATGGGGCAAAAGTAAGCTGCATTAAACGGTTTCTTCCTCGTAATATGTAATTCCGTGGAATATGGTACTTCTGTGCACAGAACCAACAAAAGTGGAGAAACAAGGGATGTTGTACACGTTGCATAACGATACCAAGAAGTGCGCTGGAATAGTATACTTGATTTATCCGTTAGATGAATCTTCTCCCAGGAATACTTTTGATGGCGTTTTCCCCTTCCTTCGAGTTGGCAAACCTCAACTTTTCCCTGAGCTATGAAAAACTTCATTGTTATTGTGAATATACCAAAATACTATCCTAGTGTAGACCACTTACATTTTGATTTTATCATTGCCGGAGAAATTTTCTCAAAGGAAGCTCGTTGAAAGTACATTTCAAAAAAAGGATAGTCTTTTTTCGACATTCTAATGTACATACCTTAGAGCTGTATGGAATACCTACGCGGAGGAATACCTACGGAACTATCGTCCCTTGTGTGCCAATTGCGAGTGGCTTACAGAAGGCTGTCTTGAAGTTTTATTGTGGAATGGCTTCAGTTAGCATGGCTGAGTTGTAATAAGCATCTACGCAACTTGTGAGTGATATACATAGTCAGATGCTCTACTGTTACACGTGTAATTGCTGTATAACAGGATGGGAAATGTTGTGTTCAACGGTAGAGGGTTGTGTCCAGGTATTTAAGGTCGTGTAAAAGTGTAGACGTTGGTGTTTAAGTAAAATTGATTGTGTTAACCTGTACACGCCTGCGCGATGGAAGATTACCCTGTCCACGAGCTGGCAGATATGCAACTCATTTATGGAGTAGCAAAGGGCAATAGCCCAGAAGTGAGGCGTTTATATCGTGACCGTCGCCCTCAAAAGAGAGTAACTTTCCTTGTATTTTTCCACGCCTCCATATTCAACTTCGAGAGAGGGGTCCCTTCGGTTTCTCGTACGTGAAATCGGAGGAAATAGCCCCATATGGACAGCTGAACTTGAAGACAGCGTACGTCGAATGATCAAAACCGTCTTGAAACTATCATGTGTATGGCGTAAAATCCCACATGCAACTCTAGTAAACGATCAGCAGCAGAAATTTGGTGTGGTGTGGTGGATAATTTTGTGGTAAGATCTTATTTATTATCGGTCTGCCTGTGTGGGAGTACGTATCTTTTATTTTTACGTAATTTTCTCCCAAAATTGATAGAACATGTGCCCTTGAACATAAGGTAGCAGATGTGATTTTAGTATGATAGTACACCTGCACATTTTGACAGGAATATGCAGACTTACCTAAATGAAACATTCCCAGATTGGGAGAGAAAAACCTGTGTTATGACAACCTCGTTCATTCTACCTCACGCTGCTTGATTTTTTATTTCGGGGATACGTATGAAACTCCGGCCACGACAGTCGAAGAACTTGTAGCTCGATGTAATATAGCTGCGGCAATCATCTACGAAATTTCAGATGTGCTTGATCACACGCGGAAAAATTTGCTTCGCCGATGTCATCTTTGCAATGCGGTCAACGGTCGACAATATCAGACTGTGGACTGTTATTCTTCATAGCTGTCTCGTGTACACATACTGCATTGCACAAATACTGTACAAGGTACCTCTGAGTATTTCAGTTATCCTACCTTCTCCGAAACAGAATAAATCGATAATTTGAAATTGTATTTCTTTCTTTCCTTGTGCAACACGCGCAAAACCTTGATTATCGTCGAGTTTCATTCCTTCTGTACTCGTAGTTATTATCTTCCACGAATTTACGCATTACGGGGAGGAAATCTTTTAATCTAGCTTACTTTGGCTCAAATTATATTCACATAATTTGTGGGAATCACTGTTGTTATGTGAAGAATCCCTTATACTCTAGTTCATCGTACATGATCTTTTGCCCCTGACTGTCTTATGCACAGTCGTTATAAACCTACTCTGGATCAAAGTTATTTTTTTCTCTTTTTTACACACTCTTAAGTTGAACAGGAAGCCGTTGATTGATCATCCGTTACCATTGGCATAGAAGTTATAATTATGATAAGCTAAAGACTTCGTTTCATTTAAATTCTTCTTCCGAGTCCAGGAATCACCTCCAGACGTTCATTACATTAATGAAGTTACACACTATATATATAATGATAAAAAATAATACCGATATTAGTGTCGATGAAATAGTATTTGGAGTCACTCAGACGAACAGTAACACTCCCGATGCAGTTTAAATCCATACTCAGATTCCATTGCCCTTTATGCTCAAAATGAAACTATTCTCCCCGTGCGAAGAACGGGTATTCTGTTAATAATTTATTATTAAACATCACACAATAAAATACAAAGTGTATCACGTAATGTACACGTTATACTGTTACTTGCTTAATGTATAAATGGAGGATGAAGGACTATTATTGGATCAAAAGATCCAATATATTTCAGACAATAAATTTCTTGTAGGCTTTATATCTGGAGAACAACATATAGTGTACCCAAACCTAAACTATGACTGAACTCAGTATGATGTGCTTAGTGCCTGAATAAAACGAAAGCTCGATTTAGGGGCCATTCAAAAATTCTGTTGCCCATGATCCAAAAAATCTAATATATTTCATTCAATAAAAAAAAAAAAAATCTTGTACGTCTTATATCTGAAGAACTACATATAGTGCAGCCAAACCAAAACTATCACTTAACTCAGCATGATGTGCTTATTCCGAAAGTAATACGAAACCTTGATTTAGGGACCGTCCAAACGTTTGTAGCCCCTGATCCAAAAAGTCCAATATATTTCATTCAATCAATAATTTTATTGTATGTCTTATATATGGAGAACTACATATAGTGTAACCCAACCCAAGATATCACTTAACTCAGTGTGATATGCTTATTGCGTAAAAAATATGAAAAGTCGATTTAGGGACCATCAAAAAGTTTTTTGTGGCCCGTTATAAAAAAAAATCCAAAATATTTAATTAATCGAAATTTTTCTTGTACTCCTTATACCTGGAGAACTACATATCTGGAGAAAACTCGATTTAGAGACCGTTCGAATATTTTATGGTAACTGATCCAAAAATTAATATTAGCCAAGATCATAATACTTTGATCCATTTTTTAGATCATTCCTAAAATTCTTGTTTTTATCCAATCTTTCTTTTAAACAGTATCACTCTCTTTGTTCTCAATTTGAAATTTATCAAGCAATTATAAAGCATTCCTTATTATCCAATTTGTATTCGGTGTAGAGCTTCAATTTTCTCAAAGTTTCAAATAAGATAATAAAATATGATTTACTATCGGAATTCGTGTCAGGTATTATTATTACTTTTATTGGTGTTTTCCTTTCTTTCAATTGTTAAAACAAGAAACTACCTTGCACTGTCATAAAATATGTGCTCTTTTCCAATAGCATAATAAGTGCTCATATAATTTTGAACTTTAAAATTAAGGATTGAATCAGTACAAGAAGTACAATTTGGATAACGAATGACTTATAATTGATGTTTAGTGGCGTACTGAAGTAAAGGGATTAAGGACTTTGAAACCCCCCTTGAGCAAGGTATTATGCAAAATTAAGCACGTTTATCATATTAGCACGTTTATATATATAAACACTTGATATTAAATAAACTTGTGTTCCTAAATCCCCTGAACCCCCTAAACATTTGCGTAGAGTACTGATTGTGTTTCTCTTATTATTTTAACCGTTTTATGCTTTGAACGAAATTTGAAGTGCAGGAACCCTGTGAAGGTGACCACCTTTACTATAAAAATTTCTTTAATGGTTCTTAGTTTTTCTTCAAAACAATCAATAACGAACGAAAAATAAATGATTGAGTTTGATTTTAAATCGAAATTTGAAATACCACCAAAAAGTTGGCCCACCCAACCTTATTTTGTAAATGACTCTTAATAATTTTCAAAACAAACTATTTCCTCTTCAAACCAATCAGTAAGAAAGGAAAACATGTTATTAGCTTGAGTATTGAATCGATATTTAAAAGCAGAAAAAACAGTATGAAGTTGACCACCAAATGTATCCTGGAAATAGATATATTTTACTGGTTGTTTTGAAACAAGTGATTTTTTCTTCAAAATAAGCAAACCGCCCCGAAACAAATCACCTTCATCAACATTATTTCTTAATTATATTCTTATGTTTTTCGAATCAAATTACTTTTCTTTCAAACAAGCAACAACAAATCCATATCAAACGATTGATTTTGGTCTTGAATCGAAATTTGTAAGTAAAGGAATCAGATTGAATTTGATCACATTCTAAAATTATTTTTTAAATCTCTTTCTCTATTTTTTCGAAACAAGCAATTTGCTCTTAAAAACAACCAATAAGAAACCCTTGGCTTCGGTTTTGATTCGAGACTTTAAAGTGGAGCCAATATGAAATTCCATCACCCATTTCTCTTGAAAAGACTCTTTATGTTTTTCGAAACAGACTACTCTTTTTCAAAATAATTAGTAGCATACGCATATCAAACAATTGATTTTGATTTTCAATCAAAATTTTAAGTGGAGGAACAAGGGTAAATTTGGCCATATACCAACTTTATTTTGTAAACATCTCTTTATGTTTTAAGAAAGATACGATTTTTACTATTTTTCTTCAAAAAAGTCAATAACAAACGAAAAACAAACGATTGGCTTCCGATTTCAATTCGAAATTTGAAAGGAGGCAACTTAACATAGGTGCATTGCTTCGCTTAAAAAAAAAAAAAAAAAAAAAATCCAAACGCAAATTCTAAGCCTACAGTTTTAAAATTGCAGTTACATGTACATACTTCAACTTAGTATACATAAAAAATTACAGCATTATAAAAATATCAGACAAATAATATTATTTATTCGGTATTGAAAACCTTGAATCAACTATTGGAGTTATTTAGCGTATTTTTTTTAATATCACAAAATTAAAGGTGTATTTATTACGGCATGGATATATTACGCACAATATTTTTATACAATTTGTATATATATATATATATATATATATATATATATATATATATATATATATATAATTTTTTTTAAAATAGACCATTTAGAATTATTTATCCTTACAATTTTTTATATCCACAAATTCAAGGTGAGGGATAGTATGCGATATTGATATTTTCAGAAAGTGTTGACCACCCTACAGAATGTCGATCCTGTGCCGTGTCGATCCTGTGCCGTGTCGATCCTATGCCGTTTCGGTCCTGTGCCGTGTCGATCCTGTGCCGTTTCGGTCCTATGCCGTGTCGGCCCTGTGCCGTTTCGGTCCTATGCCGTGTCGATCCTACGCCGTTTCGTTCCTATGCCGTTTCGATCGTATGACGGTTCTCTCCTATATATCCTTGAGAAAATAATTGTTACTTAATATTGCGTAATTATAAAATAATGTATTTTTTATTATTTCGATCGTATGAAAGTTCTGCTGTCGATCCTATGCCGTGTCGATCCTGTGCCGTTTCGGTTCTGTGCCGTGTCGATCCTATGCCGTGTCGATCCTACGCCGTGTCGATCCTATGCCGTGTCGATCCTACGCCGTGTCGATTCTATGCCGTGTCGATCCTACGCCGTGTCGGTCCTGTGCATGTAACCCGTCGTGAGGCCGTACGTGTCGTGCTTGTGTGTTGTACCGATTTACTGTACCATACAAGAACCCAATATCTGAATAATACAATTCCTCAATGGATGATTGGTCGTCGTGGACCCATTAATTGGCCTCTCAGATCACCGGCCCAAGCCTATTAAACTTGTTTTTATGAGGCTGGTAAAAGTGGGATGTGTACGCTATGAAGGTGGATACATATAGGTACACATGAAGGTAGATAGACCTAGCGATAAATAATATTGTTGTTGACGTCAAAAAAGTTGACACCGTTATGGCTATGTCCTTTTATACACCCGTTTATAAGGATTACACTACATTATTATTATTATTATTATTATTATTATTATTATTATTATTATTATTATTATTATTATTATTATTATTATTATTATTATTATTATTTATTGTTTTCTAATCTGATAGTGCTATAGTCTAAAATTTTAATTTATTCTTTATGGGGCTTTTGAAAACACTATTAGCATTACAACATAAAATATCGGAATTTTTTCTGATTCTATGAGACTCTAGCGCACAATTTATTCCATATTTTTTTTCTATCTCGTAAAGTGAGAATTTTCTATCGTATCCTTGAACAAAATATTTTGGGTTGATGGTACTATGGTTTGCTGTTATAAAGCTGTTATCTTTAAAAATTTTCGAGGTTATGATATTACAAATAGACAGACAGACACTGAGATTACGAACATAACAATTTTGTAATTTAGTTAGGGCATAAATTTACCCGATGGCAACCTTCAGAAAAGTCGACGACAAACTGGAAGCATATTCTCAGCTTCATCTGGACGGGCGTAAGTCAACCGCAGGCGTCAAGTCGCTGTAGCAAATAGTCCACACCGACGACCTTATACAATAATCCAAGAAAAACAGCGGGGCCAAACCAAAACTGTAAGAGGAAGACGGGAAGCCACTGCGGAGAGCACCTGCACTGACGATGTCACAGACGAATAATCCAAGGAAAGAAAGGCTAGGCCAAAACTGGAACAGGAGGGCGGTTCCTAGTGTCACTGCAGAAAGTCTACACCGACGATATCATGATGAAACAATTAGAAAGCAGCGAGTAAGACCAAACGGTAACAGGGAGAGACAGTTCCTGACATCATCCCAAGGAACGTCAACACTACGCACAAGATTAAGGATGAGCTTTATAGTTTATCACACATTATGTGGATTCTACAATACCATTTCAATACACCATCCTCTATACAGAATTTCTTGACAGAAACTGGTTACATCACTACGCCGGTATAGAGAATCTTCGTCCTCAATTGATGGAAGCGGCGAACTATCAACTACTTTTCGACGCCATAATTTCAGTACAGAGAGTTAGAACAAAGAGAATGCGCTCAAAAATCCCGCTCGCTCTCTGATTGGCTGCTCCTAACTGCGCAGCATAACAAAAATTTAAATGAAGATTATAACATAAACTTGGATATAATGGAACGAAAGCAAAATTACTATAGATTGTTACTTAACAAATATATTTATAAATAAATTCGCAATCTAAATAAAATACAAAACTCCAGTTTTCAAACCACTAACGCCATCTCATGGAATTGAGAAAAATCCAACTCTATGCGGGCCATAGACTTACAAAGAAAGTAGCGTACTTCAACTAAACAGGCCAGCCCAATTTTCGACCATCTTGAATCCTTCAAAAAGGTCGAGAATTGGGGAAATAAAAAAGAAAGAAATAACTCTTAACTAAGAGCTAATTAAATGATTCTACGAAATAATCTCTTTGAGAAAATGTAACGCTCAAAGAAGATCGTTACAATTAGACAAGGTAATGAATATGAATTTAGCGTTAAAATAATTTGAAAATAATTAATGAATTTTTTATTGAGAATTGGTAGTAATAAGAGCGTTAAGGAATAGATGGTAGAGCAAAGGAATAGCAACTAATTTTGAACAGTTTTACCTTAATTTGAAATAGTTTTAATTTTTTTTACTTGTAGGTGATTTTTAGGCGTTGTTTCTGAAGTTTTTGAGACTTGCACTTTGGGTTGTTTTGATGATGTTTATGATGAAAACTTGTTTGATAAACAACCATGACATTGAATGCCGGTCCCAAAGGCAGGGAGACTTGGATTTGTTTTGCGTTGCGGTTGAGATTTAAAGATTTAGATTGTGCTTTTTTATTTGCTTTTGACCTGATTGTCCCTCTAACGTCAAAATAAAATAATGGTGATACCATAAAATTTTTTGAGCGTCGTTAATTACTTAAAATTAACATTGATTAAGTTTATGTTTTTACATGTTGTTAACTTAACATAAAGTGTTTAAATTTGCTTTTAAAAATGCTAACGTTAACAGGTAAATAAACCAAAAGGAAAGTTACCTGAGTTAAAGTATTTACTTTTATATTTATTATGTTTTGTTATAACATTGTGTTGTGGGTAAATAAAGAAAATAAATAATGTTTTGTTGTAGCCTGATTATGAGGGGCCAATAAGGTCAAACCAATTAAAAAAAGCAATGATTTAACAAAGCAAATTAAAAGTGTTGCGTGTAAGACTGCTAAAAGGTAAGGTTTTTAAAAGTTGCTACCACTGTTTATTACAAATTACAAGTGTAAAATCTTTTTTAATAACAGTAAAGCAATAGTTAATTTATTTTTTAATGTAAAGTTAGCTAGCGAATATAACAAAATATTAATGTTAGTAACATCAGGCAATACATTTTTAAAGGCTGCTTAGCATTTATTAATGCTTAGTTAAATTTTTATATAAAATAAAAATATTTTAGCTTATCCTTACTTCATATCCCATAACTATCTATATCTATCTATCTATCTATATATATATATATATATATATATATATATATATATATATATTCGACCCATCTTCCTTGACAGATTATCCGAGAATCCCTACGCTCCTTTGGGGAATCCCTTGTGCACGAATTGCACGATCTCGACCTAAGCATTTTTGAATAGAGCAGCTTCGGTGTCTTTGACGTGACCATGCCGCATTAGCTCTATCATTCACCATAGTCGAGCTATAGAGCTTTGAATGTCATTTTCCCACGCTTTCGGCACCTTGTAGCTCCGAAATTATGTGTTGGACAAAAGTTTATTTGAACTTTTTTCTTGTTTCCGTGTCAGGAATCATCCCTTAAATTTTGTAACATAGTCACGCAATCCCCTGTATATTGTTATGTTATATATATACATATATATAACAATAACTAACGTCCAGATTCCTTAACGGAACCATTCAGTTTAAATATGGGACATTTCCCAAGTGGGCGACCAATACTCACTACAATGTTCAATCCAAATCACAAAAAGAGGTTAGAATTTAGAAAATAATGAATATTAATCACACACTAGGAACTAATCCCGTTTATATATATATATATATATATATATATATATATATATATATATATATATATATATATATATATATAAACAGGATAATTTTAGAGAGTCGAGACTTGTCCCATCTTCTTGCATTTCCAAACAGCTTTCCAACGATTTGCTATTTGACCCACGCACCATTTGCAATTTTTGAGTTGGACCCCGTGTGTGGCCCTGCGGGTGACCCTAGGGCAACATTTTTGGCCTTGATACATACATTGTACTTTTAAAATTATCAAACACGTGTTTTCCTGTTTTCGCATCTGTCTCACCATTAACGATTTCTAGGGGTGGTAACGGACTTTCTGGACGCCCTTTTTATTCATGCAACTCCCACAGTATATGCATTCGGAAAATTTTTATTACAGTTTCGCAATAGGAGTCATTAGTGCTTTCGATTGGTGTATAAACCATCTTCCACTTCGATATATAATCTTTCTCTCTTCCCTTGTAAATCTGACTTCCGTAACCACTCGGAAATGCAGTGTAGTTGTCGTCCCTTTGACAAGATTGCTGCATTGGTTATGCCATGTCTTATGTCATCGAGAGCTATTTTGTTTCAAAGTGGTTCCATTTAATAATGACAGTAAAGTGATCACAATAGTTTGCAACATCGTTAATTACACAGACCGTGAATGGGAATTAGATGTAAATGGCCACGAAATCCAATCGCATCTTCTAGCATAACGCATGGTAAAAGACCAGGCTCGATCAGCCAACTGCAACGTTAAGTTAGTACCAAATGGTGAAGTGGCCATAATGATTCTGCAGTTA
This sequence comes from Thermobia domestica, assembly GCF_964235325.1. Taxonomy (NCBI): domain Eukaryota; kingdom Metazoa; phylum Arthropoda; class Insecta; order Zygentoma; family Lepismatidae; genus Thermobia; species Thermobia domestica. The sequence continues at coordinate 91,153,519 of NC_137465.1, forward strand.
GAAGCGGAATTTGTCTAAAAAGAATGTGTGGTGCTATTCGATCGCATACACTTATGATGTACACTCAAACGGATCCTTGTGACTGGCATCCTATCTATACGTCATACTCCGATAGACGACATCAAATCGTTCGTGACGACGTTGCGCAACTATCCTGAATTCGTGCGTCTACCCTGCCTTACTTATGCGCACACAAGTTTGTTCTCTCGGTCCACGGAATGGCGCGGCCATTGTATATCTATAACTTTGTTGTACATTGCTATTATTTATGTATTCCTATCTCTATAATTGCATTTTGTTTAACATGGGCATCAATGTCATGGAAGACTAGTAGTTTACGTACACGCATATGTTAAAATTTCTCCGTGATCAAAGGAGAAAATGACTTGCCTCAATTGGATACCTTGTTAGACTTTCCAGATGTACTGGCATCATACCAATACTCACACGTGTCAGACACTATTGGCCTTCCTGTGATTCTTATTTAGAGGGTATGTGGCCATCAGAATGTTACATGTTGCGATGCGTCGGTCCTTAATTTTTCTACTGATTCTCAATCCTCTACACATTGTAGAAATGTGGGGTCAACTCCAGGGGCGCCCGAAGAAAATTTTCCAGGGGGCATCTCCATGATTGATATATTACGTCTGATATTTCTGGTATTTTAATATACCTGGTTTACTATATTACGCATACATTTTTGTGAGCCCTCCTGGAGTTGAGCAGGAGGGCTCCAATGGTCAATGGTCCAACAGTCCCTCCTGCACTCCTTCGCTTCGGGCACCAATGGTCAATGCGATGGATTCTTCCTCTTGAATTAATAATTATTTAATTTCCAGCACTGTGCATGTTATACTACTAACTACAAACTAGTACTAACTACTATACTACTATTGTGCTGCCAAAATGTCTTGAGCTATGGCAAAAATGCGAACTAAAGCTCACACCCTGACACACCCACGCGTTGTGCCAATAAGGGTTCAGCAGGTGCTAAGGGAGAGAGCCTTAGTGAAAGAGAGTGGAATTCCTTCAGCCGATAGCAGTTCCGTAAGCTATATTTATAACAAAAACTACCTATATACGTATATCCTCGAATCAAAGTTCAATTACTGCTACTAGATGTCAGTGGAAACTTTAAACACCTTCATAACAATTTTTAATCAATGTTCCCGTAAGGTTAAAATAGTTTGAACTCATTACATTTCTTTTAACAAAATGATTTAGGATAAAGCTATCAAAAATTAAAATAATAAATAACATTATCATTATAAATTAATATTAATATATAGTATACCTATGGAATGTTGAAACTTATTAAATATATTTGATTATTTATGTTACTCAGAGATAGAAAAAAATTATACTGTCATTAGTAACTTCATTTATTTCTTTTTGAAAGACATCCAGGGTGATTTATACCTTGCCTATTATTAGTGGAATATAATATTAACATATGCACTAACTAGAGGCAATAATACTTTGATCGTTTACTACAGAGAAGAGTCCATATTATAGTAAAAGTAGCCTTGAAGTACAGCCAATGACTATGGTAGATATATTATAAAAAAGGTGTAGAAATCGTCTGCTAAAACGATAAATCTTGAAAACAAGATTTAAAAAAAAACTCAGTGAAAATTTAAACAAAGAGAAATTTAATCCTTACAGAAATGAATAGTAAAATAAGAAATAGTCCCGCTATTGATGTACCCATTAAATTAAATTATCAATAATCAATAAGTTTTTGATATTCTTCCCATTATTCCGTAGTTTTTATCTAAGGTTGGGACTGAAACACGGGTAATAGTGAAGAGGAACGCGAGGATGAAAAACATCCACTTCCAAAAGTATCTATGGCATCCCTTTACTTTCTGGAAGTATAATGGGCATAGATAAGCATGGAGAACAGCGTGAAGTCATGCGTCCCCCTACCTTTTTTGAAACACTTTTATTCCTGGACTGAAGTAAAGGTAACTATGTTTTCCTTTATGGTAAATTAAAGGAATGTATCAATTAAAAAAAAAAAAAAAACTATATGCCAGCCATTCAGTGTCAACTGCACTACCAAGCTTACCAAATAGCTTCAAAAATCATAATTTAATTTGGTTAATAAGTACAATTTTAAAATCCGTGCAATTGACGATATAGTAGGCAATGTAGAAAATACCTGGGGAAACGTTCTGGTAGATAGGCTGAACAACATTGGCAAGATGGAAGAGAACTAAGGAAAGCGTCGGTAACTGAAGTGATTCTCAGAAATTAGAGGGACGCAAAAGCTGAAAACCGCCGACGTCAAAGAATACAGAAGGCTGAATAATAAATTTAGAAGAGACAATGACAAAGCCAAAGAGAAGTACATGGAAAGGAATATGAAGAAATAATGGTACTTCAACAAGGTGAGAGATATGATCTAATGCATCAAAAGCACAGCAATTGAGTGGAAAAACTAATAAAAGCGTACGCGGTTTTGGAAGAGAGGACCAACAAGGCCATGCAGTCAATGACCACGAAAGAATCTGAGTACCTGGAAGAAATACGTAAAAGATAATAAAGAGCACATATGACCAGAAAAACTGCCTAAAATATATCACAATCGAAGCAGAGGAAGAGGTGGAAAAACACAATATATGCAAAAGTTTAGCACAAGCCGTCAGAAATATGTGAAGGAGGAAAGTCATTGGCGACGATCGTCATCAGCGGATTTGCTCAAGGGATTACTAGACAATGCAATGGAAGTTACTGACTTAACCTATTAGTCTGGCTGCGTTTTCTGAAAAGAGCCTAGAAATTGAGTTATGTGGTACAAGATGTTACCGAGTACCAACTGATATATTTTGATTTATGGGTCCCTGGGAAACGTGAAACGGCTTGTTGGCATTCTTGAATTTCAAAGATTACGTCAGGAGACGCCATTTTGTAAAATGATGGCAGTTGTCAGAAATACACTACTTTATCTGTAAATATACATGAAAGCCGTTCAATATATGCATATTTATTATATGTTTGTATGATATGGGGCAGTATAAGTTAGGGCAAGTTATTTAATATGTGATACTAGAACGCATAAAATATATTTTCAATATGGCGGCAAAGAATTTTCGAAATGGTCGTCGTATTTTTGCTTATTAACCTAGCCACGTTTGATATCAGACAATATGTTTAAAAGGATGGTAAATTCAATGAAGATGTTTAAAATGAAGGAAAAAGCATGTGAACAAGATTACGAATATTTGTTCATCAACATAAAATTATACACTCAGTTAAAACTCTCACTACTGACTCAATTTCAAATTAAAGCCTTTTCTTCGAAATCGCTACTTCAGCACTGTGTGATAATAGTACGCATAACAGCAGTGAAATATTAATAACATGACTTAAATGAGAGCGAATATAGAATTTGCTCTTAATAGTTAGTCCACAGGTATAAATGGTCACTTTACGATTATATAATTATTTTTTTAAATAATAAAGTTCTTTATGTTTTAATTTATTTGAACCAGCTATTGTTCTATCTATATGAAAACGAGCTCATACATCTGTGAACTGGAAGAGGTGTGTCATTTGCCAAAGTGAAATATGTAATGATCTTAGCAAGTTTGGGGAACAAGGTGTCCTGAACCTGAAAGAATCTATAATGGATTGTATCAAGTACCACGACCAGAAAAATGTAGATAATTAGGGTAGACTTGAAGAAGTTGACTTAGAAGCAGAGTGGAATAACACTGACATTTTTTACCACCGTCGCTGCTATTGTGACATAACCAATAGAACTAATATCAAAATCACCGCCAACACCTGCTATTTCAAACGAGGCACATGTATTAGAAGATCCGCAGGTATTTACCCTTCGCTACGTTCAACCGTTTAACAAATACATTTGTGTGTTCTGTCAAACTGACACAGGAAAACCAACAAAAATTGTTATGACCAAACCCATGTCAGATAGAATACTGGAAATAACAAGAAGACATGAAACTCTTTATAGTCGATTATCAGGAATGTTTGACTTGATCGCAGATGACGCAAGATACCATCTTCTATGTTACTTCAGGAAAAACGGACAGTACCAAAATAGTCTTAAATAATCCACAAGAAACTTGTCTTTGGAATATTGTCAATTCTCTTCGTGCAGGAATTACAAGAGGGCAAGTATCGATTTGTTGAATCTATGGAGATAATACGAGGCTCTGATAGCAAAAGAAAGTATTATAGTAGGGATGTACAAAAACTCAAAACGTCACTTCAAAGAAAGATTGCTGAAACTTATGCCCGGTGAGATTGACTTTGTCTCTCAGGTTGATCAGAATGAACACTGCTAATCTTCTCAACAAGAGACGGAAAACCTGAAATACAGAATCTCAAACAAACATTGGTTATACGTGAAGAAACTACAGCTGAAGAGGACATAAAACTAACACAAATGACCAACTGCAAATCAGAAATCCTTCTCACTGTATATCATGGTCCAAAGAGGATTAAAACAGATGTACAAGCATTACCAACATATCGTAATTATGCCCATGTTAATGATAATCTAGCTAAAAAAGTGATTCCTAAGAATCTATACATGTTTGTTCATACCCTTCTTACATATAATGCATGGAATGAAGATACTAAACCAAAGATAATATAAGTGTAGACCCTACTCAGCGCGTATCAGGATTTTTCTAAAGGTCATATATTAACTGCAAAACACATTGCCTTGGTATGGCATTCCATCAAGCTACTAAATCAAAGTCACTTGTTGAGGTAACGCATAAAGCGGGAAATTCTATCAGCTACGACCAGGTCCGGTGTATCGACACAACATTACCACAAAAAGAATGTGAAAACTTTAGTCTGAATGAAAATATAGGAATTCCTTCTAATCTTCAAGCAGGCAATTTTGAACACTTCACAGCAGATAATATTGATATTGAAGAAACTCTTGATGGTGCGGGAATTTTAAATGCAAAGCAGATGGCAGCATATCAAGTTAAGTCTTCAGTTGTTGCAGAAAAAGGACAATAGGAGAAACTTATGGCAGTTTGAATAAAGCTTTCCAAATTTCTAAGTTGCTTCCTAACCAAGTAATACAAGCACCTTATAGGGGGCAAATCCGACCAATTCCTGTATATTCACCTGGAGTACTAATGTCAGATTGGTTCATAACTAATGAAAGTGCGGAAGCTGATAAGGCACTTGCACAAGACATTGCCTGGATACTTTGCAGAATGAACGATCAAAAATCTCAAGAGATTCCTTCCTGGACAGAATCCAACGATTTGTCTTCTATAACGGCCAAAAATTGTTTAACAATTGCGAGATGTGTGCCAATTATCAATGCAGATACTTTGTGGACTGTAATCCGACAGGGGGGCGCGGTGGCTCAGTGGTAGAGCGTTCACCTCTGGTGCTTGGGGTCCCGGGTTCGGTCCCACCCCCCGCCAAGTGAACTTTGTGGTGGACAAACACCGTGCTCGTGGGTTTTCTCGGGGTTCTCCCGTTTCCTCCCACTTTCTTCATTCCACCATTTCACTCATCTCTCATCATCACCGTCTCCTTTAGCCTAACCGGCATAAGCGTGGGACGTAAAACTTAAAGATTTCATTTCATTTCATTTATGTAATCCGACAATACCTGAAAATATAAAACAAACTCCCAATATACGTGCCTCCTTTGAGGTAGCAGGTGTTATTGGTATTTTGTGACATTTTTCGAGCTTACTTTGTCATGTCTTGATATTAATTTTGGTCATTTCAGAATAGCAGCGACGGTGGTAAAAAATATTATGCTATTTATATTATATGTTGAAGCAGCGACGATGTTATTCCACTTTGGTTCTAAGTCAACTTCTTCAAGTCATTCCAAAATACCCACATTTTTCTGATCCTGGTATTTGATACAATCCTTTACAGCTTCTTTCAGTTTTAGGACTCGCAAGCTTACTAAGCGGCGGCGCAAATCTTTCTTCAATTTTTTTTTTGGGGGGGGGATAAGACTTTTTAGTATTTTTTAAAGCGATGTTCAAAATATTTATGAACTTGAGAAACAATGTTGTGGAGGGTCAGGGGAGCAGAGTTGCCTTCAACATTGAGAGGCGGGCAAATTTGAGGCTTATTCTTTGGACACATCAATTTCATCTTACTTTCCTTTGTGGCAATCGGACACAAAACATCACATTTCTCCTAAAAAAATCAAATCGGATTATTGCGGAGACAGTCCAACCCAGTTCCCAGTTTGCAGGAAACATGTCCCCCTCAACCCCCGGGAATTTGTGCCAGTGTTGCTAATACCATTACATATTTCACTTTGGCAAATGACGCACCTCTTCCAGTTCACAGATGTATGAGCTTGTTCTCATAAAGATAGAACAATAGCTGGTCCAAATAAATTAAAACATAAAGAACTTTATTATTTAAAAAATAATTATATAATCGTAAAGTGACCATTTATACCTGTGGACTAACTATTAAGAGCAAATTCTATATCCGCTCTCATTTGAGTCATGTTATTAATATTTCATTGCTGTTATGCGTACGATTATCACACAGTGCTGAAGTAGCGATTTCGAAGAAAAGGCTTTAATTTGAAATTGAGTCAGTAGTGAGAGTTTTAACTGAGTGTATGATTTTATATTGATGAACAAATATTCGTAATCTTGTTCACATGCTTTCTCCTCCATTTTAAACATCTTCATTGAATTTACCATCCTTTTAAACATATTGTTTGGTATCAAACGTGGCTAGGTTAATAAGGAAAATTATGGCGAAAATTTCGAAAATTCTTTGCCGCCATATTGAAAATATATTTTATGCGTTCTAGTATCACATTTTAAATAATCTATCCTAACTTATACACCGTCATATCATACAAACATATAATACATATGCATATATTGAACGGCTTTCATGTATATTTACAGATAAAGTAGTGTATTTCACCATTTGCATCATTTGTGTATTTGCATAATTTTACAAAATGGCGGCTCCTGACGTAATTTTAGAAATTCAAGAATGCCAACAAGCCGTTTCACGTTCCCTAGGGGCACATAAATCAAAATATATCAGCTGGCACTCTGTAACATGGTGTACTTTCTAAGCCCTCCATCAATCGATTTCGCGCCTAGACTATATGATCAAAATCTATCTGAATGGAGAACGGCTAAAGGATTTTCTTGATGTTCCAATGGTCGCATTTAGGACAGTTACCCCATATTCATTTTCATTTAATTTTAAATAAATTCTTTTAATTGAATTATGCATATAATTAAAACAACTTTAGCAAATGTCATTTTAAATTTTGTGTGTTTAAAAAGCAAATGGATCTGAAATATAATTCTTTATTTTCTTTCCCTATCCAAGAGTAAGATGTTTTCATTCTGTATACCTGTCATTGCGTCAAGGACATTTAAACTACCCTTCTTTTGTCCCAATAACAATACTCGCTGAACGTCTGAAGCTACACGAGACCACACATACAAAGGGTCATTCATAAACCCAAGGTAAAAAGCAGAAGAGCTTCTAACATCTCCCTGCGAAAGAGGAGAAAAATATTAAAGTCTGGTCAAACTGAATAAAGCGTACTGCAAAATAATCCCTGTGAATTTATTAAACTCACATTTCCGTCAAAACGTCTCTACGTAAAACAGAATAAAATTTTGGCACAGGTTTGTAGGTTGGTCCAAAAGCAGAACAAGACAAGAAGTCTCCAAATAAACTTCCATAAAATTTGTTAATACAACGTGGAAAATTAAACGTACTTTGGAGAGACGACGCTAAAGCACCGTATATGGGCAAATACAAATAATTAAAATTGAGAACACCAAAATAATTTAAGAAATAAGAGAAAAAAGAGGATATCAAAAACGCAGTTAAAGACGTGTCCTAAAAGATCGGTAAGTTGGCAATTCAAAACTTCCAAGTTGGAGACCGGGAAAAAGTGCCTTACAAAACTTTCGTCATACACAAAAATTCCATACACGACACTCAAAAATATACAACACACATCAACTACAACAAAAAATAGCTTAGAAAACAGCCCAGTGCACGATATTTTAGTAACACAAAGGCATAAACATTTACACGTAAATATTCTTAATCCAGAACGCTAAACTTCGAAAAACTTTGAAGGATTCACATACATTTTGTGTGGGTGAGACATTGTACCTGTATTCTCATTCTAAATACTTGCTTTATATTGCCTCCATTTGTAATTATGGCGTCTCAAACTGGAAAAATGTTTATTTTCAAAACGATTTTCTGTGTTTTATAGCAAATAATTGTGAAACTGCTATGATTATGGAAAAATACTTTGAAAGAATCGTTAAAGCTCATTTCAATAGCTTCCGAACGCGACCAGAATCATTGATGTATTTCAATAAATAACAGATAATCAATTTTTTGTAGGACTAAACGTCGAACTTCCGTGAATAATGTTCGAATGTATCCGTAGATGTAGTTATGTGGCATTTGTAATTCCATTGGCCCCTTGATAATAGGAACATAGTACCGCTACCAGTATGTTCCTTTTAACGTGGAGAATAGCAAATCACAAGTGTTTATCTTCTGTCCTTGATGAAAACCCTTTATAACGTCATAAATCCTAGATGGCCGCCGCGGTTTATCTCCGGTACGAGAAGTGGGAATTTCTCGCCACAGAAAAATAACAGAAACATGCAATAACCGCCAATCTCTTTGTTTGGATGTGGAGAATCTTGACATAACATGTGATTGGCTCCCCTTTGTATCTAGAAGCCAGTATATGACGTCATAAACAGAGTATGGCGCCATGGCTTACATATGGATTATGAAAATTATTTATTTCTCGCATTAGAGAAAGGATAGAAATGTGCAACAACCATCAGTATCTTTTTTCATATGTAGAATCAAAGTAACATAAGTTATCTTTTCTTTGAGGCGATAGGCGAGTATATGACGACATAAACAGAAGTTTGCCGTCGACTCTTAAAAATGTATTATGCATAATATTATATGATTTATTTTTCTCGGCCCAATTCAAGTTTTGGTACACGGCCATGAACCTTGAATCACTTCTTTTTTATTTGCTGGACAGTATTCGATCGGCGAAATTTTCCTCCTGTTTTAGTGCATTGGATCAGATTTGTCCCTGGATTTTCGCGCTGGATCATATCAATTATGCCCGTTGGATGTCAGTATTCGTAAAGTCTTTGGGAGAATTGAATGTACGAAACCCACAAGTATATGATAAATTTCAGAAAGGTAATTTTGTGGGAAGAAAGACAAACAGTAAATATTCGTACACGTCCCACGACCAGTTACATGAAGAATGTAATAAGGATCTAAAATGTGAAGGAGGTGCCATTGGTCTATTTAATAATGAAAGTGCTCTTCTGCGTTGGATGGTTTCGGGACCAGTGATTGCAGGATTACTAACCGAATTTGAGAAAGAGGCAGAAATAAGTGACGATTCAGATTATCACAGTCATCATGAAGATGCAGACGCTTTTTCCTCTTGGTTCAAAAAAAACATGTGAAAGCTTTAATAAATGCATGTGAAGATGATGACAGAAATCCATTTGCTCAAGAAAATGGTCCCCTAATATACGTTGCCACATATGGAGTTATGGATGAGAAAGCAGATGAGTCTGTCTTCAAAGCAGAAGAATTGGGAAAGCAACAGTACAAAACATTTGTTCGGAAACGGCTCATCGAATGCCAGACGCCTTTAAGAGAACCGATTAAAGGAAATAAATTTTCGCTTTTTCATATATCGCAAAAAGAAGGAACGAAGAAAGGACTCAGGGAGTCAATTTTAAAGAAGCTTGTTTTCTCGCTTATACATTGCTTGTCAAAGTCGAGGTGGAGACATCAAAGATTTCTTTGCTTACGAAAACCTTTCGTATCCTCCGTCACTCTCTTCAAATTTTCAATTGCGCAAGGGAACAAAATCAGATGTTATTTCTTGCTGAGAACCACTTGGAGCATCACAATACGATGTACCTAGTGTATCGTGTGTTATATTTGATGGAGCAGTATTAACTCACATGCTGAAGCCTATTCCGGGACAGACGTTTCTATGTATTACACTAACACATTTCAACTATTTTTTAGAAAAATTTGCGAGTGATGTCGTCAGAATGGACATAGTCTTTGACAATTATGATCCCGACAGTCTGAAAAAAGAAGAACGAGACCAACGAGGAAAAGGACCAAGAATACTTGTGAAAGACTCCACACTGACTCCCAAAAAATGGGCATTGTTTTTGAATAATTCTGAAAACAAAACTGATGTATTTCGACTTCTCTGTAAACACTTACAGAACATAAGTGATTCTGATGGTAAGAAAGAGATTGTGTGCATGTGATTATACCGCATCAGCAAACTCTAACATAGATGTAACAAGCCTTATGCCCTTTAAACAAGAAGTAGCAGACACACTCATGTTCTTGCTTGCATTGCATGCCAGCAACCACGGATATAAGAATATCTCAATTAAAACTGTCGATTCTGATGTTGTTATTGCCGTTGCTTTATTCTTTGAGCTCAATGTATCACACTTGTGGATTGATTATGGGACTGGTAAAAAGTAAGAAATATATTCCTGTCCATGAAATTGCAACAAGCCTAGGAAAGTCTCACTCAAAAGCCGCGCTTTTTTGGCATGCGTTTACAGGGTTGACACAGTGTCCGCTTTTGGTGGTCATGGCAGGTGTGGCAAGCATTCCCTGAAATAACGGATACATTCATCAAACTTTCAGTTACTTCTGTTGAAATTTCAGCTTAGGACATTCCAGCTCTTCAATGCTTCACTGTACTCCTGTACGATCGCTCTGGTTCTTTACTAAATGTTAACGACTGTCGACAAAGATTAATGACGAAAATATGACCTCCAGGCCGGGTATTACTGGTCTCAAGCTCTCCAGAAAGTGCTCATAATGGCCGAAATTTGTAAAGGCGTTGAAAGAAGGTGGATCGTGGTTATTATCCTCTGTGGTCCTTACTTCAAGAAGTTTCTGCGCACTGTAGATAACTTATTCGCTGTGGTTGCAAGACTCCTTTGTCAACATTCTTGCAAGTGTCAAAACTTGGGGTTAGTGTGCACTTTATTGTGTTCCTGCGATGGACAGTGTGATCGAGAAGATCATTTTATTGTGAGTTGATCTTGTCTAAATAAGAAATGTAATTAACAAAAATTACTTCCCCTAGTTCTCTGAAGTACGTTTCAGATGTTAAGTTAATAGTCATACTATATCACTAATATTTTATCTTCTAAATTCTTAACATATTTAATTGTATAAGTGTTTATTGTGTTGTAAATTTATCTCGCGCTGATATACTCTTAAATTTATACGTTGAGTCTGTTTCATAAACATTTTAATATAAACTCCAAAAGTTTCAAATTCATCTGGGCGGTGGTTTGAAAATATGACGCCTTGTGCCTCGAGCTATTTTGTAAAACAATATGTAAAGCATAATCTTCAGACAATTATATACTCATTGGACTGATTAAAAATGTTTTAAATGTAAAATGTCTTTCGAAATGCACAGTTCCCATATTCGTTGGAATTTTCACATAGCGCAAATACTTTGTTTAATAACATGAAAACTATTCACTTTCGGACAATTAGTATTAAAGAGAATATATTTCAAATGTATTTTCGAATAATGCAAAATTTCAGCTTTGTTAGTTTTTGAGTTTAATGCATAATATAATATTCAAAATACCTACAGCGGCTACTTTGCATAGCGATGTAATACACTTAAACAAGACAAACACTAACCTTTGGGCGCAACCACGATACACGTCTGTGTTACTTCATGATCCAACTTATTTAAGGAGAAAAATAGTGGTTTTGCATGTTTCTATCACCTTCCTTAGGTGAGAAAGGCATAGTTTTCTTCATGCATATTTAACCCTTAGATTCATGGTATGAAAATTATACATAAATGCATATGCAGGGCCTCCGAGGCCCTGTAGATTTTTCAATGGAAAAAATACGCTTTTAAGTCATTTCACCTAATAACATGCTATGGCGTTTGTAATAATGTATTTTATTAGAATTATAGTCTATAATATATATATATATATATATATATATATATATATATATATATATATATATATATATATATATATATATATATATATATATATATATAAAGCTTTTGAACTCTAACTATGCAGCATGTATACCAAGAGCTTTAGTGATTTGATTATTATTGGGATTATAAGCCTTTTATGACATTTATATTATCACTACAATGACTTAAGTAACATTAGTTCCTATATCACAATACACAAACTTTTCTAAGCATGTGCCGTCCAGTTTGCAAAGTTCAGTAGTTCAGGAAACACTGTTCACTTATGAGAAGCATGACTTACAAACTAACTTACTGTGTTGCTTATAAACGTTTTTTCCACACTTGGAGCATGTCAAGGTGCTTTTTCTGTGAAGATCGTAAGGACAGAATCCGCATCTCCTCCTTTTTGGTTCTTGAGCTCTGACTTCTTCTTCGGTTGACTTGGAAACTCCATATCTTTTCAAGGCATCTTGAACTGACTTTGGGAGATTAGGTATTGGAAGTCTCATGATCATCTGAGGTTTCACTAATTCTTCTGCGAGTTCTCTAAGAAAAAGACGACGTTTGTCTGTTTTGTTAGGAAAATAGCCTGGATGTTGAGTGGAGAAGACAACATAACTATTCAAAGCGGCAACATCCATCATATTCGTCCATAATACAAAAGGTCACCTTCGACTTTGTCTTTCGGAAGTATAGCAACGAACTTTCTGGTCCATTCCGTCGACACCTCCCTTTGTTGAGTTATAGAAACTTATTATTTCCGGTTTCTTCGGATGGTCTTCAACAATGGATTTGTCATGATGCATTGTACTAAGCATAATTACTGATCTGTTCCTTTTGGGTACGTAACTTACAAGAGTGACGTCATTTTTGAAGGCGAAAATTGAAGATCTTACTTCTCTTGAGGGGGATGCTTTCAGCTCCTTCGGGATATCAGGTTTGTTTTGCCTTATTGTTCCCACTATTTTGATTCCTTGCTGAAGCATATCCTCTGCAAGACTAACACTGGTAATATAATTATCCATTGTTACGTTTCTTGAAGAGTTTTTCACGGTTTGAATGAGTTCTTTGACAATATTTGCTCCCAAATTTCTTTGAACTGGCTCATTTGGTTTCCTGCCTGTATATACACACCCATCAACAGCGTATGATGATTTGGCATCGCACAACCAAAACATCTTTATGCCATATTTGGAAGGTTTTTTCGGCATATATTGGATGAAGCTACACTTTCCGCGAAATGGCATTAATTGTTCATCAATCGTTACAAACTCACTGGGAATAATTACTTTTCTGCAATTATCAAGAAAAAGATTCCACTCATAACTAATTGGTGCAAGCTTGTCCGTTTGCAGACGAACACTTCGTGTACGCTTGTCGTCAAATCTTAGTGCTTTACGGATATCTTCAAACCGGTTGACAGACATTGTTGCTTTGTAAAGAGGATTAGACCTCTCGTCCAGGAATAGCTCACGAATAGGCACATCCCAACTCTTTTCAACTCCTGCTTGTAACAGAATACCGAAAAACGCTTTCATTTCTTCAACGGAAAGGTTCTTCCACTGCTTCCCCTTTTCCGGTGCTAATCTTCTCCCTTCCAAATTAGTGCAATGTATAATTTCTTCTATTATTGAATGGGTTATGAAACAATCCCATGCGTCTTTGGGACACGATGTTTTCACTTCCCTTGAAACACCGGGGGTACACTTTACAATATTATGAGCTCGGGTACGTGAAGTAGACGGAGCGTTCTTCTTCCATACTGTTCCATTTACGCTAATGAAGGTATCATCTTTCTGTGTTTGTTGTATGCACTCACTGTCACTACAATACTTTGAACCTGATGAAGAATAGTCCTGATCACTTTCCTCACGAGCACTAATAGGCCGAGCAGTACTAGAACAATCCTCAACTTCAGAGTCGGTCGTACTACTAACGGATATCACTGTCTCTTCGTCAAGATACATACGCACAAAACTGCTGAAGTCTTCGTCTGATGCTTTCCTTTTCTGAGTAGAGGCCATTGTAGCACCAAATGTAATACGAAACACACGAATCTTCAACTTACAACGGCAACAAAAATACATTCCTAAAATAGCAAAACCTTCGGTCAAATAAAACAACAAAACTCATAATTACATCAATATCTATTACATTCTCCAAAATTGATATAAGTTGGATACAATTTACTAAACACATTTTATTTCTTTGCGAATTTACAATGTAAAATGCTTTGGGGAAAAATCTACAAGAAAATCACTATCAACGTGCGTAGTGCCATCTATTGACAATCTTAAGATGTATAAAGCACCCAGTTATTCAATGCCAGGTCTGAAAATATTATAGAAAGATATATTTTACGTCAAAAAGTTTGAAAATAATGCAATGCGAACGCAATCTGGTCAAGGGCCTCGCAGGCCCTGCATATGCATTGATAGGGTAAAAATGAAAAAATGCAAATTACTAAAAAGCGTTGACAGCTAATGGGTATAGAAAGACAATACACAATGCACATCCTCAATCCGAAGATTACGCAAAGCCACAGCCTTTTACACAATAAAATATTTCAAAGGCTAAGGAAACAAAACTACATAGGGCCTCGGAGGCCCTGCTTATGCATCCAAGGGTTAAGAGTCGACGGCAATCTTCTGTTTATGACGTCATATACTCGTCTTTCGTCTCAAATAAAAGAAAATGAAATGAAATCTTTGAGTTTTACGTCCCACGGTTATGCCGGTTAGGCTAAAGGAGACGGTGATGATGAGAGATGAGTGAAATGGTGGAATGAAGAAAGTGGGAGGAAACGGGAGAACCCCGAGAAAACCCACGAGCACGGTGTTTGTCCACCACAAAGTTCACTTGGCGGGGGCTGGGATCGAACCCGGGACCCCAAGCACCAGAGGTGAACGCTCTACCACTGAGCCACCGCGCCCCCTTCAAATAAAAGAGAATATATTATGTTACTTTATGATTCTACATATGAAAAACCATATTGATGGTTGTTGCACGTTTCTATCGTTTCTCTAATGCGAGAAATAAATAATTTTCATATGTAAGCCATGGCACCGTACTGCGTTTATGACGTCATATACTGGCTTCTAAACACAAAGAGAAGCCAATCAGATGTTATGTCAAAATTCTCCACATCCAAAGAAAGAGATTGGCGGTTATTGCATGTTTCAAATATTTTTCTGTGGCGAGAAATTCCCACTTCTCGTACCGGAGATAAACTGCAGCGGCCATCTTGGATTTATGACGTTATAAAGGGTTTACAGCACATTTGTGATTTGCTATTCTCCACGTTAAAAGGAACATACTGGTAGCGGTACTATGTTCCTATTATCAAAGGGCCAATGGAATTACAAATTCCAGCGACATTAATCCTACAAAAAATTGATTATTTCAGCTATTTCTTGAGATACATTAATGATTCTGGTCGCGTTCGAAAGCTATTGAAATGACCTTTGACGATTGTTTCAAAGTATTTTTCCATATTCATAGCAGTTTCAAAGTCATTTGCTATAAAACATAGAAAATCATTTTGAAAATAAACATTTTTCCAGTTTGAGACACCATATTTACAAATGGCGACAATATAAAGCAAGTATTTATAATGAGAATAGAGATACAGTGAATTCTCTGCAAAATAAAGGAGAAACGAAGATTCTACCTTGAATGATAATGGAGTTATACATTTTTAAACTCAGTTAAGTCGGAATTCGTTGGCGGCCATATTGATGATGTCATATATCTAAAACAAGATCCCGCCGAGGTGGTTCTATATCAGGATTTACTTGTTATTAATAGGCCTATCATCCGTGAAAGTGGTATCTTGGTATCACATTTTGCACAATTCGGCCTTTTTATGCTGCTAAGCTACTAGACTACATATAGCGTTAAGCGTGACTACCGGTGATATCTTGTCATTAGTGATTGCCTTCCCCCATTATCCCAGTAAATCTGTATTAATTTTAGAACGAAACAACTACACTAGGAAAGTAAGTGGTTTACATTGGACAGACACTATTCAAATGAGCCTGCCAAGTTAAGTGTTAAACGCTTTTATCTTGTAAGAGATAATTTGTTCGATCCCGTAACAGTAAGAATTTCAAAACCATAGATATTTAAAATGAAATTCACCTCGGCTAATCTTCCAGTATGTACAGAGCAAGGCAAAGTAGCCTACTTTCAGGGCATTTTTTCTGTCAATAGCAGCCTTCAATTATAATTATCCATGCCCCCCTTCTTCCTTGTAGATGAAATTTGCAATACGCAAACTCCATATACTTATAGAAATATACAATATATGCAATTAAGAAATTTGCTCAAATTCAACCTATTATTGTTCAGATTTCACGACAAGTTTATGACACATATAATGTTCCAATCTCAACACACTTAATAATATAAGCAATTAAAGAATTACGACATAGGAAGTTTTTTTATTGGAAATACTGCCGACTAAATACACTATTACTGTATCATGTGTATGTGTGCGATTAATTTTTTTTAACACGTTTACACACACACTGGAAGAAATGGAGCTTTTGCTTTGAATTAATCTGATGCTTAGCTTTGCCTGACTTAACGTTTGATAGGGTACTGTAACAAACAGTTCTGCAAACTACAGATATATTAACAACCGATTCCAGCGAAACTGCTGGATAGCACCACTGCTTTAATTCAACACATGCATTTTACTTACCTTCTTCAAATATTCTGGATAAGCTGGAAGTATTGTGGGGACTGATCCACTCCTTAGTCGAACGGTCTGTCCAGTACGATCAAAACATTCAATACTAAAATGCTCAGAACACACAAGCTTAAACTTTGAAGGTTTCCAATTTTTCTATTGATTGCTTTTACCCATAAGTTCAATAAATCAGGATTCTTTGGAAATCTGTAAATGAAAACAAGATTCATTAGTTGCACTTAGTGATGGGCAGTGGGATATTCCCGGTGGGAAGGAATTTAAAAATGGGAATATTCCTGGGTTTTTCGCTGGCCTATAAATTCCCGGGAAGGAATTTATTTCCATTTCTTTACTTTATCTTTCAAATTATAAGAACCATATCACTAATTACTTTATTTTAATATTTTATTATTTACTTATAGGTTTTAAAGAATTTGGAGGTTAAAAAATTTAAAATTATTTGACGGTACTTTATATAACTAATAATATGATTTTTTCAGTTCCATTTCCATTTGCACCAAAATGTAAGGTAATTGTTTAGTATTGGGGCACCAAAACTAGCAAAAAGTAGGATGATTTACGGAAGAAATGAGTTGATAGTGATGTTCAAGTAGTCAAGAAAGTATCGAACACATTTTTTTTAGGGCAGTAGGGGCTTTGTACAAAACGGAAAGGTACGTGGAAGTGATTTGTGTGAGAGAAGAAAGTGAATTGTTGGTAACGAAGACAGAAAAGAACGTGCCATGTGAGCTCTAACCCGCCTTCATTCACTAACGCTCGCTCTGCAATGCCGTCTGAATTTAATGTTGGTAACGTAATTTAACGTATGAGACCATAAAACAACCGCATCGGAATAGAATATCGCCAAAAAGTAAGTGCAAAAGCTGGACCCAATGCTAAAGAACAGCCAATATTAGCAAAGTACTAATTTACAAGTGATGAAAAGAAACCATTTTGTAAAGTAATTTAGAATTATTTAGAAATAGAGATGAAGTACTATTAATAAACCCTGAACCACCATTAGTAATAGACGTCGGTCTGTCTCCTCTCTCTGACTCGAATTTCTGAAGAAGTAGGCCTACTCGGACTTCTTTCACATGTGAATTAACGTATGGAATTTCGAGAAATAGGTAGAATGAAAGGTCTTGTATGGCAATGTTACGTGCTAAAATATAAAGATAAGTAAGTATCATGCAAATTTTGTGAACATAAATATGTATGCGCAAATGTTGATAAATTGGTGAGACATGTATCTTCTAGCATTTACCCAATCTAATTGGTTTATAACATTTATAAATTTAATGTGTTTATAATATCAGTAATAGAGTCAAGTTGAGCAAATCCATTTACATATAAATTTAAACTGTTACTATATAATTTACCATAGGGCCATTCCACGCGAAAGTGAGCCTGAACCCAAATTTTCGAAAACTGTCAAAACCAATGCATTTTTACATATATATGAAGTAAATAGAACGAAATTTACTTTTTCACAAAGAAAAACTTATTTATACTTAGAATTCACGTAAAATTTTAAATCTAAGTAGTGAATTTGTAACATGTCAGGTGCGAGGAAATTTTACGGCAACATTTTACGGTATATTGTGCATGTTTGGCTGAAGTAACTTCGAGCTATTCAAGACGCTTCTTTTTGCTACAATCTCCAGTTGAATAAGTGTTTACAGGATAAAAATTGTTTATAATATCATTAAAGATATAAACGTCAACATGAGTGTCCTGCCCGTGACAGAAAACTACCAAAAGTTTTTGTACTGAATTACTAAATTTGAGAATGTGGTACGTACTTAGTAGAAGTAACAATTTCCATATGTACATCACATTTACCAAATTTTGGACTAATGCTAATAATATATTTCGATTTATTTCAATTTGAAAATTGTCCTGCCCGTGACAGTGGGCATGCCATTGGTGGGAAAGTTTGTGTACATTGGTTATTCATGATAGAAAATGATTCCATGCAGTGGCGTATGGGGGGGGCTTCCGGGCTTAAGCCCCCCCCCCCGAAATCTTTCTTACTACAGTAAAGTATATGAAATATCTTGCAGAATTTTCACATTTTCAGGCAAAGCCCCCCCAAAAATTAGCAAAGCCCCTCCCGAAAGAAAATCGTAAATACGCCACTGAAAAGTTTTCTAAGCATGAGCATTATTTACTTACATAGAGGATTATCTATTACTGTCACTATGATGTTTTAACGTAAAATAAGTGGCATATGAAGCTCGTAGCAGCTTCGTAGCTTTAAGCTCTTCGTTTCAAAATATGTGTTTTACTACGCAGAAATTGAAAAAAAAAAAAAAAAGACGCTTTGAATAAAAGACGGGAAAATGCTCTTATCAATTGAATGTCTCCAATCAAAACACTGTTTTTTTTCCTGCAATTTAACATGTATTATCGGAAAATTATTTCCAAGTTTGTACAGAATGGAGGATAAATAAAATGAAATGAAATGAAATGACAGCGAAAATTGAGTAGTTCGTCGAACTTTTAAATCAGAGCTTCATCCGTGTAAAATCTTTAAATTTCTAACAGACTTTTATTCAGATTCTGGAAATGGATCCCGAAAGCCATGAAGCTATCCTGAGCGACGACTTAGGTTTATATGTTAACAAGGCTTGTGTTAGACCAGCTGTTGCAGATATAACACAAGGAACATTTTTGTTGATGAAATTTTTCTCTAGTGGACAAAAAAAGAAAGCATAGACATGCAAGTATCGCACACAGCCCAGTGGAAGAGGACAAAGAAGTCAAGAAAATTCGTATGAACAACGTAAGCGATTGCGGTAAAATTTTCAAGACTGTTGAAGATGTGTCTTATATGCATTTCAATCAAATAATACGTGTGATACCAGCAGTGCCGTGACGTTGGGGGAAGGAGCGAGCGAGGCGACGGTCCCGGGCGTCAAAGTATGGGGGCGGAAAATTCATGAGGAAAAAATAAAAGATATATAAAAATGGAAGGAAAAAGTATTAAATAGTGCTCAAAATCAAGGAAAAGCAGGGTTTATTTTTGAAAATTTTCTTACGAATGGCGCCAACCATGGTGACGCTTTGCGGCTGGTCTGTCGACCTCACTCATATTCACGGCGGCGACGACGCGACGAGTCGTATACTCTCGCCCCAGGCGCCGATTTTCCACGGCACGGGCACTGGATACCAGCATCTATTTTATATACTGTTAGACAGTGTTTTGTACGAATTTCCCTACAAGGTGGGTGTAAATGGGCAAATAAAACCATTTCCTAAAGTGTAGGTGGTGAGAAATAAGTGTTCTGCATATTTTTATTTTATGTGATAAAAGGAGCCCCAAGTAAAGTAAATAGAATTATTTATGTACAATGCTATAACAGAACAGCAGAAATTGACTTATTTTCGATTTTATTTCAGTTTTTAAATCATTCTTATTGAGATTTTGTGTGTTGATTCACACGGTGTCCTGCCCGTGACACAGTAAAATTGAGTTTCTTTATTAATATAAATATTTGGCAAATTTCTCTTAAGTGAAGTTTGGTTAAAGATTTCATCATTTATCCATTTCCGTTAAAAAAAAAAAAAAAAAAAGCTTTTTGAGCTAAGAATTCACAGAGTTTTGTAACATTCACTTGGTGTGTCGAAAATCACTTCTGAGTGATTCCATTTCAAATCGTCCAGGGTGGTCCACACGACTGTCTCAGATTTAGTTCATTTTTTAAAATAAGAAACTACATACAAAATTATTAGACCCATATTTTTTCTTTTTGCTGAAAAAATTTTTTTCTTCGACATACAGCCTTCCAAAATGGCCGCCCTCCTCTCAGATTGCTCGAAAAACTGAAAAACATGTCAAATTAAAAATTTTATTGTAGAGAAACGAGTGTACTTAGTGACGTAATCGCAATAGCAGGAAGAGTATAAATTTGTATGTTTCGTTGGAGGGCCAAAATTCGTCTATTGGTCCAATAGGAATCGCGCAATTCACTCGCAATGTTGCCAACTTTGATGAAATTTTTGCTAACTTCAAACCTTTTTTGTCCTGTCCTCACGAGCAATATCAACCATCTGCTTCAAGCATCGAAATCTACTCCATAAGGTCTCTTGAAAATGTAAAGGACTTACGTTTCTGATTATTACATCCCACGTTGTAGCATGATGAAAAGCTGAAAATTGCATTAAGACGCCATGTTTGGACACCATTTTCTCAAAAACCCCACCTTTTAAAAATCTGAATTTTTTACATGTATTGGAGAAGTACCTAAGTATTTAAAATCCGTTAACCGTTCATGCGGCTGCAGCTCCTAACATTCGCAATTAATTATTGAAATTTCGATTTTTGTACTTGAAATGTAAATATTTCCTATGGGCATTTAGGTCCTATACACAAGGCGATTTGAAAGGGAGTATCAAAATTTTGAGAGTAGAATCCTGACATCAAATCCAGTAGAAAAGTTCCTATAAACATGAGTCGTATTCAGTTTCGTTTTCGAGTTACAGGGTTTCCAACTCGGGATCCAAAATCGGTTCGGGACAATAGAAAATGAAATATATATTTAGCGTTAAATCAGAAACTGTGTGTTAAAGCTTTGATAAAGTTCAGAAAGTTGATTTGTATCAATATGATGATTTTTACGTGCGTTGCAATTCAGTTGGCAGCGTTGCCAACTTGCTAGAACTTTTATTTGTTTCCAAAAGACACTACGTGGATTTTATTTGATATTTGGTATTCATTAGTGATTGCCAACATCACACGAAGCACAATTTTCCCTCACATCACCACAGTTTTCGAAAACTTACATGTATTTCATTAAAAGGTTTTATCTCGTGTGTTATTGATAGTTTGTGTGATTCGGTGTCGTAAACATCGTCCTAGTGTTCTCTGAAACCATGAAAAATTGTTTACACTGGTAGCATGACATTGTAGTGCACTAGTTAAGTGTTTGTGTGAATAATAATGGGGAAGTCCTATTACAGTAAGGACCTATTAAATGTGTTGATTATGCTAAAGGCCGTAAGGTGATTGTGCACAGAAAGAATTCTAGACAAAAAATTTATCTTGCGGTAAAATATATGGATTGCGTACAGCGTGTCAGCCCAAACGTACTATTAGGGGAGGTTGATTATTTGTGTCTTGTACACAAGGCGATTTGAAAGGCAGTATGAACAATTTTGAGATGTGAATCCTTCACCGTAGTCTAGGTTTCACCGATAACGGCCGTTTTAATGGGGACACATTCATGTTTAGCGGGGGGCGCGGTGGCTCAGTGGTAGAGCGTTCACCTCCGGTGCTTGGGGTCCCTGGTTCGATCCCAGCTCGCGCCGTGTGGACTTTGTGGTGGACAAACACCGTGCTCGTGGGTTTTCTCGGGGTTCTCCCGTTTCCTCCCACTTTCTTCATTCCACCATTTCACTCATCTCTCATTATCACCGTCTCCTTTAGCCTAACCGGCATAACCGTAGGACGTAAAACTTAAAGATTTCATTTACATTCATGTTTAGCATGTTAACTATCTGGTTAATGGTTTCCAAATCTACATTCAGAGGAACAAATTCTTTATCTTGCTGGTGCATAATTTCATATTTACATCTTCTTTCGTGATCACCAATATATCACACACATTCACGTTGTTCACGGTAAATATTCAAAGCACCCTTTACACGAATAATCATCCTCTCCTAATACTACGTTTTGGCAGACGCGCTGTACGCAATACATATATTTTACCGCAAGATAAAATGTTTGTTAAGAATTCTTTCTGTACACAATTATCTTATGCCTTTTAGAATCATCAACACATTTAATACGGTCCTTACTGTAATACAATGAGAAAAAAATTGTAGGTGGTAACTTAAAAAGATAGGTTACATGCGTAATTCCTGTATTTTTTGGACAACGTACAGCAGACGTATAACTGAAAATGCATGTTTTATAATACTTTCTGTATAAGTGTTCCATCTATACGTACTTTCTGTATGAAACAATGTAGGCGGTCAGGATCTCAGATACAAATGGACGTATATAACATATAGCTGGCGAAGGTAACATAAGTATATACATGTGATATACGGAAAACTGTTAGATGTCAGACATACTGCAACAGCATGATGTAACATCTAAGGGCAGTGCCTATGTAGCATACGGATAACGTATACTCCGTACTGATTTCTATAGTAAGCAAGAGGATACCGTATATTTGTACAATATACCGCTGTACGGAGAACGGATTTTTCTCTGTGTAGGACTTTCCCATTGTTATTCACACAAACACTGTAACTAGTGCATTACAATGTCATGTTACCAGTGAAAACAATTTTCATGGTTCCAGAGAACACTAGGACAATGTTCACGACACCGAATCTCGTAATAAACTGTTTCGTGGTTGGAGCAGAACTTCTTGATTAAGTTCGAACTTGATGCGTGGAGTTACGAGAGGTTTTGCGATAATAAAAAATATTTTTCTTCTTCATCTTTATTATTATTATTATTATTATTATTATTATTATTATTATTATTATTATTATTATTATTATTATTATTATTATTATTATTATTATTATTATTATTATTTTATTATTATTATTACAACTTACACAGACGTAGTTTTTATTCGACATTTTGGTTTTACTAATGATGGCATACATCAAGTGAAATTCACACGTAATGTTGCAAACTATCAATAACGCATGAGATAAACCTTTTAATGAAATACATGTAAGTTTTCGAAAACTGTGGTAATGTGGGGAAAATTATGCTTCATGTGATGTTGGCAATCACTAATAAATACCAAATATCAAATAAAATCTACGTAGTGTCTTTTGGAAACAAATAAAAGTTCTAGCAAGTTGGCAACACTGCCAACTGAATTGCAACGCACGTAAAAATCATCATATTGATACAAATCAACTTTCTGAACTTTATCAAAGCTTTAACACACAGTTTCTGATTTAACGCTAAATATATATTTCATTTTCTATTGTCCCGAACCGATTTTGGATCCCGAGTTGGAAACCCTGTAACTCGAAAACGAAACTGAATTCGACCCATGTTTATAGGAACTTTTCTACTGGATTTGATGTCAGGATTCTACTCTCAAAATTTTGATACTCCCTTTCAAATCGCCTTGTGTATAGGACCTAAATGCCCATAGGAAATATTTACATTTCAAGTACAAAAATCGAAATTTCAATAATTAATTGCGAATGTTAGAAGCTGCAGCCGCATGAACGGTTAACGGATTTTAAATACTTAGGTACTTCTCCAATACATGTAAAAAAATTCAGATTTTTAAAAGGTGGGTTTTTTGAGAAAATGGCGTCCAAACATGGCGTCTTAATGCAATTTTCAGCTTTTCATCATGCTATAACGTGGGATGTAATAATCAGAAACGTAAGTCCTTTACATTTTCAAGAGACCTTATGGAGTAGATTTCGATGCTTGAAGCAGATGGTTGATATTGCTCGTGAGGACAGAACAAAAAAGGTTTGAAGTTAGCAAAAAATTCATCAAAGTTGGCAACATTGCGAGTGAATTGCGCGATTCCTATTGGACCAATAGACGAATTTTGGCCCTCCAACGAAACATACAACTTTATACTCTTCCTGCTATTGCGATTACGTTACTAAGTACACTCGTTTCTCTACAATAAAATTTTTAATTTGACATGTTTTTCAGTTTTTCGAGCAATCCGAGAGGAGGGCGGCCATTTTGGAAGGCTGTATATCGAAGGAAAATTTTTTTTCAGCAAAAAGAAAAAATATGGGTCTAATAATATTGCATGTAGATCCCATATAAAAAAAATAAATGAAATCTGAGACTATGATGGGGACCAATTGTGGTTTGCCTGGACGATTTGAAATGGAATTGGTCTTCTCTTTTTTGTCCCCGCCCGTGACAGACGTTTAGGAATTAATGTTTTCTACTCTAAACGGAAAAAAGTACTGGAAACATCAACTACATATAGGTACTCCTAATTCTGTACTGCTCATATATCATACAATTAGCAGAATTTATGTTGTATTTTTAGAAATATACAACTTTAAAGCATCAAAAATGTAGTGTAAATGTCCTGCCCGTGACGATGGAATGGCCCTATATAATTTTTCACAGATATTTAATTGATAGAACATATTGTAAATACATATACAGTTATGCGTACTCTCTAAATATAATAAAGTGTTAATAAAGTAACATAGTACCGTTCAGAATATATAGATTTTAAAAAAACCTCTGTGGACAACAGTAATAATATGCTGTGATATAAAAATTAATTCAACTTTGAAATCATAATATAGTAATAAAATACAATTTTCTTTCTGATTGAACATAAATTCCCGGATAAATTCCCATTTTGGGAATCTTCCCAGGGAATATTCCCGAAAAATATCTTCCCGGGAATTTACCCATCACTAGTTGTACTACAATGACAACCGTACTCGGTTAATGATTATCTAATCCAAAATAACAACAATAATAATAAACAATTGGCACAATAGGCCTATGAAAACCTGGGACACAATACTGTATCGCCTCGGTGAAATTTTACGTGATTAGTTTGTCTATTCCAGACATGTGCCATTTGCATCTTGGTCCGCTACCATTATTATTATTATTATTATTATTATTATTATTATTATTATTATTATTATTATTATTATTATTATTATTATTATTAGTAGTAGTAGTAGTAGTAGTAGTAGTAGTAGTAGTAGTAGCAGTAGTAGTAGTATAACAATAATAATAATGCTTTATTGCAGAAACTCCAGAGATCATCTGGAGCATTACAATCGACAACAATTTTACTTCATCCACATATAATGTATAAAAGTTACAATTAAATCTTCAACAATTTAACCATTTCAAATTTGTTTATCCAGGTAGCTCGCCAAATTGCGCCACGACACTGGGTCGCAACTCGAGTGGAAATCAAATATTTGTTTGTTTCGCTGGATTTTATCATTCTTCAGCACTGAGACTATACAGAGACGGAATCTACTGTTTAACGTAGGATTCAAACCGGTACTCGGATTTATATATGAAGCGATAGACTCATAGCGAGATTTAAACCTCCGACCATACGCATCAAAGGCGAGCGCTCTTGCATGAAGTCCCATTGGCAATCGAACCTAAATTTTGTGGATCAGCTATTGACAGCCACTTGCATCTGAAACAGCACACCGTTGGAAACGCTGGGTTCCCCTCAATAATAAAATTTGAAGCTTGAGAAATACCAACAAATCTGCAACATCGCTTTGTCGCTCGCTTGCTTGCTTTCTGTATGACATGACCTTTATACGTTTGGCCAAAAAGATTTTAGTAAAATAGCGCCAATGTGGAAGGAGCTAATCGAAGCCGAAAGCGGCTGGACAACCAGGCCTTACCATCACCCCGATTGACCAAGCATTCAGCGAAGAAAATAATGTGATGAAACATTACTCCTTCTTGAGTCACACTGTACATATTGAACTGCGCCAAGTATTACCTAGGTTCCACCTTCAGTCAACTTTCTGTCCCTCACTTTTGACTTGAACGGTCATAATAATGTTTGCTATATGGGCGCTAGACTCTTTAAGTTATAAGTCCTTTGGTAGAGTTCTTTTTCAGAAGCAACTAGTTTTCGCCTTTAAATGGCCTCTTTGCAAAGAAACCTGAAACTTCAAAAGATTATTTTCTTATCATTTACATCCTACTTTCTATGACCCCTGCAAATCGAAAAATTCTTGTTCTTGTATATCATGTTTCTGGATCTCATGGATCTTGGCTTGAGGTACCGATGATTATTTGAAACTCTGAAATAGCGATATAATCGTACTCCAAAAATGTACGTTTTTAGGCTGCTTCGGTCGTTGTGAGCAGGGCCTTTAGGCGTAAAAGGTAAAAAGAAAATCACTTAACTATGAAAGCTTATGCAGGACTCGTGTTATTTACTCTGTTGACACATCCAAAGCGGCACAGCTTCTCACCATCTTGTACAAAATTGTATTGCAATGCTTTGATTTTGTACTGTGACTCCTCCAGGATTAACTCTTATAATTCAATGCAATCATTGGTCTCCACATCAATATCTTTTTGGCCTAAAACAATAAATTAAAATAACTAACCTATCGACTAAATGAATAAATTTTACAAAATACCAGCAGTATCCCTTGTGTCAGAATTTCACCAAACTTTATAGTGAAAAATTGGTGTTTCTAAAGTAATTTCTGTGTTGACATACGCAGTTATATGAAGTACACCAAAACAAAATTTAATATTTATATTAGCCCTATGGCAAGGGAGGGAGAGTTTGTTCAACAACCAACCAATATAAGTGAGAATTTTGCTTTATTATCTTTAAAAAAATCTCAAAAGTATGAAGATTGTCAGATTGGGAAATATTGATATCAAATATATTAACTGGAAACAAAGATATAATTTATGTTTTGTAAAATCAATTGTTTTATTGTTGGAAGTTCACTTCCGATGCTTTGTGCGTTCAATTACAGATATTTTCCGAGTACTTCTTCTTTTTCTTTTTTTCTTTTATTTATATATTTTTTCTTTTTCTTTTTCTTTTTTTTTTTTTTTTTTTGAAAATGCAGCTTTATTTACTCATGTTTTTGTCCAAAATCTAGTAAAAATCACTTTCAATGAGGTCAACTTAGTTGTATCAATAATATACTAACCAAAATATCAAAATCCAGGTGGGTTTTAAGGGGTCCAACCCGGAAAAACCTGGTGCATTTTCTTAGGATGTGAATGAGAATGATGAAAGAATTGGTGAAATGAGAATGAGGGAGGAAACTGGAGAACCCGAGGAAACCTGAGAGCACGTTTTTGTCCACTAAAACTCAAGTTTGAATTGGACGAGGTTGAACTAGGGACCCTACCTGTAAGAGTACTCTACCACAGAGTTACAGTGCAATAGTCTTACACTTTATAGCCAGTAGTGGCGTTAAGATCGACTAGTGTTGCCAGTGTTCTTCAAGAAAAAATATTCCAACACAGTTAAAAAAAACTGCTACATTATTATGATTTACACTGTCAACCCTGTCGAAGAGTGAAGGACCTCAAGTGTCTTATAAGCGTGTAGTGGGTGAGAGTAGTCGGAGTGAGACATGTTTAAGAGCGTGTTTAACCCCCACAATTGTTTATGCGTATAAAAAAAGGTGCGGACCCCCCAGTTGGGAACTCTCTATTTGTAATACGAAACCATAGGGAACGCTGTATGTGAGAAGTGCGTGAACTTCACAATTACCCGGCGAAACTTGCCAATAAGTAACATTTTGGTCCTTGTACCTTTAAGAAAACACTACACTTACTAATGGTACACATATGATGGGCTAGTTATTTACGCCTCTGCCATATATTGTATTACTTGTCATATTTTTCAGCGCTCTGCTCTTGAGGTATTTAACTCAGTTTAATCCGTCAAATGGTGCCGATGAAAGAAAAGTGGAAGTCAAGAAAATCTGTGGAAGGCAAATTTGGAACAAGTGCCTAAAAATTACCGTAGAGTTTGAACAATACCAAATGCAACAAACCTTTACGTTATCCTCTCTACGCTTTACAACACTAAATCAGAAATTATTATTTTTGAAGGTAAATCGTAACGCCTATGATTTTTAACTAACAAATTTCACCAATCCAAACATATATATATATATATATATATAATGTACACGAAATATAAAGGGTTCACTCAAGCAGACGGTTCTACTAAATAGAAAATTTATAGGTGAAACGCGATGTGATACATTTTTCGTGAGGGAATGGAAGTGTGAATATAAGTAATTATTGGCAGTGCACAGCATATTGAAATAAATTTTTAGTTATAGTGAAAGTATTTTATATGTAAGTGTCCTCTTCCACTATCCTCGTATATGTGTATACCCTCTGTCGCTGACGCGCCTGCTCCCTACGGAGGACCCTCTCGCTACCGCTCGGGCCCCCTTGCTGCGCTTCTGCTCAGACTCGGTTGTAGAGCGGCAAGGTTCTAGAACACAGGCCCCCCTACCATTTAGTTGTAATAAAGACAGAAAACAACGTGCCCTGCGGGGCTGTAACCCGCCCCCACTCGCTGGCGCTCGCTCGGCAATACTCTGTGAATTAAAATTTAAACTTTGGTACAGAAAGGACCAACCTAAGTACTAACCTTTATGGAGGACCTGTCTTCTAGAACCTTCCCTAAAAACTACAGTGCATAAAACACGAACTTGGGTAAATATTTTGTATTGGGGGACCAAGAGTGGCAAAATACAGTAGCCCCCTATAATTTACAGGAGAAATGAGTTAGTGGTGGTGTTCAAGTAGTCAAGACAGTATCGTACAGAATTTTTGTAGGCAGTATGGAACCTGTTCCAAGTATAAAGGTAAGTGGTAGTGATTGCCCATCGAGAACAGAACCTAACGAACCCCTGCGGGCCTTTTAACCAGTTACTACTACTACTACTACTTATGCTATAGATCCTAATTTAAGGTATGAAACCATACAACGACCGAATCGGAATAAAATCTCGCAAGAAAGTTGGTGAAAAATCTGTCCCCCCCCCCTCAAAGGTAAACAATAGCCCTAACTTGTGCTAAGTGGCCACTAAAAGGCCCGAATGCTATGCAAGGGAGTGTTCTAGAAAACAGGTCTCCCATATAGGTTAGTAGCAAGGTTGGTTCCTTTCTGTACCAAAGCTTAAATTTTAATTCACAGAGTATTGCCGAGCGAGCACTAGCGAGTGGAGGCGGGTTAGAGCCCCACAGAGCACGTTGTTTTCTGTCTTTATTACAGCTAAATGGGAGGGGGGCCTGTATTCTAGAACCTTGACGTTTTTATGCCATACGTTCACGCTGTACTTATAAAGAGCCTTCCTGAAGTCAATCTACAATTAGTAATGGAGCTCCTAATTCAGTGCATGCTCCGCTTAAAGAAATACAAAGCTCCAATCTATTCTAAAAATGTAAGGAATATGTAAAGGTTTAGTAGAACAGTCTGCTAAAGTGAACGTGAACCCATTTACAAATAACATTTTTTGTACAGAATATCGATAAATAACGTTCGACTTTTATGAGAGATATGTCTATTGCTCCTTTTAATAGTGAATGAGGATTATTTTATCCACTAACTGACATCATTAGCAATTTTTAGCATAGGCAAAGTAGGCCTACTCCCTCCAAAACCAGTTTCCTTGCCAAGGTGTCACAGAACACTTGTAGGTTTTATAATTTTGGCAAAATTACCAACAACTCATAAACATACACTTTAATAAATGGGTCTACGTCAAAACCCCCACACTCAAGAAATGTCAAAACGCCCACACGATCGGTCACAACTCCCACACAAATGGACAAAACAGCCACACATAGCAACGGTCATAATCCCCGCATAATTAAATGGACAAAACTCCCTCACGAATGGTCAAAACTCCCACATGCAGAAATTGTCACAACTGCCACACAAATGGACAAAAAACCCATACAATCGGACAAATCCCCCACACTCTGAAATGATCCTGATTGCACGTCTTTATTGCGGATCTTTATGACGCCCACTTTAGTGTTTCTGTCATTAGAAAACAGTGCAACATCAGTTTAAATGGAATGAAAAATGTTATTAAAAAGTAAAAGGGCAAGACATGCAACAGGATCATTTCAGAGTGTGGGGGTTCTGTCCATTAGTGTGGCAGTTGTGACAATTTCTGCATGTGGGAGTTTTGTCCATTTGTGTGGGGGTTTTGTCCATTTGTGTGGGAGTTATGACCATTGGAGGTTATGACCGATTACTAGTGTGGGGGTTTTGGCTTTGGGAGTTATGACCGTTCATGCATTTGGTATATTTGCCCGTTTGTGTGGGAGTTATGACCGATTGTGTGGACGTTTTAACATTTCTTGAGTGTGGGAGTTTTGGCTGTGGGGGTTATGACCGTTCGTGTATTTGGGACATTTGTCCATTTGTGTGGGGGTTATGACCGTCTGTGTGGGCGTTTTGACATTTCTTGAGTGTGGGGGTTTGACTCTGGGGTTTCCCTAATAAATAACCAAACTTAATAACAGTTTGACAATTCTCTAGGTGCAAGTCATTACGAGCTTTTTGACAGTGTAAATGCAATGCATATGCCTATTCACCCAATATTATTACAAGTACACAATCACGTTTTATTATCTATTTAAATCTTAAAGGAAAGAAAATAACAGCTTTGAAATATTATGAAATTCCAAAGAAAGTTTATTTCATTCACCATAAATTTCTCTTTAGAACACAGATAACCAACACATAACACAAATATATATTATCATTGAGCTTTACCTGAAAATGTCTGTTAGGGACATTCGATTCGATATATGGCGGATCGATTCGATATATGCGAGTTCGATACCATCAAAGATCTCGCATTAGGGCACCTCTAGGTCTATATATTATCTCAATGTATATTTCATAGCTACCAAACAATACAATTATTATGTCAAACAATATTCTTATATTCAGATGTCAGTTGTGTTCTGTTCAATTGTTAAAAAAGAAAAGCTAACTTTCTTTTCATACTCATTTGCTAGTCTGTATTTTGTGAAGGATTTTTCAAATGATTTTAACTCCGAAAGAAACATTTGTTTTAGATCACATATCTTACGCGTCTTTCTTCCATTGTTGCAAATTTAGCAACATTCACGCGGTATTTAGTTAGTAAAAGCGTAGTTTAGCTATTAGCTATCATGTTGGCATTTTTGTACTCATAATTGCCACTTTTTCTCCATCCATTTGTACAGAGCGGTGACTCTTACACGAAGTATGTGTGACAAATTTATTAAGAAATTGTCGTGAATCAATTCGTTTTCAAATGGCGGATGTATAAGGTAAAAACTGAGGGGCCAGCCAGACTATACATGCATACCATTCGTTTACTATAAACTTTCAAAACTATAAATAATAGCTTAAATATTTTTGACATTTAAAAAACTGGGGGGCCTTAGGCCCCCCGGAATCTTACTAGATCCGCCTCTTGTCATTTTCATAAACTTAAAACATCTCTACTACTCATTTATATTTTTTTGCATTTTACGAGGGAAACGAGATTATTATTTTTGCATTCTTGTTGGTTTGATAAGACCCCTTATGTGTAGAGTAATTTTGAGAAGATTGATATTTGCTATACAGAGTGGGCGTCCTATCTAGAAACGTTTTTACAACTTTAAAAAAAAAGCAGCAGGAATTTTGTACGATATACGAGGGAGGATTAGAAACTAAGGTTACAAGGCCGATATTTCTGGAGTTTCGTCTGTTAGAGAGGAATGACAAGTGTGCGATAATTTTACTACATGGAGTTGGCAACTATACAGAGTTTCAGCCACTCGCCACATATGGCGCTAGTTATAGGTAACTACAAATCACGACTAGTTTGTAAACTGGTTTCGCGAAGAAATCCACTGTTACTCGATTTCTGTCGACAAAATATGTAACCGCGGTTGAAATTCACCGGCAGCTGGTAGAGGATTACGGAGAGACTGTAATGTCTCAAATACAAGCAAACTATTTGCTGAGCAAAACAATATATTAACATAAAAAAATACATACGTATTACAGTTTCGCCAACTAACACTTTGGCTTCATCAGACACTCTCTTCTCAGCAAATAGTTTGTTTGTATTTAAGTACATACAAACCAAAGCTTCTACTTATGTAATGTCTCGTTAGCATGTCGCAGAATGCTGTCGAAAGTTTTCAGCTGATAGAAAAACGTCACCGACGAGGAGCATAGTGGTGGACCCAGCACGGCTTCAACAGAGTTGAACATAGCTCGCGTGGAGGAGCTGATTTAGAACAACAGGAAAAAAAAATAAATGAAATCTTTCAGTTTTACATCCCAGTTTTATGCGACTAGGCTAAAGAAGACGGTGATGATGAGAAACGAATGGAATGGTGGAATGAATAAAGTGGGAACAAGCGAGACAACCACGAGAAAGCACACGTACGTGGTGATTGTCCACACCACAAAGTTCACTTGGCGCGAGCTGGAATCGAAGACAACAGGAGAACAGGAACATCTGATGGAGAATTGGGAATGGCGTTCGGAAGCGTTCGGCACATTGTGCACGATATTCTGCAGTACTAGAAAGTTTGTTTCCGATGGGTTCCACGCAATCTGTCCAACCAACACAAGGAGAAGCGTATGCGGACAAGTCTGCTACGGATGACAAGATATAAATTCACCGTTACACCCCCCAGTAAAAAGCGGCAATCGAAAGAGTGGAAACGCCCCATCTCTCTAAAAACAAAGAATTTTAAGGTGACACAATTTGCCGGGATGATGGCCACAGTGTTTTCGGATAGCGCCGGTGTTATACTTGTGGAGTTTTGGGAAAGAGAGCGCATGGTAACCGCTGACCGATACTGTGAGACCTTGTCAAGATTGCAGAAAGCAATCAGTTGCAAACGGCCAGGACTTCCCAGCGAGGGTTCCATGCTCCTTCGCTACAACTCGCGCAACGCAATGCCACGACAAACTAGAGTTTCGGGCAGAAATCACAAAATATTATTTAACTGATAATTCATTTATATTAATTACAGCATATTGCCTTGTTTCGATGTTTTGGAATGAGCCACATCTACAGAGGAAGTTTGCATCATAATTTTTTTTTAAATGTTTGCGGACAAAGAATAGTTTTTCGTCATTTCTCTTCCTATAGATAATACCATTGTCCCCTTCCTTATGTGTGCCTTTACTTATGTGACGTATTTCACATTTTCGGGAATATACTATTTCTTCGTGTATAGTTCGCATTCTTATCACATGTTTCGTACTCGAACTTCAAACTTCAAGGGACAGCACTTCATGGCTCTGTTTACAATCAACACATGCTTGTATTTATAAACAACACTACGTGCGTCCTACTACAAAGTACGAGGTGCATC
This sequence comes from Thermobia domestica, assembly GCF_964235325.1. Lineage (NCBI taxonomy): Eukaryota > Metazoa > Arthropoda > Insecta > Zygentoma > Lepismatidae > Thermobia > Thermobia domestica. The sequence goes on from NC_137465.1 coordinate 91,187,118, forward strand.
CAGAAAGTAAGTTACCCACGCGTCCCATAGATAGGAAACGGTATGTTGCGCGAAGAGACTGCGTGTACGTGAGAGAGTAAGATCCAAACACGGCACGGCAGTGATTGAAGATTGGCGTATCTATTCCAGCCCCCCCCCCTGCGTGTGAAGTGCGAGCACTGATAAAGTTTTTGAATGCACAGGGCACAGCACCGATTCAAATCCATCATCAGCTGTATCGTTGCAAAAATATCAATGCTGACCCTGTGCGCCTTGCTTTGTGCTCTAGGGTCAGTTGCTTCAACACAAAACTTTTTGATCAACAGGCACTCCATGACAATGATGGCAGAAGATTCTGCTTAAAGAAGAAGAAATGAAAAGGAAGAAGAAAGAAAGAGAAAAAATCAATAAGGATAATTAGAGGAAATAATATATCCACCAAAAAAGTAAACTTTTAATTGGACACCTGTGCAGCTAAAAAAATGAAATTGAAAGCCACACAAGTGTTACTTTTTAATGAAGGGGCGGAACCTAATTAAAAGTTGATCTCCGGACAGTACATAAGTGATGACCAACTCCCAAGCAGGCACAAGGAGTGGAAGTCTGATGATGACACAGTTATTGTGTTGAAACGTTTACGTGATAGTGTTTTTTACATATTGTAAATATTCACCGTTATTTATTCCTTACTTATATGTCAACGTCATCCGACACTCATGAAAGCCAGGGAATTTCCTGCCAAAGGTCAGGGAAGAGTTCGGAAAGCGAGTTTTGAAAACGTAGTAGACTTTCCCTATGGGGACTAAGCTTCGCCAATCAGCAGTTGGAATGGATATACTATCAAGCTAGTATGAGAAATTTACGCATAAAAAAAGTATCTGGGCTAATAACAGGGAATGTCTATAAATTGAAAGTGTAGATAATCGTTTCTGAGCTTTTGTGTATTCATAGAAGTTATTTTAGAAAATAACCAGACTTCTTTCATTTAACACTCACCTATCATTTTTCAATAATTTGTTTCTATAAGCTTTTTACATAATAAACATTTGATTATTTCTTTATCATAAATTAATATTAAACAGGGTAATGGTACTTTCTGTTTCTCCTCGAATTATTTATTTTGTTATTGATACAAGCCAGTTCTTATATAGTTCGTATTCATAGGACTGTATCTATTATTGTTATTATTTCGGTCTTAAATGAAAAGCTGTAGTTTAGGCAGGGGTGCCCACAAGGGGGGGCTATGACGCAAACTGCGTCATTGAAATATGGGGGCGGGGGTAAAAATCTATATAAATATGTTCGAGAGGGTGTAAAAATTAATCGAAAAGATTTTTTTCATGGAAGAACACCTACGGATAGGCAATTGAGGGGGGGTGCGTCATCGACATGAGGGGGGTGGGCACCACTGGTTTAGGTTCAGCAAAAGGATGAAGCTAATGGGTGGTGAGAATCGCCTATCTATGCAAGACCACGTGCGTTATTCGAAGTCATTTTAAAAGGTGCTTAAATTAGGTTTGTTCATACCAAAACCTTAGGATAGTTTTAAGAATTAAAAGGAAATAGAAAATATCAATAATACAGAAAATTTCTTTAAGTAAGTTGTAAAAAAAGAAAATATTTCTTCAATTGTAAATTAATTTTTTTGAATTTTAGTCCCACGAGTATATACCCTGTAAGTTAAAGGAAATGGGTGAATACTCAAGTATATGATAATGAAATATATTTCTGGAATTAGAATATGGACGAAAATGTGCAAACTCAGAGAAAAACTACGAACACGAGATGTTCATCACAAACTCATTTGGTTTGGGATCGGACCAGATATGCTTCGCACCATAAGTAAGCGTTTTAACCCTGAGTCACCCACTTTTCAGTTGTAGTTAATATCTTCGCACGTTATAAGCCAATACTTAGCTTAACTTATATAGTACTTCCAACCAGTAATAGACGCAGAAATATGGAGAGCACTAATAATTGCCGTATCGAAGAAATACAAACACACACACACACACACACACACATATATATATATATATATATATATATATATATATATATATATATATATATATATATATACCAACCATTAAGTGGTATCACCGGCTAAAATGTGGGCTATATTGTCGGCCGGAGTACTTTATGGGCTTTTGTAATACGAAGTTTAGTATTTTATTTACTACATAGAATTCAGGAGAATTTCAGGTAAGATATAAGAAATAAATGAAATTGTTTTTCAGCTTTCTTTAAGTTGCCCAGTGTTATAAAATAATGATAAAATTTGTTAAGAGGCAATAAACTAAATTTCCTGATGCCACATCCATGAAGGATGTAGCAGATGTACAACCAGATAGCTCACGTTCAACTGGGGGATAAGTTTCAGTGCACCGGTTCCCAAGGACCATTATTTTTGGCTTTCTGGACCGAGTTTGCTACCTCTTAATTCAGATAGCTCCCCAGTTCATTCATGATGTTGGTTCAATACAAGAAAATTTAATGCTACTGCCAGTATAAAACCAGAAACCATGCACACTGAGGTCGCCCATAATAACAATTCGCTAAACCGAACCTAAATATTAATAGTAATAAAAGTTAAACATCTACTTACTTCTTTTAATGCTTTTTATTTTCACCCGTAGATTATAAATTTTGGTGGCTATGGTAACGAATAAGAGTTGAAAAAGATTAAGAATACAGTAGAAAAAATATAGAATTATATACTATATAATTCTAAAAATTTATAAGGGGTTATTATTCATGAGGTGATATTTGGAACACTCGCTCTAATGTATATAGCACTATGTTTTATTTTATTTATTTACATCACTTTATCTCGAATGCTGGTGACGTGGTGGTTTTCGATTGCCTTCTACGGGATTATGAAATACTAAGGACGGGACCTACAATTGAACGTAGAATATGAAGGCCCATTTCATTTCAAATCGTTCACGTGATAGCCAAATGTGTACACTCCGGATCAAAAAAATTGCGACCGCTAACGCCGTGCAGTTAGGCCACCCAATATACACCTTCTTATCCCATAATCGTGTCAAGTAAACAGACCCCCTCTCTATCCTCGTTTCTTCTCTCCCATACTAAAATTAGCTAACAACTGCTTTCAAACTACACATGTATTAGTTTCTATAAAATGAAACAACAAAACCGAGACGAAACAAGATTCATAAGTTGATGTACGGAGAAACTGAAACACACACATTGAAAAACTGAAAGCAATGGATGTATATTACACAGAGATTCAGAAATGAGGCAGAGAGGGAGAGAGAGAGACAGAGAAAGAGAGAGAGGAGGAGAGGAGAAGAAGGAAAAGGGAGAACAGATAAAAAGTGTGGAATTCAAACGTAGTAAGAAAAGAAAATAATATTATAAAGTTCCGTTTTCAGAAATCCAGCAGTAATATAGAAATAACGTTTGTTTTTACGTACTTTTTCAGAACTATTCGAATATATAGAGAATGTTTTAAACATTCATTATGTCACTTTCATAATGAATAGTATATTCAATTTCTAGTAGAACTGTATATCTCCGAGACACATCTAGGATAATGTCGAAAGTTCAACACACATGCTTTGCTTCCGTGTGGTTAGATTGCAAATTCGGTAGTGTTCATTGGACGTACTGATCCAAAATACATTCTCATAACCAGTAGATAGGGTTGGTCATATCGTCCACTTCAGACTAACGCAAACTGAACTTAAAAAAACGAAAAGAAAAGAAAAAGAAAGATAGAAAGAGAAAATTGAAGAGTGCTATTTTACTGCTAAATTTCTATCATAAATACCCTATACTAGAAGTCCAAACTGTATCGTAATAAAAAGTTACAAATGTTCGGAAAAAAAGTTTATGCTCATAATACATGTAGCAACTTTCAACTTTCAACGTGAGTAAAACACATTGAAGTACAGGACGGAAACAAATTTTATGTCGAACTAGTATAAGTAAAATTTTGTTTTCAAATAAGCAGAGAAGTTATAATTTTCAACTCTTTTCAGAAAATTTATTTCTTCCAAACATCCAGAATTGATTTCATCTCTTCCGGATATAACGCAATTTGCACAGATAGAATAAACACAGTAAAGGCTCAAACGGATCATCGTGTCAGTCGGATGATGGTTAGGTTATAGACCTCCATTGGGACGAGGATTCAAATCCGTAGTGATGCGGTAATTCGACTGAGACTCGGTAAACCAGAGGATAAAAAAGAGATTTTACTTATTTCCGTGTGTTTTAACAGCATTTCTGTCAGAGATGACCAGGACTGGAGATGTTATCCCCAGAGCACGAAAAACACGATGCCGCCGTTCCCAGTTAATTAGATTGTCCAGAACAGGTATATCGAGCTTTTGCTCCGTTCTAACTTTGGAACATGAAGTGCGTGTGTGTGTGAAAGATAGAAAGGGGGAGAAGTGAAAGATGCAAAGACAGGATAGGAGAACGTCAAGAAAGAGAGAGGGGGAGGCGAACATAAATATGAAATGTACTTATCATTGTAGTGCATGGTGTAGAATGCACACACTATTTACTCGAATTATCGCACGTGATGCTTTGTAAGTTCTCCATCAGAAAATAAATCTCTGTTTGCAGGCATTATTTTATGTGAAAAAATCATACTACCTGATGGGGAATCGAAACAAGTTTTAATTGTCTTCCTGAGAACGATAACACGGAAAGTGTATCCTGTAGATCAATGATGTCTTTGGAATGTCTTGGTAATTTCCTTACCCTTTCCCAACCAACATTCGTAAATCGTTTCTATCATGATACAAGTGTTTGCTTCCAAATTCTTTATGTATTGCTTGTGCACTATGATAAATCGATTCTTCACAATCACTTTGTAAAAAAATTAACTCTGGCGTGAACAGGACTTGAACCCATGTTAGGTAGCTGTATTATTCATAAGTCCATTACGTTACACATACACTCTCATCTCACGTGAAAATACAATCCAAATATTACTTCCTTTAGCCCTGATCTTTGGAACGAAGCGGCTTCTTCCTGTACCGTTATTTGCACCGAAGTGCAGAACGAAATTCATTTATTCGACGTCCTAGAGAGAAAGTATTGCCCACTAATAAAGGAAAAACTTAGAATCCAGGAAAAAATAGAGAAATAAAACATATTTTGCAGTAATTTTGAAGTGCAAGTTCAAAAGTACGTGAATAATAATAATAATAATAATAATAATAATAATAATAATAATAATAATAATAATAATAATAATAATAATAATAATAATAATAATAATAATAATAATAAATGTTCACCTTCAAAGTATAGTTGTATATTATTATTATTATTATTATTATTATTATTATTATTATTATTATTATTATTATTATTATTAGCATCAATTACCCGCTTCGTTGGGTTAAATTGAGAAAAAGATAGTAATATGTTCCGTTACTCAGTCACTGTTTAGTATTAGTAAAACGTTCTTTGATATCTTCATTTTCGATGAGTTTTATACATTCTCTTCCCGCCCTTTATTGTGGGGCACGACATCTGCAGTGTCATTGTTCGTCTCACCGATCGAGAAAACTATGAATTCAAAACTGATATTGGTTACTTCGATCATTTTTATATGTCTCCCCTTCCTCCAAGTTGTGGGGCTGAATTTGGATTTGAAGAGCATTAGATGTGTCACTGTTAATCTCAGCGACTGCAAAATTTATAGATTCGCCACTAATACCCGTAATTTTTCGTTCTTTAAATGCCGCTCCCTCCACATCTCTTCAGTTACACCGTCTACATGATATGGCAGAAACCATCTCTGGTTCGAACTTCATTTAGGTTGAAAATTTGATTGAGATTGGTTTGGTGGTTCAAGAGTCAGTAAGTTTTATTTATTTTATTATATATATATATATCTCCTTCTCACATTCCTCTTCCCAAGTTCCCCCGTTAAAGTGAAATGATAAAAATCATCTCAGGTCCGAACCTCACCCGGTTAAAAATTTGATTGAGATTGATCTTTTGCTTTACGAGTTATCAAGTTTTATTTATACTTCTACTCCTCCCTCCCCTCCATCCTAAGTTCTACCGTCATAAATAAATAGACAAATAGATAAATAGATAAATACTGTCTTTGGCCAGATCCTCATCTATGTTGAAATTTTAATCAAGATCAGTCGGTTGGCTCAAGAGTGATGAAGTCACAAAGACAGTCACTTTCATTTTTTTTCCTTACATACATCTCCCTCTCTCCGGCCCATACGTTTCACTGTCAAACTGAAATTATAAAAGTCGTCCCCCATCCGAACCTTATACATATTGAAACTTTGATAGATATTGCTCTGGTGGTTCAAGATTTATTAATTTTTATATTTCAACCCTCCTCCCTCCTTCTCCTAAGCTCCACCCTTAAAACGAAATGAGGAAAAAGCTTCCTAGGCTCGAACCTTATCAATGCTCAAATTTTGATCGAGGTCGGTCGGGTTGTTCAAGAGATTAGGAGCAACAAACATAGTTACTTTCAATTTTATAATATAGGTTATTATTATTAACTAACTCAAACAACTAACTAACTCTATGGCCTATGGAACCCGGAGGATGAATGACGCGTTCACAAAACCTCTCCACTGACTTCTATTCTTAGATAATTGGATCCAATTTCTACGTTGTGTTCCTATCTCTGCGAGATCCATCTTAATATTGTCCTCCCATCTATGCCTAGGACTTCCTAATGGTCGTTTACCGATGAGTCTTCTAGTCAAGACTTTGAAGGCGTTTCTACTTTCTTCCATTCTAGCTACATGACCCGCCCACCTAAGCCTCCTAGACTTGACTACCCTAAGAATGTTGGGTAAACAGTATAAATTATGTAATTCCTCGTTATGAGGTTTCGCCATTCCCCATTCGCGTTCCTCTTGGATACGAATATTCTTTTCAGGATCTTGTTCTCAAATACTTTCAGTCTATGTTCTTCCCTCAGAGTAAGCGACCATGTTTCGTAACCATACAGAACAACAGGCATGATTATCGTTTTGTATATCTTAAGTTTAAACTTCTTCGACAGAATTCGCGACGACAAAAGATTTTGAACCGAATAGTAACACAAGTTCCCTGCTTTTAGTCGACATTTAATTTCTTTGTGAGTATAATTGTCGTCTGTTAATATCCATTCTAAATATTTGAAAGTATCCACTTTATCAAAAGTATTATTTAATATTTTAATGCATCTACAATTTGCTGTATTACGGTCCCGCTGAACTTCCATGTATTTAGTTTTCTCTGCATTTACTTCTAACCCATGTCCGTTCAAGCATTTAATAAGATCTCTGCATTTCTTTCTATTGTTCTCCTATCATCCCCTATTAAATTTACATCATCAGCATACGCCATAACCTGGTGAATACCGTTCAACTCTAGGACCTGGTTGCCATCTTTGATTTTCCTTATAGCGTATTCCAGAACAAAGTTAAATAATAATGGCGACAACGCATCTCCTTGTTTCAGGCCATTTTCAACGTGAAAGCTCGTGGACAAAAATTTTGAATGATCACGAGCGGCTCCTGTAGTAGGAAGAAGTACAGCTAAGTTAAAATGCAAATGTATAGGCTGTTTGGCAATTGTCTTCTCATATAGTTGGTGGCATAAAATGTCAAAGTTCCCGATATCTTTTGACTCATACAGTGACTGAAAGAAAGATTCAACAGCTTAAGCTGATAGTCGAGAATTATTGAGAATACTTAATTTCTCTCTAGGTTCTTTATTATGCTAACTTTTTGTAAGCAGAGATTTTGCCTTTTCGATAAATTGACGAAACTGAATCGCATCCTGTGAAGCCATGTACAATTAGAAGAAAGTCCTTCACATCACCTATATCATGTTGAATAGTTCCAATATGGTGAATGTTGTCTGGGCAAATCTTCACTGGACAGGCATAATCATTTTTAAAGATGTGTCTGGTGGAGCAAGAGCAACTAGAAGAACTAATAAATCTTCACCACCAAATCACGTCTTCAGCAATCAGAATAACTCTAAGGCCTTTCTTGTCCTCTATAAAAGCCATGGTTGCAATCAGCATATCAACATCTACCTTGGGCTGGAGTACCTTGTACCCTGATTTTTGGAGATGCTTACTCCAAAAATGGCTGAATCTCATTCTGTTGCGGTGATATAGAAGCAATTCAGACTATTAGAATATTATCTTCTAGTTCTATGTCTACGTGGCGAGTGTTTCCTGCACGTCGCAGATGCTCCTCATCTTTTGTCCTTATACCTTAGTTATTTCCATCAAAAACGACGAAACGCATGCAGTATATTGGTGACATATTTCTTTGAACGTGGCTGGACACTGCAATACAACAGGATGGAAGAGATGCCCACCATCAACTATGTAGGATACCCTGTTTTGTGGCACCACTTGTTGTTTTCTGGGTCGAAGTTCTGGACAAAACGGATATTATCGATGATTTTGTACCTTTTCTCATTAGACCTCCTTCATAAAGTAAGGAGAGAGGATACACAGATAGTTCGTATTTGAAGATCTCAGACAACTGTTCTTCAGAGCTGACTGTGAATACCACGGAGTGCTGAAGCTTGTCTGGGTTTACACACATTGCTGCATTATGCACAGTTACTGATCTTGTTAAGCTGCCCAAAGACTTCACACTTGACTTGCGTTTCAGGTGAATTTCACTGAATTGCTCAAACTTCTTCATCACAGCAATTCTAACTTCTAATGCTTTATCACAATTTACATTTTCATCTGCTAGCAAATCAGTAGATATTGATGTAAGTTGGGATGATCTCTCGAATGGTTTATGTTCTCGGAGCCGGTTGATGAAACAGATGTATCTTCGGCATCATGAGTTTGACGAGACTCTCGCAAGTCAACATGTTGTTTGAAGGATGCGGGAGAACATCAGTGGATTTCTCCACAGCTTCCGCTATTCTTGAATATGCAGGCATGGAATGAACCAATGTAGTAATAGTTGAAGCAAAATTCCTCGTCCCCACGTGATGCTACCACCACTTTTCATAGCTCTCATCAAAGTCTGTTCAATTGTCAGGTCACTCCAAATTCCGCACCAAAACTTTCCACTTTGTCTAACTATGAAGTAGGTTTGTTTTACAAAGTTCGGAAGATCTTGTTTTAGTAAAATATGCTCTAGTTTTACAGGATCATTACCTGAATTGATGATAATGATGATAAGTGATGTAGTGTTCTGCTTGAATGCTTTGTCAAGAAGGTTCGTAGGGCAAAGCAAACCCATGGTGGTTCGCCATTGCCTTCCATACGATGATGATGAATAAGTGGATGAATAAGTATGCGCTATTTAAAAATTTAATCAATAATACAACAACTAGAAAAAATCTCAACCTGGAAATTTGATTGACTTTCTCACTAAAGAAGAATTAACCATTGCTTACGGATACATGTTAATTTCTTCGGATTACTCCTACATGCAAGGCCTATATATATATATATATATATATATATATATATATATATATATATATATATATATATATATATATATATATATATATATATATATATACAAGGCGGCTCGTGAAATGAAAGATAGGGTGAGCCAAGTCAAATACTGTATGGTTACTACTACTAAGATATTGTTATTTTCTATATTGTCATACTAACACATTAGGTATAATCATAGGGCAACTACGTAACATAAAATATTTTCCGTAATAAATTATGCTCACCTAATTATCTGTACATATACTCTGCTCTCCTATGCTTAAGGTGGATCACCACCCGTAAGTCAATACTTATTTTAACTCATTCCCTTTACTACTGCGCAATAAAATGTTAATATTATAAGTATTGTACTATAAGATAGAGTTATGTTTCAGCTATAACACAAGATACTGATACATTTGATTCTGTCGTCTGTTTTCGAGAAAGGTAACAAATAAAAGATAATATTTGATTCCTTTTACAGAGAGCACACAAGATGGCACATGCTGTTACATCTTACTAGAAGTGCTAAATTTTGTGAAGTGTTTATTTGAATATGTAAAGTACGTCAAAGTAATGATCATATTACGAAATAGATATATTGTTTGACCGCTTCTAGTGTTATGTTTAACATCTATATATATAAAAGAGAACGTACAAATCCTTTGTCCGCTCATCACGCTAATACGGCTGAACCAATTTCTTTCATTTTTGGGGGGTTATTAGGATTTGGACCCTAGATGGTTTTTATCATATCACTTTAATTTTCAATTACCAGTGTCTTGAGATAATTGACCATTCAGGTGTCCATTACGTACAAATCCTTTGTTAGTTCATCATAGGTATAAAAATAAACGTATTTATATGCAACCCGCATGACCGTGTCACTCGGCGGGTTAACATACATGACAGGCGTTATAATGGTTTTTATCATATCACTTGAAAGCGAAAAAGTAAAAATTATCTAAGTAACAAAGTTTATTGCGTTCGGGGGTGACCGCAGCGAAGCGGGGCGGGTTAACATAAATGACAGGCGATATAATGTTAACATTTACTGCAATCTTCTATGGTTTTTATCATATCACTTGAAAGCGAAAAAGTAAAAATTATCTAAGTAACAAAGTTTATTGCGTTCCGGGGTGACCGCAGCGAAGCGGGGTGAACGCTGCTAGTTTTACATAAATATTAATTTACATTTAAGGAAATATATTTTGAGAAGAAACTTGAGCAGAAAGCCATAATGTGTTGTTGACAAACTTGTACGTTTAATTCATGAATTCTAGCGTTGAGGTTCGACAAGCGAAACTTAGCTGTAGTAACGGGTGAACGACACAGAGCCCTGCGACAACGGACGTCTCCTCACTTCCCCCTTTAGAATATAATATTATAAAAGGAGAGAGAGGAGAAGTCCATTCCGCACGGCTGAAAATAATGACGACGTGGTGTAATGGGTTCAATACTGGACAAGGCTTATTCTATATGCATTTAACTCTAGAAAGATTACCAGGAGAACTTCTACGACTACTTCTAAAGGTAAAAGTTTTTCTCTAACAAGTGAAAAATTTTTATTATAACAAAATCAGAAAGAAAATATTTAACCATTTAACAAGTAACATTAGCATAAATAGAAATCTCCGTTAGCAACAACTTCAAATTATTTTCTTTAAAAGTTTTGTTTTCAAGTAACAAATATCTTTTGAAGTTAGTATTAAATCCAATAATAAATTCAATATAGAACATAGGAACCTTTACAATACTTTTCTCAAAATGTATGCAATTCAAAGATATTGCCAAGTGGCTTCCCGAAGGAAATGAAAATGTGGAAGGAAAGAAATCTTTTAATGGGTCAACACGCATGAATTACTAGCGATAGCTCAACTGTAATTCAATAGTTTACTTTTCCCTTTCCGTTTCCTTTTTCTTTTTTTCTTTAACCCGAAATTCTAGGAAATTTATTATTCATTTTAAAATCTCCACTTGCCTGAGAATTTTCCGTAACAGCAGTACATTAAATTCCTGACTAGCAACTCTTAATAAAACTTTGCAAGAAAAAACAAGAATCAATATGTTTAACTCCGGGCTTAAGTATGCCTGCATAAATCACTTGAGTTACAGTACGCTTAACTACGTCTATTTTCTTTTATTTTCTTTTTCTGTTTTTTTAGAAAATAATATTTCCATAAATAACTGTCAAAACCTGAATAAACTCAATAGTCAGGGTCTGTTATAATATTTAGAGAAGTTAATAAAGAAAGATTAACTTTACGGAAAATGTTTTAAAGACCCATTCTTTCTTTCAATAATTTTAAACGACCTGTATCACTCACCTCCTGTAGCACTGTAACCAGCTCCTTGCTTAAAGCGAAAACCTCGGCAGCAACGTGACGTCATCTCGAACGATACGAAGCTCGCGCAAAAACACTCAAGGTTACTTATACAGTGCTTTCAACTCATATATAATTAACCCCCTTTGCTGTAAGCCGGAGTTTCATCTCATATTTTTTTCTTTTTAGAATATTTTTATAATGAAACTTGGGTAGGTTACATATTATCCGAGGGTCGGTCAAAAAATTCCTATCCAGAACAATCCCTAGTTGAACAATAAAAATTATTTCAATACATTACCAGAACCTTCCATTAATATTATTATGCTAACTCCTTCTTTACAAAACTTCTACCATTGATACTTCAAATTCTAACAAAAACATACACAAAGGATGATGATGAGGTATTTACTGTATGAAAAGGGTAACCTCTCACTTTCTCGGACGAGTCATTCCTGCAGGAATAAAAAATATACAACACAAAATTTGTTTGAACAATTATTCTAAAATATACAAGTATGATATTAATAAATTTATGAACCTCAATTTTCTCATTAATTCCTTTATACTTGTTACCTTTATGAGTTAGTTTGATTAATTTGTCTCGGTGGAAAATATTTTTTACAAAAACGAACATGACGTTTTATGTGCACGTATGGCTTTTCAATATTTTCCAGCCAATCAGTATTAGGTGTAGGTTTAGAAATAATGCGGTACGGGCCTTCCAACTGAGGGCGATCTTCAGATTGAAATGTTTTTCTCTGCTGGAAGTTTCATGAACCTTTTAACTAATACCAAACATCAATATTTAAATTAACAGGACTATACTTTTGAGTATAAACCTTCGCACTATGTTTCGAAACGCGTTCAGTGTTATTATTTATATTAACTAGTTTTTGTTCTTTATCCGGGTCATCTTCTAGATCTAAATCCATCAACCACTTGACATCTAATGGATGGTAAAATTTCCGTCCCATATAAAGTTCACACGGACTAGTCCCAGTAGTTTCATTCATACTTATGTTAATAGTAAATGCAATTTTAGATTGTATATGGGCAAAATTCTTGTGAGATTTATCAACATAAATAACATAAATACGAATTAAATTTTTAACTGATCTCACCGTACGTTCGGCTGTGTGAGATTGCGAGTTATATGGGGAGAATTGTACACTCTGTATACCATAACTATACAAGAATTTCAAGAAGTAATCACTCACAAAATAAGAAGCTCCATCCTTTAGAAATTTACCAGGAGAGACATATCGAAGAAACAATTCCTGTAATTTATTACAGATGATTTTTCAGGTTAGTCGTCTTAAATGTTCTAAAAAGACGAAACGACTATAGGCGTCAGTTACAATTAAAACATATTCAAATCCAGAACTACTAGGCAATTTTCCCGCAATATCTATAAACCAGGTATAATTCGGGTGTATTACTCTTTTTGTAAAATATTAACCCATAGGTTTTCGATTAGAATCTTTACAGGTTTGGCACAAATGACAGGATTGAATATAATTCTTAATATCAGAATATAAAGTAGGCCAGGTATACTTTTCAGCGACTTTAGCAATGGTTTTCCGATATCCCATATGCCCGCCATGAATTATTAGACAATGAGAATATTCAATAATCGATTGAACCAGAGAATTAGGGGTTAGTATTCTAAATCCATTATTCCCTTTGCCTTTAGTTTGTTTAAACAAAATCTTATTTCTTAATACATACTGAGGAATTTCTTCCTTTCTCTCTAAGTTATTGATATTCTCTCCTAAATCAGGATCCTTCCTCTGGTGATCTGTAAGAGCACATTAAACTCAGGATTTTGCCAAAAATTAATGAAAGACAAATTTACTGTTTTATCATGATATTTTATGACTTCAACTGTATTATCATCTTTCGTATAGAATTCTAGATGGTTTCGAACACTTAAAGGAAATCGGCTATACAATTTATTTTTGTTCTTACATGAACTATGCGAAATTTAAACCTAGAAAATTTTCTTAACACCGTTCCATACCTCTGTATTTTATGGTTATTAAGTAACCAAGTGAAACTCTTACTGTCCTTATACACTACAAAGGGATTTGCTAAATAATACTCAAATTTTTTTAAACATAAAGAAAGGTCCTTAAGTTCTAATCCGTATGTATATGTTTTTACTCCAATCAGATTGTGGAATCGCCCGACTAAACATAGACACAGGTCTAAGATTCCCTTCCGAGTCATATTGGCTGAAAACCCCAGAGAAATGACTCAAAGTGCTATCACAATATATAATAAAGTTTGAATTCATATCAGGAACTTTCAAAATGACCTGACTACCAAAGGCATCTTTTAACTTTTGTAGGGCTTCATCATGAACTTTAGTCCATTTAAATGGCTTTTTTACAGATCTTAATTCTTGAAGGGGAGCGATTAACTCCGAATATCCATAAATAAATTTTGAATAGAAAGAGAAAAATGAACATATTCTGTTAACCCCTTTTCGATTCTTGGGTTTGGGTATATCCTGTATTGCTTTGATTCTCTCAGGATCTATTGGCATATTGCCATTTTCAAAACAAAACCCTAAATATTTTATACTAGTTTAAAATAGACAGGACTTCTTTTTAGAAATAGTAATTCCCCAATTTCTCAGTCGGGATAATACCTCCTCTAATAGAGCTTTATGACTCTCAATATACTTACTAAATAAAATTACGTCATCAAAATATATCTCTAAATTCTTACCAATTAACCCATCGAAGACCTTCGACATCAAACTACTTAAAACAAAAGATGATAAACACTAGTCCCATTGGTACCGATTTATATCGATAGATTTTATTTTTGTTACAAAGCAGTAATATTGCGACTCTCATCAGACAGAGGAATTTGGTGGAAACAACAAGATTTAAAATCAAGCTTTGAAAATATATAAAAATCCGAAATACTAGAGATTACATTCTCCATCTTAGGAGAAGGATAGCTGTTAACCATCACCCGTTTCTTCACTTCTCCGTATGGAACTACAAGGCGCTTACTTCCAGCTGAATTTGTTACCAAAAAGCAAGGCGATGTGTAAGGAGAATAATCTACTTCTTCTATAATATCGTTCTTTAAAAGCTGGGCAATAAAAGAATCTAATTCCTTTTGCCTATGAGGTGGGAGTTGATATGGTTGCAAACGAATGGGAGTTTTATCAGCAAGTTCAATTTTGTAAGTAAAGTTCTTAACTCTACCAATTTTATTCCCAATAACATCTGAATAGGTAGTTAATAAGTTGTTAACATACTCCTGTAAATTTGAATCACATTGTAATAATTGATCAGGAACCGTATAATTACCTTGGAATTCCTCCGGTCTAGTCTCCGGTGGATGCAATATGGACTGATCAAAAACGAATTCCACTCCAGGTTCAAACATGGTGTTAACTCCGTTGTCTCTGGTTGCTGATGTCGACGGAATCGAACTCTGTTTAGAAATTCCAAGAGATCTAGGCTGAGGTGAAGCTTTCGGACAACCAAGGACGCATGGCGGCTGCTTTCCACTCACGCCACTCCTAGAAGTATATGTAGAAGCGAGAGAAGACTGGGCACACA
Organism: Thermobia domestica; assembly: GCF_964235325.1. Lineage (NCBI taxonomy): Eukaryota > Metazoa > Arthropoda > Insecta > Zygentoma > Lepismatidae > Thermobia > Thermobia domestica. The sequence goes on from NC_137465.1 coordinate 91,202,450, forward strand.
CAAGTTCATCAGATTGGATCATAGGAACCACTAACTTCCGAGCTTTTATATTATATAAATTACCGGCAACATATACCAGAGCATCATATTTCTTGTGAAAATCATTTCCAAGCAGAAAATCAAACTCATTAGAGTCCACGATAAAGAACAATTCCGAAAATTGTTGTCTTCCAATTTTAAAATATAGTCCTACTCTCTTATTCACTGTAATTTGTATATTCCCAAGACCAATCGTTTGAACATTCACCTTTTCTGCCTTTAGTTTACACCTTTTTCTAAATTCATCATAAAGATGTCGAGCTAGGTAAGAGCTCGTGCTCCCGGTATCAATCAAGCACTTAAAACGCATACCCCTTATATAAAAAGGAACAGCTAAATTTTTTCAATTCAATACCACTTTGATTTACACCTATGTTATTGTGAGTTAATTACTGAGATTCTAAATTGTTGTTAGGAAAAAATTCCGCCTTATCGTAAAATTTATGGCTAGATGGTATAGAATGCATAGCTGGAGAAAATAGTTTTTTATGCAAATTTATAGGTTCACGAGATTGCAACACTACTTGCTGTTTAGTGTTTTTCACTCCGATAAAGGAATATGATTTGCGGGTGGTACCAAGTCCCGTACACTACTGCCTTGATTACATAATTTGTAATAATCTTTTCTATATATGCAAAGCATCATAGTGTTCTGCAGCTAAATACAATTGATTTAAATCGATAGGCATACCTCTTTCAGCTAGAAATCGATGAGCAGAAGGCGATACCATATTATTGATTAAACTACAAATGGTGGCTTCATCAAAGGACATATCAAGTACGTGAATAATTGATAATTTATTATCTACGAACTCATATAGTGAATGATCCTCTCGTACGGGAACGTAGAAAAATAGTCGAATGAATTGTGTTCTACCAATAGTGGAAATAAATAGCACCACTAAATGTCTACAGTTTGCCAAGGGGAAGCGTCCTCAATGAACGATTGTATAACTTCTTGCATTTCTCCTTTTGTATGAGAAAGACAAGCTACCAACACAAGATCTAAAGGTAAACCTTTACCTCTGACAATACTATAAAGTTTTAAAAAATTGAAATGTAGACTCAGTACTGGTACCATCATTATAGGTGGACTATTAACATCATGCAACAATGATTTATAAATTCCTTCCGAGGCAAATTTCTCAAAATTTAAATTTAATGAAGCTGCCATATTAGATGATCTGTCTCTATACTTATTTTGAAAGCTCTGACTCCCTCCTGCTCTTAAATTAAGCGACGAATTCGCAAACTGTGAACTGTGTCCCACATTACTTTGTAGGTTCACGTTAAAATTCTGATCCTGAAATGGTCTATTTTAACCGCCTAGCAAAGGATCTTGAGGATTCATTTGAATATGGGCAGAAGACCTTGAATTGTCAAACATAGGATTACAAAACACATAAGAATATCCAAGAAATTCATCCCCACTAGAACTCGAAGAATCCGAAAATCTATATTTTACCTGTGTCTCCTTTGATTGGGACATCCTTACAAGCACACGACAAAATATTGAGCTCAAAGAAACCAAAAGAAAATTATTATTAATTTTATAACTTTATCAATAATTATTTGCTTATTACACAATGACCTACTAAACCTTAATTTTTTTATCGGACCCCGGCAACACTGTATTAAATATTTTGTATCATTGTTCATTTGCAACATTTATAGTATCTTAACAAGACAGGCATGGAATAAAGAAAGTATGTTATCAAGTTTAGAGGTTAATTTGACCAAATAAATACACACATATATATAAGGATATAAAGAGGAACACTTTGGCTGGACACCTCGAGCCGGACCCAGCAGCCAGCATAAATTGCCTTTCTAGTGACAGTGCTACAAAATTTTATTTTATTTAAAAATTATATATGTAACGGGTGAACGACACATATATAACTTTTAAATTGCCCCCACTACCCACAGTCCTGCGAGAAGGAACATCACCTCACTTCCCCCATTAGAATATAAAATTATAAAAGGAGAGAGAAAAGAAGTCCACTCCCCCACGGCCGAAAATAATGACGACGTGGAGTGATGGGTTCAATACTGGACAAGGCTTATTTTATATGCATTTAACTCTAGAAAGATTACCAGGAGAATTTCTACGACTACTTCTAAAGGTAAAAGTTTTTCTCTAACAAGTGAAAAATTTTTATTATAACAAAATCAGAAAGAAAATATTTAACCATTTAACAAGTAACAATAGCATAAATAGAAATCCCCGTTAGCAACAACTTCAAATTATTTTCTTTAAAAGTTTTGTTTTCAAGTAACAAATATTTTTTGAAGTTAGTATTAAATCCAATAATAAATTCAATATAGAACATAAGAACCTTTACAATACTTTTCTCAAAATGTATGCAATTCAAAGATATTGCCAAGTGGCTTCCCGAAGGAAATGAAAATGTCGGAGGAAAGAAATCCTTTAATGGGTCAACACGCATGAATTACTAGCGATAGCTCAACTGTAATTCAATAGTTTCCTTTTCCTTTTCTTCTTTAACCCGAAATTCTAGGAAATTTATCATTCATTTTGAAATCTCTACTTGCCTGAGAATTTTCCGTAACAGCAGTACATTAAATTCCTGACTAGCAACTTTTAATAAAACTTTGCAAGAAAAAACAAGAATCAATATGTTTAACTCCGGGCTTAAGTATGCCTGCATAAATCACTTGAGTTACAGTACGCTTAACTACGTTTATTTTGTTTTCTTTTCTTTTTCTGTTTTTAGAAAATAATATTTCCATAAATAACTATCAAAACCTGAATAAACTCAATAGTCAGGGTCTGTTATAATATTTAAAGAAGTTAATAAAGAAAGATTAACTTTACTAAAAATGTTTTAAAGACCCATTCTTTCTTTCAATAATTTTAAACAACCTGCATCACTCACCTCGTTTTGTAGCACTGTAACCAGCTCCTTGCTTAGAGCGGAAACCTCGGCAGCAACGTGACGTCATCTCGAACGACACGAAGCTCGCGCAAAAACACTCAAGGTTACTTATACAGTGCTTCCAACTCATAGAGAATTAATCAGCTTTGCTGTAAGCCGGAGCTTCATCTCACATTTTTTCTTTTTACAATATTTTTTTTTTATTATGAAACTTGGGTAGGTTACACTATGAATTGAAGTAATGCTTGAAAACTAATTTCTCCAGTAAATATCCAAGCAGCATTTCATGATTACTCATTTATTATGTGGCACCATTAAACACTCGACACTACCTGACAACGCTGCACTATTCAAGCAACGTTTAGCATAGCGCCGAGAACACCTAGTGATCAAGTAAAGGTTGGAGAATTTCTCCATCACTTTTGTGTTAAATTCCTTTATTGTGGTATTATAGTGTTTGTGTGTAGACAACATTGTTAGTGCATTGAGTCTGCCTTGACATATCGAATTCCTTAGACAAATCTTCACTCTTTTTAATGTACTGAAACAATGTTTTGATTCAACTGTAGCTACAGGTGTTCTCAACACTATGTCCACCTGTTTTGACACTTTAGAAAATGTATCTGTTAAGTCACTGTCACACAAAAATAGTAATAAATCACTGGCGTTATTAATTGCGCAAAGAATATCATTGCTGTGTTTGGCTGATTTGAGCTTTTCTTTCTTAGCATCGGTAGGAACGGGATACAACTGTTAAGTTATTTTCCGGAAACGAATGTTTTAAAGCGGAAAAGTTCTGAGGATTCACCTATTGAAGACTATGCGTAATACTTTCTAACAACACGCTTACTTCATTCATTTTCGCACAACCACACGAAAACATAGGGGGAAAATAGCACAAAAGACACTAAGAAGACGCACGTCTAAACTGAGTGGTGGACACGAGGTTGATTTTGGATCCCTTTAGCCAGGGGCGGATCCAGGGAGAACGATCGGGGCAATTGCCCCCCCCCCCCCGAAGAGGAAACTTTCTTTATTTTATATATAAATAAAACTCATCCGAGAACTCTTAAAAGAAGCTCTAAGTAACAGTATTGCGACCTACCGGTCCCCCGAGAAGTCCGTCCTGGATCCGCCCCTGCCTTTAGCAGAAGTAAGACAAGAGAGCAAATCAAGGGACAAAAGACCTGAAAGTGCGGAATCAATCAACAACCTCTAAAGACAAAGCGAATTTTGGCAGAAGCAAGCTTCAAACCTTTTCATTCGGAAGGGGGCGGATGCAATCGTGTGATGAGGGCCTACGATTCTTGGCCCATGCCACCTATATTCAAGCTGGGATTTCCGTTGTTCGCCACACGAGTCAATGCGAGATGATGCTAAGTCCACACTGAAACAGCCTAGGCCCTTTCTACCTTTATTTTGTACTGACCGCATGAATAGCGTGCCCATCATTGTAAGTAGTACATGGAAAATCTGATTTGAAAGAGTCAAAACTACTGTTTTTGGTTCAGGGTGAAATTACAGCATTTTTCTATGTGAATACGAAAACGATGGGAGGGCCGATCCCATCGAGCCCCTTATCGCGGTTCGCCTCTCTCTCTCTCTCTCTCTCTCTCTCTCTATATATATATATATATATATATATATATATATATATAAAATTTCCCTGAAATTATCGGTTATTTCCCGTTCTAACTTTTTCCAATAACAACAATATTTAGGTTTGTAGAGCTTATTGAAGCTACTGAAAATACCTACCTACCGATAACCTCACTCAAAACTTGTTGATGCAGAGGTGAAAATTTTACAATATGGATCGAGGGGGAATTTAATGCACTATATGAATCTTCAAAATAACAGTTTTTAGAAGATATTAATATTAGGATGTAGCAGATAATTTAATTAGAGTGTAGCCAACAATTTTGTACATATTTTATGTTTCTTCTCCCTACGATGTTGTAATAAAAATCCAATAACTCAATTTTTCACTTTTGTTCTGATAAATTTTGTAAAATTTTCCATTTTTACCCTTTCGGGAAAACGTTAATTTCTTCAACTTTCACACAATAACAAGTACTAATTCAATATCATTTTAACGAGATATGGTTTATGTGTCTACTGTGTTTACAACCTGCATTATAGTCAGTTAAAGTGTATGCTATGGTTTTCACGAAAATTTTGGCATCGGAAATAGGCTACCCACTATGCTGGCCATAGTGACTAAACCCGACCCGGGATTTTTTTGGGACTTTCTCTGAGTTACTGAATAGAGTATCATGATCATTTTAGAAAAGATTTTTGAATTGTTTTTTTGTTTCTTCTCCCAACAATGTTGTAATAAAAATTTCAAAACTCAATTTTTCACTTCTGTTTTGGGAAATTTTGTAAAATTTCTCTGTTTTCCTTTAGGGAAAATGGAAATTTCCTTAATTTTTACACAATAACAACAATTAATTAAATATGTTTTCAATGAAGTATGGTTCATATCTCTACTGCGTATACAAAATGTATTATCATCAGTTAAAGTGAATGCTAGGTATCCTCGAAAACTTTGGCATTGGAAATAGGCTACCCAATATGCCGGCAATAATGACCAAATTCGACGCGGTATTTTGTGGGACTTCCTCTGAGTTACTGAATAGAGTATCATAATCATTTTAGAGAAGTTTTTTTTTGTTAGTTTGTTTGTTTCTTCTCCTTACAATGTTGTAATAAAAATCTCAAAACTAAATTTTTCACTTCTCTTCTGGGAAATTTTGTAGAATTTCCCTTTTTTCCCTTTCGGGAAAACGTAAATTTAAAACTTTTTACACAATAACAACAATTAATTAAATATGTTTTCAACGAGGTATGGTTCATATCTCTGCTGTGTTTACAACTTGTATTATAGTCAGTTAAAATGAATGCTATGTCTCCTCGAAAACTTTTGGCATTGGAAATAGGCTATCCAATAAGGCGGCCATAGTGACCAAATCAGACGCATGATTTTTTGGGACTTTCTCTGAGTTACTGTATAGAGTATCATGATCATTTTAGAAAATGTTTCGGCTTTTTTTTTAATGTCCGGGTTTTGCCCTTTTCGGTCTAATTGCAATGAACTATAGGTATATTATGGTATAACATATTTATGAGCCTTCCAGATATTGGTCTATTTGGTATAATGTTTCTAACCCAGGAGCGTGATTTCAGATTTTGCTTGGGGGGGGGGCAAAACCCCTCGATATAAGTAAAATTTCGCGTTTTTCACTCATTTACTACTACTCTATTGACAAAATCTATATAAATCTCAAACTCAGGGGGGGGGCAAATGCCCCTCCCTGCCCCCCTAAATGACGCCCCTGTTCTAACCACTTTTAAAAATTGCTGCTTGACGTTGTCCTAACGTACATTACCATTCTTTCACAATATATGAAATATATCATACACATTTTTTAAAAAGTGGATATAATCTTAATTCTCAAGATAACCGTAAGTCAATTTACATCTATTTCTGAATATAGCATATGAAGACTAGGTGGATCTAGTGGCTGTTCTTTTTTTAAATCATTAATTCTGGTAAGTGAGCACTGAGCAAATTGGATGAAAAAATAAAACAGTAGCAGTTGACTTTTTGCTTAGTCTACTAGTGGTTGAATTGCCTGAAAAAGGACTTTTTCTGGAGTCCGGAAAAGCTGGTGTATTTTCGTGGTAAAGAGGTTGTTAACTGGGGGACGATTATAGGATCTGAAATGCGGGTCATGCACACTAAAATCGGGTAGTATGGCAACCTACTCTGATCATTTGTTTGCTCATCCTATATGCTCAAAAGCTTTTTCTATTCCAAACCAGTGTGTAAATTAAAGAACAGCTTATAGTAAGGATAAAGTGTACATCCGAGAAAATTAACCCGGGAGACATCTTATGGGAGATATCCAGTTCTACAGAGGAAAGTTTAAGGTACAAAGTAAAATCTTTGCAACCCTTGTACTTTCGTCTTGTTTCAATGGAGCTTTCATAGTCCTTCTACAAGTAAAATGGACAGGTTTATTTGCTTACAAAGTGGCAACACACACAAGTAATATTCAAGCTATGAATTAAGATTTACGGCGAAAATCCCTATGATACAGAAGTCATAAGTCCATTTGTATTATATATCAGGTAAACAAATTATCTACACATATTGACAAGGAAATACTGTAATTAGCGTACAAAGAACAAAATACTTAACAGGAACGTTCCAACTATAATTCATTCTTTATAAAGATGCTTTTCCACCCACTTTTCGATCATAGTGCGCGTTTACATTTTTTGCGCAAAACTAGTACCTTAATTTTATCAACCTCTCTTAACAATTACCGTATCATTCTATCTTGTACAACATTCAATTCTGTCTCAAAACAATACGTGTCGGTATTTTAATCGTTTCATCATTTTCGAAGCTAAAATTTATTGGTTTGCGTAAGAATTCCCACCCCGCACTTAAGGTCTGAAGTAAATGAAACTTTTGATGCATAAATTTCTTATACTAGCTTGATTAGCCTATATCTTCATTCCAATTCCTGAATGACTGAACTCAGTCCCCATAAGGAACGTCTACTGAGTTTTCAAAACTCGCGTCCGGGAAATAGATTTCTCCAGAGTAGTAGGAGCTCTGTTGGAGCAAGAGTGTTTTTTGCTTAGTGTTACTTTTCTGGATGCAGTTAATACAACCACATGTTCTCAAGTAATAGTAGACACACTGTACCACTACAGCATTGAATATGAGAATATTCTTAGTGTTATCTCAGACAGTGCACGTTATATGTGCAAGTGTTTCGACACGTTGTTTGTGACAGGGAACGCATATTGTTCATGTGCACTACAGCGTTGGTCACACAAAGTGAGCTTATTTGGAGATATCTGGCAGAACACTTGAAAGAACTTAATAATTTTGTGTGCAATGTGAAAAATGAACTTTTGAACGCAAGAAAACTCAAAAGCAAGTAGGCCTACCAGAGATTTCTTAAGGAGAAGTATCCTGATCTTGAACCCAAGTTATTTCCCGAACCAGTTCTGACTAGGTGGAGTAGTTGGTTCCATAGTGGTGCGTATTTAGACAAATGCTTATAACCAATAGATCAGCTCGTTTCAAAATGCGACGATCTAAATTCTCAAGCTCAAACGCTCAAAAGTTATTTGAAAGACGAGAAGCTAATTTTGAAGGCTCAGTTAAGTTTTGTTAGTGATAATTGTGGTAACCTCGATTTTATAACTTTCACCGAGACGAACAAATCTCCTACAGCACATCTGTTGAGTAGTCATCTTGACAGACTCAGTACTCAAATGGACGGTTTTCTGCAGGGCCCCTTTAGTAAAAAAAATCTAAAGCAAACTTACGTTTGTTACCAAGCAAAAAGAGAGTGTTGAATGCGACTTGAAATGAATGAATACGTCGAACCATGGTTTGTTCCTACGTATTTCCGTGTGTCCCAATTTTTCTTTTGCTGAAATGTTAGTGTTGTTTCCAATTTCAATCCAAGTATCCTCAACCCTAGTGCAGTCCGAATCTTCTAAAGCCGAGAATCTATTCGAAACTTCAATCTGGTATTCCTCTCGTATCTGGCTCTCTTCTAATTTCTTTAAATTAAATCTCTCTGTTTTCAGACATTGAACATTTCCTTTATTCAACGAAAATCTCTCTCTTATTATCGCTTCTATCTACTAAAATGTAATCAATTTGATTGTGTGTTTTTCCATCTGGTGCTGTCCAAATGTATTTATGAACATCGCGAGGCGGGTATTTTGTCTGCTTTACGATAAGATTTTTGGATATTGCAAAGTTCACGAGTTTAATACCTTTGTCATTACTTTCGTTATGAATTTTAGCAGACACACAAAAAGCAGTTAATCTACTTTCTGTGAAAACTTAAAAGTACAGAAAACTATTGTTCGTTAGTCATAATTGTGTATGTAGGCCCTACTTGAATAATTCTCTACTTGAATAAAAATTGTTCAAAAATAATTTTTGTGTTCATTTGTATATTTTTTTTAACATTTTGCGAATTATTCGCGCTTACCGTTTCATCTAATTTAGAGGATAATCGGAAGTTTACTATATATACATAAGGGGTATATATATATATATATATATATATATATATATATATATATATATATATATATATAAGGGGTATCCAGAAGTCATTCTCCTTGGGCGTTCGCTGCCATTTTGTGCAGTAACTTTCGCCCGTTCAGTGTGCAATATCCAGCTGTAGACGTGTGGAGTTCGTACTGTTTCTGTTTTGTTCATAATACATTGTTGACGTGAGTGCTTCGATTGAAAATTCGGCCAGTTGGGAGGCGAGGTCAGTCATATAGATTTGTTGATGTAAAAGACGAAACCGATTAACATTCATCAGCAAATGTGTAAGGTTTACGGTAAAGATGTGATCAATGAGAGTGTAGTGAGGGTTTGGAGCCTCATGTTTAAGGAGAGCCTCACAAATGTTTACGATGAAGACTGAAGTGAGTGACCAAGCGTTGTGACAAATAAGCTGGTCACAAAAATCAATGACAATATTCACTAAAATCGCCGTTTTAGGATAACAGAACTCTTGCTTGAGTTTTCGCAATTTTTTCTAAATTTCTTGCATGGAGTTGTGACCCCAGAAGTAAGGATACAATCAGTTTTGTGCCAGATGATTCCTGAAAATTTTGACAGCTTCACTTGTTCATCGCTATGATAAGTGCCTGAACTTTTACGGTGACTGTGTCGAAAAGTAGTGTACAAATATTTATATAATAAAACGATATCCAATTTCACTTATCTACTTTTTATCCCAAGACGCGACTTACTTTCTGGATACCCTTTCTCTCTTTCTTTCTTTCTTATACACCAATCAATAGGACAGTACCTAACTTAATATGGACATTCAGTAAAGTGTATCGTCAATAATAATAATAATAATAATAATAATAATAATAATAATAATAATAATAATAATAATAATAATAATAATAATAATAATAATAATAATAAAAGTTGGGAATCGCTGCCTTAGACACTTGCACAACAAATTTGGTTTAGGTCCTTCCAGTACTTATCGAGCAATAAAGTACCGATAGAGTACATTTTCCTTTTTTATCTTTATTTTTTAGTTCTCTTATTTTGTTGTTAATCAATCTTAACTGTTCAGTAATTTGTAAGTCATTTTGTAAATTAAAATAACTGAAGACAAACAAGAAATATTGATAATACTTCCACTGCACCCACTGTAGCGCCGCCTATGGTGGTTATCTATATATGATAGGGCGCCACTTAATAAGAGCCATTTTGTCTATATATAATATAAAATATTTAATTTCAAATAGAAAAATATTATAAATGAAGAAAAACAAGCAATATATCTTACACCAAAAACGATTACAAATATCTGATGAACCATACTACCTAGGTACCCTCATGCGCAAAAAGAAAAAAAAACGCGTATACTGTAACTCACGATTTTTCGCAATTATTCCATTTTCCTTATGTTTATGGGTAAAATTCAGTTATTAGTAAGTGGAGATAATAGAAAGCAATCCATCTAAGGAGATATTTCCAAAAAATATAATAAAATAATAAAAATATCAGCAAAAAACAAAATTATGTTCGGTTTTGTGTATACTGGGAATAATGTTTTCGAGGGATTTTTTGCAGAGCAGAGCGCGATTGCAGAGGGAATAACAGAATTCGTATGGGGAGAGTTGAATCAAGGAACTGGAAAGTAGAGTAAAATATTGCATTTATTGGCTTAAATCTAGGGTGTAAATTGTCTGCCAAATATAAATTAGTTTCTGTAACCAAGATGTACGGAAATATAGAAACAAAGAGAAATACTGTTGTCTTAAGTTTGGAAGTGACATGCTCTACAGCCATGAACATTATTTGTTAAGAAAAAGACAGGCACCAAGAGGTAGTCTGTGTGGTCAAGTGCTTAGCGTGTCGGGTTGGTAATTCTTATACTGTTTTGACACCAGATCGAATCCCATCCGATCCCATCCACTTTTTTCTTTACAAAACATTGTAGAAAGTGTATAATCTTTATGTTAATAAGAACCTAAACAATCTAATAATGAAATAACTTTTTGTTTTTTCTGATGACGTATTTATTCTGAGTTATTTTACTATTACTAATAGCTATTGTTTTCAGTTTATGGTATGGTATGCTTAAATTATTCCCTATCCGTTTTACAGAGCAGAAGTAACTTCAACTCAGTGCGAGTATGTCTGTGAGCCAGGAACAGAAAAAAACAAAACATGCGCGACCTGCAGCCTTACACACAGCGTGACCAGCACAGTCCACAGTCACAGCGATAGCTCGTTGACATGAAAAAAAAAAGTTGATGTTAAATTACTGCTCTAGTGTCTCTGTGTGTGTGTTTCTTTTTAGAGTATTGACTCTCTCTCTCTCTCTCTCTCTCTCTCTCTCCTTTTCTTTCATATCCACAAGTGCAATTTGCAATCATAGGTCTGTGTAAGAAATAAAGAATACTTTCTTTAAACAGAACTAAATTTTACAGCTCTATTTGTGAGGAACACGAATGCTTCCAAAAGATGCGATGAATATTAACTGTAATCCTATCGATCTTCCGAATTATACAGTAGCGTGAAAAACGGATAATAAAATGATGTAACATGCATAAGCTTTTTTTTTGCTGACAACACATTAAACATAATAAATTAAATTTTTGGGATTACAAATTATCACATTACATGTCGGTGTAGGCCTGTTCGTTTTCACATTCGAGCGACGAAAGAAGAAAGTGTGGTGATAGCTATAAAAACCGAATACCAGATTTCAATGATTTCAATGGCTCCTACATATCGAAAAAATTATTTTTCGATGTCTGTCCATCTATTCGTCTCTCGATTCGTCACGCTTTTACATGCACTCAAATAGAGGCCATACTGTTCTACGTATCAGAACCGATTTCTAGACATAACATTTGAATAAGATACTATCTTTCGAATTTTATATCCTTTGACACCTAAAAGTAAGGGTAATTTACTGAAGGATTGAAATTTAAAATAATTCAATTTTCTCAAGAAAGAAAGCTGTGACGATTTTATTTACTTTTTATAAATATATATTTTATTAACAAATCTCCACCGTATATGAATAATTTTTCTGAAAAAAATTTATATGGTGTAATTTACTGTGTATAGTAAGCGTTCTTTTTGCACAATTTTCTCAACCACATTCATAAATAAACGTATCATTAATAACCTAACAATATGACAACTCGTTCGAAAAAGTAGTTTACTCTTAGAGTGAGCTTTGCCTCGATGGTTTTCCCAAGTAGAAGAAAATGGATCGATCTGGGCCAACCTAGGCCAACCTAGCTCATACTAGAACAACTCAGGAGCCCCTGGGAAAATGACCACCGTGCACCGTTAGCCCACGGTCTTTTACGACCTCCATTTTAGGGGTGAATTTATTCCCTTTTATGACCACTTTTTAGGGGGTGTATTCGTTCTCTTTTACGACCTCCATTTTAAGGGGGTGAACTCGTTCCCTTTTACGAGCATATTTTTCAACCCCTACGAACAGATAGAAGAGCACATAAAACTACGTAACATAGCAAGGGTGTACTCGTTCTCTTTTACGACCTCCATTTTAAAGGGGTGAACTCGTTAGCACTTTTTCAACCCCTATTTTAATTATGAACACACAGAAGAGCAGATAACACATAAGAGTACGTAACACACAGCAGAACAGATAACAGATAAGAATATAAAACATAGAAGGGGTGTATTCGTTCTCTTTTATGAGCATATTTTTCAACCCCTATTTTAACATAGCAGAAATTACACTGAGATTATGAACACAGAACAGAGGCACTTTTTCAACCCTTATTTTAACATAGCAGAAATTACACTGAGACTATGAACAGATAATACATAAGAATACATAACATAGCAAGGGTGAACTCGTTCCCTTTTACAACCCCTATTTGAACATAGTAGAAATTACATAAAACTAAGACAATAATGAGGGTGTATTCGTTCCACCGAAGATTAAACATAGTCCATTTTAAAGGGTGAACTCGTTCTCCAACCCCTATTTTAAAATAGCATAGAATACACTGAAACTATGAACATACAGCAGAACAGATAATACATAGCACAGCTAATAAAACAACATGGCTTATTTTCCAGCAACACATAGCAGACATAAGACTACGGGGGGGGGGTGTACTCGTTCTCATTTTTCAACCCTTATTTGAACATAACAGATAATACATTCGAACCATATAGCAAAGATTCTTTTAAGGAGTGAACTTGTTCTAACCTATATTTGAACATAGCAGAGATTATTTTAAGAATGCGAAACTTCTGTGTTTTGTTATCAGTTACATAGTAACTTCCGCCATATGTAGATAATTCTCATTACGTCATTCATCCGGATTTTAAAAACATTGAGCTAGTTTTCTCTTTAACAGACAATACGGTCATTCAACGATAGGAATCTCTGAACGTAATGTAATCAATTACAAAGGTATAAAAAAGTGGGGAATCCCCGAGGATGACTCATACCTATTGCGCAATATTGCGCAATGCGGTCAGACAGGTATAAAAGACTGACCGACATGTCTTTTTGTAATCACTTCCTGTTTGCCGTCTGAAGCGTAAAGTTCAGATATTTTTTTGTGTGTGCGTTTATACTATTAGTGTGGTTTATTAATAGTGTGGTTTTGTTTTCTTTTGTAAGTAAGACATTTTATAATAATAATAATAATATATTATAAAAACTCAGTTCAGAATTATTATAGTAACTTTGAGGAGTTAGTTTTAAAAAAAATAGCAACAAAAAAGGTTAAATCAAATACTATCAATTCTATTTAATAATAATTTAAAAAAAATTATTTTAAAATGTGATACTGATTTAAATGAGGATAGTGGATGTTTTTTAAAGAATAAAAGAAAAGACTGTTTAGATATATTAAAACAGGAACAAGATAATTCAGCATTTAAAGTAAATTTTTCTTTGGCTACAACTTTTGTAAAACCAGTAGATTTAGAAACATGTCGATTGTTTGTAAATAGTGGTAACGAAATTATTTTGCCGAGTACAGATGTGAATTCTATAATATAAAAACTATTTAATAAAATTTTAGTTGAACAAGAAAATAGAGCAATTAAGAAATCAGGGTGGTCTTTATGTTCTGAACCAAACCATCACATAGAAATTAAAATCAGTAAATATGATCCTCTTTCCGCTTCTTCGTTTATAAAATTACCTCAATGGATTTTATCTACAAAATGTGTTTTAAATATTCAAAATAATGATAATAGATGATTTATGTACAGTATTCTAGCTGCGTTGCATCCCGCAAAAGATAATCCATATCGTGTGAATAATTACATACAATATATTAATACTTTATTACCATTATTTGAAAAAAACAATATAAAATTTCCCTTTGAAATAGAACACATAAGCAAATTTGAACATATGTATAATTCTGTATTTCCTAAGGAACAAATTTCCGTTAATATATATGGCATTGATTATGATCATGAAACTATTTTCCCGTTACGTATAAGCGAAAACACATGTGTAGATAAACGTATAGATTTACTGTATTGTGAAGAAAATTGCAACAGTCATTATTGTTTAATAAAAAATATCAATGCGTTATTGAAGAGTCATAAAGAGAAAACTTATGTAAAATTGCCTCAATGGATTTTATCCACAAAATGTGTTATAAATATTGAAAATAACGATAATAGATGTTTTATGTATAGTATTCTAGCTGCGTTGCATCCCGCAAATGAACATTCACATCGTGTGAATAATTACATACACTATATTAATACTTTATTACCATTATTTGAAAAAACCAATATAAAATTTCCCGTCGAAATAGAACACATAAGAAAATTTGATCATATGTATAATTCTGTATTTCCTAAGGAACAAATTTCCGTTAATATATATGGCATTAATTATGATCATGAAACTATTTTCCCGTTACGTATAAGCGAAAACACATGTGTAGATAAACGTATAGATTTACTGTATTGTGAAGAAAATTGCAACACTCATTATTGTTTAATAAAAAATCTCAATGCGTTATTGAAGAGTCATATAAAATTGCCTCAATGGATTTTATCCACAAAATGTATTATAAATATTCAAAATAACGATAATAGAAGTTTTATGTATAGCATTCTAGCTGCATTGCATCCCACAAAAGGTAATCCACATGGTGTGAATAATTACATACAATATATTAATACTTTATTACCATTATTTGAAAAAACAAATATAAAATTCCCCGTTGAAATAGAACACATAAGCAAATTTGAACATATGTATAATTCTGTATTTCCTAAGGAACAAATTTCCGTTAATATATATGGCATTAATTATGATAATAAAACTATTTTTCCGTTACGTATAAGCGAAAACACAGCTGTAGGTAAACATATTGATTTATTATATTTAAACTCTCATTATTATTTAATTACAAATTTAAATGGTTTAGTCAGACATCAGTTAGGTAGTCATCAAACATTTATTTGTAGACGATGTTTAATATCTTTTTATAACAAATCAAAATTAGATGAACATGACAAACTATGTAAAGAACACACTCCATCCAAAATTAACATGCCGAAACAAGGAGAAGTTTTAAAATTTCGAAAATTGAAATTGTTATTACAGAATGATGTGATAATAATTGCAGATATGGAAAGTTTATTAAAACTTATAAATAAACAAAGTGGATCTCATACAATACAAATTCACCAACATATACCATGCAGTTTTGGTTATATTGTATGTTGGAGTAACAACTATATGAAATCAGATTTGGTTATTTATCGGGGAGAAAATGTATCGATGAAGTTTATGTCTGCTATGGAGAATGAATTAGGAAAAATCATAAACATATTAGATCAACAAAAACCATTAATACCATTAAATAGTTCTCAGTTACAGGAGTTTAACCTATCCACTGAATGCTCGGTTTGCGATAGTAAATATACGAGTAACAATAGAAAAGTAACAATAGTAACAATACGGGTAACATCATAACCATTTAACTGGTCAATTTATTGCCACGGTGTGCAACAATTGTAATTTACAAATTAAACGTCAAAGTAATTTTATCCCTGTCTTCTTCCATAATTTGTCTGGGTATGATGCACATTTATTTGTGAAAGAATTAGGTTGCACCCCTGGAAATATTTCTGTAATTGCTGAAAGCACTGAGAAATACATAACATTCTCTAAACACTTTAATTTTAATGGTAGACCTATCGAGTTACGTTTTGTAGTCTTATTTAAATTCCTGCCGTATAGTCTCGAAAATTTGGTGTCAAAATTAAAACCTGAGCAATTTGTCTATACAAAGCAATATTTTTCCGATGGAAAGTTTCCTTTAATTCTCCGTAAGGGAATTTATTTTTATGAATACATAACAAATTTAGATACATTTAAAGAAACTGAATTTCCTGGAAGAGAGGCGTTTAGTAGCAAATTGAATGGAACACAAATTTCCGAGACTGATTACCAATATGCAAAACTGATTTGGCGTGTTTTTAAATGTGAAAATTTAGGGGACTACCACGATCTATATTTAAAATGTGATGTACTTCTCACAGCAGATGTGTTGGAGAATTTTAGAAAGACATGTTTAAATGCTTTTTGTATTGATCCGATTAATTGTTTTACTGCACCTGGGTTGGCATGGCAAGCCATGTTATATAGAACAAAAATTGAACTTGAACTTTTATCAGATATCAATATGTATATGTTTGTAGAAAAATCGATTCGCTGAGGTATTACTCAAGCTGTGTTAAGGTATGCCAAAGCTAATAATCCTTATGTACATGATTTTGATGCGGAAAAAGAAAAATCTTATTTACTGTATATTGACATGAACAATTTGTACGGACTATCAATAATTGACTATTTACCATATGGTGGTTTTCGGTGGGAGGATAAAATTGACAATTGGCAAGACAAACATAAATATATCAATTGGCCCACGGATAGTGAATGGGGATTTTTTCTAGAAGTGGACTTAGAGTATCCAAATTATTTACACGAATACCATTCTGATTTTCCATGTGCTCCCACTAATGAAGTTCCACCGAATGGTAAATACTCAAAATTACTATTGACACTTAAATCAAAATCGAATTATATCTTGCAATATAGAGTATTACAATTTTATCTAAAACAAGGTTTAATATTGGTAAAAGTACATAAAATATTATGGTTTCGTCAATCTAAATGGTTTGCATATTATATTCAAGAAAATACTCAACGCCGTGCAAATGCTACAATTGAATTTGAAAAAGATTTCTATAAGTTATTAAATAATTCTGTATACGGAAAGACAATGGAGAATGTACGAAAACGAATTGATATAAAATTAATTAACAATGAAAAAATTAGTAGCGCAAAATCAGTTTCAAAATTGGGTAAAATTGGCTGATAATTTGGCATTATTTCATATGGTAAAAAAATCGGTAACCCTTAATAAACCAATTTACGTAGGAGCGACTGTTTTAGAGTTATCAAAATTAGCTATATATAACTTTCATTATAATATAATGAAACCGCGATATGGAGATAAAATTAGAATTGCATATATGGGTACTGACTCTTTTATTTACCAAATTAAAACTAACAATATTTATAACGATATAAAAAATATGAATGACTATCTTGATACCTCAAATTATCCTGAAAATAATTCTTTATATAGCACAAAAAATAAACACATTTTGGGTAAAATGAAAGACGAATTAGGTGGAGTTCCTATGATTGAATATGTTGGGTTACGAGCAAAAAATTATGCAATAAAAACTGGTGAAAATAAAGAATTGAAAAAATGTAAAGGGATTAAGAAAAATATAGTTAAAGAACAAATTACGTTTGACGATTATAAATTATGTATATTTAAAAACGAAACGATTCATAAAACACAATTTGAAATTAAAAGTAAATACCATAATTTAACAACAAATCAGGTGACAAAATTAGCGTTAGATCCGTATGATGACAAAAGAAAAATTTTAAATTGTAATATACACACTGTTCCTTGGGGGTATTATAATAAAGATGTAAAATGTACGATTTGTATATTGTAAATACGATATAATTTTTTTGGGGATATATTAGTATTAAAAAAATATGTCACAATCAGTTCGAGAACAAATAGTTGCAGAATTACATAAAAGTGCAAGACGAAACTATCCCCGAATACCCGTTATAACGAAAGGGATTCATGATTTATGGCAAGCTGATTTAGTTGAAATGAATAGTGGAAAATTGAAAGGTCTAGCAAAAATTAATCGAAATTTCAAATATTTATTAACTGTGATAGATACGTTCTCTAAATATGCTTGGGCTATTCCTGTGAAAAATAAAACTGGGAAAGAAATTACACAAGCATTTATAACAGTACTGAGAAAAGCAAACAAAAGCCCTAAATTTTTACAAACTGACAGGGGTCGAGAATTTTATAATTCAGAGTTTCAGAAGGCAATGAACCAAAATAACATTAAACATTATTCCACGTACAGTGATGTGAAAGCAAGTATTATTGAAAGATTTAATAGATCATTACGTAATTTAATGTGGAGACAATTTACACTGCAGGGAAATTATAAATGGATTGGCATTCTGCCGGAATTACTACATAAATATAATAATTTTATTCATTCCACTATTAAAATGAAACCTATCGACGCTATTAAAAAAGAAAATGAAAAACATCTATTGACAAACATCTATTGCAAAAAGTTTTCTGTGATAAAAAGAAAAAGTAAATTTAAGATAGGTGAATATGTAAGAATTAGTAAACTTAAGCGTCCTGGTTTTGATAGAGGTTTTACACGCAATTGGAGTACAGAAATTTTTCGAATTGCTAAAATTTTCTTCACTAATCCTCCGACATATCACTTAGTAGACTCAAATAATAAACTTATTGAAGGAAGATTTTACGGACACGAATTACAATTAACGAAATTTCCAAAAACATATTTAATTGAAAAAGTGTTGCGAAAGAAAAATAATAAGGCCTATGTGAAATGGTTAGGTCTGCCAAAAAGTGAAAATTCTTGGATCGATTTAAAACATACTATATTGTAAAAAAAAAGAGAAGTCAAGAATTTATAGGTGAAGCATGTCGTCACAAGTATTTCTTGTAGATTTTATAATTTCAAAAGGTGAATTTTATATTTTAAATTCTAGCAACACTGTAAATTTTCGTTGCTTAGTTAAATTGTCATCATCATCATCATCACGAGGTCTATCAGTATCACAAGTAAAAAGTATATTAAACCAAATTTGTTCTTCCACAAACGGTTTTTTTATGTAAAGGAGAAAAGAAAGCAAAATATTTAAAAACGCTATTTAAAATAAATGCAATATATCTGTAATAGAGATGGAATGGAAAATTCCTTTTACATGTATGGTAGCAGATCCTACAGGATGTGGAAAATCATATTTTGTTAAAATATTTCTTGACCATTATAGTAAGTTATTTAAAAATATTGTATGGTGTTATGGTGAATGGCAACCGTTGTATGTTACTCTTTCAAACTGTACGTTTAAAGAAGGTTTACCTCAAAATAATGAATTTCAAGCACACGAAGGTCCACATCTTGTCATTATTGATGATTTAATGCGTGAGTGTGACCATCGGATTGTAGATATTTTTACTAAAGGTAGCCATTATAGAAATATAAGTGTAATATTTATCACAGAGAATATTTTTCATCAACAAAAAGGAATGCGGGATATTTCGTTAAATTGTCATTATATTGTTTGTTTTAAAAATCATAGAGACAAAGCTCAAATTAATTATCTCGCACGACAATTGTATCCAGGTAATACAAAATTTATTCAAGAAGCATATCAAGATGCAACTCGAATTGCACATGGTTATTTACTCTTTGATTTAAAACAAAATACTCCTGATGAGCAGCGAGTTCGAACAAATATCTTTCCAACAGATTATTTTAATTATGTTTATGTACCTGTAAAAAAGTAATAATTGTAATATGGTTTATATTCTATATATTATATTCTATTGGTTTATATATTATGCACATTTGTTAAAACTTTTAGCAAAGTCAAAACCGAAAGCACGTAAAGCAATTTTACAAAATGCAGATCCTGATTTAATTCGCTCTATTTGTGAATGTTCCTATAACGTATTACAGGGAAATGTTCCATTAAATAAAACAGAGATAAATAAGCTAAAAAAATATAAAAAGGAACTGAGATATTTGGTGAAAAAAGGTCCGTCATTAAAACAAAAGAAGAAACGAATAATTATACAAAAAGGTGGTTTTCTTACTGCTTTGCTTGCACCTATTATTGGAGGTATACTATCTAGTTTAATTAAATAATTATGCAAAACGCACAAAAACTTATTTTAATCTCACCAGAAAAATTACATCATTATCAAACGATATCTAATCTTGATGATGAAATCAAAGAAATTTTAAATAATAAAAGTTTAAATGCAGAAGAAAAATGGACAAAATATAGAGAAGTCTTACAAAAATATTTAAATATAATTCAAAAACCGGCAGCAGTTACAACAACAGCAACAACTACTACTACTACGGAGGAAGAAGAACAAGAGGACGAGGAGGAGGAGAAGGAGGATGATGAAATAATATCTACTCTCCCTGAAATTTGTAAACGTAAAGCGAGACCTTTATTACGTAAATTGAAACAAAATCCAAATATTCAATGGGACGATAATGGAAATGTGAATATTAATAATAAATTAATTCCAGGTGCAAATATAGTGGATTTGATATCCGATTTTGTTAGATGTCGTAAGAAAAATATTTCAGTTGCCGGCTGGAAACCTTTTGCTACATTATTAGCAAAAGCCAATATACCCTTAGAGTACATTGGTAATCCTCAACGAATAGATTATATTAGAAAACTAACAGAAGACGAAGAAGACGAAGAGGATGGTCCTCCACCCCGTAAACGCAAATGGTGTACTTATAAGCAATAATAATAATATTCTATTGTAATCTATTGATATTTTTAAGTATATAGAAAGAAAGAAAGAAAGATGAATGAGCCCTACCTTAATTATTACATACATCAAGCAGGAGGTAATTATAACGTGTATAGAGGTACAGCATATCAAGAAGGTTATGGCATTGGTAGTTTTCTAGGAGGTTTATTTCGTACTGTATTTCCTTTATTAAAACAAGGTGCAAAAACTGTTGGTAAAGAATTGATACGTACAGGAATTAATGTAGCAGGAGATGTACTAGATAATAATAGACCTATTGAAGAGTCTTTGTATGATCGATGGCAAGAAGCTAAAACAAATTTAAAAAATAAAGCTCAAAATAAATTAAATCAAGTGTTGGAAGGATCTGGAAGAAGAAAAAGAAAGAAACTTCATTTTAGTGGTGCTGGTGGTGGTGTGAAACGGATAAAAACATCCAAAGATATTTTTGATTAATTATGGAGCAAAGTGATAGTTTTTATCTCACACTTCCTAGCAATAGTTCTATGGAATATTTTCCTCAAAATACTCTTGCTTGTTATACTACTAAATTATATCAACCTTTTGTACTGGAGAAGGGAGTGTGGGAAACAGCTGTTGTTGAAGTGCATTATACAAGTTCATTTCAGAATGTTTCCAAATATACAAATAATATTTATTATCGTCTCATTAATACAAAAAACTGGAACATAACTCAAATCTTACCAGGCCACTATTATCATGTTGATGATATTCTATCTCAAATTAATCATAAAAGTGATATATTAAATTTACAATTAAAAGTCAAAGCATCAGTGAAACGAATTGAGGTTAATAGAGTAATAAAAGATCAAGAGAAGCATATAGAAGTACGCCTATCTCCTGAACTAGCCAGAATACTAGGTTTTGATCATATTCAGCAAGAAGATATTGCAGTTGTTCATCATGCTCGTTATCCACCTGATTTACAAAAAGCGCTACCTACACTTATGTATATTTACAGTGATATTGTAGAACCACAAATGGTGGGTGACACCGTAGCTCCATTGTTACGTATTATAAATACAAATATTACAGAGCATGGTATTAATAATGTACATATTTTTGATAATCCTTATTATGTCACTGTGCAACGTAAACAATTTGATCAAATTATTATTGGTTTAAGAGATAGTACAGGTAATCCACTTCCTTTCCAATATGGCAGTGTATGTGTAAAATTACATTTTCGTAGACGTAATATGGTATTGTAAATTTTACCATGTGTGAATATTAATAGTAAGAAAAGAGAAAAATGCAGTGTGAGTGTATGAAATCAGAATTAGATTTATTTCCTGGTTTACCCACTCAAACCAGTATTATAGGTAATAAAATAGTTCCATATAAACCTGTGGCTTCAATAGCTGATAATGCACCAATAGAATTTGTAGTCCCCGGTCATGGGGATGACTATATTGACTTACCACACACAATGTTATATGTTAAAGGTAAAATCACTAAATCAGATGGTTCTAATTTAACTTCTGCCGATAAGAAAATCGGCCCTGTAAATGATTTTCTCAATGCAATGTTCAGTGAAGTGCAATTATATTTAAATAATCAATTATTTCCTACTCTTCACATACATATCCATATCGATCGTATATTGAAAAACTACTAAACTATAATGCTGAAGCTAAAACAATGCATCTTCAAACATCAATGTGGTTTAAAGATACTGCAGGGCATATGGACAGTGTGGCCGACGCTAATGTAGGATTTAAACAACGTTTTCTTCTCACTGCTTTAAGTCAGTCATTTGAATTATTGGGTTATATTCATGCTGATATTTTCAATCAGGAGAAATTTTTACTGAATGGTGTACAATTGCGTATTAAACTAATTCCAGCTAAACCTACATTTTGTCTAATGGGTGACGCAGATGCTGATGGAAAAGTTGTAATTACAGATGCAACATTGCTTGTGAAAAAGGTTGATGTATCACCAGCAGTTAAAATAGCACAAAATAAAGTATTACAAAATCCTAAATTTAGAATAAAATATCCTATAACAAAAGTGCAGGTGAAGACAGAAACTCTGCCACAAGGAATTATGGATAGTACACTTCCAGATCTGTTTTCAGGCATAGTGCCTAAACGTATTATTATTGGTTTTGTTACTAATGCTGCTTTCAATGGTACTTATCAAACAAATCCATTCAATTTTCAACATTTTAGTATGTCATTTTTTACATTGTATGTTGATGGAAATCCAATGCCCTTCAAACCTTTACAGCCAGATTTTGATAATAAGCTATATGTACAAGCATATTCCACGTTATTTACAGGTTCAGGTATTTATTATTCTAATCAAGGTAATAATATTTCACTCGCTGAATATCCTAATGGTTATACTCTACTGGTGTTTGATTTAACTCCTGATTCAAGCGCAAGTGCTGCATTTCATACTAGTCCGCAACGGCAAGGAAGTGTACGTTTAGAGGTTCATTTTAAAGAAGCACTGCCATCTCCTGTAACAACAATTATTTATGGTGAATTCTCTTCAGAATTAGAAATTGATTTCCAGAGAAAAATATATATTAATTAAAGAAAATGTTAAATACAATTGAGCTTTATGAAGCATTACAACAAAATTTGCCTAAAGATTATTTTATTGGTTTGTATGCTGCTGATGAGTTACCTTTGTTTATTCATACATTTCCAGCCGCCATAATTATAAACACTGATTCTAGTGATAAGCCTGGTGAACATTGGGTTGCTGTTTATATATCTAATATGTGTGTGGGAGAGTATTTCGATAGCTATGGTATACCTCCCTATATACAACATCATATAAGGTTTTTAAAACGAAACTGTCTGTATTATACATGGAATAATAGACGTATTCAAGGTGATTTATCTCAATTTTGTGGACATTACTGTTTCCTATATCTAGCATGTCGTGCATCTGGGTATTCGATGCAGGATTTTTTAAACAAATTCTCACTCACTACTATTGATGCTAATGATATTATGCTTTATTCATTTATGAGAGTATGATGATGTTATTTTTTTAAACTACGCCATTGCCGGTCCCAAGCCCTGGATGAGAAAGGAGGAGGGTTGGGGTGTTGCTACCCCCGTAAAAGAAAATAATGTTGGGTTGAAAACGAGTACACTTCTATTCTCTGCTATGTTCAAATAAGGGTGGAATCCAAAACGAATACACCCCTATTCTCTGCTATGTTAAAATAAGGGTTGGAAAATGTGCTCCCTTTAAAATGGACTATGTTTAATCTTCGCTATATTTCTGCTATGTTAAAATAGGGGTTGGAAAATATGCTCATAAAAGGGGACGAGTTCCCCCTTGCTATGTTATGTGTTATCTGCTCTTCTATGTGTTCGTAATTTCTGCTATGTTAAACTAAGGGTGGAAAATAAGCCATGCTCTGTTCTGTGTTCATAATCTCAGTGTAATTTCTGCTATGTTCAAATAGGGGTTGGAAAATATGCTCATAAAAGGGAACGAGTTCATCCTTGTTATGTTAGGTACTCTTATGTGTTATCTGATCTTCTATGTGTTCGTAATTTCTGTTATGTTAAAATAGGGGTTGGAAAATACGCCATGCTCTTTTATTAGCTGTGCTATGTATTATCTGTTCTGCTGTGTGTTACGTACTCTTATGTATTATCCGTTCTGTTGTGTGTTCGTAGGGGTTGGAAAATATGCTCATAAAAGAGAACGAGTTCACCCCCTAAAATGTGCTCATAAAAGATAACGAGTACACCCCCTAAAAAGTGGTCATAAAAGGGAATAAATTCACCCCTAAAATGAAGGTCGTAAAAGACCGTGGGCTCACGGTGCAAGGTGGTCATTTTCCCAGTGGCTCCTGAGTTGTTCTATTATGAGCCAGGTCTGTTCCAGGTCTGTTCCAGATCGATCATTTTTCTACTACTTTCCCATTAACGCCTCAGGCAATTTTGTTCATATCTCGCAAAGAAATGTTTCATTAATAAACTAACATCCAGCATAAATCGTTTATTCCGATAACATACAGAAGAAGTGGTTTTCTCAAGGGTTGAATTTTTTCGGGACAATTTTCTCAGTAGTAACTGAGACAAATTTGTTCTAATTTCAGTAAAAATATTATCTGTAGTAATCTTACAATAAGTAGAACTCGCTTGTTCCGAAAAGAAAACCCTACTCCCGCCAAGTAAACTTTGTGGTGGACAAACACAGTGTGCGTGGGTTTTCTCGGGGTTCTCCCGTTTCCTCCCACTTTCTTCATTGCACCATTTCATTCATCTCTCTTTCTTCATTAATTCTGTTATTCCCTCTCCAATCGCGCCTGCTCTGAAAAAATCCCTCGAAAACATTATTGCCAGTATACACAGAACCAAACATAATTTTGTTTTTTGCTGGTATTTTTATTATTTTATTATATTTTTTGGAAATATCTCATTAGATGGATTGCTTTCTATTATCTCCACTTACTAATAACTGAATTTTACTCATAAACATAAGGAAAGTGGAATAATTGCGAAAAATCGCGAGTTACAGTACACGCGCAATTTTTTTGCGCATGGGAGTACATACTTTGTAAAAAAATGCAATAGTAAAAAAATCATCAATTAAATCTCAATATTTGATTTATATTGGAGGCATGTACTGGTGACCATTTGAGAAATATTGGACATAATCACATTTGCCTCTGCAAATGCAATGTTGTAAATTGTATCGGTAGAAAAATCTTTCTTTTATACTTACAAAAGTCCTTCCATTTTGAGTATTTGATCTTTTCTCAGAGTTCTCTGTTTACAATATATGTAGGCTATGCAGCAATGGATGCTTAAGACCGAATACGGTAATGAAGGAAGTAACCATCTCTTTCAGCAAGAAACAAGCAATGAGTAGTGATTAGCAAATGCAAGACCAAGACCCGGGTGGTCTTGGTTTTGGTCTTGCTCTTGCACTAGAACTCTTGGTCTTGGTCTTGCACACTCAGTCATGGTCTTGGTTTTGGTCTTGGTTGCAAGAGTCTTGCAAGTTTTGCTTCTAAGAAATCTTATGTTTTTCATAGGTAATTTTTCTCTTTATGTAAGGGATACTAAATTCTACAATGCGCCAATAGTAACAGAAATATGTTTCTGAATGTAATATAGTTTACCCTTGTGTAAGTATGATGATAGTGTACAATATAGGCAATGACCTTTCTTTTATTTTATTTTATTTCAATGGGTGCCCACACTTCACTGAAGTTCTTATACCTTGTAAGGATTCATAGAATTTTGTTCTCAGTCGTCTTCTAAACACCGTTACAATTCATTATCATTTTTCGTGCTGTAGTACCTAAGTACCAAAGATACACGGAGTTTGCATTTGACTAATATTTACTCTTGTTGCTTTTACTAAGGAGGACTCGTGCTCACAATCCTGGATAGCTAACGATAGACTAATCATGACTATAACCAGGGTTCGATTCCCGGAGGGAGCTCATATTTTCCGGATTTCACGTTAAGCTGTAGGTCAAGCTCATATAGCCCCACTGCTGAACGGAATGCTATACTTAAATCAAATCAAATAGTAAAAGAAAAAAATTGGTACAATATTACAAATCATTATCATTTTCCGTGCTGCAGTACCTATGTACCAAAGATACACGGAGTTTGCACTTGACTAATGTTTACTCTTGTTGATTTTACTAAGGAGGACTCGTGCTCACAATTCCGGATAGCTAACGATAGATTAATCATGACTATAACTAGGGTTCGATTCCCGGAGGAAGCTCATATTTTCCGGATTTCCCGTTAAGCTGTAGGTCAAGCTCATATAGCCCCGCTGCTGAACGAAACGCTATACTTAAATCAAATCAAATAGTAAAAGAAAAAAACTGGTACAATATTGCACCGTGACGCTTGCCGTTCACATAGTTTTGACAGTGGTGGCATCATTAGGCCTTATTTGAGGGGGCTCAAGCTCCCCTAAATTTCTTCAAAGCCCCTTCAAATTTCACACCGAAAATATGTTGCAGTTAAAAATTCGTTGTGTGCCTATGCTACTGAGGCACAGCGCACACTAGACGCTCTTTTTCAGATGAGGTTTCCATACCTACAAATCTAGAACGTATCCTCATGTTTCTTCTACGAAGGAGAATATGATAGTAAATAAAGGGTACACAAATTTCGTGGAGGAAATTGTGAGCAAAAGGAAACATTCATTAATAGCAAAGGTTGTGTGTGAGGCTTAATGCGAGTACCTTTGTTCTCTAAAATGAATCTAATTTGGAATTTAGTTTCTAGAAAATTTTGATTAGTATCGGACTGAAAACAACACTTAGCCTAAAAACAGACATTCAGACGGGAGAGTAGAGTTATAGGCGTTTGTGAAGAAACTGCAACAGATTCAGATTTATGTCAATGAATGCTTACTACTTACGGACTTAAAGTTTTCTATTCCAGTTCGTCGTAATTGGCACCAACACTCACACAAACACTTCACTACTACACAGTTTGTAGAAGTTGTTCGGTGGTACTTGTTTAGTCCAAAAAGACGAATGGAAAGTCCTCTAATTCATTGGACATCAAAATTGCTAGAAGTTCAATCCCTTGCGGTGACCTATGAGGAGTCGGGGTCCCAGCATCATAGGCGGCTAGCAATCGTCTTTTCCCTTCTCTTCTGTGAGGGCTATGTTTTCCGGTGACTTCCCTCTTTTTGGGCGGATGTCGAGGGTATCTTCTAAATACTCTGAAGTATCCAAAGAATTGTAAAACAGTCTTCTTACGTATTGGATATCTTCTTCCTCATATTAAATTTGTCTTTCGATGATTAAATTAAGCAAAAGAGGATGAGCTCGCACACGGAGATCTTGCGCGATTGAGTTTTGGAGGCAGAAGTCATCATGTTACAAATCGTTGGTCTTATTTGTAGCTTTGTATGGCGTTGCTTGAGCGATAAAGCGTCCATATCTCAGCAAATTGATTTCCTGGCGGTGAGAACGGTCTCTTCAATGCGTTTCTATCTTAGGTTTGCAGTTTCGTTGAATTTTTTTCAATCTTATGCTCTGGCTGCATGTCTGTTTCCCGGCTAATGTTGAAGGCCAATTTAATGAAGTAAGAAAAGTAATCGTTTCTATGCAATGAAAATTAATTTGGAATATTTGAGTTTTTCTCCGATTATTTCCTTTTACTCGTTCTTATTTATTTTTGATTTCTTTCTATAAATTACAAATTAGATGAGTTTTACGAATTGGTTTGAATATGCATAATTTTATATGCTGTTTAATATTGGCTATATTTTAAACCTTATTATAGTATATGCATTCTTTTGCCAGGTCAGAAGTCGAAAATAAAAACATTGATTTAAAAAGTTTCTCACAAAGTAGTTTGAGAAACAAACATTTTAAAATCAGAAGCAAAATAGTGGGTTTGTATCTTAATGAATTGATAAAATATTAGAATGTGCATTGCCGAAACAATAAAGATAAAATAAATAAACATGACTAAGATACCAAAAATGTGTAATCGTAGAACAGCAACATTCTTTTGACCCAAGGGTTTCCACAGAAAGCGAATTTCACTGTGTCCTTGATTGGAGATTACTCGAAAATACTAAATGAAATTTTGGAGTTGCTGGGTAACTGCCTCCTGAATGGTTCTGTAGTTCCCCAGTCCCCAAACAAAAATCCAAATGATATTACTTTGACAGTTAAGACCTCCACCGATAAAGAGTTTCACGTTTTTAACTAGTATATTTGTAGACAATTGATTAAAGTATATATATTTCTGAAACATCTGGGAAAATCGCCACCTGCCTTCCCTAAATGATGTCATTGACCACAATTCTTTTCTTTTCCTTAGACAAGATAATAACATCTAAATTTAAATCACACTTTAAAAATTCACTTACCAAATACTCAGCCGTCCAGAAGGTTTAAAGAAATCTGCAATATTTCGAGTTTGCTGCTGCTGTAATGGAAATAGTTCCTGCGCTTCGTTCTTGTGCATTGATGAAAGATGTTTTATCAGTCTTGAAGTGTTTCTGTTTTTCATTTTTATTGCCATTTTCTTCGATTTTTTTGCATACTTTGCATACTTTGCGTAACCCATACGAATGCTTCCCAATTCCCGCAACAACTTCGAAGTAAGCACGAAATTTTCTTTTGCGTTTGCCACTTGCGGTTCTGATTTTACAAATTTCTTCTTACGCTTTACCAAAGTTTCATTTATAGTATTATCATTGTTACTATCGTCGGATGGTGTGAAACTACTACTATAACTAATTGACACATTTGTTAAGTCATAATCAGTCATTTTTTTAATTCAAAATCTCGCAATCCAAGATGTTAATTAAAAAATCAATGCACTTGTTTCGAAGCTAAAGAGAAGTAGGTATGTCTGTTCAGTACTGAATGAGAAAGAATTTTTCAATTTCGCATTCAGTTGCTTACTGGACGTTTGTGGCGTTCCGTCAACAGACTGCCTGAAGCAACTACAGGGTGAAAAAGAAATCCGTCATTTGCTATATTTGTCTCAGGATGAGCCGACAAACTTTACCAGTTCGAAGGTCAAAGGTTTAAGTTTACTCCAGGTAACACACACCTGTAGAATAGTGTCTTATTTCCAGGGGCGGATCCAGGCTGAATGTTTGGGGGGTTGCGGTTGTTCGAAGTCAAATCAAGGTAACAGTATATTTCAAAAAAAAAGTGAGGCCTACCTATTTTAACTTTTATTTTACATTTATAATACAAAGATGGAAATTCTTAGGATAGGTTTTATTTTTAAAATTTAAAACATCCTATTCTGAGGCAGGTGGCCCCGATCGCCAACCCTGGATCCGCCCCTGCTTATTTCCTGGTAAGTAATCTTCATTGTCTGAAAACACAGGAATGCACCGTAATCGAGCACCAATGACACATTTCTTTGTGTGCAACAAGCTTTGAACGGAATGGCACCTATGTGGCTTGAAAACGAGTAATCGAGAACTACGAGAACTACAGAAAACGCGAACAACGGTTCAGGAAACGACATACTATAGATATATGTAAAAGGGCCGATCGCCTCCGACGAATTGCATAACTACTGGAAACACATTCACTCCAGTGGCATTTTTACAGGAACCAAGACATTCAAGTGAAAGATGTAATGATTTTTACCCTTCCGTTTTACATTCTATATTGAGTGGAATTTCAGTTTAGCGTCCCTTTCAGCAGCGAGGCTATATGAGACGTGGACCTACTGATTAACGTGGAATCCAAACGGCGTGAGCTCCCGCCGGGAATCGTTTTACATTCTATATATATATATATATATATATATATATATCAAGTAGTAACAGTATTTCGTCTTTGTCTTCGCCTTGCACCCCTTGGTGTTGCATCGAGATTCCTGGTCTTGGTCTTAGTCTTGGTCATGCATCCAAGAGTCTTGCACAAACTGCAAGACCAAGACTCTTGCGCTTATCACTTACAATGAGATCTAAAGTTCTTTCAACGAGTCGTAGGATAACAAAAACTAAGCTAGCCCGTTAGAAAAATCTAAGCTTATATAGTGTTTCTCCCTTTGTTTGTCTTACATTCCAATTTTATGCTGAGCACGTAGGCTTATGTTCAAAAAGGGACATTCATCTTTCTCTTCGAAAAGTAGCCCTTCCATTCTAAGAAGGCTGAAAAAATATATTCTACCGAAAGTAAAATATTAGTAGAGAGTTTTTGAGAAAAGCTTTTTCAACTTTTCCAATAAAATATTAAAATAACGTTACACACGAGCCAACCGAGTAAACAAATCTATCCCTAGCTGAGCTCCGCCATCTAGAATCATCATCTAGAAACATAGTTATGTCGGCCATCTAGAAACATAGCGATTATTATTCCTTAGGCAATGACCTAGTTGCCCACAAAATTTGTTTCAGATCCGGCCTATTGCTACTAAGAAATAAAGCAGTACCATGTACAGTGAGCAACAAAAAAGTTCTTTCTGTTTGATGAAATTAGTTTCGTAAATAGCTTCAGAATGAAAGGACAATTTGTTTACATCTTTCAGTAAATTAAAAAGAATGTAATTTTCTGTATGTTCCAGTCATACCACTGTTGTACGTCTCAGCCATACCATCCTTACACCCAAAATATGTTTTACCAAACGCAAAGAATTTTTGTCGCTGACTGTAGAAGCCAAACTGAATATATCCCTTGCCGAATTCGGCCAACAAATATATGGATCTTTATTACATAGACCAATGATGGTCAAATTGTGGCCTGTGAAACAGATTCAGCCCACTGAAAGGTTCTATCTGACCTACATGATTTCTAATCTGACGAATAGAAAGAAGAATACGATTAGTTCAAAAGAGTTGTATCAGAAACACATTGACAGATAAACATTAACTTCACTTATGAGAATTAATGCACCCCCTTTTCGAAGCAGATTATAAGAAACGTCAATTATTAATAGAGTTAAGAATTTATCAATTTTGTAAAATGTAGCAAGACTATCCATGGCTTTGGATTGATTATTTTAACAAAAGAAATACTGAACAAAGCTTAAAACCCACTGTATTTTAAATCCGAAACCGTTACATATCATAATTTAAAATACAGTGGGTTTTAAGCTTCGGTCAGTGTTTCTTTTGTTAAAATGTAAAATGTACTATTGCGTTTTTTAATGTTACATTCGTCTGCCTATAGTATTTTTCTTTCTTTCTTCAACTTTCTTCTTAAAAAGTTTGACCATCAGTGCCATAGACAATGAGATCTGGCAAATAACCACCGAAAAGTAACGTACCACATACAAACCGAGCCGAGCTGAACCTGAACTTAACCGAGCTCAGCTACCGATATTTCATAGACGATGGGCTACTTGCCCACCAATTTTGGTTTAGATCCGCCAAGTCAAATGCTAGCGCCGGATGCTAAAATATCATTTGAAGCAGATCTCTATGCAAAATCTTTATTTGATTAATAATGGTGCTCCAGACGTGATATTTCTCCAGCGCTGTAAATTAGATTTTTCCAACCGGGGGTGGGGGTGGGGGAGGGCAAGCATTAATATTTTGGCCTCCTAGAAAAAGTTATTTTGGCCCCTCCTGCACGCTCCTGGGCCCGTTCTACACCCTCCATTCCAAAAGAAACCGAACTTTTGAAAACAAATAGTAACACTAGTGCCATCTGTTGTAATATTTTACCGGTAGATGGCGTAGTCCCTCATTGACAACTGGGATAAATGTCATGACATTTGGATGCACGGCAACAAAGTTATTGCGTTTCAACTGTCAGTGTGTTGTGTACATCGGTCGGAAAATGAGTTTCAAACAACGAGCTGCAATTGAGTTTTGTGTTAAACTGGGTAAAACTTTTAGTGAAACGCACCAAATGCTACAAAATGCATATGGTGATGAGTGTCTATCCCGTACGCAAGTTTACGAGTGGTTCAGGCGATTCAAATCGGGTAGAGAGACGCTGGATGATGACGAAAGATCAGGCCGTCCCAGAACCGGATTATCGGAAGAAAACATCGAAAAAGTGCATGAATTCATCAAACATAACAAAAAATCGTCGGTGAAAGTTATTGAAATGGAATTAGGCATTCCTCAAACAACCGCATACCGCATTTTGACCGAAGTTTTGGGCCTTAAGAAGGTTAATTCGCGGTTTGTACCACACAAACTCACCGAAGACCAAAAAGTTGATCGAATTGCGCATTGCAAAGACATCGTTAAAAGTGCTCGGCAGGATCGAAACTTCTTGAAATCGATTGTAACTGGTGACGAGACGTGGTGTTTTGAATATGAGCCCGAAACAAGGCGGCAAAGTGCTGAATGGAGAGCGCCGGATGAAGGAACACCCAAAAAAAAAGTCGCTTGGTGAAGTCAAAAGTTAAGGTGATGCTGATTTGTTTTTACGATTCAAAAGGAATTATCCACAAAGAATTTGTTCAGCCCGGCCAGACAGTCACTGGAGAGTTTTACTTGGGCGTCATGAAGCGTTTGCTGGCAAGAATTCGTCGTATTCGTCCCGAATATCGCGAAATCGGCAGTTGGACTCTTTTTTACGATAATGCACCATCACATCGTTCGCGACTTGTAACTGAATGTTTGGTCAAAAATCACATTATTCGGTTGCATCATCCGCCCTATTCACCAGATCTCGCTCCGTGCGATTTCTATCTGTTCCCGAAACTGCATTTGGCGATGAAAGGAAAGTGGCACGCATCGATTGATGCCATTGAGAAGGCGACGACCGCCGTCCTAAAGACCATTCCAATAAAGGACATGGAGAAGTCGTTTGACAACTTGTTGGAGCGTGCAAATATGTGTATCGATGCAGAAGGGGAATACATTGATTAATAAAAATGATTTGTTCCAAAATGTACATTGCTTTTTTGTTTTTTTAAAACGTTCGGTTTCTTTTGGAATGGAGGGTGTATACATGACAAATTAATTAAGGAGACAATATTGGCTAATCTCAAAGCCACACGAATAAATATTATTTCTAGGTCCCCTAAATTTTTTACTGAAATGGGCCCACGACTCATTTATTTGCACTAAACTTTCAAGCTATTAGATTGCTATACCCTGAATAACTTGGAATCAAATAGATTATGACAACATTAATAAAAAATAAAAATGCTTTAATAAATATTAGTAGTGCCTACATTAATTTCCTAATTTGGATTGTTTAGATATCTCAAGAAACAGCTATATATTTTTTATAGATGAACGGATGCAACATCAACTGTAAATGCATTTTACTCTCCCCCAGAGAACGCTATTAGTAAGTATGCTTCGTGTTGAAATAGATTCAATTTTATCTCTATAGCTAGAGATGCGCACGAGACAAGATTTGTGGCTGTCTCGACTCGAAAATGTGCTGTAAAAGTGATGTGTCGACTCGAAAAATATATATTTTCTATTGGAAGAGCCATGTCTCGACTCGAATTTTGTCAAGAAAATCCTGTCTCGACTCGTCTCGTGCGCGTCCCTATCGATAGCAGTTATGTTGGTTTTCTATGAAATGTATTAAATCAATTATATCAAACCCACCAAAATAAGAAATAGAATGCAAGAGGCGTACACAACGTCTACCATTAAAGGATCAATCCATCTAAAGTAGTCCAAAGATGGTGCAAATGGTTGCTCGACCATCTCCGAAAATTATAGAAATTAGAGTGTGATGAACTTTTGTATGAGAAGGTCAATAACATCATTTACGTTGTCGTATGTACAAGTGTTCCTGAATGGCGGCCATCTTTGTTGTTGGTGGAGTGCCAGTTTTTGCATTTCCAAGCGTTTGCGAAAACTACAGTTGCTCTGTGGATGTTTCTGCAAACTCTTTACATGCAGTAGTACTCAGCACAAAACTTGTGAACCCTCCACTTTATACCATTGCAAAATAAAGTCCCTTTAAAAGTGTAATTTTCTGTACTTTTTCTGGTGATTTCATTTATTGGTTTGCAACCTTGCATATTTATTTAGAAGCAAGAGTGTATATTCTCCGTGTACCTCAGTGTCTCCTATAAACATTCGTTTTTGTTTGGTGTTCGTGTGTCCTGAGCAACTGTAGTTTTCGTAAATGCTTACAAATGCAAGATTGGCACTCCATCGACAACAAAGATGGCCGCCATTCACAGATATCATACATATTGTTTCTCTTTCCATGTAGTGAATTAAATACAAATTACCCTTTAGCTGTTAGTTGCCGCGTATGGACGTACGAGCACCGACGAGGAGAAATAACTCATGTCCATTATTTCCTTTTTACACGATGAGAAGTAGCTTCCTAGAATCTGAAGTATTCGAATGTACACGCTGTGTCGCTCATTGGTCAAATCTGAAGTTTTCAGTTGAATATCATTAATACCATAATGAATAACTGGAGATAAAATTCAGAATCTGTTGTTTTGCTGTTATACAGAAATAAGTTTATTATAAAAAGTCATAAACAACGGTTGAAATTTTAAAATCTTTCACTCTGATTATTATTATTATTATTATTATTATTATTATTATTATTTTGTCAGATTATTTAATAATTTTGACAGCTTTATACAGAATGTATTCTTGGTTATCCATGTAAATTTTCAGGATGGTCTCGTAACAAACAGTCAGATTTCCAAGGTCTCGTAACAAAAATCTAGCCCACGGTATCCGGAAAAGAGCAGGGTCTAGTAATACTGAAGATGTCATCCGGGATTAATCTAGTCTGGGTGAGAAAACCCCAGGAAAAACTTTAGGGCTACCCTAGAAACCTTTTACACATCACTCGAATGGTCTTATCAGGAAATCAAACCCGGTCGCAACTCAGATTCATTGTGCTATACACGGTCCAGGTTAAAATCCTTACTGGACTAGCGTGCGCTCTAGTTGAATCCATCCAGCATTCCTAGCGTGTGTGTGTATTGATACAGTTTCCAGCAATTCAATGAAAATATATAGCCCAGCAAGAATTCTTACTAGATC
This sequence comes from Thermobia domestica, assembly GCF_964235325.1. Classification (NCBI taxonomy): domain Eukaryota; kingdom Metazoa; phylum Arthropoda; class Insecta; order Zygentoma; family Lepismatidae; genus Thermobia; species Thermobia domestica. Next base: position 91,237,804 of record NC_137465.1, read on the forward strand.
TAGCAAGAGCGGATGCTGGACCGGCAAGGGCCACTAGAAAGGGAATCGATGTGATAATTAGCGTAAATCTTGTACGGTAATAACACACTATTTTTTTTTAAACTACCCCTGAATATGGTAACTTACCGTGATATATACGTTATCAAATTTGTTTCTAAACACGGTCAATATTATTTTGCTTCTAAATTTAGTCTGCCATTTTTAGGAAAAAACAGTGGCCCGTGAAGTTTAGGGTAATCGGTGGCAGTGAGACTTGATAGTAATCGGCCAGTAAATTTAAGGATAAATTTTTCAAGGTGCTGTAGCCGGGAACGTTGATTTTCACGACTTTCCATTTGAATAATCGGTTAACGGGACAGACTAAAGTAATTCTCGAGATGCTGAATCGATTCCCAAAAATAAATAAAATAAAATAAAATAAAACGCTTCGTGATAATTATTACCGGTTTTGCTCTGATACCTGTCGACAGGTAGATGGGCGGAAGGACGTTGCAGTTCTGTGAGACTTCTAACAGGCATACGCATAATTTTGAAATCTAACAATAAATGATTTCTTTTGTTTTTAACTTACGTTTCAAAGGCACTGACTACGTTCATCGTCAGAATTTGACAAAGTTGGGGAATTGCTGTATAATTATAGTTCAATTGTTACAATTTTACATGTTAAAATGAATCATATTCACGATTTAATTCGTTTCCAGTTATTATTATTATTATTATTATTATTATTATTATTATTATTATTATTATTAGAATAAAACATTGAAAGCATCACTTAATTATAAACCTCCCTCATTGTTGAATGTTGCTATCACGTAATTATATTTCCATTACTTCTCTTAATAACCAGTTATAATTAAGAATATACTCGTATTGTACGATTGTAGAATAATAACCCAAATTTGTAAAGCTCTGGTGGTAAACGTAGTTAGTGCGTTTGAAACGTAAGGTAAAATAAGTGAAACAAGGACGAAACACCAAGAAACTGAGTTTATTTACTTAACTGAAGATTTTGTTTCATTGTTTTCCTCGGTAAGCGAACTTTATAAATATGGAACTAGATTATTGTACAGGATGTAAAATATACAATGCAACTCGGAGTTTGGGATAGTAGAACTTTTGAACCGGAAGCGATACACAAATGATGGTTATATCAAAATGAAGCCATGTTTATGCATATATTTTTAAACTAGGAAGCAACGATTGAAGTACACTAGGAACCAGACAGTATTGCCAAATGTATCCAAAGGTCTAAATCAATTTTTTACAAGACACTTAAATTGACTCATATGTATAGATGTTCTGTCGTTAATTTTCGGTTTGTATATTTGGAGTAGCTTGGAGATAATGGAATGAAAAAAAAAAAAAAAAGAATTTTTCATTTCCACCGATAACTAATCGGATGAAGCCTCTGTAAGGGGTTACTAAAGAAAACGTGATTTTCATAAATTAACATTCTGAATTGGCAACAGTGCTGATGTTTCAATCCATCAAAAGGTTTGATGAGGATCTGTCTACATTATGCAATTCCTGAAAACAATGAAAAAGAAACTTTGAAATTATCGTGATAAAACTTTTATTTACATGCACCCAGCAACATTGCTATTCATCACGAACTGAATTGTCAGTTCTACGGCACATTCTGAAAGTGCCCCCGTTTTGATTCAGTGAAGAGCAGTGTTGCCGGGTGCATGTAAGTAAAAGTTTTATCATGATAATTTCAAAGTTTCTTTTTCATTGTTTTCAAGAATTGCATAATGTAGACAGATCCTTAACACAGCTTTAGAGGCACTGAAACATCAGCACTGTTGCCAATTCAGAATGTTAATTTATGAAAACCACGTTTTCCCTAGTAACCACTTACAGACGCCTCATCCGATTAATTATCGGTAGAAATGAAAAAATCTTTTCCCATTCCATAGTTTCTAAGCTACTCCAACTATACAAACCGAAAATTAACGACAGAACATCTATACATATGACTTTTGAGTCAATTTAAATGTCTTGTAAAAAAATTGATTTACACCTTTGGTTACATCTGGCAACACTGTGTGGTTCCTAGTGTACTTCAATCGTTGCTTCCTAGTTCAAAAATATATGCATAAGCAAGGCTTCATTTTGGTATAACCATTATTTATGTATCGCTTCCGGTTCAATAGTTCTACTATCCCAAATTCATATTTGACACCCTGCATTGTATATTGGACACCCTGTAATGTCAAAACTATAAAATATGCTAATCATAAGTCGTGACGGAAATTACGTCACTTTTCGAAACACATAGTGGCCCAAAATTTGGTATACAATACCGTAGTGATAAGCTCATTGCATTTAATATCATTTCTTGTTCTTATCCATCAGTAAACTTAGTTACTTTATTATTTGTTCTTAATGTGTTTTTACTTACATCTTAAGCTCAGAAGAGCCAAGGCAAATAAATCCATAAACTAGAATGTCATGCTTGATCAATGCAGAGGTATATAAAATACTTTTGGGCCACCCTATAATACAAAGGTCAATAACGAAAACTAATGGCTCGCAGTATCATAAAGGTGTGTCAAATTGAATTTCTTGCTGTTTTGTTTGTCCAAATTATATGTTTGGGGTACAGTATGTAATGTTGTTATTAGCTATTGAGATATGAAGCTTACCGACACCAAGGGCGGATCTAAAACTTTCTTGAACAAGGACTACAGATCTGGGAATAAACTAGAGACAGTTACGATATTTTCAGTCCCTTCGTACTGGGATAGCAACTTTCGGGTTTCGGTAGCCCAAAAATGTGATATTTCTACACGATAGTTGTAAATCCCGTTTAACATGGGTTCCTGTCACCACGGCATGTCGCGTCCTCAGGTTGCGGATCGAGGAGAAGGCCTCTAGATATAGAGGTTAGCTGCGAATATGCTGAATAAGAAGTCCGGACAGCCGACCAGGGGTGATCCTCCAGCTTGGGAATTTGGGTAAGGCTACCAACCTCATCCTGAAAAAAAAGCACTTGTTCAGAAATATTCACAAAAGCCTCGGACAAGAACTAATAACTAGGCACGACCTCAGCAAAAGAAATGGACATGAGATTTGGAACATGGAATATTAGAAGTCTTTATAGGGCAGGCGCGTTAAAATTCGTAACGAGTGAGCTGGAGAAATACAGGATGGACCTAGTAGGAGTTTAGGAAGTTAGGTGGGAAGGAAATGGATCTGTGAATTCCGGAAATTTTACGTTGTTTTACGGGGAAGGAAATAAAAATCGACAGTTAGGAACAGGGATTCTTGTTCACAAACGAATACTACCAGCAATTAAACGGGTTGAATTTGTTACTGACAGACTTTCTTTTATTACTCTTAAGGGACGTGCTCTTATTGAACTTGGAATACCGAGAAAGCTAATTAGATTAATTAAGATATGTTTAAATGAATCCCAAAGTAAAGTCCGGGTAGGAAATTTTTTGTCCACAAACATTCACGTCGAAAATGGCCTGAAAGAAGGAGATGCGTTGTCGCCATTATTACTTAACTTTGTTCTGGAATACGCTATAAGGAAAATCAAAGGTAGCAACCAGGGCCTACAGTTGAACGGTATTCACCAGGTTATAGCATATGCTGATGATGTAAATTTAATGGGGGATGATAGGAGAACAATAGAAAGAAATTCAGAGATCTTATTAAACGCTTGCGCGGACATGGGTTAGAAGAAAATGCAGAGAAAACTAAATACATGGAAGTGCGTCGGGACAGTAATACGGCAAATTATGGATGCTTTAAAATACTAAATAATAATTTTGATAAAGTGGATAGTTTCAAATATCTAGGATCAATGTTAACATACGAAAATCACATTCAGGAAGAAATTAAATGTCGACTGAAAGCAGCGTATTCGTGTTACTATTCGGTTCAAAATCTCTTGTCATCGTGAATTCTGTCGAGGAATTTGAAGCTTAAAATATACAAAACGTTAATCATGCCTGTTGTTCTGTATGGTTGCGAAACAAGTTCGCTTACTCTGAGGGAAGAACATAGGCTGAAAGTATTTGGGAACAAGATCCTAAGACCAGGGACGTACGCAGGGGTGAGTCCTGGGGGTCCGGACTCTCCCCGAAATTTCTAAATTTTTGTAAATTTAGCATAATTTTAGGGGCAATTTTATGAATTTTAATATAAAATACCCTTATATTGAGTTTGGACTCCTCCCGAAATAAATTCCTGCGTACACTACTGCCTGAGACGAATATTTGGACCCAAGAGGAACGTGAATGGGGAATGGCAAAAACTTCATAACGAGAAACTACATAATTTATACGGTTTACCTAACATTGCTAGGGTCGTCAAATCTAGGAGGTTTAGATGGGCAGGTCGCGTAGCTAGAATGGAAGAAAGTAGAAGCGCTTTCACAGTCTTGACTGGAACACCAATCGAAAAACGACCATTAGAAAGACCTAGACGCAGTTGGGAGGACAATATTAAGATGGATCTCGCAGAGATTGGAATACAAAGTAGAAACTGGGTGCAGTTAGCTAAGGATAGAAGTCAGTGGAAAGCTTTTGTGAACGCGGCATTGAACCTCCAGGTTTCATAGGCTATAGAGTTAGTTAGTTAGTTGTAATTCAACTTACGTGGTCCCCTGTAATATGTTACCGCTTAATACGACTTCAAAAGGAAATACAAGCATTTCACTCATATCTTGTTTCTGTTCTATCGTAAGTTCTGCGTACAAATGATAAAGAAGGTGACAGGTACCAAAATTGTCGAGATGTATACACAGATTTCTTTATTTATGTGTCTCTGCTGAGACAGGACCAGAATATTTGAGAGAAAGTACTTGGGGAAAATTGAATTTTAATTTTCATTCTACAACTTGTATAAAATCTTTGTATAATTCAATTTGAAGTTGTTTGGTTTTGGTTTTCAAATGTATCCTCCTCGCCAAAAGTGCCTTTACATAGCCGTGACGGGTATGTGACCGCGCAGTACTCCAAGCAAGGGATGGTTGCATAAGAAATTGTGAATAATTTTGAAGAGTTTTTATTTTGACTAGGGAAATAACTTATGTATAGGAACTAAAGGAACAGATTTGAAACATCAGTACACTATCATCTCTGAAAAGATTCGTATTCTCAGTTTTTCAGTTTTTTATCTTCTATGTTAAGTTAATAACTGCTAACAATTGCTACTAGCGCATTTCACTCTTCAGGAATTTACTACGACATGTTCGCAGGACACTTTTCTAAGTCCTAAATGTATGTGTGAATTATTTCATTCGTCTCACTGTCCTTATTTCAGAATGGAGACTGAATATGCTGAACGTGAATATGTTTCGCCGTGGTAAAGCAAGGTAAATGTAAATAAGGTTCTTCTTATTAAATAAAACACAGATGTATTTATTGTTTGTATAGCATAATATAATACAGTAACTAAGCAACATGATAATCCTTAACGCCAACAAGATTATTTCCCACAGGAGGGGGGAGCAAAAGGCCGATATAGAGTTTTTCGATTTATTGCGCTATATATATTAAGTAAAAATTCATAACATTTATAATCAATAGCATATATCGTTTTACTTTTTAAAATCGCCACTGTAGCCTATTAGTCAGAACATTCATCTCCAGACATGATGTAGAGAGAAGAGAAAGAAAGAGATATGGTCAGTAGCATAACTAATTTTATTGCGTCACGGATCCATAAATAATTGATTTACTCATATCCGCCGCATGCCCCACGCATTTCAGCTCCTGTGTTATATATATGGTTCTATGTGAGAAGGGCCAGACGAAAGGGCGAGGACAGAAAGGCCCGAGTCAAAACAGCAACGATCAAAAGGGCCCGCGACATAGAGCGCAAGGCAGAACTGACCCGCATCAAACGGGCCCGTGTCAAAAGGGCCCTACGTCAAATGACCGGTATCAAAACGGACACCGCTACAAAAGGGCCTCAGTCAAAAGAAACCTGGTCAAAAGGGCTCCGAAACAAAAGTGCCCGAGTCAAAAGAGCCCGGGTTAAAAGGGCCCGGGTCACTGCCTCCGCGACAAAACGCTCCGAGTAAAACCGGCCCCGGGTCATAAGCTCTCCGCGACAAAGGGGCCCTGTGCCAAATGGGCCCGAGTCAATACAGCCCCGCATCAAAGGAGCCGGGTCGAAACAACCCGTAACAAAAGGGCCCGAGTCAAAACGGACCCGAGTCTAAAGGGCCTGGGTTAAAAGATCTCCCGACAAAAGGCACGAGTCGAATCTACCCCGCGTCAAAGTGTCCGGTTCAAAAGTGCCCTGCGTCAAAAGAGCCCGGGTCAAAAGGACCCCGACTCAAAATGTCCTGAGTCAAAAGGATTTCGTGACAAAAAGACTCTAGTCAAAAGGTTCCTGCGTCAAACGTGCCCGAGTAAAAATGACCCCACCTTAAAAGAGCGTAGGTCAAGATGTCTCCGAGTCAACAGGGCTCGGATAAAACAGGCCCGATTAAGAACAGCCTGGGCCAAAAGATATCCGTGACAAAACGTCCCTGCGTCAAATGGGCCCGAGTCAAGACGGCCCCGCGTCAAAGGGTGCAGGATCAAAGGGTCCCGCAAATAAAGAGCCCTAGTTCAAAAGAGGCCGGGTCAAAAGGACCCGCCTCAAAAGGGCACCGATCTAAACAGCCCCGCTACAAAAGAGACCGTGTGAAAAAGGTACCTCGTCAAAAAAGCCTGGGTCGAAAGTCTCTGCGACAAAAGTGCCAGAGTCAAAACGACCCCGCGTCAAAAGGTTCTTAGTCAAAAGGGCTCGAGTAAAAAGGGCCCTGCGTCAAAGAAGTACGGGTCAAAAGGACCCCGCCTCAAAAGGGCCCAAGTCAAAACAGCTCAGCGTGAAAAGGCCTGAGAAAAAAATGACTCCGCGTCAAGAGAGCCAAGAATAAAACGACCTATCGTGAAAAAGGTCCGGGTCAAATGGATAACGCGACAAAAGGCCCCAAGTTAAAACGGAACCGGCTCATGAGATCTCCGCGACAAATTGGCCCTGAGTCAAAAAAGGCCGGGCCATAAGAGCGGCCCCATAAGGGCTCGGGTCAAAAGTACCCCTCAACAAAAGGTCCCGAGTCAAAAGGACCGATTTCTAAAGGGCATGGGTCAAAAAAGGCCCGAATCGTAACGGCCCAGCGACAAAATTGTACGGGTCAAAAGGGATCAAGTTATAAGGCCCTGTGTCAAAAGAGCCTGGGTCGAAAGGATCCCTCCTCAAAAGGACCGGAGTCAAAACGGCCCAGGTGTGTAATAGGTCTGGGTACAAAGGTATCCGCGACAAAAGGGAACAAGTCAAAATGACCCCGCGTCAAAAGGGCTCGAGTTAAAAGGGGCCGGCGTAAAAAGAGCTCCGGTCTAAAGTATCACGTCTCAAAAGGGCCCGTGTCAAATCGGAACCGCGTGAAAAAGGCCGAGGTCAAAATCGTCCCGCGACAAAAAGACCCGAGTAACAAAGAACCTCGTGTTAAGAGAGTTCGAGTCAAAAGGCTCTACGCCAAACGGACTGTGCCAAAAGGAGCCCCGCTACAAAAATGCGCGAGTCGAAAAGGCCCGAGTCTAAAGCTCTTCGCAACAAACGTTCCCGGATAAAACCGGCCCCGCGTGAAAAGATCTCGTGTCAAAAGTGTCCTGCGACAAAAAGACCCGAGTCAAAATGGACCTGTGTCAAACAGGCCTAAGTAGAAAGGGCTCCGCGTGAAAAGAGCCCAGGTCAATAGGGCTCATATAAAAGAACCCCTCCGGCAAAAGTGCCCGAGTCTAAAAGGCCCTACGTCTAAAAGGCCCAGGTTAAATGGGCTTGAGATAAAAGGACTCTGCGTCAAAAGTGCCCGGTCCAAAAGGATCCAACGACAAAAAACCCGAGTCAAAAGGTTATTACGTCAAACGGGCCCAAGAAGAAATGGCCCCGCGTTAAAAGAGCACAAGTCAAAAAGTCTCCAGGTCAAAAGGGCCAAGCGACAAAAGGCCCCGTGTAGAAACGGCCCCGCGTGAAAAGTGGCCGAGTCAAAATGCCCCGCGGCAAATGGTCCCTACCTCGAAAGAGACCGGGTTAAAAGGATGCAACTCAAAAGGGCATGGTTCAAACCAGCCCCGCTAGAAAAGAGCCCGCGTCAAAAAGGCCTGAGTCAAAAGGTCTCCGCAACAAAAATGCCTAGGTCAAAATGAACCCGCGTCAAAAGGGCCCGGGGCAAAACAGCCCAGAGTGAAATGTCCAGGTCAAAAGTATCCGCGGGTAAAGGGTCCAAGTCAAAATGACTACACGTCAAAATGGCCCGGGTCGAAAAGGCTCCAGGTCGATTAAACGACCCAGCATGAAAAAGACCCGGGTCAAAATGGTCCCGCGACAAAAAGAACAGAGTCGAAAGATCCCTGCGTTAAACGAGCCCGAATATAAACAGTCTCGCGTCAAGAGAACGTAGAAAAAATAAAGAAACATTCGCAATAATGTTACTTCGCCGGTTTTGAATGCTTAAGGCAGTGGTTGAGAGTTACGCGGGTGAGCGAATGTAAAAAAATAGCCCAGGTGAAAAGGTATCCGGGTCAAAAGGGCCCCGCGAGAAATGTCCCCGAATCAAAAGATCTCCGCGACAAAAGGGCCCGAGTCACAACGGCCACGCTACAAATGGATCCGAGTCAAAACGGCCCGCGCCGAAAGGGCTTGGTGAAAGGGCCCCGCGTCAAACGGGCCCTACATCAAAAGAGCCCGGGTCAAAAGTTCCCGCCTCTAAAGGACACGGGTCAAAATAATCCCGCTAGTACAAGGCCCGAGTCAAAACAACCCCGCGTCAAAATTGCCCGGATCAAAAAGAATCTAGTTAAAAGGGCCCGAGTCGAACGCCCCAGCGTGAAGAAGGTCTGGGCGTAAGTGCTCCGCGACAAAAATGCACGACTCGAAATGGCCCCGTGTCAAAGTTACCCGGTAAATACGGTTTCAAGTGTAAAAAGCCTGAGATCAAAGCAAGAGTGGAAATCAGGCATGCACGAGGGGATAATATCCCCTTCGTAAGTTGGAGTGATTGTGCAAAAGAAGGAAAACATCTGTAGTTATTATTAACAAATAGTAAATTTGAATGGTGATATTAATTTTTTTTGTTAATTGTTCTGCAACAATCTCTATCGCTTAAGTCGTTCTCCATCAAAGTTCGCTTACATTTCCGACTTTCTGAATCAAACCTTATCTATTATTGACTTACCCCTTAGTTCTAAAATTCCATTTCCACCCCTAGATCAAAATATAGAATGAAAAATATTCTGTGGAAAAGATTAGCTTAATGTTGCTCTGAGAAGACATATGTGGATCTGTATATAGGGCATTGGGACAGAACAATAATAACGACATGCGTGGACTCATTGATTTGGAGTGGATTTTTTCTTCTGAATACTCATATCCTTATAGGGAATATACACTTAACACAGCGTGCCATTTAAATCTACGCAGTGCGTGAATTCCGCCATATTGCATATCACACAATATTGTTTTGAATGTAAAAGTTTATGATTTTACACTTCAACCTAAACTCATTTCTGACACATCATCTGTTTGGTTCAGGGAGTACTGTTTGACATATGTAACTAATAGAAAAAATATCGTGACAGGGCAGTAAAAAAGAGACGCATGGGCGGAGGGAAAGAAATTGTTACAATTTGGCATTAGTGTAGAAACAGCGTTAAATGATACAGTGTACATCATGGCCGCCATCTTGAATTCTGTATATTGTATACTACACAATATTTTGAAATAGATAGAGGTAGATGCGTGTCACATACATTGATGCTAGAATCCTGATACAAACTACCTTCATCGTCAGTTTCAAGAGCATTGAAGTCTATATTACTTATTATTTCCGTAATCCTCCGGGCGAAAATACTCCATTATCATAAGAACCACTCCCGGTGTTATTCATAGCCAAAAGCTCAACTAAAAAGAGGATGTCAATCCTATGCAAACTACAAGAAAGGTGTTGAAACAGCCATGCACACTTCTACTGGCTAATAGAAAAAGGAGAACAAAAATAGCTACATGTTTTTTTCTTCTCATATCTTTATAGGGAATATATAATACTTTACACAGCATGTCATTTAAATCAGAGCAGTAACTCACCTGTACGCTGTAACGATCCCCTTTGAGCGTTACACTTTCCCAAAGAGATTATTTAATATGATTACTTAATTAGCTCTTAACTAAGTGTTATTTCTTCTCCTTTTTTCTCCCCAATTCTCGACCTCTTCGATGGATTCAATATGGTCGACAATTGGGCTGGTTTGTTTAACTGAATTATACTATTTTCTTTGTTAGTCTATGGTCTGCATCGAGTTTGATTCTCGCTTTTTGCGAGATGGCGCTAGTGCTTTAACCGAAGTGTTTGCATTTTATTTAGATTGAATATTTTGTTTTTGAGTATATTAATTAAATGATAACCTATATTCAACCTACTTTTATTCTGTTCTATTAAATTCTATATAATAATTTCCGTTTAGTTTTTTATATGCTGCGCAATTAATAGCAGCCAATCAGGATGCAAGGAGGATTGTGTGAGCGCGTTTTCTGTTTCGCTCCTGGCACTGCGACGAAAAATGGCTACGAGGAGGTAGCTTGACGTTTGTCTTCCGAATTGACAGTAAGAAAATGATAACGACATATTGAACGGGATCATGGAATTACTTGGAATCCGAGTAGTGATGGAGGAGAGGAGTGTTACGTTACTGTGAAGTGTCAAAGTAGTTCGTAAACTGACGAACTTATCAAACTGTGTTCTGCACCTTGCTGGTCTTGGCGAAGTCTACTGGCCGAGGTTTCGAACTTAATTTCCTATCCTTCTCCAGCACCTGAAGTGAAGACGAAGATGTTTTCTTGTAATCCCGCCTGTGGGGTCTGATATTCTCTGCGATAACATCAGAAATTGTCTTCCTCCTTCGGTTTGAATCTGACCCCGTTGATTATTAATTATCGGTCAATCCTGCCGCTAGGACCTACCACATGGTGTAAGTGACTTCGTAATGTCGTTGAAGTGAGGATGAAGATGTTCTCCCTGTGACTTTGTCAGTGTGGCTCGTTCTTCTATGTAGTGACCTTAGCAATTGTCGTCAACTTGTATTCTGTTGCTGTAAAAGCTGAATGAGAATTCTTACTGCAGTCTGTCCTTTATCTACTTCTCCTGGCTTGGTGCCCCTACAGTGATTCTGCGACCTGATTTTGGAGTATTCTGCTGCATCATGTTAAGTGAGGCCTGGAGGGAGTTTGTGAAGATTAATCCGTTGGTCACGTATGCCGCTGCGATTGTGCACTTCAGAGACTGGTTTCTGCAGTGTTAATCCTATCAGTTGGAAATTATGTGAGTAGCTGCTGGACTGACCTTAATCATCAATATTCAGGTAACCTCTTTCAATGTTGAAATTTCTTACGTGACATTGTTTGAAGAATTAATATTCGTATCCAGAATATTCAATATTATTAATCCAAGTAATTAGAATGAAATTGATACTGTCTCCATTTATAAGGTTCATCATTCACGAATTATCAGTATTGTGTATTTCACTTATTTTACATTCCTTTACGATGTCTGGGTTATTGTTTAACACTATGTATTTCGTGTTTAACATGATAGTCTAAAGCAAAGGTGAGCTCTCCATCCAGTAACTCAATCCACGCACCGGCGGGGTAGTCCGATGTCAATGTATATTCTTTCTAGCATTAAAATTTCATTAGTCAAGCAGATGGTTAAATATAACATTTATTTTTTGCTAGTTTCTGTGTTTGACCCATTAGTGGGCACTCCGTATTGTTTACCATATAACCTTTAGTTTATGACCCGTGATTTGAATTTAAAGATTCATACTAATCCACGCAGTTAAAAATTCATAATAATCCTTGAAGTATTTATGTGTGCCTGTAAACGATAGATTAAGAAGCTACGTCTAAATGCCTAGATAGGCGCGTCGGAGACGGTGGGTATTGTTACTGTTGTTCACGCCGAAATGTCGTGCTGTCAAGGGTGAAGTTTAGGTTGCTGGCTGGTATAGTACCTCCTGTAAATATTTCCACTACTGATATATTATGTCCCCGCCGCTGTTTAAATTGTAAGCCGAGTTGAGGTGTGGCGCCCTCTTAATACAGTTGGATGCGGAAAGAGAGTGGAAATGTTATGTGCTTTGGGAAGGAGGATGGTCGACTGAGCAGCATAACTACTCCCTCTGTAGTGAGATGTTCTTGTAAGTAGTAATACACCTTTCTGTATCTTTTCTTTCCATTTACTACAATATAGCTTACTAAAGTTCAGTATTTCAAGATGTCTATTCGAGAAATGTAAACAATTGTCTAATGTATTATGAAGGATAACAACTATTATATTGTTTTACTGGCTATTCAATCGCTAATGTTATGTGATTTCTTGAAACTGTCTGCTGTTCACTAAAAGAGGTAGAAATAAATATAATACGCATATTATATGGTGTTATTTTGGCAATGTTTATGGATTTTTCTCTCTCTTTATGGTAACGATGACACCATTGGTGAGCAAGAATCTGGGAATAGATAGCGTTGCGCTTACTGGCCCATAATAGTAAGAAAGAGAGTAGCATCGGTGACCCATTTTTTCTTTTCCTCCCTCTTTCTTCCTTTCTGTGCGACGTTAGCTACGAATGAAAAAAACTCACAGCCAGAACCGCTAGTCTCAAGTTTGGCAACCCAGTAAAAAAATATGTTTTTCGTCTCAACGCATGAAAGTGATAAAAGTAAACACAAGGGAGTAGTTTTATGTCGCTGTTTTTTCTTCCGTCGCAGGAACTGACCTTGAAAAGTGCGCGACATGTAAAGTTGTCTCCCTGACTGAAAGCCTTCTAACAAGAGAGGAACTATAGTTGTCCATGGGTCTGACGTCTCATAGTTCTAAGTATTTGCAGCTATAAAGCGAGCTGCATGCCGTCTGTGTCACTCCCTCTCTGCCCCTAGCTGTGGCTGTGTTTGCGAAAATATTGTTTGCTTTTCATCGGGGTGAAGCACGACAGTCTCAAGAGAAGCCCTTCGTCGTAGCGAGTGAGGTCACACAAAATAGTGACAGGCAGGCGCAGAATGTGCTGAACAGAGTTAGCCAGCTCAACACGAGAGTTTTTTAAAAAGAAAAAGGCCGTTCTACAGGGTGTTTCAAAACAACACCGACAACACTTGGAAAGTGATTTTACCTAACATAAATCATCCTCAAGGGCATAATTGTAGGACACTATATTGAAATTTTCATTTTTTTTTTCTGTTAGCGCAACACGCACACTCACAAAACCCACATATATATATGGAGAGTGTTTCAAAACAACACCGACAATGTTTGGGAGGTGATTCTTGACACCAAGATAAGGCAAAAATATAGACTAACCTAGATGCCCAAATGCTTCGCTTTGGAGTTATAGCCTGCCGAAAACATCAAAAAAGGAAGTTTAAAGGTTTATAGCCCCAAACCTATGGGATCTACAGTGGTCGGGTCAAAGCTTCACTTAGGAACTAGTGTGTATTCTATCCAAAAATACATGCTTCAGAAACCCGCAGTTCTTCCGCAACGAATTTCATACAAGGAATTTTGGTACGGGCATATAATTTGAAACACTCACCAACTACCTCTATAAAAATTGTCTCGGAAGTGCCGCAGGATTCTGAAACGGATATTTGCTTACTGCACATATTAGATCCTAAGTTAAGTATTGACCCGACGGCGAGAAGGCCCATAGTTTTGGAGCTGTGGACCTTTAAAGTTCATTTTTTCGCCTTTTCGGCAGCTTGTAACTCAAAGGAAGCATATGTGCACACAGGTTGGTCTATACTTTTTGTCTTATCTTGGTGTTAGGAATCAGCTCCCAAACGCTGTTGGTGCAATTTTGAAACACCCTGTATAATAATTTTAAATGATACGCACTGAGTGCTAAGAAGACAGAGAAAGAGATAAAACAAATCGTATCACATTAAAACTGTTATTGTCCGGAGAATAATGGTAATAAGAAACATTCGTATCATATAAAAAGATTCTTAGAAATTATATTTCTGGCAGAAATTTTAAGAGAATAATAGGTTAGTAGGATTTAAAACTACTGGTTCTTCTAAAATTATTGCATCATTTTAGATCGCATAGAGAATTTTTCGTTTAAAAACATCTGATTAGAAAGAAATTATACTTCAAAGAGAAATATTTAAATTCAGTTTAACTTTTAAATACTTGATGAATCAAGAAATGAAAGCAAATGGTATGAAAGGTGACTGAGAAATTTAGTATTTGGAGAAGCAAAAAAGTAATGTGCAGGATACAGAAATTTCTAGTGTCGTCTCGGAAACGAGACGAGAAGTGTATGCTCTAATAAGAGTTAAGACAAGAGATGTATGTCCAAGTTAGAGACGAGACGAGAAACGACAATTCTTGTCTCATTTTTGAAACAAGTCTCATGGGCAACAATTCACTGAAGTCTTAGATATCAGTGTTTTAGTATTACAAGATTCATAGTAAAAGTTCATAAGTTATTACAGTGGTTGTACGAACACAATGAAGAGTAAACTGAAATCTTTCGGTTTTACGTCCCACGCTTATGCCGGTTAGGCTAAAGGAGACGGTGATGATGAGAAATGAATGAAATGGTGGAATGAAGAAAGGGAGGAAACAGGAAAACCCCGAGAAAAACAACGAGCACGGATAATGAAGAGTATTTATCTATATTTTAAGATACATAAGTTATTATATAATATACTTCAATAATAAATATGATTTAAATGTTGATATATTACACTCTTAGTGAACCTCTCGTGACTCGAATCAAAACGAGACAAGAATCCAACTCTTATTTAAGAGACGACAGGACAAAACTTTATTTCTCGTTTCGTCTTGTGAACTAGCGTACGGTAGGCAAACGCTCTGTAACTACCCAAACGTACCGGCAATTAAATCATGTCTTCCGTGTCACAAAGGAGAGAGAAGATTGATGGCTCAGTAGTATATATGATGTGTGGACCATAATTCAATCCCAAAGATAGTAGTGTTTCCCAAATAAGATTTTTTCGTCTGGTCAGTTTTTATAGAATTCTCGTCAAGTCTTGGTTTTCGAATAATTATTTCTCTTTCGTCTGGATTATCCTAAAAGTTTTTCCCGTTTCCTCTTGTCTCGTAAAGTAGTTTCTGATCTCGATTCAGAGGAAATAATCTAACTTTTATGTTGCTTGATGGTAATTGAAGAGAGTACTACAAATCTGTTTTGAGATCAGCCCTATGTAATTGGGAGAGAGACGAAGCTAAATCAAACAAAACGTGAATGTTAGCTTTCTTCATAAGAACCGAGATTATATGAGACATAGATGGTAGATATACAGTTTAAAGTGGAATTCGAACTCGAGCTCTCATACAGAAAAGGTTCATGCACTAGTCATTAGACCAACAGTTAGGGCTAAAGTAATAACACACACACACACACACACACATATATATATATATATATATATATATATATATATATATATATATATATATATATATATATACGTGATTATCGCCAACTTTTGTAAGATTGTGGCTTACGTCAATAAAAATTACATGATGTAACCAACACTCATAACAATTAGCACGAAGAGTGCCAAATCATCATAATCGAATTAAGTGTAGAACTGAAAAGAAAGAAAAAAACGTTCGCATTGGAATACTTTGACAGAATCCACATATATGAATGTTCGTAATTATTACATAAAGTGCATTTATATATACAAAGTTGTCACATTATAATACACTTTTTTGCCTTTACATTGTGGAGTATGCAAGAGAATTTTGGTGTTTAACTTCTCGTAAGATATTATGGAAAAATAAAAATGTATTATGTTAGGATATATATTCAAAACTTTCTCTTTGTATTTCACTATTGAACTTTCTATCATATGAACTACTAATTTTATTATATACAGAATGTTACCTGTCCTTTTTTCGTCTTACTCTTATAGGTTCTCCTAGTAGAAGTTGCATACACACGTTTCGTTCGCGATGCCCTTCCACTTTTCATATCCTAAGACATTTGTGATACCCCGAATTATGTGAAAGTTAACAATCAGTGACAACACCAGAGAGGAATAGAAGGACGAGCGTCCGTCTCATGTGACGACGCCTGCCCTCTGCAGACAAATTGTATTGTGAAATACGTAAAATAAGAAAGTAACATAAAATTACCTTTTTCAAATACGAAATTATGCTGTGTCTCGTTTTTTTCTGTTCTTCCGCTTACTCCCACCTAATTAATTAAAACTGCCATCGTCACTGTTAAGAATGCTGCAGTTAGTTCCTGTGTCAATGTATCCGAATATAAAATGCTTTTTCTTCTTCTTCTGCGGTTGTTTCTTGCCTTAGCGAAGATCGCTCTTCCGGCAATTATATTCGGTTTGATTAAAAGAAAAAGATGAGGAATTGGGATGAATCTTTAGAGATGTTTATAAGATGCTGAATAACTTAGTTCTTTGTAAATAAAGATAATAAGCAGTTAGAACAGGTGGGGATAAAGTGAAAATGAACGAATCTACATTAAAAGGGCCAGAACCGTGAAATTTATGAAGAATAGAGAGAAATGGCGTGCGATATTGTTGATAGAGAGGGCAAGAGAAAATGAGATGATCGATAGAGCCAATGTCGAGACCACAATTACAAAGTGGAGTGGTACGTTTTCGGAGAAGATATAAGCGTTGGGGAGTATACAGAATGTGAAGTCTGTTACGGAGCAGAAAATGGAGGTAGGAGGGAGAGAAAGGATGTTGAATAAACCAAGATGGAGAGCGGAGAGAGCAAGGATGGTGCCAGTACCAACGTGCCTTAGTACAGGAGGCATTATAAGCAGTCCAGCGTTGATAATGAAGTGTAATAAGTCGTGGAAAAAGGTCAATAGGCGAGACTGAAAGATCTATGGGAGTGCCATGCAGGGCTCCGAAACGGGCTGCGGCATCGGCAAGAGAATTCCCGAGGATGTTGACATGGCCTTTGGACCAAATTAAGCAAGTAGTATAGTTGAGGGAAGTCCGGCGGTATACAAGAAAACGGATTTCATAAAGAATCCAGGAGGATTTTGATGTCCAAGGGGAAGATTGTAAGGATTGGAGCAGAGATTTAGAATCAGTGGCGATACAGATAGATGTATACTGATGCTGAAGTGAATGAAGAAGAGTCGCAAACAAGGCATAAGCTTCAGTGAGAAAGGTAGAGACATAATGGGGCAGTTGAAAGCTGAAACATTGTTGAAGAGAGGAATCGTAGAAGGCTGATCCCAAATGCACGCCCTGGCCAGAACCATCGCAGTACAAATGAACAGTGTCCTGAGGGAGAGGAGGAATGGATGAGGAAAAGCAATGTTGGTAAGTTTCGGGAGGGAAAAGTTGGGTAGAAGGGTATTGGGGAAAAATTATAGAAAAGGATTGGGAAAGAACTGGATAGTCATGCAAGTAGCAAGGGAGAGTATACGTGCGCTGGATGTGTAATAGATGTGGTGCAAGATCTAGATAACTGGAGTATATGAAGGGGAGAGATGCGAGATATGGAGAACGTTTGCGGCCTGTATGAAGGTGTCGAAGCAGAGTGAGTTTAGGGAGGAGAGAGGATCGTGTAAATTGGAAACGTTGAAGACAGAATTTGTTTCAAGTGAATTGCTAAAGGTGGAACTCGGGTCTCAGAATAAAGCGCAGTGGCAGCAGTGGTGGTAGGGAGACTAAGAGTACGGCAGAGAGTAGTATATTGAAGGGATTGGAATTTTTGAAAGACTCGAGAAGGAGATGGAGATAGAAAGAAACCACCATACGTTAAAATAGGTAAGTAAACCTGTTTATATAACAGGAGAAGAACACGAAAATCTGTAGACCAAGTAGAAGTAGAAATAGAACGAATTAAACGTAAGAAGGATGATGTTTTTTGATGTAGAAGATGATAATGGGGGGTCCAACGTAAAGAAGAGTCTAAAACGATTCCAAGGTATTTAACTGAAGGACGGCGAGGAAGAGTGATACCGGTGAAAGTAAGGGAGGGTAGGGCGGGAGAGCGTTTGCGAGTAAAGACTAGAAAGGAAGTTTTGTTCCAGTTTATTCGTAAGCCATGTGTAGAACACCAGGTGGAGAAAGTGGTGAGAGCTGAAATGAGTTGAGGTATAGCTAGTTGTGGGGAGGGAGAAGTAATATAGAAGACTAAATCATCACAATAGGAAAGAACCCGGACAGTGTTACTGGTTTGGCGAAGAATTGGGGCCAGAAAGAGATTGAACAAAAGAGGAGATAATACAGAACCTTGAGGAAGACCTTGAAAAGTGGTGCGACCTTCAGTGAGTTGGGAACCGAGGCGAAGATACAAAATACGTTGGACCAGAAGGTTGTAAATGATGCGGAGATATTTCGAAGGGATGCCTTGTTGCCAAAGTATATCTATGAGATCATAAAGGGGAACAGAGTCATAAGCCTGAGAAAGATCAATAAATACGGCAAAAACAAACTGGGTACGGGAAAAAGCAAGCCAAATATCAGAGATAAGAACAGACAGACAGTCAGAAACACTGGAGCCTAGTCGACAACCGTATTGTTGTTTGTAAAATAAAAGGTGGTGTTCACAGAACCATTGGAGGCGTTGTTTCAGGAGATGTTCGAAGACCTTTAAAAGACATGAGGAGAGGGCAATAGGACGATAATGTTCAGCGATACCTGGTTGTTTTGTGGGTTTGAGGATGGGGATAATGACATAATCTTTCCACTGAGGGGGAATTCGTTCAGAAAACCATACAGTATTATATAAGGTGAGTAGGAAGTTCTGGTACAGTGGAGGAAGATGTTGTAGGTGGCGGTAATGTATACCGTCTTTGCCAGATGAGGAGTTAGGTAGGCGGGATAAGATGAGAGAAAGTTCAGACATAGTGAAAGGACGGTGGATAGGGGTTGATGGTTCTGGAGAATATAGAGGTGAAAGCCAGAGAGGAGGGAAGAGACATGTGGATGGTGCTAACTGGGAATGGAATTGATGAAGCCAGGGAGAGGAAATAGATTCACCAGAGGGAGGACGACATGTCTTGTTACGAAGGGAGCGGTAAAATTTCCAAATGGAGGATAAAGAGGAACCATAACGGAGGTTGGAACAAAATTGGCGCCTGGCATTACGACGGGTTTGTTGAAGAATACGGGTCGTAGTGGCTTGGGTTTGTTGATATACCAGGAAATTGGCATAGGAACGAGTGGCGGGGTATGTTTTAAGGGCTTGACGCCGTCGGAAAATCCATTGTTGACATTCCCTAGTCCACCATTTAGGATAAGACGAATGGACATTAGAGGATCGAATGGAGGGAGACGGATCAGGGTGGGAGTGTGATACTGCTTGAGAAAGGCGAGAACAAAATGCAGTGTGAAGATGGAGAGGATCACTAGACGAGGGAGGGGGAGAGAAATGGGCAAAGCAGGAAGAATAAAGAGACCAATCGAGGTTAGTAGAATATGGGCGACCTATAGAAGAGGAGGATGAAAAGGAAGGAGAAGTAGAGTTATGTAAAATGATGGGAAAGTGATCACTGCCATAGGGATCGGAAGTAACAGTCCATGTAAGGTGGCTAGAGTAAGCTGGAGAACAAAAGGTGAGATCAGGTGCGGTAGGAAGTTCACGGGGACGGGGAAGACGCGTAGGAGTACCAGTATTCAGAAGAGTACAGGGTAAGGTGGGAAGTAGACGATACAGGGCAGAGCCAGCGGGGTTGGAAAAAGGAGCCCCCCAGAACGGGTGATTACAATTTACGTCGCCACCCACAATCCAGGGAGGAGTAAGGAAATTAAAAAGATAGAGCCAGAGATGATCAGGAAGGTGAACGTGAGGAGGAATGTAGAGGTTAACTAGGGTGAGAGAGTGAACGGTGACCATTTGACATTGAACTTCTGGGTATTGGATGGGAGGAGGGTGTAGTACGTAAGGTAAAGAATGATGAATGCCGAGAGAGAGTCCCCCTCGACCGTCTGGGCGAACATCATGAAGCCAATGGTAGGAAGGGGTGTTAAAACGGTAGGAATCTGTAAGCCAGGTTTCTTGAAGTAAGAGAAAAGACGGATGAAATAGAGATATGAGGTGATGTAAGGCATACATTTTACTGCGAGAACTCCTCATGTTCCATTGTAAGAGAGTAGAAAAGCAGGAACCAGATGATTTTATAGTGAATGTGATTGTAATAGCTTGAGTATGGTGATGCAAGATTTATAGTCGGGAGGAGAAAATTTATGTTGCGATTTTTCTAAAATAGAAAGGATGGACGAAACAGCGGAGGAAAAAGAAGGTATAGGATCTGCCGCATTTGACGGTTTCTGAAAAGCTGTGACAGTACTGGGAAGGGGAGAAAATGCTAAAGGGGATCGGTCAGTTGGAAGAGGTGGGGGACGGGCAGAAAAAGAAGGCGAAGAGTGAGGACTGAGAGAGCGCTTTTTTCTAACACCGGAAGGAGAGGAAGGAGAATGAGAAGTGGAAGGCCGAGAAGTAACAGCTGAATATGAAAAGGAAGCGGAGGTAGGGATAGAGGACGGAGTAAAGCTAGAATTGGCAAGGGAGGACGAAGTAGAATGGGGAAGTGGATCTCCCTGTAAGGAGCGCTGTGCAGGGGTCGTGGTTAAATAGCGTCGTTTGGCATCGGTATAGGATAGATGTTCTGTAGCCATCAGAGTATTAATTTGAATTTGTATAAGGCGTTCAGGACACTGAGGGAAGGTAGCCACGTGGTCACCAGCACAGTGCTTACATTTGGGAGGTGCAGAGCAGGAGGAAAAGGGGTGGCCGGGTAGGCCGCACCTAACACAAGATTGTTTACCACGACAGGCCTGCTTAAAATGGCCGTAAAAAAGGCAGTTAGTACATTGCTTGAGTCTCGGAATATATGTTTCGACGGGAAGGTGAAAATAGAAAAGGTTGCAATGGGAGGGGAGAGTGTTGGCATCAAAAGTGACTACGATTGTGCCAGTGGGGATGGAAGAATCCGTAACAGAAGGTGGAGAATCGGAGGTTGGAGGTAAAGAAGAGTCAGAGGTAGGGGGAACTGTAGAAACATCAGACGAAGAACGTTTACGAAACATACGGCGAACATGTAAGATTGGAGCGCTACTGCGTAACGCAGTGATGAGTTCATCGTCCGTTAAGGACGGATCGACTCCTCGTAAGATACCCTGACATGAAACGGCGTAATTCGGAATATAAGCACGCCAATTATGTGCCGCTAATAAAGGATGTTGTAGGAAATCGTTGGCTGCTTTGCCAGTTCGAAAAAAGACCTTTAAACCCTGGGGGCCAAGAGTGCGAATATCTGTGACATCTGTAAGATTGTTATTATATAAGAGTCGACCTAACTTCATAGGATGTTGTTTGCCCAAGGCAGACGTGGAGGACACGTGGACGACATAAGGTCCTAGATGGTGATTTTTATAACTGTTGTTGGTAGTGTGTGCATAGGGCACAGTTGTTATATGAGAAGTAGAATTAGTAGATGATGAAGTATCCATCTTAGTTGATTGGAGCACATGTCCGTCAGAGGAGGCTGCCATATTTGGCAGCGACGAAAGTGAAAAAAAAAACTTGTACTAATGCACCACACACGTAGTAAATAAAAGGAAGAGAACACAAGTCAAAGACACTATAATGTGAGAACAACGAAACTAAAGAGCACTCAAAATCGGCTGTAGACCTAGCACAGAAGTACACTCAGTCGAAGCTCACAACATAATCCAATCTAAAATTCAATGTTCAATTTTCTCAATACAAGCGCTTAAATACAACAAAATCCAAAATGCTTTTCAGTGAATGTTTTATAGGTTAAGAAATAGTTACTGACTTAGTAAAGCAATCGACGAAATTTAGTTCACTATTGTTGACTGCGTAGGTATTTAAGAAATGACCTGGAGACGCTTGCTAAATCGTAGTGTTAAATATGCTAAATGAAAGGTGTTCAAATACATATCCTCACATATTAATGTCTAATAGTTGCACAAGAATTTGTGATTAATTTTGAAGAGTTTTTATTTTGACTAGGAAAATAACGTAGATATAGGGAGTAAAACCACAGATTTGAAGCATCAATGCACTGTCATCTCTGAAAAGATTCGTATTCTCAGTTTTTTAAATGTTATTGTCTTATATGGTAAGTTAATAACTGCTAACAATTGCTACTAGCGCTTTTCACTCTTCAGGAATTTAACACATGTTCGCAGGACACTTTTCTAAGTCCTAAATGTATGCGTGAATTATTTCATTCATGTCACTGTCCTCATTTCAGAGTGGAAACTGAATATGCTGAACGTGAATATGTTTCGCTGTCCTCAAGCAATGCCCTTAATAAATGTAAACAAGGTTCTTATTATTAAATAAAACACAGAAGTATCTATTCCACGTACAGCACAATATAATACAGTAATTAACCAAAATGATAATCACTAACGCCCGCTTTATTTCTTCGAACGAAGGGGGGCAAAGGCCGATTCAGTTTTTCGATTTATTGCCCTATATATATTAAAAGTCATAGTTTATCATTGATAGCGTATATCCTCTTTTTAAAGTCACTGTTTATCTCAGCGACCCCGAAATCTATGCATTTGACACTAACATCGTTCATTTCCAATCACTTTTATATATCCCCCCTCCCCCAAGTTGCACCTTCAAAGTGAAATGATAAAAAACATCCCAGGTCAGATGTTGAAAATTTGAACGAGATCGGTCGGGTGGTTAAGAGTTATTAAGTTACAAACATAGTCACTTTCATTTATATATATATATATATATATATATATATATATATATATATATATATATATATATATATATATATATATATATAGATAGATAGATAGATAGATATAGATAAATAAACATTTCTGTTGTTTTGGAAAATTGCGAACTATAGCCTATATAAATTGAATCACACAGAAGAGATTCGAAGACGCACTAGACACGAGCGTAAATGGTGGCGAATCCTGCATGTGTCACAATACAATAAAACTCCGTTTTGCGGCTATCACAGTATTGGATTTGGGGAACACGCTTTTCCGGAGTTAGTTTTTAGTGATCGTAACCCCCGCCTGAAAATGCCTTCATGTTCCCACTCGTATTGCTATTTCTGAAAATGTTATCTGAAACCTTTGATTTGAATCATTACTCTGTCTATTCTTTTAAGGGGTTCTGCATGGGAAACAGAAGAAATTCTTTTTCGTGAAATTATATTTTCGTGAAGTTCTTTAGATCCTGTTCCACCTTCATCTTCCTTGTCAGTATTTCCTCATTGTCATCATCTGACCGAAAAGGATAGGTGTGATCTCCTTGGGAAAACGACAGTATGCAGTTTTGAAGAATTAGGACTGTTAATTAAGCAATCTCATGGGGTTAAAATATTATTACCATCCTATCATTTTCTTATACGTACCGGTACTTTGATTTATTAGCGAAAAACACTACAAATATATTGAGAATAAAAGCATTTTGTAATAAAAGTTCTGCTATTAAAAATGGTTTTTATTATAATAACTCCCAAAATAAGGAAGATTGGTGAAAAAACACAAATCCAGAATTGTTACGTAAGGAACGGGGGAGAGGTTCAGCCTTGCATTACGAAGTGTGACGAGGGGGAGGGAGAGGATAAAAATTGGTCAAAAATAGCGTTAGGTAATATGTGGACGGCCCCTTAAGACTAATCATTGTCTGTATTGGTAGGTAGTCAAGCAGGTAGCCGTAGCCAGCCCAAAAATATGAGGGGGCGGAAGAAGTTAGGGGGCCGATCCAACCATATTATAGTTCATCATTATATTATAGCAGTTCATTTGCAAGCCTACCGTGAATAATGTAGGGGCGTACGCAAGGGTGGGTCCTGGGGGTCCTGCCCACGAAATCCCGACTTTTAAAAAATGTAATCTACTTTTAGGGGCAATTTTAGAAATTTTCATATAATTTAGCCTCAAATTGTATTTGGACCCCTCCAAAACGCTTTAGGTTCCTCCAGAAATAAATTTCTGGGTACGTCCCTGTTAGGGGGAACAGTAAAACTTTAGTGGGGGCGGGCCCCTAGTTCCCCTGTAAATATGGGCCTGTAACCAAGCAACTAATCAAACACAAAAGCATCAATTGTCAGCTTTTTGAATAAGTTACATTTTCTCAGCACTAATAATTGAATGCTTTCTTTACATGAAAATAAGTTTATTTTCATACTTTGTTATTTTCGGATAACAAAAAACTTTATTTCATTTAAGTATGTTGTTTCGCTTTGTAATAATCTATTACCAAAAGACTATTAGTCAAAAAATAAGTTTGAAAATATCTTTTGTGCCCAAAACTAGTTAAATCCATTAAAAATAGCACAAGTAAACGGTCCACAATCAACTGCCAATGGTAATACGTATTAACATCTTTTAATTTCAAAACGAATAATGGGGTTAAATATGACTTCACGATAGTACGTATGCAGTATAAAAAAAACGATATTAGTAAAGAGTTAATACGAATTATGTTAATAGGAAATTAAATTAAAAATAGTTTACTCTACATAATCTAATTTAAGAAAAATAATGATAAAAACAAAATAAAATAATGCAATAATAGAAAGATGGTAATAAAAAGTTTTTTTATGGTAATCCTGGATTCTTTCGTGTTGAACAACATGGCTTTCCTCAATGCTGCCTCCAGAAGGGCGATAAATACGTATTATGAAGCACTCCAGTTCATATTTTTGGTTAGCCAACCACATATCAAGAAATATCTGAAATTTATTTTTCAGACCTTCCCCCACCCCTCAAAAATTCCTGGATCTGTGCGCGATATCGGTTGTTCCCAATTAACTGATAATAGTCATAGCGTACCTTTTGAAATGTTTCCAAACGCTCTTTGCATAAGGAACAGTTTTCCGTATTCTTTCTTTTTTCCTTTCTTTTCTTTTTTTGCCCTTTTACTGTGCTGGAAAGGGACTCCATGAGCAATGTTTGCCACACGATCCGCTCGGGAAAGTAATGCTCCCAAAAGTACGTTTTTTTCGCGCGCTACTCTAGCCAGCTGTTTTAAACGCTATCCTAGCCAGTTGTTTTAGGTTGGTCACAAAATTTATATCATACAAGGGGAACAAAACGAGACCTGCGGGGCTTCTAACCCGTTCCTACCACCACTACTACTACTTATCTGCACAAAAGCAAGTAAATCACTTTTTTGAGTATTATTTTCATATTATTTTAATTTAAAAAGTGTTATAAAAATATATAAAAAACTTCTCGAGCCAGGTTTGAACTCACGCCTAAAAAGATTTCCATTATTAGCATATAGCGCTAGCCCACTCTGCCACGAAAATCAACAACAACAACCGTTTGATTTCTGCTATTTAAATGCAACGTGGCAAGAAATGGATAACGCCAACCAATCAGAACTCTGTTTTTCCTTCCTACTTCCGGGAGCATTACTCTCCTGAGCTAGTCCTTTTGGCACAATCTATGTGCGAACAGCGAGCAGCTCTGAAGTTGAATGTTTTCAAGGTCAAGGCCACCCTTAGGGAGTGAGTATGCCACAGGAGTTGCATTGTGTGTTTCCGTATGATACTGAGATATTTCTTTGGCAGGAAAATAGTTTTGTAAGGAACCAAAGACGACTGAATATAAAAACATTTAAAAGGTATACTCGGCCTGTAAGACTTGCGTGCCGGGCTTTACTTTGATGAATAAGGACAACCACTACCACAGTGCATGTTGTGGCACGAAAGTTGTAGTCTACGTGTCTGCCATGAGTTGGTCAGCTGTGTTTGCACACATCAGGCTTGACTTTCGTTTGTTGAGTACAGCACCTGAAATCCATTCATAATTCGATATGAAGGTTTCAACAAGTGACAGTTCTTGTGGATTGTTAATATGTTTTAGCTACTAAATGAGTGTCTTCATTATTCGATTTAAAAAGAACAAATAAAGCTTTTTACTTCTGGTTTTCTGTTTTTTCAAGTCCAGCGGCATTGTAGAACAAGTTATGTATGGCTTAACGCCTTTCTGCATCGAGACATAGGAGGTAATGACGTCAAAACTTTAAAAAATATTTTGTTATTAGGCCGATATTTAATTTTTTTATTTTCTTGGCGGATTTACTTTTGCACCTTCAAGATTGAAATTTTCAACAAACACTCAGTCCACCGAACCGCATTTATCAGATTTTTTTAGATGATCTCTGCGTTAACACTGAGGGTCCATAGGGGCAAAAATGTAAAAAAAAATATTTTTAACCAAAAAATCTTTTTTTTCGCGATTTTTACGCCTTAGATACACGATGGAGACATGTGAATGGAATCGTTTGAAAGGCAGTTCTGAAGAGAATTATGTACGACCCACGATCCTAGGATTAATAGGGGTGCCTCAAGGAAATTTCTACACAAGATCCTGTTTTATAAGGGAATCTGGGGTATTATGGATATTTTTTGGCAGGCTTAGTTTTGCTCTTAGAAGATTGAAATTTGGACAAAGATTCACTCGACCGAATAGTATTTATCAGATTTCTTTCAGATCTCTGCGTTAAAACAGGGGGGTCCAGAGGGGCAAAATTTTAAAAGGACATTTTGACGAAAAATCTCTTTCTTCGCGATTTTCCCGCCTTAGATACATGATAGAGACACGTGAATGGTAAGGTTTGAAAGGTAGTTGCATTCTCAAGAGAATTATGACGAACCATGATCCTAGAATAAACACGAATGTCTCAGGAAATTTTTAACTGCCATCAGGGTCTTTTTGTGGTAGTCTGGGGCACTGTGGGGATTATTGATAAATGAAATACTTTTCTTACCCTTACTATTCAAGATAGAAACTTGAAATTTTGTACACACATATAGTATTTTTCAGTTGATTTTAAGATGTCTGTGTTTACACAGGGGTCCAAAGGGACTAAAAAATTTTAAAAATCAGAAAAATTTCTCACTTCAGGGACACAATTGGGAAATGTAAATGGTACACTCCCATTCAAAAACGTTGCAATAGCTAACGCAGTGCAGTTAGGCCACCCAATATACATCTTCTTATCCCATAGTCGTGTCAGATAAAGAGACCCCTCTCGTACCTCCTTTCTTCTCTCCCATACTAAAATTAGCTAACAACATGAGCGCAATTCTTATTTCAAACTATATATGTATTAGTATAGATAAAATGAAATAACAAAACCGAGAGGAAACAAGATTAATAGGTTGATGTAGGGAGAAATTGAAACACCCACAACGAAAAATTGAAACCAATGAATGATTATTACACAGATTCAGAAATGAGCAGAGAGAGAGAGAGAAAAGGAAAGGAAAGGAGAGCAAAAGAAGAAAAAGTAACGGGAGAACAGATACAACTGTGGAATTCAAACATAGTAAGAAAATAACCTAACATTGTAAAGTTCCGTTTCCACAAATCCAACAGTAATATAGAAATAACGTTTGTTTTTACATAGTTTTTCAGAACTATTCGAATATATAGACGATCCTTTAAATATTTATTATGTTACTTTCATAAAGGATAGCATACTCAATTTCAAGTATAACTGTAGATCTTCGAGACACATCTAGGATAATGTCAAAAGTTTAACACAAAATGCTTTGGTTCCGCGTGGTTTGATTGCAAATTCGGTAGTGTTCGTTGGACGTAATGATCGGAAATACATTCTAATATACCCAGTAGATAGCGTTGGTCATATCCTCCATTTCAGACTACTAATGCAAACTGAACAATAAACTAAACGAAAAGAAAAGAGAAAGAAAGAAAAAAGAGAAAATGAAGAGTGCTATTTTATTGATAAATATCTATCAGATATAACCTATATTAAAAGTCCAAACTGTATCGTACTGGAAAGCTACAAATTTGGAAAGGAAAAGTTTATGTTTCTCATAGATGTAGGATGTTTCAAATTTCAACGTGAATAAAACACATTGAATTATAGGATGGGAACAAATACTGTGTCGAACTAGTATAAATAAAATTTTGTTTTCAAATAACAAAACAGGTACCATTTTCTAGTCTTTTCCGAAGAGTTATCTGTTCCGAACATCCAGCATTGATTTCATATCTTCCGAAAATAACGTACTTTCCACAGAGAGAAAGAACACGCTAAGAGCTCAAACGCACCATAGTGTCAGTCGTATGATGTTGGTTAGGTTATAGACCACCACTAGATCGAGGAATTTAAATCCGTAGTGACCCGGTAGTTCGACTGAGATTCGGTAACCCAGAGGATAAAGAAGAGATTTTACTTATTTCCTTGCGTTTAAACAGTATTTCTGTCAGAGATGACTAGGACCGTTGATGTTATCCACAGAGCACGAAAAACATGACGCCGAAGTTAACAGTTAATTAGATTCCCCGGACCAGGTATATCGGCTTCTGCTCCGTTTTAACTTTGTAATATGAAGTGCATGTATGTGTGAGAGGGAGAGAGGGATAGAAGTGAAAGATGCAAAGACAGATAGGGAAACGTCAAGAAAGAGAGAGAGTAATGGGACGAATATAAATATGAAGCATACTTACTATTGCAGTGTATGATATAGAACGTACACACTATTTACTCGAACTATGGCCAGTGATGCCTTGTAAGTTCTCCACCAGAAGATGAATCTCTGTTTGGAGCAATTATTTTATGTGAAAAAATCATACCACCTGATGGGGAATCGAACCAAGATTCTACATTGGATGTCTGACACGTTACCACTACACAACCGATTGCTTTAGCCAAACTTTGTTTTATAAATGATGTAGTGTTTCTTTCTGAGAACGAAAACACGGAAAGTGCATACTGTAGATCAATGATGTCTTTAGAATGTCCTGGTAATTCTCCTGTCCTTTCCGAACCAACATTCGTAAATCGTCTCTATGATGATATAGGTGTCTGCTTTCATATTCTTACGTAATGCCTGTCCAGTATGATAAGTCGATTCTTCACCATCACATTGTAAAAATATTAACTTTGACGTGAATAAGATTTGAACCTATGTTAGATAGCTGTATTATTCATAAGGCCACTGCGTTACCCCACTATCATACCACCTGAAATTAGAAGCCAAATATTACTTACTTTAGCTGTGATCTTTGGAACAAATCAAAGTGCACAACGAAATTTATTCGACGGCCTAGAGAGAAATTAGTGCCCACTAATAAAGGAAATGCATACATTCCAGGAAAAAATACAGAAATAAAACATATTTTTCATTAATTTCGTCGTGCAAGTTCAAAAGTACGTGAATAATAATAATAATAATAATAATAATAATAATAATAATAATAATAATAATAATAAATATGTACATTCGCAGTATAGTAGTCTATTATTATTATTATTATTATTATTATTATTATTATTATTATTATTATTATTAGCATCATTTACCAGCTTCATTGGTTTAAATTGAGAAAAAATATTGATATGGTCCGTTACTCAGTCACTGTCTAGTATTACTAAAGCCCTCTTTGATATCGGTCATTTTCGATGAGTTTTATATATCCCCTTCGCACCCTATGTTGTGGGGCACGGCATCTGCAGTGTCATTGTTAATCTTAGTGAACCGGAGAACTGTGAATTCAACACTGATATTGGTTATTTCGATCATTTTTATATGTCTCCTCCCCCTCCCAGTAGAGGAACTGAATTTGGATTTAAACAGCATCAGATGTGTCACTGTTAATCTCAGCGACTCCAAAAATTATAGATTCGCCACTTATACCAGTAATTTTTCGTTCTTTGTTAATTTCGCTCCCCCTTTCCATCTCTTAAGTTCCAGCGTCCAAGTGATATTACAGAAACCATCTCAGGTTCGAACTTCATCTAGGTTGAAAATTTAAATCTGATGAATCATTTGTTTCGCGAATTATCAACTTTTGTTCATACATTTAACTTCTCCCTCTCCTCAACCCTAAGCTATATCATCAAATTAAATAGATAAATGCCATCTCAGGCCCGAACCTGATCTGTGTTGAAAATTTAATTGAGATCGGTCGGGTGGTTCAAGAGATTAGGAGCCACAAACATAGTTATTTTCAATTTTATAATATAGATTTTTATTATTATTATTATTATTATTATTATTATTATTATTATTATTATTATTATTATTATTATTTGCTTACTTTTGAACTTGCACGGAGAAATTACTGCAAAAAATGTTTTATTTTCACATTCTTTCCTCGATTGTAAATTTTTTATTGAGTGGACACTTATTTCTCTCTAGGTCGTCGAAGAAATCAATTTCGTTGTGCACTTTGTTGCAAATAATGTTACAGGAATAAGCCGATTAGTTCCGAAGCTTAGGGCTAAAGAAAGTAATATTCGGCTTGAAATTTTAGATGGCATGATAGTGTACGGGGTAATGCGATGGCCTTATGAATAATATTGCTATCTACGAGGGCCATCCAGAAAGTGATACCCGTTTGCGCTGCTTGAAGCGCTGACGACTCGGGGAGCCGCTGGGTAAGGTCGTAGCGCGTCAGTGGCTTGTCTGCCTGCTCTGTGCGAGGTTGCGTGATGCTAGCAGTACCTGTGTTGTGTCTGTGCTCGTTTATAATGATTAAACGAATTGAGAACCTCGCCAGTTGTGAAGTGAGGTCCGTGATTAAATTTCTTAATTCACGAAACGTTCGACCTTGTGAAATTCATCGCCAATTAAAGGAAGTGTATGAAGACAATGCGATGGACGAGTCGTCTGTTCGGCGCTGATGTCGGAACTTCAACCTGGGGAGGGGGAGTACACACGACGAGGAGCGTTCAGGGAGACCATCTGTCATTACAGACGAACTGCTGAGTTCAGTAGACGAGTGCCTGAGAAACGATCATCGCGTCACAATTGATGAACTCTGTGAACATTTTCCTAATGTGTCTCGACTTTCTGGCGGAAAAAAGATTTGACAGCGATGAAGAACTTATACGAGGCGTGACTACGTATCTCAATACGCTGGCGGCGGAGAACTATGACGTTGAAATACAAAAGCTCGTCACACGGCATGACAAATGCCTAAATTTGCTTGGTGATTATGTGGAGAAGTAGTGTAAAGTATGTTCTTTCCAATAAAAATGTGTATATTTGTTAATATGTATTTTGTGTGTTTATTGCACAAACGGGTACCACTTTCCAGATGGCCCTCGTAACATAGTGATTGTGAAGAATTGACTTATTATACTAGACAAGCAATACGTAAGAATGTGAAGGCAAACACCTGAATCATGATAGAGATGATTTACGAATCTTGGATGGGAATGAGCAAAGGAATTACCAGGACATTCTAAAGAAATCATTGATCTGCAGTATGCACTTTTCCTGTTATCGTTCTCAGAAAGAAACACTACACCATTTGTTAAACAAAGTTTGGCTAAATCAATCGGTGGTGTAGTGGTAAGGTGTGAGACTTCCAATGATAAATCTTGGTTCGATTCCCCATCAGGTAGTATGATTTTTTCACATAAAATAATGGCTCCAAACAGAGATTCATCTTCTGGTGGAGAACTTACAAGGCATCACTGGCCATAGTTCGAGTAAATAGTGTGTGCGTTCTATATCATACACTGCAATAGTAAGTATGCTTCATATTTATATTCGTCCCATTACTCTCTCTCTTTCTTGACGTTTCCCTATCTGTCTTTGCATCTTTCACTTCTATCCTTCTCATTCGATTTAAATTCCTCGATCTAGTGGTGGTCTATAACCTAACCAACATCATACGACTGACACGATGATGCGTTTGAGCTCTTAGCGTGTTCTTTCTCTCTGTGCAAAGTATGTTATTTTCGGAAGATATGAAATCAATGCTGGATGTTCGGAACAGATAACTCTTCGGAAAAGACTAGAAAATGGTACCTGTTTTGTTATTTGAAAACAAAATTTTATTTATACTAGTTCGACACAGTATTTGTTCCCATCCTGTAATTTAATGTGTTTTATTCACGTTGAAATTTGAAACATCCTACATCTATGAGAAACAAACTTTTCCTTTCCAATATTTGTAGCTTTCCATTACGATACAGTTTGGACTTTTAATATAGGTTATATCTGATAGATATTTATCAATAAAATAGCACTCTTCATTTTCTCTTTTTTCTTTCTTTCTCTTTTCTTTTCGTTTCGTTTTTTGTTCAGTTTGCATTAGTAGTCTGAAATGGAGGATATGACCAACGCTATCTACTGGGTATATTAGAATGTATTTCCGATCATTACGTCCAACGAACACTACCGAATTTGCAATCAAACCACGCGGAACCAAAGCATTTTGTGTTAAACTTTTGACATTATCCTAGATGTGTCTCGAAGATCTACAGTTATACTTGAAATTGAGTATGCTATCCATTATGAAAGTAACATAATACATATTTAAAGGATCGTCTATATATTCGAATAGTTCTGAAAAACTATGTAAAAACAAATGTTATTTTAATACTGTTGGATTTCTGGACACGGAACTTTACAATGTTAGGTTATTTTCTTACTACGTTTGAATTCCACAGTTTTATGTTCTCCCGTTACTTTTTCTTCTTTTCCTCTCCTTTCCTCTTATCTCTCTCTCTCTCTCTCTCTCTCTCTGCCTCATTTCTGAATCTCTGTGTAATATACATTCATTCATTGTTTCAATTTTTCACTGTGGGTTTTTCAGTTTCTCCCTACATCAACCTATGAATCTTGTTTCGTCTCGGTTTTATTTCATTTTATCCAAACTAATACATGTGTAGTTTGAAATAAGAATTGCGCTCATGCTGTTAGCTAATTTTAGTATGGGAGTGAAGGAAGGATGATAGAAAGGGGTTTCTTTCCCTGACACGATTATGGGATAAGAAGGTGTATATAGGGTGTTCTAACTGCACGGCATTTGCTGTCGCAATTTTTTGATGCGAAGTTTACCATTTGAAAGGCTGCTTTATTGTGATAAAACGAGGTACGAAACATGATCATACGATAAATAGGGATGATGCTGAAGTCGCTTTGCTGAATGTCTGGAATTTACTTTTAAACATAGGACACCCTGTAAAACAGAGCATACTCTGTCTCAAACAGATGATGTGTCACAAACAAGTTCACATTCTCATTTGTATTAATATTAAGGTCTAAGTTAGTCTAAAATCATAACCTTTTATATTTAGTAATATTGTGTGATACGCAATATGGCGAAATTCAAGATGGATTAGATGGTGACCCCACTCCAAATCAATGCAATAATGCCAATTGTAACATTTTTGCCTCCATCCACGCACGTCGTTATTATTGTTTTGTCCCAATGCTTTTGACTAACCCTGTATACAGCTCCACATGTGTCTTCTCACTGCAAGATTAAACTAATCTTTTTCACAGAATATTTTTCGTACTATACATTGATCCAGGGCTAGAAATCGAATTTTAGAACTAAGGGGAAAGTGAATAATATATAAAGTTTGATTAGGCTATGTAGCGAGAATACAAATTCCGAAAGACGGGAGTGCAACCTTGCTTTAATGGAGAATGACTTAAGCAATAGCATTTGTTGCAGAACAATCAATATCCAAACAAAACTTGTATCACCATTCAAATTTCCTATTTGTTACTAATAACTACAGATATTTTTCCTTCTTTTGCATAGAAACTTCAACTTACCAACGGGACAATATACACTTGTGCATGCCTGATTTCCACTTTGATCTCAGGCTTTTTAAACCTGGAACCGGGCCCTTTTGACGTGAGGGCCTTTTTCCTTCGGGACTATTTTGCGCGAGGCACTTTCGACTCTAACCATATTGGCGCGGGGCCGTTTTGACTCCGGACCTTTTGACCAGGGCACTTTTGAAACAGCGCCCTTTTGACGCGGGCTCATTTGTCGCCGACTCCTTACCCGGGCTCTTTCTACTAGGGCCGTTTTGACTTCGACCCTTTTGACTTGGGCCCTTTTGCCAAGAGCCCTTTAGGCGCGGGACCGTTTTTGACTAGGGCAGTTTTGTCATGGGGCCCTCCGACCAGAGCCCTTTTGACTCGGGCATTTTGGTCCTCACCCTTCTGACATAGAATATATATTCTCCAACTGAAATGCGTTGGAAAGGGAGAAGTTATGAGTAAATAGATGATCAACGATCAAGGGCGGAGTAAAATTATTTACGCAAGTGGTCATATATCTTTCTTTCTCCTGATTTCCACTCCTGATCTCAGGCTTTTAGCCGTGGAATTGTATTTAGCAGGCCTTTTATCGCAGGGCCTTATTGACGCGGGCCTTCTTTGACACGGCCTCTTTTAACGCGTGGCCTCTTTTGACACGAGGCATTTTGTAGCACGGCCCTTTCGACTCGGGAACTTTTGATACGGGACCGCCTTCACTCGTGCCCTTTTGAGGCGGTGTCCTTTTCCACCCGGGCATTTTTTACATAGGGCTCGTTTGTCTCGGGCCTTTTGTCGCGACGACCTTTTGACTTATGCTTTTGACAGCGTGTCCCTTTTGACTTGGACCATTTTGTCGCCGGTCCCCTTTGACCGGGGTCCATTTCACTTAGGTATTTCTGTCTTCGCCTTTTTGTCCGTGCCCTTCTGACAGAACTATATATATATATATATATATATATATATATATATATATATATATATATATATACATCAAGTCTGCGTGGATCACGGCAGGGGGCAGGTATGATTAAAAAGATGATCAATGATCAGGGCGCAGTAAAATTAGTTACACCACTGATCATATCACTTTTTTCTCCTGATTTCCACTTCTGATCTCAGGCTTTTACGCCGTGAAATTATATTTGCCGGGCCATTTTCACGCGGAGCCTTTTGAGTCGGGCCTTTTTGACGCAGGGGCCTTTTGACTTGTCCCCTTTTAACGGGGGCCTTTTTGACTCGGGCTTTCTTTCGCGGTGCCCTTTCGCCTGTACCCCTTTGACACGGGACCGTTTTGACCCGTGTCCTTTTGGAGGTGAGGTCCCTTTTGACTCGGACATTTTTGATAGGGCCTTTTTGTAGCGACGTTTTTTTGATCCTGGCCCTTTTGACAGCGGGGATGTTTTGATTCTGATCCTTTTGTCGCAGGCCCCTTTCGACCGGGGCCCTTTTGATTCCGGCATTTCTGTTCTCGTCCTTTTGTCCGTGCCCTTCTGACATATATATATATATATATATTCAGCAGCTGAAATGCCGGCGGCAGGAGGAAGGTATGAGTAAATATATGATGAGCGATCAGGGCACAATAAAATTAGTTACGCCACTGGTCATATGTATCTTTCTCATGATTTTCACTTCTGATCTCAGGCTTTTAAGCTGTGGAATTGTATTTGCCAATCCCTTTGACGCGGGACTCTTTTGACTTGGCTCCTTTTGACGCGGGGCCTTTTTGCTCGGGGCCTTTTGTCGCGGGGCCATTTTGACACGGGTCATTTTGACGTGGGACCGCCTTGACCTGTATACTTTTGAAGCCGGGTCCTTTTTGACCCTGCTTTTTTGACATAAGGCCATTTGGACTCGGCCGCTTTGCTCGCGAAGATCTTTTGACCCATGTTCTTTTGAGGCGGTGTCTACTTTGTCCCGGGTTTTTTTGACATATAGCTCTTTTGACTCGGACTCTCTTCACGCGATGATCTTTGAGCCGGGCCCTTTTGACGAGGGGAACCTTTTCACGCGGTGCATTTTCGACTCGGGCACTTTTGTCGCGGGGCCACTTTTGACCTTGCTCTTTTGCCGCGGCCGTTTTAAAACCGAGCCCCGTTTTGACTCGGGCCTTTCTATCCTCGCCCTTTTTCGGGACCTTCTGACATGGAACCATATATATATATATAACGCAGCAGTTGAAATGCGTCGGGACAGGGGGTGGGTATGAGTAATGGATTATCCAGGGCGCCGTAAAATTAGTTACGCCACTTTTCATACTTCCTTCCTTCTCTTCCCTCTACATTATATCTGGAGATGTATGTTCTGACTAATAGGCTACTGTGGCGATTTTAAAAAGAAGATATACGCTATCAATGATAAACTATGACTTTTAATATATATAGGGCAATAAATCGAAAAACTCTATATTGGTCTTTTGTCCCGCTCCCGTTCGAAAAAATCCTGCGGGCTTTAGTGATTATCATTCTGGTTAATTACTGTATTATATTGTGCTATACATGGAATAGATACTTCTGTGTTTTATTTAATAATAAGAACCTTATTTACATTTATTACGACCCTTGCTTGACGACAGCGAAACATATTCACGTTCAGCATATTCAGTTTCCATTCTGAAATAAGGACAGTGAGACGAATGAAATAATTCACGCATACATTTAGGACTTAGAAAAGTGTCCTGCGAACATGTCGTGATAAATTCCTGAAGAGTGAAAAGCGCTAGTAGCAGTTGTCAGCAGTTATTAACTTAACATATAAGAGAATAAAATGAAAAACTGAGAATACGAATCTTTTCAGAGATGATAGTGTACTGATGCTTCAAATCTATGCCTTTACTCCCTATACCTACGTTATTTTTCTAGTCAAAATAGAAACTCTTCAAAATTATTCACAATTTCTTATGCAACCATCCCTTGCTTGGAGTACTGCGCGGTCAAATACCCGTCAGGGCGATGTAAAGGCACTTTTGGCGACGAGGATACCTGGCAGAGTTGGCGTGGGTCAATAAAACTTGACCCACAACCCACTGACTCACCACCCACCGTGACCCACTCTGACCCACGACCCATCGTGACCTACCACCCAGCATGAACCACTCTCATCCAATGTGACCTACTCTGACTCACCAAAATTTATCGTCATCAACTCTGAACACGATCCACGGCCTCTTCTGTACTGACTAAAGAGTTTACACTTGTAATAAAACAAGACTGTGAAATTCTCACTAATCAGAGTTTGAATTTTTACGGTCAAATGCTCAAGCATCACTCTGTTACAATAACGGTGGATCTGACCTTTACGATATAAACTGGTAAAGTGTTTGTCAGAGAGGAGATTGAGGCACTCAGAGATGGGGAGAAATTAGTATGTGTCTAAAATATACTTGTACTAAGAGAGTGTTCTTGCAAGTGATAATTTCTCAACGCATTCCGAAAGAAACTTCTGTTCACAGGAAAATACCCCTGTACAATATGGAAAAGGTTATGGTTTCTCAGTTCACAGTATTTTTCTCACAAAAGACTTGAAAAATGAGTTTTTCATAGTGTATAAAGGTGCTCGGGTACCCTCTCTGAGAGCATCTCCATAAAGTATGCTCATAATTGTAATTTGTGTAATCACTAAGACACCGCGTTAAATTTAAGTTACAAATATGCATAATTGTAATTATTATGAATATTTATTCAAAGTAGTTTAGCTAAAGCAAAGAAGAGGCTAATTAAAAGATAGGTACAACAAATAAGCCATTAGTAATACAAGTAGACATTTTCCATAACTCGTAATTTTCCACCTTAAAACAAATCTGAAATCGAGTTTATTTCCTCTTGGCTTCCAAAACGTTTTTGTGGTAAACCATCCGCAGTGAAATGATGTCCATCCTTCAGCCAAGAAATAACTAGCTCGTCTAGTTTGAGCTTGTCTAGCGGTGGGCCATTAACATTGGCGAACAACAAGTTTGAGCACTTAGTCTATTTCTAATATGTCATCTGTAAATTTATAAGTAGAAATCCACGTTCGCACTGTCGTGGAAATTGATAATACTACTACCTGATTCTGCAACTCTTCATCGACAATCTGCTTGTTAGACTTAAGTCTGAATAACGATTTTTCTCGGTCAGTTTTGAAATACTCAGCAAGAAGTATCATCTCTCTATCACCATACATCTTTTCCATATCGACCATGTCAATTGGCAATGTCGACTCATGGAGAACAGAAACTTCATCTAACACACCTTAAATAGGGAATTTTGTGCATAAATTATCAATTAAAGCCAGATAAACTGATGATTTCTTATTTGTTTATAAATTTAATTTTTGTGGTTACATATGAAGGTTTGATGTGATTACCAAGTTCCTCCACCGCTAGAAAGCCAAAGGGAACGAGGTTCCGGGGAAGTGTTCAGAGGTGAATGGGGATTTCCCTCCTTGTTCCCCTTCAATTACCATACTGCTATTTGCCATGGGCCAAATTGCGATGAATTTCAATTAAATTAAATTACTTCCATGATGAATTATCGATACTTTTCAGTAGAAAAAAGGATGAAATTTGAAAGTCTCAAATCAAGGTAAATAGACCAACGTAAAAGGAAAAAAAAAAGAGTAAAATGTTCCATATAATTATGCGTACAATCCAAACTTGAAATTTCCGTGTAATTAAGCTTACAGTACAAATTTTATGTCTATTTTTCTCACAACTTTATGGGTTGATTGCCTTGTGCTGTGAGCGCTTCATATAATAAACATAAGCTTCAGCAATTGCCGACAAAAAAAATACTTTCTCTCTGGCACACGGAAGAAACTACCTGACTCTAATAGAACGTTTCACGTAGAATTCGAATCTGCAATAAGTTTTTCTCCATCACCCTCAGTTTCCCCGTGACAGAGGTATTTTCGGAAAATTTCCCCTCAAATTTCTCCCTTATTTTTAACCATTTCCACACCTGTAGCTCCGGTACTCTTAGGTATGTAAACACACAAATTATGTTGTATGTTAGCGTGATTTATACTTAAGCCCTCTAAGTTTCATAAGAATCGCGTTATTCGTTTTAGAGAAATAAACGTATTTATATGAAAATATACTATGTGTACTGTTAATTTTACCATATTCATTAGCGCAGACAAAATCACATATAACTTTCACAAAAATTACAATATAAGCACGGTTTATACCTCATTGGACTTCCAATAAAACATATTTTCAATGATGTATACACGGTGTCACCATTTTTTGTATGAGGGAATTTCTAGAGGGATTTTGTGGGAAATTCTCTCCAAAATGTACTTTATAAGATCTTTTTGTCTTAACTTGCTTTTTTATATAGTGATACAGAAACAGGAACTGCACTAAAACATAATTTTATGTCTACTTAATAAATAATACAAAAAAGTGAGTGTTATCTTCTTAATAAATAAACACTTACTTACCTTAACTAAAATGTTTTAGTTGTAGACTTTCTTCTGTGTTTGGCTTCTGGAACATCTCTTCTGAATGTCCAACAGTAATCAGCTATCATATTTGAACTCCACTGACACTGCTATCTCTTTTCCATGGAGGAAATGTCCTGATGAAAACGTTCCCCATCAGTGTTAAATTCAGACATTTTCACCCGGGGGGAATGTGAACTCCTCGGGGGGAGGGTTGTTTTTCTGTATTCTTGCAGGAAAGCAGTATATTTAACAATTCCATTCACATGCACATCTTACCTAATATTGAGGCTGATTGCTGATAAATATTCAATGTGAGATTATAATTTAAAAAAAACAATCGTTCAGTTTTATGTAAAACATTAAATAAAGACTGGCAAAATTTTTTTGACCAAATTTTAACTCCTATTTACAGTAGCTATTTTTGTTATTATTTCCTATATTCAGTAGTTACTGTTTGTTATTAATGTAGAAGTTTTTAAAAACATTTAAATTAGCTCAAATATTTTTTGTCCTAAAACTAACATACAGGGCCGTGTCCAAAAGTAGTAGGACTGAGTTTTTTTTTAAAAATAACTTTATTGAACATCTTGGTACATCGACTTAATACTCTTCACAATCGGCCCCTTGGGCATTCACACATTTCTGGTAGCAAACCTTCCAGGTCGCGAAGGCCTTCTGGAAGTCGTCCTCCAGGATGCCGTTCAGCGCCCTCGTCGTCGCCGCTCAAGGGGCATCGCTTCCACCGAGTCGAAACGATGCCCCTTGAGCTGCCTCTTGATACGGGGGAACAGAAAGAAGTCCGGCGGTGCCACATCAGCGCTGTAGGGGGGTGAGGCAACATGGAAACGCCGAATTTGGTCGGGAGATCCCTCACAATCCACACGCCGTGGCACGGAGCGTTGTCATGGTGGAGCTTCCATTTCCCCACCAAGTCTGGTCGCACGCATGTGATCTGATTTCGCAGCCGTGTGAGCACTTCCACGTAAAATCTTGCATTTATACTCTGTCCAGGAAGTAGAAACTCCTTATGGAGAATGCCTCAACGGTCAAAAAATGCAATCAACATCTTGTCCCACTCAAATATAGAGGAACGGCTCATGGTATCCTCCTTGTAGGCCTGCGTAAGCATGTCCTTGGTTTTGGTCGCTAAGTTTCCCAGTTTGACGCAAAACTTGATGGCGTACCGCTGCTCCAAATTTCGCTCCATCGCAACTAACGACGAGGAGTCACAACATGAAGTCACTAACACAGTGGTCCACACTCAACTAACGCACGCAGGCGACTGCCGCCGGTCGACACCTGTTCCCAAGGCTCCCCTCCATAACATCCGGCCTTGCAACCCCCCTACATTGCTCCGCGCGCGCGGGAAAAAATTAGTCCTTCTACTTCTGTATACGACCCTTTACATAGGAATATCTTAACGAAAAGTTATCATTCTTTCTCACACTTCTGATTCTAAATCAAGCATATTAGCCTTGGTTTCTTCACTGTATACACATTAATAGTTTAGTTTACGAAATCTTCAGTAGGATTAGTGCCGTGTCGTGGAAAATCAGCGCTTGGGGTGAGAGTATACGACGGCACCGCCGTACATATGAGTGAAGTCAACAGACCAGCCGCGAAAGGTGAAAGAATTTTAAAAAGTAAACCCTGCTTTTCCTTGATTTTGAGCACTTTTCATTACTTTTTCCCTTTCATTTTATATATGTGCAAATGCCCATATGTGCACATGCGTTTCATTCCTATCTTTTTTCTTTCCTTCTTTTCTTTTTCCCTCCCGAATTTTGCGCCCCTTACTTCGGCGCCCAGGGCCGTCGCCCCGCTTGTCCCTCCCCATGGCACGCCACTGAGCAGGATCTTCGTCACCTTCAATAGCAATCTTTCACTTATATACTACTATTGATAAATTCTATATAAATCCCTAACCCAGGAGGGTACACTGTTCATCCCTGATCCCTCTAAATTACGCCCTCTGAATCTCACCCTTTAACTGACTTATTTTTAATTAAAGAAAGGAGTGTTTACTTTAACAATCGTAAAACACATTTACGTCTGTTACTTCCGATGCGAGAAATGGGATTTAGGCGTTCTTTTTCAAATAATGCAGGAACTGTACATTTTCAAGAACTGAAGTCTGCTGACATCAGAGATCATATGGAATGATCGAAATATCTTCCCTATCTTTCCTTTCCTATCTCAATCTGTGCTAGTGCTACCTGCTAATATATAATATAGGGCGAGAGTATAGCACCTACTAAAATACAAACCTTTCTTCAACAGTTGACAATTTCACGTTCTGCCAAACTCGGTCATAGAGTTAAGAAATACAGGTTTTATTGACTATTTGGTATTCTATCTTAGGTGTTACATGTTTAATATTTGTATAGAATGGGTCTGCGCCATTGATACGTATATTGAGAGATCGGACTTCGTCCGCACGTGCACGGAAAGAAAAGCAAATAATTGGCTGAAGTAATTTCTACGTTTTGTGACCGAAATTCTGGGAGTTTCCCGCGGGGGGATGAATTTTCTTCGGGGGAGATTCCCCACGGGATACTCCCTGAATTCATCCCTGTTCCCCATGCTCATCACTAACAGCACCAAGGTTTTGAGGAAAGAAATCCAGGTGGGAGTCTAGAAAGTGAACTTTAAGGAACATGTTGCAACCCATTTCTTTGAATGGTGGCAGGAAATCACTCACAATTTCACGGTAATTTGGAGCTTTCTGGTTCGCTAACAAAATCTCTGTTAAACATTTAAATGAACACCCAGCTGCTTTCTCAACCGGAGTTAAAGAGATCCTCAAAGTTTTGGTCACGCATCAAACATCTTATTTGGGGGCCTACAAAAATCGCTACCTTGATTTTAGCGTCACTAACCCGAGGAAATTTTTCCTTGAGGTAACAAAATCCGGCATTACTTTTGTTCATTGCCTTAACAAAGTTTTTGAAGAGCCTCAACTTTATGTGAAGAGGAGGTAGAATGTTCTTATTAGGGCTCACCAGTGAGGAATAAACAACATTCTTCTGTCCAAGAGTTAATACACGCTTTGGCCATTCCTTTTTGATGTAATGTTCCGCTTTATTCCTGCGATTCACATGAAATTAACATTTTATTAAGTAGACACAAAACTATGTTATAGTGCAGTTCCTGTTTCTGTATCACTATATACAAATAGCAAATTGAGACAAAACTCTTATAAAATACTTTTTGGAGGGAATTTCCCACAAAATCCCTCTAGAAATTCCCTCATACAAAAATGGCGACATGATGTACACATCATTGAAAATATGTTTTATTGGAAGTCCAATGAGGTATAAAACGTGCTTATATTGTAATTTTCGTGGAAGTTAAATGTGATTTTTTCTGCACTAATGAATATGGTAAAATGAACAGTACACAAGCATATCTTTATATAAATGTTTATTTCTCTATAAAGAATAATGCGATTCTTATGAAACTTAGAAGGCTTAATAAGTATAAATCAAGCTAACATACAATACAATTTATGGACCTTATGCAGAGTCGTTTTGACGAATGATTAAATTCATACTAAAGGTGTGACTACTGCAGGAAACATATGTTAGACGAACCCTTTAGTATGGCACTAATCACGCGTCAGAACGACTCTGCATAACGCCCTATGTGTTTATATACCTAAGGGTACCCGAGCTACACGCACAAAAATTGTAACAAAAAATGGAAATTTGGGGGAAATTCCTCGAAAATCCCTCAGTCACGGGGAAATTGAGGGTGATGGAGAAAACTGAGTGCAGATTCAAATTCTACGTGAAAAGTTTTATTAGAATCAGGTATTTTCATTTTTGTTGACTACTGTTATTATAGTAGAGAGCAATAGCTATATGAAGGAAAGCACTGTATTTTTTGTATCTGATTTTTTTTCTTAACTAATATCGATCATTTTCGAGCTTTTTTACAAACCACCTCACTACCAATTTTCCATATATAGAAAGTGACCCCTCCATAAAGGAAAATTTAAAAAAAATGTTAGGACACATTCTGTTTATTTTCAATGAAGAGTCAATACACTGAATTTCAGCTTCGTAAATTCAACGGCTTGCGAGATACATTTTTTTTTTTTTTTTTTGCAAAAATTCGGATTCTCACTACCTCCTTAGGATATTATGTATTATAATAAAAGCAATATAACACCCCAGTTTGGATTGAGGCCTAACTATATACCAAAAGTAATTTCATTTGACTTTGCAATTTGACCGTGTTGATCAGGCACACACAGTTACATTCGATTTTTTTATATATAATAATATATATATTACAGTGATTCAAAAATGCATTTTTTCTAGTAGTTAGCTCCTCTAAAAACTCACAGGTCTCGAAAGCCAAGTAGTAGTATAAGCCCTATTGCTATTATTACAATTACAAATATCAATATCCAAAAGTGCCTGAAGTTGTTTTTTCACTTGGTTAGATATACTCACCTCAGGTAAGTAGACAGAAACAAATGGGAAATGAAGGTCTTGAAAGTAAAACGAAGACAAATTTACCAGTCTTCAGAAGATACTGCCTACAATGCAGTGAGCATAGTGGGTCGGTAGATCATACTGAGTCGGTGGGTCGTAGTGGGTCATGATGGGTGGTAGGTCGCAGTGGGTCACGATGGGTCGTGAGTCGCAGTGGGTCATGGTGGGTGGTGGGTCGCAGTGGGTCGCGGTGGGAGGCGGGTCCCAGTGGGTCGCGGTGGGAGGTGGGTCCCAGTGGATCACAGTGGGTGGTGGGTCACATGCTGTTGACCCACTACCCACTGACCCACTGCATCTCTGATACCTGGCCAGTTTCTTCTAACGTTGTATGATTTTGCACCAAGGCGAAGGGAGATGGTAGTAATGGTGAAATGAAGGAACTGATGAGAAGAAACGGGAGAACTTTGAGAAAACCCAGCACCTGTTGTTTGTTCGCCAGAGAACTCTCTTGGCGGGAGCTGTGATCAGACCATGGACCCCATGCAACAGAA
This sequence comes from Thermobia domestica, assembly GCF_964235325.1. Classification (NCBI taxonomy): domain Eukaryota; kingdom Metazoa; phylum Arthropoda; class Insecta; order Zygentoma; family Lepismatidae; genus Thermobia; species Thermobia domestica. Next base: position 91,281,763 of record NC_137465.1, read on the forward strand.
TTGACCGATCTACCACAAAGTTATCTCTGCACTTGTATGACCAGTCTGGGTCAATTTCTTTTTGTGCCTGCTAGTATTGCCCACAAAACGAGAAATTGGGGTTTCTGGTCGCGTAAATCCTTGTAAAACTACTGCTTCGATGTTCAAAATTTATACCCTAATCTTATGCTTAATTTCATCATTACGTTTTTTAGAATTCTTCTGTGTAACGAAAGATAGACGAAGAGAGTGATATAACAATACTTACGACCTATGTATTATTCGAACATATCGTGTAATGACTTGCGAATCTTTAAACATATTAAATGATATGCATTACGTTTGTATAATCGCTTTATCAATATATAGTTTTATGATACAAATCATTTATAACTAAAACAATGTTTCAGATCTTAGACTTGGGTGAACTAGTGTTGCCCACGAGACTCGAAAAATTCATATCTTACCTCAATTCCTGTCTTGAAAATAGGACGAAAATTGTGATGTTTCTCATTTTGTCATTCATCTCTCTGGTTTGAAATCGTACTAGTCTTGTGGGTAGTAGTAGTTTTAGGGATGACGGGGCTCTGAAAAGCACAACCTACGCTTTCGGCCTCGGAAATTTCATACATTTTCGTTCTTGCGCAATAAGATGGAAAAGTTGGAGAGGCAGCAAAATATTACCCGCCATAAACAGTTGAGATATTAACTAGTTTGAAGTAACAATAAATTCAAAACAGATTACTAGTCTAATATATTGCCAGAAAAAGATACTCTTGTTTGTTCGTCTTGAAATGACACAAAAAGAGTTAGGTTTTAACTTGAAGAAAGAGTGCGCTCCCTCTCTTGGATATTTTAAGCTAAAGATGCATAGGCCTACTCACTTAGTGAATGATATGCAACATTTTCATGCACTAGATTTTAACATTATATATTTTTAACCACCATGCACATTTTAACTTTTAAAACCAAGCAGTTCAATTCTTCTAGGAGATGCGTCCTAGATTTTAAAAAAATCCTTATGTGGGCAGATTCCAATATACTTGGGTCTTCCATTGATATCAACACAAACGAACTTAAGTGACCAGGTGTAAATTATGTTTCAATTTCGTACAAATTTGTATCATATTTGAGAATAATCTTTTAACTTCGCTTGTATGAACAGAAGACACATTTAATATGGCAGTTAGATGTTGTAGTGTAGGAATACCTAAACTCATCTACTACAAGTTTACGTAAAAAATCATTCATCTGTGTGCTGATCAACGTATAGCTCTTTAAAGTGACATAAAACAGTTATTTCACTTATACATTCTTCATAGCTCAAAGAGAAGGCAATCACGTTTCAGTTCTTGTATAATGTTATCCATAGGTATAATGCAGGGCCGGATTAAGGGGGGCTTATGAAGGCTATAGCCCCCGGCATACAGGTGGACAGGGATCTCTCCTCTGATCAAAATCTCAACGGACTGTCTAAAAAGAATCATGAAGATACAATCATCATCATAAAATAAAATATGACCAAAGGTATGAAACATATTCCCTTAACTTTCCTACTGTACTTTCACAGAAATGTATTACATAAAGTCAGCAGGGGCCACATATTTTTTTCTAGCCCCTGGTCTCCAGATGAGTTAATCCCGCTCTGGTATAATGCCAGTACAGCTTAACACCTGTGAAAATAACGACATTTTGCCAATCGAAATCCATATAAATTCTATCAAACTTTTTAAACAATATTGTCAGACATGGCCAAACTACTACCGTCAACATATTTTAGGGCGGAATTTTTCACCCCCTTAAATGTCTGGATAATACACAACCGTTTGCTTGTGAATATGAGTAGGTTCAGGGACTTCTGAAATTAATTAGGGGATGCAACGAGACCAAGGTTGACCTCGTTAAGTGAGTGACTCGTTTCGAATATTGATTTTTAAAGCATGTTGAATTTACTTTATTTTGTTTGCTAATGTATGTACGTAAGATAGTAGAAAGATTGCTCGAAGGGTAGTATGACCAGTGAGGGGAAGAGAGGACAAATGTCATCTCTGATACTTGGTATACTAATTATTGGTATGTATGTGGTGTCAATTTTCATGGAAAGCCAATGTTGTCTATCAAACGAAACATTTCACCTTAATTAATTGCCATCACTTTACATTTTTCAATGTTAATTTTTATTTTACTTTCTGTTATTAAAACATTAAGTTGACTAACAAACTAATATTACTTTTTATTTTACATACTTTCTGTTAATAAAACATTAAGTTGACTAACATGAGACAACTTCTTGCGATATTATTTCACTAGGTGCAAGCCAGTAGTTATGATTTAGTCTCATGAACCTGAAAGCAATTGCCGCCTTTGATAAGATAAGTAATCTACTGTTTGAATATGGTAAGCGTGATTTCTTATCTGGTGTTTCACAACCAGGAAGCTGATGAACGAGTATGAAGAAATTGGGTTAGGGTAGGAGTTTTTTTTCCTGGAGGAAGTTGAAAGACCTTTCTGGTGAAAGCATAGCCCCTGCTTATGTAATCGTTCGTATGGCCAGCCATACTCCTTGTTAAAATATAGCCCCTGCCACCCAGCTTATGTAATCGTTCATAATATGGCCCTGATGACCCCCAGGACCCTCCAGGGACCACCACCACTTATACAAATTCGAACAATGTGTGAACTTAGAAAAGTTCATAATACCTAGTCGAACATTGTGTGATCATATTTAAGAAGGGAGGGAAATCTTTGTTCATGCGGGACTTCTTAATTCTTTCGCTTCCATAGCAAACTCCTTGTAAAAAATGGCAAGCCATACTCCTTGTTAAAAATTGTGAGATAGGAGGGACATAACTATATTCATGCCGGACTTTTTTTTATTATTCTTTCGTTTTCATTACTTAATTGAATTGTATGCCTCCTAAGAACAGCTACGCTGTAAACTGTGCAGAGACATCCTTCTCCATCGACTGAGCGAACTGAAATGACTTCTGAGATAGGGAGGGTTACGGTGTACTGACGTCATTTGAACTTTGTTTTGTATTTGCGTTGCGGGTATTTAACTGAGTTAATCATGAGGACTTGAAATCATGTACAAATATGTGTCATATGAACGCTTTTGATCTCTCATGTATTTTCAAGGGTTTCCCAATTCGGTTGAACAATGATAATGAGGAAATATTTACATGTTTTCCTAAGAACATAGATTATCATGTGCACATGATGATGACCAAGGAAAACATTTGTTTTGTCTTTTGCAACTAAGTTCAAGCTGTATTTGCGGACATGTAAACGAGCTGAGGCATTATTTAGACTGATAAATCCTTTGCCTTTGGCAGATGAAAAAATATGATATCACTACATTACTCACAGATAAATCTGTTTTATTGGTTTTGTAATGCACACAGAGTTGAAAAATTAGGTTACTCAGAAATAAATCCATTTCCTTTGGAAAACGAAATTTTACAACAGTTTCAAAGATCACGAACGAAAAACATTTTGCAACTTTTTGATGAATCGTTTGGCCCATAGATCTATGTTTAGAGGGTGTAAATAAATAAATCAGAGTATACTAATCATCTCTGCTTTGCATACAGAGATTAATGTCCTTGGAAAAATATGACCACTGTTGCAAGCATGGTCTATGTATAGATAAGAATTAAACGATGACAATGTGTAAGCGAATAAGAATATTTAATGCTTTTGATTAAAGTTAAAATTTAATTTGCTATCTGTATTTAAAAAGCACAATGGCGTGGGAGACCAGGGTTCGATTCCCGGCGGGAGCTCATGTGGTTCGGATTCCATCTTAATCAGTAGGTCCACGTCTCATATAGCCTCGCTGCTGAACGGGACGCTAAACTAAAATCAAACAAAACAAAACAAAAAAGCACAATGTGCATAGTGAACGCAATAAATGATTTATTAACCAGACCAAAGTTAAAAGTGCCTTGGTCTACGTAGAAAAAAATGCTCGCCCATATTGAAATAAAGGTATATATAAAAACCCTTCAATTCCCCTACCCTATTATCAATACTAAGTCAGTGCGTGTGTGTTTTTCTATGTTCTCTAGTTTTGGACTTGGGCTGTTTTTTGACTTTGACTGCTCTTCAAGATTTCAAAAACGTAAGTTATTTCTTGTTTGATTATTCAATTAATTAACTAGTTGCCCTAATCACGGATCGCCATTGTATTTGCCAAGCTCAGGGACCCTTTTTTGTTTTTTTCAAATTTACGGAACCCTTTTTCTGTGTTTTATTGTTTCGTGCTATTTTTAATTGGATAGGTTGCTATGCAAGGCACTAACCTACCCTCAATCGCTGACGCGCCTTCGCAAATCATATTGAAAGTTGTTGTTAAAATTTGATTGTTTTCGTTCTGCAAGGCACTAACCTACCCACAATCGGTGACGCGCACTCGGGAATACTGCATAAATTTATTTGTATTCTCATAATAAATTAATGGGAAAAACAAGCACAAGTTGTCCGTTGTTTTAATTCATTTGTAATGTTTTTATTCATTTACTTGCGCATACGCTTGCTTGGGAATATTAAATTAATTAACTACTTACCTACCCTTATTTAGACAAGCTCGCTCGGAATACTGTTTAAATTAATTACTAAGCTAACCTCATTCGCTGACGCTCGCTCGGGAATATTGTATAAATTAATTACTAACTAGCACTTAGTCGCTTTTGAATGTGCGAGAATATTGTATAACTCAAATACCAACCCGCCTTAACTCACTGCTACCCGTTCGGTAATACTGAATAAGTAATTACTAACCCAACTTTACTCGTCTACGCTTGCTGGAGAATATTGTATAACTCCCGCCATCAATTGCGAACGCTCGCTCGGGAATATTCTATAACTTCCGCCATCAATTGCGTACGGTTGAGCGCGAATATTGTATAACTTAAATGATAACCCTCCCTCAATCGCGCACGCTCGTTCAGCGATAGTGTATAAACTTTAATACAACCAATGCTTTGCAACATGAAATTGACGGATGGATTTTAATGTTTTAAGTTCATTGAAAGTAGGAAAGTAAATCTTTTAATGGTTACATACATAATTTAAAAGACATCTTAGCAGCAATTTGAATTACATAAGCACCGTGATTTGAGAGGGATTCGATTCGCTTAATTTTACGAAGTCAAATTTGAATTTGGACTTTTAACGCTAGTGGATCTGCGTTATTTTAATGTTTCTCGTAACAGCACTGACAAATGTATGGAACAGAGATTTATTAATCATATTTAATTCAATTTGATCCGGTATTTTGTGGTTCTGCCTAGTGTTGCGCTTCACATTCTAAAACAATAATATATAAAATTAAATACATTGCATGTTTTGATGCTAAAAAATCCTAGAAACAATGTACTTACATGTTATAATTGATCCAGCACATTTTAATTTATAAATATATTTATTCGTATTGAACACCATATAATTTTAAGTTTCTGGATGCACGTTCAACTTGCAAACCACGTTTTACTCTACGCGTGTATGAATCATAACTTACTTTAGAATTTATCCAATAGGGTGCAGCACTAATTATGCCTTGCGTTAGCACACGTAAATCATGCGATTTGTGAGTAATATGTGCCTAGTCAGACTACCTCTTTACTAATGGGAGAATTTATTACTTACGAGAGATTAATAAATAACAAATTACAAAAGAATGGGAATGTCTTTTTTGTTATAGTTTCAATACGAGTAGTCTGCAAAAATGAAAATAAATGAATAAATGAAAAAATGACGCATACCACTACACTCTGTATTTTAGGCTATTATGGAATGAAAGCACCAGAAGGCATAGAAATGATGGGAATATTTGTAAAAAAATTATTTTTAATATCTATTTGTGCAGATATATTTGATTATGGACATGAAACGAATATGATAATGCTTACTTTACAATTTATTTGGTAGGGGCGACACTTACATTCCTTTGCAATATCGCATGGAAAAGTTACGGTCTAGTCACAGACTATTTCTTTCCTAAAGGGAGAAATTATTAAAAAACAAATTACTAAGGAATGGGGATGTCTTTTGGTATACTTTGACTACAAGTAACGATGAACGAAATGCTTAGTTTGTAAAAATGATGTGCTAACGTATACGAGTACAAACTGTGATATTAAAATCCCTTATGGAATGATACGTAGAGATGTTTATGCGTTGGAAATATGAATCACTTAACAGGAAAGGAATAATTTACTGCATACTTTAGAACATGGTTGCCACTGTTTTGCGAAAGCACTCCCTTTTTTTATTTGTGTTGACTTTCGTAAAATTTGCAATATGTAAGAAATATTGTTTCTAGAAACGTACTACCCCTTTGAATTTGCGCTGGTTTTCGCAAAATTTGCAATATGTAAGAAACAATGTTTATAGAAGTGTACGACCCCTTTGGATTTGCGGTGGTTTCCGCAAATTTTGCAATATGAAAGAAATAATGTTTATAGAAGTATGAGACCGCTATGGATTGCCGATGGTTTACGCAAATTTGCAATGCAATCCTTTTGCCTTTGCGTTGAAGAATCTAAAATTGTGAGTCTATGAAAGAAGATTGTTGGTTTTGCGCCCCACCACCATTAGAAGAACATAATATTTTTTTAAAAAAATGCAGTCCATTTTAAATGATTTTAGTAAGCAAGATTTGTTAATTATAGATTAGCCACAGACAAGTTAGGGGGAGCATGGGTATCTTTTGGTATACTTTAACTACAATTAGGCATGAGCGAATGCTTAGTCTGAAATATATTAAATGTACATGAATACTGACTATGATACTGAAAACCCTTAAGGAATGACGACACCGCAATGTATTTTGTTTATGAACCACCTCCTACATATGTTAGAGTATAATTAGTGCTTTACAACGTGGTCGCTAGGAGCAGCACTTAGTAGATAGTTGCATGAAAACATGTGTGAACTTGTTGGTAATTATGATGCAATGATATATATAAGCACGTTATCCCGTTTTTGACATCATTTTATTGTACACCGTCAGAGGTAACGCATTGAATACAAGTTTTGTCTATCCGTGACTTAAGCAGTTATTTAAAAATAAATATTATTAGTACTGCTGAATTTAAATCAGAGATTTTAGTAAGTCTAATATTATCATTATTATATTACCAATGTCGTACTCCTTGTTGGATTTAACAGAAAAGCCCTGCACTAGCACAAGAAGAAGAAGAAAAATGTAGCAAAGTGTGCCCGCCATTTTCTTGATTTAGAGTTTAATTTTCTGAACAATAACTATGGATCAAAAAAGTCTCGATCAAAGGATTTTATATTTTTATACTTACTAATACTTCATTATTTCTTTTTAATCAGTTAGTATTAATGAACAGAGAGGGCGACTTTAAATAGAATAGTTTACAATTAAAGTATAAAAAGTGAATATTCCTTTTGTTAATCTGATTGTTTTGCATATCATTATAATCTTACTATAGCTTAAACCTATTGACTAGTTTCTTTGTAACATATTAATAAGTGATAAGTCTCTCTTTCACATATTAATAATTGATGACTCTCTCTTTGCATATCAATATAATTGAACTGCAGATTTAAAATCATTGATTCGTCTTTCTCTTTTTTATGAAACTGATATATTAAAGTGAACTTAATAACTCAAAATAGTTTTTCTTGTTTTATTTCTTTCAGATGGATTTCTTTTGCCCAGCCGGTGAACTTAAGTTGGTTGATGAAATATGCTTGCAAGAATTGGTGCGCGGTCTCAATGATTACGCGAGGGTTTTCAGTACCTGGAAGTGTATCATGGAGATGCAACGCCTGGGCCGTGGGGGTTAGAGAGATGCGATGCCATATTGCGCGCCCTTCGTGCCTTTGAAGGCAATGACATTTTACTATTACAGCACTGCGTAAGCAGTGCTGATATCGTAGATTTGTTTACGGATTCTTCCGTACAAAAGAATCTAATGATTGCGCTCAAGACAAATTTATGTATTTGATGGCATACAGAAAAGGTCAAAGAGATAGAATAAATGTTGCAGAGCTATCCAAATTTTTTAGTTTGGCTCGCGGTTTGTTTCGATTGATTGCTTCCCCATCTGAAACACCCATAACCATGACCCCTCAAGAAAGTCATAACTTGAGTGATAATATTAATTTACATTTATTAATTAATGAAGACTTAGCATTTTTATATGGGCTAGATCTAAATTCCGTTCAAGAAGAAGGATTGAGGAGATTGGCACAAAATACGAACAATGCTGTGGTTATACCCAAGCAAGACGATCAGGAAGTCCTGTATACAACCCCCAGCCTAAACAATGTGTACAGAATGATCATGGTTATGGGAGCCAATCTAGTCCTCAGCCTGGCTCGTCATACCCCCTGATCCAGTATTTGTTGGATACGGGAGGAATAATGATAATAGTACAAGTGGATAGTAGTAGTAAACCAAGTGGTAGTAATAGTAATAATAATAATCACGGGGAAAATCAGAGCAATAGCAATTTCGAAGTTGTACGAGAAAGCAGAAAGAGGTTTCGTAAGTTTCATCTTACGGGCCATGAAATCGTGGTTAGACCTGTATTGATAATGAAAGACGTATTGATAATCCAGAGGACTATATTGAAAGTTTATTTAATTTTGCGTTACAACATGTGTTATCTGATGCTCGCCTCACAGATATTACTGGACTATACACAGATAGTAGTAATAATAGAAATAACAAATCTTTGTATGTCCCATTTAGAAAAAAACACGAGTTTTCTGCTAGAACCGTCCTTTCCCCAATTGAACGAGTATTAAATTCAAATGAGGATTTCCTTTTGGGGCATGAAGTACTTTTCCACTTGGCCGAGAGTATGTATGGGGAAGGAAGAAATGCAGCAAGTGCTGTTCAAAAATATTCTAAACATCAAGATTATATGGAAAAGCGTTTAATACGCATTGTATTGTCTTCCCATGACAATTGTGTGGTGGATTACCAAACACACTGCAAGTAGATAGAGTTTGTACAAGAACAAGAGATTATGATACGTGGGTTCTTACAGCAGAAGTTCTGTGCGATATGGCAGGAGTTAGCGTTAAGGCGAAGGAAGGTTGTGATTTTAAAGACCTTGATATGTTCCAGTTATATTTGATTGAAGAATATCAAATCGTAGTTTATGAGGAAGATGAAAAGAATGACCGGGAATATATATAGTACGTTATCCAGGAGAGATTTTACAGAAAATGAGATTTTTATTTATTATAAGAGAGGTGAGACTGTTGGCAATTTTGTACTGTAAGTACCAAGTAGATGGATGGCATGAAGGAACCAACGCTGTCTTCGACTTCATGGGTTTCTACTGGCATTCGTGCCCACGTTGTTACACTTTAAAACGCAATGCCATTTTGCATGATGCTCAAGAGACGTACAACACGATGGATAAAAGATATGAACAAATAATGCTCCGCCGAAAGTTCCCGAAAAGTTTAGGTATAAACCTATACGAAATCTGGGAATTTTCTTGAGATGAGAACGTAAAGACGGATAAGGACGTACAAAGGTTTATTAATGATCGTTGTAGTAACCTGCCTGATTTCCTTATTCCCAAGAACTGTTACAATGACGGACGCACTTAAGTGTTCAAAACTTACATCAATTGTACGGGCAATGAGCAAACTGCGTATGCCGATATTACATCACTATATCTTATGTAATGTCAAGTAAACCTATGCCTGTTAAATCGCCTAAGATACATGCCTGGCCGGACTTTCCAGATGTGGAAAGTATTCATGGTGTAGTAAAATGTATTATCTTGCCTCCGAAAGACTTGTATTTTCCGATTAGTCCGTGCGTTGCATGGGGTCGATTACTTTTCGGTCTTTGCCGCACATGTATGGAAAAGGAGAACACTAACGATTGTACTCATAGTGACGATGAGTGTGCTCTTACAGGAATATTTTGTACTGCAGATTTACACCTGGCTCTTCAAAAAGGATACAAAATAATCGATATATATTAAATATGGGAATCCGAACTCGGGTCCTGAAGAGGGGAATTCAGGGGGAATTCAGGGGTTCGGAACTTATGTGAATTCCTTCCTTCAGATGAAACAGGAAGCCTCTGGTTTTTTTGCTTATTGTAAAACTGAAGACAAACAAAAGTATATCGAGGACTATTTGCCCATGAACGCATACAGTTAAATTTTCATAACATCAGAACGAACCCGGGATTGAGGCAGTGTAAATACTTTACCTCAATTCATTATATGGCAAACGGGGACAGCTCACTGATATGTCACATAGTATAATCGTTAGTGAGGAAGTCACGTTTCTTAGGTATTTAACAACGGCACTGTATGAACTTCAAAGTGTGGTCTCAATTAGTGATGATCATTTAATAATCACATACAGAGACATTAAAACTTAAAATGCTCAGCTTCACTTTTCAAATGTTATACTAGCCGCCTTTATTACTACGTGGGTAGACATGAACTGTACAAACTACTGACGACTGTAAGACGAGAAAGAGATATCCACTGTGACACTGGCAGTATTATGTATATACAGAAAAGAGATAAGAAAGCTTTGTTACCACTTGGACTCTATTTGGGTGATCTAACAAATAAAATTGCAAAAGGTTGGAAGTTTACAACCTTTTATGGTTTAGGCGCCAAAAACGATGCTTACGGGCTAATTAATGCAAAGGGAATGTTGGGCACATACTCAAAATTACGGGGACGACACTAACTAAAAATTAACTTTGAGAGTTTCTATAAATTAGTGTCTGGACAATAAGAATTCACAATAATAGAAAATCCAAATAGTATCGTACGTAAACGAGGGTTCCGTATCTTTAGCTGTACAGAGACAAACACACACCGTGAGGTCAAAGAAAACGTAAACGCATTGACGAAGATGACGTGACTGACGATATACCCATCCGTAAACGTGCAAGTGTGCCTTACGGTTATAGGCCCACGAACGAGTACATGAGACTTCTATGAATATCTCTTTCCTATCTTTTACGGATCGCAGCCCATCTTTTATATTCTCCTTTCCCATGGAAAGTCGTTATTTATTTATTTATTCCTAATTTATTTTTTAATTTTTTACTCTTTTTTATTTTGTTTTAACGTTTGCATATTTTTATATTCTCCTAATAAATTACTCGGAGTAAATTGTATTTGCGAAGTTGTAAATAAATCGCTTGCTATGCAAATTTAGTTGGTACGCTTCTTATAGAAGCTCATATTTTGACGTTTCGATTTCAATGAAATGTCCTAAAAGGAAACTGCTTCGAAAATAAATAAATCGTTTGCAGTTCAAACAATATGTAAACTAGTAATTTCAAGCTTTAATATTTATTCTTGATTTATTGGATCGTATGCATAGCATACTCCTAAGAACATTTACAGTGTGAACTTAGAAAAATTCATTAGAAGCTCGCTGTGTGAGTGTATATAAAGAAAAAGCTCGATTGTATGCATTCCTTTGAGTACATCATGTTAAAGTTTCAACATCCCCCTACTATTTTAATTGCAGGCTCGTCAAGAGCAGATAAAACATGTTTTATAAATCGATTACTTAATGAACGTGATTAAATGGTTAGTATAAAATTTAATGATGTTGGCTGGTGTTATGGTGCAGTAATACAAAACTTGGACACACATGTAAAAATACGTTTTATAGAAAGGATACCTGACATGAATAATTTTGAAATTAAAGAAAATTATAAAAGAAGATGATTTAATGTCAGAAACCAATGGTGATGTTGCTAATTTATTTACAAAGTATGTACATCATAATAAGTTGAATGCAATATTTAGTATTCAAAATTTATTTCCAAAAGGAAAACATGTACATGATATTAGTTTAAATGCACATTATATTATAGTATTTTAAAATCCGCGTGATAAATTACAAATACAATATTTAGCAAGGCAAATTATGCCTCGATATATTAAGGAAATCGTGAATGTATTCGAGGAGGTAACACGTGAGTCTCACACTTATTTGTTATTTGACTTAACCCAAAAAACAAACGATGCATTGCGACTATGAACTAATATTTTTCTTAATGAAATCATGCATGTGTACGCTAAGGTAAAATACATACAGAAATTTTTATCTAGTCTCATCAAGATGATCAAGGTGAAACAACATTACAACACGCTCCGTGCTCTGTGCAAATGCGAGAATACAAAACGTAAACAAATTTTACAAAATGCTTCAGGGGATTTAATAAGAACAATTTCTCAAGTAGGTAAAAACACAACATAAGGAAACATCTCATTAAATCCGCGTGAGAAGCCACGATTACGTAGATATAAAAAGATATTGTGCGCTTTATCTCAGCAACGTACAGCATTAAAGAAGAAAAAGAAGTTGTTACTACAAAAAGGTGGTGCGCTTCTACCATTAATCTTGTGATCACATCTGGCAGCAGTAGGCACTGTTATTTGTAGTCGATAATCATGTCAGAATTACGTAAAATGATTTTAGTTCCTGAAAATGCATTCATGAAATTCGAACCAATCTTAAATATATATATTCACATCAATCACGTTTAGATGAAGAAATGAATAATATTTTAAAACTTCATGATCTTAGTGGACAACAAAAATGGAATTTATATCAGCAAGCATCGTTATTTACAATACACATCTTCTTCACATAAGCATATTACATTACCTGTTATTCCGAACGAAGAAGAAAAACAATCTGCTTTGCAACGTGATAACAATACTTATATTTTACCATTTGTATCAGACATTTTACAATCAGTACCGGAAAAACTACGTAGGAAAACAGATATATTATTAAAGCAGTTGACAAATCCAGATAAAATTCAGTGGGATGATTCTGGTGTAGTACGTATCCAAGGAAAAACAATAGCTGGTTCAAATATTACAGATTTAGTAAATGTTGTTCGTACAAGAAAATATTCAAGAAACCCTTTTGGTTTCATAAATTTAAAAATTTATTAGAATATCTTAATTTTCCTAAACAATTTATTGGCACACCAGGATCAAAACTGAATATTAGTAGTAGTACTAGTAAGAGACAACGTATTCGTACAATATGAAAATCATCCAGTCCTTCACCAGTATCTAATTTATTTAAACATTGGAAAGAATATAGTATGTAAAATGACCAAATTATAAAAAATTTATTATGATTATTCAAATCCTGATTTTTTATCGAGTATACAAACATTACATCGTAAAACAAAATTATCTAAAAAGAAAAATAAAAATTGGTTAGCTTCTCAAGATGCATATACATTATATGCACCAGCTCGTAAATTTTTTCAACGGAAAAAGGAATTATGTTAGTGCACCAAATGAAACATTACAAATTTATCTAGCAGATTAGCAAAATATTGCAAAGTATAATAATAATTAAAAATATGTTATATTGTATTGATATTTTTCACGTTATGCATATTGTGCCCCTTAAAAACCAAGAAACGTCCTGAAATGGCAAAAGCAATAACAAAAATTTTAAAAATTTTCAAGTTACCCGTGTTTAATATACAAACCGACTTAGTTACAGAATTTTATAACAATCTTCATGTAAAAAAGTTGTTTAAAGAATATGAAATTAATCATCATAATGTTGGTTCTGAAATTAAATACGGTTTAACAGAACGATTTATAAGAACATTAAAAGAAAAATTTTATCGTTACTTTACTGCAAAGAATACTTACCATTATATTAATGTCTTAGATCAAATTGTCAATAATTATAATGATTCATATCATTCAAGTATTAAAATGGCACCTGCAGAAGTAAATGATTCCAATGTGAAACAATTGTGGGAAACATTATACGGAAATACTGTAAATAAAACAATACAAGTTGTAAATTTAGTCCTTGTGATCATATTCGTGTTAGTAAGTATAAACATATATTGGAAAAATGATATTTACCTAAATGGTCACAAGAAATATTTATTGTAGATGAGTATATTAAATCTAATCCTATGACTTATAAATTAAAAGATTGGAATGGAAAAGAAATTAAAGGAATATTTTATGCGAAAAAATTACAAAAAGTAATTATTAATTAAAAGAAAACTTATCTAATTGAAAAGTATTAAAACGTAAAAATTGGTGGATGTATGTAAAATGGTTGGAATGTCCGTCAAGTATAAATTCGTTGATTAGATCAGACTCTTTTCAGTCTGCAAGATGAATTCAAACTTTGCACTCTTCCTTCAAATGGCAGTAGTAAACTTTTGATAATAATACTACAGGTTCATTTCGCGTTAAATTAGCACAAGCTATTGATTTAAGTAATGGGGAATGGGGTGTTGTATTAACACAAATTAATATTCCATGGAGTTTTTATAATGCTGTTGAAAAAACGAAAAATGAAATGAAACCTTTAAGTTTAACGTTCCACGCTTATGCCGGTTAGGCTAAACGAGACGGCGATAATGAGAAATTATCCACCACAAAGTCCACACGGCGCCAGCTGGGATCGAACCATGGACCCCAAGCACCGGAGGTGAACGTTCTACCACTGAGCCCGGCGCCCCCAGGAAATATTAATTACTAGTGTTATCGATGACAAAGTAGAACGTCATCATGTTCGAGTAACACCGGGATATTATTCTTCTATTGAATCTATTCTTCAGTTAATTATTGAAAATGTTCGTATGTTACATTGTTTACAAAATGAAAATCAAATTGTGATTAAACATTCTTTAAAATTAGAAGATCAATGTATGGTTCTATTACACCGGGATTACAACATATTTATAGATTTATTAATGAAAATACACATGATATTAAAAATGTAGTATACACAAATCTTATAAATGTTAATCTAATATTAACATGTGGAAAATTTCTGTGTAATTTAGATTATAATATTCCCAATACAATTAATGTGTGTATTGAGTTTGTAAAACAACAACAAAATATTTGTCCGATAGTTCGAAAACTTAGCGTATATAATGTACAACACGGTCATTTAAAATCTTTTATGTTTCATACACCGCATTATGTAAACGTTCAAAAGAAATATTTTGATACGATCGTAGTAAACTTAAAAGATGAACATGGTTTAAAATTATCGTTTCGTTTTGGGACTTCAAACTTAACACTTCACTTAAAATGAAAATTATTTCTGAAGGCATTGATAATAGTTTTTACATTATATTAGTTACAAACGCTAGTACAAATGTATATCCTACAAATTGTCCAACACATTTTATTAATTAGTTAAAAAATAATATACGATTATCAGAATCCGATCGTACGTAGTGGTAAGAGAAGCACATATTCCATTAACATGTTATAACGTTACTGAACGTGAAAATGTTGTATGGTACAAATTTAAAAGTGCAGACTCTATGAAAAGTATTTGTGGATATTATCCATCCATTCATCATTTAATAGATGAATTAAATACATTATCAAGATTTATACGATTTAGCTTTTCAAATATTGTACGTGTTGAATGCGATGAACGTGTAGAATATGTTACATTGTCATCTACATTAGCTCTACAATTAGGTTTTTCTGAAAAATCGGATCTTGTAAAAGAACGTCGTGGATTCAGCCAACCATACGTAGATATTGGATATCCATATCAAATACTGGCATTATACAATATCAATTTTTAGGTGATACAAAAGCGCCATTATTGCTTATAGCAACAATTTGATATTAAATATGGAAAAGTTCAAGCAATTACCTTTGAAGATATTCATTATATCCCACTTGCAACATTTTGTTCTAACATAATTGAAATGCTATTAAAAGATTATGCAGGACGAAATTTGCAATTTCAATCTGGGACAGTGACCGGAACACTTCATTTTAAACGCTGGGCTGCATTTGTTAAATAATAATAATAATAATAATAATAATAATAATAATAATGAGATCTAGATGTGTTACTTTACATCGTGTACGTGGAATACCATATTTTTGAGGACCTGTATATCAAAGGAGATACGGTATAGGTATTTTCTTTAAAGGGTAATTTCGTTTTGCTTTACCATTTCCTAAACTAGGTGCAAAAACTGTAGGGCGTCTAGCAATAAAAACCGGTATACAAGTTGCGGTTGATGTATTGGAAAATAGACCATTTAAAGAATCGGTTCGTACACGTGTAAAAGAAGCTGGTGATAGTTTAAAGACAAAAGCTATTAATAAAATTGGACAGGTGCTAAGTGCTAGTGGTAAGAGACGGTCACCCAAAAGGACGGCTTCTACAATCGTAAATTTTGGACCACCAACAAAACGTAAACATATAAACGATATCTTTTCATAATGTCGCTCCTAAATTGCGATAGTTGTTAATGCTGTACCAATGAATTTGATTTATTTTCTATTCCGATGACACAAACAGCCATTGAAACCACTACAAATGCTGAATATCGAGCTATTTCTACATTAACATCAGGACATATGGAATTTGTTATTCCTGGAGAAACAGGTGAATTTATTCATTCTGCATACCTATATGTTTATGTACGTTCTAAAATTACTAAAGCTGATGGTACAAATTTAACTGATGATGATACTGTTGCACCAGTAAATAATTTCTTACATTCATTATTTAGTCAAATTGATATTTAGTTAAAAGATAAATAAATTAGTTCATCATCAGGATCTTATCCTTATCGTGTATACATTGAAACCTTATTAAATTATTCTTATGATGCTACTCTAACTCATTTAGCATGTGCATTGTGGCATAAAGATACTGCAGAACATTTTAATAAATTTGATAATACAAATGCTGGTTTTCAAAAGCGTGCCAATAAAATAAAAAAATAGTAAGTCTTTTGAAATGTACGGACGTCTTCATACTAATATTGTAAATTTAGATCTATGCTTCCTAGTAAAGTGCGTTTACGTGTAAAATTACATCGTAGTAAAGATAACTTTTGTTTAATGTCTCTTGAAAATACAAGTTATAAAGTTGTACTTGAGGAAGTTATTCTTCATGTACGACGCATTGATGTCGCTGGAGATTTAGCTGTGCAATTAAATACGCGAATGGTTTCAGAAACGGACAAGTTACCTGTCTCAAGAGTAGAAACAAGATCTTATACTATTCCTGCACAAGTCAAGTCCCCGCCAAGTGAACTTTGTGGTGGGCAAACACCGTGTGCGTGTGTTTTCTCGCGGTTCTCCCTTTTCCTCCCACTTTCTTCATTCCACCATTTCATTCATCTCTCATCAGCATTTTCTCCTTTAGCCTAACCGGCATAAACGTGGGAGGTAAAATTCTAAAATTTCATTTCATTTTTCATTTCTTTCTGGGTAATGCTCCTAAAGGTCTCTCTTGGTTTCATTTCCAACACAGCCTTCAATGGGAAATCACATCTTAATCCCTATGAGCTGGAAAACTTTAACGTTAACAAGCTGCAATTACATGTTGGCTCAAAATCATTCCCTCCCAACCCCCTCACTCCTGATTTTAATAATGATTTATACCTTCTGTGTTACTATACTCTGATATCAGGTACTGGCATATTATCAAAGTTATTCATTTACTGTTACTCTTGATGAATATCCTAATGGATATGCTCTGTATGTTTTTATTCTATCTCCAACTGGAACTTTAGATGATAACACTTGGGATGTAGTTCGTGATTCCCTTGTAAATTTCAAAGTATCATTTTCAGAAACTTTAACTGAACTGATTACATGTATTGTGTATGCTCAATTTGATTCCTCAGCACAAGTATACAAAGATAGAAATATTTATACTGATAACACCTTCTAATTTATTCAGTTGAGTAGAATGAGGGTTGTTGTACACTTCTGCGCTTTCCATGATAATGATGATGAATTGATTGTAAAGGAGCTAGCAATTGTAAATCCTGACGTTCCGTTTTTTCAAAATTGAATGCTTAAACCACCATATCCATTAAATAAGTCGTCTGAGCCAATGATAAGTAAAAACAAATATCTAAGTGAAGATGTATATGGCATTACCTGGCACGAAGGCGAAGTAGAGTACACACTTCTTAAGGAGATACTTCAATTATATTGCTCAAATACTACCAGTATTTACACGTATTCGATAACTAGGAAGTCTTCTCTTGAAGAAATTCTGCAAAGAAATGTTACAAGTTTGGAAGAAATAGACTGTTAAAAGTATACCGCATTAAATTTTCACGTTCACAAGTGTGCAATAATAAACATCGTTTTTTTTACAATATAGGTGTATTGTTCATGAAGCATTCCTATATAGTGAATATGTAAAAGTGTATTATTATGCTTTACATGTGAATACCAGTGATAATTACATACCTACTTTAATTAAGAAAAAATAATCATGTATATTGTTAAAAGTGTTAGTGATTGATAAAGTGACTGGTGCAAGTTTTACTGGAATTTATCCTCTTGACAAACTTCCCGTAATGGTAGAACCAACTGCAACACTTGTAATTAATCTTGATACACCCGATTCAAGTGGATCGCACTGGGTCGCAGTGTACATTGATGAGAAAAAACATGGCTTCTACTTTGATAGTCTTGCTATGGATATTGCCAAGGAAATAAAAAACAATTATCAAAAAATATTAAAATATATTTTACAAACAATGAACAATATCAGGACAATGAATCTGTGTTGTGCAGATATTTTATTTTATTCTTTTTGCATCATTATTCTCACTCAATCCTTTGAAAAGTGTTTAAAATTGTTTAACGACCAAAATTTGAGAAAGAATGATGATATTGTTTATAACCATGTAAACAAAATTTAAAAAAGAAAACAAATATTTTTATTTTTTATTATTGTATACATATTTTTTAATATTTTACAATAAATTTTTAAAAATTATATTCCTGCATTTGATTTACAATTCCTCATTACAATTCTGATAATGCATTACTTAATGCTGTTGATCTTTCATATTTTCACCAGTAATTTAATTGTTGTGCGTTACGATATGCACATAATAATTTCTTTGCAGCATTTCTGTGAAAAGAACAATATTCATTAAATGTATTTCCACACGATTCATTTAATGCTGGACAATGTTTTGTTTCTAAATCAGTAACATTTTCTAATGTAAATATTCTCTTAATCCAAAGAGATTTCTCTAAACCTTTACAAAAAAAGGTTGGATTCATTGAGCATAATTGATATACAAGATTGCGTGTGAATGACACAGTATATCCAGTTTTACTATCCCAGTTCGAAAAATGTAAGTTTAATGTTAACCAATCAATTTGTTTTTGGCAACCTAATGACAATAAATTATATTGTATTGGTGATATTAATGGAAATTTACTGTATCACCACATGCGCTTAGACAGAACTCACGGATAATAATTCGTTATCAGACATTTTAAAAGATTGAATATCAATAATACATTGATTTACGCATGGTGAAATTTCATTTGTGCGTTGAATGAATAATGGTATAATTAGACCAACAAATTCTGTATTTTTTAAAAGATCACAAGTTTTACGCATAAAGCATATAAATGAGATTTCATGATGTTCTTGTTCATACACTTTAAAATGTTGACCAAGAGTTTTCTCAAGATATAAATACTTCGCTGCAAATGATCCAGTATTATAAAGACGAGTACAATCACGAGAAAATTTAATTTGCGTTCCATACATTCAATCGGATTATTCTGACGTAAGTATACATTTATTGTTTTTAATACTCAATTCACATTAATATTTTCAGCATTTCATAACAGGCATGAAACACTGACACTATTCGGATGCATTTTTCACTCTGGAATGTCCGATTTCCGTCTGTCTTTTCTTAATAGAACCTCTAGTAATTCCGGGTGATAGTCTGTATTATTTAATAATTCCAAATATGCTTCATAAAATTTTTCTCTTGTTAATATTCCAATAATATGCTTGTTGGCATACAGGTAAAACACATCTTCTTCAATACTAGTGCTTGCTATAACACTCCAGGCAGGGGTTTCAAATTATTTTGAGGGTACATTCATACAATCGTGAGCATAAACATGATACGATCTTTCCCTACATCCATCACATATTAATGTATCGTTGAAATCCCATATTGCAATAGCCTTCTTTATACATTCTTGGTCCACATTTTGACTATTACAACAGTCTAAACTCCAAAATCTAGATGATGATGATGGTGATGAAGATGGGGTTTCTGAAACTGTTAGCTCTGGTGAATCTATTGCGTCAATATGAAATTCTTCACTTGAAGATTCATATAATTCTGTTTTAGCATCAGATGATGATGCTTCAATATTGCTATCGCAGTAATGCTTCTTCTCAGACTGCATGATGTATCTTTATATATTTTCTCTCTTATGACCTGTATTTAAAGCATTTTCATACCCATGATGTAAAATCAACAGCTTTCTCAAATGGTACTAAGGTAACATCTTATTTAGTCATGCGTCGGCGACTTTCTTTTAATAATTGCTCATCGTGGCGTAAACAGATTTATCTAATGGTCACATGTTGTTTAGTCATGTGTCAACAGTCATGATTAGTTATCACGGTGTCAACAAATTTAACTAATGGTACTAAGGTCACTTCATCCGGGTTCCAAAAGCACGCGAAAACCTCACTTCAAGTCTTGAGTTCGCCAGCGAAAGATGTACGAGAACAACGTTCTGGCTTTAATACGCACACACACACAGTGATTGAGTGTTATTATAATAAACACGAAAGAATGAAAAAAGTCACGCATGAATAAAGATTTCCCTCCCTTCTTTAATATTATCACACAATGTTCGAATAGGTGTGAAATTTTCTATGTTCACACCTTTTTCGTATCTGTATAGATAGTGGTGGTCCTTGGTAAGCACGGAAGGGTTCTGGGATCGGGGCTAAATTCTTAACAAGGTGTATGGCTCGCCATACGAAAGAATAAAAGTTACGTAAGCAGGGGAATCTATTATATCAAAAGCATATAGGTTGTGGTCACTCGTAAGCAAGGAAGGGTCCTGGGTTCGATTTATGTATGTATTATGAATTTGCTATGCAACTGAGAGATTAAAATTTTAACTTCTCACATATTGTTCGAATTTGTATAAGTGGTGGTGACCCCTGGAGGGTTCTGGGGGCCATCAGGGCCAATATTACGAACGATTACATAAGCTGGGTGGTAGGTGCTATATTTTAACAAGGATTATGGCTTGCCATACGAACGATAACATAAGCAGGAACTATGCTTTCACTAGAAAGGTCATTCAACTTCCTTCAAGAAAGAAAAAACTTCTCCTACCCTAACCCAATTTCATCACCCTCTTTCATCAGCTTCCTGGTTGTGAAACACCAGTTAAGATATCACGCTTATCCATATTCAAATAGTAGATTATATATTTTATCATAGGCGGCAATTGCTTTCATGTCTACGAGACTAAATGATAACTACTCAAGACCTTCGGATGTCTAGAGGTGTAAAAGAAGCAGCCACGGCCTTATTAACTACCATCCCGGCATTCTCTGACACGACTAAAGGGGAAACAACGTAAAAGTGTGCAAGTGAAAATCGTCTTGAATTTATTAGCTGAAACGTACATATTACATTTACTGTATTAGAAATTATCATATATTTGACGGGTCACTCAATATTCAAAAGGATCGTAGTATTCTATTCTTATTCATGATCACGTCCCTCTAAACTAATTCCAAATAAGACCCTATATTTTACATGATGGACAAACTTACGTCAAGATGGCGACCACACTTGTAGCCACCGCCCTAACATAATCACATTTTTTGTGTTCAATTTGTGCTTATTTATGCTGCAGTTATCAGAATTTGTGCTGCAATAGTTACGGAACTAAGTGAAAAAGAAAGTTGGTTACCAATTTGATGTCAAGTTAGCGACCACAATGTCAAAAACGACTCCTACCATACAGGCATTAATAAATTATTTTGTGCTCAATTTGTGCTGATTTATGATGCAGTTATCACAACTTTTGCTGCAATAATTACAGAATGAAGAAAAAAGGTTGGCCACCAAGATGACGTACAGCTAGGAAGGAAAATACTAAACTTTCAGCGACCACCCCTTCTACACTTGAAAGAAGAAATTAATGCTTGCGATGGAATTGCCTCTCAATGCTTGTATTTGAGCCGCACAAAGCAGAATTTGTGCTCGCTTAGTTAACCAGATATACGGCATTAATAAAATGTAGAGGGAAATATGAACATTCCAGCGACCACCCTTTCTGCACTTGAAAGAAGAAATTAATGCTTGCGATGGAATTGCCTCTCAATGCTTGTATTTGAGCCGCACAAAGCAGAATTTGTGCTCGCTCAGTTAACCAGATATACGGCATTAATAAAAGTTGAAACACATATTAAAATTTCAGCGACCACGTTTACTACACTTGAAACAAGAAATTAATGCTTGCGATGGAATTGTCTCTCGATGCTTGTATTTGTGCAGCACAAAGCAGAATTTGTGCTTGCACAGTTAACCAGAAATAAGGCATTAATAATAAGTAGAAAGACATATTAAAATTTCAGCGACCACCTATTCTTCACATGAAAAAAATTAATGCTTGCGATGGAGTTGCCTCTCAATGCTTGTATTTGTGCAGCAAAGAGCAGAATTTGTGCTCGCACAGTTAACCAGAAATACAGCACTAATAAAAACTAGAAACAAATATTAAAATTTCAGAGACCATCCTTTCTACACTTGAAAGAAGAAATCAATGCTTGCGATGGAATTGTCTCTCGATGCTTGTATTTGTGCAGCACAAAGCAAAATTTGTGCTCGCTCTGTTAACCAAGATATACGGCATTAATAAAAAGTAGAAACAAATATTAAAATTTCAGCGACCACCCGTTTTACACTTGAAAGAAGAAATTAATGCTTGCGATGGAATTGTCTCTCGATGCTTGTATTTGTGCAGCACGAAGTAGAATTTGTTCTCGCACAGTTAACCACAAATGCGGCATTAATAAAAAGTAGAAAGACATATTAAACTTTCCGCGACCACCCTTTCTTCACTTGAAAGAAGAAATTAATGCTTGCGGTGGAATTGTCTCTTGATGCTTCTATTTGCGCAGCACAAAGCAGAATTTTTGCTCGCACAGTTAACCAAATATACGGCATTAATAAAAAGTAGAAATAAATATTAAAATTTCAGCGACCACCCTTTCTACACTTCAAAGAAGAAATTAATGCTTGGGATGGAATTGTCTCTCAATGTTTGTATTCGTGCAGCACAAAGCAGATATTGTGCTCGCATAGTTAACCAGAA
The DNA here is from genome assembly GCF_964235325.1 of Thermobia domestica. Lineage (NCBI taxonomy): Eukaryota > Metazoa > Arthropoda > Insecta > Zygentoma > Lepismatidae > Thermobia > Thermobia domestica. The sequence goes on from NC_137465.1 coordinate 91,304,922, forward strand.
ACACGGCATTAATAAAACGTAGTGAGACATATTAAAATTTCAGCGACCATCCTTTCCACACTTAAAAGGGAAAATTAATGCTTGCGATACAATTGTCTCTCAATGCTTGTATTTGTGTAGCACAAGCGAGAATTTGTGCACACACACTAAACCAGATATACGGATTTAAAAAAGTAGAGGGAAATATTAAAATTTTTGAGACCACCCCTTTTACACTTGAAAGAGAAAATTAATGCTTTCCGTGGAATTGCCTTTCGATGCTTGTATTTGTGAAGCACAAAGCAGGATTTGTGCTCGCACAGTTAACCAGATATACGGCATTAATAAAAAGGAATTTCAGCGGCAACCCTTTCTAAACTTGAGAGAGAAAACTAATGCTTGCGATGGAATGGTCTTTCAATGCTTGCGTTTGTGCAGCACTTTTTTTTAAATGCTGTATATCTGGTTAACTGTGAGAGCACAAATTCTGCTTTGTGCTACACAATGACAAGCATCGAAAGACAATTCCATCGCAAGCAATAATATCTTCTTTCAAGTGTAGAAAGGGTGGTCGCCGAAATTTTAATATTTCCCTCTACATTTTATTAGTGCTGTATTTCCGGTTAGCTGTGCGAACCCAAATTCCGCTTTCTGTTGCACAAATACAAGCATCGAGAGACAATTCCATCCCAAGAATTAATTTCTTCTTTCATGTTTAGAAAGGTTGGTCGCTGAAATTTTCATAGGTCTTTCTACTTTTTTTTTTAATGCCGTATATCTGGTTAACTGTGCGAGCACGAGTTCTGCTTTTTGCTGCACAAATACAAGCATCGAGAGACAATTCCATCGCAAGCATTAATTTCTTCTTTCAAGTGTAGAAAGGGTGGTTCCTGAAATTTTGATATGTCTTTCTAGTTTTTATAATGCCGTATTTCTTTATAACTGTGCGAGCACAAATTCTGCTTTGTGCTGCACAAATACAAGCATCGAGAGACAATTCCATCGCAAGCATTAGTTTCTTTTTTCAAGTATAGAAAAGGTGGTCGCTGAAATTTTAATGTCTTTCTACTTTTTATTAATGCCGTATTTCTGGTTAACTGTGCTAGCACAAATTCTGCTTTGTGCTGCACAAATACAAGCATCGAGAGACAATTCCATCGCAAGCATTAATTTCTTCTTTCAAGTGTAGAAAGGGTGGTCGCTGAAATTTTTATATTTCCCTCTCCTTTTTATTAATGCCGTATATCTGGTTAACGGTGCGAGCACAAATTCTGCTTTGTGCTGCACAAATACAAGCATCGAGAGACAATTCCATCGCAAGCATTAATTTCTTCTTTCAAGTGTAGAAAGGATGGTCTCTGAAATTATAATATATGTTTCTACTTTTTATTAATGCCGTATTTCTGGTTAACTGTGCAAGCACAAATTCTGCTTTGTGCTGCACAAATACAAGCATCGAGAGACAATTCCATCGCAAGCATTAATTTCTTCTTTCAAGTGTAGAAAGGTGGTCGCTGAATTTTTATTATTTGTTTCTAGTTTTTTGTTATGCCGTATATCTGGTTAACAGTGCGAGCACAAATTCTGCTTTGTGCTGCACAAATACAAGCATCAAGAGACAATTCCATCGCAAGCATTAATTTCTTCTTTCAAGTGCAGAAAGGGTGGTCGTTGAAATTTTAATACGTCTTTCTACTTTTTAATTATGCCGTATTTCTGGTTAACTGTGCGAGCAAAAAATCTTGCTTTGTGCTGCACAAATACAAGCATCGAGAGACAATTCCATCGCAAACAATAATTTCTTCTTTCAAGTGTAGAAGGGGTGGTCGCTGAAAGTTTAATATTTGTTTCTAGTTTTTTATTAATGCCGTATTTCTGGTTAACTGTGCGAGCCAAATTCTGCTTTGTGCTGCACAAATACAAGCATCGACAGACAATTCCATCGCAAGCATTAATTTCTTCTTTCAAGTGTAGAAGGGGTGGTCGCTGAAAGTTTAGTATTTTCCTTCCTAACTGGACGCCATCTTGGTGACCAACCTGTTTTTCTTCATTCTGTAATTATTGCAGCAAAAGTTTTAATAACTGCATCATAAATCAGCACTAATTGAGCACAAAATAATTTATTAATGTCTCTATGGTAGGAGTCGTTTTTGACAATGTAGTCGCTAACTTGGCATCAAATTGGCGACCAACTTTCTGTTTCACTTAGTTCCGTAACTATTGTAGTACAAATTCTGATAACTGCAGCATAAATTAGCACAAATTGAGCAGATAAAAATGTGATTATATTAGGGTGGTGGCTACAAGTGTGGTCGCCAACTTGATGTAAGTGATGGACAAGCAGTTCTTTATTTGAAGCTAATGATTTTAAGATGATTACAATATTAGTTATGTAGCTAATTTTCCGGGCGAAGCAGGAAATTAACAGAGAAATATTGAACTTGGTTAAAGAATAACGACATTATTTATTAATTCATAAACCACTGTGTCGTAAGTAATTTTTGAAATGATAGAAAAATAATTTTAAAATGTATGTTGCGCAACAATGACTAAAAAGCAAAAACAAAAACAAAAAAAAACTATTCCTCCCAAACCAAGGGAAAATTTGCGGGTGATCGTATGGTCAGTGATCAAAATTGATTGAATGTTTTATCTAGAGATTATAATCTTTCTATTTTTGTCTCTGGTATGCTATATAAAGTCATTTAATTAATGATTTTTTCTTTTAAGTAACAGCAGGAGATAAAGTATGATAATCGTGATTTTTCAACGGTTTTGGACCTTTCATGGTGCATGCAGTTACATACCGAAAACGTTATTTTTGATTTCCGTCCGTCTGTTCGTCGCGGTGTGTGTGGATATGGATGTTTAGATTCAAGATTGTGAAACATGGACATTTAAATATAGCGCATACTAACCCTTGTGTAATTTCAACTGCTAGCTATGGGTTCCGCTATAGCTATATATATACAGAGAGAGAGAGAATGGACAAAGTTTTGATTTTGTACGGTACAGTTTCACTTTTAATCTTTTGACAGCAAACGTTATGTGAAGCAGATTCTGTAGAAAGTAGTTATTTGATAGTTCTATATACATTTTGAAAATATTAATATTCAAATTAACCTTTTCGTCTTAACTGAAAATTCCAATTTCTTCATAATATGAAAAATTCTTTCTCCTTTCGAATTATACAGGTAAGAACTAGTATTTTAAAATACTGTAGTATAAAGTTATTGACATGTTAAGTAATGTCTTTTCTGTTTTTAAAATTGTCGGGACCGTAGTGACAAATTTAATCTTATAGCAAAGTGGTTGTTTTCATCTCATTTCTTTTTTCTTCACTGCAATGTTGAAATCTGATTTCTTTAGTGCTTTGTCTTAACGCCTAAGCTGCAGACATAGTAAGACAAACGTTTAAGGGGTATTATGTCAGACAAGTAGCTTCGCAGACATTACATCAAGTCAATGTTCGTTTCTTGAAAACACTATCTGCTATCCCCTCCATGATTTTACGCTTTCAGATGGTGCACTGCAGCAAGAAGACTCAGAAGAGAGGCACAAAAATTTTGTAGACTGGAGTTAATGTCCCTCCAAGCAACATTCTGGAGGCGCAGCCGGAAACTGGACTCTACTGGAACTTCCAGCAAAACATTGGGCGAGGATCCAGCAACGTCTGGAGCCAGTAAGAGTGTTTTTATTCGTTGGTAAATTTTCTTTTCCAAGCTAGCAAAACAAAAGATAGATATCTTTCACAAAGAAGGAAAAATTCTTCACATAAAAGTGTAATAAAACAGCGCTTCCTACTTCTCCAAACGAATTCAAAGATTATAAGAGGAAAATATTTTATGTAAACTTTAAGTATATTACAGAAGGCAATATTAACTCTGATAATCTGTAAAACTAAATAAAGTTTAGAAAAGTATGCAGGTGAAATATCTCCGAAAATTTCAACCTACAAGTATATATTTCCTTTAGGAAAACAGAATACTCATGGTACAACTTTTCTTTCAATTGTTACGTTGTCATAAGTTTCTTTGCTAGATGATTTGAATGATTATATAATGTAATTGATTTCGAAAATAAGAAATATATTACACTTTTACATTAGATGTATGTCATCACACTCTTGAGCATAAGATTAGATAAAAATACTTTAGTTAATCATATTGCATAAATATGTTTTTCTTCTGTAAAGAAAATAAGAAAAAAAATATAGAAACAGTTGTATAAAGAACAGATGCATGTTAGTTAATATATAATTATTTGATTCGTGATTTTGTAGTCGCACGATCAGTGTCAAACATTCATTTCTTTTGACAATGAAATTTAATCTAACCTGTATTTAGAAAATTTAATTTAAAATGTTAATAAAGTCTTCAGAGTGTTAATAATGAGACCGTTCAGTACAGTGATCTATGAGAGTACACCTATAGGCCTACAGCTCTCTAATAGTGAGTAAAAATTGAAACAATTAGAAACATTCCTTACGTTGAAAAGCTTATTGCAAACGATAAGAAAAAGATCAGAAAAGAAGACTACACACAACATCCCCCGGGTGATATTTGCACGCTGCAACATTTCAACGTTTCCTATCTATTGATTTAAATTTACCTGGCGTCTGAAGATAAATGGAATACCAAATACGAGGTGGTATCAAAATTATTCGAGACTATTTCTGTAACACAACAACAGATGACAGCATAAGACTGCATGCACAAGCACAGGAAGTATACCTACCGACCGTAATAAATCAGTGTGATAAGAGACATCATCTTATGTACATCGATTGCTGTGTAGCTGGTGCTTTTCTGACCACATGCGTCACCACGTCTGCGATTTCAATATGGGCAGCAAGTTAGAACAAGGAGCGAATGTGAAATTCTGTGTGAAACTTTGCAAATTGCTACAGAGACGCTTGATATGATTCGGCAAGTGTACACCGATGATGCAGTGAGTCGTTCGAGATTTTTTGAGTGGCACGCGCGCTTTAAGAGCGGAAGAACATCACTGCCAGACGACAATAGATCAAGACGACTTTCAACGAGCAACTTGTGTATGAGAATCGTTGGAGAACAATCCACAACATTGCTGCCATTGTCAGTGTGTCATATGGAACACAACAGGCAATCCTCACATGTAATTTGAACATGCAACGAGTTGCTATTAAGTTCGTAACCAAGCTGCTGACGCAGGAACAGAAGGAACACCGCGCCAAATCTGCCAAGAACTCCATCAGAATACCGTGGATGTCGAGGATCATTACCGATGACGAAACTTAGGTGTAGGAGTACAACCCTGAGAGAAAGCAACAGTTTACACACTGCAAGAGCTCATCATCTCCACGACCAAAAATGGCAAGGCATGTCTGTATGTCGCTATATAATTATCGAATCACGTCAAACGTCTCTGTGGCGGATTTGCTCAGTTTCATGCAGAAGTTTACGTTCGCTCCAGTTGCACCGCCCCCGATGTACACAGGACAATGTCTATTGGTGCAGTGACTTCTGAAAGTTGGTGTTTCCTGTGCCTTTGTGTGCATCTTCGCTCTGCCATCTTTTAGTATGCTACAGAACTAATCTCGAAACATGTTGATACCGTCTCGTATATATGGTGTAAACATCGGCTGGGGACTTGGCTTCACATTCCCTGCAATCACCAGGCTAAAAGTGTTACCAACCCAAAATAAATTTTGCATTTTTTTTTTTTAAATGTTACTACGTCAGCTTTTTCTTATAACCGAAGCTCATGCGTGACCAATGTTTTATCCAGGAGTTATCGGTAAAATTTATATGTAACAACAGTGCGAAGTGATTGCTTATTTATGCAAGAAGTGGTGCTTTCATGAAATATGCTGTTTACATAGAATAGAACAATACGCGATTATCTTCTATATCCAGATTCCTGAGGTGCTGAAATTGATAGTTGACGTATTCCTTCTTCTTTGTGGTTTGAAGATCTTGGCATTTGGTGTACTTCTGTTTGATATGTGTGTCTTGGTTGTCAATTCAACGCAATCGATGTTACTTGATTCTAATAATTGTTTTCTTTTTAAAAGTTTGATGTTATACTCACGAATATTGTCTTTAATGGGAATGAATATTAAGAAGGTGTGTTTTAGATCTGTGAATATGCTTTAAATTTTATTTTACTTGAAGACAAAACTAATACATTGAATACAATTATTTAAATTATTTTCATTAGTGAATTGCTTCAAATTTTTAGAGATTACATATACCATACTAGTGGTATAGGTACACATATGTCCAAAATGATTGTCGCATATCTTTAACTGTCTTCTTGTAAGAATATAACTTGATAATTGTTTTGCATGGTACGTTTACTACTGATACTATGTGTATAATCGGGAAATGTATGTTTGTGGTAAAAATCATAGGAAAAGAATTATAAATACGAAAATTAGAATAAGTAAAACAAAATGTTGCTAAATGGACAAGAAAGTTTTATTTTCATTTTATTGTTCTTATTTACTGCTCTTTTGACATGAAATTTGCCACATACATTTCTTTGCCGATTATATACATACTAACATTATAGGAAATACCAGGCGAATTCGTTATCAAATTATATTCCTACAACAACATATTTATAGACACGCGACAATAATTTTAGACATGAGTGTGCATATAACATAATTGTGGTACTGTCAAATATTCGTTGTTAAATACATATTTCTACATTAATTAGGATGGTAGATAGTTTCGAATGAGCATCTTTCCATAGAGGACTGAAGTATTTTATTCTTGCTAGATAAATTGTAAGCTTTGCTGGAACTTTTGTCCCTCCTAGAAGATGTAATTTAAAGTGTCATCCATGTTGACGACTTTGCCTTCGAAAAGTAGTTATTGAGTTCAAGGTCATTTCAGAAACTGACTTCTCTGTCGATTTGAACTTGAGAAAAATATCTTTCCTGAAAGAACTACAATCAATTTAGATGACCAGAGCCGAATTTTGGTGGACTCCACTCGTTGCTAAGTTGTGTAGTAGCTTGTAAAAGAGAGTATTTCAGTTTTTTATATTGGGTATTGAACATCTAGAGTGTGGATGAATCGAAATGTCTTAGATTATCTAGATTTTGGACTAGTAAAATATTCTTGCGGTAAAAATAAGTCGCCTTTTTGACTCATTTAATCTTGTAACAGGCTGAAAGTAATAGAAGTATTGCTTTGAAGAGTTCAGAGGTGGGCAGGTCATGTAGCCAGGACGGAAGAAAGTAGGAACGCTTTCAAAATCTTAATTGGAAGACCAACCGGAAAACGACCATTAGGAAGACCTAGGCGCAGATAGGAGGACAATATTAAGATGGATCTCGCAGGAATAGGAATACAAAGTAGAAACTGGATCCAATTGGCTAAGGATAGAAGTCAGTGAGAGCTTTTGTGAACGCGGTATTGAACCTCCGAGCTCCATAGGCCATATAGTTAGTAAGTTTATTACACAATATTGTGTTTTCGTATACCTTATTTCGGCTAGTTAAAGTTATTAGTAGACTTCGGATCGATATGACTAAAAAACGGCAAAATATGCATGCAAATATGCGCTAAAAATCACGAAAGTATGCACTGAAAATATGCAAATGTGCACTAAAAAGATAAATATGCACCAATCAAAAGCTGAAATTAGCGAGAAATTTTATTATCTTTAGAGGAAAAAGTTGTATTACTTGAACTACATATGCTTGGTGTACAACTATGATGCATTCATGCTACGATAGACAACTATATAGTTTTCGGTATTTTCTGGCAAAAGCCTGCATTTGTCAGTCAAAACATTGCTCTACATCGAAAATGTTCCTTCCGTGTCACGGGTCGTTAAAGGACAGTATTTCAAAGAAGCAGTTACTTGCCGATAAATCGTGCGTCATTCTTCCCAGGAACACTTTATTTGCATTAGACAAGAATTTTATGCCAGGTTTTTTCGCGTCAATTGACTGTGCTTTTCGAGAAAATGTTTGTTAGGGATGCGCACGAGTCGAGACATGTCTCGAATCTCGACTCGACTCGACTCGAATTCGAGTCGAGACACGCTTTGTAAAATTCGAGACGAGTCTAGACAAACCAAAAAATTCGAGTCGAGACACGAGTCGAGTCGAGACAGCTCGTAGAAATCTCGACTCGACTCGAATGTCTCGAAAATCTTTCTATAATTTTTACTATTATTTTAAAGAAAGTACTCACTCAGAAAAACTCGGCACGAGAATTTCGGAAACTGCAGGTTTTGTCAAGTGTTCGAAGAGTGCTGTGGTGAGTGTCTTCAACAAGTGACAAAACCAAGGAGAAACGACGTCCAAACCTCGAGGGATTTGGCACCCCCACCTCATTACATATGTCGGACGTCGTAGGCTGGGCAGACTCGTAAAAGAGGACATTCAGCGAACTGCGTCGGAACTAACGTCCGAGTTTAATGCTGGGCAAAGTACAAGTATGTCTGAACTAGTGTTGTAAAATTTCCGGAAATTTTGAACCTGCTGATAAAAAATAGTTTTTTTTCGATTTTTTACCGGAAAAATTGGAAACATTGAAAAATGTTTGCATTAAGTTAATTTTATTAGTAATGATATCCTTTTTTTTCAAACGCGTGAAAAATATAAGTTCAAAAATTTCAATATCGCGAATATTAAAAAATAGCACTCGAAAATTAATTTATTCCAATTACTATCTGTATTAAAATACTAGATTTACGGGTATATGTTTGTTTGTCTCCACAGAAAAGTTATGTTTGTCTCCAGTCCTTTTGACAATGAGAAAAGTCCCACAAGTGCTAGAAACGTGCCGTTTTCATTGGTCGATTCCAAATTTTGCGTAAATTGTCCAGTTCTAATGAATATTAAAAAAAACATGGTCATTAGTTCATTATTAAATTTTTAGATACACTGGAAGTACTGAAATTTTTGAAAAAGTAAAGCATCATACCCTACGAGTTATATATCCCAACATCACATAGTTGTATATAGGGGTTGTATAACTTTCAAGTGTTTGGTTCATGGCCAAATGATAAGAAAATGAAGGATAACCATTCCTCCAGTCTAAGATGGATCTTCATTGTTTGGAGAGTTTTTTTTTCAATGAACACCGTATACCACTGACGTAATTAATTGTGTATGTAATTAATTTACCTATTACATAATGCATGCAAAAAGAAAGAAAACACTCCAACCACAAGTGGGCTCAAATCTTGCAAACAGTGCAAAATATTTTTTTATAAAAGGTAATCGAAAAAAAATCCCCTTTATAATACTGCTTGCCGATTTTTATGAAGGCATCCTTCACTCGTATCTGTAAAGGGACATGTACAGATATGAGAAATGACAAGAAGATTCATGCTTATAAGAGAATGGTGCGCTGCGTAGAGAGCGCAGGTTCAGGTAGTTGAAAATTAATAGTCTGCACTTATTTATGTTATGTCGTTTATTCGTGGATGTGCATTAATTACAGAACTTACAGTTACATACATTAATTACAGTTATACACAAGCCTACCAACATAAAGTGTTCTTTCTGTTACAAGAAATAGGTCTCTTGAATGAAACTGAGTTCTCAACATGCTCTTTGGTCTGGTGAAGTTTTGTTAATTTTAACCAAATTACTTTTTAAGAGAAAGAGCAGTAGGCAAATTTCACTAATACTCATGCACTAAAACATATAATTACTATTATTTAACATTTTAATATAGACACTTATATAAGTTTTATGCACAAAATCCTGTATGTAAACAAATACATGTTTTCTAGTGCGACAGATTATCTATTACATATCAAAATGAAAGTGACTATGTTGGTATCTTAATAACTTTTGAATCATCAGACCGACCTCGATAAAATTTTCAACTTGGGAGCTAATTGTGCTATATAATGAAATTATTATTATTATTATTATTATTATTATTATTATTATTATTATTATTATTATTATTATTATTATTATTACCCTGAAAGGTATGTAACCAACTATATATATATATATATATATATATATATATATATATATATATATATATATATATATATATATATATATATATATATATATATATATATATATAGATAGATAGATAGATAGATAGATAGATAGATAGATAGATATAGATATAGATATAGAGAGATAGATAGATACATACATACATACATACATACATGAATGATCGAAAATGGCGGTAGAAGCCATACTTTTCGGGATCCCTGAGATGAACAGAAAATGCCGTTTAAATTCTCAAATTCAGTCCCATTAGCACTCCTAAGCAGGGAAGGGAACAGGTAAAGGTAATTGAAGATTACCTACATTAGTGTCGAATTCATAGTTTTGGGGCTCGATAAGTTCTTTGGTGACAGTTTTGATGTCCTTTATGTCCAAAATGAAACGTATTCTAGCCGTGCAAGCTATTCGGCTAGTCTGTAATACTAACGAACGGAAGTTTCACATAATCAACCCTTTTAATATATTTCTCGCTGCTCAAATTTACTCACTTGTGCGGTATATATGTGTACGTGTAAATAAGATAATATCTCTTTTCGAGTTATTCGAAAAACATACAAGTAATAAAGAGGGAGGAATTACCAAAAATCAGAAAACTAAAAATATAAAATTAAAACCTGTTGCTGCGAGTATTTTTCCTGTTAGCAAAATACATTGTATAATGCTGAAAACATGTTACAGCAAGTAAGATTACTAGCATCAGACGAAGAAATAGTTCTTAAATTATAGTTTCCGGTTTTTGCTAATATTTCCGAGCAATTTTTTTTTTTATTAATGGCTTCAAAATTTTTGGAAATTTTACCGATCTCGATAAAATTTTCAACATAAATAAGGTTCGGGATGGCTTTTATTATTTCACTTTGAAGGTTCAACTTGAGGGAAAGGGAGAGGGGAAAATGACAGATATTAATGTCGAATCCATAGTTTTCGGGGTCTCAAAAATGAACAGTGACACTTCCGATGCCGTTTAAATCCAAATTCGGGCCTACAACTTGAAGGAGGGAGAAGATACATAAAAATTATTGAAAATGATTGTTATTAGTGTCGAATCGATAGTTTTGGGGGTTGCTGAGATGAACAGTGACACTTCCGGCCGTTTAAATCCAAATTCAGTCCTAATAGTACCCTAAGGGAGATGGTGACATGTAAAGTTAATTGAAAATTACCGATATTAATGTCGAATTCATAGTTTTGGTGCCCCTTGTATCCAAAATGAAACTGTTCTCCCTGTGCGAAGAAAGGATATTCTGCTAGTCTGTAATAATAACGAACGGAAGTTTCACATGCTCAGCCCTTTAATATATTTCTTGCTGCTCAAATTTACTCACTTGTGTGGTATATGTGTGTAGTGTAAATAAGATAATCTCTCTTTTTGAGTTATTCGAAAAATATACAAAGAATAAAGAGAAATTTTACCAGAAATCAGAAAACTAAAAGGTAGAATTAAAACTTGTTGCTTTAAGAATTTTTCCGTTAGCGAAATACATTGTATATACAGTAGGAAGTCAATAATCCGAAGGTCAAAAATCCGAACGCGGTCCCTAGAAGCTTCTTAGATTTTGTCTTAATATAACGTTAGCGATAAACAAACAATAGTGTGTCCGTCGGCGTTGTGTGAAGTCAGTGTTTTTACAGAAGTTCATTCATACGTAGAGTAGAGGGGGGCAAGAGTACGTGGGGGGTAAGGATACGATTCCCTAAAATCAGGTGAATATATTCGCGTATGGCAATAATGCGTCACGTGGAGTTTGATGTTAATGGCGTCAAGAACCTAAACAAATTTGAGTGTGCTGCGGCAAACTACAAGCTATCTAGGTAAGTATTTATGTTTTTCTAATAGTTTGATATAATATTGGGACATAAGTAGTTAATTAATAACTTACACAATTTTTTAACGATTTCAAAGTACTATAAAGCGTTAGTTTCTAACATATCCAATGTTTGACAGGATGGAGTAAATTGACTTTCTTCCAACAGTTGGCTGTACAACATCACGGGAAAGTCAATTGTGTAGTGAGGGGGCAAGGGTACGCAGATACCGACGGGGCAAGGGTACGCGTGCGTACTCTTACCCCATCTGTTCTATGAAAAAAGAATCCAATTTGATTTAGATCTAACAATCAAAAAAGAATGTAGATTCCGTTGTAATAGAGAGTGAAGGCAAACTTTACGAATACTGGTTCCCATATGTAGCCTCTAACATTAAGAATTCTAAAGAATCCTGATATTTTTTTATGTACGAGGGATAAATTGTTATTCTAAATACCACTCCTTCCATAAAATATCTAAGGTGGTGTTTGGGTTGTCGAAACAGATGAACGTGTGAGATAGTGACATCTGCAGTTATTGAATAACGTTACGCTTGCTTATTTTATTCAGGTTTCAGAAATACTATGCTTTGTCCTCTTTTATCTTAAATGTCAGTAGTCTTCAGTAAGAAATTTCAATGGGCCTTATGCAGAGTCGTTCTGACGCGTGATTAGTGCCATACTAAAAAGTTCGACTACCATATGTTTCCTGTAGTAGTCAGTCCTTTAGTAATCATACGTTACAAGACTCTGCATAAGACGGTATCAGTCCAATGATTGGTATGGGATCCTATAAAGATATATGAAGCTAAACTAAACTAACATTTGACAATATGTAGCTTCATCAAAGATAGGTCGAGAAGTTTTCATGTTACCCTCGTAGGTGACAAGCACTCTGTAACTGATGGAATAAGCCAAATTTGGAAATATATTTTTATAAAGGGTCTAAATAATATCTGATTTTTTTGTATCCTATTCATTCCCATTACTGATATAAGGAGAATTAAGGATTTTTCTTTTCTTTTTTTAAATGAGAATCTGGAACGTCTTTAGGTACAATAAAGCCAGTAGGCCTATTTACCGAAGAAATGGAACACGAATTAGTGGAATATATCACATTACTGGATCAATTCTTCTATGACTTAACTTTAAAAGATCTAAGAAGAATGGCATACAATTTTGCTGAACGTAACTAGTTGCCCCATATCCTTTAGCCATGCGAATCGAATGGCAGGAAGAGATTGGACAGAGTCTTTCCGTCGTAGACATATGACTATTGTTTTGAGACAGCCTTCAAAGACTGGTGTGGGGAGAGCTCGTGGTTTTAGCAAGTCACAAGTTGAACGCTTTTTTAATTGTCTAAAAGATCTTGTAAGAGAAAACGGCTTTTCTCTACGGGATATCTACAACATATACGAAACTGGCATAAATACGTTTCTTCATAAAGTTCCAAAAGTCGACTAAAAATCAGTTGTGAATAAAACTGTATCTAGTGATTTTGGAGTTAACATAACAGCTGTTTCCTGGTGAGTGCATTTGGTTCCTTTATTCCCAAGATATTTCCCAGAAAACGAATGAAACAAGAATTAATCGATGGCTGGTCGCCGGGTTCTGTGGGAATGATATCTGATTCTGGTTCATCAACTCACAACTTTTCGTAGAATGGTTATTTTATTTACACAAATATGTGCGATCAAATTCGGTTACGGAAACGGTATTGTTACTTGTTGACAATCAGACCTCTCACATTTCAATCGAGGCGATTGATTTCTACAGGCAAAATGGGATAGTGATGTTGAGTTTACCACCCCATACCAGCCATAATTTGAAACCATTAGATCGCTCCTGTTTTTGCCCGCTGAAATCCTGATATTCAACAGGTGTGATGTGACTTAAATGTAGAAGCCAGCTCTGAAGATGGAAGCATTCCTGAAGCAACAAATCAAGCATCAGACCTGAATAGAGCCCAAAATCGTTCATCGGATGATTCACTGGAAGTAAAAGGGGGCCATGCGGCGCATCCAGATCAAGCACTCCTTTGCCAGTTGCTCGTCCTCCTCCATCTGTTACCAAACCTTCAAACAGTAACGCTAGATCCTCACTAGAAACAAGCAAGAGCTCATGCAGACTGTCCACTTCAAACACTCTTCTGCCTGTTGCTCGTTCTCATTCATCTGTTACCAAACCTTCAACCAGTAACGCTGGATTCTCACTAGAAGCAAGCAAGAGGTCATGCAGACATTCCACTTCAAACACTCTTCTGCCGGTTCCTCGTTCTCATTAATCTGTTACCAAATCTTCAACCAGTACCGCTAGATCCTCACTAGAAGCAAGCAAGAGCTCATGCAGACTGTCCACTTCAAACACTCTTCTGCCGGTTGCTCGTTCTCATTAATCTGTTACCAAACCTTCAACCAGTAACGCTGGATAATCACTAGAAGCAAGCAGGAGCGCATGCAGATTGTCCACATCAATCACTCCTCTTCCGGCTGCTCGTTCATCAGTTACCAAACCTCCAACCAATAAAACTGGATCTTCATTGGAGGTAAACGTAGACCGTGCACATCATACACCACTTCGGTGGTTGTCATCCTCCTCCGACTGCCACCAAGCCCACAACCAAAAATCTTGATCTTCTCGAGGTCAATCAGAGATTCTGACATCCTCTCCTTTCAAGCAGAACTTACTTCTGAAACGGCGCCCTGCAAAGAGAAAAGGCAAACATCAACTTGCACCAAGAAAGCTACAACCGAAGATAACTCCTCAGATCAGTGAGGAAGTAGTGTACGAGTGTTCATTATGCAATATCATCTACTGTGATCCACCAATAGAAGACTGGATCAAGTGCGCAAGATGCCATGAATGGTGGCATGAACAATGCACATCATATGAAGGAGTAGGCACCTTCATCTCTGATAATTGTTAATACTTTTTTGGGTGCGTACTCTTGCCTCTTTGATTTCGTACTCTTGCCCCACATATAGGGGCAAGATTACGAATTTGAATGTTTTCATTTTAAGCATTATAGTTTCTCCAAAGACAGAGGTATATAAAAGTTGAGTTCCCATTTCGTAAAGGAGAGTTCAAGTTTTGTGTTCCATGTAAAAGTTTTCCGTTGTAACTAGTTTTTACCAAAATATATAAGTTTAATTGAAATTTGCGTACTCTTGCCCCCCTTTCCTATAATTGTTTGTCATACATGTTTTTATTTTTTATTTTCTCTTAGACCTATAAGTTTTAAGTGTGACTTAACAAGATCAGTGTAATTTAGTGTACGAGCAGGTTCTTCAGAAACATTAAGTAGCCTTACGTACGGTATTGTAATTACTGTATATACTGAATAACCACTGTATCGATAGAAGAGCATGCCATAGAGTATATGTAAGCTTAAATGGCATTTTTTTGTTCATTTTCGAAAATCCGAACAATTTGAAATCCGAACTATATGTGGTTCCAATTAGTTCGGATTTTCGACTTCCTACTGTATATGCTGCAGACCTGTTACAGCAAGTAAGATGACTAGCATCAGGCCAAAAAATAGTTTTTAAACCATATTTTCCTGTTTTTGCCAATATTTCCGAACAAATGATTTTTTCTAATGGATTCAAAATTTCCGGAAATTTTACATAGAACAAGGAAGACATCTCTATAAAATATATATGTTTGATTTAACATATTAACTAAAATGATTCTGTCCCCATTATTTTAACACTTCCCTGCCATCAAGAGGGAACTTCATAAGATTGCTCAAGGTAATTTTAATGCGTCTATACTAATTAAGCTAACTAGGATTATATTTTAGTTTCTTTTGTAGCCAGAACTCCATTCTAACACGGTGCTAATTTTGAAGTGTTTGGATGAGTTGTGCACAAAATTTCCCTATTCTAATACAAAAAATTAAATGAAATGAAATCTTTGAGTTTTACGTTCCATGGTTATGCCGGTTAGGCTAAAGAAGACTGATGATGAGTAATGTATGAAATTGTGAAATGAAGAAAATGGGAGAACCCCGAGAAAACCCACACACACGGTGTTTGTTCACCACAAAGTTCACTTGGCGGGGGCTGGGATCGAACCCGGGACCCCTATTCTAATACAAGAAACATAAGTACTCTATTATCTTAGCTCCAGACTAGTAAATACAAAATAGTTTTAATTTTAAAAGCATAATATAATAAAATATTCGAAAATTTCAATTGTACCCAAATTTTCCGTTTTTTCCAAGTTCGGGAAAACCGTAAAAAACTGTTTTTAACTCAAAATTTCCGTTTTTTCCCAGGCCTTCACAACACTAGTCTGAACACACAGTGCTCTGAACACTCCTAACAACGGGTCTCCGCAGCCGATGACCCATTCATGTGCGAATGTTAACACCAGGATATCGGCAACTACGACTGAAATGAACACGTGACCATCGCCACTGGACCTCGGCATTGTAGCAGAGCATTGCATTGTCTGATGAATCCCGATACCTTCTTCATCATAACGATGGGGGGGGGGAGGTGCGAATCCGTCGTATTCCAAGAGAACAGCTCCTTGACACCTGTACTGCGGGACGGAGACAAGCTGACTGTGGCTTAATTATTATCTGGGGAACAGTCACGTGAGCATCCATGTGTCTAGTAGAGCTCGAGCAAGGCACCATGACGGAAGAGGTGTATCGTACACTGCTTGCACACTACCCTCAACCCTTCATGACGACCATGTTTCCCAAAGGTAGTGGCATTTTCCGACAAGATAATGCACCATCTCACAAGGCCAGGAGTGTGGTAGAGTGGTTCGGGGAACGCAGATGCGAGTTCCAATTGATGTGCTGGACCCCAAACTCTCCGGATCTGAACACAATCGAACACATCTGGGGTGTGATTGAACGTCACGTCAGGGCGCATCGCCCCCTCCCCGGAATTTAAGGGAATTATGTGACCTGTGTGTGCATATGTGGTTTCAACTCTCTCCAGCGACCTACCAAGGATCATCACATGCATGCCAAGACATGTCGCCGTTGTTATCTGTGCCAAATGTTCACATACTGACAATTAGGTAGGTAGTCATAATGTTCTGGGTGATGTGTTCGTATATTTTAACTCGTATATTTTGTCTCGACTCGAATTTTAAGACGTCTCGACTCGAATTCGAGTCGAGTCGAGACAGAGACTGTCGAGTCCAGACAGGAGTCGAGACAGAAACATATTTTCGAGTCGAGACAATATTTTTTCGAGACGAGTCGAGACAGGCTTAAATCTCGACTCGACTCGACTCGTGCGCATCCCTAATATTTGTGCGATTGTTCTTGGCGGAGCCTGTTTCGTTATTGAATCAAACAGCTCAAATGCACTACAATGTCCTAATCATCGGTCTTCTCACCGTTATGATCTTTGAAATTAAACTGAAATGAGTATTCATAAACGCAAGTTCGCTTTTAATGTTTTCAGTATCAACGGCTTCTTAAATACATAATAAATAATGGATATAGGTAGATATAATAAAATGATATACATACCCTATTACATTACAGTATTTAGTTATCCTACAAATTCAGACACATAAAACTTACAGTGAACAAAAAAAAAAAAAAAAAAAGCCTACATACATGTTCCAAGGCCAACACAAAAAGTAGATGCTATGTCCTTTTCAGCGCACCTCCCTCTACTTTTGCCTCCCTTTGACTATTTTGTATATTATGCTCCTTGTTCCATGTCTCTTTCCTACATAGGCACCGCCCTTAGATGTTACATCATGCCGTTGCAGGGTGTTTGACATCTAACAGTTTTCCGTATATCATATGCATGTACTTATGTTACCTTCGTCAGCTAAATGTTCCTATATGTCCATTTGTATGTGAAATCCTGACCGCCTAATTTGTTTCATACAGAAAGTACGTATACATGGAATGCTTATACAAAACGTATTATAAAACATGCGTTTTAAGTTATACGTCTGCTGTACATTAATTGTAGTGCTACACCTTTAAATTTCAATTTTAACTAGCTCTCAGAATTTTGTTCATTTTTCTCCATCCAAGAACAATTTTGTACCATTTACATAAACAACGGAAGGCCATTTCAGAATTTGGGCCACTTCGATCACCTGTCGTACATCTCCTGTAGACTCGCCGTAGAAAACAATGTAAGTGCCAAAAACAATAGTTACTGCAGCAGTAGAGATAAAAGGTAGTAAATTGTGTCCAAGTGTCACAAAATAGAAAATATTATTGATTAGAAATACAATCTAGCATATAACGACTGAAGTTATGTATGAAAATCTAACGAAAGCATAAACGTATTTAAAAATTAAAATAAATTAAACAATTTCAAGGTGGCACTACCATTGTTTTCTACAGCGAGTCTTCAATTATATTGTCTATTAAGGATACTTGAAAAGAATACTTGAAACTACAGAGAGGATTTGGCTCGTTTTGGCTCGACGCGACTCGAAACTCGAGTTGAGTTCGAGTCGAGTTGGAGGAAATTTTTCGAGCCGAGCTCAAAAATGTTTGTTTCGAGTCGAGTCGAGTTTTAAAGAAAACTCGCTCGTGCCAATCTCTATCGAAAAATTTACAAATAATACAGAAGAATTTTACCAGAAATCACGAAACTAGAAAGTAAAATTAAAACCTGTTGCTTAGAGTATTTTTCCTGTTAGAGAAATACATTGTATATATGCTGCGGACAGGATACAGCAAGTAAGATTAGAGCCTTTGTATTTCAAGTATGCCCTTGGAAAAGAAATGAAACATTCTTCAGCTTCAACCACGCTTACCTCCTACGGAGGAAACCTTCCCTGTCCGCATTCAACTATTGAAGGATCTCGCCCACAACAACTTTTTCCTTCTCTTTGGAGGGAGATATGGGAAAACACACATCTACAGCAACAACAGCAGCGGAAAATACTTGAAATAGAAAGGCTCTAACATCAGGCGAAGAGACAGCTTTTAAATTATATTTTCTGTTTTTTTATCAATATATCCGAACAAATTATTTTTCTAATGAGTTCAAAATTTCCGGAAATTTTATATAGCGCGGTGTGGGCCAGAATCAGAATCTGACTGGAAAAGAGTATTTTTCGCAACTATGGCTTATCGGCATTCTAACAGTACAGTTGTTTTAAGTGATAACCAAGGTTTCTTGCTGCATATCAGTAAACACAGATAACAGACTGTATTGGTGGTAGCAGCACGTCAAAGCTGATATTGCAGATTTCAAATGATAAGCGGCATGGCCTTGAGTTGGCTTCACGCGGCGTCCAATTGGCTTTGAGCGGTGTTGACAATTCGCGACAAGCAGTCCTACACGCTGACTTCTCGCACTACTGCGAATCTTGACAATACCAGAGGCGCTTATTAGAAATATTGTATTAGCACATCAACTGCTCACTTTACGAAGTAGAGAAAAGAATTACGAACACATACGTGAAAACTACATCTTTTTATGTCAACTGGTTGTTATGATATACGCTTTTAAAGGTTTCCATATAAAACAATTAGTAAAACGTGCGATGAGTCCCGCGTCTAATTTAGAGTGGATTTTTCTTCAATTTGGAAATAGAACTCAACTTTTATTACAGAATAATCATGGGTGTAACCAGAAGGTTGTTCTAGGGGAACTTTACTTTCAGGGGGAGGAAAGGCTTTTACACATTTAAAAGAGAACAAATGATCTCTTTCAGAATATGAAATCATTTTAACTCACCATACATACTATACACATGTTATATTTTCACGATGCTACCTTATCAAAAGACGGATCTTGACAGTACAGAGTTGAAAACCGGATTGTAGACGAATCAATAACCTATTCATAAGAAAACAAAAGCTGTTTATAGCAGTCTGTTTATCTGACTTTGTATTTATATCGGTTAAAACAGTAAAGGAAAAAAAAAACTCGAAAAAATATCAACTCAGATATTATTATGTAATAATCTAACAGAGAGTTCATACGGTGTGCTCCCAATTAGGGAAATGAGAATATAAAGCATATGGTTAATTTTAGTTGTGATAATTAGGTACAGAAACCGTATTGATGATGTTTGATTTTTTTTTAATTTTCATATTTTATTATAAACGCCCCTCATTTGCATTAACTATTAAATAAGTTTATTAAACACATACCACGAACCTCATTTTGGAGTTGAAAATAGTTTAGAAAGATAGGGTCCCCTTTTCCCCCGTGGCTACACGCCTTTGGAATCTGATTCATTTATATATATATATATATATATATATATATATATATATATATATATATATATATATATATATATATATATATATATTCATCCTCACGGCATTGTCAAGGCTCTATATTTGTATTTTAAAGTTGCAACCGGGTGTTTCTGACTGCCGTATTCGGTAGCCCGATCATCATCCTTGTTCTTCGCGCGCACAGTCATTCCAAGAACTGAAAACGTACTCTATACACAAACAGTTTATGGTTGTGAACTCGGAAAGCCTGGTACTTTTGCTTGTCAAGGTCAAAAAGTGGGAGAAAAAAGGATGTGTAGAATGTAAAGAGGGTGCAACAGTGACTGATGCTTGTAACGGAACATATTCATTTGTAGTTCGTGCACATTCCGCCTGTAGCGCTACTGTGGCACAACGTATATTGTAACTGTATAACTCTTGTACACCGCTAGTAGATCAATTGGCGTCAGTGGCGACTGAAACTATGTTGTCAGCTCTGACTGCGATAAGGCACTGCCGTGCTGCTTTCTCTTTTCTTTTTTCCCCTTTTTCATTTGTGAGACGCCAAACATGTTGTTTTTGCTTGTTGCACGCGCTGAACAGGTTCCTGCGAGCGAAGTATTTAAGAAATTGACGACATATTCTTGTTTGCGATAGTTTTAAGATGGTTAACTGCTGAAAAATATACGAAAATGAAGCTGTACTTGTTAAGGTATATTAGTCGACGACGTAGCTACTGACAGTGTTGATTACAGATTTTCTCGAGGAAGAATTTAATTACAGCAGAGGTGAAAAGGAGACGTTCATTTAGACAGCCGCCCCCTTATCAGACTCAATCGGAAATGGTCTCAATCGTTTGCAAACAAATGTGCAGGCGAAATTTTCGTTTGTACACAATTAGGGGCGCGGCAGAACGAAAACAAAGTGGGGGCTGTCTAAATGGTAGCCCTCACCAACATGTCCAATTCAATCACAAATTGTCCCAATCGTTTCTACATCGTTTCACAGAAATATGAAGGCGAAATTTTTGTTTGTACACAATTAGCGGCGCCGCCAGAACGAAAAAAAATTGGCGGCTGTCCAAATGGTAGCCTCCCCACCATGTCCAATTCAATCACAAATTGTCGCAATTGATTTGTACATCGTTTGTACAGAAATGTGCAGGCGAAACTTTCGTTTTACAAAATTAGGGGCGCCGCCACAACGAAAACAAAGTGGGGACTGTCTAAATGGTAGCCCCCACCAACATGTCCAATTCAATCACAAATTGTCCCAATCGTTTCTACATCGTTTGCACAGAAGTATGAAGGCGAAATTTTCGTTTGTACACAATTAGCGGCGCCGCCAGAACGAAAAAAAATTGGGGGCTTTCCAAATGGTAGCCCCCCACCATGACCAATTCAAGCACAAATTGTCGCAATCATTTGTACATCGTTTATACAGAAATGTGCAGGCGAAATTTTCGATTTTACACTAGTAGCGGCGCCGCCACAACGAGAACAAAGTGGGGACTGTCTAAATGGTAGCCCCCACCAACATGTCCAATTCAATCACAAATTGTCCCAATCGTTTCTACATCGTTTGCACAGAAGTATGAAGGCGAAATTTTCGTTTTACAAAATTAGGGGCGCCGCCAGAACGAAAACAAAGAGGGGGCTGTCTACGTGGTAGCCGCCACCATGTCCAATTCAATCACAAATTGTCGCAAATGTTTGTACATGGTTTGGGCAGAAATGTGAAGGCGAAATTATTGTTTGTACACAATTAGGGACGCCAGCAGAACGAAAACAACGTGGGGGGCTGTCAAAATGGTAACCCTCCACTATGTCCAATTCAATCAAAAATTGTCGCAATCGTTTGTACTTCGTTTGTACAGAAATGTGCAGGCGAAATTTTCGTTTGTACACAATTAGAAGCGCCGCCAGAACGAAAAAAACTGGCGGGTGTCTAAATGGTAGCCTCCCCACCATGTCCAATTCAATTACAAATTGTCGCAATCGCTCCTACACCTTTTGTACAGAAATGTGCAGGCAAAATTTTTGTTTGTGCACAATTAGGGGCGCCGCCAGAACGAAACACAGTACGTGCTGTATAAATGGTATCACCTCCACCATGACCAATTCAATCACAAATTGTCGGAATCGTTCCTACATCGTTTGTACAGAAATGTGCAGGCGAGATTCTCGTTTGTACAGAATTAATGGCGCCGCCAGAACGACAACAAAGTGGGGTCTGTCTAAATGGTGTCCCTTCCACCATATGCAATTTAATCACAAATTATCGCAATTGTTTCTACATCGTTTGTACAGAAATGTGCAGGCGAGATTTTCGTTTGTACACAATTAATGGCGCCGCCAGAACGAAAACAAAGTGGGGGGCTGTCTAAACGGTAGCCCCTCCACCATGTCCAATTCAACCACAAATTGTCGCAATCGTTCCTACATCGTTTATACAGAACTGTGGAGGCAAGATTTTCGTTTTTACACAAATAATGGCGCCGCGAGAACAAAAACAATGTGGGGGCTGCCTAAGTGGTAGCCCCCCACCATGTCCAATTCAATCACAAATTGTCGCATTCGTTTCTACATCGTTTGTACAGAAATGTGCAGACCAAATTTTCGTTTGTACATAATTATGGGCGCCGTCAGAACGAAAACAGTGGGGCACTGTCTAAATCTTAGCTCCCCACCATGTCCGATTCAATAAAAAATTATCTCAATCGTTTCTACACCTTTTGTGCAGAAATGTACAGGCAAAATTTTTGTTTGTACACAATTACGGGCGCCGCCAAAACGAAAACAAAGTGGGGGCTGTCTAAATGATATCCCCTCCACCGTGTCCAATTTAATCACAAATTGTCGCAATCGTTCCTACATCGTTTGTACGGAACTGTGGAGGCGAGACTTTCGTTTTTACACAATTAAATGCGCCGCCAAAAGAAAAAATGTGCGGGCTGTCTAAGTGGTAGCCCAATCACCATCTTCAATTCAATCACAAATTGTCGGAATCGTTCCTACATCGTTTGTACAAAACTGTGGAGGCGAAATTTTCGTTTTTACACAATTAAATGCGCCGCCAGAACGAAAACACAGTACGGGCTATCTAAATGGTAGCCCCTCCACCATGTCCAATTCAATCACAAATTGTCGCAATCGTTCCTACATCGTTTGTACAGAAATGTGCAAGCGAAATTCTCATTTATACGCAATTAATGGCCCCGCCAGAAGGACAACAAAGTTTGGTCTGTCTAAATGGTATCCCCTTCACCATGTCCAATTCAATGAAATTGTCGCAATCGTTCCTACATCGTTTGTACAGAACTGTGGAGGCGTGATTTTAATTTTTACAGAATTAAATGCGCCGCCAGAACGAAAATAATGTGGGGGCTGTCTAGGTGGTAGCCCCCACCATGTCCAATTCAATCACAAATTGTCGCAATCGTTTCTACATCGTTTGTACAGAAATGTGCAGGCCAAATTTTCGTTTGTACATAATTAGGGGCACCGCCAGAACGAAAACAAAGTGGGGGCTGTCTAAATGGTAGCCCTTCACCATGCCCAATTCAAGCAAAAATTGTCGCAATCGTTTCTACATCGTTTGTACAGAAATGCACAGACGAAATATTTGTTTGTACATAATTAGGGGCGACGCCAGAACGAAAACAATGTGGGGGCTGTCTAAATGGTAGCCCCCACCATGTCCAATTCAATCACAAATTGTCGCCATTGATTTGTACATCGTTTGTACAGAAATATGAAGGCGAAATTTTCGTTTGTACACAATAAGCGGCGCCGCCAGAACGAAAAAAGATTGGGGGCTGTCCAAATGGTAGCCCCCCCCACCATGCCCAATTCAAACACAAATTGTCGCAATCAATTGTACATCGTTTATACAAAAATGTGCAGGCGAAATTTTTGATTGTACACTATTAGCGGCGCCGCCAGAACGAAAAAAATGGGGGCTGTCCAAATGTTAGCCCCACACCAACATGTCCAATTCAATCACAAATTGTGGGAATCGTTCATACATCGTTTGCACAGGTATGTGCAGGCGAGATTCTCGTTTGTACAGAATTAATGGCGCCGCCAGAACGGCAACAAAGTGGGGTCTGTCTAAATGGTATCCCTTCCACCATGTCCAATTTAATCACAAATTATCGCAATCGTTTCTACATCGTTTGTACAGAAATGTGCAGGCGAGATTTTCGTTTGTACACAATTAATGGCGCCTCCAGAACGAAAACAATGTGGGGGCTCCCTAAGTGGAAGCCCCCCACCATGTCCAATTAAATCACAAACTGTCGCATTCGTTTCTACATCGTTTGTAGAGAAATGTGCAGGCCAAATTTTCGTTTGTACATAATTAGGGGCGCCGCCAGAACGAAAACAAAGTAGGGCACTTTCTAAATCTTAGCCCCCCACCATGTCCAATTCATTCAAAAATTATCGCAATCGTTTCTACACCTTTTGTGCAGAAATGTGCATGCGAAATTTTGTTTGTACACAATTAGGGGCGCCGCCAGAACGAAAACAAAGTGGGGGCTGCCTAAATGGTATCCCCTCCACCATGTCCATTTTAATCACAAATTGTCGCAATCGTTCCTACATCGTTTGTACGGAACTGTGGAGGCCAGATTTTCGTTTTTACACAATTAAATGCGCCGCCAGAACGAAAAAAAGGGTGGGGGCTGTCTAAGTGGTAGCCCAATCACCATCTTCAATTCAATCACAAATTGTCGCAAACCTTCCTACATCGTTTGTACAGAACTGTGGAGGCGAGATTTTCGTTTTTACACAATTAAATGCGCCGCCAGAACGAAAACACAGTACGGGCTGTCTAAATGGTAGCCCCTCCACCATGTCCAATTCAATCACAAATTGACGCAATCGTTCCTACATCGTTTGTACAGAAATGTGCAGGCGATATTCTCATTTGTACACAATGAATGGCGCCGCCAAAACGACAACAAAGTGGGGTCTGCCTGAATGGTATCCCCTCCACCATGTCCAATTCAATCACAAATTGTCGCAATCGTTTCTACATCGTTTGTACAGAAATGTGCAGGCCAAATTTTCGTTTGTACATAATTAGGGGCGCCGCCAGAACGAAAACCAAGTGGGGGCTGTCTAAATGGAGCCCTTCCCCATGCCCAATTCAAGCAAAAATTGTCGCAATCGTTTCTACATCGTTTGTAAAGAAATGCACAGACGAAATTTTTGTTTGTACATAATTAGGGGCGCCGCCAGAACGAAAACAATGTGGAGTCTGTCTAAATGGTAGCCCCCACCAACATGTCCAATTCAATCACAAATTGTCCCAATCGTTTCTACATCGTTTGTACAGAAATGTGAAGGCGAAATTTTCGTTTGTACACAATTAGCGGCGCCGCCAGAACGAAAAAGAATTGGGGGCTGTCCAAATGGTAGCCCCCCCCACCGTGTCCAATTCAAGCACAAATTTTCGCAATCATTTGTACATCGTTTATACAGAAATGTGCCGGCGAAATTTTCGATTGTACACTATTAGCGGCGCCGCCAGAACGAAAAAAATGGGGGCTGTCCAAATGGTAGCCCCCCACCAACATGTCCAATTCAATCACAAAATGTCCCAATCGTTTCTACGCCGTTTGTACAAAAATACGAAGGCGAAATTTTCGATTGTACACAATTAGCGGCGCCGCCAGAATGAAAAAAATGGGGGCTGTCCAAATGGTAGCCCCCCACCACACCATGTCCGATTCAATCACAAATTGTCGCATTTGTTTTGTACATCGTTTGTACAGAAATGTGCAGCCGAAATTTTCGTTTTACAAAATTAGGGGCGCCGCCAGAACGAAAACAAAGTGGGGGCTGTCTACGTGGTAGCCCCCACCATGTCCAATTCAATCACAAATTATCGCAATTGTTTGTACACGGTATGAGAAGAAATGTGAAGGCAAAATTATCGTTTGAACACAATTAGGGGCGCCAGCAGAACGAAAACAACGTGGGTGGCTGTCAAAATGGTAACCCCACCATGTCCAATTCAATCACAAATTGTCGCAATTGTTTGTACATGGTTTGAGCAGAAATGTGAAGGCAAAATTATCGTTTCTACACAATTAGGGGCGCCAGCAGAACGAAAACAACGTGGGTGGCTGTCAAAATGGTAACCCCCCACCATGTCCAATTCAATCACAATTTGTCGCAATCGCTCCTACATCCTTTGTACAGAAATTTGCAGGCGAGATTTTTGTTTTTACACAATTAATGGCACCGCCAGAACGACAACAATGTGGGGTCTGTCTAAATGGTATCCCTTCCACATTTTTCAATTTAATCACAAATTATCGCAATCGTTTCTACATCGTTTGTACAGAAATTTGCAGGCGAGATTTTTGTTTTTACACAATTAATGGCGCAGCCAGAAGGAAAACCAAAGGTGGGGGCTGTCTAAATGGTAGCCCCTCCACCATGTCCAATTCAACCACAAATTGTCGCAATCGTTCCTACATCGTTTATACAAAACTGTGGAGGAGAGGTTTTCGTTTTTACACAATTAATGGCGCCGCCGGATCGATAACAATGTGGGGGCTGTCTAAGTGGTAGCCCCCTACCATGTCCAATTCAATCACAAATTGTCGCATTCGTTTCTACATCGTTTGCACAGAAATGTGCAGGCTAAATTTTCGTTTCTACATAATTCGGGGCGCCGCCATAACGAAAACAAAGTGGGGGACTGTCTAAATCTTAGCCCCCCACCATGTCCAATTCAATCACAAATTATCGCAATGGTTACTACACCTTTTGTGCAGAAATGTGCAGGCAAAATTTTTGTTTGTACACAATTAGGGGCGCCGCCAGAACGAAAACAAAGTGGGGGCTGTCTAAATGGTATCCCCTCCACCATGTCCAATTTCATCACAAATTGTCGAAATCGTTCCTACATCGTTTGTACGGAACAGTGGAGGCGAGATTTTCGTTTTTACACAATTAAATGCGCCGCCAGAACGAAAACACAGTACGGGCTGTCTAAATGGTAGCCCCTCCACCATGTCCAATTTAATCACAAATTGTCGCAGTCGTTCCTACATCGTTTGTACAGAAATGTGCAGGCGATATTTTCATTTATACACAATTAATGACGCCGCCAGAACGACAACAATGTGGGGTCTGTCTAAATTGTATCCCCTTCACCATGTCCAATTTAATCACAGATTGTCGCAATCGTTCCTACATCGTTTGTACAGAACTGTGGAGGCGAGATTTTTGTTTTTACACAATTAAATGCGCTGCCAGAACGAAAACAATGTTGGGGTTGTCTAAGTGGTAGCCCCCACAATGTCCCATTCAATCACAAATTGTCGCAAACGTTTCTACATTGTACAGAAATGTGCATGCCAAATTTTCGTTTGTACATAATTAGGTGCGCCGCCAGAACGAAAACAAAGTGGGACTGTCTAAATGGTAGCCCTTCACCATGCCCAATTCAAGCAAAATTTGTCGCAATCGTTTCTACATCGTTTGTACAGAAATGCACAGAAGAAATTTTTGTTTGTACATAATTAGGGGCGCCGCCAGAACGAAAACAATGTGGGGGCTGCCAAAGTGAAACCCCCCACCATGTCCAATTCAAGCACAAATCGTCGCAATCGTTTGTACGTCATTTATAGGGAAATGTGCAGGCGAAAGTTTCGTTTGTACACAATTAAGGGCGCCGCCTGAATGAAAACAAAGTGGGGTCTGTCTATATGGTAGCCCCCAATTTCCAATTTAATCACAAATTGTCGCAATTATTTCTACATCGTTTGTACATAAATGCGCAAGCCAAATTTTCGTTTGTACACTATCAGAGGCGCCGTCAGGAAAAACACAAAGTAGAGGCAATCTAAATGGTAGCCGCCACCATGTCCAATTCAAGCAAAAGTTGTCGCAATCGTTTCTACATCATTTGTACAAAAATGTGCAGGCGAAATTTTTGTTTGTACATAATTACGAGCGCCGTAAAAACTGAAACTAATTGGGGGCTGTCTAAGCGATAGCCCTTCCAAATGTCCAATTCAATCACAAATTGTCGCAATCTTTTCCAGATCGTTTCTACAGAAATGTGAAGGCTAAATTTTCGTTTGTACATAATTAAGGGCGCCGCCAGAACGAAAACAAAGTGGTGGCTGTCTTAGAGATAGCCTCCCCACCATGTCCAATTCAAGCACAAATCGTTGCAAT
Organism: Thermobia domestica; assembly: GCF_964235325.1. NCBI lineage: Eukaryota > Metazoa > Arthropoda > Insecta > Zygentoma > Lepismatidae > Thermobia > Thermobia domestica. The sequence goes on from NC_137465.1 coordinate 91,333,080, forward strand.
CGTTTGTACATCATTTGTACAGAAATGTGCAGGCGAAATTTTCGTTTGTACACAATTAGGGGAACCGCCAGAACGAAAACAATGTAAGGCGTGTCTAAATGATAGCCCCCCCATTTCCAATTCAATCACAAATTGTGACAATCTTTTCTATATCGTTTGTACAGAAATGTGCAGGACAAATTTTTGTTTGTACACTATTAAGGGCGCCGGCAGAACGAAAACAAATTGGGGCCTGTTTAAGTGATAGCCCCCACACCATGTCCAATTCAACCACAAATTGTCACAATCGTTTCTATATCGTTTGTACAGAAATGTGCTTGCGAAATTTTTGTTTGTACATAATTAGGGGCGCTGCCAGGGCGAAAAAAAAGTTGGGACTTTGTAAGTGATAGCTCAATCACCATGTTCAATTCAATCACAAATTGTTGCAATCGTTTGTACATCGCTTGTACAGAAATATGCAGGCAAACTTTTCGTTTGTACACAATTAGGGGCGACGGCAGAACGAAAACAAAGTGGGGGCTGTCTAAATGGTAGCCCCCCACTATGTGCAATTGAACCACAAATTGTCGCAATCGTTTGAATACAGTTATACCCTATACAGAAATGTGCAGGCGAGATTTTCGTTTGTACACAATTAGGGGCACCGCCAGAACGAAAACAAAGTGGGGTTCTGTCTAAATGGTAGCTCTCCCTCCATGTTCAATTCAACCACAAACTGTTGCACTTGTTTGTACGCCTTTGTACATAAATGTGCAGCTGAAATTTTCGTTTGCACATAAATGTGGCCCCGCCAAAACGATAACAAACTATGGGCTCTCTAATTGATAGCCCTCCCACCATGTCGAATTCAACCACAAACTGTCGCACTAGTTTGTTACGGTTTTGAACAGAAATTTGCAGGCGAAATTCTTGATTGTACACAATAGCGGGCGCGCCAAAACGATAACAAAGTATAGGCTGCCTAGTTGGTAGCATCTTCCTACGTCCGAATCAAAAGAAAATTATCTCAATTGTTTGTACATCGTTTGAGTAGTAATGCGCAGGCGAAAGTTTTTTTCTACGCTATCAGGTGCGTGGACAGAACGAGAAAAAGGGGAGTTGTCTAAGTGCTAGCCCCACCATGCTCGATTGAACCACAAATTGTCGCGATCGTTTATACATCGTTTGTGCAGAAATGTGTAGGTAAAATTTTGGTTTGTATTAAATAATATACGGATGTGAGTATTTTTAATATCTGCGATCAACGTTAACCGGTCTGAATAACGGTTGCTGAGTTTGAAAATGGTACCTATTACACTAGTCAAAAAAAATCTTTTTCTCTGGCACACGGAAGAAAATACCTGATTCTGATAGAACTTTTCACGTAGAATTCGAATCTGCAATCAGTTTTTTCCATCACCCTCAGTTTTCCCGTGACAGAGGTGTTTTCGGAAAATTTCCCCTCAAATTTCTTTTCTTTCTCTTTTTTCTTTTTTTAAAACCATTTTCATACTTGTAGCATGGGTACCTTAGGTATATAAACGCACAAATTATATTGTACGTTAGCTTGATTTATACTTAGTAAGCCCTCTAAATTTCATAAGAATAGCATTATTCTATCTAGAGAAATAAACATATTTATATAAAAAATATGCTATGTGTACTGTTCATTTTACAATATTCATTAGTGCGGATAAAATCACATATAACTTCCACAAAAATCACAATATGAGCACGGTTTATATCTTATTGGATTTGAAATAAAACATATTTTCAATGATGTATACACCGTGTCACCATTTTATATCTACTTAATAAATAATACAATAGAAGTGAGTGGTATCTTCTTAATAAATGGACACTTATTTACCTCAAATAATATGTTTTAGTTGTCGACTTTCTTCTGTGTTTGGTTTCTGGAACATCTCTTTTAAATGTCCAACAGTAATCAGCTAGCATTTTTTAACTTCACTGTCACTGGTATCTCTTCTCCATGGAGGAATTGTCCTGATGAAAATGTTCCCCATACTCATCACTAACAGTACCAAGGTTTTCAGGAAAGAAATGCAGGTGGGAGTCTAGAAAGTGAACTTTAAGGGACATGTTGCAACCCATTTCATTGAATGATTGCCGGAAATCACTCACAACTTCAAGGTAATTTGGGGCTTTCTTCTTTTCTAAAAAATTCTCCAAGCTGCTTTCTCAACCAGAGTTAAGAGTTCCTCAAATTTTTGGTCACGAATCAAACATCTTATTTGGGGGTCTACAAAAATCCCTAGCGTCACTAACCCGAGGAATTTTTTCCTTGAGGTAACAAGATCCTGCATTACTTTTGTCCATTGTCCAAACAAAGTTTTTGAAGAGCCCAACTTTATGTGAAGAGGAGGTAGAATTATCTAATCAGGGCTCACCAGTGAGGAATAAACAGCATTCTTCTGTCCAGGAGTTAATACATGCGTTGGCCATTCCTTCTTGATGTAATGTTCCGCTTTGTTCCTGCTGTCCCATTCGCAGAGGAAACAACAATATTTCGTATAACCAGGCTGCAAACCCATTAACAAAGAAATAACTTGTGAATCACAGCAAACGGTCCACTTGTATTTCTCATACTGAATTTTTTCTAACACTATTTCGAGGTTTTCATAGATTTCTTTCATATTAGTTGCATAAGCCAAAGGCACTGAAGGAAATGTGTTGCCATTGTGCAAAAGAACAGCCTTCAAACTAGTTTTCGAAGGGTCAATAAGCAATCTCGACTCTGTACTTATATGTGCATGTCCAAGTGTATCCATCACAGCACAGACATTATTACAATACACAAAATCATTTTCTTGAGAATAATTGTTTTGAAACTCTGTATGAAGGTTTCGAAAAATACACACTTTAGCGTCACGATGGAGCAGATTCCAGCCTTAAGTTTAGAATCTAGAAGTTCTGTCTGTGTCTTGGAGAGTTTTAAATCCTGTACGAGGTCATTTGGAGTTATCAGATGGATATCCAATGTAGATGTGCTTCCTACATAAGTAGGATCATCATCTTCATTTGGAACTTCAATAGTTGCTTCAAATACGTAATGCTCATTTACCGTAAGATGAGGAGGAGGTACTGGTACAGGTAATTCTGCACTGTGTGGAACTGGCCTAATTGCTGATGGCAAATTAGGGTACTGTACTGTGTGGTTAGATTTACTGCTTATTTCTTTTATCTGTGTCATACAAAAGCAGCAGTCTGAAGAATGATCTTTCCGTTCCCTCCAGATCATCGGTACTGCGAAGTTCATGTTCTGTCCACCATTTGCCCACCCAGTCAGACGTTTCACGCAAGTACAACAAATGTAGTGAGGAACCCAGTTCTTATCCTGGTCTCCTACACAGCAACCAAAATATAACTGATAACACTTCCTCACAAGTGGAGTAAAACATCGACGTTGTGATTTAATATCAGCTCCCCACATACATAACAGAAATTGTCCGGTTTATTTACACACTTCCTCGACATCTTGTATCCTGTAAGGTATCACACACACACACACACACACACACACACACACACACACACACACACACACACACACACACACACACACACACACACACACAGAGGAATCTACACTCCATCAAATTCCCACAAAATCCCTGTAGAAATTCCCTCATACAAAAATGGTGACATGGTGTACACATCATTCAAAATGTTTAATTGGAAGTCGAATGAGGTATAAACCGTGCTTATATTGTAATTTTCGTGGAAATTATATGTGTTGAAGACCGACCCGATCCCACCCGTGACCCGAATTGACTGACCCGACCGAAAAACCCGACTAGAGCTGACTCGATTGGTGCGACCCAAAGTGACTCGAGTGAACCAACCCGACAACCGACCCGAGTGACCTGACCTTACAATCTAACCAGCTTGAGAGAGCTAGAACCTTACAAAACTGCCACCAGAAAAAAAATGCTGACCAATTCTTATGCATAAACCAAGGTTTCGGCTTTTTTATTTGTAGTAAAATTATCCTCCTCCTCCTCCTCAGTGTTCTGCCATTAATGACAGGCCAGTTTCCGTGAACTAGGTAAGAAGCTTCCATTTTTGCGATTTCCCGCTAATATCTGCCTCGCAACCCAACATAAAGTACCACTCTCCTTATTACAATCTATCAATTGCAACCTTCTTACACACTCTCGCTCTCCTGATATAACCCCCTTTACTACATCTCTCCGAATGCAATCCCTTAGCAAGATCGAAACGTGTGATCCGTCCATTTTTTCGCTTCCTTATATCGTCTAATATTGCTCTCGTCTATTGCATTTTTTCAGCAGGGGGCCGCGGGGGTTCAGTGGTAGAGCGTTCACCTCTGGTGCTTGGGGTCCCGGGTTCTATCCCAGCCTCCGCCAAGTGAACTTTGTGGTGGACTAACACCGTGTGCGTGGGTTTTCTCTTGGTTCTCCCGTTTCCTCCCACTTTCTTCATTCCACCATTTCATTCATTACTCATCATCACCGTCTCCTTTAGCCTAACCGGCATAAGCGTGGGACTTAGAACTCAAAGATTTCATTTCATTTCATTTCATTTTTTCAGCATTTCATAATTCGTTTTCCTCTCTACCCTGCTAACCTTCTTTATTTTACTCCACATCCAAATTTCCAAGGTTAAAATTTAGGCAATCAACTTCGAAAGTCAAATCACTACCGCAGCAGCAATAATAATAATAATAATAATAATAATAATAATAATAATAATAATAATAATAATAATAATAATAATAATAATAATAATAATCTGAAGATGACGAAGAAAGTTCTGTCTCTATGTGGAGGTCTGTATTCAATTGGCCCTCACACCGTTAGTTGAATGCGAATGGATATAAGGTGAAGGTCAGTTGTTGGACGAGACGAGACGAGACAGAATTTTCATGAAGGGGTACGAGATGAGACAGAGCTCTTTCAATAGAAACATATGCACTTTTCGAGACGAGACTACCTTCACGACACATTTTCGAGACGAGAATGCCACAAACCAGGTCTCGGGAGCAACACTAGTAAGTATATCCAACATACTACTTGGTTGTGGCTGCGCAGATACACCGTGAACGTGCGTAAGGACTGAGTGAACATGGGGCCTTCACAGAGCGTCATAAGGGCTTGTTTGCTGTACGAGTTCAAATTGCTGCTTCGCGGGGCGGAAGATATGACAGGCCTTTGGTGAGGGTGTCGTGACTACGCGGAGAGTGCAGTGGTATAACGGTTTAAGGACGGTGACGAAACACTCGAAGACGCACCACGTGCCGGAAGACAAACAGATGTTCAAAATAAAGATCTTCAGGCAGCAATTGAGGCGAAGACAGACATGTGAGGAACTGGTACTACATTTCAGTGTGAGTGGAGAAACCATTCGGCACCACCGCCATCAACTTGGGAAGCACTGCAAGTTGGGTTGATGGGTCCTACATGATTTGACTTGGAGCCAGAAAGCAACGCGAGCAGTCACCTGTGTTTCTTTTGTGTCTCGTCTGAGAAACGAGCAATTATTGGACAGGGTGTTGACATGTGATGGGAAGTGGGTCCTGTACGAAGCTCCACGGTGCCGTCATTGTTGGTTAGCATCCCATGAACCGGTTGAAACACAGCCCAAGCCAGCACTACACCAGAATAAGGTTCTCCTGTGCATTTTGTGGACTGCTCGAGGCATCGTCCATCGGGAACTGCTACCAGCTGGTGAGATCATCAATGCAACTGTGTACTGTCACTGTGCACTGTCTGGATCCAGCAGTTCTGAATCGCAAAGGGGTCCTCCTGTTACAAGGCAACGCTAAGCCCCACGTGGCTAAAATGACCCAGTACATCATTCTACGCTTTGGATGGAAAACACTATTGGATCCGCCATACTCCACGGACATTGTACCGCCCGATTATCACCTGTTCCATTCCTTGGACAATCACCTTAGAGAACGCCCATTCAAATCGCCAGTAGAGGTTCAATATGCACTTGATACCTTCTTCGCTTCACGTCCCACCAATTTCGACTGCGATGGAATCCATAGCCTTCCAGAACGTCTGCAGAAGGTCGTCGAGGCTGATGGAGACGATTTTTGATATTCCAGGTACGTGTTAGATTACATACCAATGTTCGAATGTGTTGGTAAAAAGGCGGAACTTTCTTGGGCACTCTTAAAGTTATAATAATAATAATAATAATAATAATAATAATAATAATAATAATAATAATAATAATAATAATAATAATAATAATAACCCTCGGTGTTCTCCCATTTCCTCCCACTTTCTTCATTCAACCACTTCAATTATTTCTCATCATCACTGTCTCTCTTAGCGTTGGTGCATAACGTGTTACGTTAAATAGATATTTCTTTCAATTTCACTTAATGTGACATTTAACTTGACATAGAAACGCACAAAGAAAAAAGTCAGCAGTAATATTACAATGATTACAATGCCAATTAGTTAATATAGGGTTAAATTAAAATTTTATTACTATTTCGCCTTCAGTTAGTCACAATTGTCATTCATTCACCAACTTCGAATTGAATTCTACAACAAAGCTCCTTATAGTATTGCGTATAGAAAATAAGTGAAGAATGTGACGACCCGACACGAGTAAAGACGAAAATTTCGCCTGCACATTTCTGTGCAAATGATGTACAAGCGATTGATATAATTTGTGATTGAATTGGATATGGTGGGGGCTACCATTTAGACAGCCCAACTTTGTTTTCGTTCTGGCGGCGCCATTAATTGTGTACAAACGAAAATTACGCCTGCATATTTCTGTACAAACGATTACGACAATTTGTGATTCAATTGGACATGATGGACGGGGTACCATTTAGAGAGACCCCACATTAATTTCTTTCTGGCGTCCCCTCTAATTGTGTACAAAACCAAATTTCGCCTGCACATTTCTATAGAAACGACGTACAAACGATTGCGACAATTTGTGATTGAATTGGACATGGTCGGGGGCTACCACTAAGACAGCCCCCACTATGTTTTCGTTCTGGCGACGCCTTTAATTGTGTACAAACAAATATATCTCCTGCACATTTCTGTACAAACGATGTACAAACGATTGCGACAATTTGTGATTCAATTGGGCATGTTGGTGGGAAGCTACCACTTAGAGAGCCCAAAGTATGTATTCGTTCTGGCGGCGCTCCTAATAGTGTACAAACAAACATTTCGCCTGCACATTTCTGTACAAATGAAGTACACACGATTGCGACAATTTGTGATTCAACTGGACATGGTGGGGGCGCTACCACTTAAGACACCCTCACTTTGTTTTCCTTCTGGCGGCGCTCCTATTTATGTACAAACATTTCGCCTGCTCATTTCTGTACAAACGAAGTACAAACGATTGCGACAATTTGTGATTCAATTGGACATGGTGGGGGTATTACTTAGCAAGCACCCTACTTTGTTTTAGTTCTGGCGGCGTCCCTAATTGTCTACAAACAAAAATTTAGCCTGCACATTTCTGTACAAACGAAGTACAAACGATTGCGACAATTTGTGATTCAATTGGACATGGTGGGGGGGCTACCAATCAGACAGCCTCCACTTTGTTTTCATTCTGGCCGCGCCCCTAATTTTGTTCAAACAAACATTTTGCCTGCACATTTCTGTACAAACGATGCACAAACGAATGCGAATATTTGTGATTGAATTGGACATGGGGGGGCTACCACTTAGACAGCCCCCATTTTTTCTCTTCTGGCGGCGCCCCTTATTGTGTACAAACAAAAATTTTGACTGCACATTTTTGTACAAACGAAGCTCAAACGATTGCGACAATATGTGACTGAATACGATATGTTGGTGGGGGGCTAACACTTACACAGCCGCCAATTTTTTTCGTTCTGGCGGCGCCCCTAATTGCGTGCGAACATACATTTGGCCTAGACATTTCTGTACAAACGAAGTAGAAACAATTGCGACAATTTGTGATTCAATTGGACATGGGGGGGCTACCACTTAGACAGCCCCCATTTTTTTGTCTGGCGGCGCCCCTAATTTTGTACAAACGAAAATTTTGCCTGCACATTTCTGTACAAACGAAGTACAAACGATTGCGATTGAATATGACATGTTGGCGGGCGCTACCAGTTTGGCAACCCTCAATTTGTTTTCGTTCTGGCAGCGCCCCTAATAGTGTACAAACGAAAATTGACTTGCACATTTCTGTACAAACAATGTACAAACGATTGCGATAATTTGTGATTGAATAGGACATGGTGAGGCGCTACCACTTAGACAGCCCACATTTTTTTCAGTTCTGGCAGCGCCTCTAATTGTGTACAAACAAAAAGTTTGCCTGCACATTTCTGTACATACGAAGTACAAACAATTGCGACAATTTGTGATTGAATTGGACATGTTGGTGGGGGGCTACCACTTAGACAGCCCAAATTTTTTTCGTTCTGGTGGCGCCCCTAATTGCGTGCGAACATACATTTCGCTTGCACATTTCTGTACAAACGAAGTACAAACAATTGCGACATTTTGTGATTCATTTGGACATGGTGGGGGGCTACCACGTAGACAGCCATCATTTTTTTCTGTTCTGGCTGCGCCCCTAATTGTGCACAAACGAAAATTTCGCCTGCACATTTCTGTACAAACTAAGTACAAACGATTGCGATAATTTTTGATTGAATAGGGCATGTTGGTGGGGGGCTACCAGTTAGACAACCCCAAATTGTTTTCCTTCTGGCGGCACCCCTAATAGTGTACAAACGAAAATTTGGCCTGCAAATTTCTGTACAAACAATGTACAAACGATTGCGATAATTTGTGATTCAATTGGATATGGTGGGGGGGTTACCACTTAGACAGAACCCCACTTTGTTTTCGTTCTGGCGGCGCCCCTAATAGCGTATAAACGAAAATTTGGCCTGCACATTTCTGTGCAAACAATGTACAAACGATTGCAATATATTTGTGATTCAATTGGACATGGTAGGGGCTACCACTTAGACAGCCCCATTTTTTTCTGTTCTGGCTGCGCCCCTAATTCTGTACAAACGAAAATTTCGCCTGCACATTTCTGTACAAACGAAGTACAAACGATTGCGATAATTTTTGATTGAATAGGACATGTTGGTGGGGGCTACCAGTTAGACAGCCCCCAATTTTTTTCGTTCTGGCGGCGCCCCTAATAGTGTACATACGAAAATTTGGCCTGCACATTTCTGTACAAACAATGTACAAACGATTGCGATAATTTGTGATTCAATTGGACATGATAAGGGGTCTACAACTTAGACAGAACCCCACTTTGTTTTCGTTCTTGCGGCGCCCCTAATAGTGTACAAACGAAAATTTGGCCTGCACATTTCTGTGCAAACAATTTACAAACGATTGCGATATATTTGTGATTCAATTGGACATTGTGGGGGGCTACCACTTAGACACCCCCCGACTTTGTTTTTCTTCTGGCGGCGCCAGTAAGTTTGTTCAAACAAACATTTCGCCTGCACATTTCTGTACAAACGATGCACAAACGAATGCAACAACTTGTGATTGAATTGGACATGGTGGGGGGGCTACCACTTAGACAGCCCACATCTTTTTCTGTTCTGGCGGCGCCCCTAATTGTATACAAATGAAAATTTAGCCTGCACATTTTTGTACAAACGAAGTAGAAACAATTGCGACAATTTGTCATTCAATTGGACATGCTGGGGGGGCTACTACTTAGACAGCCCCATTCTTTTCTGTTTTGGCTGCGCCCCTAATTGTGCACAAACGAAAATTTCGCCTGCACATTTCTGTACAAACGATATACAAACGATTGCGATAATGTTTGATTGAATAGGACATGTTGGTGGGGGGCTACCAGTTAGACAGCCCCAAATTGTTTTCGTTCTCGCGGCGCCCCTAATAGTGTACAAACGAAAATTTGGCCTGCACATTTCTGTACAAACAATGTACAAACGATTGCAATAATTTGTGATTCCATTGGACATGGTGGGGGGGGCTACCACTGAGACAGAACCCCACTTTGTTTTCGCTCTGGCGGCGCCTTTAAATTTGTTCAAACAAACATTTCGCCTGCACGTTTCTGTACAAACGATGCACAAATGAATGCGACAACTTGTGATTGAATTGGACATTTTGGGGGGGATATCACTTTGACAGCCCACATTTTTTTTCTGTTCTGGCGGCGCCCCTAATTGTGTACAAATGAAAATTTAGCCTGCACATTTTTCTACAAACGAAATATAAACGATTGCGACAATTTTTGATTGAATAGGACATGTTGCTGGGGCTACCACTTAGTTTCCCCCAATTTTTTCGTTCTGGCGGCGCCCCTAATTGCGTGCGAACATACATTTCTCCTGCACATTTCTGTACAAACGAAGTAGAAACAATTGCGACAATTTGTGATTCAATTGGACATGGTGAAGGGGCTAACACTTAGATAGCCCCCATTTTTTCTGTTCTGGCGACGCCCCTAATAGTGTACATCGAAAATTTGGCCTGCACATTTCTGTACAGACAATGTACAAACGATTGCGGCAATTTGTGATTCAATTGGACATGGTAGGGGCTACCATTTAGGGGAACTCCCTCGAGTGGAATCACTCTACTTATTTATTGCAAAAAGCAGAATTTGAAAATTTGCATTCTTCCAAAGTTATCGTGGGAAGTAACAGCCGTTAGTATGTACGTACTAATATCGATAAGTTCCACTGCCCGATCCCAATTAATACTTCATATACCCGCGCCACATACACACAAACTAGCATATGTGCACAGGAAAGTATACCTGGTAGTATCCACATGCTTACGCCGGGAACTAGAAACAAACACACATACACACACAAACACACACACGCACAGAGAGAGAGAGAGAGAGAGAGAATATCTTGTTGTACCTTCATACTGAATGCACCATTACTCACAAAATTAGTTAAAAAAGAAAAAGGAAAAGAGTTTTAAATGAAACTTTCAAAGATTGGTACCAATGCTGCGTGTCACACATGAGATTGTTCGATAATGATTGATTCGTAATATGATGTATATGGGTTTCTTAATGGTAGTATAACAAAATGCTTTCAAATTGACCACTAAATAAAAACTGAAATTTATTTCTCAAATTTTGTAAAATCGAAGTCGGTGGGCATTATGGGAACAGTCTACAATAACAATATATGCAAATCAATATTAATATACTTCACGTTTTCTAGTGGGTGCAAGAAAGCTTCGAATAGTGTTTGTTGTCATAAGCATTAGCTGATGTAAATATATATATATATATATATATATATATATATATATATATATATATATATATATATATAATATGCCTAACATCGCAAGAACAAAGTATGGGAAGTTCGTGATATTGTTTTGAAATTTACTTCGGGATAAATTCTTCCTTACTCGACAGAAAAAAAAGCAGTATGTTTTTTTTTTCCTTCACGTTTCACTACCTTACATATATGCGACCACTTATTCTCTCTTTCCTCCTCCAGCAGGGATTCAAAAGCACCAGGCGTCTGAATGGTGTCGTAAATTATCGTAACCCAAAACAAACTCGATCATATGGACTTGCTTAGGAATCAGACGGAGCCCAAGAATGTTATTTGTTATGAAAAGTGAGAAGGAAACAAAGGTGCTAGTTGTGTTGGAACGTAACTTCTCTTCTAGCATAAACAGAATTCATCAGTGTCTGGGTTACTTTCTTTCGTGGTAGTTCGTTTCTTCTCCAAAATTATAGTTGACAATGTCTTTAAGCAAACCGAGTACAAATGCGGAGCTTTCTTAAAAAAATACAGTGCTACGAAATCAGGCTCGAAGAATTATTTTTTGTGTTTACATTTTTTTTAGCCCATGATAATAAATTTACAAGACTCAGATTCAGACAATGACGAAAATTAACTGACATAGACGATAGTGAAAGTAGTGTTGAAGACGAGTGTTTAGCATATTGTAATGTTTTTGGTAGAGTCAATAATGGTCCGAAATTTATCCCTTCACCAATTTTATTATAAAATTTGATAAATACAAAACGTCTTTGATTACAAAGAGAATAATGCTGTTTCCTCGTTAATGTCCAAGTAGAGGAGTATAGGTTTTTTGCACGGTGCCCCTTCTCTCAAAGCAGTCTCCAAGGCACCTGCCGGTTCGGTGAGTTTGGAAGAATAGCCCCCTCAGCTCAAGGCAGCTTCGCAAGGCTTTGTTGTTGAAAGGATCCCTAGTCCAGTGCGACCTCGGGAAGGATGGGTGTCCCCTAGTCCAGTGCGACCTCAGGGCGGTGTAGGTGATTTGATCAGTTGGACGACTGATGCTGGGTCCCTCGGTGTTCCTCCTTTTATTTGTCCTCCTCGGGTCCTTTCGTGAGGTCCGTCTGCTTTCGGCGTTCCTCGGTGTCCTTCCGCGTTGGCTTGCTGTCTGCTATGTTGTTTGTAAATAATAACACGTGTTGAGTTGACACGTGCGTCTGTTGTGATGTGGGGATCCTTGCACCCCCCACACTGTAAAAAAAATAATCTGAAAGATTATTTTGAGAAAGTACAAAATTGTAATTAGTAAAAGGTAACTGCACCAACGCTGAAACACTTGGAATACTGTTTATACACAAGAAAACACTATAAACACTATAATACACCAATATCACTATGAAAAACTTGTTGTGAAATATACACATAATGGTAATAACACTGTAGTTCCTTCCCAAATAAGCAGGATCAAAAACAGTTTATCATTTCCCTCAAAGTGGGTAGAAGTGTTATCACTGTGATGAATAAATATATCAGTTTATTAAGGATTGCTCACATCCGGTATGAATAGTTTATATCAGTGAAGTCTCTTTCGTAGTATTAGTAGGCGCCAGTGAATTGTGTGTTCCTAATGGTGAAGGTATGTTTAGCCAATTGGTTTTGTTTTGTAACGGGACTTATGAACATTAAGGCAGATTTTAATTATTATTAGAACGAATGAAAAGAGAAAAATCAGTTTTGGAATTTAATAACTTCTTTTCTTAAAAAAGAAAAAAATAGAGAATGTGAATTTCTGGTCACTCTGTATGATGTGAAGAGCCTGATTTTATGAACATCCTGTATAAGGAGAAGAAGTGACGTAATAAGCATTCATGTACGTTTGTATTGAAGAAAAGATGTTGAAGACAAGAAAGTATTGTATTTCGACCTTGCAAGGATTAATGACTTTTGAAACTAAAAAATGAGAGAAAAAATGTTGATCTTGCATTTTGCGAGAACGGAAACACAAATTGTAATGAAGTTAAATAACAAAATGAGATATAGTTTATAGTTGAAATGAAGAAGTGCGAATTTATGTCAGTGTATCTCTCTCTCTCTCTTTTTTTTCTGGTGTTAGTTCCTCTTCTTTTCCTGGTAAGTATTAGAAATTTTGTTAAATTCTTCTTCTTGGATTTGTGCCTTTTTCTTCTTAATCTTGTGTTCCCTCAGTTTGGTCTTCGTAAAACGGTTTCAAACGGTCCACCGCAATTTCTTGAATTCTGTCCTTAAATTTAGATGGTAATTCTTCTCTATACAAATTTGAATTGATCTTCTCCAGGACGCGTGCCGGGCCGTCGTAGTGAACTGTGAAATGTTCGGGTAAGCCTATTTTCCTTGTGGGATAATATACTAAAACAAGGTCCCCTGGATTATAAATTGTCTGTCTATGGCGCTTATCGTAAAACTGCTTTTGTTTATTATATGCCTGTTCCAGGTTGTCTCGTACTTTCTTTCTGATGGCCGCTAGTTTATTTCTGTCAATTTGTATATGTTGTCTTGATTCTAGCGTACATTCTGGCGGGGTCCTGGGTTCATAACCAAACAATAAGAAACTTGCAGAATATTTGGTCCCTCCTTGTACGTACGTATTGATGCCAAAAATAACGTGCGGTAACCATCTTTCCCAATCCGTGTGGTGTTCTTGCACGAAAAACTTTAGGCAATTCTGTATGATTTTATTAGTTTGCTCTACTAACCCTATGGAAGCATGATTATATGCGGGTGAGTACTTATAGACGAAATCGTACTTCTGCGCCAAATTTTGTAAACGAGTTGCTCCATGTACTGGGTGTCGGTCCCAATATAATGTTGTAAAAGCTCCAAATTTGAGGATAATTTCATGTTCCAAAAATTTCTCTATGTTTTCCGCGTTTATGGCGTCTACTGTCTTTGCAATGACATATCGTGTGGCTAGTTCCGTGGCTACTAGTATGTACTTATTTCTTCCCTCTCTGCTTGGTAGGGGTCCTAACTCGTCATATATCCATGTTGTTGCTATCTCGCCCACCGGGTGATGTAAGAGTTCGGCTTGTTTCTTCTGTGCTAGTTTCTTCAGATGTTGGCAATCAGTACACATTCGTATCTTATTAGCAAGATAGTTTTTCAGATATGGCATATAAAATTTCTTGATAGCGGTCTTGTATGATTTTGAAAATCCAAAATGCGGATTGGTCGCCTGGCGGTGGAAGGTTGTGAACCACAAATTAGCTAGGGACTTCGGTATGCATAAAAGATGTAGTAATCCATAACGGGGTGGTTTTGTTTTCGATATAAGATGCCGTTTTTAAGACAAAAAAATCTTGCTGATCTGACTGTGGAGATCTTTTCCGGTTCCCTTCCTTCTAAAACGGAAATGATGTCTTTGTAATTTTCGTCCTTGCGCTGCTCTCTTGCGATATTCGGTAAAGGCTCATTATTTCCTGCTTCTATAGTATTAACATGAAGACTATTTGATTTAAAAGCATAATAGTCTTCCCCTTTTTCTTCGTCATTTTCTTCTTTCTCGCCTTCTTTCTTAATATCTTGGGCCTGTTCTAGCCTACTGATTATGTCTGCTGGGTGTTTGGATCCAGGCAAATATTGTATATCAAAATCATAATCGGCTAGAAATAACTTATATCTTGTGTACTTCCCGACTTTGTCCGGCTGGTTATTCATCGTCGCGATACACTTTGCGTCTACGTATAGGTTAAATTTTCTATTTAGTAGAAAATAGCGAAATTTGCGCAATGTGTATATAAGAGCGTACAATTCTTTTTGCCATGTGCTTGCTTTCTCTTCACTTTTCGTTAGCCTCCGGGAACAATAAGCAACCACCTTCTCAGTGTTAGTTTTTGGGTCATAGCAGGCGAGTAGTCCTCCTGCTTGAGTTTGACTGCAATCGCTATAGACGCGGATTTCTAGTGAATCGTCAAAGTGAGCAAGTGATGGAGCATTTAGTATGTCTTCTTTTAATTGTTCAAAAAGAACATCGTGATTTTCTGTCCATTTAAATTTAGATTTGGATGTTACTAATTGTTGGAAAGGCTCAATTTTTAACGTAAAGTCTTTAATGTGGGCCCTAAGATATGAGCATAGGCCTATAAAGCTTTTGAGAATCCGCTTTGTAGTAGGTCTCTTGAAATTTCGTATCTTTTTAGCTATTTTTGGAGATATTTTAATGGATTCTCCACTAACAAGGTGTCCTAATACATTAAGTTCCTGATAGCCAATGTGGGTCTTCTTGGGTGATGCTCGAAAATCGTGTTTCCTACGCTTCTGGAATAATAATTATAGATCCTGCAAGTGCTGTGGAAAATTATACGAACTAGTAACAAGATCGTCAGCAAAATTTGTAATTCTATCCGGTAGTCCCTCCAAAATCATTCTCGTGGCGACACTAAGACTTTGGGAACTTGTTTTGGCCCCCATTGTGCATCTCAAAAATTCGTATGACTTTCTATTATGATTGAGCTCAAAAGTCATATATTTACGGCTCTTAGGATGCAACAAGATTTGGAAGTAGGAATTGGAAAGATCGGCAATGCTTATGAAAGTTTTCCCCTTTATAGAGTTTAGAACGTCCTCTGTTGCTTGAAATGGTACCGACAGATACTTGGTATAAGTGTTGCATTTCTGCAGGTTGAGAACTATTCGAAATTCCTTCGTGTTAGGCTTCTTGAGCACAAGAAGTGGAGAAGAGAATTCATTATTGTCAGTTGGCCTGATTATGTTTGCTTTGATAAGGTCTTGAATTTGCTTATCTACTTGACTCCTAATATTTAATGGAATAGCTGGGGAGCGGTCGTGGAACACGGCAGACTTAGAAATTCTGATTTTATGAACGTATCCCCTAAAATATCCGATATCATCAGGTGCATACGTAAAAACGTCTCTGTATTTAAATAACAAATCATAAACTGCTTGCTTTTGTTTTCTGTCCAATTCGGGATTGACGTCAAAAAGTTATTTATTGAAAAGTGTTTTTGTGTACTTTAAACGTTCTTCCGTTTCTTCTTTTGTTTTAAATTGATATGCTTTTTCAAAAAAATCTGGTTCTTCTAGGGCGTTAAAAGAGATTTCGTGCCCTTCCTCAAGAGCCGCCATTGGCGTGTTTCTCTTTATAGTTACCCTTTTGCCATTTGGATTTGAAATTAACATGACCATTTTGCTTGTTTCTATCTTTTGATCAAGGGCATTTAAATTATATTTCTCGCGTAATCCAGGAAGCAATGATACATATAGGAATTCTCTGTCAGCTATTTTTTTCTTTCCTGCTACTTGTACATATGTATGCGATCTTGGAGGCAAAGTTATTTGCTTAGTCAGGTATAAACAATTGTGATCCGTCTGTGATACTATCTGAGTCGTTAAAGCTGACAATGTATTCTCTGTACTTTGAACTGGTAACTGCGGTTTCCTCGGTCGTTTAAAAAACGAGATTGTGTTCTTGTATAAATCTATGGTGGAATGCGAACGTTGGAGAAAATCGATTCCTATTATTATTGGCATTGTTTTGTCAATTATCCTAAAGTAATGAGTGAATGTTGTCTGTCCTATTTTAAATTTTATTAATGCTATTTGGTTCAAATAAATGTGGTTGCCTGAAATTCCTTTTATTATTGTCTGAAATGGAATTATATTTGTCCCAGGGGGAACGATTTGGGTGGGCCATAGGGAAACAGTACTTCCTGTCTCAATTATCGCATTTTGAAGGCCTAATTTAGTTTTAATTGTTAGATGCGACCTGTTATTTTCGTCGTCTAATACAATATTTTCTCTTCTTTCTGCCAATTGTCCTAATTGTTCGTTTATTACAGGAATTTCATAGGTTTTGCCAGTTTCTTTTAGGTCTCCTCGTTCCGTGTGATGGTAACTGTCGGCCCCCTTGTCAAGGGGCTGCCTTATGCGTTTTTTGACGCTTGTAGCAATTAGATGACACATGGCCCCGCTTCCGGCATATTGCGCATAGCAAAATTTGATCTTCCGTAGCCTGCTGATTGTTCTTCCCGTTGTTATTATTTCTCCTCCTGTTTCCTTGTTTCCTATTCCTCGGATGGTTTTTGTAATTCGTCTGGGCTATCACCAGCGACAATTCTGCCATTTTATTGGCCAGGGTAGTGAGGTCACTTTGTGGAGGATTTTGCTCTTGGTGGGGAACGGTCTTAGGTTCCTGGCTTGAGGTTTGAATTTCTTGAGGGTTGGATTGAGGAATTGCCATGGAAATATTATTTTGTTGTTGATATCCTGGTATATAGCTGTTCATTGGTTGTGTAACAGGTTGCATCTGCACAGGATAGGTATGATGGTATAACTGTTGTCCAGGATATATTGATTTTGGTTCGGTTGATAGGCCATAGGATGTATTATGCAGGTTAGGTATATTATTCTGGCCGTATAACATATGTAATTTTTGTGATAGCTCTGCGTGTTCTCTTTTCCTTAAAAGGTCATTAGCTGCTTCCAGTGTGTTTAATTTATTCTGTAGCGCTTCTACCGTTGCAAACCTTTCTAATGCTATCTTATTAAGGAAATCCCTCTGCAAACCCAAAGATAAATGGTGGATCTTTTGTTCTTCAGTCGCTTCCGGTAATAACTGCCTTATTGCTCGGAGTTTACGTAAAAAGTACGAATCTATTGGCTCGTCCATTCCTTGTTGTACCTCGAATAATTCCTGCTCTGCTTTATACGATGGGACCTTTGGTCTACATAAAGCTACTAACTTAGATTTTAGATTGTCATATGTCATTGTGTCAAATTGAGTTTGATTTTTAAGCTGTAATACGAGATCTAGTGCCGTGTCTTGTAAATATATTGGTAGAATTTCCTTCTTCTTAGCCGGTGACCATGCCTGCATTGCTGCCATATGGTCGAATATAATAAAAAAACCTGTCCGGATCCTCGTGCATGTGTCCCGCATACTTCGTTAAATGTGGCATATTAAAGGATAAATTGGATGCACCCTCTGTCATATTTGTGTTATTCTCTCCTGATCTATATGTCTGTTTACCCGATCTAGTTTCCGGCATAAATCGCACTTAAGGATAGGAAGAGAGAAAAATTTGATAATTAAATTTAGAATTTTGATAGTAAAACCTAGATAAAATAGATTCTGATACTGATCTTGTGCCTGTTAAAAAAGTTAATAAAAAGAGCGTCCCGTACAAAACTCCGGTGCCTATCACCATGTAATGTTTTGGGTAGAGTCAATAATGGTCCGAAATTTATCCCTTCACCAATTTTATTATAAAATTTGATAAATACAAAACGTCTTTGATTACAAAGAGAATAATGCTGTTTCCTCGTTAATGTCCAAGTAGAGGAGTATAGGTGTTTTGCACGGTGCCCCTTCTCTCAAAGCAGTCTCCAAGGCACCTGCCGGTTCGGTGAGTTTGGAAGAATAGCCCCCTCAGCTCAAGGCAGCTTCGCAAGGCTTTGTTGTTGAAAGGATCCCTAGTCCAGTGCGACCTCGGGAAGGATGGGTGTCCCCTAGTCCAGTGCGACCTCAGGGCGGTGTAGGTGATTTGATCAGTTGGACGACTCACGCTGGGTAGATATAGTTTCCGCCGGTTCAGCGAGATCTTTCGGACCAGGGTCGTAACTTGTTGGGGGAAGGGAGAAACTGCCCCCAAGGGAAGCTCCCCGCCTTTCAAGGCGGTTTACTTTAAGACAAAATTTTCTTACTCCATATACGATACGAACATGGAATTATATATGAAACATCAAACAGGCTCACTACATTATATAAACAAAACAGCATACAAAAGGTAAATAAAACAAAAATATGTCATGGGCCCATTTCAGTGAAATGCCTATTATTAGGGGCCTAGAAATAATATTTATTCGTATGGCTTTGAAATTTATCAATATTGTCCTCTTAATTAATTTGTCATGTATGGAATGGACCCAAAGGCATAACTAACGGCCCCGCAGACCTTGCCGTGCGGGAGAGCCCAAAGACTCCGGAGACTCACAAAGTAAGCGAAAGATGGAAAGAAGGGGCTATTTTCGAATTCTGCGGGGGACCCTAACAACTTTTTCTAAGGGAGCCAAATATTAATGCTTGCCTCCCACAAAAAATCTAAGTTACTTCGCTGTTTCTGTTTTGTGATTCCTTTCACAGTTGCAGGGATAATGTGTAAAGCTGCATCTACTCTTTCAATCACTTTATTCAATGGCAATAAAGGACCGTTGTTGTCACATTCTTTTTTGAAATATTCCACTAAGATTAAACACAAACTCCCGTGCCTGACTTGTCAAGCGCACTTTCTTTCCGCATTTTAGTCATTGTGTTTATGAACACAAACATACGTACACATATATATACTAAATTTATATATTAGGTCTATATGAATAATACGTATATAAACTATGTTCCAGTGATGATTGAAAATAACGATTACACCACGATATTCACACCAATGCACTGAGATGATAGTACAAAAAATTAAAACAACCTGACAGCAGAAAAACTTTTATAGTAATGAGTAGGTATAAATGCGACAACACTGTACTGTTACCATGGAGACAAACCTAGTGTTTCCAAATGTATTTTTGTGGGTTTAAACCTATCCTCCCCTTCACATATTGGTTTAAAAATGTCTTCTACGAAAAGGACAAACATAGCTGGATCGTGTTTGTTACTTTCCATTTCTAAATAAGTCATTATATTTTTTTCCGATGTCAACAAATTTCCTACAAAGACCATTAGAAATTCTACATATTTCAGCTTCACATTCCAAAACAAGGGTAATTGTCCTTGAACTATAGAAGACCCATATACAGTCACCACCCTACTGGCTTTCAGTTCAACGAAAACCTATTCCCTGCGGCGAAGGGGAGAAAATGGACCGGTCGTTGTTCCGTGTAACTCCACTTCCACTTCCGTAGCAATCTTCTCAAAAGGACAGAATTATATCAGTAAGTAGAAAAAGAGAAAAAAATATTCATTATTGTGACAATAGCGTTGGGCCTAGTGGAACTAGGTTGTGCTGGAACGTTGAGAAATAAAGTACAACACGATTATTTTTAAAACATCTAGTTTGTAAATATTTCAAAATAATCTGATTCAATCAGTGACAAAGTAATTTGATTCCTTCATCGTTCTGTCAAGTAGTCGCTTTGATTCTTGTTGCTATGACAGTTGGTAACACTGTCGTCAGCTTGCACGATGTCAGATCTGTCAGAGCTCAGGTTATGATGGCCGTAGAATAGTGTAGAAACGTACGCAGGGGGTATGTCCTGGTGGTCCGGACACTTCTCTCCAATCCCTACTACGTTGTAACTTTTTGCTAATGTTAGTTGTTATTTTACAGACTCTCCTCATTCGGAATTTGTATTCTATATTATTATTATTATTATTATTATTATTATTATTATTATTATTATTATTATTATTATTATTATTATTATTACTGAAGATTTGAGACGTCAATATGACGTCCTATTCCAATGCAATTAAGAATAACGAAGTTGATAGGAAAAAGGAACATAATTTTTTTTGATCCCTGAGAGTATGGATTGCGTTATAGGAGATACTTTCGAAGAATTTGTGTCCGAAGGGAAAACAGGTTGGGAAGGGGTGAAATGGTGTCAGAAATATGAGATCCAAACTTCAGATGCCTTAACATAAACTAAGTAGGATTTGTGTTCATAACGATAGATAGTAACGCCTTTCTTTGGGTACAAGACTTTGGATTATGTAAGAAGGAATAATAATAATAAGGGAGGGGCAATAAAAATTTCTTTAAGAATGCTACTTAAAGTGGCCCTTTCTCTGGGTGACACAACAATATAAAACATCTACCACCACAAAAAATAGAACACTCAAATTTATTCCTTCGTTTATTTTAATCTTACAGAAAAGATATTTAAAATGGACCTTCTTTGATTTTTTTCGTGGTTGGTACAAAACTAAATGGGCCACCCAAATCTATTTCTTCGTTTAATTGAGTAATACAAAATAGTAACTCTCTTCTTTTTTCTGCTTGCTACAAGACTGAATAGCTCGCACAACTTTATTATTTCGTTTATTTGAGTAGTATAAAAGCTACAGAAATTTTGAGATAGTTAAAATGGAACTTCTTCGCTTTTCTTATCTTGTTAATACAAAAGTAAAGAAGTGTTCATTTTCTTTTCTGCTTAGTACAAAATTGAATAGTTACTCAAATTTAACCCTTCGTTTATTTGGATAGCACAAAAAAGATATAAAGTGGTCAGGTAGTTAAATGGACCTTCTTTGTCTTTCTTCTGATTGGTACAAACATAGAATAGACCACTCAAATTTATTCCTTTCTTTATTTGCGTAGTACAAAAGTTATAAAATTCTCAGTTAGTTAAAATGGAATGTATGGTTGGTACAAATTTATGCCTTCGTTTGTTTAAATAGTACAGAAGTATAAAATACTGAGCTAGTTAAAAGTGGTCCTTCTTTGTCATTTTTCTCATTGGCAATTATCTATCTTCGCTTTTCTCTCGTTGGTACAAAAGTAAAAGACCCACTCAAATTTATTGCTTCGTTTGTTTGAGTAGCAAAATAAGGTATAACATGCTGAGCAAGTTAAAATGTTCTTTCTTCTTTTTTCTGGTTATTACAAATTTATTCCCTTGTTTATATATGTAGCTTTTTCTGTTTGGTACAAAATTAAACAGGACACAGAAATTTAACTCTTGGTTTGTTTAAATATTACAAAAGGTATAAAATTCTAAGTCAGTTAAAAGTGGTCCTTCTTTGTCATTTTTCTCATTGGCACAAAAAGAAATAAGACACCCGAATTTATTTATTCATTTCTTTAAATGGCACAAAAAGGTATAAAATGCTGAGCTAGTTAAAATGGTCCATCTTTTCTTTCGTTCTGATGGGCACAAATATAAAATAGAGTACTCAAATTAACATAAGTTTTTAAAATGGTACAAAATGGTATAAAATTCTCAGGTAGTTAAAATGGACCTTCTTGGTTTTTGTTCTAATTGGTACAAAAATAAAATAGATCACTCAAATTTATTCTCTCGATTATTAGAATAGCACAAAATGAGCCTTCTTCGTCTTTTCTGGTAAGTAAAAATTTATTCCTTCGTTTATTTGAATAATACAAAAGTTATAATGGCCCTTCACTTTTTTCAGTTGGTATAGTAATAAGGAAATAATCCACTCAAATTTTATCCATTCTTCACTTTTTTCTACTTCGTACAAAACTAAATACTCCATCCAAATGTATTTTTTTGTTTATTTGAGTAGTAAAAATGATATTACTTTCTGAGTGTGTTAAAATGGTCATTCTTTGCTGTTTTCTTCTTGCTACAAAATTGAATAGCTCACTCAAAACATCCCTTCGTTTGTTTAAATAATTCCAAATGGTATAGAACTTCTCAGCCAGTTAAAATGGTCCTTCTTCGCTTTTTCTGGTTAGTACAGATTTATTCGTTCGTTTATTTGAGTAGTAAAAATGATATAAATGTTTGGTACAGAAGTAAATAGGACAAACAAATTTATTCCTTCTTCACCTTTTTGTCTTTGGTACAAAACTGAATAGGTCATACAAATTTATCCGTCGCTCCGTTTGCAAGTTATTTACATTTAAATATTTGACCTTTGACCTCGATGATCAGTACTTTTGGGACATGTAGTAGTTGGTGATCTATTAGTAAATGTGCAAACATGACTTCAATATGTTTGCTCTGTTTACAAGTTATTTGGCCTTTGACCTCCATGGTTAGTATTTTTGGGACATGTAGTACTTGATGACTCATTACTGAATGTGGAAACAGCACCTCAATATGTTGCTCCATTTACAATTTATTCGTGTTTAAGTATTTGACCTTTGACCCCGATGGTCAGTACTTTTGGGGCGTGTAGTAGTTGACGACCTATTACTAAGTGTGGAAAAAGCCCCACAATATGTTGCTCCGTTTACAAGTTATTCGGATTTAAATATTTGACCTTTGACCTCCATGGTCAATACTTTTGGGATACTTAGTAGTTGGTGGCATTACTAAATGTGGAAACAGCACCTCAATATGTGCTCTGTTCACAAGTTACGTGACCTTTGACCGCGATGGTCAGTAATTTTTGGAATGTAGTTCTTGATGACCCATTACTAATAATGGAAACAATACCTCAATCTGTGGATCCGTTTACAAGTTGTTCGTGTTTAAACTTTTGACGTCAATAGTCAGTACTTTTGGGACAAATAGTAGTTACTATTACTAAATGTGGAAACAGTACCTAGATACGTTGCTTTGTTTAAGAGTGATTTACGTTTAAATAATTGACCTCTGAGGTCAATGGTCACTATTTTTGAGACATGTGGCACTTGGTGACCTATTACTAAATTTGGAAACAGAACCTCAATATGTGTGACTCCGTTTACGAGTTATTTGACCGTTGATTTCGATGGTCAGTACTTTTGTGACATAGCACTAGATGAATGTCTGTGTAATTTCTGCTATGTTACATAGAGTTGATAAAATGGAACGAATTCAATCCTGCTATTGTGTCATATTGTCTGCTGTATTAAATAGGGGTATGTAATATATGTTCATAGTCTTATATAATCTGTGCGATGTTAAATAGTGGTTAAAATAGGCCAAACTATTTTATCAGCTCTGCTATGTTAAAAATGCTGTGTAATCTCTACTGTGTTTAAATAGGGGTGATAAAAGGGAACGAGTACACCCCCATTACTCTCTGTTATGTTGGTAGTCTTTTCAAAGTTATATAGGAGTGCTGTTAAAATATGGGCTCGTAGTCTCTGTGTTGATTGTCTTACGTAATTTTTGATATGTTAAAATATGGGTTGAAAAAAATGGTCATAAAAGAGAATGAGTATACCCCTAGACTATGTTAAAGAATTGTTAAAAAGTTGGTCGTAGCCTTTCTTATTTAAAGGTTACGAAATATGTTCGTAGTCTTCTGTAATTTTTGCTATGTTAAAATAGGGGTTAGAAAACGTGTTCGTAATCTTATGTAATTACTGCTATGTTACATGGGGATGGAAAATGTGTTCATGTTCTTTTATTAGCTCTGCTATATTCGTCGTCTTACGTAATTTCTGGTACGTTAAATAGGCGGTTGGAAAATGTGTCCATAGTCTTATGTAATATCATCATCATAGGTATTCTGTCCTTACTGGTAGGTCACTTGCAGCAGCTGAGAAGCTTCCATGTTCCACTGTCCTCCGCTAACCTCTTCGTCTTCACGTATGGTCTTTCTGTTTTTATATCATCCATTAATTGCAGTCTCCTTCGCCCCGTACAACACTCCACACGAAACATTTTATGAGTCTTTTTCTTAACTCTCTATACAAGGTGCCACAAAACAGACTTTTCTTCCTCCTAAAGGCTTCTTACGTCATTCCTATTCTTGCTTTTATTTCACGTTCGCACTTCATTTCCATACTACCCAGATATGGAAAACTATTCATTTGTTCTTTTTGCTCCCCTCCCACTTTTATTTTTGACATAGACATTACCATGGTTTTTGTCTTTTTAAGTAATATGTACTATGTTAAATAGTGGTTGAAAGAAGCCATATTCTCTTATCAGTTCTGCTACATGTTCATAGTCTGCTATGTTGAAATAGGACTTGAAAAATAAGCCATACTCTTTTATAAGCTCTGCTATGTGTTCGTAGTCTTAGGTTAAAAAGGCTTGGAAAAATAAGCCATACTGTTTTATTAACTCTGCTGCGTGTTCGTAGTCTTATGTAATTTCTGCTATGTTAAAATAGGGGTTGAGAAAAGGGCTCATAAAAGGGAACGAGTACACCTCTAAAAAGTGGTCTGAAAGGGAACTAGTACACAATCATAAAAGAGAACGAGTTTTCGAGGTGTTCGATTTTCCATGGTTGGACGGTACGGGGGCAATGGCGTATCGTTCGACACTGAGAACTTGAGTCCTTGCTATCGGAAGGTCCTGAAAAAAAAAAGATTTTTAGGGTAGTACATGTCAGGTATCCCCTACCTCCTAACATTTAGGGTAGTACATGTCAGGTATCCCCTACCTCCTAACATGAAAATTTGTGGTCTTGTAGTAAAAAAAGGTTTGCGTTTTTCAAATTTGGATTACTGTTTCGATAAAGCAGCGCGTTAAGGGGCATGGGGGCGAAGAATTTGATGGTGAATCTTTATAAAACTCTAAATTTTATTTTGGAAATGAGAGTGAGCGTCAGATTAATTATAAATATCACAGAATTAATACCCTGATGCTCCTTGGTTGTGCCAGTGACTAATATAAAGCTACAGCCTCTCTTCTGAAAACCACGTGAACAATTTACCATAAATATCCTTACCTGAGACATACCGAGAGAAGCCACTTTTGGGATCAATTAATGTGAAATTTGGTTTTATCGTACCAAAAACTGTACCGTGTTGTCTTCGTACGGAATGAGGCCGACGAATATGGACGCGACAAAAGAGTAATCAATCTAATAAAGGATAAAAACACTGTAAAATAGATTGAGTTAATCATAATTTGTAGTAAGAGTCACTATAGGATGTGTGAGATTCATTGGTTTGGTTTATTATGTTCTTATTTTTAAAGAAAAGAAAAAGTAAAAAAGGGTTAAAAAGAAGGAAGAAAAAAACATAAAAATATGTGGAAAATTGAAGTAATGACAGTTGGAAAGACTGTTAGAGGAAAAGATTGCAGTCGCGATTGGCGGCGTGGTCATCATAGCCGACTCTACAAGCTAAAGTAGGTTCCGTTCCTACTTGTATTCGTATTGTCCAGCCGGAAGATTGCCCAGACATTCGTATTGTATAACTGGAAGATTGTCCAGCCAGAGGATTGTTCAGTCTATGGAGTGTAGTTTCGTTTCGGCAGGGTTTCTCTTTATTGAGAATAGTTCACCGTTGTTCTTCTTGTTAAGTGTGATGTGTGTATTATCGACGTCTATCGATAAAATCGTATTGGTGATCTGTCAGTTATATATTACAACGTGATCAGTGGAAAAAGGAATGTTTTATTCCTTGATTATTCAATTCTCGCAAGCTAACTTAGTAGCAAGTCAAACGGACTCTTTTTCTTTCCTCTTTTGGTGGCTACTAAGTTATGAAAGTGAACCGGAGAGTGAAAGCTTTTTTGAGAGTGTTTTATATGCTTGTGAATTAATAGCACAGATAGTTATTTGCTTTTTAAGCTTATGTTCTCAATTTCTGTTAATTCTGTGCAGAGCAATAGTGAATTTAAAGGGCAGTGTTGTGCGGGGCCTATTGTGCCAAGTGAAAGCCCGATTAGATCACATTAATAGTAATTCCTATTGGGCATTAGCTGGTTTAGTTGGCTTTAAAACCAGTAATAAATTTTTCTCGTTTTATATTTTTGTGAGGAAATTAAGGCACGGAAAGATTTTTGTGAGGAATTACGTTACAGAAGAAAACTGAACTTTTACCACCAATTTGATTTTATTCGAATACTAGAAAAGCTCAGACTGAAGCCATATTACCTAAAGAGAGAGAGGGTAACTCATTGAAGGTAAATCCGTATTCGAAACAAGTCAAGGTGAGTGAAATTTCTGACTTATTCCAAGTAGTCGCTGTGGCATGTTTAATTTTATGTTTCGTCCGGTTGTCTGACTTGTGATGTACTCCTGGTCGTATTGCTAATGCAATTCCAACGTTTTCTCACCCTTACGGAAATTCTCAATTTTTTCTGCAATTTTGATCTTTCTCGGAGAGTTAAGTAGTAAGGGGGGATAAACCTAACCTTTTTTGGAAAATTGTTATAATTCCAATATTTCCAGATTAATTTGGTTTCTTTTTCAGTTTATAGTTAATATTCGTTCCATATTGAGTTTTCAGAGTATTTTTGCCGTAAATAAACCAGACTGCTAATTAATTTCCTCTAGCATTCTCAGTCCACGTTTATAGAAAAGAGTAATTAGAGGTGTTAATATATTATTGACTGAGAATTGCGTGAAATGTTGGAATAGGATATGTGTAATCAAGAATTGAAGTTTTCAACATTTTCATTTCACTGTTTTAAATTTGAGACTGAGAGTTCAAATGAAAGAAACATTATTTAATACAGCATAGGAGAGATTGTATTCTTATTAGCTTGACATTGATTGTCTCAGTAACTTGGATCTTGTTAGTTTTCGTAAAGAAAGAAATATTTAGAAGCGCGCTAGTAAATTGTTAAAATTTTCCTTAACTTTACGAATTCAGATTTGAAGTAACGTTGTTAGAATTATTATTGAGAATATTCTTTGACATTAAGAGGAAATTAACTTAAATTGTTCCAGTTATATTTGCTTAACAAATAGAATCTTCTTTGAAGAATAATTTTTTAAAATTATATTTCTATTTAGAATTCAAGAATACTAAAGTAACTTTACTGCATATTAGAATCACTCAGATATTTCGTTAGTATATTTTTTAATATTTATCTTGTGTTATTTCGTTAGTGTATCTACATTATTCTTACGCAGTAGTGTAAATACACAACCCAAGTTCGTTAATAAAATTGTTATTTAAAATTGAATTTCTTTTGTGGTCATTTATTTTATATATAATAATTTATTTCCTATATATATGTTGGAATTTTTTGTGGTATTTGGAAATATTGGAATAATTATTAACTTTCACACTGACGAATTGTACGATGGAGAACTAAATCTTCCGGTCCAAGTCCCATCGACTAGGTATTATCGGATTGCATTCGGAGTGACGATTATTATTATTATTTTCATTATTATTATTATTATTACTTTTAATTGTAATTGTTGTTGGACTGGAAGCTTTCTGTGTATGCTAGGTGGAAGGGGCGTTACAAGATACGAATACAAGTCAAGTACGTTTTGTTTTTTTATATTTAGTAGAATATTTGTTATTGTTAATATTTATGAATAGATCTCAGTCTCTAATAATTTTTTGAGTATTGAATTATACTTTAAAAATAATTTTTGTAGAAATTCAAATATTTTGAAAGTGAGATTGAAAAAAATTTTTCCTCCAACATTATAATTCTACCGAAAAAAATTTTTTTGAAATTTGGAATATAGAATTAAATATAGATTTAGTTTTTGAAAATTATTGTGACTCAATCAATTTAATTCAATTGAATATAATTTTTTCATTGAATTTAAGAATTTATGACAGAAATATTCTTCCAGCCTTTGAAAAATTTTGTATTTATTATTATAATTATTGGAATATTTGAAAATTTTCGTTTTTCCTTCCAGCGCTGTTGCTTTGGTCGAGTAGATATCCATCTTATTACTATTGTAGAGTAGAAAATAGTAATTATTGTATATGTTTAGTTATAGTATACTATTCTTATATTGTTTTGTTGTTCTTTATAACATTGTTTATTTAAGTCTTGATCAAATGATAGAGTCTCGCCAAGACTATGTTAGTATTTATATGTCGAATGCAGATTTCTTAACAGTAGACGCTACTGGTTATCCTAGTTTTGATCAAAATTCAAGTTTTGGTCATATTAGCATGGAAATTACTCCTCCATTAGCGAATAGTTTTAATTTGAGATCGTTTAATGTTCATACTAATAATAATCAATCATTGATGAACTCAGTTGATCTAGGTAGAGCCAGTCGTATGGCTAATCCATCCAATAGTCATATTGAGAGAAATGATGCTAGAGTGACTCTTTCGGAACCGCCTTTGAGTAGAAATATTCCGAATATTTCTTCTAGTAGTAACTCAGGGAAACGGGTTGGTATACAGAATAGATATCTTAATTTAGGGAACTATTATAAAAGAGTTTCTAATGTTTTGAGTTAGACTCCGAAAGTGGGTTTAAATAATCCTAGTCTCAGAATGCATGGTCATAATCCGAATTATAGGAACCAGAATAGTTCTGAAGGTGATAGAGTTAATAACTTTCCTAAGAATAGACAAGATCATGTATATTCAGATCTTAATTTAGAACACAAGCTGATGACTAAATATACCTATCATAAATCTTTAACATATTTAGAGAGTAAACTGTCAGAATTTAAGAACATTAGTGGAAATAATAGCATTCAAACTTTTGATATGTTATTTAAAATCGAAGAAATATTAATGAATACTAGCTGTTCATTTAATATGATTCTATCAGTACTTCTTTCTAAATGTGATGGTATTATATTAAAGGAAGATACATCAGCCTTGAATAATAACTTTGATTGCGCTTATTTTAGGAATAATATTATGTATAGATATATTACACCCACAGTTTTGCATTCACTAATAAGTGAAAAGGTCTATAGAAAACAGGGGTTGACAGAATTAATTAACGATTATGTTAAATCCGTAATGATATCTATGGATGTTTTACAACTCGGTTTAAATGAAGGTCACCTAGTAGGTATCATATTAAATGGCATGAATCCGAATCAACGATTTCGGATGTTAAACTATTATTGTCCAGCTCATAGACAGGAATTGCTAGAGATATCCAAAAAATATGTTTCGCAAAATAGAAAACAAATAGAGTACATTAAATTGCAGAGGAGTCATAAAGGAAAGGAGAAAATGTCTTGTTCGAATATAGGTTCTTCATTAAATAAGAAAGAATATTGTAATAGTAATCCGAATTCTACTTTACCGAAAGTACAATCGAATCTCATGAAGAATAGTTTTAGGGTTTCGGATGCTTCAAGATTTTCTGGGAAATTTAATAGGAATCGATTTGTTCCTCCAGTTAAAAAGAATAATAGTGTCCCATCAGAAATGGACGGATTTCTGGCAACGTTCGTCATTGGAAAAATAAATAATATTTTAACAAATATTTGTGTCGATGGGGGCTCTAGCTTTAACTTAGTTAATCGAGACTTAGTGAAAAGACACAATGTGGAAGAACATGTTCGAAGGTGGAAGAACAAACCATCAATGCGCCTTCTGGTCTTAACTTTGTTACGGATGAAGAGGTGACTTTGGTGATAAATTTATCCGGATTTTCCAATCTGTGATATTTAGAGTAACTGATAATCTTCCTTGCGACTGTTTATTGGGAATTCCACAACTGCGTTCAACGTCAGCGTTAGTAGATTACGATAAATATATGTTGGTTCTGTGTAATGGAAGGAAACGTGTGCGACTTAATTATCGCAGGGATTTTGTTGAATCATTCCGAAAAGGATTTAGATCTGGTGAACAGCTTAGACAACAAGAAGGGACTGGTGGAAAGTTTCGAAAGAAGAACTTATCAACCAAATCAACTGGAATATCTTCTATGTTTATTAGGGCAGATTCGTATTCAATCCGTCATAATGAAAAGGGTGTGCAATGTGACCTCGATCTTCAACATCTGGAAAAACATTTATTAACTATAAATGCTCCTGATGCTTCGCAGCTTCTTGGGCTACGAAATTTAATTGAGGAAGAGTTATCGAGAGACAGCATTACTGTTGACCAGCAAATTCGAAGGTTGGATACTGATCAGGGTTGTCCAGAAATCTCTTCCAATACACATAAGTCATTGGATTGTGATCAAGATTGCTTACATCGTAGATCTTCAGTGGACTTAGCGATGATTTCGACAAATGTTGGTGACATAGAAGATAAGAACAATTCCAAAGAAGATACAAATTGTGACACCGGTTATCAAACTGTTCCAGATTTAAACCGTTCAGAGGAGGATTCCAATGTTAAGAAACAGAAAGCATCGAAGAAGAAGCCAAAGAAAAAGAAGAAGGTAAATATTATGGATGGTTTAAATGAACAACAGATTAAGAGCGATCGTATTGTTGTGTGTGAAAAGGAAAAGAAGAATGCTGACTTAGTTCCTACAACGACTTCTAAAGTTAAGAACAATGATCCATCTAGTTCATCGGAAGCTTCTGACGTGGACGTCGAGCAGTCATAGAAATTCCACGACTTGTTAAAGAAGAATAAGAAATATATTGGGGAGGAAATTAATCGAGATTCAGTCAATTATTATGATCGATTCCCGCTGGTGAGAAACCCAGAAAACATACCGGTGAAAAACTCTAATCGAGAATCGTGGAGTTTTCGGAATCCTGATATAGATTCTTTCATGGGTTCGATAAGAGATCAGTACTCTGACGTAATTACCAATAGAATCGGATGTATTAAGGGTTGTATAGGCAAATTATAACTAGCTGAAAACAAACATTTTAAGCAAAATCCGTTCCCTGTTCCTAAGAATAAAGAGAAAGAATTTGATGCTCAAATTTCAGAATTAGTTAGACAGGGTATTTTAATTGAAGTTGACCATTCGACATACGCCAGTAGTTGTTTTTTAGTTAAGAATAAGGATAATAGTTATCGAACTGTAGGGAACTTTGTTAAAGCTAATGAACTTATTGTAAATGATCCTTTCCCGTCTCCGAACATAGAGGAATGTTTAGCTGGCCTATCAGGCAAGCAATTCTATTCAAAGATGGATCTAAAGAAAGCCTGTTTTCAAATTGTACTAGATTCTAGCTCACGTGACATCACTACAATTGTTACGCCAAAGGGTCTTTTTCAGTTTACTAGAGTCCTAGTAGGTATTAAAACTGGTAGTAAAATTGTTAACCGAGTGATGCATAAAATACTTCGAGATTTGGAAGGGGAAGGAGTACGATCTTATTTTGATGATGTTCTCATATTTTCAGATACTTTTGAACAACATAAAAATACTATAGTAAAGGTATTAGAAAGATTTCGGTATTTTAACGTTACCATATCTCCGGATAAATGTTTGTTCTTTCAAACAACGATTAATTATATAGGTTATATTATTACCGGAGATCAGATGGAAATCGACCCGGCTAGGGTTTGAGCAATTAGAAACATACCACCTCCACGGAATAGGAGAGGTCTTATGAAGATCTTGGGGCTTTTCAGTTATTATGCGAAATTCGCTCCTGAGTTCCAGGAACTGATGGGACCTCTCAGTGAATTAAAATCTCCTAAGAATAAATTTGTCTGAAGTCCGGAATACCAAAGGATTCTAGACAAATTAAAAGACATATTGGTGGAAAATATTGTATTAAAGACCCCAGATCTAAATAAACGATTTGTATTAAATGTGGACGGATCAGGAAAAAGCATAGTTGCTTGTTTGTCTCAAGAGAACAGTAACGGGGAACTTCAACGTGTGTGTTTCTTTAGTAAAAAATTATCAAAAGCAGACAAACATAGAAGCATATACGAAATAGAGTTTATAAGCCTAGTAAAAGCTATGTCCCGATTTAAACACTATTTGGTTAAAGAATTTGACGTCCTGACGGATAATAAGGCCCTGACTTGGATTTTAGGCAACTCAAAGCGTTTATTAAAGTATGGCCCTCTTGTTGAGACACTATGTCAGTTTTCATTTAAGATTAAACACGTTAGATCTGCAGATAACGTTATAGCTGACACTCTCACAAGAGTTTATGACCCTTTTGAGTTTAGCTTAGTAGACGGACCTTTGGGGTTAGCGGCCTTTGATAGCAACTTGAGATTAGCTCATAGATGGAACTTGCCTCTGATTCAGGAACCAATCGAAGATCTTCAAAGAGAAGACCCAGAATTGAAAGCAATAATAGAGAGATTAGAAAATAGCGACATCATTCCTGGTTTTGTGTTCAACAATAAGATTCTTATGAAGAAAACTAATTCAGTCCACAATCCTTTTAAGATTTTTATCCCTAAAGCTTTACGAAGAGTTCTGATAGAGTACTACCATGATGATAAGCTTGTAGGAGGTCATGCTGGTACATATTGGACTCTAAAGAAGCTAATGAAAAGATTCACGTGGGGAAATATGAAAGAGGTAGTGACTGAATTTGTAAGATGTTGTCATAGGTGTCAGCTTTCAAATGAAGAAAATAAAAGAAATATGGGGTTACTGATATCAGAATATAATAAGAGGAACGGATCGCATTGGTACTTTCACATCATCGGTATATTGCCTAATTCAAAGGGATATAAGTACATATTAACTGGGGTTGATAACGCTAGCCGCTTTATAGTGCTAGAGAAATTGAGATCGTTATCGTCAGCCTCTATAATGGACAAAATGTCTGATATCTTCAGTCGTATAGGATATCCAGAAGCTATTTCCACCGATAATGCTTCTGTGTTTATTTCAGAATTCTTTTAAGAAATTCTTGTTCGGACTGGGGATAAAGCACATTACTTTAAGTCCATACCAGCCTGAAGCGAACGCTGCGGAGCGTTTTATCAAAACGCTAAAATCCTTTATTCGACATTACTTTGCAGACAAGCAACATCTTTGGTCGTCTCTAATACCAGACTTACAGTATACGCTCAATATTAGCGAGCTTTCCGGTCTTAAGATGTGCCCTATCGAAATATTTTTAGAACGTCCTACTTACACCCCATTAGAAAATCGATGGAATATCTCGGAAGCAGATATTGCCGGAAAGTCAACAAAAGCTTTATGGATGGATGCCATAAACAATATGGTAAAAAGCTGGATTAGAAGAAAACGACTTATGTTGAAAAGAAGAAGAGAAGTAGCATTGCAGGTAGGCGACAAAGTTTTAATTCGATCGCATGTGAAATCTTCTTTGAAAGACAAAGTTGCTAAATCACTCAGTGATAAATGGAATGGACCATTTATAGTCACGAGGTTCTTGATACAAAATACTGTTTTAATTTCGGACGAGAAAGGTACTCCTGATTCTTATAAGCGGAGTCACGTCACCGAGATTAAGATTTATCAAGTCCAAAGGAATTAAAAGTCAAAGAAAATGCTGGAAGTGAAAATTGGAAACAATGGTAAAGAATTTGTAAATATTAAATATTTATATATAATAAAATGTAATATAACCGCTACTACACAATTGTAAATAATTGTTTATATTTTTTAATCACGGCCGTGATTATCAAAAAAACTTGTAAATAGATTATTGTGTATAATAATTAATTCTATCTTTGTATATTATATAACGTAGTATTTTGACTTATATTTTTTGTGTAGATTTATGAAATATTTAATTGTATTTTGTATGTTAATGATATTATTCTATAGATTCCAATATATTTATAGATTCCAATATTATTAAAAAATTCTGGAGCAGAATTTTTTTGTAAAGGGCTGGTGGATATGGCGTGTCGTCTTCGTGCGGAATGAGGCCGACGAATATGGACACGACACAAGAGTAATCAATCTAATAAAGGATAAAAACACTGTAAAAGAGATTGAGTTAATCATAATTTGTAGTAAGAGTCACTATAGGATGTGTGAGATTCATTGGTTTGGTTTATTATGCTCTAATTTTTAAAGAAAAGAAAAAGTAAAAAAGGTTAAAAAAGAAGGAAGAAAAAATCATATAAATATGTGGAAAATTGAAGTAATGACAGTTGGAAAGACTGTTAGAGGAAAAGATAGCAGTCGCGATTGGGGGCGTGGTCATCGTAGCCGACTCTACAAGCTAAAGTAGGTTCCGTTCCTACTTGTATTCGTATTGTCCAGCCGGAAGATTGCCCAGACATTCGTATTGTATAACTGGAAGATTGTCCAGCCAGAGGATTGTTCAGTCTATGGAGTGTAGTTTCGTTTCGGCAGGGTTTCTCTTTATTGAGAATAGTTCACCGTATTTCTTCTTGTTAAGTGTGATGTGTGTATTATCGACGTCTATCGATAAAATCACATTGGTGATCTGTCAGTTATATATTACAATGTGATCAGTGGAAAAAGGAATGTTTTATTCCTTGATTATTCAATTCTCGCAAGCTAACTTAATAGCAAGTCAAACGGACTCTTTTTCTTTCCTCTTTTGGTGGCTACTAAGTTATGAAAGTGAATCGGAGAGTGAAAGCTTTCTTTGAGAGTGTTTTATATGCTTGTGAATTGATAGCACAAATAGTTATTTGCTTTTTAAGCTTATGTTCTCAATTTCTGTTAATTCTGTGCAGAGCAATAGTGAATTTAAAGGGCAGTGTTGTGCGGGGCCTATTGTGCCAAGTGAAAGCCCGATTAGATCACATTAATAGTAATTCCTATTGGCATTAGCTGGTTTAGTTGGCTTAGAAACCAGTAATAAATCTTTCTTGCTTTATATTTTTGTGAGGAAACTAAGGCACGGAAAGATTTTTGTGAGGAATTACGTTACAGAAGAAAACTGAACTTTTTCCACCAATTTGATTTTATTCGAATACTAGAAAAGCTCAGACTGAAGCCATATTACCTAAAGAGAGAGAGGGTAACTCATTGAAGGTAAATCCGTATTCGAAACAAGTCAAAGTGAGTGAAATTTCTGACTTATTCCAAGTAGTCGCTGTGGCATGTTTAATTTTATGTTTCGTCCGGTTGTCTGACTTGTGATCCACTCCTGGTCGTATTGCTAATGCAATTCCAACGTTTTCTCACCCTTACGGAAATTCTCAATTTTTTCTGCAATTTTGATCTTTCTCGGAGAGTTAAGTAGTAAGGGGGGATAAACCTAACCTTTTTTGGAAAATTGTTATAATTGCAATATTTCCAGATTAATTTGGTTTCTTTTTCAGTTTATAGTTAATATTCGTTCCATATTGAGTTTTCAGAGTATTTTTGCCGTAAATAAACCAGACTGCTAATTATTTTTCTCTAGCATTCTCAGTCCACGTTTATAGAAAAGAGTAATTAGAGATATTAATATATTATTGACTGAGAATTGCGTGAAATGTTGAATAGGATATGTGTAATCAAGAATTGAAGTTTTCAACATTTTCATTCCACTGTTTTAAATTTGAGACTGAGAGTTCAAATTGAAGAAACATTATTTAATACAGCATAAGAGAGATTATATTCTTACTAGCTTGACATTGATTGTCTCAGTAACTTGGATCTTGTTAGTTTTCGTAAAGAAAGAAATATTTAGAAGCGCGCTAGTAAATTGTTAAAATTTTCCTTAACTTTACGAATTTAGATTTGAAGTAACGTTGTTAGAATTATTATTGAGAATATTCTTTGATATTAAGAGGAAATTAACTTAAATTGTTCCAGTTATATTTCCTTAACAAATAGAATCTTCTTTGAAGAATAATTTTTTAAAATTATATTTCTATTTAGAATTCAAAAATACTAAAGTAACTTTACTGCATATTAGAATCACTCAGATATTTCGTTAGTATATATATATTTTTAATATTGATCTTGTTATGTTATTTCCTTAGTGTATCTACATTATTCTAACGTAATAGTGTAAATACACAACCCAAGTTTGTTAATGATATTGTTATTTAAATCTGAATTTCTTTTGTGGTCATTTATTTTATATATAATAATTTATTTCCTATATATGTTGGAATTTTTTGTGGTATTTGGAAATATTGGAATAGTTATTAACTTTCACACTGACGAATTGTACGATGGAGAACTAAATCTTCCGGTCCAAGTCCCATCGACTAGATATTATCGGATTGCATTCGGAGTGACAATTATTATTATTCTTTTCATTATTATTATTATTATTATTATTACTTTTAATGGTAATAATTGTTGGACTGGAAGCTTTCTGTGTATGCTAGGTGGAAGGGGCGTTACAGAACACATGTTTTTCAGATTTGGAATGCTATTTTGGTAGCGCGCAGCCCTAGGAGGACATAAGTTGCGGTTTTTTTAAAAATATAAAATGCCAAATTTTATTCTAGAAATGACACTGAGCGTGAGATTAACTACATATATCACATAATTATTAATGTAATGCTCATTGCTTTTCCATGACTGATATGGGCTATGCTTCCCCCTTTGAAAAGTCACATCAAAATGCACGATAAATATTCTTAGCATGGATATACGGGAAGAAGATAGATGTGTTACGTATTTTATCATTATTGCAGACAAATTTTCTAATTTTCTTTAAAAATCTCAAATCTACTCTAAATGGTGTTGTTATGGTGTCACTGGAATATAATCAAAGAATTTGCATTTGTTGAAAATCAATTGGGACTCTTGTTATAGTACAACCCCCTTCCCACGATCGCAAACGTATTTTCTGCACACTTAACCCTGCAATACGCGCGCGGGCTACCATTGTAGCCCAGCGTTTTTGTTTTCCTTGCCGGAAGCTAATTTGAGATGCTAACACAAAGGGTGTCTGCGTACCTTTCTATCAACTATCATTCTGCATGTTTAGTGTGTGATCGAACGTAAAATTGAAACGAGCTCATTGTTATTCTGCTTGAAAGTTTCATGGGCTACATCTGTAGCCCGCGCGACTATTGCTGTCACGAATGTTCCAAAACGTCAAAGTTTTTTTCATTATAGTTTGAGCGTTGATCAGATGGTCAATGAGTTAGCAGAATGCCAATCCTGATGAGGAATGTTTTCTAGATTGCGATAGTGAAGGTGAAGAATATTTTGGGACGGAAGAACTGCATTTTTCGGACACAGAAATAGTAAAAATTCAGATGATGTTACTGAGAATTCCGGGTGGCAGGAATCACTGATACCTGTTGATGATAGTGATAATAAATACAGTTCTGAAGTAAATTATTATGTAGCAAAAGACAATTTCAGATGAAAAAAACTAATACTCGTAATATTTGTACTCGTGCTCATAATATTTTGCTTCGTTTCCCTGGACCTAAAGGTGAGGCCAGGTCTGCGTTGTCGTAACTTGAATGTCTAGAATTGCTTTTAGATGCAAACATTTTCATACTTATAGTTGATTGTAGCAATATTTACATTGACAGAGTTAGAAAGAGATTTGTACGTGACCGTGATGCAAAACTTACAGACGAGACTGAAATACGTGCCCTTCTTGGTATTTTGATGCTTTTGATGGGTGGTCAATGCTTGAAGGAAAGTGCGCATTGACCAATCAATCACTTGTGTGCAGGACATGCTTTGAGGATCTTGAAAACAGAAAAAGTAAAATATATGAGAGTAAATAGCATATGTATCATTATGCAAGATCGTAATCAAAATTTTGATAGCAGGAAATCATAAAAAGTATTTCGATGAAAAGGTATGTTTTGAAGATGATACGTTTATTGTAACCTTTGTTTGTAAACTTTTGGTAAAATAATGCGTATTTTTTTAAAGAATTCCGACATAAATATTTACGATGAAGAAAAGTTCGAAATGCACCAGAGTGGTGCATTTATTGCTTAACACAAATAACTTTTACAGTCCTATTCGTGTATTACTTTTGAAAAATAAATGGCATTGATCCCCTTTGTATATACACAGCTTTCAAAACAAATATATTTCTTAAATTGGGTATAAGACCCTTAAAAGGGTTTATAAATACATTTCTCTACAAGAAAGATAAAAATATTAACAAACTTGCCAATATAATAAAATAAAAACAAATGGGCTACAGTGGTAGCCCGCGCGACTAACCATGTCACAAAAATCCGCGCTCCTATCGCAGGGTTAAACAAGACCAGCTAGAAATAGAATATAAAATTACAATGGAAAATGCCGCAAGAACCACAAACACACACAAAACAATCTTAATGAAAAGTAACATTTTAAAACTTCCAAGTTCAGTAAGTTAGTTTTACGTTTCAATATTGTCTTCTTTATTCGTAAAATGACAGTACCTTTTCCATATTTCTTATACAATATCCGTGTGATCCCACTTTCTAGACAATAATCTATTCGTATGTACTGCACACATAAATACATCCAGAAACCTTGTACTATGGACACACGGTGGTAGAAACAAATGCCTCACGAGGAATAGAAAACATTTCTTGAAAATTACACTTGTCCACAAATTGTCACTTGTTATATTTTAGAGAAACAAAAGTAGCCAATCTTCATAGATTTCGAGGCGCTGAACACGAATATCACACTTAAAATTAGCTGGTAGCTCAGGGTTGCCAGTAAATGTGAAATTTATCTAAAAAATTCATGTTTTTTACATTTATTTTGTTAGGTTTTACTCAGGAACGTATAATTACGTCCCTATTTATCGTTGCGGAATGTGTTATACCCCTTTCTATTCGACGATGACCGTACTTTCTGAAAATGTAACAATCGTTCCGGTAACCGGTACCGTTGGGAAATTCTATACCCATATATTTGAAAATATACCTTTTTTAGAGGAAAATCTGATTTTTTATTTTTTTACTGGCAACCCTACAATAGTAAAATTATAATTTATATTTGAAAAGTAACCTGTCAATATTGGCAATGTATTCTGCAAATGTCGTCATGATCGAAGCGAGGCGAACTGTGAAAAAATATTACCCTTCTACCGAAATGCCGAAATTTTCCCTACCTTTACAACATATACATTAAAAAATGTAATATTGACATCCGTATGCCGAACAGAACTATAGGACAATACATTCCGACAATGTAACTATTATTACGGTAGTCTGTACTGGTGTGGGGGATTTTATGTACTGAAATATTGCACGAAAAATTCCCTTTCTGCAAAATTCCGACGTTTTTCTGCCTACGGCTGGCAATTTTGCAATAAACAACTGCACTGGCAATCTTCGGACAAATATAATCATAAAATATACGTTGACACCAACAATTTATATTCTATTCACATCCACACAAAAAAATGTTTTTCCCATGGGATGACCGTTTTGTCAAGAAATTTCGAAGGGGTAAATGTCACACGTACTTAGGGAACAAATGAATTGCGTTGTTGTTATAATGACAATATACAAAGAAGTGTATCAACGGTTTTGCGGTCGTCGTTAAGCAAGTTGTACTTGTTGGATCTGGCAACAATGCGTAAAGCTCACTCATGTGCCCACGATCCAATAGCCTGATGATTCGACAGGCTGAAAGTTGTTGGCGGCGTGCGTGTGTGTGTCCGCGCTCTCTTTTACTGTACAGTAATGTGTGTTGGTTGAGAGGAGGTTGGTGGTGAATGTATGTGCAGTAAAGTATTTGAATTAAACTGTGAGTGTTTATGTTATTTGAACGAGTGTCGGTTTTCATGAAAATGCCCCGCACCTGCAAGAACAATCCTGATAACTTTTGTTACATTTGTGCAGACCTATTTGTGGTAATAAAAGGCGACCACTTACTGAAGTAAGGAAAGCCTATTCATTGTATTTCGGTTGTCGAGTGGGAGACCAAGACAAATCTTGGGCTCCACACGTGTGTTGTACGTCGTGTTCTTCCGTACTAAATGCTTGGATGCATGGAAAAAACGTCTCCATGAAGTTTGGCGTGCCTGCTATTTGGCGTGAACCCACTAATCATGTCTCTGATTGCTATTTTTATATGACTCCACCCTTGAAGAAAGGAATCAATACCAAAAGGAAGAGAAATATCGAATACCCTGACATCCCATCTGTAATTCGCCCTGTACCTCATGGACAAGAACTCCAGTTCCTGTTCCCCCAAACGCAACAACATTAAGCAGTGATAGCGAGAATGCTGATCCTACACATCCAGCCGAAGAAGTGCATCCATCCACCAGTGTTGTTAATCCTTCATTTATGCCATCCTCATCCAGCGAAACACACAAAATCACACAACGTGAACTCAGTGATATGATTAGGGATTTAGACCTCCCGAAGTGTAAAGCTGAAGTGTTAGCCTCACGACTGCAGCAGTGGAACCTTCTAGCTGAAACAGTGCGAGTGTCAGTTTTTCGGGATCGTCAGAAAGAACTTGAGAACTATTTTAGTACTGAAGGTGACATTACATTCTGCAGTGATGTTGAAGGTTTGTTTCATGACCTATATATTTCATACAAACCGGACGAGTGGAGACTATTCATAGATGGTTCGAAAACAAGCCTGAAGGGTGTACTATTACATAATAATAACGAAAGACCGTCCATTCCTGTCGCATATGCTGCTTTAGCGAAAGAAACGTACACTACGTTGAAATTGTTCTATGCGTCATTAGTTACAATCAGCATCAATGGCTAGTATGTGGAGATTTCAAAGTAATTTCGATTTTGTTGGGTTTGCAAGGAGGTTATACTAAGTATTGTTGTTATATATGTGAGTGGGACAGTCGCGCAAGAGATAAAAACTATACACAAAAGGAGTGGCCTTTAAGAACAGCTCTGATTCCTGGCTCAAAAAATATTGTCAATGAACCTCTAATGAACCCTCAGAAAATTGTTCTCCCACCACTGCATATTAAGTTGGGACTTATGACAGCGTTTGTAAAGGCAGTGAACACGAATGAAGCAGTATTCGGATATTTGTGCATGAAGTTTTCACGATTAAGTACAGAGAAGATCAAACAGGGAATATTCATTGGTCCACAGATACGCCAGCTCCTAAATGACCCTGACTTTGAGGCCACTCTAACCCCTGATCAGCTGTATGCGTGGCGTTGTTTCCGTAATTTGACACATTGTTTTTGGAAAACAAGAGAGCGGACAATTACAGGGACCTTGTGGATGAATTAATTCATGCTTATCAAAACATTGGCTGCAACATGACACTGAAATTGCACTTTCTTCACTCACACCTCGATGTCTTCCCAGAGAACTATGATGCTTTCAGTGATGAACACGGCGAGAGATTTCACAGGGATATTTCTCTCATGGAACATCTATACACTGGTCGGTGGACAGCTGCAATGTTGGCTGACTTCTGCTGGACGCTACAGAGGGATGCTCCACACACAACCTAAAAGAGGAAGGTAAAGAAAACGCGCATTCATTGAAGGTGAGTGCATTCATTTATCCTAGGCAATAAATTTGTGTACAATTTACTTTTGTGCAGCAATAACAAAGGTCCGAGGACCAAATTTTTGTACAAAAATGTAGTAGACAGGGGAAATTTGCGGCATTTCAGTTCAAAGGATAATATTTATTCTCAGTTCGGTCTTCTTGTTGGCGCATAATGTTACCAGTCTTAGAATAACTTTTCCAGCATTCTTTCCAGTTATTTATTGCAGGATTGCCAGCTGTAGGCAGAAATAAGTCGGAATTTTTCAGAAAGGGAATTTTTCGCGCAATATTTCAGTACATAAAATCCCCCACCGCAGTACAGACTACCGAAATGATAGTTACATTGTCGGAATGTATTGTACTATAGTTCTGTTCGGCATACGGAAGTCAATATTACATTTTTAATGTAAATGTTCCCTAAGAGCATTGAAAGTTGAAAAAATATTTTTTGAATATTGAATTTATACTCAATATTGAAACAACATTTCTTTTCACAAAACAATGTTTAAAAAATATATAATGAATATGTAACAAGAAATATTGGATTACAAACATTTTATAAATGTTTCTTTTTTGTTATTGCATGAATATTTGAAGAAAAATGTTTAATTAATATTTATTATATGTTTCGTAACAAATATTTCCACCAAAAATATTGTATGAATATTTCGTTTTTGTGATTCAGCAAATATTTTAAAACCAATGTTTACTAAATATTCATGTAATATCACATAATATTTATTGTCATGCCAAAATGAAATGTACTAAAAGTATTTATTATATGTTTAGTAACAAATATTTCCACCAAAAATGTATAAATATTTCGTGTTTATGATTCAGCAAATATTTGAAAACCAATGTTTACTAAATATTCATGTGATATTACATAACAATATTTATTGTAATGCCAAAATGGAATGTGCTAAAAATATTTATTATATATTTAGTAGGAAATATTTACACGAAAAGTGTTGTATGAATATTTCGTGTTTATGATTCAGCAAATATTTAGAAAACAATGTTTACTAAATATTTATGTAATATTACATAAAAATATTTACTGCGATGCCAAAATGGAATATACTACAAATATTTATTATATGTTTTAGTAACTTTGTATGAATATTTCGTGTTTATGATTCAGCAAATATTTCAAAATCAATCTTTAGTAAGTATTTATGTAATGTTATATAACAATATTTACTGCTATACCAAAATGGAATATTCCACAAATATTTATTATATAATTAAGAGGAAATAGTTACACGAAAAATGTTGTATGAATATTTTGTGTTTACGATTCAGCAAATATTTGAAAGCCAACGTTTACTAAATATTTATGTAATATTACATAATAATATTTACTGCTATGCTAAAATGGAATATACTAAAAGTATTTCTTACATGTTTAGTAGAAAATATTTACACGAAAAATATTGTACGAACATTTCGTGTTAGTAATTCATGGAATAAATGAAAGAAAATGTTCAGTAAATATTTTTGTTGCATTACATTACAATATATATTGCTAAGCCAAAATTGAATATGCAATAAATATTTATCATATATTGAACAGAAAATATTTATACATGTATGAATATTTCATGTTTGTGATACATTGAATGCTTGATAGACAATGTTTAGCAAGTATTTATGTAATACTACATAACAATATTTACTGCTATGCTAAAACGGAATATACTAGAAGTATTTATTATATGTTTAGTAACAAATATTTCCACCAAAAATGTTGTACGAATATTTCGTGTTTATGATTCAGCAAATATTTGAAAACCAATGTTTACCAAATATTTATTTAATATTACATAACAGTATTTACTGCTATGCCAAAATATAATATAGTAATTTTTTTATTATGTATTTAGTAGGAAATATTTACACGAAAAATGTATGAATATTTGCTGTTTGTGAATCATTGAATAAATGAAAGAAAATGTCCAGTAAATATTTTTGTTACATTACATTGCAATATATATTGCTAAGCCAAAATTCAATATGCAATAAATATTTATAATATATTTAACATAAAATATTTATGCGAAAACTATTGTATGAATATTTCATGTTAGTGATTCATTGAATATTTGATAGACGATGTATAGTAAGTATTTATGTCATATTACATTATAATATTTGGTGCAATGCAGTAACTGAATATGCAAAAAATGTTTATTACATATTTAGTAGCAAATATTTTTAAGAGAAATGTTATGTGAATATTCTATGTATTGATTCATTGAATATTTGAAAGATAATGTCTAGGAAATATATATATATTGTATTGCATTACAATATTTACTTCTCTTCTATAATAGAAATTCCAAAAAACATTTATT
The DNA here is from genome assembly GCF_964235325.1 of Thermobia domestica. Lineage (NCBI taxonomy): Eukaryota > Metazoa > Arthropoda > Insecta > Zygentoma > Lepismatidae > Thermobia > Thermobia domestica. The sequence continues at coordinate 91,377,175 of NC_137465.1, forward strand.
ATATATTCAGTAGGAAATATTTACACAAACAATACTGTACCAGCAATGAGTTATGGGACGTTTGAAAGATAATGTCTAGTAAATATATATGTTGTATTTACAATATTTACTGCTATGCCATAATTGAATGTACAAAAATAGTTATTATATATTTAGCTCGACCGTTGGATGCGGTACGATTTGTGTTATGTGGGTGCCGCTTCAACGTAAATATAAGTTTCTTTACTTTCAATTGTTTCAGACTTACGAGTTTGGATATCAATTTTTACAATTTGTCACAATACGGTTGATAAAGATATTTATTCTCAGGAAATTTCATCTTGTCCTCCGGAAACCAATTTGATGGCAATGTTTAATTTAAAAGAAACTCTCGGTTCGGAGTCGCAAATTAGAATGTGTAAGCTCATTGTTTAAGTTTTATCTGCTGCAAATCAGAAACATAAACGTAAGATGAATTTTTAGTAAGATCAGATCAACTATTTTATTTTTTTCCCTTTAAACCTTACGTACTTTGTTACAGGGAAATTATATTTAGTATTACACACGTTAGTTATTAAATGGACAGAAAGAGGGCTATAATATAAAACAAGACTTATGTCCTAGCGTTTTCATATAATCTTGCGAATAGGGCGCCACTCGGCTCTCTCAAAAACGTAAGATACAAAATTTCAAGTATTAAATTTCACATAATGGTCAAAAGACCAATTTCGTTAATTCGCATTCGGAAATTGGTACAACGAGTTGTCGTCAAAAAAGTTCATTTTTCGATTGAAATGACTCTCGGCACATGAAGGAGGTATACAGAATATATTAGTTCTTACCGCCGCTGTATCCTCATCCGCAAAAAAAAAAAGTTCGCATATACTGTAACTTCCACATTTTCATTAATAACTCGCTTTTCTGACTATATTATCGCTTCTTTGTGCTTTCCTTAACAAAGCAGTGTAATAATGCATAATTATTTATTATTTTAGAGAAAAAATAAAGCAAAATAAGAAAATTATAAGCAAAAGACCTTTAATCTTATGAAACCTTAGTGTGTCAAATAATTACACGAAGAATATCCCGTGGGAGAAAAGAGGGAAAATGACACAGGTATTAGGAAACACTCACTAACATATAAGCTATTGAACAGAAACATGCACTGAAGAGTCAACTACGTATTTCTGCGTTTAATATGCAATTCACACTTCATGCACAGTTCCAATATGCAAAATCAGTCAATATCTTCAGTTGAATTACTGATATAGGGAGAAAATGACTATTTAAAACTTCAGGTGTGAACGTGCGCTTGGAGCGATATATGAGCATTATTACAGCATATTCTTTCATGAATTGTCTAGCCCTCTCTGCTGGTCTAGTGGCTAGCACGTGCGCCTTTGGTGTACGGGGTCCCGGGCTCGATTCCCGGTGGGAGAGCCTTTGTGATTTTAACTGTCCTCGATATTTCTGTGTTCGTGTCCCTGTCGTTCTAGGTAATTGGAGAAAGCAAGTAAACATGAGTAAAGCAAGTAAAATTAGATATAAGTAGTTTAAGTAAGTTACTGGAACACGTTCGGTGAGTCAGTTGACTTTTAAAAATAAAGAAAAAAATTGTCTCGGTGGTCAAGCGTGTTTAGTAGTGTTCTTGAAAGTCTAGCATCGGAGGGCGGCAGTTCGAATCTGCCTCCCGGCAGTTTTGATTTTTTTCAACATATGGAAACATTTCTTTAAATAAAACTTCTGCTTTAAAATGCTTGAAAAAAAATCAGATGAACTATCACGTTTCAAAGTCTGTTACATTTGTTCACCCTGTCATCATTTATATACGAAGACGCTAAAATGAGGAACGTTAACATTGTTATAATGGGAACAACTTTCTGATTTGAATACCAACCTTAAATCACACGTCCAAAATGAAAATTATTCATGTTCTGATACCTATTGTAATATACAGGTGTGTATATATAGAGAAAGAAAGAGAGAGAGAGAGAAAGTATGTGAGAGAGATAGAAAACAATATATATTCTGTAATTTTAATTACAACGTAAAAAGTTATTGCATTTCATAATCTGGATTTTTACAAAGCGATTTGAACGCTTGAAGCGACTTAATATTCATAAAGCATCTTTTTCTTGAAGTGTCGCAAATAGTCCGATGCTTTGTAATATGTGCCAAAGAAATAAATGCATGTTTTTAACAGGATAGTATCGTCTACCTTTTGCTTCAGTTGATGGTATAAAATAATGTTGAGTTGATTTTAACATCCCTTTCAGCATCGAGGCTATATGAGACGTTTACCTACTGATTAGCGTGAAATCCGAACCACATGAGCTCACACCGGGAATCGAACCGGGTCTCTTACGTCAAAGGTGCGTATGCTAACCGCTTAGCTACGAAGGAACTCGGTATGAAACTAGAATAGCACACATTACCCCATATTATTTCACCGAAAGATTTCTGTTTTATGATCAGTTAAAATAGTATTTCTGGACACCGTAGCGAAAAATGTATTTGCTTTATCAAGTAGTGTACGAAAAATACAAAGAATAAACACAGTAGAAACGAAACCAAGAAATTAATTCAAAGTAATGTGCTTTGCCTCTCTCGAATAAATCACTCAATGTATTACAAGTGCATATCTCGTGCATTTCCAGTAGAATTATTAAAACGCGCTGGCTTTATAACTTGGCTGTGTGGTCTAGTGGCTAGCATGTGTGTCTGTGGTGTACAGGGTACCGGGTTTGATTCCCGGTGGGAGGACTTTTGGAATTTTAAATGTTCTCGACGTGTCTGTGTTTGTGTCCCTATCATTCAAGGTTACTGTAAAACGTGTATAACCGAGTAGGAAATATACAGAAAGCACTGATAAGGGGAAAGTAGACTTTGGTAAGTGAACTTCGGGGCCGCCTTTCGCGACGTAAATTAAGAAGAAAATAAGTGGGTTTAGCGAGGCGCTTGAAATTACAGTAATGATTGACGGTTCGGTTCCCAGTCCGGTTTTCTTTCAATATAAGGATATTTTATTTTTTCTAAATACAACGTTACATTTTTAACATTTGTATTGGTTATAAAAACAAAATCAGATAAACTGTCAGCTTTCAAACCTCTGTCACTTTTATTCATCATCTGTTTGTATACGAAGATGACGCTATGGAAATGCTAGCACTACCAAAGTTCAAATAGATTTCTAAGTTAATATCAAATTGAAAACACACGCCCAAAATGAGAATATATGTTTCTGCTTTATATGTATAGTTCAATTATACCAAACAAAATCCGCTATACCCATTCCCTTTGGCGGTAGGGGTAACTTTAAAATTTTAAAGTGGGGCCCCCATTTCTTATTGGACATTTCGATTCTCCAGAAAAAAGTGACTGGTTTCACCCAGAATTGAAAACAATTCCTTCACGGATGGCACTTTAATCGATACGGGAAAAGGAGGGGTAGCAAAACGTTATGAAAATGTTTTTTGTTAGATCCGTGCTCTGTGGTCATACAGTTAGCATACTGGACTGTACAGTCAGAGATCCTGATTTCAATTCCTAGTAACCCTAGGGGAACACCAAATGAGTACATAACAAGTAGTGACTATTTTCATGAATATATGCATCATATAAAAATCGCTTAAAGTTTGATACTAAGATATTATTATTATTATTATTATTATTGTTATTATTATGTTACATATTACTTGAGCTTATAATTAGGAAGACCTAGGCGCAGATGGGAGGACAATATTAAGATGGATCTCGCAGAAATAGGAATACAAAGTAGAAACTGGATCCAGTTAGCTAAGGATAGAAGTCAGTGGAGAGCTTTTGTGAATGCGGCATTGAACCTCCGGGTTCCATAGGCCATAGAATTAGTTAGTTAGTTAGGAGGGTAAGTGTGCCTAAAGTCAGCCGTCTCCAGTAGTCAGCCATTTTTCAGTAAAAAGCATATTAAATAAACATACAGTAGCTTGTTATCAAACAAATAATCAACTACAACTTAAATCAGAGCTCCAGTATTCAACCTCATTTGTTCTGGCCTGGTGTGACTCCTCGTGGCAGAAAAGAAAAATTATCATTTGAGGTCTGCTGATGCAAGTGAGCAAAGTGTGCATTTTGTTAATAAAAAATAAGGAAGAAGCTTTACTTCAAAGTTAAGTTAAAATTATATTATTGTAAAATAGTACGAGTTATTGCTTTCTTGTATGCATGAATGTATCGTAGCTTATCAAAAATTCGTGGTTTATGATACAAAACAAGATATTACGTAGAAATAAGGGGGGCTGACTACTGGAAATGACTCTTCACTTCAATTTCCAATGGTCAGCCCCCCATTACTTTCAACGGACGCTACTGGATACATATACTCCAGTAGTCATCCACTTATCATTCATTCAATTTAAATGACACATGACATACAACTAAGACACTTAACTAGTACGTAGAAGACTTTTCTAACGATTTAATGAAAAAGTAACTGTTATGATGTCACTAATTGCATCATACAAGTATAATACAGTTATAAAGTATGGGACAAAATTAAACGATCGAAAATGCCATTAAAACTTATGACGATGTTGGTCGTTTATTTTTGTCCCGTACTTTAATACCAGTCTGGTATTTGTAACCATTTCAATTCTTGTATTTTTCTAGAACTGAGGGAAAAAAGGTTAAGGATTTATGGCTGGTCTGAATTATTTCTCTAAAATTTAAAAAGGACAGGTAATGAGTATTTATTTTACCCTAAGCATACGCCCTACATAAGCTTTGGGGGCCCGGGCCCCCCGGCCCTAGCAGGATCGACGCCCTTGACCCTGATCATAGCTTAGTCTTTTAATCTAAGGTAGCTATGAGGAAGTAAGGGTTATCCATATCTAATTGATTTATTTTTTTAAATTACTCCGCACAATGTCGCGTTTCTGCACGTTTTTAATTCCAAGGCTGCAATTGCTCTTCAACTATTATTATTATTATTATTATTATTATTATTATTATTATTATTATTATTATTATTATTATTATTATTATTATTATTATTATTATTATTATCTGTTCTTATCTGCTCTGTTCCTAGAGTTGCCTGATTGCCGAAACAATACAGAATAATCATAAATATTTACATTCTAACTCACTATGAGCGTGAGGAAAATATGTCTAACAGTTTAAGAAGGCGTGATTTAGCGTTCCTTTCAACCAGTCCAAAGACATCTACTGGAATAGATTCAGTGTCAGATGATTTTGCAATCAGGTGCGTTGAGGATACTCTATCCAAAGAGTCTTCTTATTCTACACTAATGAACACATATAAGGCTATTGTTCTGTCCGAAGAGGATCGATCTGCTATCAGTAGATACTTGCTAGTGAAATGCTCGATATCTTAGTCCTGGAACATATCAAATTTTAGCAATTGGCCGTCTAGAGCCTACAAATATATCTTCGATATCAGAAATAGACGTTACGTCTGACTCAAACCAGGAAAACAACATATCCGTTATGGCATTTGTACTGAAGCGACGCAAGGTGAAAGGTCTGCTTCTGTTTCTACAGTCAGTAGGGCCAGAAATAACTCCATATGATCTCAGAAGAAATTCAAAGAAAACCTTCGTAAAATACTTCCATATCATCTGGCTTTGATTAGCATCTTTTCTGGCTAGCTCCAATCAAAAACAAAAATACCAAACATGTGCCCAGAGAAAAAGTTCAAAGTGCAGTATCCTCCCAAGCATGGAGAAATTATCAGATGGTAAAGAATGAAAAGAAAAGAAAACTAGAAGAGGAATGTCTAAAATGAAAAAGGGAGAGAATACAAAAGAAAGGAAAAATTTTAAGTCAAACAAAAAGAAAAGGACTGTCAAGCCAAGTAGCACTAGTAGTTAAAAAGACGAGACGCAAGAAGTTGTAAAAATGCCGTCTAAGGCCTGAAGAAGAATTCATAAGTGATATTGAGAACGATACACTTAAATATATTGGGTGTCACTTTTGTGATCACTGGTACCACTTAAAATGCACGTGCCTCAGTGTATTATCGTACGAGGAACCTGCTAAACAAGTGCTTATGTGTCCTGAATGAACTTCATATTAAAGATTTAATGTCATAGCTAAATATAAATATCAATGTAAATATAAATGTAAATATAAATAGGCCTATATATTAGTTTTAAATAGGCTAGTCTAGGCCGGGGCACATTTTTCTTAGTTTATGGTAAATATCATACAAGAAGTCTTTTTTCCTGTATCGCAATATATTTTCCACCAGGCCTGCTTCTAGCCACAGAGGTTTTGGGGGGGCATAGATATGTTAGGGGGGGCAAGTCATTAAAAATCTCTTACACATATCTAAATTGTGTTTTTTGTGTTGAGGTCTGGAGGGGCCACGAAAAGTTTAGGAGGGTCAGGCCCTTTAGCTCCCTCTATTTGCGGGCCTGTTTTCCACGTAGTTTTTCTTTGTAGGAACTCTGAGTGCAATATATTTGTCCCTTAATTTGCTATTGAGGAATTGATCTCTAAAATTCCATTAAAAAAGTCAATTCTATAGTGTGGCTGAGTATTGGTTAAAGTAATGGCTGACCTTTGGTTTTCATAGGCCGACTACTGTTTTTTTCAGGGTTTCTGGTATTTTCTTTTTCCTGTGTAATTATGTATAAAAGATTTCCTTTGCGAGCTGCACAAACGTAAAATTTAAACACTGTTCTTTCTAATGGCATATGCAGTAAAAGTTATTAGTAAAAAAATATTTTTTTATACTTTAACAAAGTTGAAAATCTCCTTAAATGGTCGACTACTGGCACATTTACCCTATTACTTGAGATGCAAACTATAGTTGCAATTTTTTGAAGGAATGTTGCCTAACTGGAAAGTAGAACTTTACATATTGTTTTGTCTGTGAAACATATGCTTGTTTAGCTTTATTTGAAAGTGTTAATTTTGCCAAAAATATTGAACGTTGGAAAACCGCAATAGCATTTCCTTATATGGGCCAAAAAAAGGAGAGCTGATATTTCTAAAGGAGGCAATCGTAACAAAAACGGATAGGAGATAAACATAAATCGAAAATGTTATGTTGAAAACATTTTCATTGATTTTGTCTTCTGCCTCAGGCACTGACAAGGTCAGACAAATATTGTCTATTACGTTTAAAATTGCCTAAAGGAAAGTTGAACAGAATACCACAGATCTTATCACTCAGTAATCAGTTGTAAAGTGCTCCCTTGTAGTCAAACAACATATATCGAAATAACGTGTTTTCTGCCTCTTAGCAAATAAAAACTACGATCTTACTAGCTCTTGGAGTAACCAACTGCGCATGTCGTTTAATAGCTTCAACTAAAAGGGGTGCTCATTCAACGTGCAACTCGTGAAAAGGGTAGAAGTCAGAAATGGCTGAGAATAGAAAAGAGCGTGTACTTGCTTTAGTGCAAGAAGGCTATTGCGCTGCACAAGCCGCTGAAAGGTGTGGAGTTTTACCAAGAACAGCACAGAAGTGGATAAAGCGTTTTCGAGAGACTGGAGAAACTATGCGGCGCCGAGGTAGTGGTAGGCGTCGTGTGACAACACCTGAGCAGGATGCGTAGCTTGTTGCTGCTGCGCGACTTAATCCCAACATGACCACCAGACAACTTCGGCACGCATAAGCTTTTCCAGGCTCTCGAGAAACTGCTGTACGGCGTCTTAGGGAAGCTAATCTTCACACCCGTCGTGCTGCGGTGAAAGAATTCCTCTCGGAAGAGCACATAAGACGACGGCTTCAGTTTGCGGAAGAAAATGTGAACCGTGATTGGAGACATGTTGTCTTCACAGACGAATGCACATTTTCTTCCTCAAATAATGGCCCAGTAGTCGTGTATCGTCCGAGAGGCTCCAGGCATGATCCCAGATACGTTTTCCACAAATGTCACTGTGCACGCGTATCTGTATCTGCTTGTGGCTTCATGACATCACAATGTCTTGGTGTACTCTATAGGGTAGAGGGGAGTCTTACAGGTGAGCAATATTTACATATCCTTCGGGATGTTATGTTGCCATCTGTGCGTTTTATCTACCCCGATGGAGTAATCCAGTTTCAGCACGACAGGTCTCCGGTTCATATGTGTCAATTAGTTCAGAATTGGCTCTCGCAGCAGGCTGATTGGCCACCGCGTGGAGCCGATATGAATATAATTGAGACAGTATGGGCAGAGGTCAAAAGGGTGATGAAGGAGAACTGGCCTAACCCGCCTCCATCCACAAAAAATCAACTATGGGAAATCGTTGAAAACAGCTGGGAGGAAGTCTCCCGTAGTGAACGCTTTCTCCGCAGACTTACCGAAAGCATGCCCAGAAGGCTCCAGGCAGTCATCGATGTAGAAGGTCATTAGACCTCCTATTAGACACTTATATATAAACAGCCCTTTTCAGGGCTACGTATTCCCTTCCATTCTTTTTTTTTTTTTTGAATGCCAATGAAAATGTATCTACATCACTTTCACCGTTAAACAATGAAAATGAAAAAAAAACATAATAGCAGTGGACAAGACTCGATCGTGCGAATTTGTGTATTGTAATCTCTCACTTATCCCCTTAGCTACGAAGTAACATGTAGATTTTTTGAAAAAGATATTAGTAGTTCATAACAACACACTCCCTTTTTATGTAATTCATGTGCCCCTTGCTGCTATCGATGGCGTGAAAACAAAATGCTACACATTAGCCCATATCATTTCACCAGTAGGTTGCTGTTTTCTGATCAGTTAAAACAGGATTCCTGGATATCTAAGCGAAAAATGTATTTCTTTTTCATGTATTCTACGAAAAACCTAAAGAGTAAAAAAAAATCGAGACAAGCAACTTTCTCGAACAAACCACTCAATGTATCAGTGTCATTGCAAACAACGTCTCGCTGATGTAATGAATAACAATATGTAGTAAAGATCATGGGGTCTTCAGATCAAATACAGCTTGTCATATGGTTTTGTTTTCTTCAGCACAATAGAATTTTTTCAAAAAATTATCCAGTCATGTGAGAAAAACAAATTTTGCAGAAATATAACATTTCGTTTTGAGAGGCGTATTAGCACGAAGAAATAGTTTTATTTCTTGCAATCCAAACCGTGAAGAATGAGCTAATGAATAGCGTTTATGGGTCTTTCAATAAGCACCATCCAGTGTGTTGTCGTCGGCAACGTTACGTTTTTCCTTTTCTTTTTTTCTCGTTTTCGCGTATCACATTCTGTTTTTCAATGACTTCTAATGCTAAATTTTAATCCGCTGTTACTTCGTTCGTCGTTTTCACTTCCACCTACAATATTAGATTTAGGCATAGCTGACTATCCTCTAATTTGTATCGAAGTTTTGTCAAGTTTCTAGTGAACGTCAGCTAACCATTTTCTTCCAAGTACTAAATGTATTCAAATATTTATTTCAAACGGCTGATTTGATTTCCCGTGATGATCGGACAGACAAACACGACGTCACTTTTACATATTGACCCCCTTATTTGGAACTTGCCCCATTTCCCCCTCAAAAGTGGATTTTTAAGGACAACGGAAGATGGGCTCACATATTTTAAAATAAGGTGTTTATATCCATCTGTTCCTCTTACGACATATGTGTTAATGAATCCGACTGGACCAAATGCTAAATACCGTATATTTAAAAGATAATTTCAAGTGCTTCATCCGTTTTGCTGTGAAGACAAGACACAATCTCGATGTCATCATTCTTAAATATTGAGCAAAAACGATACAAATTGCCCCTCTTCTCCATTTAGTACCGAAATTTTTAAACACGGTCGGACACGTGCACACTCGTTTTAAATAAAGAATTTATGTATCATATTTCATTTCACAAACGTGAGAGATTCTATTTTTGGCATACATTTTAACCCCCTCTCTTCTGTTTGGATACGCATTTCAATAAAAATGGCGTGACAACAACCCAGTCCGAGGTAGGTGTTAACTATGTTAATAAAATTCATTTCAAATGGTTCAGCCATTTTTCGTTATGATAAACAACGTGTTTTTAATTTATATACTATGCAAATATAGGTTAATAGTATTGTTCTGTCTTGTTATTTATTTATTTAAGTTATTTATTGATATAAAATTGAGGTGTTACGTTTAATGTTTAACAATACCTAGCATTTACCATGTTATCAACCGTGAAGTAGCGAATTTTGTGTCTAATATTTATATTATATTCAATTTAATGTGTCACGCTAGTAGCAAATTAAGCATAAATGCGAAAACATTGTTCACTTTCAGTTCTCAAGAGCATTTCTTTCCTGTCTTTCTATTATTTTGTCAATAGCTTACAAAACACTGGCATCAGACTTTTGCAATTATATTTTTTTACGTTTTTCCCATAAACTCCCCTGAAAATTTAACCTGAATCGACCCTTACCGGGAATCGAATCCGAGACTACAAGAACCAAAAACACTCGCGCTAGCCACTAGACTTTTTAAAATTTTTATTCCACGTTAATTAGTAAGCCCACGTTTCATATAGCCTCGCTGTTGAAAGTGTTACGTGAATATAGACTACACCAAAATTAATTATTGGTGTCCATTTCAGGATCACTCAGTATTATGTTTTTAAGTGTTAGAGTGTTACAAAATCCAACACTTTTCAGTGCCTTATTAAACAACTTATTTTTTTAAAAAAAAGTCTTGAATGTGTATTCACGGATACAATAAGAATAAAAATCACTATTAGAAACAAACATTTACAGTACAAGGAAAAGCAGAAACTATTTGTGTAATAAAAATGTATATCTTTGTCAAAATATTTGTGACTTGGTGTAATCTATATTCACGTAACATTCCTCCACTAAAAACATGCTACCGAGTGATTCTGAAATGAACACCAGTAAAAAAGTTTGGTCTAGTCTATATTCACATAACAAAAGGAACAAGAAACTAAAAATCAACTCAACACTACTTTTATACCACCAATAGCAGCAAGGGGCAGACGATACTATCCCGAAAAAATGCATTTATTCCTTTGACCCGCATTGCAAAGCATCGGACAATTTGCAACATCAATTACAAAAGCTTGAAGAGAAAGAATCTTTATGGACAATAAGTTTCTTACATACAATATTCAATTATAAAATGCCTACTACTTATCTTTCTTATTTAATTTATGGGGCCCGATGGTTCACTGGTAGAGCGCTTACCTTTGGTGCATGCGGTCTCTGGTTTTATTCCGTTCAAGTAAGCTTGTGGTGGACAACATTATGTCCGTGACTTTTCTCAAAGCATTTCCTTTTCCTTCCACTTTCTCATTCCACCAATTCTTATATCATTTTTCTTACTTTAATTATCTTCTCCCTTAGCCTAAAATAGCAGGATTCTAGAACACTGGTCCGTATACCAATTGAGTGGTGATGAAGAAAGCAATCAACCTGGTTAACCTGCCTTCACTCGCTATCGCTTGCTCGACATTACTATATGCATTGTGTATTGAGATTTGATAAAGAAAAGAACCAAACTGGTTACTAATCCAAATTCTCCTCTATGTGAGGACCAGCAATCTAGAACCTTCCCGCCTAAAGGGCGTAATAGTGGGATGTTAAATATTTCATTTCATTTTCTAATTTAATTTAGCTCTTCCACATAATATTTTATCTGAAATAATAATAAGATATTATCAAGTGCTCGAAAAAGCTGGGAGCGATCTCGGAATCTACCGTAATGTGCGGTAATCTTATTAAATATGTTTCACTACTAGATCAGTTGTTAAATGTTTCATAATGCTATACTAAATTCCATAAACATTCAAGCGAAATAAGTAAAATTGATGAGATTGACAATTTAAACCGCACAGTATTGCAAAGCTGGCTGTGTAAATATTTACTCCATTACGCAAACTCTGTTTCAAATACAGCCATTATTATACAGTTCATTTTCATAAACTTGTTCTTATAGCAACTATATCATTTCCTATTTAAATTCAATTTATAGATAATTTTGTGTTACATATCAGCTGATACTCATGCTATAAACTATACAATAAGTTAACATTCGATGTAAATAAATAAGAAATGTATAATGTTACAGATTCTGGAATTGCAATTTAATTCAATTTTAAACTGTACATTTTCTATATGATTGTTTTATTTACTTTATAAAAATCCAGATTATGATTTACAGTAACTGTTTTAATTAAAAATACAAGCTTATACAGGGTGCGGGGAAAGTCCCGGAACGGTCCAATATCTCGCGAAATATACAGATCAGCAAAACAAAAATAACACGTGTTAAACAGTTTTGAAAAATCTATCCAATGATACCAAACGCAACCCTCCATTCCCACACGGGGGGTAACTTTAAAATTTTAAATGGAAATCCCCATATTTTATTGCACATTTGGATTCTTCAGAATAAGTAACAGTGATTTGACCCAAAATTGAAAACAGTGCCTTCACGGATAGCACTTGAATCGACACATAGAAAATGGAGTCTGCAAATCTTTATGAAAATGTGACCTCTAAGTGTCGAGCTCTGGGCCATGCGGTTAGCGTACGGGACTGCGGCATGAAAGGTCATGAGTTCGATTTCCACGCAGAGTAAAATTTTCATGTGATTTTTTTACCCACATAACGAATTCATACATTTTAACTTCCATAAAATAATGCATTTGTCCATATTTATTAATTTGCAAGAAAATACAAATGGTGACAAAAATGGCTTATTTTTGTTGTAAATAACCCTACTACTAAGAACTACTTCATAAAGCTACTTTGCAAAACAATTATCGATATTGTATTCCATGTAACTTCATCTTCGCACACACTGTTTTCAATTTTTGATCAAATCATTATCACTTTTTCTGGAGAATCCACATATGAAATAAGAAATAGGGGTTCCCATTTAAAATTTTAAAGTTATCCCCCGTAGTCCCCAAGGAGGTAGGGATAGGTGATTGTGTTTTCTATCATTGGATAGCTTCTTTAAAACTATTTAACATGTGTTATTTTTGTTTTGGTGATATTTATACTTCGTGAGATATTGGACCGTTCCGGGAATTTTTCCGCACCCTGTATACTGTATTTTATCTCTCTCTTTCGCACTCTCACTCTCTATATTACAACTGAGTGTTGCAATAGGTATCAAGAACATGAATAATTTTCATTTTGGACGTATGGTTTAAGGTTGGTATTCAGATCACAAATCTGTTCTCATTATAACGGATGTGGTATTAACGTTAATAAGGATCGTTAACGTTCCACATTTTAGTGTCTTCGTATATAGCCTAATTGATGAATATAGTGAATAAATGTGACTGAGCTTTGAAAAGAGATTGTTCATCTGGTCTTGTGTTTTTAAGCACTTCAAACTAGACATTTATATTTTAAAAAATATTTCACTATATTGAAAAAGAAAAGCGTCCCGCACTCAGGCTCGAACTGCCACCCTTCGGTTCTAGAATTTCAACAGCATTGCTAAACCCGCTTGGCCACGCAGGCATGTTACGAAATAACGCGTTCTGATATTAGAAATAGACTCGCTCCAAGCGCAGGTTTACACTTGGAGTTTTAAATAGCCATTTTGTTTTTTTCAGTAATTTCAACTGAAGATATTGATTGATTTCCCATATTGGAACTTCACGTGAAGTGTGAATTGTATGTTCATCTCAAAAATACATTATTTTCTGTTCCTTCAATTTTGCATATTTGTGAGTGCTCCTAATACCTGTGCACTGTATGGAGTGAATTTCCCTCGGGATATTCTTCGCGTAATTATCTGACAGACTAAAGTTTCATAACAATCACAGTTTTTTGCTTATAATTTTCTTATTTTGCTTTATTTTTTCACAAAAATCATAAATAATTATTCATTACTACACTGCTTTGTTAAGGAAAGCACAATGAAGCGATAATATATTAAGAAAACTGAGTTATTAATGAAAATGTGGATGTTACAGTATATGCGAACTTTTTTTTTGCGGATGACGATACCTAAACACAACTTAACAGAAGGTTAGAGTTAGTAATGTGGAATCATTTCAAAATACTAAGGTAAAAGCACCAGTTCTGGACATCCTTAAATTTGGCTCCAATAAAGGATATGTTGACGGAAATATGTAAAATAGGAATTTGAAAAACCACTTAAGTTTCTCTTGCTACCACTGAGTGACATTCGTTTGTCGTCTACTAAGTACTGATGCTTCAATTTTCGTGATATTGGTTGCATGCACTTTTCTTCACACTTCCGTAAGAAATTGAATAAGGTGAGGCATATCTTTGGGCATGCGGCAAAGAGCTAATCCTGTATTTATAATTTAGATCACGATATCTTGTAAAACGGAATATGTAAATTTACTGATCCAGTGAAAGGAGTTATGTTACCGTTCGCAATCACATCTATATCCTTTCCTATATATTTCATGTGAATCAGAGAATATTTTACAGTAGATAGTTTTGGACGAATAAACCTATATTGGGATAAATCGCATTTGCATCTGTTTATCGGTCTTGGTAATTTGCAAGTAGAAACTAGAGGAAGGCATTGCAATTTATTTATACTTAATAGGAAATTAACATTCGGATCCAGTGATCCGGATCCAAAAAGCGTTACTTGAAACGGGATTTCATTCTATTTCGTCGTTTGGAAGTTCTCGAATGGCAACGCAAGGCAAACAATGGAAAAGATAATTTTAATTCATTCCAGAAAATCGGAAACTAAACGCAAATTTTGCGTCGCGTCGACAAAACACAACTATACGAAATGAGGTCCACGACATAATGAAACAGTTTTCATTGACTTCACACTCTGGACTCAATTAAGTATTTAAGTAATTCACTGAGTTCAGAGAGAATGAAAAGCTTTGAAAAGGCGATAAATGGCCTAATTCCGTGTCGGCTTCCGTAAACACAACACAGAATTTTTATTTCAGCTTCCAATATTCGATATCACGTACGAATTTTTAGATATAATGACATGACGCAAATTTTGCATTTTGGAGATTATCATCCCCAAATTTTTTACAGTCTCGCTACCAAAAGTTCTTAACGTATAAGTTGCGAAGACTGATACAGAATAAGACCCAAGGTATTACGAAGTTTTGTTACAAAACAGTAAGCAAACGGGTCAAATATTTTCCGATAGTACAACCGATGTTCGATGTAAGTGCGAAAATGTTATTAAATAACTTAAGTGCAACTTTCGAAGAACATAAGTGTTGGAAACAATTTCATTTTCCCTTAAAGTATGTTTCAAAGTAATTCAAGAACCAATAATACTTTTGACTTAAGATATGGGTTTTCCAGATGATTTGTAACGATTAATAATTTTTCTCAACGGTTCTAAAGGAGGCGTAGTTGCAAGGTCCCGTAATTATACAGAATCAAACTCAATCCCTTCATATACTGACAAAGAGGACGTTATATTAAGGGATGATGAATAAGCTGAATTATTTTGGCTGTAACTTCAACAGTATTGGTGACTAATAATAAGTTATTCTTACTTTTCAAATACTGTTTGGAATATTTATTGTTTCTTTGTATATTAGTAACAACAATTCATTTTAGCGGATTGCAGCTAATTTTTAGCTCTGTTTCAGCGGAAAAAGAAAAATCGATCTGGCACTACTGTTTGCAGTTCCGAATAGTAGTGGTAGTTTATGATATTTTTGGCGCTTCGATAAGGTACGTTATAGTTGAGTAGAATTGCGTGTGAGTGGCTAAAGTTTCGGTACATTTCGAATGTAAAGTGCAATTTTCACTTAATGTGAAGTGCTTCTCGATGTAAAATGAATAACTCTCGCGGAAGGCCTAGAAAGATGTTTTCAGAGCTTTCTGAAAGGTCAAAACCGCGACGTGTACGTGAAGCGATTGATTTAGCTAACAATTGTACAAGGCACAATAATTTCTTAAATTCCTTCTCACTCTTAAATTGTTGTTCATTATAGCTTTAAAAATATTCATTGTGTGTAGATATAATTTGTTATTGTTGACCCAAACCATTTATTATTGACCAAGAAATATTTGCATAGCTCCAACTAGTCAGTATGTCTGGAGAAGTATTGAAGTGCTGTTCTAGATCCTACAAAAATGATAAATTTTAAGTACTGCTACGTATATTCAGAAAAAGTAATATGAACAAAAACACCAGAGGTGCAAAAAGTGCAGCCAAGTTCGTCAGCCTCAAAAAGTGTTGAGATGAGGATGGATGAGCCAAGTTCCTTGGCCACTGCATCTGAAAGGAACACTGGAACTTGACGCGAGGTGTCTAACATATTCGAATACATTAAGATATCTGCTCCTAGTTTCACGGCCGGGACATTTCAGTCCTAAGGCTAGTGGTGACCCCCAAATCAACCACGCTCACAAACACCATTCCTAAGGCTCGTTAACATCATTTACTTTGACACTTCGTGGAAGAATATAAGGTTTCCTTGTCTGGGTTTCGAACCACCAATCTTACTGCAGTATTCTGTATATGTGCCTTAGCTCATTAGCAAAGTTGATATTCCTAAGGTTGATGGTGGTCCCAAACCCACCATGCCAACCATCACTATCCCTAAGGTTCCTTAACATCATTTTCCTTGACACCTCGCGCCAAGTTCCAGTGTCCCTTTCAGATGCAGTGGCCAAGGAACTTGGCTCATCCATCCTCATCTCAACACTTTTTGAGGCTGACTAACTTGGCTGCACTTTTTGCACCTCTGGTGTTTTTGTTCATATTTCACTTCTTTTTGTAGTTCACCATGTCAATGTCGTATATTGGAATTCTCAATTGTGGCATATTGATGGATTTAAATTTACAATTGTACATTTTTAAAGGAGTCATAATGTGTCACATACAACATTAGTTCCCAAGAGCTCTCCCACCGGGAATCGAACCCAAGACCTGTACAAGAAAGGCGCACATGCTAGCCACTAGAACAGCGGGGAGGATTTATTCTATCAAATATCTGTCAGAGCGTTATGTCCAAAGAGATTCCAATTCATTTACCCGAACTACAAAATCACGATCGCTAACATCTCATTTTTCATTGCCTAAATACGAAGAGTATCAACAGGGCCCAAAACCCTTGATGCTGAATCCTCGCTGCTACATCACTAGACATAGCTAGTGTTTCAATTTACCTAGTTGTTCTCTACCTTTTCACATTGCGAAATTACGGAGTTCATTACATGATGCGCATGTTGCGCAGTTTCATACTGCCTCGGGTTTTCCTTCCAATGATATACACCTTTCAAATATCTTGTAAACTTAATAATATTTGCTACCAACATATCCTAACTGTATATAAAGTTACATGAACTGGCATAAATTAAAGGGGTGCTTCCGGTTGACGTGGAAAGTTGAAATGGTGAAGAGGGATGAAGAATTTTCCCATGTTATTTAAATGGGTCTTTTTTTTTTTTTTTTTTTACATATACTCTCATGTTTTAGGAACTTGGAATTGGAATAAAAAATTGAAATTCGGTATGCTTGTACGTTTTCATTAGTATTACCTAAGTAAATCAGTAAAAATAAACAATTTCAACTTTAGAATGGTTTTCTGGGGAACTGTAAAATCTTTCCCATGGTACGTATTTATATGGGACACCTTTTACACCCCAAAATTATACGGCACTTCTTGTAGGGCTACAATGATTAAATTTGACGTGATTGTAGTTTTTCGGAACTAACCGATAGAAAAATTGCCAAAAGTGAATATTTTTAATTTTTAGGGAGTCTAAAGGGGAGATGAAGAAATTCCCCATGCTATTTAAATAGGTCTTTTTTTGGACACATAATCTCATATTTTAGGTACTTGAAATTGGAATACAAACGTGAAATTCGGTATGCTTCAAAGTTTTTGTTAGTATTACCTAAGTAAGTAAGTAAAAATGAAAATATCCAAATTTAGAGTGGTTTTATGGGGAACAGAAAAACCTTTTCCATGTTATTTGTATTGGACGTCTTCTAAACCCCGAAATGTTTAGGCACTTCCGGCAGGGTTAGAATGATGAAATTTGGCACGATTGTATCTTTCCGAGACTAACCAACAGGAAAATTGCTAAAATTGAATATTTTTAATTTTTAAGGAGTCTAAAGGAAGATGAAGAAATCACCATGTTATTTAAATAGGCGTTTTCCTGGAATTCAAAATCTTATCTTTTAGATAGTTGAAATAGGAAAAGAAACTTGAAATGCGGGAATTGTAAGCTTAATAGGTGTTAGGAAGTAGGACGAGCAAAGGCGAGGATGTGAGGGCGAACCCCCGAAGGGCAAATCCAGAAAATATGAAGAGCAAAAGGCACGAAATTGACTGTTGATGAAAAGTCTGATAAGTAAGAGATTCTCACACTGTTCACAGATAGAGACACGAAGTATCAAGAACATTTTTACATAACAACTGTGGTAACTATAATATAACTCTGGTACCAATATATTTACGAAATCTGTTACATTTTGTTGCTGGTCTCACATAAATTCGAACAATTGGATTTCTCATTTCTTAGAAAACTTCATTAATTTTAAACATTCTCACCTCTACATTATCTTACTTATCAAATTAACTTCAATATCTATTTAATAGGAATGACTGCAATAAAGGAAAAATATTCACCGAAAAAAGACAAAATATTGGCTTTCCTTGTCTGCGCAGGGGGCGCGGTGGCTCAGTGGTAGAGCGTTTACCTCCGGTGCTTGGGGTTCCTGGTTCGATCCCAGCTCGCGCCGTGTGGACTTTGTGGTGGACAAACACCGTGCTCGTGGGTTTTCTCGGGGTTCTCCCGTTTCCTCCCACTTTCTTCATTCCACCATTTCACTCATCTCTCGTCATCACCGTCTCCTTTAGCCTAACCGGCATAACCGTGGGACGTTAAACTCAAAGATTTCATTTCATTTTTCCTTGTCTGGGTTTCCAACCACGAAATTTACGGCAGTATGTATGTGTCTTAGCCCATGGTTTTAAAAGTTAACTGATTCACAGAACGTGCCTCATTAACTTGCTTAACTACTTATTACTAGCTTTCACTTATTTTACTCGCACACTGAGAAAAACTGTATGTGGCGTACCTAAAGACGTTGGTTACATGTGTAAATCCTGTAGTTGTTGGACTTAACGTACACTAAACGTATAACTGAGAAAGTATATTTGAACGTCCTTTCCGTATAAGTGTTCCGAATAAACGTACTTTCCACACGAACCAAAAGACTGTATGTAGGCAGTCAGGATCTCACATACAGATGGCCGTATGTAACTTATAGCTGGCGTACGTAATGTACGGATGACTGTTAGATATCAGACATCCTGCAACGACATTGTGTAACATCTAAGGGGGAAAGAGGGCAGTGCGTATGTAACATATGGATAACGTATGTTAAGTATAGCCAATACACCAGCGAGGGGGGCACCAACTCGACCACTCAGACGATTGACAACATTATCACTATGCACATGATGTGTTCAGTAACGGAATCATTCCCGATTTCTGATTGTAAGGACAGTTTTTCTTTTTTGCTAATGAAAAAATTTCCGTAGCAAATTCCTCAAATTCCATTTTCAAGCCGTTATAGTGTACCTTTATGGAGAGTTTCACATCTTTATCTCATTAAGAAGTACCTAATGGCTATGGACAGTTTTTCGCCCATAAAAATTCCCATAGTACATTCCTTAAATTTGGAACCTTTATTTACACAGGTCTATTATCTTATGGTACATAAGATAGGTACCATTATGCAGAGTTTCAAATCTCTATCTCATTTAGAAGCACCTAATCAATGATGAGTGAGTAAATGAACCGATCTCTTTTTGAGTAAGGACAATTTTTCACCCATAGAAAATTCCATAGCACATTCCTTAAATTTCGGATATTTTTCATATTCAAGCCATTATAAGCTACCTTCGTGTAGACATTCACATCTTCATTTCATTGGGAAGTACCTAATGGCTACGGACAATTTTTCGTCTATAAAATTTCCCATAGCACATTCGTCACATTTCGTACTTTTTCCATACTCAGGACATTATAAGATACCTTTATGCAGAGTTTCACGACTTATCTCATTGGAAATAAAAAATCAATGTGATGAGCGAATGAGTGAACCGATTTCTGCTTGACTAAGGACAGTTTTCACCCATAAAATTTTTCCATAGCATTTCCTTAAATTTCGGACATTTTCCATACTCAAATCATTATAAGGTACCTTTATGCAGAGATTCGTCCTTATATCTCATTGGGAAGTACCTAATTAATGCTATGAATGAGTCAGTCATTGAGTGAACCGATTTCTGCTTGGATACGGGCAGTTTTCACCCATAAAAATTTAATTTAGTACATTACTTAAATTTCAAACCTTTTCCATACTCAACTCATTATAAGGTACCAATATACATAATTTTACGTCAATATTTCATAAACAAGTACTTAATCAATGTGACGAGTGAATGAATGAACCGATATCTGCTTGGCTAAAAATAGTTTTTCACCCATAAAAAATTCCCATTACACGTTCCTCACATTTAAGACTTTTTTCACACTCAAGTCATTATAAGGTACCTTTATGCACAGCTTCACGTCATTATCATTGGAAACTAACAAATCAATGTGATGAGTGACTGAATGAACCGTGCTTTGCTAAGGACAGTTTTTCGCCCATGAAAAATTTCCAATAGCACATTCCTCACATTTCGGAATTTTTTTATACTTAAGCGATTATAAGGTACAGTACCTTTATGCAGAGTTTCACGTCTCTATCTCATTGGAAAGTACCTAATCAGTTTGATGAGTGAGAAGACGAAAATTTTTATGTTTGGCTAAGGACAGTTTCTCGCCCATAAAAAAATCCCATAGCACATTAATCATATTTCGGACTTTTTTCACACTTTTCGGACTTTCTGTACTGTAGTCATTATAGGGTGCTTCTATGCAACGTTTCACGTCTATACCTCATTGGGGATTATCTAATCAATTTGATGATTGAGAGAATGAAACGATTTCTACCTGGCTAAGAACAGTTTTTCGCCAATAAAAAATTTCTTATAACACATGCCACACATTTTGGAATTTTTCTATGCACAAGTTATTATAATGTACCTTTATGCAGAGTTTCACGTCTCTATCCCATTGGGAAGTACCTAATTAACTTGATAAGTGAGGGAGTGAATCGATTTCTTGCTTGGCTAAGGATAGTTTTTTTTTTTTTTTTTTTACCTATAAAAATTTTCCCGTAGAACATTCCTCAAAATTCGAACTCTTTTCATACTCAAGTTATTATAAGGTACCTTTGTGCAGAGTTTCACGTCTCTGTCTCATTAAAAGAGTATCTAATCAATTTGATCAGTGAGTGAGTGAAACGATTTTCTTTCATGTCTAAGGACAGTTTTATGCTCATAAAAGATTTTCCATAGCACATTCCTCAGATTTCGGACTTTTTCCATACTCAAGTTATTGTACTCAATTTGATGAGTGAGTGAGTGAAACGATTTTCTTCCTAGCTAAGAACAGTTTTTTGCCTATAAAAAAATTCCCATACAACATTCCTCAGATTTCGGACTTTTTCCACACTCAAGTACCTTTATGCAGAGTTTCAAGTTTCTATCTCATTGGGAAATACCTAATCAATTTGATGAGTGAGTGAGTGAAACGATTTTTTTCCTGGCTAAAGACAGTTTTTTGCCTATAAAAATTTTCCATAGCACATTCCTCAGATTTCGGACTTTTTCCATACTCAAGTTATTGTAGGGTACCTTTATGCAGAAGTTTCTATCTTATTGGGAAGTACCTAATCAATTTGATGAGTGAGTGAGTGAAACTATTTTTTTCCTGGCTAAGGACAGTTTTTTGCCTATAAAAGATTTCCCATAGAACATTCCTCAGATTTCGGATTTTTTCCATACTTAAATTGTTATAGGGTACTTTTATGCAAAGTTTCAGGTTTCTATCTCATTCAGAAGTACCTAATTAATTTGATGAGTGAGTGAGTGAAACGATTTTTTTCCTGGCTAAGGACAGTTTTTTGCCTATAAAAAATTTTCCATAGCACATTCCTCAGATTTCGGATTTTTTCCATACTTAAATTGTTATAGGGTACTTTTATGCAAAGTTCCAGGTTTTTATGTCACTGGGAAGTACCTAATCAATTTGATGAGTGAGTGAGTGAAACGATTTTTTTCCTGGCTAAGGACAGTTTTTTGCCTATAAAAATTTCCCATAGCACATTCCTCAGATTTTGGATTTTCTCCATACTCAGATTGTTATAGGGTACTTTTATGCAAAGTTTCAGGTTTCTTTCTCATTGGGAAGTACCTAATCAATTTGATGAGTGAGTGAGTGAAACGATTTTTTTCCTGGCTAAGGACAGTTTTTTGCCTATAAAAGATTCCCCATAGCACATTCCTCAGATTTCGGACTTTTTCCATACTCAAGTTATTGTAGGGTACCTTTATGCAGAGTTTCAAGTTTCTATCTCATTGGGAAGTACGTAATCAATTTGATGAGTGAGTGAGTGAAACGATTTTCTTCCTAGCTAAGAACAGTTTTTTGCCTATAAAAAATTTCCCATAGCACATTCCACAGATTTCGGACTTTTTCCACACTCAAGTACCTTTATGCAGAGTTTCAGGTTTTTATGTCATTGGGAAGTACCTAATCAATTTGATGAGTGAGTGAGTAAAACGATTTTTTCCTGGCTAAGGACAGTTTTTTGCCTATAAAGATTTCCCAAAGCACATTCCTCAGATTTCGGATTTTTTCCATACTCAAGTTATTGTAGGGTACCTTTATGCAGAAGTTTCTATCTTATTGGGAAGTACCTAATCAATTTGATGAGTGAGTGAGTGAAACTATTTTTTTCCTGGCTAAGGACAGTTTTTTGCCTATAAAAGATTTCCCATAGCACATTCCTCAGATATCGGATTTTTTCCATACTTAAATTGTTATAGGGTACTTTTATGCAAAGTTTCAGGTTTTTATGTCATTGAGAAGTACCTAATCAATTTGATGAGTGAGTGAGTGAAACGATTTTTTCCTGGCTAAGGACAGTTTTTTGCCTATAAAAAAATTCCCATTGCACATTCCTCAGATTTCGGATCTTTTCCATACTTAAATTGTTATAGGGTACTTTTATGCAAAGTTTCAGGTTTCTATCTCATTGGGAAGTACCTAATCAATTTGATGAGTGAGTGAGTGAAACGATTTTTTTCCTGGCTAAGGACAGTTTTTTGCCTATAAAAATTTCCCATAGCACATTCCTCAGATTTCGGATTTTTTCCATACTCAGATTGTTATAGGGTACTTTTATGCAAAGTTTCAAGTTTCTTTCTCATTGGGAAGTACCTAATCAATTTGATGAATAAGTGAGTGAAACGATTTTTTTCCTGGCTAAGGACAGTTTTTTGCCTATAAAAGATTCCCATACAACATTCCTCAGATTTCGGACTTTTTGCATACTCAAGTTATTGTAGGGTACCTTTATGCAGAGTTTCAAGTTTCTATCTCATTGGGAAGTACCTAATCAATTTGATGAGTGAGTGAGTGAAACGATATTTTTCCTGGGTAAGGACAGTTTTTTTGCCTATAAAAGATTTCCCATGCGACATTCTTCAGATTTCGGATTTTTTCCATACTTAAATTGTTATAGGGTACTTTTATGCAAAGTTTCAGGTTTCTATCTCATTGGGAAGTACCTAATCAATTTGATGAGTGAGTGAGTGAAACGATTTTTTTCCTGGCTAAGAACAGTTTTTTGCCCATAAAAAATTTCCCATAGAACATTCCTCAGATTTTGGACTTTTTCCATACTCAAATTGTTATAGGGTACCTTTATTCAAAGTTTCACGTTTCTATCTAATTGGGAAGTACTAATCAATTTGATGAGTGAGTCAGTGAGTCAGTGAGCCTGAAAACTGCATATTTTGGGAGTCCAGTACTCGAATATGGTTGAAGGTAAGAATGTGAGATTTGGCATATGAGTACATCTGTGGGATATCTCGTTATATTCTAAATTTCATGTTTCTACCCTTAATAGAATCGTTTTTACAAAGCCTCGAAATCGGCGATTTTACCCAAAACTCTTGTTCGTGTATAATATGCTTACGGCAGTGCAGGCTAGTTTTCATTTGCTTCACGGAACTTGGCTGACATGCACTACCGTGCATGTTGATAGTAGATTGTTTATAGTCGTATAAGAAAAGAAAGAGCACAGATGTAGTGTAAGATCAAATCTTTATTAACTCAATCATTTCTCTGCTGAAGAAAGTGTAGTTTTTTCACAAAGTGTACCAATATATGTTGAGTTAGCAAGTTTAAAGAGGTCCGGATCTGCCCCTACAAAAGCATTTTTTGTAACTGTTTCGGCAATGTGATAACATCATATACCGGAAGTGTATCATCGAGTTTTGACGGCTCAGTAGCTCTCCCGGATGGCTTAGTGGCTACCACGTGTGCCTTTGGTGCACGGGGTTCCGGGTTCGCTTCCCGGTGGGAGAGAATTTGGGATTTTAATTGCCCTCAATGTTTTTTGTTCGTGTCCCTGTTGACTTTAGTAGTCCCAAACAATTGAGAAAAGAAAGTAAAAGAGGCCAGGAAGATTTTAAAAAGTAGAGCCACGTTACATCAGTGCAAGAGATTTCACATCTGATGCGTGGGATCCCTGCTTCGATTCCAGCTCGCACAAAGTGAACTTTGTGGTGAACAAATGTTGTGAGAGTGGGATTTCTCGTTTTAAAATAATGGTGTATGGGGTCCAGGGGGAGCCCTTATATCCTTTAAAACTGTCCTCAATGTTTCTGTGCTCCTGTTACTGTCATGTCCAGCAGCCCTTATAAGTGGAAAGATAAGAAAGAAAACGTACAATGGTCACGTCGGGGTCTCTGGCCCGATCCCAGCTCGCGCCATGTGATTTTTGTGGTGCACATATTGTGTGCGTGGGTTTTCTCGTTTTAAAATATTGGTGTACAGGTTTCCGGGTTCAATTCAAGGTGCGAGAGTCCTTGTTATTTTAATTGTCGTCGATGTTTCTATGGTCGTGTCTCAATCGTTTCCAGTAGTACTGATAAGTGGGGCGTTAAGAAAGAAAGAAAAAGTCAGGAAGTATTTTTAAGGTAGAGTGTTCACCTAGAGGACCCTGGTCCGATCCCAGCCCGCGTCAAGTGAACTTTGTGGTACACAAACACGGTGTGCGTTGGTTTTCTCGTTTTAAAATAATGATGTACGTGGTGCCGGGTTCGATTCTTGATGACAGAGCCCTTGTAATTTTAACTCTCTGCGATGTTTCTGTGTTTGTGTCACTGTTGTGTCTAGTAGTCCTGATAAGTGGAAAGATAAGAAGGGAAAAAACAACTCTTCTAAAAAGTAGTAGAGCACTCACCTCGGGGTCCCTGGTTCGATCCCAGCTCGCACCAGGGGAACTTTGTGGTAGATACACTGTGTGCGTGGGTTTTCTTGTTTTAAAATACCGTTTGTTGCCCGGTGGGAGAGCTCTTGTGATTTGTAAGTGTGCTCGATATTGCTGAGTTCGTGTCACTGTTGTGGCGTCCCTCTATTTGAACGAATCCATCACATTACAGATTTTGTGCCCTTGTCACAGAAAGCTATGAATTGAACCCAATACCATTGCATATTTAGGCCTCGAAACCAGAATGTCTGGTTCACGTTATATCCGTATAAAAATGTACGGAAGTAAATAATTGGTTTACATATTTACGTTTGTAATATCATATTATAGTGAGCTACTAAATACAAATTGTTACTTTAAAGGGTCAATGTTCACCTTCTGTTCCTTTTAAAGGGTGTAACCGTTGGTTTGAGTTTACAATGACGCAAAAGTGGTGTTTAGTCAAATTTTTACGAGATGATGACACAGGAAATGAAATATCAGTTGTCCCAGCCGGTTGGATTCCTTCTGATGAAACTGCATGCTGGTGGCCACCTCGCAGTAGAAAAAGTGAAGTTCGAAAACTTATAAAAGTGTGTGAGAGTCTTGACAAAGAAACCTCGAGTTTTTTCACCAATATACGCATTATACACAGAAATATTGGTAAGCTGCTTTTAATACCTAGTTTTTCATTTTTTAAATTTTGTTACTTCTATTTGGAATGTTCCTGTGCAATTCCAAAATATCTTAGTTCTGTGGCTCGTACTTCATTGTCTTAAGAGTGAAACGTGTAATTGAATGACGTAGCACGGTGACTCACAAGTAAACCTTACGTTTGGGTGAATCGAGTTGCTGACGGAGACACATATGAGAAAGTAGTACTAAATGTGGTCAGTATTTCAGTGAAGTTATAGGTGCGAAGCTCCAGGGGTTTAGGAGATACAGCTACCAGAACATCACATGGAAGTACAGAATAGTCTTCATACAGTTGGAGGTAAAAGCTCTATAAGACCACTTGTAGCGACAAAAGGTGAATAGCAAATATATGGATACATATTAGGACTAGGAGGAAGTCATATAGTAAGGGTATATCTGACGGCGGCCATCTTGAAATCCGCCATTTTGAATTAAGGTTAAGTTTTTAAAATAGGAATAGGGTCATGTGATACATGATTTAAGGCGCAAATTTAATCAGAAGAACAATGGTGACGTTAATTTTGATTTACG
This sequence comes from Thermobia domestica, assembly GCF_964235325.1. Taxonomy (NCBI): domain Eukaryota; kingdom Metazoa; phylum Arthropoda; class Insecta; order Zygentoma; family Lepismatidae; genus Thermobia; species Thermobia domestica. The sequence continues at coordinate 91,403,667 of NC_137465.1, forward strand.
GGCAATTGGTAAAAAGTTATAGGGAAATTAAATAATGTTGCAGCATATGTATTAGTCCTTTACCCCACCTTGTAAATTTTTTGTTAATAATAATAATTAAATAAAAAGCAGGTGGATAAATATTAGGTCTATGGTAAGAGTTGCCTTGATGGCGGCCATGTTCAAATCCGCCATTTTGAATCAGACAAAGTTTTAAATAGCGAACGAGAAATAGATGTGAACAGGATACAAGAAAAACAACGAAATGGCGTGCAAGTACAGCATCAAACAACTAACATTGTAACGCCAACATTCTATTTTTGATTAACTTCTAGCCTGAAGTCATCTATTGCATTACTCTATTCCCATTTAATTTTGTGCTGAATAATGATAAAGCAAAAATGGGTATACCGTTGGATTTATGGCAAATTTGTTATTATAAGATGTCACTGTTATGCGTTTTGTTTAAAACTTTTGTCTGATTCAAAATGGCGGATTTGAACATGGCCGCCATCAAGGCAACTCTTACCATAGACCTAATATTTATCCACCTGCTTTTTATTTAATTATTATCATTAACACAAAATTTACAAGGTGGGGTAAAGGACTAATACATATGCTGCAACAATATTTAATTTCTCTGTAACTTTTTACTAATTGCGCGTAAACCAAAATTAACGTCACCATTGTTCTTCTGATTAAATTCGAGTCTTAAATCATGTATCACATGACCCTATTCCTATTTTAAAAACTTAACCTTAATTCAAAATGGCGGATTTCAAGATGGCCGCCGTCAGGTATACCCTTACTGTATGACTTCCCCCTAGTCCTAATATGTACCCATATATTTGTTATTCATCTTTTGTCGTTACAAGAGGTCTTATAGAGCTTTTACCTCCAACTGTATGAAGACTATTCTGTACTTCCATGTAATGTTCTGGTAGCTATATCTCCTAAACCCCTGGAGCTTCGCACCTATAACTTCACTTAAATACTGACCACATTTAGTACTACTTTCTCATATGTGTCTCCATCAGCAACTCGATTCACCCAAACGTAAGGTTTACTTGTCAGAAGCCGTCTTCGCTGGTCTTGTGGCTAGCATATGTGCCTTTGGTGCACGGTGTTCCGGGTTTGATTTTCCATGGAAAAAGCCTTTGTGGTTTTGACTGTCCTCGATGTTTCTGTGTTTATGTGCCTGTAATGTCCAGTAGTCCTAGTAAGTTGACGAAAGAAGTTAAACGTCAGGAAGTCTTTAAAAAATGGATAGTGCGTGCTAGGGGTCCCAGTTGGAGACCCTATGTGATTTTTCTGCCTTCGTGTCCTTATGGGTGAAATAATGTAGGTAATAATAAAATGGTATAGGTTAACATGTTAAATAAGTAATCCTGAGTAATTAGGATGTTTAAAAGAGTGAGAATGCTCACCTCTGGGGACGTAAAGCAAGATTTTTGTTTTCAAATTTTTGGCTGAATGAAAAATCCTCTCTCTCCCCAGAGGTCTTCAGAAACACAATATTACCTCAAGAGTAGTTTATACACTAGGCTAAACAAACTCACATTTCGTTGAAATACGGTTATTAGGTATGAAGAAAAAATGTGTGAAGAGAGACGGAATTTTGAAAAATAAATTATACCCAGAAATAACATTATCCTCTCAGAAAACATTTATTCTCACCTTACAGCCTACTTGAAATGTAATAGGACATGTCGAATTATGGAGAGAACTCTCGTGTCACCTGTGTCCCATTTTTTGCCCCGTGTCTGTGGTCCATTTTTAGATGGACTTCGAATATTTCCAATTTTATGCATCCATGACAAGTTTGTGGAATCATTCGAAAGTTTGGTTCATAATTAAAGATATTGCTGTAAGAACCAGGAATCATGGACGTAAGGAATAAACAGCTCCGAAATTTGTCTAAAAGTTTTGAGAAGTTCCAGAATATTCCCAAACTCAGTAACAACCAGTCTCATAGGTAAAGGGTTCTAGGAGGCCAGACTCCGGAAATTTTTTTGTTCCCGCAATCATTAAAGTTTTAGGGTAACAAATTTGAATTTTCAGAATTATAGTAATATTGATTTCCCGAACTCTTCTTCTGTCCCACCCGTTTTTTTCGACCACCCCCCTTAAAACTCACCAACTCGGGCTGTGGCTCTGGCGATAATTATTAGAAGATAAGTGTGGGTTTCATAGGGAAACTGTCAATCATTGAGTAGGTTGAATGTGATAGAATTATTGCATTTTTATTTTATATTTTGCGTGTTACTGTTACTGTTTTGTTTTCTTCTTATATATTTTGTTAGTTTTTAAGCTTCTTTGCGACTTGCGTTTTAACTTAAATATATATACTTTTATTCTTATTTTGTCGAACTTACGTTTGAGCTACAATTTATTTTAATGTGAAGGCTAATCACCATATCCAGACGGGAACAATTAGTCTCGTCATTGACGACCTCATAAATATTAATACATCAATCAATCGACTTAATTTGGATCTATAAGAATATAGCCGATTCATATAAAAGTTTGTGAAAGTTGAAATAAAAGCTCATAAATTACTTCGTTACTGTAGCAACAGTTTGTTTCTAAAAGGAAAAATCACAAGCCCCCCCTTTGTTTCTAAGAAAGCACCAAAGTGCTACTTCGACACTCACCGATTTTGACATTTTCTTTTGCTTACTCATGGTCCTCTTGAAGACACTAACATTCGATTTCTCTGTAGAACTGTGAAAATCATCCTATCTGCCAAGTTATCATTTCATTTCCAGATGCACAAATTTGCCGTGTATTGTTATGCTTATACTATATATTTTTGGCGATGCTTTAATTTCACTTCAGTTCTTGAATGTTAACTAGCTTAAAAGAAAACTCAAAGAAAGGGTTGTTTGCTTTCTCAACTTCATGAAGAATAATCATGGAAAGGGGTGTCATTTAATGTTGGTGTAAGATTCCAATTTGAGAGAGGATTAGGAATGTAGGACAAAAAATCTCTAAATAGTTGAAGTATATGTTTAATCATATTGAATTACACTTGTTTTAGTGCACTTATGGAGACCTCGAACAACTGCATTAACATTTCATCATGTTCTACTTTAATTAAAATTTTAAAATTGCAGACGATCTAAACAGAGCAGATAAAATCGTCGACAGCGTCACAAAGTGTCGTATCTCAAAAAAATCGAAAATTGAGATATTTTACTATGTAGTTGTATACACTGACTTCTACAATTTCCCAAAACGACACATCTGTAATGTGCGTTGTTTTGACGGTGGTGATGACGTCACTGTGTCGTATCTTAAGATGATGCATATAAACCATTTTCACAAACAGTCGTATCTTGAGTTACGACAGTTTGTGAGCAACAAATCTTTCGCAACTGGACAGATACGCCTATATTCAAAGCAATGTGTTTATATATACAAAGTGGCCCAAAAGTAGGTATACAGTCCCGTATTGATAAACTCATTGCTTTTTATATCATTTCTTATTGTTATCCATCAGGTAGACTTAGTTTCTTTATCATTTGTTCCTAATGTATTTTTACTTATATCTTAAGCTCGGTTCGGCCGAAGCAAATAAACTTATAAGCTAGAATGTTATACTTGATCAATGCCAGGCTGTATACATATACGTATATTTACATGGCATGGGGCGTCCTCAGGTTGCGGATCGACATGACATGACATTTTTGAGTTTTACATCCCACGGTTATGCCGGTTAGGCTAAAGGAGACGGTGATTATGAGAAATGAATGAAATGATGGAACGAAGAATGTGGGAAGAAACGGGAGAACCCCGAGGAAACACACGCACACGCTGTTTGTCCACCACAAAGTTCACTTGGTAGGATCAGGGTTGGAACCCGCGACCCCATTAACCAGAAGTGAACGCTCTACTACTGAGCCACAGCGGCTCCAGGTTGCGGATCGAGAAGGCCTTTAGATATAAAGGTTAGATGCGAAGATACTAAATAAGCAGTCGCGGGCAGACAACGGGTGGCCCTCCAGCTTGGGGGTTTGGGTGAGCCTAACAAACTCATCCTGTAATAGAAAAAAAGACACTTTTTCAGAAACAATCACAGAAGCCTCGGACCAAGAGTGATAACTTGGCACGACATCAGCAAAAGAAAATGGACATGAGATTTGGAACATGGAATATTAGAATCCTTTATAGGGAGGCGCGTTAAAATCCGTAACGAATGTTCATGCCTGGATGGACCTAGTAGGAGTTCAGGTTGGTTGCTGTGATGGGGTATGCGGTGCAAACACGTAAGAACGTCAAAGAAATTTCTCTCCGATCCTTTGAATCCAGGCATGAACAAAATGAGGGAGATTCCGTCCACAGTGCTATAAGCACATCTATTAAGCACTGTGGCAGTAATTTTGTACCCTCGCAACTTGAACCGATTGTTAAACTGGCAAGGAAAAAGAACCCATATACCGTTCATTGTGTTAACAGAAGCGATGTATGACACTAGATTTCTGTCCCAATGTCTTTATATTCTGTTAGTTAGACGTGACGAAAATGGAGATCCAATCAATTGGACGGAAATGCGCGAAGTCAAAGTGAACAAAGACTATCCAAACTGCATTCAGTTTAAGACAAGTCATTTTGAGGACACCTACATAACTATTTCCCTGAGAAGAACGCAGATTGAATCCACCAGATAGAAGTTCCTACTTTGCAGACTTGTCAAAAATTATCGCTCCAGAGAAGTACGAGGACTCGTTTCGATTGATTTTTAACGTCCCTTTCAGCAGAGAGGCTATATGAGACGTGGACCTACTGATTAACGTGGAATCCGAACCACATGAGCTCCCGCCGGGAATCGAACCCGGGTCTCCCACGCCTACGAGGACTCGTTATCATTGTGTCCGGGCCCAACTCCAATCATTCAAAACCCTGAACATGTTCAATTGTACAGAAACTTACCACATTAGCCATCCTTCTCAAGTTCAATATCAAAGCATGCAATTTGCAAATTACTTTGCAAGATTTTATATTCTGGCAATGACAACTTGATAGCATTATTTTATGTTATGGTTAGTATGCTCTTAATATTGTGTTTTTTGTGTGTTCTCAGGAATTTCGTTTTACCCTCAAGAATCTCAGGAAGCATTTGTTAAATTATTTTGTGTAATAAACACGAAGTTTTTTAATAAAAGTGCAATATATTCCGATTGTTCATCTATTAATGTAGTTCTCAGTATAAAAAAATATGCGTCGTATCTTTCATACAAGAGAGGATTACCATCGTCACAAACTGTCGTATCTTTTTCCCGCCAAATTTTCCACAAGCTTTTACAGGCAAATTCCATAAAACTTTCTACACTGATTTCTTATGATTTAAGTTATAAGTTGGTAAATTTTCTCTCCTTTCGGTAAAATAGATTTTGAGTTATGGCTGTTCAAAGTTGTGTGAAAACCTAAAAATCGCTCTCCTGAAAAGTTTAGAAAACTGAGATACGACAGTTTGTGACGCTGTCGACGAAATGTGCAACAGGTATGAAGATGGGTATAGTTCTTCAAACTTATTGGCAGATTCTGAATCTGAAGAACGAGGCAAAGGCTGTCGCGAAAGGAGGCCACTTCTAGATATATGCGAGTATGAAGCGCCATCACCCAAGAAAGCAAAGAAGACTGCAGAGTCAAACAGTGAATTTTACAATACGGGTAGTAGCAGTTCGGAGCCCATCAAATATCCAACACCTCCAAGGCCTCAACAAAAAGATAGTACTCGAAGAGAGCAGGCTGATGTGAAGGGCCAACCTTGCACGAACCTCACCCGCAAGCTTGATCATGTTATCGGTAAGAAACGTATCATGCTCCTTAGTTTAAAAAAAAAAAAAAAAACGATATGTTGTGATACCTTGTTGTCAGACACGTACGCAAGAATTTATTTCGTGCTGGGAGGGATCAAAAGCTTTTCGAAGGGATCCAAATACCATTTGAGGCTAAAGAATATTAGAATTTGTAAAATTACCCCTAAAATTAGACTAAATTTGCAGAGAAGTCAGGATTTCAAAGATCCGGACACCCAGGACCTGCCTATGCTGCTGCTTGTTCTCATCTGAAATTTTCTGAGAAATTTAATGTTGAGAATGTTGTTTTATCACATTTGACAAGAAGAAAATGTTGCTTTATCACATTTATTGACATTTAACAAGAAAATGTTTTTGCTTTATCACTTACCCAACGAAGTTATGATTTTTTTTTTCCACCACCACTTGGTCTAGTGGCTGTCACGTTTTTCTTTGGTGCGCGTGGTCCCGGATTCGATTCCTGGTGAGGGTAGTGTTGAACGAAAAATGTGGTTCGGATTCCACTATAATCAGTTGTCCGACGCTAAACCCAACATTAACTAACTTTTTCTTTTAGGGGACTAAGGCTGTGACACAGGCAAAATGATCCCAATTATCAGATCTGGCACTTGTGTCATAGAACTCTCTTAATTCTAGAGCTTCTGTATATTTTTTGTAGTTCCGTCGGTGGTACATTTTTCCTGCCCTTTAATCTCTCTAGAATTTCAATATAAACAAGGATTATAAACTAATTTGCATCTTCTTAGGGTAATCTCTGAGGAGGTTAAGTTAAATTAGCTGTGAAGTTTCATTGACCGCACTCCTGAACTATATTTTACGAAAAAATTAAAAAAAAGTTTTAAATATCACAAATTACAAAACATAAATAAGAACATTTCGATCCCTTCCTGCGACAGTGAGCGAGTGATGAAAGAATGAGGAGAAAAGCGAGACGCTATGTTTCAATATTCATAATCCTACTAAGAAGGAGGGGGAATTATTTACCGATGGCAGCCCAATTCCTTGGCAATAGTCACTTTCAGCCGGTTGCATCCGATGGCTTCGACACCTCGTTACTTTTAGGGTGGAAAGGTGTGGGAAATGTGGCAGATGTAGGAGAGACACAACGAGAGGGGTTGAATGTCATTAGTTTTCTTCATAATTATATTTTATATATATTTAGGTGTTCCAATGTTGATGGCTTTGGCAAAAGGGGGATAAAAAACGTGTCAAAATAGTTACATATTTCAACTTACAATATTTGGGGTATACATTTATTGCTTTTTCATTGTAACCCTATTCTAATTTTCTTTTTGTAGATTTACAACAAAAGCTTCTGGAGAATCAGAAAAAATCAAATAAAGTGTTAATTAACTTGACAGTTATGCTGCAAGAGGTTTTCCAAAATGGAGTACAGGAAACACAATCCAAAGAAAATAGTGTTTATTCCTTAGTCTCACAATCGTTCAATAAGCTGCCACTCGACAGTGTTGAGGATATGAATGATTTGGAAGCGGAGTTGGCCGAAGATTCGAATTTGATGGAGATTATGGTAATTCATACGTTTAATGGTTCTTGGATTTACAAAAATTAGTACAGTAGAAATAATTCAAATACTCATAAGAACATATACTAAAAACGGGAGAATTCGTCACTCGACCAAATACCTGCGTGTATTTGTGGCCTAAATGGTTAGTTCTCACTTATGAGAGAGATTTGTGTTGGATTACCGGCAGCAATGCATGTATCTTAATCCATTATGTGTTAAACTGTAGGTCGATATGAGATACTCTCATGATAATCACCGATGGTTAAACTAAACATTTCAACTATAACTAATGGTTTTCATATTAGTTTTATACTTTTTTTTCATGGCAGTGCTTTTTCTTCATCTAATTGCAGAAATGAATAAGATTTGCATTGAAAAATAATATAGAAATACCTTCTTACCCTTAAACGGTTCGATCTGTGAGAAAAATGTACAGGGCTTGATTACGCTAGCCAGGATCATAATACTGTGCGTTCCTTATACCAAGTACAGAATAAAACCCTTGTTGAGCTTAGCAAATATACTAGTTCGGTGTGTCAACATTTCTATTACTTCGCCTATAAACTTTCTGAGAAATCTCTTTTTGGAATATTTTCTACATATATATTTAGTAAGCATCAATGAGAGTGATATTGAATTACGTTGGGAGCCAAATGGCTAACATGCTTACCTTCGTAATTTCGGATTCGATTTCCAGTTTAATTTTAGATATCCATGATAATCCTGCATCGTGGGAGAATTGGGATGCTGTTTAAATTAAGGGGTAGCAGATTCCAGTCATGTAAGTCATAAATAATAAAACTTGGAAGCTGACGACCTGGTCTCTTCTGTTCAAAGAATTTTAACTTAAAAATTTTAACTTTAACTTAAAATAGTAAAATTTAAGTTGTGTTGATGTTTATTATGTGCAAATAACACAACCGCCTTCTTCCGATCAACAATATCTTGAATTGTCTAACAGTTTTTTTTTTTCAAGATTATAAATTTTACGTTTAAATAAGGTTAAATTTTATTACCCCAAATCACTCATAAATTTTACTGGAAAAATTGATTAGACAACTCTTTGCTTTAGGTTGCACATGCAAGAACTCGTTATTTATTTCACGAAATATAGCTGAGCGAGCGAAAGAGGTCAGCAGCCCCCCAGAGGTCGTTGATTTCTACCTTTAGCACAATTTAGACAAAAAATAATAAAATAAAACAAAAAATACCCTTGACAGCCGAAGAACTAGGTGTTGAAGTCACTGTGCGACCCAAAGTAAATTTTTGCCATCTGTGAGAACTGAAGATGAGGTGAAAATAATGTTTTTGATGCAGAAAGTTATTTTTTTTTAAAGAGGGATCCTTAAAAGTTGAAATTTCATCAGTGATAGTAGTTATTACATTGCCTTGAGTCTCTTGTTTGGATGTTGTATTCTATATTTCACACTGTTACAAAATATGTAGCAAGCCCACAATCAAAAGGGCTAGGGATACTGGCCTCAAAATATCGTGTGGCCCCTTAACATAGGGACCTTTACTATAGGAAAATATAGATAGACCTTCAGTAAACATAGTCATTTTGCACCCCTAACTTTTCCTATCCTCAATTTTTTGTGACCTGCTGTGGGCTGCTATATAGCTATTCGACGAAGGACAACGTAAGCTACGTTTAGGAACGAAGCTTAAGTGAATACTGACAGATTCTTCGTTAGTTGCTAATATTTGCACATTGTTAAATGTTAACTGATTAGTAGTAGTAAGTTCTATTTCAAAAGCTTCATTCTGTTTCCTACAGAGACAGAAGTTAATGGAAATAGGAGGAAATAAGGCACCAAACATTATCCGAAGGATATGTCGAAAACTCCTCACAGACCAAATAGCTTCTAACTTCAGTTGGGTCGGAAGGAAAGGAAAGAAATCTCTCACGAAGACTTATCCCAATCTGAGTAAACTTTTAATTTGTAAGTATTAATTACTTTTGCTTTTACTTTGCGAAAAACACAGCTTTAGAGAATGCAATCTAACTTCATTTCTCTCATTCCATTTAATTTGCGAAGGGATTTTGTTATACTGCTTCAATGGACCAGCAGTCAGTGACAAATGTATTTGTAATATAACTTGTGGAATTACATTGCACATAAAAATACAAATCTTAGTCGTTTAAAAGAAGACCCAGGCTTCTGAGAACATCAATTTTGTAGATATCTCATAAGTTTCAAAATACATTTACAACAGATAAGAGATCAGTTAGCCAAAAATGTGTCAAGTGGCGTAACCAGAATGTTTTTCCCGGAGGGGGGGGGGGGAGGGGCATGGCTCCTTACTTATGAAAATTGGAAGAACCTTTTAGGAAGGCCTTCATCCTAATGCTTTTATAATACCTTAAGTTCCGCTTCCCCTGCCCTCACGTCCACGTTGACAATAATAATAATAATAATAATAATAATAATAATAATAATAATAATAGAATAGAATCCGTAAAGATTCCATAAAGAAATCATGGTCAGTAGCCTAGTTGGATCTCTGGACCTTTAATTTTAGTAGCAAACAGAACACCAGCAAATACTCGAAATTAAATGAAATTCTGTACTTTCTCACGTATAAGTCGCACTTTTTTTTCGGAACTTTTGGATCCAAAAGGTGGTCGAGTCACACAATAGTGTCTTTTTCCTTGCATTTTCCACTTTGTTGTTTTCGTGCAACATGTCTTTCAAGTTTCTAGTTTCTTGCCTTTGTGCTCATTGTTAGCCCAACACGTAACAAGATATTAGTAAAGTAGTTAATAATACGTGCTTTTGGTGTTTCTGTGCGGACTTGTTGTGGTGCTCATTGTGCATTTTTTTTTCACATCAGGTTACGTTTTCCAAGATATGGCTGCAAAAAGACATTCGTACAATGCTGAGTTCAAGTTAAAGGTTACCGGATGAATAAAACTTGGAGCAATTACTTTATGTATAAGGTATCATTTTTTCTAAATTTCGAATCCAAAAATCATGGGGAAGAATGAATCTAATTTAGCGTCCCAGGTTTATGCACCAAGGCTAAGTGTGATGGTGATGATGATAATGAGAATTGAAGGAACTCGTGGAATGAAGAAAGTGAGAGGAAACGGTAGAATCTTAAGAAAACCTACGCACAGGGTGTTTGTTTATTAATTACAAGGCTCACTTGGCGTGAGTTGGGATCGATCCAGGGTCCACGTACTAGAGGCAAATGCTCTACCACTTAGACACTGCGGCCCCTTAGCAAAGTACTCGAGCTTGTTTAAATACGCATACAGTGATTTTAAATTAACTGAGAAAATTTTTGGATTGTTTCACACCCTCAATAACTTTCACGGTTTTCTCTTTGCTACTCATACCTCTGGATAAAATACAATAACACGAGTTAAAATTTTGTTCTTGTCAGTATTTCCACGCTCGCTCTGCAAATGTAACGATCTATCCTCATCAAGGGTTCATACCCTCGCCAGAACTAATTTTAATGTAGAAAGTAGAGAAAGAAACGGAACCAGTAACATTGTTTCGAAAGAAGCGTATCAGGGTTGAATAGCAACGATTAAAATAAAAGTAACGGAAGATGTCCAATAGTCACTTTGGAGTGGGTAATATATGCTTGTCCTTGTACGTAGAAGTTCAACAATCGCTTAAGATTAGAACCTTAAGGATACCGCTTCTTCTTTGTGTTGTTTTTTACAATACCTTAATACAAGAGTTTGCTCTGAGAATCTTAACAATTCAAACATTAATATTCCATAATACTGGCTTTTCATATATATATAAAGAAGAACTTATTGCGTCAATAATGTTAATTACTTGAAACAGTACAAAAATAGTTTACATTAATGAAGCTATTCAATTAAAGAAACATATAGCGCAAGTTGAGAGGTTTCTATATTACCCAATATCACAGGGGTTCAGGGATTTTATTACATCCTGGCATTAGATCATATTTTTAAAAAATCGATGGGTGGACGAAATATAGTCACTAAATGGGTCAAATGCAAACACCACTGAAAAGGTTATGCGTAAATTTAGGTAAATTTATTACACTATTCTCGTCTAGTAAAAAGAATCAGAGGGTCAGCTTTGGTTTGAGGATGGCCAGGCCCCCCTGGCTCCCTCTAGTTACGCCTATGGTTAAGTAATGCATCGATACTCTACCTGAATATTTTAATGATTCGAATAAAAAAATACCCTCTGCCAATTATCATCTCTAGTTTAGAATGTCGCGAAACCTGGTAATTATAAACAAAATCATTGCAAAAAGCTGTACTAGTTAAATTACACTGTTCAACAAATTTTGATCGAAAGTATGTAAATTCTTTAAAATTGCGATTTTTACATTCATTTAAGCATAATATGAAAGGAAATGATAATAGAAGAATTTTCTTAGCTCAGGTTGTGAAAAAACGCCCTTGTACAACAGTAGCTGTATATATACAAATGTATTAATATTTATAGAACATTTAAGCAAAATCCTTGTATAAACCTACATTTCACTTTTTTATCTATTTCACTGTGATGTGATAAGCTGGGGAGTTAAGAAGTACCCTAACCTATAGCTTTCTATACCTTGTACTCCTTTTTTCAAAATTGCGCAAATATCAGTTTCATAGCGATACAGAAAATAAAGTAACCGTGGCCAAGTTAAACATTAACAATTCCGTAATAAAAATCAGTATTAACATCAAAACATGAAAAATATGTACAAATACCTTTTTGTGCAAGAACTACACTGCAATGTAGACAAAAGTTTCAAGTGATCCCTTGTACAGGATTATGTTTATTTTGTTTTAAGCGTCTTCGCTTCGCTTGCCTTTTGTAGCTTACATCTGGAGCATCCCTTGCAATAGTCCAACAGTAGTCGGCCAATGTTAGAAATCCACTTTCCCTCATATCTCTTCTCCATGGCTGCAATATCTTGATGGAAACGCTCACCATGTTCGTCACTCACTGCTCCACAATCTTCGGGAAAGAAGTCTAGATGTAAATGAAGAAAGTGGAGTTTCAGAGACATATTGCAACCAAGATTTTTGTAGCACAATAACAACTTTGCTACCAGTTGTTTGTAATTTGTTGCTCGGTGTCTTCCCAAGAACTGTGAACAAACACTCTTCAAGCTTTCCCACGCAGCTTTCTCCTCACCTTGGAGAATTTCGTCGAACTTGTGATCTTTGAATAGTTGCCTAATCTGTGGCCCTATGAAAACACCCTCTTTAACTTTGGCATCACTTAATCGAGGGAATTGTCCTCTTAGGTACTTATAGGCCTCATCCTCTTGGTTCATGCTCTTAACAAAATTTTTCATAAGTCCTAATTTAATATGTAGAGGGGGAAGCAAAATTCGGTTACGATCTACCAGTGGTTCATGCTGCACATTTTTCACTCCCGGCTGAAGAGTTTCTCTGGTACTTCAATCACTTGTGCGGTAATGAGATCCACGATCTCTACTGTCTCATTCACATATAAAGCAACAATACTTTGTATACCCTAACTGCATACCTAGCAACAGTGTTATTACTTTAAGGTCACCACAAATGAGCCACTGAAAATCGTAATATTTAATGGCTTGAAGTAAACGTTTCAAGTTTTCATAAGATTCCTTCATATGAACTGCGTAACCTACAGGAATTGAAGGAAGTTCATTTCCAATATGTAAAAGCACTGCCTTTAAACTCACCTTGGACGAATCTATAAAGAGCCTCCACTCCGTAGGTTCGTAATTAATTTTAAGTGCCCTCATGAGACCATTTACATCTGTACATGCCTCAAGTGTGTCTTCCATAGTAAAAAATGAAGTGAACATCTTCTCCCTATTCCGATACACTGAAATATTTACTTTTTCCTGCAATAAATTCCATTGCTTTAAGCGTGACGCTAAAATTTCGGCTTTGCTTTTCGAGAGGTCCAAGTCTCTGATTAGATCACTTAGTTCCTCTTGAGTAAGTCTATGTGGTTCACATGGAGGTTCTTCTACAACAAACGTAGGGTCCTTCGAAGTACTTGATTCAGGAGCTTCAACTTCTTGATCATCATCAGAAAGAAGATCGTATTCTTTAGGTGGGTCAGGAACAGGTTGTCCTTCTCCATGTGGAACAGGGCGCATTGCAGAAGGAATGTTAGGAAAGATAAAGGCCGGCTTCTTCTTCGTGGAAATTCCCTTCTTGACGGAAGGAACCATACAAAAATAACAGTCTCTGATGTGGTCGCTTGGCTCCCTGCAAATCATGGGCACTGCAAAAGGCATTGAGCGCCCCTTCCCATTAATCCAATTTCTTCGATTGCTGGCACAAGTGTTACACACAATGTTGGGTGCCCAAGATTTATCTTGGTCTCCAATTTTACAACCAAAGTAATATTGATAGACTTTTCTTATTAGTGGTGTTATAGTCTGCTTTTGTGAGGAAAATGTCACTTCCCCACACACGTAGCAGAAGCTATCCTCACTGTTTACACAATTTCGCGGTATTTTTGTTTATTGAAATCCTCAAAATGTCACTTGAAATAGTTTCGACAACTATTTAAAAATATACATTCGAAATACCAGTATTTTTGCGTAGCCTACTTGTAGTTCAAGGTGACCAGAACTTTTATTTTAAAAAACGGGACGCATACGAATCGGCGACGGGGAGGAGGGGGAGGGTGCTTCCAACATTGCATTTCGAGTCTCAGCACTGTTTTCAATTTACAAAATACACAAGTAAGAATGATAACACAGCGTTTCTAACTTAAGTACTACCCAAAAAATACTTTTAACTACTTCAATACTCAGAATTCCCACTTGAACCACAGAACACTCAAGTCTCATTTGAATATTCAGAAGTTCTAGGCACGGCTGAAACTTCCCAATGAGTGTTGCTACGGAAGAGTGTAGAATTAGCATTGACCATTTATATTTTGAATAATAATTACGGGACGTCTGGGTCATGTTTGCTTAAAAACGGGACATTTAGGCGTCTCGTTTGAGAATCAGAAAAAAACGGGATAACGGTTGAAAATAAGGGACTGTCCCGGCTAAAACGGGACGTCTGGTCACCTTGTTGTAGTTATATTTTTATGTCCTGCACTACACAAACGTCACACCCAAAACGCTGATAACTGCACTAAACCTGTATTTTCTAACAATAGCAGAACACTACTGTGATAAGGAACACAATGAAACCAAGCGTACATATAGCTTCTCCAGTGTTGCCGGATCAGTGTAACATTTTACCCCAAACGAAGCGAATATATTTATTTTTAAAGCGTTATTATTAGACATGCCTGTAAAACGAAAAGTAGAGATAATATTCAAAAATAACTTTCAAATTCGTGACCAGCAACACAAAGTCAATAAGAATTAGCTGATTTTGTTCAATTTACATTTTCGTTGTTGAACAGTGTATCTGCTCCAAATTTAAATTTCTTTTACTTGTAGTAACCATGTAAGAAAGTATGAAAAACTGTACTGCAGCAATAATAAATTTATTTTACTTGTAAAATGTTAACAGTAACTATGTAGGAAAAGGCATCAAGCGTAAATTATGTCCATTTCAGAAATGTAAAATTTATATCAAATTAATTCATATTTAATATTGATGTATTTGTCTTTTACATATACAAGCCTTTCACTAGAATATCTTCGTAGTTCCTAATATGTATTATAATTTATATTCTTTGCTTTAGTTTCTTTTTCTGTAGTTTAACGTTCCTTGGTTATGCCTTGGTGGTTAGGTAGACTGGGACCTACTGATTGTAGTGGAATCCGAACCACTTTTTTTCGTTCAACTGTACCCCCACCGGGAATCGAACCCAGGACCACGCGAACAGAATATAAGCGTGCTAACCATTAGACAAAGCGGGTGTCTTCTTCCCTTTAGTGGTATTTGTGTTTAAACTAGTAAGTGTGTTACTTTTAGTACATTAATTTAAAAAAATACGTATTTTTGAGGTTCTAAATTTTAAAAAAATTATTTTGTTCACTGAACAGCTTCTGTCATGGAAAAGAGGATAGATGGGGTGACGGAAACATTTATAATTGATGTAGTTGGAAGGTGGTTATCTCAAGCTCCTTTTCGAGGAGAACAAAGCCGAAGGAAAAACAGCATGTAAGTATATATTTTGTTGCCTAAATTAGTATGCAGAGGGGAAAAATTTTGATTATAGGTAGTTACATGGTGAGACATTTAATAGAACAATTCAATTCTAAAACAAAACATACACCTCTGTAGTCGCGAGTGTTCTAAACAACACGTTACCAGCAATGTGGATTTCAAAGTATCCATGTAGTAGCGCCTGTTCTGTTCATGGTTCTGGCGGAGAAATCTATTGTATTCAGAATCTCGGGAACATTCCGGAAGCAATATCCACGTAGTTCCTTCATCTTGACGAGATGTGGACCCGGTCGTACGATTCTCACTTCAAACATCATTCCAAAAAGTAGTGTTTAACGTCCCACAGTTATGCGCCGATTACTGAAGACTGTGATGATGAGAAATGAATGAAGAAAGTGGGAGAGAACGGGAGAACCCCGAGAAAAACCCACGCATACGGTGTTTGTCCACCACAAAGCTCACTTGGCGTGAGATTTGATCAAACCAGGGACCCTGCACACTAGAGGTGAACGCTCTACCGCTGAGCCTAGCTGCCTCTACATAATGAATTTATTTGTACTCTTCTTGTTTACAAACATAGACGAGAAGCTGACAAGTTGAAACTGCGAAAATGAAGTCGTCATAGAGGTGTTTATGTATAGAACGAGGTTTAGGGAGACGGTGATAATGAACGAAATGGAGGAATGAAAGGTGGGAGGCAACGAGAGAACTCCGAGAAAACCCTCGCACATGGTCTTTGTCCACGACACAGTTCACTAGTGCGAACTGGGTACAAACAAGGGTCCCATTCATTACTATTTGTTTATACAAATAAGAATATATGCATATGTTAGGGATTTTATAGCTTTTGACAAAAGATTTTTCTAGTAAGATAATTGTTAAGTGCTGGCGCCGTTTACTTGAAAATTGAATATTCCATAAATTTCAAGATAAGAGATGAGTGTTATAGATTAATAATTGAAAATGTGCAGAGACATTTACTAAACCGCAACATAATATATGTGTGGAAAAATTATTTTCACGTACTATTAGAATTCTTGTAGCTTCCCATTTTCTGTATTGCTAGTGTTCGCAATCCTAGTTTCTGTTCCCGGCTAATACACAGATTTTGTGGTGTTAACTGAACGTTGTGAAGGAGATTGTAAATTACCGGCTTGTCGTACTATCGGCAAGGAATTTTCTTAAACGGAAATTCCATATGATGATTACGTCCGTTTCACCGCAGCGGAGTAGTTGATTCAGCTGAGAGACGGATGAAACCTAATACTCGCAAACTTACTGATCAACGAACAAATCAGCAATACTAATCAATGCAGCAGTAGGTTAGATTACCTGTCAGCCGAATGATTTTAACTCTTCCGTGCGTTTCCCTAAAACTTGTGGAGATGTGTTGAAAGACTTTATCTTCTTGTTTTCTCAAAACCTAAAGCACTTCAAGATAAATAAAATTATATCTTCAGACGTTTCCTATAATTGTTCAACACAAAGTGTGAAATCAATCTTTTTCGTTAAAATGTATTTCCAACGTCACTATTTATGAACCATAACATAAGTTTCCATAAATCCGGAATTTGAAGATTTAATTCCTTTCGGAATGTATATGAAAAGGATCATAACTCATGACTTTTCTTTACGTCTTTGTGCATGAAGGTTATGAAGAACGGAATATAATCGTATTCTTATTTGACTGTTGTGTACAATTTGCTTGTATATGGTGTACAATTAGAGTATGCACAGTCATTCATGCGAAACGATTTCGGATCACATTGTCTTATTGCCCCTTCCCTATACAATGTGTTATTGCCTTTAAGAAAAAATATGAGTACAAAAGCAAACCTTTAGACTCTGACGATACTAATTTTTTGAGATAGGATAATAGATACAATGACATCCCAAATGTTGGAATAGGAAAAAATAAGTACATTTTTTTACAGCTTAGTTTCAGCATAATAAAGTTTATTTAATGAATTTAATTTTCTTCTAATTTTGCATTTAGGCTAATGGAGAAAGAAACAGCAGAGGCACAACCTACTAATGAAGAAAATCCTGTTAATGATTAAAGTGATTTTATACGTACCAACAAACATTTTGAAATTAACATATAAAAAGAAAAATCGAGAACAATAATTAACAAGCATTAAGTGCATGTGTTAGTGATGTGAAAAATGTGGTTCAAATGCTGTGTGGAGCTAAATATTTACTTTACTAAACTTATTGTTAAACACATTGTTTCTGAAATGAGAGATTATAGTAATATACAATCAGAGGGATGCTGATGAAAGTAATTGTTACTTGTAAATTTGTAAACTATATATTTTTATGCAATAAATATCCATAAAACACTTCAGTCAGCAATATTATATAAAACAATTATTTGTCTTTTGGATACTATATTTTTTACGCTTAATAAATATTCACAGAATCTATATATATAAAAGAGAACGTACAAATCCTTTGTTAGCTCATCACGCTAATACGGCTGAACCAATTTCTTTCATTTTTGGGGGGTTATTAAGATTTGGACCCTAGATGGTTTTTATCATATCACTTTAATTTTCAATTACCAGTGTCTTGAGATAATTGACCATTCAAGTGTCCATAACGTACAAATCCTTTGTTAGCTCATCATAGCTAAATCTAACCGTATTTATATGCAACCCACATGACCGTGTCACTCGGCGGGTTAACATAAATGACAGGCGATATAATGTTAACATTTACTGCAATCTTCTATGGTTTTTATCATATCACTTGAAAGCGAAAAAGTAAAAATTATCTAAGTAACAAAGTTTATTGCGTTCCGGGGTGACCCCAGCGAAGCGGGGTGAACGCTGCTAGTATTTAATACTAATAAAATTTCAACATTCAGTGAATATTTAATAAGCGCTCAAAACAATAAAAATAAATATTTGCAAATATTTTTTCAATTATATTACATGAATATTTAATAAACTTATGTAAAATATTTCTTTTTGGCTTAATAAATATTCATAGAATATTTCATAATGATATAATTTCAACATTTAATGAATATTTAATGAACAGTCAAAAATAATAAAAAAATAATATTTGCAAATATTTCTTCAATTTATCAAAAATATTACATGAATATTTATTAAACTTGTGAAAAATATTTCTTTTTTGCTTAATAAATATTCATAGAATATTTCACAGTGATGTAATTTCAACGTTCAGTGAATATTCAATGAACTGTCAAAAATAATGACAAATAAATATTTGCAAATATTTCTTCAGTTTATCAATAATATTACATGAATATTTATTAGGTTTGTGAACAATACTTCTTTCTGGCTTAATAAATATTCATAAAATATTTCATAGTGATATAATTTCAACATACAATGAATATTCAATGAACAGTCAAAAGTAGTGCAAAATAAATATTTGCAAATATTTATTCAATTTATCAAAAATATTACGTGAATATTTATTAAACTTGTGAACAATATTTCTTTTGGCTTAATAAATATTCATAGAACATTTCATAGTAACATAATTTCAATATTATATAAATATTTATTTAACTTGACAACAAAATTTTTCTTGGGTGATTAAATATTCATAGAATATTATGAAAACATAATTTCAATATTCTATGAATATTTATTCAACTTGTGAATAACATTGATTTTTGCGTTAATAAATATTCGTAGAATATTCATAGTAACAATTTCAATATTCAATAAACAATCAATGGGCGGTCAAAAATAGGCCGATTTTCAACATTCTATAAATATTAGAAATTCAATATGTGCGGTGTTTCACAATATTCAAAAAATATTATTTCAACTTTCAATGCTGTTAGGGTTGTAAAGATAGGGAAAATTTCGGCAGAAGGGATAATATTTTTTTTTATAGTTCGGCTCTCTTCGATCATGACGACATTTGCAGAAAACATTGCCAATATTGACAGGTTACTTTTCAAATATAAATTATAATTTTACTATTGCAGGGTTGCCAGTTAAGAAATAAAAAAATCGGATTTTCCTCTAAAAAAGGGATATTTTCGAATATATGGGTATATAATTTCCCAACGGTACCAGTTACCGGAACGATTGTTACATTTTCAGAAAGTACGGTCATCGACGAATAGAAAGAGGTATAACACATTGCACAACGATAAATAGGGACGTGATTATGCGTTCCTGAACAAACCTAACAAAATAAATGTGAAAAACATGATTTTTTAAATATAAATTCCACATTTACTGGCAACCCTGAGCTACCAGCTAATTTTAAGTGTGATATTCGTTTTCAGCGCCTCGATTTCTATAAGGATTGGCTACTTTTGTTTCTATAAAAAAATCACTGTAGACCAGTGTTATTAATTCTTGGAAACAACACTTCGTGGCTTTATTATCATTAATTGTTTAAAAACATCTTTAGCCTAAGTATAAGAAAGGTAAGTTCAAGTTACATATATTCAGCATGCTCTACTGAACGAGCAAGACATGAAGTAATGCGATTTACTGTAACCATTGGGAACGCCTCCAACGTATCTGGAATGATCATCTCTACAGTAGACAATTATGTGTTTCAAGTCATCTAGTAGATATGTTGAAAAATGTGTTGGAGGCAACTGCCCTTATTAGTAGCTGACACATGCAAGGAACATGGGAGTGTCAATTCTGTGACATTTCTGATTAGTATGACGCTCACTCTCATTAAATACTCAAGATAACATTTGGAGTATTTATGAAGATTCACCATCATATTCCGCGCCTCCTAGGGCGCTGCCTTACTTTGACACAAAATTTGTTTCCATTCTATAATTCAATGTGTTTTATTCACATTTGAAATTTGAAACATGCAAGGTCTGTTAAATCTATAAGCAACATCCAATTTTCCTTTTGAACGTTTGTAACTTTTCGTTATAATACAGTTTGAACTTTTAATATAGGGTGTTTCTAATAGAAGTTTTCCAGTAAAATAACACCCATTTCTTACTTACTTGTACTTTTTCTTTCTTACTTTTTCATTTTTTCTTTCTTTATTTCTTTTTGTCCAGTTGCGTTACTAGTTAGTCTAGTAGGGAAGGTATGACCTACGCTACCTTCTGGGTCTATTAGAATGTATTTCAGATCAGAACGTCCAATGAACACTACCGAATTTGCAACCGAATCACGCGGAAACAAAGCATATGTTAAACGTTTGGCATTATCGTAGATGTGTCTCGGAGATCTACATTTCTATTGGAGGTTGAATATTTTATTCGGCCACAAAGTTTCGTATTCATTTTGCAAATGACTTAAATGTTTCAACTATGACTATGAATATCAATGTTTCAACTATGTTGTAAATGACTATGAATGTTTCAAGCATCTTCTATATATTCATGTTATTATTATTATTATTATTGTTATTATTATTATTATTATTATTATTATTATTATTATTATTATTATTATTATATTTCTCAGATCTAGACCTGTGCGATATATCAATATCAATATTGACTGACGTATTTCAACATTTGATATCGTAAACATGTCGACATCGATATATCAACATTCTAAAACCTCAGCCTTGACGGTAAGAAACACATACTTATATTGGTATGTACTTATATTGATGCCCACGATATTTGAGGCTGTCTCGTTATACAGATCTATTGCCGTCTCGTTATCAAGACGAGACGAGACACATTAAAAGTAGCCACAAGATGCACTAAACTAGCAGACGAGATGCACCCCTGTCGTAAAAATATTCCACATTACTCCTTACATTTCTCATGGCTTCCGCTTTCCAGTCTAATCAGGCTATGATTTCAAAGCGAGTTAGAATGAGCTGAACGAGTGAGATATTTATCAAACTCGACTCGACTCGAAACACGACCTCAAACTATTGACTCGACTCGGAACTCGAGTTGAGTTGAGTCTTAGCCCGCCGCGTGCTCATCCCTAGTTTACAACTAGGGTCCCATCTCTTTATCTTACATGGGACGTCCGCAAGTCTGCTACGAGACTGGTGTCCCTTATTTTGTCTCTCTTTCCGTTTCGTCTGGGTGTTTGCTTTTGTGGTGTTAGGCTTTTATCAGAAACCTTTACATTATCTAACCTTTATTATCTTTTATGAGATTTTATTTTGTAAAAATGAGAGAAACTGCTTTCCTCATATATCTGTTTCTTACGATTTGTCTTGTTTGAACGGCTTAAGAAGGATCATTTCGTAACTTTTTATGTCACCCATTGCCCTCACGATAACAAAACCGTCATTCTTAACAATTTATTTTATTCTCTTATTTGCAGTTTGGCACACTGCTATATTTGTAAGAAAATTGAGGTTTGGTCCAACGCCTTTCTAATTCTCAACCACCCCAACGACTGTATTTTTGGGTTGCCTACTATTGCAGGAAACTGAGAATTGCAGGAGGTAATGCACTTTTGGAGTCGTTTAGACATTGTAGGTCGGAATACAACTAACCATGAAACATAAAAGAGTAAGGATACCCGAAAGAAACGAAACTGAAAGATAATCGCTGTGTTAGCATTTAGTTTAAGGAATTCATTTGGAAAAGTTTCGGGATTTTTCTACCTTGACTCTCTTGTTTCAACATCACGAACACAGAGAATAAAAGTATAAAGAAAGGAATTACACTTATAGATAAACAATTTTGCGGTAAGAGAATCAGTAATATCCTTAGGTATAGGACGTTCGCGAAACGATTCCTCACATGAAAGTATGGAAAATATAGACCAATGTAGTTGTATAAATGCTTTCTTTCGAAGATATAGCCCCCCGAAAATTATTATTATTATTATTGTAAAAATATGGCTCAAGTCAATAGTAATATGTTCGATCTTACTCGGGTAAAAGAACATAGTGGTCATTTCAGCCATAGAGAGCGTTAATATTCCATTACATATCGGTTGCGCACTAGTTTAAAGTTTCTGGCTCTAATTTTTAACTTAAAAGACTGCATGAATTTCCTCTTGTGCTTTCACACTAAACTTATCACCTGTAAATACACAGGTACGGTTGGAATGAAATTTACGGTTCAAAATAGTAATGTGGAGTTTTTACCCGACCTTAATCCGACATATGGTTTTTGAGTTATGATCCCTTATTTTATCGATCCTACCAATTTGCGACGGGTTCCAGCTCCGAAATAACGCATTTATGCATTACCATTGGTCTATATTTACCATCATTGTTGAGTGTAAAGAATCACTTCCCAAAATTTGTTGTTTCAAACACCCTGTATGTACCTCCGAAGTAGTATGCAGAGAGGGAAGCAACATGGAGGGGCTGCCGCAATTCGAAGCATGAATGAAGGAGAAGCAGGAAGACAAAGATTGTTAAAGCACGAATGCTTGGACAAAGCTCCTGGTCAGTCTGCGGAACAAATAGAATCAGGATATCCCTTCTCCTCGTCTGAAAGTTGGTCTAGAACCAACAACGGCAAAGGAAAATGAAGCTTTCTAGTGGAGGGAGAAGTGGGTTTTGGAATTCTGCTAAAATGGTGATCTGAAGCTGATACGGTACCAGGCTACTATTTATGCTACCTCGTTCAACGTTATGTATCTTCTTTATTTCCTTTTAGCCTTGCAATACAGACCTGTATCTCATGTTTCTTGCATCCTCAGCAGTGATGCCTGAAAAGTAGAAATAATTACCTGTTATCCATTATCTTCTAGAATGGGATTCATGAAAGTAAAGAAGACACCTTCGCGAATATTCTATCAAACAACAATTCATACTACATCTGCAAATCTGACAATATATTCATTTTTAAGTTGCGAAGCACAGACAATGAAAAGTAACTTGTTTTAATATTGCCAATTCTATAACAAAATAAATTTCATTTCAATGAAAAAGTTTTTATTTTTCTAGTATTGTCTCTTTCTACAATAAAATGCGTGTCATTCTATTTGATAGTTTTGATACTGACTACCTTTAAATCAGAGATGGAAATAAGCAAAAAATTTTACTCGCCCAAGTAAAAAGCTACTAACCCAACATCCCACAATAGAAATCACTTACTTACTTTCGATATGATATTGAGTACTCGCCCGCACCGTTGAACTACTCGCCCTGGGCGAGTGAGCGAATGGTTATTTGAATCCCTGCTTTAAATATTACGTCAAAGCCTAGGATTTGCTAGGCATCTACGTATGCAACTATGAATAGTATTAAAATGTATTTGGCCCAAGGTTTCATATGGGTAGACGTTATTTGCTACCGTGGAATTTTCAAGCGTTATTTGGAAGATGAAAAGTTCTCAGTCACAAGATTCATATTAATTTATGGAAAATAAACTACAGTAAATAATTTACACTATTTTACAAATAACTAACTAACTAACTCTATGGCCTATGGAACCCGGAGGTTCAATGACGCGTTCACAAAAGCTCTCCACTGACTTCTATCCTTAGCCAATTAAATCCAGTTTTTACTTTGTATTCCTATCTCTGCGAGATCCATCCTAATATTGTCCTCCCATCTACGCCTAGGTCTTCCTAATGGTCGTTTTCCGATTGGTCTTCCAGTCAAGACTTTGAAAGCTTTTCTACTTTCTTCCATTCTAGCTACATGACCCGCCCATCTAAGCCTCCTAGACTTGACGACCCTAACAATGTTGGGTAAACCGTATAAATTATGCAGTTCCTCGTTATGAAGTTTCCACCATTCTCCATTCCCGTTCCTCTTGGGTCCGAATATTCGTCTAAGGATCCTGTTCTCAAATACTTTCAGTCTATGTTCTTCCCTCAGAGTAAGCGACCATGTTTCAGAACCATACAAACAACAGGCATGATTATTGTTTTGTATATTTTAAGTTTCAAATTTCTCGACAAAATTCGCGACGACAAGAGATTTTGAACCGAATAGTAACACGAATTCCCTTCTTTTAGTCGACATTTAATTTCTTCGTGAATATGATTTTCGCCTGTTAATATTGATCCTAAATATTTGAAAGTATCCACTTTATCAAAAGTGTTATTTAATATTTTAACGCATCCACAATTTGCTGTATTTCCGTCCCGACGCACTTCCATGTATTTAGTTTTCTCTGCATTTTCTTCTAAACCCATGTCCTTGCAAGCGTTTAATAAGATTTCTGAATTTCTTTCTATTGTTCTCCTATCATCCCCTATTAAATTTACACCATCAGCATATGCCATAACCTGGTGAATACCGTTCAACTCTAGGCCCTGGTTGCTATCTTTATATTTCCTTACAGCGTATTCCAGAACATAGTTAAATACTAATAGCGACAACGCATCTCCTGGTTTCAGGCCATTTTCGACATGAAAGCTCGTGGACAAAAAGTTTCCTATCCGGACTTTACTTTGGGATCCATTTAAACATATCTTAATTAATCTAATTAGCTTTCTCAGTATTCCAAGCTTTGTAAGAACGATGTATAATGTTTCTCTGCTAACCGAGTCGTACGCCTTTTTAAAATCAATAAATAGTTGATGTACCGGGGTATTGCATTCCCACTTTTTTCGAGTATTTGGCGAATGGTAAATATTTGGTCGATAGTTGATCGATTTCGTCTAAATCCGCACTGATAATCTCCAATAATTTGATCTGCGTATGCGGTCAATCTTGCTAATAGAATATTTGAAAGGATTTTATAGGATGTTGACAGAAGAGAAATGCCTCGATAATTATTACAGTCAGATTTGTCGCCTTTCTTATGAATTGGAACAATGATTGATTCTTTCCACCCTTGTGGCAATTCTTCCTTGTTCCAGATAAGGAGAATGAGTTTGTGTATCTTGTTCCACAATTTTTCGCCACCAGCTAAAATTAACTCAGCCGGAATTTCATCTACATCCGGAGATTTGTGTTTCTTTAATTTCTTTATAGCGGTTTCTACTTATATTCGGTTGGGTTCTGGAATATACGGTTCTGCGGTGTGTGTATCTGTTTCTCCACGCACATTAGTTTTTGGCTGCGTGTTCAGCAAATCGTCAAAGAAATCTTTCCATCTATTTAAGATGCTATCCGTAACAGTGAGAACTGTACCGTCAGCTTTCTTTAATATATAAGCACGAGGTTGATAGCCTTTCTTAAATTCGCTGATCCCCTTATACATGTCCCGAATGTTTTAATTTTTACTATTATCTTGGAGTTCCTAAATTTTTACTTTCAAAAAATCGCGTTTCTTTTTCTAAAAGTTTTGGAAGTTTCCCGCCTGATATCTGGGAAATTTGTGTAGTTATTTCATTCGGATTTTGGAGCCAGCGTAATTTTGCCTGGTTTCTCTTCTCTGCTAGTTTAACGCATTTCTGGTCGAACCATGGTTTATTCCTACGTATTTCCGCGTGTCCCAATTTTTCTTTTGCTGAAATTTTAATGCTATGTCAAAATTTCAATCCAAGTATCCTGAACACTAGTGCACTCCGAATCTTCTAAAACCGAGAATCTATTTGAAACTTCCATCTGGTATTCCTCTCTTACCTGGCTCTCTTCTAATTTCTTTAAATTGAATCTTTCCGTTTTGGGAAATAGAATATTACCTTTATTCAACGATAATCTCTCTCGTATTATTGCTGCTACCAGGTAGTGATCAGTATCACAATCAGCCCCTCTAAACGACCGGACATGAATTATGCTAGATTGCCTTCTTCTATCTACTAAAACGTGATCAATTTGATTATGTGTTTTTCCGTCTGGTGATGTCCAAGTGTATTTATGAACGTCGCGATGTGGGAATTTTGTACTCTTCACGATTAGGTTTTTGGATGTTGTAAACTTCACGAGTCTAAAACCGTTGTCATTACTTTCCTTATGCAGACTTTCGTTCCCTATAAACGGTTTGAAAATATCCTCTCATACTACCTTATCATTGAAATCTCTTAATAGAATTTTCATATGGTATCGTGGGAGTTGGTCAAATATCGGTTCCACTTCTTCGTAAAAACTGTCTTTTATATCGTCATCCTTATCTTCAGTTAGGGAATGTACATTTAAAACAATAATATCACACCACCGTCCCTTAATAGTAATAAAAGAAAGTCTGTCAGTAACAAATTCCACCCGTTTAATTGCTGGTAATATTCGTTTGTGAACGAAAAACCCTGTTCCTAACTGGTGATTTTTATTTCCTTCCCCGTAAAAGAACGTAAAATTTCCGGAATTCACAGATCCATTTCCTTCCCACCTAACTTCCTGAACTTCTACTAGGTCCATCTTGTATTTCTCTAACTCACTCTTTACGGATTTTTACGCGCCTGCCCTATAAAGACTTCTAATGTTCCATGTTCCAAATCTCATGTCCATTTTCTTTTGCTGAGGTCGTGTCAAGTTATCATTTCTTGTCCGAGGCTTTTGTGAATATTTCTGAAGAAGTGTCTTTTTTACAGGATGAGGTTGTTAGCCTTACCCAAACCCCCAAGCTGGAGGAACACTCCTATTCAGCTGTCCGCGACTTCTTATTCAGTATATTCGCAGCTAACCTATTTATCTAGAGACCTTCTCCTCGATCCGCAACCTGAAGACGCGCCATGCCGTGCTGACAGGAACCCACGTTTTTATAAATATCAATTTAATATATCTTCGACACCAAAGTTAGATCAATTCATCTTTGATAGTACCTTTCATTGTATGTACAGGCGCAAAAGTGTATTCACACTTCCAATTTTCACATCCTGCACCGTTAGACAACCAACAATTCTGCTAAGGTTTGTTGGTTGAGAAGTACACAAGGTGTTCTACAAGAGCTCTAGTTTGTTTGAAAAATGTCAGTGTAGCAAACTTCAAAAAACATAAAAATATCCATACCTCTGCGACGAAAGGAATCAGTTAGAAGACACCATTTAGTATCTACAGAGCAATTGATAAAGTTGATCATGAGAGAGTCAAAGAGGATTTTATTTAGCTTTAGATATATCAAGGAAAAATCAATGTTGGTCAAACATTTATTTTATTTCAGAGGTTACAGTATTTTGCAAAATCTCTCAAGATTTTACATTATTCGTTTCAACGTTACCTTCCTTTTTTTTAGTTATCAGTTTTAATACCTGTACTAAAACTTTATGAGAAAATATCAGTACGAAATAATTTAACTCCCAACTTTCTTTCGCGAGAATATTTTTATCTACAAAACCATCGTAGCTTTTTTATTTTTAATATGTATTACTATTATTATTCATTTACACATTTAACCTAACAAGAATATTTGCTTGAGTTATATTACTGGTTTCCAGTGTGTTCGGAAAATGAAACAAAAAAGGAAAAGAAAAAAAGAAAAAGAAATAGAACGGAAAAAGAAAAAGAAAGACAATTTAAGATAGTAAAAGCAAGATGTGCAGTTAGTGTCAATTCAATTCGTGAAAACCATTGCATCGGTAGAAAACATGGCACATGTTTCAAATATGACAAATAGTCACATTATATGTGCACATAACGTGAGTTTGTGTAATTTATTCCCCAATTAATAATACAAGCATGTTTTTATTAGAAGCATATAGGATATCAAACGAATACGAGTTCTCTTTTCTAATATCCGTAATATACCATTCACTATCTTTTGCTATATTCTAAGTAATCGAGAACTAATTTCGTAAAGAAGAATAAATAAAAATAAATAAAAAAATATTCAAGTATGAATATCGACGAATGTTTAGGATAATAATTCAATTGAAGATGTTCTCTCTGTTAACATGTGCATAATTATAGCATCTCATCTCTAGATGGAGAACTTTAAGCAATGAGAAGTCATCATGCACCCTGAAAGAACAAATTAAATTTAAAAGTAATAAGTTGACTTTGAGTTGAATTGAACCCATGACCATCGAATTCCTAACCTAGTTCCTATAATACCTCAACTATTCTTTTACTACTGCACAAGGCTCCCAATTTGAGAGTTCTGTCATGAAATAATAATCGGAGGGAGAAAGAACGGAAACAAAACTTTGATTTACAAAAAAGTAACACAAATAAACAAAAACTTAGGGTATGTTAAATGAAGGCTTAGCTAGCCAAGTCTCGGTTAGGACGACATTTTTAAAAAAATCTTGAGTGTGACACAACATTTCTTTTCTACCATAGAAACCTGTGTATCTTGGTAGGTGTTTAATTACCCTGAAATCTAAAAGAAGCGTCTTGTGTAGTGAAATAATACATTACTGACTGTCCAAAAGATTTTTGTCGCGGGTCTGCATTCTTTAACCCTTCCTGGAATCTATGTTATGGACAATCAGTCCATACAATACGCATCTACGTCGTAATTTATTTATGTTTAACAAAGCTATTCGAGTAGCAAATATGATTAAAATAGTTATTTATATTTATTTTAATGTTCCAGTTCAGACAATAAACTGTAAAAAGTCAGAACGTATCTTCATACTTAATATTGATATTATGTTTGTTATTGAAATTTCTGCTGTGTATTATTGGATGAGTGGATAACGTACTTGAACAGTGAGATAGTCATTAAGTGTCTTCAAGTAAGTCGAATCCGCACCCCAACTAATATATGATTCTTCTTTGTAATGCTTGTTAAAAAGAAGAACCATAAATAAATTGAGCACTTCACTCAATTCCATTTGGAGCTCACCACGTGATCCTTATACTTCAAGAATACGTCTAACAAACGGTTGTTCATAATTTTCCTTTCTTTCAGCCGGCAACTATATCCCTGCATTCTGGTGTGTAGAATGCTCGCTGTGAGTGTCGTACGTTCAGATCTCGCTCTAGACATGGATGTTTTTGACTGTTTACGTCTACTTGTACTCGCATTTTTGTTTGACCAGTTACGGCTAATGTTAGTGTTGCAGCATTGCGCAACGACCAAAGTATTTCGAGAAAAAATATTAGTGTTAAAAGTGGTAGTAGTAGAAAAGAACAGAAAAAAATTACCCTCCAATACTCCCATGTATACTTTAAATAACATATTTTTACTTCTGTAACTGCCCGTTCCGTTAATCCATTTTAAAAAGCGAAAAACAATGGATCCGTCACAGAGTCTCTAATATATATTGCGTTGCCGCGAGCATACAACAACCAGATTTCTACAGCGCGGCACTTGGAGCTTATGTTAAGTCTCCTTTCCCCT
The DNA here is from genome assembly GCF_964235325.1 of Thermobia domestica. Lineage (NCBI taxonomy): Eukaryota > Metazoa > Arthropoda > Insecta > Zygentoma > Lepismatidae > Thermobia > Thermobia domestica. The sequence goes on from NC_137465.1 coordinate 91,433,102, forward strand.
GTCTCAGAAGTTAAACGGCCTGGTCATTACAGTGCTTCTGCAACACGGCACCGTTTCTAGAGAACCGGAAGATTTTTCGCATAATTTTTAAATTACGGTACTATGCATAACCAAACGAATATAATTTCAATTTTGAAAAGTGATTGTAGAATTACAAAATAAAAAAGAAAATATGTAGTAGAGCAGCAAACAAGTAGAGCAAGTAGACCCGCATTTACAAGTTAATTCTTAGCTTATACAGATAATCAAGTCTTTTGGTACAGTAATTTGTGGACCACTATTAGTAAGTTAATATTCGAATCCCCTTCTGTGGATAGTATTTTAGTACACTTCTCCAAAATATAATTACATGTGCAAATTTTTCTAAGTCCCTTAAAATTATAAATTTGGCAACAACGCAGTCGACGTAATGGTAGGGGAAGTCAAAGGAAAAAAGTAATGAGACTTCCAAAAACAGCTCACAGTTTGCTGTTTGAAATACTCAGTTGTCTTTTTATAAATTAATGTAATGATACATTTAAAACATCATAGTACTTGGTAAATGCATCAAACTTGGTTGTAAGTAAAGCACACAGACTTCGCAACCACAATATTAATTAAAAAAGAAGAAAGAGTTGTTAAGAAGTTCGTTCTGTACTCACAATATAGGAATGGAACTTCATAGTTATTTCGATAGCCATGAGTGCTAAGTTGTTGCTTACTGAGCGGATTTAGTACTTTTGAACCTGGTTCGAACCCCACTCGACGCTCATACTTTTTCATTTTGTAATTTTCATTTATTTGTGCCGTACACTTCTATAGTATATTTATTACACGGAGATGATGGACAAATTTTTAATTTACTAAAAAATAAGGTATACAGGTGTAAATCCTTCTCTATATATAACAGTGTGATACCTCCTTAGTGAAAATTACTTTTTGCATCGATCCGTGTGATTATCGTAAACCTGAAAATAAATTCGGAGTTCTAGTGTCCAGATCACCTTCAGCCCTAATACCTCCTTCATCACTACCCGAACGCAACTCATATTATTATTATTATTATTATTATTATTATTATTATTATTATTATTATTATTATTATTATTATTATTATATGCGTCTTTAGCGGAGGAGTCCCGGATCGATTCCCGGCGGGAGCTCATGTGGTTAGGGGTCTACGTCAAGCTGTAAGTTTACTTCTTATATAGCTTCGCTGCTGAAAGGGGCGCTAAACTCAAATATATTATTATTATACGCGTCTTTGGTGTGGGAGATCCAGGTTGGATTCCCGGCGGGAGTTCATGTGGTTCGGGGACTACGTTAAGCTATAGGTTTACTTCTCATGTATTCTCGCTGCTGAAAGGAACCCTAAACTCAAAACTAACATATTACTATTATTATTATTATTATTATTATTATTATTATTATTATTATTAAGTAGGTTATAAAAAAAGGTTTGAGGATACTAAATTTGGTGACACATTTTATTTCCTCCCAGTTTGTTGTTACACCCATATCAATAACTTCTGGTGGGCATCGGGCATTTGCCCCACCAAGGATATCTTCCCGCCTTTCGATGGGGCCCATTTTAAGACAGACTTTCTACTCCATATACAATAGAACATGAAGTAATAAATGAAACAGCAAACAGGTTCACTACATTATGTAAACAAAACAGCATCAAAAGATAAATAAAACAAAAACGAGTCTATTGCCTATTTCAGTAAAAAATATCTACTATTAAGTTTCCCAGAAATAATATGTATTAGTAAGGCTTTGAGATTTGTCAATACTGTCTCCTTAATTATTGTCACGTATGAAAGTGCGCAACTTATGGTGTCGCAGACCTTGCCGTGCGGGAGGGCCCACAGGCTCCGGAGGTCCATAAAGAGTAAAAGATGGAAAGAGGGAGCCCAATATTTAGAGAAATAACTTTTCTATGAGGCCGTATTATGCGTTTTAATGCTTCCCCAACAGTAAAAAATCTAAGTTACGGCGCTGGTTATACGTATGGAGTGTATGTTATCTTGGTGTATCAGAACCATTTTAGATAGGTTTTCACGACGATCTCACATTTTTTCACTTAAACGTCTTAATACTTCTCATTAGTATCACCGTTTGCTAAAGTCTATCTCACAAGAATGCCCTCAGTTTAATGAAATATTGGCCATCATCTTAGCCCGAACAATCTGTCATGGATATTTTGCAAGTGGAGATGAAGTGTGTTCTCTACTCCTTTCAAATCGGTGTCTCTCAGGTTCAAAGTATAAGTGTTGTCAACAGCTAGAACAGTTCGGCTCCCGGGTCATTCACCATCAAGTCGAATTGAGAAGTGACCGAGCCAATAGCTCATACAACCGTGCCGCCTCGCGCCGATAGTTCATTCCAACCGAGCTGGCTCGAGCCAGTATCTTACCTGAGCTGAGCCGAACCGAGCTGATGACTCACCCCAACCGAGCAGGCTCGAGTCGATGGCTCACGTGAGCCTAGCTGAGCCGAACCCAACCGAGCCGGTGGCTCATCTCAACTGACCCGGTTCTAGCAAATGGCTCACCTGTACCGAGCTGAACCGAGAAACTGGCTCAATCCAATCGACCCGGTTTAAGCTGTTGGCTCAGTTCAACCAAGCCGGAGTTTAAGCTGAACTGGTGGCTCAGGGCTCGAGTCGAGCCGGTTGATACCACTATTTCCAACTCGTTAACGTTTTTGCATAGCTATCGTGAAGAATTTATCGATTTAACCAGTGTTTAGTAGTTTTCGTCGGTTCAGGTGAGTTGGGCCATGGTTTTCTTGCCCTTTTGGTTATGACCCGAATACTCTAAATCAGATCCTTACTTTTAAGAGTTTCCTGAGCATACAGAAAACCAACTGAGAAAGGTGATAAATTTCCTTCTATTACTTGTTGAAATCGAGGAATAGACCCGAGAGCCACACGTAGAAGGCAAGTATATAGTATATTCACCATTTACCAACATTATTTTAGTATAAGGAGTGATCGGAAAGCTACTTTTCAAAAGTAGCTGCTCTATAGCTACATGATAAAAAATGTAGCTTGCTACAACTATTAGTTAGTTTTCTAGAAACGAATTCGCTACCTAAGCTCTTGTCACAAATACAGTTTACTTGGCATCATGAATTATAATATATATGTCATGGCATCTACACGCGTAACTGAACTTAAAAGTTTGGTTAAAATATTACATAAAAGCTTTGTCTGTGAATTTGCATTTCATAGTAAAGTATGCATTTTGATTGTTCTATTTAGTATATATATATTACTCCCTCCCCACCAAAAATGGATATGCTTTCGCTGCTAGAAAGGCATGTAGGTATATTTTAAGAGTCATCACTATCTTTTTGACGATTGTCAGTACGCAATTTATTTCAGAAAATTTTCTTGTAATATTGTTGCAAAATAATTGGATACAGAAATCAGAAAACAATCATATTTTCTCCCTGTCATCATATATAAACATTTACTAAAAATTGTGAAGAAATGATGGAGTTACAAAATATTTTGGGTATTGGAAAAGATTTATTTGTAGCTTTAGTGCAAAATTCAAACTATAAAAATATGTAGCTCAGCTACAGCTACAAGCTACAAGTTTAGACGTGTAGCGCCGCTACAGCTAGAGCTACAAAATTTGTAGCTAGCTATTGTAGCTTCGATACAAATAGCGCGCTACTTTCGAACCGACCTTGAGTTCTATTAGTAACAACTATCACCTAGTATAACTTGTGTCATATACTGTATGTAAAGAAAAGTTGATAACAAAGTAACGTGATACATTTTAAAAGTAGCTTAACCAACAGACTGAACTCTAGACAAGATATTTCACGTTTCTGTCAAATCATATTTCTATAACTTCATTTTGCTTTTAATGTGCCTATATTAGGCCTATTCAAAATTACCCGATATATATTCAAAGGTTTGGACTGCCTTTTAGAAAATTCATTTCCGATAATTCACGAATCTGCACGCTTACGCTGTGAAGCATGAGAGGACATCAGCGTGTCGTTGTTGCCCAAATTGATACTCATTAAACACTTTTACTGATATCTCCAACAGAACAGCAGAGTGCATTAATAGTACAGAAAATGTGAGTTAATTGCCACTTCAATATCTTTTCTCCAATGAAAATTCTACGATGGATGCAAAACATGATATTGTAAACAAAACCTATGAAGTTTTATTTCCATCGTTCTTTTTAGTGTTTGTTTTTCAAATGTTCAATGAAAACCATGACCCTACTCACCTGAACCGATAAAAGCTACTGAACACTGCGTAAATTCTTTACTTCTTCAAGACAGTTATACAAGAAATCTATCGAGTTGGAAATTTACACCTGACTTTACAAGAACTTTGTTTTGTAACAATCCCCTTCACAGCCGAACCAAGGATTTCTTTAAGGAGAGATCAGATACAAGAAGACTCACTAAGCCAGACATGAAGCCACTTTCATAAAAGCGACATCCGATCTAAACTCTAGCGACCAAACTCGGTCCATTTGAATGCGTTAAATGAAACGTGACGACTCTAATTGTACAATTGGTTTAAATTGGTCGGCTCGCTACTTGTTTACCACAGAGTCGAGCTCAAAAAGCCGCTCATAAATCACGTCTACGTGCCGATGGCACACCTCAACTGAGCCGACTCGTTCATTTTAGCCAAGTCTAACAGATCGGATAGCTCATCGCAAACTAACCGGCTCTGTGGTTCGCATAACCGAACTTTTATTGGCTACATCTACTAGAAGGATATCACCTCAAAAATCCATCTAGATATGTGTCAATTATTGAGGAACCGTGCAATTTCTAATGCTACAGTGAGAATTTGATTTGAAGATTTCTAAAATGTCAAAGGTTCATCATTAATGAACTTCGCTTCAGTGCACCTTCAATAATACTGAACCAGAAAACATGGATGGTATTCATGAAAGTATTACAAAATCAAAACATTTGGTGTGCTACAGAAATTACAAGCATTTTGCATCAGAAGTTACATCCTCTGATGAAGTCTTGAAGATACAAATGTGTGGCGGAGCATGAGGAAAACATTCTATAGGCAGGTTCCCAAATCTGAATGCTGAACACAGTCAGCAGCGAATGCAGTGTTTTCTTTAGATGTACCTTTCCCCTCGAAGTTGAAATATCTCCATGCACAGACTCTAAGATATACTAAATAGTGTCGCACTATGGTCTCAAATTATTTTGATTTCTCTTCATACAATCTTTTCTATCGGAAAATGTGAAAGAGATCTCACTTTTGATAACATCAGTTATCTTTAAAAAGAGGATACAACTAGTTTTGTTTTAAATATCGCTATTTAATGTATGGCTTACATCCACTACTTTGAACCTGAGACAAAACCGATTCGAAAACAGTAGAGTACACATCTTATCCCCTCTCGTAAAATACTAAAAAAAATGAAATGATATCTTTGAATTTTACGTCCCACGGTAATGCCGGTTAGGCTAAAGGAGACGGTGATGATGAGTAATGAATGAAATGGTGGAATGAAGAAAGTGGGAAGACAGGGGAGAACCCCGAGAAAACCCACGCACACGGTGTTTGTCCACCACAAATTTCACTTGGCGGCAGCAGGGATCGAACCCAGGACCCCAAGCACCAGAGGTGAACGCTCTACCACTGAGCCACCGCAGTGTGTAAAATGCTAAGTGAGAGTGTTCGGGGTAAGGTGATGGCCAATGTCTCATGAAAGTGAGTGTATTCTTGTGAGATAGACTCAAGAAAGCTGTGACACTATTCAGAGCTATTACCGAGGGAACCTATCCCCGGGTGCCCCGGGGACACAAAAGTTTCATTCAAAAGGTGCTGTGCTCCCTACATTAATTTGATATGTATTCCCTGAGTTCCCTTACTCGACCGTTTCCGAAAAATCTGACCCGGAATCTGACTTTGTAATGTATAGTATGGAGCTCAATTTCTAACTTTTCACGCTTATATCTCCGCAACGGTTCCGATCGAGGATGTATCACTTTCCGTGTTATGTTCTTTTGGGACAAGGTATCCAACGGTCATAGTCTCGACTCGAAGTCAGAGTTGCACTTGGATAGGTTCCCTCGTAAGACATTTAAGTGAAAAAAAATGTGAGATCGTCGTGAAAATCTGTCTAAAATGGTTCTGATACAACAATAAAGTCCATATTGGGAAGAAATGCAATGTCACGCAAAATTTAGTACGATCAAAACTTTTTTATTCCCTACTCATAATAATAGTAATAGTAATAATAATAATAATAATAATAATAATAATAATAATAATAATAATAATAATAATAATAACAATAACAATAATAATAATAATAATAATAATATATTTGATTTTCAGTTTAGCGCCTCTTTAAAGCAGTGAGGCTATGTAAGAAGTAAACCTACAGTTTAACGTAGGCCTCGAACCACAAGAGCTCCTGCCGGGAATCGAACCCACATCTCTCATACCAAAGATGCGTATAATAATAATAATAATAATAATAATAATAATAATAATAATAATAATAATAATAATAATAATAATAATAATATGAATTGTGTTCTGGTAGTGATGAGAGAGGTATTAGATCTGATACTGATTTTCTGAACACTAGATCTCCGGATTTATTTACAGTTTACGAAAATTTTATGGATCGATGCTAGAAGTTATTTGCACTAAGGGGGAATAACATTGGGATATATACAAAAAGTTCTACGCCTGTACACCTTATTTTTGAATAAATTAGAAGTTGTCCATCACCTCTGTGTAATACTACATACTATAAAAATGTACGGCAAGAATGACTGAAAAGTTACAAAAAAAATAATAAATGCATCGAGTGGGATTCGAAGCAGGTTAAAAAGTATTGCATCAACACAAAAAATAGACTACTTAACACGCATGGATGTGATAACAACTGGAGAACACCACTTCAGTTGCATTGATAGAGAATGAACTTCTTAACTACCATTGTTTTTATTACGATCTTTTTTTTTTTTTTTCGTCGAGAAGTGTGCGTGTGTTTGTATGTGTTTTCTTTAAGAGAAAATTTGTTGCATTAATGCTAAGGTACTGTTTTCTACCAGTAGTATCGTTATTAGAAGTAACAAAAGAGGAGCTGAGAATTTCAATCAGCAAACTCTGAGCTGTGTTCATAAGTCCTGTACCTGTTTTCATTCCTTCCCCTCGTCTCACTCAGAACGCGTTATTGCCAAACTTACAATTTTAAGGAACTTAGAAAATTTTACTTACGCATTTATAAATTGGAGAAGATACAGTCCGCAGCAATAAATCTGCAACATAAGCATGCAACTTTGTTTTGAAACTACGCCTAAGAGCGCAGGGAATCATCATAACGTCTAAGTGGTACAAATCACAGCAGGAGAAACTTCAGCATCCTCCCCTGCACTTTTATTTTGGAACGAAAGACTTCGTCGTTTCAGAATAAACTTACATGCTCATGTTGCAGATATTTTGCTGCGGACTGTACATATATATATGTATATTTCCTTTATAAAATAAGCGTATTTTATAACTTTGATGACTTTCCACCTAAAACTGTATGATCGGAAACGCCACATTGAATTTGAAACTAGTTAGCATTGCCACAGGGAGGAGGTCCGGGTCTGGACCTCCCAAAACTTTCGAACCTCGACTAACATTTGTAAACTTTCTTAAAGAAATATACTTGTTTAACAAAGAAATTATTAAGGTAGGCTAAATATTTTATTTTAAACCTCATCATGTACTCTTTCTTTTGTTAAAAATAATCATTCTATCATTTTCTTTTGCTAAGAATATAGATGACAGTAATTAAGAATTATAATCGTGTTTTCGGGTGCAGAATAAGAAATGTATATATTGCATAGACGTATTGGATCCCTTCCAGCAAACATTTATGGGTGTAGAACTGACAATGCTGTTGTTTCGACGATCTTTGTCTTTTGGCTTTCGTTAATACTGATCCTACATTTGGCGGGTTTCAAAGTTTGCTTTCCAGAATGTATGACATTGATAAGCGTTGTTTCGCCTCATGTAGAAGTATATTGTGTTCATCGTGATTGCTTATCCAAAATGATCGATCTGGAATGTAGTTTTTCTTTTGATAACGTGTGTATGTGTTGATGTATGCATATGTGACATTTGCAATTCATATTCCGGTACCTCTTTTGTATCAGCTGTTTTTATTAATCAGCTGTTATTAATCACCTGATGGTTTCTAGTTATTAGATTTAATTGTATTGTGTTGCTCTAATTCTGTAAATAACCTAAAAATTCTGAATGAATTTATAGCATGACTTCTGTAAATAACTTTAAAAAATGCCCAGCTTTCAACTGAGGAAAAACTTCCAATTGAATCTTAGACAAAACAAGCAAAGAGCATTCAGGAGAGTATTCGAAAAACATTCTGTTTAAATTCACAGGACATCTCACGGCAATAATGTTGTTTGCACTAGATATATTTCCACAATTTATTTATTTATAATTTTACTAGATAAACTGTGTTCAATTTACACACACACACACACACATATATATATATATATATATATATATATATATATATATATATATATATATATATATATATATATATATATATATATATATATATATATAATGTAAAGTATATCTGCCACGAACTGTGTTCAGTATAAGCTGCTGAGGAATTTGGACCACTGTCAGGGAGTGTGTTTGCTTGAATGAATTCTTCGCAATATATCTAGAAAAACTATCTAGTTCATCTACAAAGCTTCTGAAATTAATATTAACTGTACCTATGACGTCAGCATAAAATGAAAGACTTTTTTCCGCGTTGGAAAGAATTGACATTTTCAAGGAATTGAATGTCCCAAGAAAAGTGACCACCATTGGTTACGTTTTCCATCGAAAAAGACTTGATAATAAGAATACCAGAGTTCAACCAGCATGTATTACGGAGATTTGCTCCAATCAAAGAGAGAAAAATGAATAATTAACCCTAGAATGGCAAGCATTCGTAAATTTTACGAAGCCCGTTAACCTTTTGGCGGGTACTAATTAATTGTTGCGTTGGCAACTCTGACAGTCCGGCTATTCCCGCCCCGTGCTTTCTCAAGGTCAGTGTGGTGGCGGCTTCCGCTGGAGTCCGTTCCTTACCCCTGATCTGAGGGCGTAGTCGTGAAAATTACGAATGCTTGCCAGTAGTGTTACTTTTTTTAAACTCACTTTTTAATTTTATTTTGGTGGTTGTGCGGTGAAAACGTTTTAAATATCCCATATTTTTAGGCAGAACATGGCGTTAAGTTAATCTGAAATAGCCAAGTTGTTAGACGATGAGTCTCCAATAACATATAGTGATGAATCCGAGGAAAGTGGCAGTGAATTACATAATATTTTGTCTTATTCTGGGTCAGATTATTACGAACCGTCCTCAGATGAACTGATATCTGACGATGAGTTTGAAGACACTTGACCAAAAAGGAAAATGAGTGGGCTGTTGATGCACTCGACCAGATGTGCAGCACAACACTATCTTCAAGAAAGACAAAGCGATGGCCGCTTTGTGTGTTCTTTGTCATGCTAAACATTGCTGGCATAAATTCTTGGGTTATTCGAAATGAGATTTTGAGAACAAAGAAGGGAAAACCAGTATCAAGAAAGAAATTTCTCCGTGAGCTCTATACCCAGCTACTAACTCCCTGGCTGGAGCGGAGGCGGAACTTGCCAAAAATCCAATGGTCCATTATGACAATGATAACCAACGTTCTGCGCCTTCCAGAAGAGGTCCCTGATATTCTCCGGCAAGAAAACAAAAGAAAAAAGCGAGATTTGTGCTTATCTAAAAAGACGCATGACTGCAAACTATTGTGATCAATGCCGACAGCCGTTTTGCGCCGAGCATCGAGGTATGGTGTGTGTCGCATGCACAGAAGAATGTTAAATTTCAAATGTAGACTTTGCGTACTCTTTTTTCAAGTTATATCACAAATTTATGTCTAAGACTTAGTATTATTACTCTACTTAATAATTTTGAGCAAATTACGCATAATTTGTCAAGTTAAACATATATTTAGTTTATATATATTTTCATTTACATTTTTCTTTATCATTATGTAATACTTTTTTATATTGAAATATTTGTACAATGTATTCTTTTACTTAGATCATATAGCAACGGCATCTTATTGAGTACTAAATAAACTTTCAAAATATGTATAAAATATTTAGTTTTTTTTTTCATAACCTTACCCAAATTTGACTTTATAATATAGTCGTAATATTTACTAATGCTTGCCAATAGTGCTTCTCTTAACATGCTTGCCATTCTAGGGTTAAATAAAATGACTAATCGGATAAAATGTTATGCATTACCTTTTTATTTTTAAAACAGAATTTTATGTAATTACACAAGTTACATAGTATTTACATCTAAATTTATGCAGATTAGTCAATGAGTCCACTGGGTCCGTAGCCAGCCCAAAAATGATGTGGGGGAGGGCGGTAGAAGTTAGTAACGCTGATGCGACCATATTATAGTTCATCACAATATTATGATCCATTTGCAAGTCTACCGTGAAAATTTTTAGGAGTTCCGCAAAAATTTAGGAGGGCCCGGCCCCTAGCCCCTCGTGGATACGGTCCTAGACCCCACTTTATATCTTCCGTCTCGAATCATTCGTACTGCAACTCCCGAAATCACAATCCAACGGCCGCCACTGTATTTGATGTTAAGGCTTGAGAATACTTAGCGGAGAGCACTGTCATATATGAGTGAATATTATAGTTGCCTACTAAATAGCCATGTTGGATTCAAATATTTGATAAACTTACTAGAAGAAAGCGATAGGTATTCTCTGGCACAAATTTATGCATGTTTTCGGCAGGACAGTATCTTTTGCCCCTTGAAGCGGTGGAAGATATGAGAAAATCAGTTCGCTTAATGTAATTGACCTTGAAAGCTTTTAAAGCTGTTTATCCTGGTAAAACAACAAAACATATTAAATGCAAATAACACGAATAATGTGACAAGCAGAAAAAGCAGAGAAACTGCTATATGGTAAGACGGCAGAAGGAAAAATCACAAGCTGAATGTTTAAAGTGTATAGCAAGAAAGCAAGCATCTGAGTATATGGCGTAGTGGTTAACGTACTAACCTATTAATTTGCTGATCCGTGTTCGAATCTTTATCAAAAGCGCTTTTCTCTTTGCGTCGAAGGAACGGCCATCAATTGTAGTATTAGATTTTTATATATGGTTTCATTCTGTCAGATTTTTTCTTATTCTTGTCTAAGGTAATAATATAAAACTCCAAGTATGATTCTTCGTAGGTAGATCAAAAATAAGGTTGTTCTAGATTTCTTTCCATTAATCAAATATAAAAATAACCTTACATCCGAAACTAAATATACAAGTAATTGAAATGAAAGTAGCAAGTTGGTGAGTCACCAGCGTGCAGAATTGCAAAGCAAATATAACCTGAGGCGCTTTCAAGTGCCTGGCTATCTCTGACTTAACTGTAAACTGAACACACCATTTTTTCAAAACACAACGTTATCAATGAAATACAGGTTTGTGTGAAAACATAAAGAGGAACAAAACAATATTTCATATTTTGTTTTTATTATTAGATGTTTCAGTACGTTGAAAAAAGATATCATGTTCACTATTTGATAAGAATATGAATAATAAATTAGTGTTCATACCAAGTGGAAAGACAGTATGTATTCTGGAAGATCATATTTTATTTGGGAATACTCACCTGAGAATGAAAAGAATGGAATCAACCCTATCTAGAGATTGATTCCTGATGGGAGTACATTTAGTTTAGGATACCAAGTTAAGTTGTAGAACCATGTCCCATATAGCCTCGGTGCTGAGAGGGGTGTTACACTCCGAATGAACCAACAGATCAGTCTTAGAACTATCAGTTTGACGAAAGATGATTGGTTTGTGAACATTGAAAGGTTTCTATTAATTTACAAGCCATGCATGTAACAAGTTCCACGTAACTCAAAATACATTAAAATCACAAATCTGCGTATAAAAGTTGATAGCTCCCTGAATCATTGTGACCAATAGAATAATTAAACTTGAATGTAGCTTCGTAAAATTGTGCTTCTAGGTTCCTAATACGGGTTCAAAAGACCCGTAAGTATCTTGAAAAAATCAAAAATAGAATTCACAGTTCGTTTAAAAATATAGGCTGGAGCACTTTTTAACCCTTCTCCGAGCAAGACATTTTTGCATCGTGGACGGGCAACCGGGGCATGTCCGACCCAGTACAAGTTTTAAGTGCAGAACACTAAAAATTCAATGTTTATTGTCACATACTGTTCCGACTAATCTAGAATATGTATATTTTTTGTCAAGCAGCAAAACTTTGTGTAACCCTTTTCTAAGCCAAACAGAATAGCAAATCCGGTACAGACAATTTGGAACGTAAACAGGCAACCGGGGCCTATCAGGCCCAGTATATATTTTAAGTGCAGAACACGTAAAATTCAATATAAATTGTCACATACTTTTCCTACTAAAGGTTACAATACCCACTCATATTAACAAAATAAATAACCAAGCTAAAGAAGAACAAATAACAGTCATTCAACTAAATGCAAACGGAAGCAAAACAGTAATGGATGAAGTCAAAGATTTGGCAGAAAAAGTGGAAGCAGATTTGATTATCCTTCAAGAACCATATACAAGAAACAAAAAAATAACAAACATGGGAACATGGGAAACAATTGTATTTAAAAGTCACACAGGAGGAGACCATAATTTATACAATACATATGAAATACCACAGGCAGCAGTTATAAATAGGAACAAAAATATAAAGATATTTAACATTACACAATTCGGAGATAATTGGACTGTGTGTTTAGAGTTAAGGTCTACTTTAGGAAATTTCAAACTAATAAATAGTTACTGTCAATATAGCATGGACATAGAGCCCTTTTTAAACAATATTGATGACTTCTTTCAGACTTACCAGGGAGACAGTATTTTAATATGCATGGACTCAACGCAAAATCAAATTTATGACATAGTAATAAAACAGATAAAAGAGGAGAAACAGTGGAGGATCTAATAATGAACAATAATCTAATAATAATAAAGGAAGAGGGAAACCGTCCCACTTATAGAAGCAGTGAAGGAGAGTCAAATATTGGTCTAACAATAGCATCAACGAAGATGTACAGCCTAATAAAAAATTGGAAAGTTTTAGATGCTGCCACTGAAAGTGACCATAATATAATAATCTTCGGCATAATAAAAACAAAAACTCAAGAAATAGTCACAAACGAGGGAGAGGAAAGATTTCTATATAACCCAGATAAAATAAATTGGGAAAAATTTTGGAACGAAATAAAATTACCAAAAATAGAAGATGGCAGCAACCTAAATCAACTAGCCTAACAGATAGAGGAAGCAACAAAAAGTGCAATAAAAAAGTCAACTAAAACTAAAAAAACAACAAAATAAAAAATAAATACTAATACATTTTGGACAAATGAATTACAAAATTTAAAGAGGAAGACAAGAAAAGCGAGAAAATTATACCAAAATACTATAGATAATAATCTAAGAGAAAGAAGGTTAAACAAGTACAGAAATTTAAAACAAAACTATCAAAATAAAATAACAGAAAGTAAGAAAAGAAGCTGGCAATCTTATATGAAAAAAAATTGAATATAAATCCGCGGGGAGAGTCATATAAAATAATAAGCAAAAAATAAAACACCTACCACTCTTTCAACCTTCAGAAAACAGGACGGGACGTACACAAAAAACTGGAAAGAAATAGTGGAATATCTTATGAACATCTTGCTGCCAAAGGAAGATCAACGGGAAGACAATAAAACACAGACATAACTGAAATTTAATGACGGTCACTCCAATAAAAGATAAAAATGAAGATATTAAGAATGAAGAAATAATAAATCATATTAAAAGGTTAAAAAATAAAAAGGCACCAGGTCCAGACTGCAAAAGACCAGAAATTTATAAGAAAAACGCGGATAAGTGGGCACCATATTTGTGAAAGCTGTTTAATCTACGTATATTTTAAAAAAGGACAAATACCCAGAATATGGAAACAAGTCAACTTAGTAACTTTTAAGAAATCTGACGAAGATGACGATCCGAAATCCTATATACCTATATGTTTACTAAATATTATAAGCAAACTGTTTGAAAGAACAATAACGGAAAGGATTAATCGGACGAGAGTTTTAGAAAATGACTTATTACAATATGGTTTTAGGAAAGAAAAAACACAGAAACAGCTTTTAAAAGAATAATAGACCTGATAGAAGAGGGAAAAGCAGAAAAATATCAAGTAATGATTTACGCTGACATAAGTGGAGCATTTGATAATTTATGGTGGCCAGCTTTCTTTAACGAACTTTAAAAAATGAACATTAGTAAAACACTGTATAATACTGTATAATGTAAGACTATTGTAGCGGAAGACAAATACAAATACAAGAACCGGGAGAAACCATTAAAACAATAAGCACAAAAGGCTCGATACTCGGGCCCTTAATGTGGGATGTTACACTTCAGCCATGCTTAAATCACTTATATAATATGCAAGAAACAATCGGTATTGTGGGTTTTGCTGATGATCAGGCAGTTGTATTTTCAGCATCATTAAGAAAGAAAAGGGAAAATACTATTAACAGAATTAGATAATTGGTGCAAAGAAAATAAGTTAAATTTATCATCAAGTAAAACTAAATATACGGTCTTTGGTCAAATTTCAAAGAGGGTTCCAAAAATAAAAATTAATGATACAAAAATTGAACACATAAATGAATTCAAGTATCTTTGAGTATGGATCGATAAAAAATTAAATTTTCATAAACAAATAACAGAAATAACAGGAAAAAAAAAAACAAAACAAGTAGCCAACAAATTACTAACAGTTGCAACAAAGGACTTTAGATTGGACAAGAAGATTTTCAAGTTATATAACAAGCCAATTTTAATGGTAATCTTACAGTACTGCGTGGGCATATGAGGACACCGAATTTTTATGAATATTAAACTAAAAGAAACATTGACAAGAGTGGAGAGACTTATTTTAATAAGAATAAATAACATAATGAAGACAATCCCAGCCAAAGAACTGCAATTACTTACTAGAAATATCATACCAGATTTGAAAACAAGAGAAAGGATGGGAAATATAAGTAAAGATGTGATAGAATATATATCAGGACATGGGCTATTTGAAACACATTTTAAAAGACTAAACTTACGAAACGACGATAAATGCTTTTGTAGCGATCTTCACACTCCGGAGCATGTTTTCTGGTCTTGCGATAGATATGTAACAAACGATACAATAAAAGAAATAAGGAATGAACTTAAACAAGATAGCATAAAAACGATAATAGAAGAAGAACAAAAACTAGAAAAATTTAGTACTCTGGCTAGGCATGTTTTAGAAAACCTCTGGAAAGAAAGACGAGAAGAAAGAAGAGGAAGATAAATTTTGTGTGATACACTAAAATAAAAATAAAATTAAAGAAATTTGGTATCAAATAAAAAAAATCAGCTCTGAGGAACCCAACAGTAAAAACTTTATCCTTTTAGTCTTGTAGGGTTAGTGTAGTGTTGTAGTGCAGAATGTGTAGTGTTTGTATTCTGTCAAGAGGCAAAATTCAAGTATAGATTAAATGTAAATAAACAATAAATATAACTTACTATGAAAATTTTTTTGGGAAATCAGGAGTACCGATTTCCTAATAAGCGAGAAGGAAATTTTTGTGTTTTAACTATTATAACTATCATTTTTAATATCACTTTTATATATTATATTAATCATTTTTTTTAGTCTTTTTTCAGCTCTGCCTCTTTTCAGGTTTTATGTCTCTAATTGTCTGTATATGTACTTTTGTAAATAATAATAAATATAAATAGTATATTTTAAAAAAGAAGAAAATAAAGCATGGTTTATATAATTAGGCACCATACCATAAAACGTGGCCTCAACTCAAATCTGCTGAGGACGAAAGCCGAGTAGCAGAGAGAGAAAAAATGAAATATAAGAGTATATGAGAGAGAAAAAAGGCAGAGGTAAGTTGCGACTGCCCTATAATAAGACCGTAAGAAATCGGCCAAGGCAGGGGGAAGTGGAGGCTTATACAAAAAATAGCCGCGTGTTCAATATATAATTATGTGACCATATGATCTAGTGTTTCAGAGGAATTGCACTAAAGATATACGTGTCCTCGTAGGCCCGAGTTACCAGGTTACATCAGGAAAAGTTTTTCAACTTTTTAAAAATAATCCATTAGCTTTACCAACTGAACATATTCATGATTTTAACTTCGACTAAGGATAGAGTAATTCAGAATTTTATGTCATCGAAATATGTATGGTAATTGCTAAATTCGAAAAAAAATGTAGTTACTGGGCCTGGGAGACCTTGGTTGCCCGGATAAGGGTTAAAGGTCAGACACAAACTAGTTGAAATGCTCATTCTTCCAACGAGAAGAATAAGTTTATGGAAATATTATTTGCGAAATATTCAAACCTCTTCCTCAATAGAATAGCATATGAGTTGAAGTGAAATGAAAAAAAAAAAAATGCCAGTGAATCCAACTGCTAACGATTTTCTAGATTTATTTTAAACAGTTAAAATACTTACTCGCTTCGGCCAGTTTATGAACACAAAATGGGAAATTAAGATGTTGTAACAGTTGCCTTGATTTCTTTGGTAGAATTGGGATTTCCGAAACGAATTGACCATGTCGTCACAGATTTGTAAGGAGGAGTTTAAATGCCGAATTTAATCTTCCTGTCATGAGAGACTCGTCAGAACCTCTCTTTCTTGGAGTACTCTTTTAATACTCCTTTCCTCGCTTTGGAACATGTATTGTATGGAAGTAATAGGAGAAAAACCCGGCCAGAGTTAACTAACAAGAGGAAGGCAGGTTTTGGTAAATGAACTTAAGGGCATCCTTCGCGAAGTCGAAGTGCACATTTAATGTGTTAATATTAAAAACTGGAGGAACGCAATGGCTAGAAATAGTAGGGAAGAGCTGCTTAAGGATTCCAACTTGCTGCATGTATGGCACAACTCGAGTAGTTATGAAGTAACAACGTGGCAGACTTACGAGGCGACGGCTCCCCTTCAAAGGGCCCTTGGTTCGATTCCTGCTCGAGTCAATTTTTTGTTTTTCGCTTTAACCAACAAAGTAGACATTTGTAACTACAGGTAAAATATTAATCTATCATATGTTTAAAATACATAAAAAATGAAAATGTTCAAATCAGTTGTAAAACCTTTGAATATTTCATGTTAACGAGCAATAAAATGTGACCTATTCCGCATTGTGTATTGATGCCACGGGTTATATAATGATTAGCACAGTCGTTGTGTAAAAATGTTCTTGACGCTTCGAGTCTAGATCTGTGAACAGTTTGCGAATTGACCGGACTTTTGCAAGGGGGCGTGGGTTGTGATTTAGACTACAATAGCATAGTAAATCAGGAGCGTCATTTAGGGATAGCAGGAGGGACATTTGCCCCTCAAGAGTTTGAGGAGTAAATATACTTTAATCGATTGTCTAGTAATATACTAGTACAAAACGTGAAAATCTTATGTCGGTGGTGCTCTTGCTCCCCTTAAACGAAGTCTGAAATGACGCAGCCGGTTGTAGTATACATACAGTATTACCAAATGAAATTTCTTCCTCATCCCCATTGTAATTTGCACACTGTCCACAGATATAGACACGAAGCGTCTAAAACAGTGGTCGAAGTGAGACGGTATGCGGTAGTATGCCATACCGCCTCTGGTTTTCTGGTGATGGAGACACACCGTCTCTGGTTTTTCAGTGATGTAGACATGCCGTCACTGGAAAGTGAATGTTAATATACCTTTAATAAATCTGTTTTTATAACACACAGTAATTGCGTATAGCTTTGCACATCAAGGATTTTATTTCTTAAGTAGAAATAATTTCTGTTACCAATATCGACATTTTTGTTATTTTTCCTACCTTTTGTTTTTGAGGTAAGGTATCTACTAAGAAATCCACTCTTTGCTTTTGCTCCTAAGGAAGAACTCGTGTCGGTTGCATATAAGGGTCGCATGACAGAAAGGAATGAATCATGGGCCCAAACAAAAAGTGATGAACTGAGGCGACTAATTTAAACTGAAACCGGAAAATATTATTATGAGTTCATCAGGCTTTCTTTTGTACCCACAATGATAAAGAAATGCATAACTAAGTCCATATTTACGAGAAAAAAATATAGTCTATGGAATCAAAAATAACTGTTGTTTTCTTTAAAAAGTATTTTTGCGCCCTTCTAATAATTGGATAACACTATAAATATATTTGTGGTAATTATGTGTGTGCATGAGTATATCCCTAATGTTTAGATCTTTGTGGCGATTACTTTTAATTCAATCTGATATTGCTATCTAATGGATATGCTAAATATAGATAAGTTATTAATAAAAGTTTTAAAAAAGCAACTCTCTTACATGCTTCACCACAGGAGGTTAATCCTCATGACATGAATTTCGCTGCATTTCTGATTGCCTTACTAAAGCACAAAGGGAGGATAAATTTAAAGAATATAGTGGCTGTCATACAATAGTGATGGATTTGATTGTTCTATACAGGGTGTTTCAAAACAACACCGACAACGTTTGGGAGGTGATTCGTGACACCAAGATAAGACAAAAAGTATAGACCAACCTTGGTCACAAATGCTTTCTTTCAAAGTTATAAGCTGCCGAAAACATGAAAAAATGGACTTTCAAGGTCCATAGCTCTAAAACTATGGGACCTACCGTAGTCGTGTCAAAACTTCACATAGGAAGTAATATGTGCAATATCCAAAAATACATCTTCCGGAATGCTATGGTAATTACACAATAAATTTTATAGAGGGGGGTTTGGCTACCCGCATATAACATGAAGTACTCACCAACTACCTCCATGAAAATTGTTGTGGAAGTACCGCAGGATTCTGAAACTTGGATATTCAGATAGGGCACATAATTGTTCCTAAGTGAAGTCTTTATCGACTACGGTAGGTCTCATAGTTTTAGAGCTCTGGACCTGTAAAGTTTATTTTTTCACGTTTTTGGGCAGCCTAGAACTCCAAAAGGAAGCATTTCTGCACCCAGGTTGGTCTATACTTTTTCTTATCCTGGTATGGGGAATCACCTCCCAAACGTTGTCGGTGTTCTTTTGAAACACCCTGTATATACAAGTACGAAGGGAACTTCAACTCAAATCTGATTTTTTTTTAGCATGGCCGGTTTTAGAGGTTGTCTGCTGGGAAGGGTCCCACCTTTCAGAGATCTGGAATACCTCTCACTCGAGTGGGGATCAGGCAGTTGTCCCAACACGAGAAATTGCTTTAAAATTGTTTGTACAAAAACTCGTTTTTTAGCACTTTCGTATATAATTTACTATAACATAAAGGAGTATTTTTTTATTTTCCTCACAAGGGACGGACATGAACATGTCATCCTTACATCCGTATCAAACATTGTTCAACAAAGATATGTGCACGCACAGAAAATTAGGTGCCATAGACAGCGGAGTAAGTTCCTGGGTTCCATTAACCCTTTGTTACGTTTATCGAATGGACTAAGTTTAATTCGAATGTCCCGATGACAGATTCACGTCCGTTCCTTGTCAAAAAGTTGGAGACGGGGACAAAGTCTTTCCATGCTCCCTCTCCCCTGAACTATGGAGAAGCTCTTCAATGATTTGGTTCATTATGTAAATAAAAATGCAACATACCCTCACTGTATTTCTGCATATGGACAGCCGGTATGTCGAGGAAAAGTGTAATAAAACATAACGCCTCTGCTTTTGCTAATACTTTCACAGATTCAAGCTGTTGTATATAAGTTATTAGAACGTAAAATTGAATGTAGTTTATACGAAAAAGACTTCTATGCATTGCAAGACCTGTAACGCCCAAATATTCACCAGAAACGTATAGTCGTATCGATATAAACAAAAACAAAAACAGAAAAACAAGTGTGCAGCAGGAAACCACTTTACACAAAAGTATAAAGTAGCTCAGTGAATACTACGAACTGCTCGAGTGGTCTGGGTCAATAATCTATCAATCATAATTTTATGTGTTCAAACCCTGTAGGAAGTATTGGTTTGCTTTTTTCCCCTTAAAAGTGTGTTCCTATTTTCATCAAAGGACTGAGAACATTTCTTTGAATAAAACTTTGGCAACTACTTTTCTCTCAAATTCGATTAGAAGGGAACATTATATGAATTGCAAATCTAAAATCCAAAGCTGGAAACAAAATATTAAGTATGTTCAATGTTTCATCATTATCCTTTGACTTGTAATGGAAAACTACTTGTAAGCATTGATGATTTCAGAAGATCTGCCCGGGGAATGGCCAATATATGAATGAGAGAAAACTGATAGAACATTATTACTCCACTCTGAGCATGATCGAAGATATGGCCACGAAGGGGAAAATTTATGTCGACAGGGTCTCAAATTCTCCCACAGGTCATGCCCTGAAATCATCACTGTTTGAAACGTTTCCTTAACAAATACCTAGGTAGAATATTACATTTATTTCTCGTTCTACCGTTTGAAATGACAAAATCATCATTTTAAAGAGAATTATAATACGATAAGCATAAAGATTTATACAACTATTGAAGTAAATATTATTGTGCAAGTTATCGACATCTAATTGGACTAAAACTAGAATATTCGTTTGCATCGCACTTTAAAGTAAATCCTCTCTCTATATAATTCTTACTGGAAAACATGTTTAACACCAATTACTTAATCAATATTTTTAATAATACATTTTTATTGTAATATTTTTACTATTCAATGTCGTATACACTTTATTTCCCAAAGTAAAACCTCGCAAATGTATAGTGGTTTAGTGAATATTATCAAATAAATTATTATTTAGTTTATGTAAATACTGAATCGCCTGATTTGAAACTTCGTACTTTAAATAATAATAATAATAATAATAATAATAATAATAATAATAATAATAATAATAATAATAATAATAACAGTAATTAAATCTTAACCATATCTTATTAGAATTTCAGACTTACTCAATAAATGAATTCAAAGTGGTCTCTATTCGAAGTTCTATTTATTCGAATCCGATAGAAATACAAAGATGAACTTCAAGAGCAGGTAAAAGAAAAATATTTCTTTGGTGGGACTGGAGCTAACCTTTAAGAGTTCTTTACAATTGACAGACAAACGCCTTACACACTTGGTTTCTTTTATTTAAGTTAACTGATTCACTGAACGTATCTGAGTAACTTGTCTCTATTTTCTACTCGGTTATACACGTTTTACAATCATTCCCTTTAAACTTGAACGACGGGAACACGAATACAAAAACATCTAGAACAGTTAAAATTTCTAAATTCCCCCACGGGGAATCGAACTCGGGACCCCGTATACCAAAGGCACACGTGCTAGCCACTGGACGGGTCGTAAGAACGAATAAAATGTGTTTTGTAGTGTCTGTAGTTTATACCTATTTCACCTTGATGTAATATGACTATTGATTTTTTAATGTTTACCGTATTTGTTACTTTGAGGAATGGTATATATTATTGATATATACTCTATTACTTATTCGTCCATAAATATTATATAAATTATCAGAATTATTCATGATCTTGCATGTGAATTCACTGGTGCATGCGCAGTAGAATTAGAAGAATGCAGTTTACTGATATTAGTCCGAATGCAAATTTCTAACAGTCTGACAGAATTCCTTAACGGAAGAAGTAGTTCCCAGCTTGAGGACACGCAGCTTCCTCCTGGTTAAGCATGAAGAGCGAGTAAGGGAGTGAAAGCTACTGGCAGAAATGAATTGTGAAATAAATAGGTAATGCACCACTTATAATGAATCCTTAAAATTTAGCTTGACAATTTTATAATGACCGTTTAAAAAAATAATACTGCATTAGCAGGATATGCTAAAGTCTTGCTGGAAATAAATATAAATATCTGAGATTATTATTATTATTATTATTATTATTATTATTATTATTATTATTATTATTATTATTATTATTATTATTATTATTATTGGTCTCCCATTTCTTGGAAGAGATTTTAAATATTCACCACCTTCTTCATACCACTAAATCAATTTCTTCACTGTTTTCTTGTCACAGCCCATACTTCTAGCTCTCTGAATGGCAGTTTGTCCTATAGTTACTCGGCCAATGATTTCCCCTCGCATAGAAACAGATAGTTTTCTACAGCCTTTAGAGCAAGGCATTTTGACAGATTGTAGAAATTTGCATTGTGATTCGTATTAGCAATGACAGTAAAGTGGATTTTTCTGTTTCTACTGTGCATCATCAGCATTATTATATCAGAAGTATTCCGCCATTACCAGCGGGGCATTTACCGCGGCTGAGAAGCTGCCATGCTCCACGATCTTCTGTTAACCTTTCCATCTTCACATACGACATTTCTGTTTTGATATCGCCAATAGCCTAATTCTGTTTATATATAGTCTAATTTTTCCCTTCTCACTCTTTTCTGCCACCATGCCCTCTAGCACATCCTTCATGATACAGTTCCTTAACCAATATCCCAATCAGTTTCTCTTACTGTTCTTAATAATATTTTTCTCCTTCCATTTCTAACACCTTCTCATTCGTTTTCCTCTCGACCCAGCTATTTCTCTCCATTCTTCTCCACGCAAATATTTCGAAAGCCTTTAATTATTTCTCATCATTTTTGCGTAATGTACATGTTTCTGCCCCATAAATACAATAAAAGACAGTACACGAAGCATTTTATGAGTTTTTCAATTCTATTCAAGGTCTCACAACATAGTATTTTCTTCATCCTAAAGGCTTCTTTCCCCATTTCTATCCTTGCTTTTATTTCACGTTCGCATGTTATATCATGACTAATACTACTACACAGATATGGAAAACTAGTCATTTGTTGTTTCGTCCCGCTCCTATTTCTATATTTGAGACCGATCGCTTCGTTTCAATCACCATGGATTTTCTCTCTCTAACATTTATTTTCATCCCATATTCTTCAGAAGCCTTTCTCAAGTTTTCTACATCTTATTAATTTTCTTTTTAGATTCTGCAACAACAACCATATCAACCCCAAACCGTATACACCTCATCATTTTATCTCCTACCGAAATTCCATCTTCATTAGGTAGATTCGTTTTCGCTATCTCTTCTACATACCTATTAAATAATGTCGGCGAAATACATAATCTGTTGAACTCATCTTTCAGTTACACTGTTTGTCTACTTTGCATCCACCAGTGAATTTCCATAAAAGATCAGGAATAATTCTAATAATATATGTAATATTTATGGACGAATACGCAATAGAACCTATATGGATAATATATATGATTCCTCAAAGTAACCAATATGGTAAACATAAAAACATCAATAGACATATTGCATCAGGGCAAAATAGGCATAAACTTCAGACATATCAAAATATGTTTCAATCGCTCTTAACGCTCGTCTAGTGGCTAGCACATGTGCCTTTCGTGTACGGGGTCCCGAGTTCGATTCCCAGTGAGGGAATTTAGAAATTTTAATTGTCATAGATGTCTCTGTATTCGTGTTTCTGTCGTTCAAGTTTAAAGGAAATGATTGTAAAACGTGTATAACCGAGTAGAAAATAGAGACAAGTTACCCAGATACGTTCAGTGAATCAGTTAATTTAAAGAAAAGAAACCAAGTGTGTAAGGCGTTTGTCTGTAAATTGTAAAGAACTCTTAAAGGTTAGTTCCAATCCCACCAAAGTAACATTTTTCTTTTACCTGTTCTTGAAGTTTCTCTTTGTATTTCTATCGGATTCGAATAAATAGAACATCGAAGAGAGACCACGTTGAATTCATTTATTGAGTAATCCTGAAATTCTTATAATATATGGCTATGATTTTATTATTATTATTATTATTATTATTATTATTATCATTTAAAGTACAAAGTTTCAAATCAGGCGTTGCAATATTTAAGTAAATTAATGATAATTTATTTGATAATATTCACTAGACCATTATACATTTGCGAGGATTTACTTTGGGAAATAAAGTGTATACGACAGAATAGTAAAAATATTATAGTAAAAATATATTATTAAAAATATTGATTAAGTAATTGGAGTTAAACATGTTTTTCAGTAAGAATTATATATAGAGAGGATTTATTTTAAAGTGTGATGCAAACGAATATTCTAGTTTTAGTCCAATTAGATGTCGATAACTTGCACAATAATATTTACTTCAATAGTTGTATAAATCTTTATGCTTATCGTATTATAATTCTCTTTAAAATGATGATTTTGTCATTTCAACCGGTAGAACGAGAAATAAATGTAATATTCTACCTAGGAATTTGTTAAGGAAACGTTTCAAACAGTGATGATTTCAGGGCATGACCTATGGGAGAATTTGAGACCCTGTCGACATAAATTTTCCCCTTCGTGGCCATATCTTCGATCATGCTCAGAGTGGAGTAATAATGTTCTATCAGTTTTCTCTCATTCATATATTGGCCATTCCCCGGGCAGATCTTCTGAAATCATCAATGCTTACAAGTAGTTTTCCATTACAAATCAAAGGATAATGATGAAACATTGAACATACTTAATATTTTGTTTCCAGCTTTGGATTTTAGATTTGCAATTCATATAATGTTCCCTTCTAATCGAATTTGAGAGAAAAGTAGTTGCCAAAGTTTTATTCAAAGAAATGTTCTCAGTCCTCTAATGAAAATGGGAACACACTTTTAAGGGGAAAAAAGCAAACCAATACTTCCTACAGGGTTTGAACACATAAAATTATGGTTAATAGACTATTGACCCACATCGCTCGAGCAGTTCGTAGTATTCACTGAGCTACTTTATACTTTTGTGTAAAGTGGTTTCCTGCTGCACACTTGTTTTTCTGTTTTTGTTTTTTTTTTTTTTTTATATCGATACGACTATACGTTTCTGGTGAAAATTTGGGCGTTACAGGTCTTGCAATGCATAAAAGTCTTTTTCGTATAAACTACATTCAATTTTACGTCCTACAACGGGTTGAATCTATGAAATGATAGGTTGGAGTGAGCGTAAATGTTTTCATAGTTAGGAGCCTGGATATGCAAACCCGTTTAACTTGGGGATTTACTTCTATGAAATTTGGTACCTTTAGGGCAATATAAAGTTAGCGCATCGACTGTAACATCACTCTAAAGAGGTAGTGATAGGTGTTATTAGCTTTTTATATGACAGAGGACAGAAACCATCTAAGATTCATGAGAATTAGTGGAGATTTATGCAGAGAGTGTTATCATAGAAGAAGTGTATGTGTGGCGCAACGCATTCGCAAATGGGAGGAGGAGTCTGATAGATGACAGAAGAGGAAGACCAGCAACGTTCATCACTGACGGGAATATGGGTGACAACTACATGATGATTCGTGACGACAGAAAATTGATGTTGCTTGATATTGTAACTGCATTGCAAATCTCTTCTGGAGTATTATCAAATACCAACTTGGCTTCAAGAAAGTATTCTCGCACTAGGTGTCAAAACATCTTCGAATGGATATTCCTTGACCGACGGCACACGATATGCCCACCTAAAAATTCTGGACTATCCTCCATATAGGCTTTACTTAGCCCCTTCCGAATACTATTTGTTTGAACTTCTAAACAAACACCTCAGTAGGCGATATTTCGATACACAGGAAGATGTAAAATAGGCTATGGTTACTTGGTTAGGAAACCTGGAGCAATATTTATTTGCAGAGGTCATGAACTATTTTGTGTCACATGTTTGGAATAAATGTTTGGACTATACTGAATGATAGTGTGGTACCATGTGGGAACATAGTTCAGTTTCAGGTATTTATCTCTGCACGTTTTTCAGTAAATTGAAAATTCGCCTTACTTTTCGATAATCCTTTGTATTTGAGAATCATAACTCTTTAGAATTACCGTATTTCTGCAACTGTAAATATGAGATACACCTTTTCTTGCAACGAACTAGAGGAGAAAACAATTGATCATTGTTAGTATTTTTTAATAATAAATATTTCACTTATTTTATTTTGAATGTGTTTGTTTATGTATACCATCTAGTCCTACATAAGCCAATTATTGAGTAAATTGTTTTTATCAATTTAAAGAAAATGCTATTAAATCATTTTCTTATTCTCAATAAACGAAAGATATTACTTGAAACATGAATTTATTGTCACTCCGTTCAAGGCTATAGGCATTTTTGTATTCTACTATATTTGTCAGTTAGATATATTCTAATTCACATGTCATAACTTTTGGTCCTGACTCACGGGAGGAATAGAAGTCGACTCTTATCCTGCTAAACTCACACTTCCTTTATGCTAATGTCACAAATGATTTCCTCATTATGCCATAAGGTGGCGCAGCTGTCGCCAGCACTCCAGGGCTGTCACTCAAGTAAACCGCCATTTGCAGCTTTTCAAATTTATGTGGCTGTAATGTGTCTGCAGGGATGCGACCACCAAACCACTGAGATTCACCCTCCGGTTTACGTAAGGTTCCCTCACCAGATGTCTCCTACTGAATCTTTTCATAGTGGAAATAAAATAGGAGATTTCGAGAGAAAGAAGAAATATAAAGATGGAAATAATACGCTTTGCAAGTGTCTTAAACTATTTATCACTTCTTCTCACTGCTTTGTAGCTTTTATTCCAGTAAATATCAATTTTTTTGTGATAAATGAAAATTCTAGTAATAATGGAAGTAATAATAGATTAACCGAAGATTTTTTTTAAAAAGTTATTGTTATAAATAGCTGGATCGTTACTAAATTCAACATGCAATGCAAGAACTTACAAATCTACTAACAATAACTCATCTATCTAGATTAGGGCTGTTCTCCACTCATCATGTTCTCAAAGAATCATTATCAAGAGCTGCAGAGTATCTAAGTATGGATACAAAAGCTTAATCCAATGTTAAATTGTCTACTTCGAAGTTTCACGTATAACTCTTAATACTCGAAATAAATATTACATTTCAAATAAATGATGTTGTGAGCATAACCACCCTCTCGTATAGCTATGATGCCATACGGCAATGTTTTAAATATTTCAAACATTAGTTCTGTTATTCTGTACTTCTATTATGAAAAACGCGTATAAAAACATTGGATGAAATGCCTGTTCTTCGCATCGATGGAATAGTTCTATGGGAAATGTTTGAAAGGTATTTTTGAACACCACTTCCCTTAACGATATGTATTTCAATCAAAGTGGAATAAACAAAATCTCGCTTCGATCAATGGCTATCTTCGAAAATTCGTTTCATATGGTGCGACTGTTATTCTTTGTGAAGAATTTTTAACTCACTCTTGCTCTTAGGACACTCTCTTTTCCAATTAAAAGTAATTAATGAAAACACAGGTCAACCCAACTGTTAGTTATGTTCAAAAATTTATTTTAAACGGCTTAAATGTTTCTCACTTTGGTCAGTTTGTGAATAAAATGGGAAATGAGAACATTTTAGAAATTGCCTCCTATCCACCTTTAGAAGCGGGATTTTCGAAAACGGTGTGACACGTTACTATTTAATTTTATATACTGTGTTTCGTCTCTCTAACAAGAGAGATTCGAAATATACCATATTTTTAGCACACAAGTTTACGTCCCTTTCCCAATTAAGATGCGCAATTTAATGAATCCAACGTGTTAAATTCCTGGCTGAAGCCAAGCGCTGATTATTCCAATTTCAAACGGTACAACTGTTTTCAAGTGATGGTGAAACAGACGTCAAGAATGTTATAGAAAATGCCTACTTGCCCACTTTTGTCATTAGAAGTAGAAAACGCTGGGGACGAGACTATAATGATTAGTTTATTTTTTGAGTTTTATCTTCCTAAAATAAAAGGCTCGTGAGTTACTGTGATCTTTACAAATAAGTATTTTAAACACTCTATCTATCCCTTAGGACACGCAATTTATTGAAACTGACTTGATAAAGACCCAACTTCAGAATGTGCTTCTACTAGCCTTGCTAACTATGTTCAATTATTCATTTCGAATGCCGAATGGTTATCTCATTTTGCATTTTCCTAGAAATATTAGGAAAATTTAATATTGCACAAATTCGTCTTTCCCTTCTTAGGAGCGAAATTTAAAAAAAGACAGTTATAAAACATTTCGTACACCTATTCGCTCATTATTAGATAATAGTTAAGTACCTAAATTACACCTCAAGTTTAAGCAAATCTTTACATTTCGTATTTACTGCATAAATACGAGAGGGTCCCCAAAAAACAGGACTTTTGTTCTAAAACATTAACAAATATGAAGTTTTTTGTTTTGTTTTGTTTACAAAATACTTTGTCTCCTCCAAAGTAATCTCCATTAGATGCGATGCAATTCTCCAGTCTTCTTTCTCACTGTTTGAAGCATCTCTGGAACTCTTCAACTTTGATATCGCCCGGTACCCTCTGTTAAGCACTTTTTACACTTTTCACATCATCGAAATGCCTGCCTTTTAGATTTTTTCTTTCCCGGGAAGAGGAAAAATTTTCACGGGGCTAGGCGTGGCATATAAGGAGGGTAGGGAACAATACCCTGTTCATGAGACGGCAAATATCTAGATCCTGTGTGAGCAGGCGAGGAACAAACTTAGCTGCAACATGTCGCTTTTGCAAATCCTCATTGACAATCCGCTGGCTTGAGCTCCAACCCACTCCTCTCTGTTCTGAAATTTCGTCGATCGTGAAACAACGATCCTTGGTGATTTTTTGCCGGAATTTTTTCGTCGTTTTGAGATGATAAAGAGTGCCCAGAACGAGCATGATCTTCTGCCCATAACGATTTCGCAGACGGAAAACGACAACAATAATTGAAAAAACAACACTATAATCAAACATCAATCCCGTATGCAGACTTCGCTTGGGCAACTGATTTCAGAAAGTCTCTACTATTCCTACCTAGTGGAAGAACTCTCTACTACGCCTAGGAAAGGCCGCACACTTTAAGTTCGGTTTTTTCAGCCCTGCCCCCTTGTAGTGAACGTTTTTATGTTATGGAAATTTGCCCTATTTTGGATGTAGAATTTTGAAATCTCCTCGAAACATTTTCAATTGTATTTTATTATAAGTTTATATGCTAAGTTTTACCCTTCTAACTTCAGAAATTCGTTCAATACAGTAATCTTTGCAGAAAAATTTCTACCCCTTTTATTCCCTTAGGATATATGTTTTCAAAAAACTTTGCTTATCCCTTACTTTCGTTACAAAAGGAGTATAACTAAATAATTTTCTGGGCCTATTGAACCCGAAGGTTGGATGCCGCATTCACAAAAGCTATCCATTGACTTTTGTCCTTAGCCAACTGGATCCAGTATCTGCGTTGAATCCCTATCTGTGCAAGAGCCATCTTAATATTGTCGTCCTATCTGCTCCTAGGTCTCTCTAATTGCCATTTCTGATTGAGTTTCCAGTTAAAATTTTGAAACCGTTCCTACTTTCCTTCATTCCGGCTAAACGACCTACATATTTGAATCTCTTACGAGGATTCCGATTCAAGTTTGACACGAAATTGTGGAAGAGTTCATGCGCAAACTAACTATTTTTCTGTACAATTAAATCCATTAGAGGGGAAAAACCTCGATCTCAATCGTTCCGGAGATATAGAGGAATAAGGAGAAGGCTGGTGCTCCGATATTTTGCGGGTTCTTGAATATGTAGCGTTAGTGCAAATAAAACAGTCTTTTAAAAACGAATAAATCCTTCATCCCGGAAACTGTGGTAATTCGTCGCCATAGACATGAGGGTTACAGAACCGAAGAGCCCATAGAACATTCTAGGGGAAGAATGTTTTGGACTGGGAAGGCGAAAATACCGGCGTTCTATTGTTGCCTGAAATAGACGTGTCAGGTATCTACGTTCAGGTTTCTTTGTAAGCTGAATCGAATGAAAGTATCATCAGTAAAATAGGATGAAAAATGTAAAAAATGGTAGCCGTATGAACCTTCCAAACATTTATAATTTCTATAATTATAATTATTATTAACCGATCCGACCTGTATGTGATATACAGTATATAAGGCGTACCGGTTTTCGTTTTATAAGTTGAAGATACATTTTGCTTATTGATCCATATATTGCGTTTTAATATATGTCACACAACCACACACTGTCCTACTTACGTTTCCAACAATATGTGTTTACGATTCATACTATTTAATTTGTTTATCTATAGCACTTTTGCACAAAAAATAACATTGTATTTTTGTTCACACAATAACGTCTCTATCCCTTTGGCAATGTAATTAATCCATTTTTATATTACCTTTTCTCAGTTTCTACGAACTAACGACATGATATATTCGTATGTAATATACAATTTTGTTCTTTGTTTCAATGGCATTTGTTATTCCTTAAGCTCCTTCTCCTTTTGGCCAACAGTCAACAGCACCTTTATTCCACCGTGGTGCATCTCTCTTAACATTTCAATGCAATTTTCGAACATATTCACTAGCAACATAGCCGAAAATTCGCAAAATAACGGAGCACCAACCTTCCCCTTATTCCTCTATATCTCCGGAACGGTTGCGATCGAAGGTTTTTCCCTCTAATGGGTTTAATTGTATACAAAAGCATTTCGTTTGCGCATAAACTCGTCCACAATTTCGTGTCATGCTTGAATCGGTTCCCTCGTTAGACTTAATTATCGTAACAATAAACGGTATAATTTATGCAGTTACTCGTTATACAACTTCCGCCATTTCTTCTTGGATCCGAAACTTTACTCAAGATTTTATTTTCAAATGCCTGTGTTCTTCCCTCAAAGTAAGCAAACACCTATCGCAACCGTGCAGTACAACAGGGATATATATATATATATATATATATATATATATATATATATATATATATATATATATATATATATATAAAGTTTAATTTCTTTCAATAGAATTGGGAAAGACAAAAGATTTAGGAATAAAAAATGACACAATTCCCCTGCTTTCAGCCGACATTAAATTTCTTCTTGTATAAGTTTTGGTCTGTTAATGTTGATCCTAGAATTTGAAAATATTTACTTCGTGTAAAGTATTATTTGACATATTAACATGTTCATAATTTGCAATATTATGATCACGATAAACTTTCATGTACGTATTTATTTTTTTCTGGATTTACTTCAGAAGATGTAAAAATACCACTTTCAGGTTCCCCACTTTATAAGTGACTTTATATATGCATGTTAAACGAGCAAATTCTACCAAAAAACATCGCATCAAATTATATATTATTGAATTACAATGAATTTTATGATTTTCAGACTAATTTTCTTACGTAATCAATCGAGAAGTGTGTTATTTATGGAGGATTAATTTATAACTTCCTATTAAAACAATTTGGGCGGTATTCGCAGAGAATTCGTTATTCAAAATTTAGTCACGCGATTAGTTAGTGTTGTATCAGGTATGTACTAAGGAGGGTGTATTTGTTGCTATTCAGAGTCTGCTTGGAGTTCAGCTAATACGTTGAATTGGGTATGATTAACTAATATAACCGCAATACATCGGACAAGAAAAATATGTGGCAACTGCGGAAATCTAGAAAGAGCATGCTTAGTCTATAGAAATGAATATAAATGAAATACGAAATTCGAAATGTTTTCCTCGTGGTTTGGCAACTTACAAAATCGAATTCTAATTAACTTACTGATTTCTGACGGATGTATTTATGGCAGGAATAACTTGAAGTCAATTAATATTAGCTACAATAGAAGGACTATGTTTTAATTATAAGTAAAGATAATTTTTCGATCACTTGTATGTATTCCTCAGAAAACTAAAAATTTTCTACTCATCTTTCGCTGTTCACTTTAAGAAACAGTTCTGCTATTGTAGAGGAGTCAGCTTCATAGCTGCTTCCAGTTTTTGTTCCAGACACGTTTTGGGGGGACCCTGAGCTCTGAGTGAGAGTGCCCCGGAGGAGACCAAAATAATATGTCTATAATACAATAATAAATAGAATAGTACCAGTAGTGCTTCCGAATAATAAGAGTACTGGCCGGAACATTTTTCTGAAAGAAACACTGGTTGCTTCATACTTAATTCACCCGATGAGGTGAAAGGAAAGAAAGGAAGACAGGGAATTAATTGCCTCGGTACTTTCATAAATTAAATTTATTGTGGCTAAACCAGGGTGTCCTTTGCTCTAAGTTAATTTAGTCACATCTGATTAACTTAGTCAACTTATCAGATATTCTGAATACACTTCTGTCTACCCTTAGTATGGCGTTAATCATACGTCGAAACGACTCTGAACATGGCCCTTCTTATCTAATTACTTACTTCTAAACTTAAACGTAATCATATTTTGTTTAACACTTTTTATTTTTTGTTTATTTTCTCTTTTCTATACCCGTTACAATTATGTTCTTTTAAATTCGTTATTAATTCTTCTTTCTTTAAATTTGTTTTGTAACGTACGCAAGCTAGGGTCCTTATTTCATTTTCCAATATATGTGTTTTATCGTGATACTCGCTTAATACTAATTTTAAAAGACAGATTTAATCCTAACAGTGAATGTGACTGAAGTGTGTTAACAAAATGTCTGGCGAGAACAGTATATGAGTATTTTGAAGTGAATATAAAATTAGTGAACAGTGTGTTCTGACAACTATGAACGGATACTTACTCTTTAATCCAATTGTACTGAATCCTAAGAACATTGGCGATTATGCAGTGCAAAATTTATCCAATGAAATAACTCTTATTGACTTGTTTGAATTGTTTGAAGCAGGACATAGTGAAATCTCAAGTATAAACTTTATACGAAAAACGCGTGAATGTTTTAAGAACACTGAATTTATTGGACAAATTATTCCATTTTTCTTGCAACGTGAACATGAAATTTCACCATGTGCTAATGAATACATTATTGATATATAAGCCTTTAAAATTTCAAACCATGAATTTATTATTCGTGAATTTTCTTTAACTGCATGCGATCATACAGTAAATTTGCATTGCTTAATAAAATCACCAGTAGAATATAATTTACTACTGTTATGTTGTCAAAAACAAATTGATTGGTTAACATTACACTTACACGAACTAAGTTGGAATGATAAATGCGGTTATACTGTATCACACACACGTAACCTTGTATATCAACTATGTAAACAAGATGAAACCATTTATTGTAAAGGTGCAGAAAAATCAGTTTGGATTAAAAAGATTTTTTGTATTAGATAATGTACTGATTTAGAAAGTAAACAATGTCCATCATTAAATACACTGCATGCGAACGTATTTAATGATTTGTGTTCGTTTCATGAACAAAATATCAAACTTGACAAAAAAGCAGGATGTGTGTTTCGTAATGCACAACAATTATGTTTTTGGTGGAAACGTGTAAGATCAACAGCATTAACTAATGCATTTGCATGAATGTAATTTTTTGTTGTAAATAAAAACACAAGATTTAAAATTGTAAATAAAACATTCTACTAATCTAATCTACATGTTTTTTCTTTATTTATATTTATGTTACATGGTTAAATACAATTTTATCATTTTGTTTAAGATTATTTTTATTGAATAAATTTAAACATGCTTCAAAACTTTTCTTGCGTACAATATGATGAAAAAAATATAAAACAAAATATCCATACAAAATTGAATTTCCATCTAGATATGCGGAACAGTTTGTATAATATATTTTACAATTTTTATTTTAAAACGTTTTTATTTCTTTTGGAATTGGTAATGCCAGGCTATCAAAGTAATAGCCTCTGATTTTCATCAATGGATACACACACCCAATTTGAACCAGTAGAAGTAGAACTATCCAAGTTTATTATAAGTCCACCCGGTGATTGCACATTTTTAGGTATTTTATCAATTGCATAAATTCCAGTAACACTCGCACCAGTGAGTTTATCAGGAAGTAACACTTTTACTATATCGTCCATGTACATGCCTTTTTTCTTTCTTGGAACACATCAGATTTTATAAACACGTGCGTACATGTTGGAAGTCTTACTAACGTATATTCTCATGAATGCAATTAACTTGTTGAAAATATTATTGACAGATATTTTTATAACTTTACCAATAATTATAAATGGTGCTAACACAAGGAAAATTCTTCTGACACACTTCATGGTATGACACCTTGCAAACTCTTAATAATCAGGCAGTACATTACAATATAGAATGTAGAATGTAGCATATAGAATGTCCAGTGCCAACTTTGTACCAGTAGAACACATGTAATTTGAATCATTAGAAGTTTACAGTTATACTTCTTTCAGTAAAATGATAATTTTAAAAACTATTATCGGTATATATATTCCTATCTTTATCAATTTGAATTAAGGAATCGAACTGTGCATATACACTACACGTTATAGGTTCAGTTAAATTTTCAGGAAAAGAAACTTTGATATTTACAGGTGCGTCATGCACAATGTCCCAAGTGCAATCATCTAATGTTGCTGTAGGTGTTAGGAAAAATGGGTAAAGAGTATAGCCGTGTGGATATTCTTCAGGAGTAATAGTATGTGCATCATCTTTATAATATAAACCAGTACCGGAAAACAGAGAATGGTAACTTAGAAGGTACAAATCATTTTCAAAATCAGGGTATAAGGTTAGGAGGAAAAGATTTTGATCCGACCTGTAGCTGCAGTTTTTTAACGTTAAAGTGTTGAAAATGAAATGGATTTAGTTCAGATTTTACCATAAATGACGAATTAGAAACGAACCCAATAACGAGATCTTTAGATACGTTTCCCAAGAAAATATTATCAAGATTGTATGAATTAACATTTGCAGGAATAGTATAAGATCTGGTTTCAACTCTTGTGAGAGGATATTTCGTTGTTTTACGAACCATGTTAGTATTAATTTCCATTGCTAAATGGAGTGCAACATCTATACGTCGAATATGTAAAGTTACATCTTCAAGTTTTACTTTATATGAAGTATTTACCATTAGGAGTATTTAACATTAGAAGTATTTAACAGGAGACATTAAACAAAAAGCATCTTTAGTACGATGTAATTTTATACGAAGACCTACTTTATTTACAAGTGCTCGTAGCAATCCAGCAATATCTGTATATAGACGATCATACATTTCAAACGATTTTGCTATTTTTAATATAATTAGCACGTTGCTGAAAACCTGTTTTATCAGCAGTTAATGTATCGAATTGTTTCGCGGTGTGTATGTACCACATACCTAATTTCAAATGTGTATCAGTAGCATCAGGAGAATAATTTAAGTGTTTCAATGTATGCACGATAAGGATAAATTCCTGATGAAGAAGTAATTAATTTATCATTTAATGAAATATCAATTTGGCTAAATAATGAATGTGTAAAAAAATTATTTGTTGGTGCTCTACATCATTTTCACCTAAAGGTGTGTCATCGGGTTTTGTAATTTTACAACGAACATAAAGACAAAGATATGCAGTATGAATAAATTCACCTGTTTCACCCGGAATAAAAATTCAATAGGACCATCAGAAGTTAATGTAGAAATTGGACGATATTCAGCATTGATTGAAGACTCAATTGCAGTTTGTGTCATTGGAGTACTAAATAAATGAAAATCATTGGTGCAACATTCTACACTGCTTGAATTAAGTAATGTCATTATGAAATTATATCTTTAACACGATTTATTTTCCTTTTTTGTTTTTCGTTTGCTTTTACTTTTGTTTGTGCGTTTATGTTTTGCTGGAGGTCCAAATCGAACAAATGCCGGAGCTTTACGTTTGCGTGCCCGTCTCTTACAACTTCCAGTTAATAACTGCAAAAATTCGTTAAGAGCTTTTGTCTTTTAATGCTTCACCAGCTTCTTTTACACGTGCCTCTTTAAACGGTTTATCTTATAATTCATCACCCGCTACTTGTATTCCCGTTTGTAATGCTTGACGACCTAACGTTTTTCCACCTTGTTTAAGAAATTGTAAGGCAAATAAAAATAAGCTTTGGAAAAACCTACCTATACCATGTCCCCGTTAATTTAAGGTCCTGAAAAGTATAGGATAGTTTTCGTAATATCGTCTAAATTTCATGTTTTAAATAAATTATATTTTATTAGGAGAGCGCTTAAAATGAAGTACTACACTCATTGTCCCAGAACGAAATGGCAAATTTCGCCCTGCATGGTCTTTTAGTAGTATTTCAATAGTGTTGAAGGTAAATTTTGCAAGTGGCAAATAATGAATATCTTGAAATATTAATGTTTGCACTTTACCGTATTTAATATTTGATATTGTTGCAATACGTAATAATGCTGCTTTTGTATCACCTAAAAGCTGATATTGCATGATATCAGTATAAATAAAAATTTGATAAGGATAACCAATATCAACGTACAGTTGTTTAATTCCGCAAGAATGAATTACAAGATTTTTATTTTCAGGAAAACCTAATTGTAAAGCTAATGCCGGTGACAATGTACCGATTAACGCGTTCAATACAATCTACTTGCACAATAGTTGATAGAGAAAATCTTATATCTTTTGATACTTTATTTAATTCGTCAATGATATGATGTATGGGCGGATAATGACCACTTACAATTTTCATTTTTTGCTTTTCACCATTCTTTAGTTTATACCAAATAACATTTTCACCATCGGTAACATTATAACGTGTTAAAGGAACCTGTAATTCAGTTAATTCTACATACCAATCGGTTTCTGATAATTGAATATTATTTTTTAGTTGCTTTATAAAATGTGACGGATTATTTTGGGATACACATCGGTACTAGCATTTGAAACTAGCGTGATGTAAAATCTATCATATATACTTTAAGAAATGATTTTCGTTAAAAGTGAAGTGTCAAGTTTGAAGTTCCAAATTGAAATGCCAATTTTAAAAGTGTTCATCTTTTATGTTTACATCAATTGTGTTAAAATATGATTTTTCAACTTTTACATAATGTGGTGTGTGAAATAGAAAATATTTTTCATGTCCATGTTCAATATTATACGCACTAACTTTACGAAGTATCGGACCAATATTTTCTTGCTGTTTCACAATATTAACACAAACATTAATAATGTTTGGTATATTATACTCTAAATTACATGGAAATTTTGCTCGTGTTATTAATTACATTAGAAGGCTTTACAAAAAGAATATCGTGAACATCGGATGTATTTTCATTTATAAATCCAAGTAAATGTTGTAATCCAAGGATTACAACATTTATCCTTGTGTTATACCAAATTATACATTGATCTTTTAATTTTAAAGAATGCTTAATGTTAACTTGATTTTTTATTTTTATAATATTTTATCATGCGTACATGTTCCGTAATATTATCTAAATTAGACTGAACGGAAGAATAATATTCTGGTGTTATAATAATATCATTAATTTCAAGTTCATCATCAATGATGCTTTGAATTATATTTTTTTCATTTTCACGAACATTACGAAAGATAAATGGTATACTAAGTTGTGTTAATACAACATACCATTCTCCCTCACTTAACCCGTAATAGAGCGCACGGTGTACAAAGCTCCGCAGCAAATACTTTTAGTATTATATGAGACACAATGCGGCACCCCCGCCGCTCACCCTCCACCCTATCTACTCCCCACTAGCCCTCTACCTGACCCTTATATAGTGTTTACACTTGGTCGATTTAGTCGCACGACTAAATCGACTCGCTGCATTTGCCACTCAATCGAAGCAACTAGGCAGAATCAGATCGATGGATGTGTTCAATTATTTCAACCACAGAAAATAGAACGTCTTTCAATTTAGTTGCTAGTCGATTAGTCGCCTTCGATCAACAAGCGATTAAGTTGAAGTCCCGTTTACACAGTCGATTAAGTTGAAAGTGACGTCAATTCAACTGAATCGAACGCAAATCGACTAAGTGTAAACGCCCCATTAGAGAGAGAACCAGTTTGACGCTCAGGTCTGGCTAGGTTAAACGTTTTAGGAAGCAGTGTTGTCTTTTGTACGCCGCGCGCCCTATTGTGTGGGTTTTTGTGCGAACACTTGTACGCCGCGCGCCCTACACCTCCACTGTTTTTACAAACTTTTTGCGTACTTGTTTTAGTGAAATCGCCTTGTTTTGCGTTTCATGTCGCCGTGTGTTGTGTGTTTGTAATGTGTTATAATTTGAATCTGTAAATAGACCAATTACTTTGTAGAATTTTGTGGTAAATATATTTTGCTACAATGGAAAATGAAGAAAGAAATCGTTTGCTTTCTTTACTTGATATCGTTAAAAAAAGAAATCCAAGAAGAAGAAAGAAGTGCTGAACCTGGTATAGAGACTGTGTAGACATTTGTTTGGAAATAACGAAGATAATAGTAGAAGTAATGAACCTGCTCAAGAAGATGTCATCGAACGGGAAGGATCTGATCAGTCCGAAGATGAATTGGAACACAGTGATCACCATACGGAGTCAGAAATGTCTGCTAATGAAGAAACTGCAATAGAAGATGATAGTGATGGAACAGTAAACCGGAATGAGTTAATTGGAAAAGACAAGGAAACTGAATGGAATGCTCACATGAACGATGCTAATTTACGTGGAAGAGTGCAAAGACAAAATATTATTCGAGCGGAAAGAATAGGAGTGCGTCTTCCTACACCAAAAGGTGAAGGTTTGGCAACGAAAACCCCATACGAAGCTTGGAAACTACTTTTCCCTGACTCGCTCATTGACGAAATTGTTGAGTACACCAATGTTTTGATATGGACAAATAGAGCAAATTATGCTTATAGTTGGGACGCTAAAGAGACTAACCGATTAGAAATCCATGCTGTTATGGGTTTGTTATTTCTTGCGGTGCGCTGCGGTTCTCGCATACACGTATGGAAGATCTATGGGTAAACGATGGACTAGGAATTGAATACTTTCGTTCCACAATGTCAGTCAAACGTTCCATTTTATATTCATTTCTTGTAATAAAGTCAAGTTTTCCTAACTTTTAGTTTTTTATACCTGTAACTGCTTAAAATGATAAGTTTAAATAAATTTTGTTAAAAAAAATTATCAAATTTGAAATTTCTTAACATATATTGCTAAAAAAATAACTTAGGACTGAAAAATTACGGTAAATATGTCTTTAGAGACCAAATGAGTGAATGTGGTACTTTGTACGCCACGCGCCCTATTACGTAACCCTTCCTTATGCGCCCTATTAAGGGTTAAGTGAATAGGTTGTGCAAGTTTTACTAGAAATGATGACATTGTATTATTACAAAAAATCTCACTACTAGCATTTGAAGGAAGAGTAACAGAAATCATATTTTACCGTTGAATTCATTTTGAAGACTGAACAGAACTTGATTTAATCCATGAATTCATACTTGACGGATAACCTAACCATTTTACATACATCATACCTTTCTTTCGTTTTAATACTTTTTCAATGAAATTTTTTTGAATTAGGATTTACTTTTTGTAATTCTTGTGTATAAAATATACCTTTAATTTCTTTTCCATTCCAATCTTTTAATTGATATGTAATAGGATTTGTCGGAATACATTTACCAATTATAAAAATTTTTTGTGACCATTTTGGTAAATATCCTTTTTCAAACTTATGTTTATTTTTACTAACACGTACATAATCACCTGGATGAAATTTACATGATAATTCTTTTATTCATTTTATCTCCGTATAACGTATTTCAAACTTGATATACATTAGAATTATTTACTTTTGCAGGAGTCACTTTAATACTACTATGATACGGATGATTATAATTTTTTTACAAATTGATCAAAAACATCTATATAACGATATGTACTTTTAGCAGTGAAATAACGATAAATTTTTCTTTTAATGTTCGTATAACCCCTTCTGCTAATGCACATTTCATTTCTGTTTGCACACTATAATGATTAATTTCATATTCTCTAAATAAACGTTTTACATAACGATTATAAAATTCTGTACCTAAATCAGTTTGTACATTAAACACGGGTAGTTTAATTTTTTAAATTTTTGTGATTGCTTTTACCATTTCAGGACCTGTTTTGTTTTTAAGGGAACACAATACGCGTATCGTGAAGATATATCTATACAACAGAAAATATATTTATAATTGTTGTACTTTGTTATATTTTGCATATCCGCTAAATCCATTTGTAATGTATCATTGGGTGCACTAAAATAATATTGTTTACGTTCAAGTCCTTTACATGCTGGTGAATGTAATGTGTAGGCATCTTGGAATGCTAATCAATCTTTAATTTTCTTTTTTGGTAATTTAGTTTTCTATTGTATTGTTTTAATACCAGATAAAGAAGCAGGATTTGTTTAATCATAATATAATTTTGACAATTTTACCATTTTTATATTTCATAATCTTTCCAATTTTTAAATATATTTGTTACTATTGACGGACTTCGTGATTTTTTAATTTTACTATGTGATTTTACTATAGGAGTAGAAATATATTCTCGCGGTAAATTAATATCATCTAATAAGCTTTTAAATTCATGAATGCCTATTGGATTTCTAGGATATTTCCGTATACGTACAACACCATTTACTAAATCTATAATATTAGAACCTGGTATCGTTTTTCCTTGAATACGCAAAGTTCCGGATTGATCCCGA
Organism: Thermobia domestica; assembly: GCF_964235325.1. Lineage (NCBI taxonomy): Eukaryota > Metazoa > Arthropoda > Insecta > Zygentoma > Lepismatidae > Thermobia > Thermobia domestica. The sequence goes on from NC_137465.1 coordinate 91,473,695, forward strand.
TGAATTTTATTGGAACTTGTTAAATGTTTTAATAATAGATCTGTTTTCCTTCGTTGTGTTTTCGGTACTGATCGTGAAATATAAGATACAAAGGGTAAACTAGAATTATTCTTTTCTTCAGTTGTTGTTGTTTCAAGAACACCTTTTTCAATAATAGGTAATGTGATAAGATTTTGTTAAACTGCGCAAGTGTAATTTATATACTGTTGCAATGCTTGTTGATACAATTTCCATTTTTCATCAATACTAAGATCATTGTGTTTTAATATATTCATTTCTTCATCTACACGAGATTGATGTGAATCTATTGTTTTCATATTTGCATGCATGTGTTGCGTAGCATTTTCAGGAACTAATATCATTTTACGAAATTCTGACATAACTACCTTCCAAATAAACTACTTGCTACCGCACCAAGTAATGGTCCTAAGTTTAATGGTAAAAATTAACAATCTTTTTGTAATAAAATTTTCTTTTCTTCTTAATTCACGCTGCGCAGGTAAAGGACACAAGATCTTTTTATGTCTACGTAAACGTTGCTTCTGACGTGAATTCAACGGAATGTTTTCTTTTATTGTATTTTTAGCAACTTGTGAAGTATAACGTATTAAATCACCAGATGCATGTTGAATGATTTGCCTTCGCTTTGCAGTTTTGCATTTGCACAAAGCACGGAGACTATCAATGGGTTGTTTCACCTTCAACATCTTGAACTACACTAAACGTAAACTACATAATTACTATCTTTTACATTTGCATATACGTTCCGTGTTTCAACACGAAAAATATTTTTACGAAATCGTATTGCATCACGTTTTTTGCGTCAAATCAAATAACAAATAAGTGTGAGGCTCACGTGTTACATCTTCGAACACATTTACAATTTGTTTACTATATCGTGGCATGATTTGTCTAGCAAAATATTGTATTTGTAATTCATCACGTGGATTTTTAAATACTATAGTATAACGTGCATCTAAACTTATATTACGTGCATGTTTTCCTTTTGGCAATAAATTTTGTACAATGAATATAACAGTTAATTTTTCATGATGTGTATATTTTGTGAATAAATTTGCAACATTATCATTGGCTTCAGACATTTAATCATCTAATATCAATAATCAATTTTCTTGTATTTCAAAGGTATTCATATCTGGAATTCCTTCTGCGAATCGAATTTGTGAACTTGCATCCAAATTTGGTATTACTGCACCGTAACACCATACATTTTCATTAAATTTCATAGTAAACATTTCATTGCGTTCATTTAATAAACGATTTGAAAAACAGGTTTTACCTGCACTTGAAAGGCCGGCAATTAAAATAGTAGAGGGATGTTAAAACTTTAACATTTTGTTTTAAATTGAATGCATACAACAAATACCTTACTTTATATATAGACTCATTCACACCAAATAAATTAAATTTTAATATGATCACAGCCTAGATGTTGTAATGAGATTCCAGCATGAATCGTATTAATTGTAAGTTTACAGCGTAGCTGCTCTTAGGAGTTTACTATGCAAACGAACCAACTAAAATTCCAAAGGAAACGATAGAATACATAAGCAAAGCTTCTATAAGAAGCGATCCAATAATCACACCATAGCTCCTCTTATGAGCTTCTATAAGAATTTTAATATCCTCGCAACTATGTTGCTTTGAGTTTGCACAACAAACGATCGAATGAATAAATAATTAACACACATTGCCACTTATAGGTCAGGCTAAAATTACTGTACATAACCAACAAGTAAAACTTCGTGTCTTTGGTATGGTTCCAATATAATGTATGTCGTCAATTCGTTTTCCTCTTCTGTTTACCTCCTGCAGAGTTTTTGTCTCTTTACGTGAAAAGATCCTGAACCCCTGTTTTCGCACAATACTATTTGGATTTTCTATAGTTGTTGAATTCATTTCACAACTGACTAATGCATATAAACTCTCAAAGGTTTTTTTTGAGAAGTTCTATCATTTAGTGTAATTCTCCTAATTTTGTGTATATATCGAAATTCTGCAGCGGCGTTTTTAAGCCTAATACTCTATTTTTTCGGCCCTAATCCAATAAATGTTACAAACTCCCACCTTTCTTCTATTTCATCAGTCAGATCACCCAAATAATGTCCAAGCTTTAACGGAGGTCCTTATCCTTTTGCACGTAAACAGAACACTGCCTTTGTCACAGTCAATAGCGTCATCAGGAAGTTATCAGCAAGTCCTATAATTCTAGCCTGGCCCATGAGGTAATAAACCCGGCAATTATAACGTTGGAAAATTGCATAGGCACATTCTCATTTTCTAGGTCTTTATATGTGGAAGTAAGATGTTCGTCACCAACTGGAATAACACTATGAACCTCATACCGCGGTGTAGTAAGATACCTGTGGAACTCTGCCCCACTATCAACAATCACACAGTGCGTCAGTTCTGTACGTTGTCCCCATTTTCCGTATAAGGAATTGAGGTACAACTTTGTGCATTACCTAAGTCCAGGGTTCGTCCTAATATTTTCCTTATTTAATTTGATGCCTTCATGGTCATAATAATTGTCAATGTATTTTAGTTTTTCTTCAGTTTTGCAGCAAGCAGGATAGCCTGAAGCTTCCTGCTTGATTTGAAGAAATGTATTCACATAGTCCCGGAATAAACTAGGTGAATTCCCATAAGTTCGAATTCCCAAATTTCATATATTTTGACGATTTGATAACCGGTTTTAAGAGCACGGTGAACCCCTGGTGTACAAAAAGATCCAGTAATTGCGCGTTCAGAATTGCGTGTGCAATTATCAATAATTTCTTCTTCTATACATGTCCTACAAAGTCCAAGTAGTAATCCACCTTGCGACACATACGGAAGAACGGGAAAAAGAGTTGTTTTGGAGCCAATACGGTACATTCTATAATCCCATTTGTTTTTCCCACATTTGGTAAAACTCCGTTATAGGAACTCTTAATAATAAGAAAGTCACTAGCATTAGTGGAATATTCTTTAAGAAACTTTTGCAACTGTACATCTGTGCGTACTTTATCATCTCAAGAGCACTCCCATATATCATACAAACTCATTTTTAGAATTTCCGTGAAATATTTACGACGGATTTCCAAATGTTCGTACCTTTTTTCGAATGCGTTATAGGGACCATGCGCATTATCTACTACGGAATTACTATTATACAGGAAACAAAGCTTACACCCGGGCCTAAAACCACCCATGAATTCAAAAACAGCGTTAAGCTCTGCGTGGTATCGTCAACATTATACCTTCTAAAAGATTGCTCTTCATTTCGTCCAGTATGCTGGATTTCTATGCCCAATTCGTGTTCCATATATGTTAGCCATTTTATTGCTTTTTCACTAGTTTTCGTTTTATGAAGGAACCCAAAAGGTGGTATAAAAGAGATACTTTGTTTTGGAAGATATGATGTACGATATGTTTGCACGGCTAAACTCGCAATTGTTGACGAAACAAGAAAATATTGTAACCCATCCGTTTTCTCTTCAATAATATTACTAAATTTGATAGCAGCTTCTGTAAGAATTCTCACATCGTTTTCACAGTACTCCAGCATTTCCTTTTGCAAATTAATTTGCTCTCCCAATCGCACACGTTCCTCATGCCATGCCCCCAACCTCTGTCTTTCTTCAGTACTTCGCGATTCAGGGTCGTAGTATTCTATTCCCGGATAAGGTCCTACATAATTTTGATTTTCCAAAGTATTAAACAAATATGGGAAATCACCTTTCTTTAAATTTCCAGAAAGGCTTAATGTCTTCGGTAATATCGATAATTTCACGCCGAGGAAAAGGAAAGAATCTCTAAAAATAAAATAATAAAAATCTTTTGGGCCTGAATTAAGGTTTTTGGAATAATATGCTAGGACTCAATGAGAGATCTCAAACAGAAGATGCTGTGAAAGCGCGAAGCATTATGTCGCACTACGCAAATATTAATAAATAAAGGTCTATCTAATAAAATATGCGTAATAAACTCATCTATGGTTTTATAAGAAAACGAACTATTACCGTTTTCGTCACCACATGTATTACAGGGCTCATTAATGTTTTTGTTTATGCATTCATGGCAAACATGTCTACGGCAGACAAGGTAAACTTCATGTTCCGTTTCCCCACGCTCATTTTCCTTCTTGGGCATGGTTTCCACGTCATAAACAATACAAAGAAACCTGTTATGAGTTGCTTTCAGTTTTTTCACATAACATGTGTGACCTTCCTGTACGTGTTCACAACATGTACTAAAAAAATATTCCCCACATGTATGATCCGACTTCCGTCTTCTTAAATCATAGATTACATTACAGTTGGTGCAAACTTTAACATATCCACACACAATTTTGCCAACTTTATTACCTTTTAAGTGATTGTCAAAACATCCACCCCTCAAGTATCTGTTGCAGGCATTACATTTCATTTTATACATGTTAATACCTTCCTGATGACAATGTTCACAAGATGAACACACTACTTCACACTTATGTGCTCGAGGTCTTTCATCATAACCAACTAAACATTATACACAATACTTTCTACTTCTTCAAAATGAAGTAATGGTTCTAATTGGTCGAAAATGACCAATAGTTCCCCTTTCGTCATAATAGATATAAATGGGTTTTGCACCCTGCAAATCTGTTGGTTGTACTTTTGTTTTTGCGTAACGTACTCTAAATTCCCGTATTGTTTCCGGAACTTTTTCATAAATAATAATTTGATAGTTCGGACTCAAATATTTTTTGAAATGATTCAGCACAATTAAAATCACATCCTTTTTTCCCTTAACACTAACACCTGCACGCGTACAGACGGAAATAGCTCTATGCTTTAATGTGTTTCGATCCTTGTTTGTTAACTGGCTTAAATTTCTTTGTAATTCAGTATGCTTAGCTATGCCCCAAGAGATACTCTTTGGTACACAAAATTTATTCGTATCGCTCCCCGGAAGATGTACTAAATGCTGAACTAAAAATTCGTTCATTGGTAAATATTTGTTCAGTGAGGAATTACTACTTCTACTTTTTCCAGCACCAAACATTACGTTTACTATCTGAAAACGAAACAGGATATGTTCACCTAAAAGAAAGTCTTCATTACTTTTTAACACTCTATTAATGGAAGCTAAAATGAATTGTGCAGAAATATCTTTGCGACGTTTCCATGGATCATACATTGTCTTGTTATCCTTACTATTTGAGGAATCAATGTACATCCCAACAAAATCATTAGGTCTCGCAACAATATCATATATCTCCCTTCTGCTAGCTTTATCATTGTAGTTCAAACCCCTGTTACCACATGAAGCCATCTCCCCAATACGCAAAGGGGGATCTACCTTCGCAGATCTCATGTATCAATACGCAAAGAGAGATGCATAGTCGGCTTGCCTTTGGATTTTCAAAAAAAAAAGAACATAAAAAGTTTATAGTGTAGAAAAACAGGGTTTAGCATTGTGGTCTAACCATTGTTATATCAAACATTTTTATAATATGATTGTGTAATTTCCAGTATTTGTTTATTCCACATACTTAACTATTATTTAAAGCAGCTATTTATTCATACATAAATATAACATATGAAATTATTATTGTAACAATAAATAATTGTAAGTTGCTCAAAGGAACTCAAGTTCACACTAGAAATAATTGAAGGATCGGGGGAATAAGACCGATGAAAATCGGACTTTAAAGAAAAACTGGGATCGAAACACTGTAAGATAGGCTCGTTTGTTGTCGGCGCTGGTTCTCCTCACGTATCGCTTTCAAGACACATATAAAATAAGTATTATAAGTCCGTAAATCATTTAAGTTTATTAACCCTCGAGAAGTCGCGCTGAAAAAGTAACGCGAGTAGTCGCGCGCGGTCAAAAGGACCGCACGAACATAATGAGTTGCAAATATCGTTTTAAACATTTTTCTTGTATTAGAAACGTAATTTCGTATATTTTCTGATTAGAAGGGAATAAAATTTTTATTATTATAATATTTTTTTCAGTAATAACTATTAGAGAAACCTACAATTATTTCCTTTTTTATTTCTCATTTGGAATAAAATGTCTTTTTTTGTTACATATTTCTTTAGATAGATAGCTACGCACTAGTTTTATTGAAAATTCTAAATCTGATGACGATCTTTGTTTTTGTCAACTCTGGTTCGTCTAAAATTAGAAATGCAATAGTAAATTAATAAAAAATATACTATATAAACATAACACTAAAACAAAGCTTCACAGCGCATTTTACATTGAATTAGAGCTCACTCGTAACTAAGCGGTAAGCATACACGTCTTTGGCGTGGGATTTCCGGCTTCGATTCCCAGTGGGATCTCATGTGGTTCGGATCCTTCGATAGTGTTACTTTGAAACCACCTATACAACACTACATTGAATTATTTTAGGTTATTTTCAAATTTACACTCTTCTACACTTCGTCGTCGCTTATTTCGTACTCTCCTGCTCTGACTACATTCGGGGAATCGCTGGTCATTTCTGGATTTAAGATCTTCAGATTCGCTCGCAGACTCCTCACGTCACCTTTCGTGTTCACTCAATTATATATATATATATATATATATATATATATATATATATATATATATATGTTATGATCTTCCTCAGACAAAGCTTCCCCGAGATTATCTCGGCTGATTTATCCAAATAGTCCATTCCTAACATTTCCCTCCGTATTTTAAACTGTTCATTTCTAATTTGCACTTTTTTCATACTTTGTATCAGTTTGTTAACTCTGTCAACCTCTCTTCCGTCCATTAAAATAATAATTATGTTTATAAAGCTTAAAACATCTCCATGCAAAGGCCACGTGCAGAGCGAAACACTGAGAAAAAACATTACACGGTTAGTCGCGCGCGGTGGAAAGCACCGCAGAATCATTAAACAATCACTAGTAGTTAAACTAAACAACGGATAACGGAGTGATTGAGCAGGAATGTTCGGGAAGGTGAGGGGGAAGATTAGCTAGACGGAAGAGTCTGTCGGACAAACAGAATGGACATACGATCGAAAATAATTTCCCTGCGGTGCTTTTGACCGCGGCGCGACTACTCGAGGGTTAAATTAAGTTCATTAATTTAATAACAATAATGCGTGTTTTCAATTACATAAATAAAAAAGTGCAGGGTAAATTCGTAATTAATCTAATAAAAAGTATCAGTATAATTCGTAATTAGGTATTAGTCTCATTGCGTGGAACACTATGTTATGCGTAAATACACGTAGTCAAATTATGGTACACTCCGCATCAAAGAATTGCGACAGCTAACGCCGTGCAGCTAGGCCACCCAATATACACCTTCTTATCCCATAATCGTGTCTAATAAAGAGACCCCCTCACTCTCCTCCTTTCTTCTCTCCCATACTAAAATTAGCTAACAACATGAACGCTATTCTAATTTCAAACTACACATGTATTAGTATCGATAAAATGAAATAATAAAACCGAGAAGAAACCAGATTCATAAGATGATTTAGGGAGAAACTGAAACACACCAATTAAAAATTGAAACCAATGGATGTCTATTACACAGACGTTCAGAAATAAGGCAGAGAGAGAGAGAGAGAGAGAGGAGGCGAGAGAAGAAGAAAAAGAAAAGGGATAACAGATAAAAATATGGAATTTTAAACCCAGTAAGAAAAGAACCCAACATTATAAAATTCCGTTACCAGAAATCCAGCAGTAATATAGAAATAACGTTTTTTTATATACTTTTTCAGGACTATTCGCAAATATATAGAGGATGCTTGAAGGATTAATTAAGTCACTTTCAAAAAGGATAGTATACTCAATTCCCAGTAGAACTCTAGATCTCACAGACACATTAAAAATAATGCCAACAGTTTAATAGACATGCTTTGTTACCGCGTGCTTTGGTTGTAATTTCGGTAGTGTTCATTGGAAGTACTGATGCAAACTACATTCTAATAAACCCAGTAGGTAGCGTAGGTCATATCTTCCATTTCAGACTACTAATGCAAGGTAAACAAATAAAGAAGAAAGAAACGAAAAGAAAGAAAAGAAAGAAAGATAAAATTGAATGGGTGCTATTTTACTAGTAAATTTTAATCAGAAATATCCTATATCAAAAGTCCAAACCGTATAATAGGGTAAAGTGACAAATGTTCAAATGGAAAATTACATGTTCCTTATAGATGTACCAGACCTTGCATGTTTCAAATTTCAACGTGAATAAATCACATTGAATTAAAAGATGGAAACAAACTTGTGTCGAACTAGTATAAATAAAATTTTCTTTTCAAATAACCGAAGAAGTTGCCATTTTCAAGTCTTTTCCGAAGATTTATCTGTTGCGAACATCCAGCATCACTTTCATCTCTTGCGGATATAAAGTTGTAATTTGCACAGATACAATGAACACGCTTGAGCTCAAACGGATCATAGTGTCAGTCAGATGATATTGTTTAGCTTATAGACCACCATTGGGTCGAGGATTCAAACCCGTAGTTGCCAGTTAATTACATTTTCCAGACCAGATCTATCGGTCTCTTGCTCTGTTTTAACTTTGGAGCATGCACACTCACATGAAGTGCGTCTGTACGTGAGAGAGGTGGGGGAGAACTGAAAGATGCAACGACAAGATAGGGAAACGTCAAGAAAGAAAGTGTGAGAGAGAGAGAGACGAATATTAATATGAAACATACTTATCATTACAGTTTATCATAAAGAACGCACACACTGTTTATTGGAATTCTCGCCAGTGATGCTTTGTAAGTGCTCCAACAGAAGATAAATCTATGTTTGCAGCCATTATTTTATTCGAGAAAGTTATACGACTTGGCGAGGAATCGAACCGAGATTTTTCGCTTGGAAGGGTGGTACTTAACCATTATACCATCGATTGCTTTACACAAGCTTTGTCCAAAAATGCTGTAATATTTTTTTCTGAGAACGGTAACATGGAAAGTGTTTACTGCAGATCAATGAAGTGTTTCGTTTGTCCTGGCAAATCCCTTGCCCTTTCTCAACCATCATTCGTAAATCGTTTCTATCATGATGATGGTGTTTGCTTCCACATTCTTAAGAAATGCACGTCTAATATAAGAAATCGATTCTTCACTATCACTTTGTAAAAATATGCAACTTTGACGTGAACAGGAATCGAACCTATGCTCGACAGCTTTACTAATCGTAACTCCATTAAGTTACCGTTATATTATCATGCCACCTGAAATTAGAAGCCAAATATTACGTACTTTAGCGTTCATCATTGGAACGATCAAACTTCTTCCTGTGAGGTTATTTGCATATAAGAGCACATCGAAATTCATTTATTCGACGACCTAGAGATAAATTGGTGCCCACTAATAAAGGAAAGTACATTCAATCCAGGAAAAATACAGAAATAAAAACATATTATGCAGTAATTTCGCCGTCCAAATTAAAAAGTATGCGAATAATATAATAATAATAATAATAATAATAATAATAATAATAATGATAATGATAATGATAATAACCGATATTATAAAATTGAAAGTGACTGTGACATATTCTCTTGAACCACCCGACCGATCTCGACCAAATATTCAACATTGATAATGGTTGGACCGAGGAGTATTTTGATCTATTCGTTTTGATAGTGTTACTTACGGGCGGGGAGGTTGGAAAATTATAAAAAATAAAGAAAACTTAATAAGTCTCGAATCAAACGACCAATCTGGATGAAATTTTCAACATAGATTACGTTTGTGCATGGAACGATTTTAATCATTTCACTTTGATGGTGGAATGTAGTTAAGGGGGATGACGGGTAGCTATACAAAAATCAATGTAAATAAAAAAAGTGACTATGTGAATGAGTTAAGTCTTGAACCAACGAACAGATTTGCATCAAATTTTCAACATGGATGAAGTTCGAGCCTGGAGTGGTTTCCATTATATCACTTTGACGGTAAAGCTTTGGGGAGTGGAGGGAAGGGAAAAGATATATAAAAATAAATAAAACTTAATAACACTTGAACCAGGCAACCTATCTCGTTCATTTTTTAAAATAGATGAGGTTTGGGAATGATATGTTTTTTATTATTTTACTTAGACGCTAGAACTTAGAGAAGGGGAATGGGAAAATGATAATAATGAAATAAACATAAGATATACATATGAAAATGAAATAAACATAAATACAATTTAATAAGTCTTGAACCACCATATCAATCTGGATAAAATTTTCAACCTAGATGATGTTCGAACCCGAGAGGGTTTTCCTTATATCATTTTGATGGTGTAACTAAAGGAACAGAGAAGGATAGCAACATTTAAAAGAAATCAAAAAATGACCGATATTAGTATCGATATGATATTGGTTATTTTGATCATTTTTATATATCTCCCCCTCCTCCATGTTGCGGGCTGAATTTGGATTAATCGGCATCAGATATGTCACTGTTCATCTCAGCGATTCCAAAAACTATAGTCTGAGATATCTGATGCCGATTAAACCCAAATTCAGCCCGCAACATGGAGGAGGGGGAGACTAGAGATGCAAAAAGGCCGGCTTTTTGAATCGATGTTTTTTCCACATAAAAAGCCGTCTTTTTGGGGAAAAAACGAGAATTTTGGAAATTTTGGCTTTTTATCATTTTCATGATTTTTCTATTTAAATATCTTTCTTATAGTATATTCTATAGTTAGATAACAATTCCATGATCTGAATGCCATATTTCGCTCTAAAATTCACCAGCAAGATGGATGGAGCACATGTTTTACGAATTAAAGCTAACGTGAAGAATGTAGTATTTGAGGACAATTTTTAGAGGCTATTTAACTTTATTTTAACTTTTGAGTTATCGACATTTTTTTCTTCTTCTCTAGATCATTTTCGTTTGTCATCCATGTTTCATTTCTAAGAACTTAGCGCTCTAGCTTCTAGCGCAAAAGTTAAACTTCCGTCAAACCGTTCGTTTATCAATATACGTATCCATCAAACCATACTTCGACATCTCTGTTATACTGTAGCTGTGCAACGATTTAGCAATAATTTTCCGGATACAACCCTGAATATTAATTTATACAAATAATCACTAGTGGATTTACAAAAGTACTTTGGGAGGGTTTTTTCTGATTGTTTCGTTTTCTAAAATGTCCTAATTTTATTTGGGAGGAGCTTGAAGTTTATGAGTACAGGCATAACTAATATTTCGTTTCGTTTATATATTTACCGATAATCTTCCGGATACAACCTCATTGAAGATCATTTTATACTGAGAATCTGTGTCGGATTTAGAAAAGTATTTTGGGAGGATTTTTTTCTTCCTAATGTTTAGTTTTTCTAAACATTCATAATTTTTATTTGACGGGAGCTTAAAGTTTATGAGTAAAGGCATGACTAATAGATATTTCGTTTGTTTTAGACATTAAGTAATTTTGGGAAACAGGCTTCAATTCGAAAGACCGCGCCCCCTAACCTTCGCAAAACCGTCACTGCTGGTAATTACTAATAATAACGATTTAAAAGCAATAAGAAAGAATGTTGGCCAACTCACAGTACACGCACTATTTCTACTTCACAGATGGAATGAAGAAAAGCTTTGTCAGAATGGTCGAATGCTGAGTTGAACCCCGGACTTCCCGATAGAAGCGCAAAAGCTCCACTCAGTCATGTTTGTTGTGCAGTTGTATTTATCTTAAGTTAAATATATTCCGTAGTACTTTTTTTGGGGTGATGGTAGGGTGAGGAGAGTTCCATTATGATATGAAGGGTGTGAGCCAAGAACATGATAACTAACAAATTTTCAATTGCTGAGTTATGCAGCACCAGATAGACAGCAACGCATACCGCTTCGTTTAATCCTTCATGTATAGTCTTATGTGAAAAATTACCTTTCCGACTTTCAAAATGGATTGTGCAGCAGAAAATTTCTAATTTCTTAAAATAGTAAAATTGTGGGTTACCATGATCTTGCCTCATACTCTTCATATGTTGAATTCCTCTTGTTAAAAATTCAGAAAACTTGAGGACTGAGTAAACCGTGATGGCGGTTATATAAAACTGTAGAATTTCAAGAATATACAAAACCAAAAGCTCTAGATGTGCAGCCTTTAAGTGTACCATATAAATCTAAGTATTTTTCTTATGTTTTATTTTAATTTTATTTGGTTCCAAAAAGAGGTATGAAATATTTTGAAAAATACTACATAGAATTTTGCTAGTTATTTGTATATTTTTTAAAAATAAGTATTTACTTTTAGGGTTGGCTGGTTTACACCAGCTAGTTTTTTTCTTTTTTCTTTTTAAATAAACAACTGGTTTAAACCAAAAAATAAAAAGAACGAAAAATGCGAATCGTGTGAACTTCATGGTGACGTTTCCCCACATCAAACCATCTGCATTAGTTTTATTTCCTTTTCACCTTTTAATCAAGGCATCCAATGTTAAATTTTCGGTCGAACCACAACCCTTTTTTCATGCGTAAACAAAGTTCGGATGCCACTTTAAGCGAAAGTCTTCTTCTTGATAACCTCGGTATTATGTAAGGATGTTAAGCCTGAACATAAGAAACGAAACCAAATTGTATATTTATGCATGTCTGAATGCCTGTTTTATAAAGAATCCAAGGGTTACTTAAATATATTGATAGAAATTGGCAAAATTTATCGATTGCGTACGTAGCTTCCAACATTAGCTTAGATTGGACTTTTAATGATATGTACGTACTAAATTTGTAATTTAATACCTCAGTTTTAGCGTACTGATTATGATATGTTGACCTTTAAATTTTACATGCAAAGCAATAACAGGGTTTTTCCGTTATTGTTTTACATTTAGAGTAATGACGGGATTTTCTCGATGTCTAGAGCGGGAGTTTCCCAATTAAGAAATTTACTGACCGGACTTCTTTAAGCTTATGTGACCTCTTCCAGCATAGCCCCATTGTTGCATAATAACCCCAAGGCGAAACAAACTTATTTCTGTCAATATGTAATATAAATACATAAAGCAAAATATCTAAACTCAAAAAAGACTGGTTTAAACCAAAAAAACCTAGTTTAAACTCCCCCCCCCAAAACGGGGTTTTGGCATTTTCAAAAACAACCACGGTTCTTGCCAACCCTGCTTACTTTTGTATGTAGGAGGTTAAAAAAATATTATTATATACATTGGTTAATCCTTTGGAATTCGTAATGTAAATATGTTGAGAAGTAAAACTGTTTGAAATGTCTTTTCGAAATTCATGGTATATTTTCGAGGTTTTATATTATTATCGACATCAACCACTAGTTAAATGACTTTTTGTGTTATAGAAAAGCGAAACAAAGTCTGGTTTATCAATTTAAAGCAGAATTTTGAAAAGCAAAAGCAGAAATTTCCCAAGCAAAAAAGCGAAGCAGAAAAAACGGAGTTTTTTTTCAAAAAAGCCGCTTTTTTCGGAGCCCTTGCATCTCTAGGGGAGACATATAAAATGATCAAAATAACCAATATCATTTCGAATTCATAGCTTTCCGGGTAGCTGACATTAACAATGTCACTGTAGATGCCGTGTTCCGCAACATGGAAGGGGAGGGGATATATAAAACTCATCGAAAATGGACAATATAAAAGAGCGCTTCAGTAATAGTAAAAAGTGTCTGAATGACGGAGCATATTATTTTTTGTCAATTTAGCCCAGCAATGCGGCCAATTGATAATAGTAATTATATATATATATATATATATATATATATATATATATATATATATATATATATATATATATATATATTATCGCGTCCTTTTGAATTTGCACGGCGAAATTCATTCATAATACAGTATGTTTTTATTTCTGTAATTTTTCCTGGACTATGTTTTTAGCTTATTACGGGGCGGTAATTTCTCTCTAGGTTATCGAATAAATTAATTTCGTTGTGAACTTAGGTGCAAATAACCTTACAGGAAGACGCTTGATCGTTGCAAAGATCAAGGCCAAAGTACGTAATATTTGGCTTCTACTTTCAGGTGGCCTGATATTATAGCGGTAACGTAATGGAGTTACGATTATTAAAGCTGTCGAGCATAGGTTCGATTCCTGTTCACGTCGAAGTTGCATTTTTTACAAAGTCATAGTGAAGAATCGATTTCTCATATAACGCATGCAATGCTTAAGAATGTGGAAGCAAACACTCTTATCATGATAGAGACGATCTACGAATGTTGGTTTGGAATGGGCCAGGGATTTGGCAGGACAAACGAAAAAATTCATTGATCTGCAGTAAATACTTTTCGTGTTATGGTTCTCAGAAAGAAATATTACAGCATTTGTTGGACAAAGTTTTGGTAAAGCAATAGGTGGTGTAGTAGTTAAGTACCAGACTTCCAAGCGAAAAATCTCGGTTTGATTCCTCGCCAAGTCGTATAACTTTCTCGAATAAAATAATGGCTGCAAACATAGATTTATCTTCTGTTGGAGAACTTACAAAGCATCACTGGCGAGAATTGCAATAAACAGTGTGTGCGTTCTTTATGATACATTGTTATGATAAGTATGTTTCATATTTATATTCATCTCTCTCTTTCTCTCTCTCTCTCTCTTTCTTGACGTTTCCCTATCTGGTCGTTGCATCTTCCAGTTCTCCCAATCTCTCTCACGTACAGACGCACTTCATGTGCGTGTGCATGTTCCAAAGTTAAAACGGAGCAAGAGACCGATAGACCTGGTCTGGAAAATGTAATTAACTGGCAACTTCAGCGTCGAGTTTTTCGTTCTCTGGGGATAACATCTCCAGCCCTGGTCATCTCTGAAAGAAATACTGTTTAAACACAACGAAATAAGCAAAATATCTTTTCTATCATCTGTGTTACTGAGTCTCAGTCGCATTAGCGGGTCACTAGGGGTTGGAATCCTCAACCCAGTGGTGGTCTATAAGCTAATCAACATCATCCGACTGACACTATGATCCGTTTGAGCTCTAGCGTGTTCATTCTATCTGTGCAAATTACAACTTTATATCCGCAAGAGATGAAAGTGATGCTGGATGTTCGCAACAGATAAATCTTCGGAAAAGACTTGAAAATGGCAACCTCTTTGGTTATTTGAGAACAAAATTTTATTTGTATTAGTTCGACACAAATTTGTTTCCATCTTATAATCCAATGTTATTTATTCACTTTGAAATTTGAAATATGCAAGGTCTGGTACATCTATAAGGAATATCCAATTTTCCATTTGGACATTTGTAACTTTACATTATGATACGGTTTGGACTTTTAATATAGGATATTTCTGATAAAAATTTACCAGTAAAATAGCACCTATTCAATTTTATCTTTCTTTCTTTCTTTTACTTTTCGTTTCTTTCCTCTTTATTTGTTCACTTTGCATTAGTAGTCTGGAATGAAAGATATGACCTACGCTACCTACTGGGTTTATTAGAATGTAGTTTGCATCAGTACGTCCAATGAACACTACTGAAATTACAAGCGAACCACGCGGAAACAAACCATGTGTGTTAAACTGTTGGCATTATCTTTAATGTGTCTGTGAGATCTACAGTTCACTGGGAATTGAGTATGCTGTCCTTTTTGAAGGTAATCTAACGAATGTTTCAAGCATCCTCTATATATTCGAATAGTCCTAAATATATATATATATATATATATATATATATATATATATATATATATATATATATATATATATATATATATATATATATATATATATATATATATATATATATATCGTCGGCGGCAATTCAAAACCTGCTATGTGCATTTTGCAGGAGAAGCGAAAAACAGTATCCTGGTTAGCTTTTTGGCTTTATAAAAGTGATGTTATAAGTAATATTTGATGCTGCACGTAACTGGTACCTTCTCAAGTTACTTGAAAAGGTATCAAGTTACGTGCAGCATCAAATATTACTTATAACATCACTTTTATAAAGCCAAAAAGCTAACCAGGATACTGTTTTTCGCTTCTCCTGCAAAATGCACATAGCAGGGTTGAATTGCCGCCGACGATATATATATATATATATATATATATATATATATAAACAAACGTTATTTCTATATTACTTTTTGATTTCTGGTAACGGACCTTTATAATGTTAGGTTCTTTTCTTACTGGGTTTAAAATTCCACATATTTATCTGTTCTCTGTTTTTTCTTCTTCTCTTGTTTTCTCTCTCTCTCTCTCTCTCTCTCTGTCTCTCTGCCTCATTTCTGAACGTCTGTGTAATGGACATCCATTAGTTTCAATTTTTCATTGTATTTCAGTTTCTCCCTAAATCTTGTTTCTTCTCGGTTTTATTATTTCATTTTATCGATACTAATACATGTGTAGTTTGAAATTAGAATAGCGTTCATGTTGTTAGCTAATTTTAGTATGGGAGAGAAGAAAGGAGGAGAGAAATTGTGTCTTTACCAGACACGATTATGGGATAAGAAGGTGTGTATTAGGTGGCCTAGCTGCACGGCGTTACCTGTCTCAATTTTTTGATGCGGAGTGTACATGAAGTATACTTAAAAATAGCTCATGAAAGGGAACAATAAGTTCATTGCATACAAAAAATTATGGGAAATCTAGTTACTTTTTCGCAGCAACACTGCAAAAATCACTAAAAATTCCTAAAAGAAACCAGGAAAATTTACCTAGTTGGGGAAAGTATCAGTGTAATTACTTTCATTACAGGCAACACTGCGAGATGGCGACACAAGCGGGTAATACTAGTATCCTTCTCCCTTCACCTCCCTCTTTGATATATGAAGATATGAGATTATCACAGAGACAGCGAATAAAAATTGCAGGCTAACACTACTCTATATACGTATATATATATATATATATATATATATATATATATATATATATATATATATATATATACACCGTTTCGTTCTTAATATCGTTCTAGGTTATATTCTTCAACTATTCCTTCAGCTTCGATATTCCTTTGTTATTCCCGTTTAATTCGTTGTTTACCTGGACTCCACATCTCACCAAACTTATAGATCAAGCGCAAAATAGACTTAATCTTCTCAAACGATTAGTGGGCACAACCTGGGGATTAAGGGCACATATCTTCTCAATACATATACATGTGTTCTCAATACATATAAAACCTTCATGCGGAGTACATTAACCTATGGACATACAGCCTGGACATCTGCGCCATTAAAATTCTATCAAAAACTTGCTATACTAGAGCGCCATGCTATACGCCTAGCATACTGCATAAGCCTACCGCATCCAACACGTTTACTTTATGAGATGATCGATTTTCCGCCATTATTAACGCACCTCGAACAACTTCGTACACGTTACATCAGCAAACGTATGGCACAGCCCCATCCTATGATATTTGATATACTGCGCTACGACCGTGGCAACGATGCACCACCAACTTTCATTGACACCCCTCTCCAACACTTCATGACATTATGTCATTTACAGTTAGATGATGACCTATTGGACCCCGAAATATATACAATCTACCGACCGCATGAACTATCAATCTCATATCTATTCATCATATGCACAGTAATACCTATTAACAAGGGCCTCCTCCGTCTTCATCAGTTCCTGAATTGCCCCAGTAACAGAAGATAACTTCATTCGTCTTAACTAACATAACCTTGTGATGTGACGTCCAAAGCACTGCATTTCATACATCCATTACATTTGTTCATTTTCTTACTGCAGCCCTCAACTTTCTTTTCCTCTCGTAATTTGTGTTATGTAATAACTGCCAATATTCACTTCTAGCCATTAACCTATTACTGCTTGTTATATATATATATATATATATATATATATATATATATATATATATATATATATATATATATATATATATATATATATATATATATATATATAAGGTAAACGCACCTGAATTCGACAGGCACCCGAATTCGACATTCCTGTGCTTAAATGTGAAATAAGCGTAAAATGTCATCCCTGCAATCGTGCATAGAAGTGGAAACATTATGGGAGCGTCTTTTCTCGTGTCAAAAGCACAGTTACAGTAGGTGAGTCATATGTATGGAGAAAAGAAGTACATTGTTGTGTGTGTGATACACTCTTCGAGAAAAAAACACATAATCTTAAGAAAATCATAAGACGGTAATTTATTTTCGTAAGACTTTTATTAAAGTTAGGTTTGCTTCAAGCAAATAGTGGTACTTTAATGTTGTAAAGGAGTTTCAATTAGTGCGTTTTGTTTTCTTCTGTGAGGACAAAGGTTGTGATGTAACATGAACCAAGAGTCAGAAACCAGAGTCTTCATTTGTAACGTGAACCGGATGTCGACAAGGTTGTCGAATCCATGCTCAGTAGTGCAAATATAATTTTAACTGAATATCTAAACATACAAGTATGTTCAAAGTCTTTCATAAAGCTATTTGTTGCACAATTCTTCGATAGTTGTAACCTCAGTTTGACTTGGAATGTCGAAATCTTGTTCCAGCATGTCGAATTCAGGATCATCGAAGTAACTACTCAGTTCAGAAAATTTTAAGTTGTGTTCTTTTGCCCGTCTGATAATTTCTGCATAATAATAAATCAATATTTGAAGCTGAGAAGAGATGACTACTACTAATAATGCCGACTTATGTTTTACATGGATATAATTGAAAGTGTCGAATTCAGATACCGCAACTGTCGAAACCAGGTGAAGTGTGTCGAATTCGGGTTCCATTGGCGAGTTCCAGTTTCATAAAAATTTCTAATATTAACATTTGAGCCTTGAAGTGACTTTTAGCATTAGTAGAGACTGTACATTTCAAGGGAAAAAATGGGCCAACACCGACCAATATTATGGCCACAATAGGCGATTGATTTTGAAAAAGGTCCTTAACCTGTCGAAATCCGGTGCGTTTACCTTATATATATATATATATATATATATATATATATATATATATATATATATATATATATATATATATATATATATATAATTTTTTTATTATTTTTTTTCTTCTGGAATCGTTTCAATCCGTGTCTGTTTAATATAAATATGATGAATAAAGAAATAATAAACCTGACAACCCTTAGACCACCTACATTTCCATAGAGACAATTGATCTGCATTACAAAACTTACCCGAAGAAAGGGCACAACCCTTTAAACGGGACGACGAACAAAAAAAAATAATTCGTTGTCACTTGAATAACGAAATAAATAGTTTATTATTACTTTTATATCCTACAACATCTTATTATTCTTGGGGCACGGTGGCTCAGTGGTAGACCATTCACCTCCGGTGCTTCGGGTCCCAGTTCGAGCCCAGCTCCCGCCGTGGGACTTTGTGGTGGACAAACACCGTACTCGTGGGTTTTTCGGGGTTATCCCCTTTCCTCTCACTTTCTTCATTTCACCATTTCACTCATCTCTCATCATCACCGTCTCCTTTAGCCTAACCGGCATAACTGGTTGACGTAAAGCAAAGATTTCAATTTTTCCGTAATATTCTTCCGTCTGCCTCAAGCTGCATTTTCCCATTAAAAATTCATATCTGTCATTAGTTTCTATATTGTCATAGTAATGCTCTCTTGTATTTCTGTCTCAATTGAGTGTTCATTAATATGCATTATTGAAATTCCTCTATCCGTTTAGATTCCTTTTGTTACTACGCCTATTATACATTTTTTGTCTTTATAGATTTCCTTCTTAATTTGCAGTTACAATTTCTACCTTCCATCTTCTCCAGTCTTCAGTCGGAATCTAATTGTTGTTTGAGAGATTACCGGACCGTGCAGCTGTTGCCATTTCGACTAACTAGATTTTTGTTGCAACAACCCGATATTCAACAATATATATAATATTTAATGATGTGGCTCTTTCTTTACTTCTTTCAGTTTCAATATTGATTTATTTCTTTTTCTACAGAAAACATTGGGGGAAGGCTTATCCTTTCTCCCTTGTCCTTGTTCGTTCCCTCAAAAAGTGGCAATATAGGGATGTTGTGTGACTTAATCACTATACGGCATCATTGTAATAAATAGTAATATAGAAATACATAATAATATAATCATATAGGAATTCCTAAGTCAACTTAATGTACTAAACATAGACCATGGCAGGTCCAGGACAAACATCTGGATGAGTGGTTGGAGGTGGAACGGTGAAATATTCTCAGTCCTCCTTTTCACTTGGGTTTTCCAACACTGGTACGTGCTCCGCTGGCCGGTGGGCAAAATACCTTTTGTCGCCAACTGTTGATCCACCTATGATCACAAAACTGTGTTGTTAAATGATTTGAATAACACTGCTGTTTGCATATAAGGCAATTGGTTCTCTTAATGCATTGATACTTCATTAAAATCCTAATGAAGACGTAATTAAATCATTGTATGCTTTTTTCCTGCACATGTTCTGCTTAAGAATTTGTCCTTCTGGATGCAATCTTATTCTAATTATTTTATGTACAAAGTAAAATGATATGAAATCTTTGAGTTTTATGTCCCAGGGTTATGCCGGTTACGCTAAGGAAGGCGGTGATGATCAGAAATGAATGGAATGAAGAAAGTGGAAGAAATCGGGATAACCCCGTGAAAACCCACGAACACTGTGTTTGTCCACCACAAAGTCCACACGGCGCAAGCTGGGATCAAACCAGGGTCCCAAAGTACCGGAGGTGAACGCTCTACCTCGAGCCACGCGCACCCCTATATATAAAGTAAATTGAGCTTTGAGCTTTCGGAGAACCCCTCTAACGACAACGAATTAAAACAAGATTATCAATACTTTCTTCATTCTTCAAGTCGTATGATACCGTTACATGCTGTTAGTCATGCCATGTATCCCAATTAAAATTTATTCAAGAAATTAACTCTGGATTGTGTATTTGCGATCTTTTAATAGTTAGATCTCTTTGAAATGGACCAAACTCATCTTTGGAAACATGATAGCTTAAAAATTTGAAGTATCCAATAGAAATATTATGACGTAATTTACATGATAGCCTTTGACTGGTTTAGATAGTTTAGGCTACTACACCTTTTTCATTGGTTGATCATTGGTGGACTCAAATCTCACACATAATAAAATTAACTGAAAATCCTGCCAATGATTCTTTGCATTAAGAAAAGTAAATATTGTTTAAAGGGATAAAAGTTGTTAATCTATATAGTTTCATGAGGACTTTTTCTTTGACAAAATTTCTTCTCCCACAAATTTTCATATGAGTACCCCTTTGCAACAATGATTTGATACTTATTAGTTTATTCTTAAAGCTTCAACGTTATTCTGTGTTACCCATACGTATGTGAATTGTTCTTCCAATTCTGTTACGTAGTCGACTTAGTGTGTTCCACAGAAAACCTGGTGATGTTTTGTGATTGAGTGCTGAGTTACACAAAAGGAAATAAAACCCTAAAGATTAATAGTCTTTCACTTCTCTAGAAATGCTCCCAGCTGTTTCAAATTGTGGTATATGTCACAAAGAATTATCCTCTGTCAAAGTCAAATACTGTTATTTTTTCAGACAAATCTCTCTATCAAAGAAAAAAATAAAAATACAGGCAAAATATGGTATATTCTATGAAGAAATTGTTAAATATTAAAATACATTAATTTTACTTTCTCTTCTGCTTGAATTGTACATCTGATAATTAATGCTTTCTAAAGCTTATCCGCTTAAGTATGAACACTGTTATATGTTTAGATTTCTGTCTAATACTCTGCTTCGAATTTATACTTTCAATTGTTTTATTGCAAAATAGAAGATGGTGATGCTGAGTAATATCCAATCAACAACATTTATTAGCTCAACTCATATTGCCTTTAATTTTAGTAGTATAAAATGGGTGGAAACGTGGCGGTCATACACAACGTATAGTATGAAGTTTCTGGTAAACGAAGGCGATGTGGCTCCCAACCACGATGAAACACCAATAGTAAGACTTCTATACCCACGTCTCTCAAAGTATGTTCCACGGGTTCCATAAACAGTTCATAGGGGTTCCATGTAAACACACCTCGAGAAAGCGAATAACTATATATATTGGGTGTCGGAAAATAAGTGTTACAACTCTTGGGAAGTTACTCCTGCCACTGAGACAAGAAAAGAAGCTCTCTTGAACTTTGGGCTATCGAACATTATTTCGGATCTACAAGGTGCCGAAAGCGTGGGAAAATGACATCGGACGCCAATAGTTCGGAAACTATCCAACGTAAAGAGGGCGGATAAAAGATTCACTGAAGAAGTCATACCTGCTGTATTGAATTTTGCATGTTTCACAATCCTACCACGCACGCGCAAGGGATTTCTCAAAGGAACGTAGGGAGTCCCGGATAATATGTCAAATGAAAATTGGTCTAAATGGATAGGAATTGATAGGGTTTCTACCAGGTAACAATAGTTCGTCTGTATTAAGTAGATATATGGAACAAATACAAAATGGCAGACACCTTCATGCTCGTTGTGTGTGGTTTCATAATCGCCAGGTACGGATGCTGGCCAACAGTGACGTTCTGAGTATTAAGTGTAGCGAATTTGTACTCAAATGCTCTAGAAAGACATCTGGAGTGTCGGTAGAGAACAACAGATGAAGCAGGGTGATTCACATGTGTGGAAACACGTAACGAAAAATGCCCAGAAAAAATGCACTGATACTAAGTAAACGTGAGTTCAAAGCGACGTAAATGTAAGAAATAGCATCAAGAACATGAAAGCCATTGCCAATTCACCAATAATATTACATCAATAAGATGCAATATGATGTGCACGGTTGCATACCAATAAGGATGCAATAACTGAGGCCAAGTTGAAATTGTGGAAGGGGACTCACAAAGAAACTGGGTAAACTAAAGGAATGTCTCTAGTGGGATCGCGTGATCGATATTGAAATGTGGCCAATCTGTGTGTTTATATCAACATGTAGCTAATGGACAAATGTCAACATGTCCCACTACTGCTGGGACACCGTCACACGTGCAATAACTAGCAAAATAACGTTGTACACTCTGCTATTACATCCGGTGTACTTTTTGGTAGAACGTAAGTAGAACACGATTGTATCAATGTCCTTCTCTGATTGGGACATTGTCCCACAGTCGACACATATGAAAAATCTCTTCTTAAGCCATGGTTCAAATTCTGATAGAGCGTGAAAATAACAAACTTGTATCATGTCACATGTCTTCTGGGACATATGATGTACTCGAAATATAGGAAAATATCTCCAGAAATTCGTATCTTACACACAGTGCACATGCTACAAAGACGAAAATGAAAAAAATTGGCACATGTAACACTACAGCTGGAACACCATACATATGGAAAATAAAACGACATGAGAAATAGCAAGAAACGTCTTAAGGCTCTGATTGCTTACAACTGTACAGAAGGAGTAACAAAATGAAACACACAAGCATGTCGGGAGGCTGTACAAGAGTGCTTACCAAACAAAGTGGGTACTCCTCAAAGAAATGAATACAGAGAAAGTGAGTCTCCCTCGAGCCTCAGGGCTAGAGCGTTCACTTTCCCTCGCGTGGTCGCAGTTTCCAATCCTACTGGGAGTTCACGGCCTCAGATTCAAGACCCGAATAGTTATTTTCCTATTTTTCGTACGTGGAAATGTGTTCCAGCAGTAGTGAGACATGTTAGACGGGGCGAGTCAAAGAAACCCCGCGACAAAAGGACCGGTAAATGTAATTCTACGGCTAAGCAGCCTGAAATCAGGAGTAGGAATCAGAAGAAAGAAAGAGATTTGACCAATTGCATAACTAATTTTACTGCACCCTGGATCGTTGATCATCTATTTACTTATGCCTTTCCCCTGCTCCACGCATTTCAACTGGTGCATATATATTCTGTCAGAAGGGCACTGACAAGAGGGCGAGGACCGAAATGCCAGAGTCAAAAGGGCCACACGACAAAAGTGCCCGACTCACAAACTGACCCGCGTCTAAAGGCCTCGTGTCAAAAGTGATTGGCGACCGAAGTGCTCGAGTCAAAAGGGTCCAAGTCAAAACGGCCGCGGGTCAAAACAGCTCAGGTAAGAAGGACTCTACTACAAAAGAGCCCGCGTGAAAGGGCGCTGTGTCAAAAGGGCCCTGGTTAAAACGGTCGGAGTCAATAGGGTTGGAGTCGAAAGTGCCCCGCGTAAAATAGGCTCGAGTGAAAAAGGCCCCGCGTCAAGAGGGCAAGGTAATTACCGTTCCACGGCTAACAAGCCTAAGATCAAAGCAGGAGTGGAAATCAGGCATGCACAAGGCGATATTGTCACTTTTGTAAGTTGAAATGTTTGTGCAAAAGAAGGAAAAGTATCTGTAGTAATTAGTAACAAATAGAAAATTTGAATGGTGATATCACTATTGCTAAGTCATTCTCCATGAAAGTTTGCTTGCACTCCCGTCTTTCTCAATTTGTATTCTCGTGACATAGCCATATCAAAGTTTATCTATTATTGATATTTCCATTAGTTCTAAAAATCCATTTCTGCCCCTGGATTATAGTATAGTATGTAAAATATTCTGTGAAAAATATTAGTTTAATTTTGCTCTGAGAACCCACATGTGGAGCTGTATACAGGATTAGTCAAAAGTATTTGGCCAGTACAATAATAACGACGTCTGTGGACGGAGGCAAAAGAAATGTTACAATTGGTATTATTCCATTGATTTGGAGTGGGATCATCTTCGAAGCCATCTTGAATTCCGCCATATTGCATATCAGACATTTTTTAAATGTAAAAGGTTATGATTTTAGACTATCGTAGACTTGAATATTACCACAAATGAGAATGGGAACTCGTTTTTGACACATCGTCTGTTTGAGACCGAGTGTTCCCTGACTTATTATGTTTAAAAGTAAACTATAGACATTCAGTCAAGCGGCTACAGCACCATCTCTATTTATTGTAGGATCATGGTTTGTACCTCGTTTTTTCACAACGAAGCAGCCTTTCAAATGGTACCCTTTAAATTTCCCTATTGTGTCCTGAAGTGAGAAATTATGAGAGAAATCAGAATTTTTCTCTGATTTTTTTTTTTAAATGTTTAGCCTCTCAAAACCTCGTGTAAACGCAGACACCTGGAAATCAACTGAAAAATACTGAATGTGTGTACAAAATTTCAAGTTTCTATCTTGAATAGTAAGGGCAGGAAAATATTTAATTTATCAATAATCCCCACAATGCTCCAGACTACCGCAGAGACCCTGATCTCAGGTAGAAAATTTCCTGCAACATCCCTGTTTATTCTAGGATCTTGGTTCGCCGATCATACTCTTCACAACGGTACCACTCACATGTCTTCATCATGTAGCAAAGGCGGGAAAAATCACGAAGAAAGGAATTTTTCGTTAAAATATCCTTTTAAAATTTATGCCTCTCTGGACCCCCCTGTTTTAACGCAGAGATCTGAAAAAAATTGATAAATACCATTCCATGGAGTGAACATTTGTCCAAATTTCAATCTTCTAGGGGCAAAAATAAGCCCGCCAAAATAATATAACCACAATACCCCAGATTTGCGCATAAAGCAGGATCTTGGGCAGAAATTTCCTTTAGACATCCCTATTTATCCTAGGATCATGAGACGTACATCATCCACTTCAGAATAGAACTGCCTATCAAACGATACCGTTCACATGTCTCCATCGTGTACCTAAGGGGTGAAAATGGCGGAAAAAGGGATTTTTTGTTAAAAAATATTTTTTTACCTCTTTGCCCCTATGGACTCCCCTGTGTTAACGCAAAGATCTAAAAACAATCTGATAAATACTGCTCGTTGGACTGAATGTTTGTGCAAAATTTCTATCTTCTAGGTGCAAAAGTAAGCCCACCAAAAAATAAATATAGGTCTAACAACAAAATACCTATTAAAGTTATGGCGTCGTCAGCTCCTGTGTCTCGACACAAAAACGCGCGAAATCATACTTAACGTGTTCTACAATGCATCTAGACTTGAAAAAACAAAAACTCCAAAGTATAAAGCTTTATTAGTTCTTTTTTAATCGAATAATGAAGACAGTACTTTAGTACTAAAAATAGGCACTAGAAAACTAAAGGCCTAACAATCCACAAGAACTGTCACGTCTTGAGACCCTCATATCAAATTATGAGTGGATTTCAGGTGCTGTTCTCAACAAACAAAAGTCAAGCTTGCTCTGTATAAACCCAGCTGACCAACACGTGTATTTGTGTGTGATTCGCTTTACTGATCGCACCAAAATATTAGGCGTCACTTGGCAATGTTGCCTAGCAGACACGTAGACTATAACTTTCGTGCCACAACATGTACTGTGGTTGTCCTTATTCATCAAAGTAAAGCCCGGCATGAAAATATTGCAGGCCGAGTAGACCTTTTAAATATTTTTATATTCAGTCATCTTTGTTCCTTAAAAACTATTTTCCTTACCAAAGAAATATCTCAGTATCTTACGATAACATACAGTGCAACTGCTCTAGCATACCCACTCCCTAAGAGTGAGTCACGTGACAGTGTACTTATCAAAATGTGACTGTGGCCTTGGTCTTGAAAACATTCAACTTCATAGCTGCTCGCTCTTCTTACATAGCGTGTGCGAAACACTGCTCATAATTGGAGTACCTTTCCAGTGCAGTAAAAGAGCGCAAAGGCGAAAAGAAAAAAGAAAAAAGAAAAGAAAAGAGAAAGAAAGGAAAAGAAAAAAGAAAAGAAAAAAGAAAGAATAAATAAAGAAAGAAAGAAAAAGAAAGAATACGGAAAAATATTCCTTATGCAAAGAGCGTTTCAAAGCATTTCAAAAGGTACGATATGACTATTATCAGTTAATTGGCAACAACCGATATTGGGTACAGATCCAGGAATTTTTGAGGGGAGTGCACGTGTGAAAAATAAATTTGAGACATTTTTCGATATGTGGTTAGCTAACCAAAAATGTGAGCTGGAGTGCTTCATAATACGTATTTATCGCCCTTCTTGAGGCAGCATTGAGGAATGCCATGCTGTTCAACACGAGAGAAACCACGATTACAATAAAAAAAATTCATTACCATCTTCTTACTATTGCATTATTTTATTATATTATTATCGTTATTTTTCTTAAATTACATTAAGCCCAGTAAACTATTTTAAATTTAATTTCCTATTAACATAAATCATATTAACTCTTCACTAATATCGTTATTTTTATACTGCAAAAGTACTATCGTGCGGTCAGATTTAACCCCATTATTTGTTTTAAAATTAAAATATGTTAATACGTATGTTATTGGCAGTTGATTGTGGACCGTTTACTAGTGCTATATTTTAATGGATTTAAGGTTAGTTTAACGTCCAAATAGCTCGTTTATAACACGGTGGATTTCAGCACCGTCACCAATGTTAGATATACAAATAATAAAATTGAAATAAACAAAAATAAAATGAATAATTCAGAAAATACCCAAGAACGAATACAGTCTGCTTAATGGACGTTACAAAATATATGGAATGGTGCGTGGCACTCTCATATATTGTTGCTTGTTCTATTGTTAAAGGCCACCATTGTTAAATAATCAATCAACATTATCTGCTACAATATCCACCAGACAGTGACCAAACCTGGCACAACCATTTACGATTGAAATATCAAGGGATGGTGCATGTCGATTTCACATATTGTGTTTAGTGTCATGGTTGGAGGCCACCATTATTAAATGGATAATCAATTTTGTTTGCTTCACTTTCTACTAGAAACTGACCAAACTTGACACAATGATTTATGATTGAAATATCTAGGGAATGGTACTTGTCGTTTTCACATATTGTTTTTAGTTTCATTGTTGGAGGCCGCTATTTTTAGATAGACAATCAACTTTACCTGCTACACGTTCTACCGGAAACTGACCAAACTTCGCACACCCACTTACAATTGAAATATATAGCGAAAAGTACGTGTCGATTTCACACATTGTTGTTAGTTTCATTTTTGGGGTTCACCATATTAAATAAACAATCGTTGGAGACCACCATTGTTAATTATACAATCAACTTTATCTGTTACAATTGCTACCAGAAACTGACGAAAGTTGGCACACCCATTTACGATTGAACTATCACGAGATGGTGAATGTCTGTTTAAGATATTGTTGTTAGTGCCATTGTTGGAGGCCAACATTTTTAAATAAGCAATCAACTTTATCTGCTACACTTTCTACCAGAAACTGACCAAACTTGGCACTATTATTTACGATTGAAATATCTAGAGAATGGTACGTGTCGATTCCACATATTTTTGTTAGTGTCATTGTAGTGTAGTTGTTAGTAATTCTTCAAAACTGCATACTGTCATTTTCCCAAGGAGATCGCACTTATCTTTTAGGTCAGATGATGACAAGGAGGAAATACTGACAAGGAAGATGCAGGTAAAACAGGATCTAAAGAACTAACATCGACCTCTTTTTCAGGGTTCCAGGATGCTTGTGCATTTCAGGTTCGCCAGTGTCGACGATGCAAAGTTCTATTTCTCGTCGACTAAAGATTCGAAGTGGCTGCGCATGTGAAGAAGCAGGGATATTTCGTTTGTGAACAAGCATCTTTTTTTGGACTTCGGGCTTCAGTGTACCACTTTTCATATTCTTCTTATCCTAAATCAGTGCGAGAATGAATGAACTCAACTTCTTCAGAAATATTCAAATTCAAAAATCAAAAAATTTAGTACGAGATAATATCCGACGAATTAGGTTTTTAATATGTTATTTTGATCTACAAATCCTGAATCGTTCCATCTCGGAAAATATAATTTCACGAAAAAGAATTTCTTTTGTTTCCCATGCAAAACCCCTTAGAAGAGTAGAGTGAGTAATAATTCAAATCAAATGTTTCAGATAATATTCTCAGAAATAGCAATACGAGTGGGAACATGGGGACTATTTTCAGGCGGTGGTTACGATCACTAACAACTAACTTCCGAAAAGCGTGTTCTCTAAATCCAATGCTTCGAACGCCACAAAACGGAGTTTTATTGTATTGCAATACATGCAGGGCTCGCGACCATTTATGCTGGTGTTTATTGCGTCTTCGAATCTCTTGTGTATGATTCAATTTACATAAGCTATAGTTCGCAATTTAACAAAACAATAGGAACATTTGTCTATCTATCTATCTATATATATATATATATATGAAAGAGACTATGTTTATAACTTAATAACTCTTAACCACCCGACCGATCTCGTTAAATTTTCAGCATAGATAAAGTTCTGACCTGGGATGACTTTTTATCATGTCACTTTGAAGGTGCAACGCGGGAAAGGGGGAGATATATAAAAATGATTGAAAGTGATCGATGTTAGTGTCAAATATATAGTTTTCGGGGTCGCTAAGATAAAAGTGACACTTTCGATGCAGTTTAAATCCAAATTCACCTCGCAACTTGAAGAAAGGGGAGGATGGCATATACAAAATGTTCGAAAATGACCGATATTAGAGTTAAGGCCATGGTGTTTTGGTTCGGTGAGAGGAACAATAACACTTTCGATGCCGTTTAAATTAAAATTTACCCATGGAACTTGCGGAAGGGGATATATATATATATAATCGAAAATGACCGATATTTGTGCCGAATCCATAGTTTTTGGAGTCCGTAAGTTTATGGTGACTGTTTTGGTGGTCTTTATATCCAAAATGAAACGTAATCTCCCCGTATGAAAAACGGGTATTCTAGCTAATTTATGAAAAAAGAAAAGTACTGAATAAAATTATTTCTTTAAAACATAGCATATAAATCTGAGAATAAAAATAAAAATTACAACAGAAAAAACTGTTAGTAACAATAACCTAAAACCACTCCTCCCCCGTGTCAAGCTTCGTAACGCAAGGCCGAACCCCTTCCCTCCTTTGTCGGGTTACGTAATATGTGGACGACCGCTAAATGTGTCTTAATCACATATCCGTTAGACACAGAACAAATATAGACACTTTAGTTGTTCTACTGACAGTCATTACGTATAGTATTTTTTCTTGAATAACCCTTGTGCACATTTCGGCTACACACAGAACAAATCCAAGGACGGTTTTTGTCATCAATTCGAGAACTAATAGCACGTCTCCTCTTTTTAGCTGGAGAACCTATTGGCGGACGATCTTCATTGATGTTCCCACTAGTTAGTCGTAACAATGACTGCCGAATCATACAAGAAAGTGTCCCGCATCCGCCCCTTCATTTTAGACGATCTTGAATGAGAGTGATCCCAATACTCCTCATGAAGTCTTATCTCTGAAGCCTTCTTGGTTCTTTGGAAAGATGATAAAAAAAGAGGCTATTTAAGCATGCAGCTTTCAGTATTCTGTAGAAAATTGCAAGAAACCACCTTCTGCACGATATGCCAGTTCGGAGTTCTGAACGAATCTCCGTAACACTCCCCAAGAAAACTACAGAAAAAATGTAATGCAGAAAATGTCTAGCGCAAATATTATCCTGGGGAAAATTTCGACCCCAGAGGTCCGAAACCATCGAAACAATAAAGTGCATGGACACGAATACCTAGTCGCTACGAGATCTCAAGATCAACGGGAGATATGCCACCATCAAGTTTTACGTCCCAGGATTAAGCCGGCTAGGCTAAAGGAAACAACGATTGTGAGAAATGAATGAAATGGTGGAATGAAGAAAGTGGGAGGAAACGGGAGAACCCCGCGAAAACCCACGCACACGGTGTTTATCCAGCACAAGGTTCACTTTGCGCGGGCTGGGATCAAACCGATGATCCCACGTACCAGAGGTGAACGCTCTACTACTGAGCCACCGCGGATCTCTAGCAAGGTAAACTGAAAATAGACGACTGAAACTCAGTGAAACAATATTATATATATATATGTTGTCCACAGCTAGAAATATGTTTACTGAAGTCAAGTTTGATCCCACGATAGTAGTTACGAGTTAAGTATGTAGCGATAACTTAAAAAAAGTAAAAGCTTATATTTCTTAATAAAAATAACTTTGTATACTGTATATATATATATATATATATATATATATATATATATATATATATATATATATATATATATATAATAAAACGCAGCACCTGAAATGCGTGGGGCAAGGAGTATGAGCAAATCGATGATCAATCGAATGAATCGATCCAGGGCACAGTAAAACTAGTTAGGCCACTGGACATACCTCTTTCTTTCTCTTCTCTCTACATCATGTCTGGAGATGAATGTTCTGACTAATACGCTACAGCGGCGATTTTAAAAAGTAAGGCGATATACACTATCAATGATAAATGTTATGACTTTAAACTTAATATATATTTAGGTCAATAAATCAAGAAACTCTATATCTATCTTTTGCTCGACCCGTTGGAAAAAATCCTGCGGACGTTAGTGATTATAATACAGTAATTAAAGACCATGATATTGTGCTATACACGGAATAAATACTTCCGTATTTTATATAATAATAAGAACCTTATTTACATTTATTATGGATCTTGCTTTAGGACAGCGAAACATATTCACGTTCAGCGTATTCAGTCTATTCTCAATGAAGTCAGTGAAGCGAATGAAATAATTCACGCACATATTTAGAACTTTGAAAAGTGTCCTGCGAACAGGTCGTGGTAAATTCCTGAAGAGTGAGGAGCGCCAGTAGCACTTACTAGCTCAGTAGGTGGGGCTCTGATTTTCAAGTTCAAAGTTTTTGAGTTCGAGTCTAGGTGAGGTAGAATATATTTTTTTTCTGATTTAGTTCTTAAAACGGAAGTGGTTCTCTCTTCCCTTTATCTCGTAATCCTAGATGGAGATGTTTGGATGCTGAAATAAATATACTAGAATATAAGAAAATAAATATATATTACGTTATTTCTTTTCCAATTTTAAAATATATTTTCACCTCTCTCAGACGTTTCTGAAGGTTAAAATTTCTAGGTCTCATTGTCACTCTGTTACGTGTGTTTAACTCGGATGTTCTAATTCCTATTGCCAACCTGGGTTGCTCTTGATAAAAATTTAGTAAAACTTGAATATGTAGAGCACTCTGAGCTCCCCAGATTGATCTAATTTGCATGAAGCAATTCTATATTTACTTGCATTTATATGAGAGGTAAGTTTGGGGATACTCCACCACTGGTTGCATTGATTGAGGGCCAACCAGAGCCCTATTAAAATGATAACAACAATGTCTACTTAAACATGTGTATTTTAACAGAACTAGTAATCATTTATGTGTAAAGTGTTGTTTGTAATGAAGACTTAAGAAAGTGTAATTTAATGTGTGAATCATGTATAACGAATTGGATTAGCACAGAAATTGGTTGTGACACATACCTGTTGGTGATGATATTCGAACCAAGCACTGAATGATCGTATACCAGTAACAGCAGTCGGTTGTATTTCAACGTTGTTACGCCTTAGACGATTCTCGTAGTAATAAATTTAATAATGCTTAACTCGCTTGACAGAACTTTGAATGCTACTCTTCCAAGTATTGATCCTCTTGTAATGATGCTCTAATAATGATACCATTGAATAAAATAAAAAGGTTTTTATACAACTCAAACTGCTGACGATCCAGTAATACGGTTTCAGCACTCGGGCCGATTTTCATCCACGTGCGTCCCAGATCTAAAAAGATCTTATTCAACCAAATTCTCATAACCTCAATTCAATCATGATGACACGAAACAATGTCACTTTCTTGATGTCCTCATTGTCCGAAGAAAAGTGTGGATGTTAACAAATTTATTACATAACATTACAAGCTCTTGTTGATAGACTAGAATTCATACAATTTGAAGTATACACATACTGTATTCTTTGCACATATCTCTTTAGAGATAAACAAGAGTAAATTAGGTCTCCTGAAACTCAAGACCATACTACAATTAAACTAAACAAATTAAACCAATAATTGATAATTATCTATGGTCTTGACACCCCCGCCGACAAGACTCCAGCTTCCCGTCGCAAGTGGACGCCAAGAGATATATATGAAACATCAAAATCTTTAAGATATATGTAAAACAGTATTAATAAATATAAAATTGAAAATAATTGACTAAAATACAATATTGCGTAAGATAAAACCCATGACCTCAAAATTAATGCAAAATTTATCAAAAGTGTATGAATATTGATATTTTACTGTATAAGATTTACAATGAAAATTAAATCATTACTTGATTTTTAAAAGAACACTATTGTTACTATATTTACATAAATTTTGCTGTATTGCTAAGTATCTGCGTGAAAAGGTTGGAAACCAATATCGAATACATAACATTTAGTATATATATATATATATAACATATAATATATTGAAAATAAACAGTTTATTAAATGTATTGAAACATCTTTTCCATCCATGGCTCTCTCATTTGATTTAAAACAAAGTCTTTTAAAGAATAAGCTTGAGCCATCTGTTGATTTTTTCTCGTATTATGTTCGTGGAACAATAACTCACACATATCACACTTGTTGCTGTTAATTCTTCCTCTTAAAAGAAAGAAAGGAATGCAGTTTATGCAAGAGAGACAAAGAGGTGTATATATCTCAGTTACTCTTCTCCTTGCTGATGAAAGGGAAAAGAAGTGCAATGAAGAACAAGAGATCCGAGAAAGTCTCTGATAACATAGGTGTGGTTTTGCACTTTGTACCGATGTGGTCTGACTGAGTTACTGCTGACTAAGGGATCTCATGCTATATCTCCACCAGAGTAGAAAGCTCATTTATTTTTCACTACGTTTAGACACCAATGAACACAGTGGGAAATAAAATTTCACTTTTCCCTCTTCTTCTATTTTTAACGTAACTAGGTACACTACACAGAAACAAAATATAACACATATGGTTCTGCACTATAATGAACGTAATAAGCTATACAGGGTGGCTGAAAACACTAGTTTATTTTCGCTCATTGTTCCCCTGTAATAACATTAACTCTTATCATATTTAGCAACACTAGTTCACATCCGGTCACTCTGGATGATGAAATACTTCTGAAGCGTCACTTCGTCATGGGGTTTCTTCCGTTATGGACTGCATGCTACTCGAAAGTCTGATTTTTAGCGTTTTATGTAGAAATCTGGACTATATTAACCGTATATTGCACGGGATTATTGCACTTCCGTGTTGTAACTGGAGAAGTTCTTTTTGGATCACATTATTGCGAAATTTTATATATTTCGGGGTGTTTCTCGGAATGTTTCTCGAAACACACTTCTCCACTAAGTCCAGTTCGGGCGTGGAAATCAGCTCGGTGTTCTGGCTCGACTTCTTTGCTTGTGCTGTGCTCATAGTGCTTTCATCGTGTGTCACTTCTATGCTTTTTGTGAAATTTGTGTTTTGAGAGTTAAGTGTGTGCAAGAAATGAAGGGTGTCTAATTTTGCTTGAGTAAGAGGGGAGGGGGGTGGTGGAAACGAATTTGAAATATTGTTTTGTTCGTTCAAGATGGCTGTATTGTGCGTTAGTAACTCCTCATTGTGCATAGTTGTGTGCGTGTCTGAATGTTCCCCCTTATTTGTGTTCATGAATGAAGTAGATCCCTTTTCAGTGTCGCAGTGTTCAGTGTCAATGTGAAAAAGATTCTTGAATGAAATAATGTCGTCATCATTCTTGTGTGTTGTAGAGCTTATGACATTTTGCTCTTTGCTTTGTGGGGAGTCCAGCATAAAAATATGAGGAATAGACGTCTCACAGGAAATTACCTTCTCCGCTTTTCTAGTTGCTTTCTTATAAAGAAATATTCCTATCGCTACTAACATAATGCCTAGGAGGGAGATTACTGCGATTGCTGCCAAGAAAATAATTACTAATTTTTCCATTTTTCTTTTCTGTAATAAAGACAAAATATGTGTTCGTCAGGCTTGTTATATCCCTAAATATTATATATTGCTAAATTCTAAATATTTAATGCTTTAAAATAATATATTTATTTACATATTCATGTACTTAAATCTGGCTTTTATTAGCTACTGAATCTCGCGTCTCACGAGATCATGCATTGAGCTAATTTACATGTAGGTTTTGTTTCGATATTATATACTGAATCAACCTCAAAATTGATTTATTAGAAAATATCTATTTTGATTTCAGACTTTAACGTAGTTACTTTTGATAGGCTAATACCTCATCTATTGTCTACGTGATATATTCTTCTTTTTTTCATTCATATTTCATATTTATTCTTCATATTACACATAATAGTCAATACTTATCATTAAATACTAATATAATATAATGGTAAAATAAATAGTAATTGCCATTATTAGTACAAAATAGGGTATCTTAAACATCTAATACATATATATATAAATTCTTGTTTCTATCACCTATAAGATTACATTCATAAATATCAGGCCTATACTAATAAATAATAAATCATCAATCGATTGATAGGTGATACTAAATATCAATTATTATTGATTGATTGATTGATTACGTATTGATTTATTGATTACTTATTGATTTATTGATTACTTATTAGTTTTTTTTACAATCCATTACCAAATAACACCTTAAACATCTAATACATATATATATAAATTCTTGTTTCTATCACCTATAAGATTACATTCATAAATATCAGGCCTATACTAATAAATAATAAATCATCAATCGATTGATAGGTGATACTAAATATCAATTATTATTGATTGATTGATTGATTACGTATTGATTTATTGATTACTTATTGATTTATTGATTACTTATTAGTTTTTTTTACAATCCATTACCAAATAACCCATTCTTACTTTAATACTCTATTACTTATTTTAGCTTGACGAAAAACATATTTGTACTCTATTCATTGTAGCTTATTAATGTATAACTTAACCTTTTCCTTTCCCGCTTTCCGCGGTTCGCGATTTCTTTCAGTTTTATATAGCCGTTCGGTAACGTACCATGCATGTTTTCTTGTTTGCCATTTTTTTAATTTTATACCTGTTAATTTAATGTTTGGTTTCCTTATTTATTACATTTGCAGAACACTTCAATATTTCCAAATTTTCAACTTTTATTTATTTATTTTCTTTTATTTTTCTCTACTTATTTCAAAATTTCATAATTAAAATATTTCAATTTAAACTGAATTTCCCACTTAGTGTTAAAACATTATGTAGATTCAATACAAGCAAAATACACTTGTACTCATTAGTAAAAATAGATTTTGCCTATGCAGTTTAAGTTCAATTTCAAATAACCTTAGCACTCTATTAAAATATTATCCAAGCTTTATTTATACTTATTTTTTTTCAAATCTATGTTCAAAATTTTGGATACATGTTTCCCTTTTTACGGTTTATCATGCTTTATTTTATATTTTGAAATGAGTTTAGATACTTTAACGTAAATAAAAATTGATAATATAATAATACTGGATAACACTCCTAAAATTCCGATAATTGCATACATCATATAGCCATTTTTCAGTTGAAGATTTGGAATTACAGAATTGAACTTTAATTTTAACAATTTTTCAGTCAAGACATCTAGTTCTTGCGTGTTAGCTGTAACATTTAAGTGTTCCTCTGACCAGTTCCCTACTAAATTTATCATTTCGTTTGAGACTTGTAAAATTTTCTTCGTCGGAATTACAATGTCTCCAAAAATGAGATTATCGAATTGCTCATATGAAATGAAATATGATCTATTACTTCCAAATTGAATTTTTCCGAATGTACTTCTTGTTGCTCGCCTAATTTTGTCATATAGCCTGGTTCTAACGCTGAATATAACACTCCAGCATGAGTGTAAGAATATGATATGTCTGACTGATATTTTTCTGATTTTAATTGACAGTGTTCTACCGAATTTTTGTATATTAAATTATTCAAACATTTGGATTCCGTATTTAAATTTACATTGTTACAAAAATACAAAAAACTTTTAAAAGTACATTCATCTTTTTCTAGGCTATAGAATTTTCCTCCAGTAAAATATACCATTTCCGGTAGTTTATAATAATATCGTCGATTGTCAATGAGGAATCCCATTGATGTTACCTCATACATTTTCGATATGCTAGTTTCATAGACAACTGGTGTGCGTAATAATAGATCAACATTATTTTCATTGTAATAAAATTTTAACAAATGAACACTCGATATTCTATAAAATAACCCGATGTCTTGAGAATATACTGTATGTTTTAATACATCATGAGAATTTATGAAATCCAAAACTTCTTGATTACTCAAAATATGATATGTTAATTCGTTAGATAAAATAATTTTCAAAATTTCGGAAACACGTTTCGCCATATGCAAAAATAAATTTGTTAAAATTTTCCGATGAGCTTGGTGCATATAACAGTAAAGTTCTTGTAATTTGGACCGAAAATCATCCAATATGTGCTTGACCTTAACAATTACGCCATGAATTATACTAATTTGACCATTCACAGATTGTTTTAATCTTCTGACCTCATTTGTTAATACATTTTCGTGTTCGGTTAATTTATTTATTGACGCTGACATTTGTTGTCCATGCACTAAGTTGTAAGCTGATAGACCAATGGAAGAAAATCCTAGAATCCATGAGAAAATAGACCTTGTCCTATTGTTATTCATGCATTGTGCTATACCATCCTTCTATAAAAATGCACATGGGATGGAATTTAAAATATTTGTGCGAAATTCTAATTCTTGTTTTCGAAATTCTTCGGAAATATCTGGTACTTCCGAACAAACTTCATGAATTGGAACTGATTCATGAAAGTTTAGGTGTAATTTAACGGTGGTATATACCTCATTCACCGTATGTACTGCGAACGAATCTTCTGAAACTGCAATTCCTAATTTCTCCAAAGTGTATTGCTGATGTTCTGCTGCTGATATCGTTACAACTGCAATGCCGACTAATATTAATATTCCAAACATGATGTGACGTGTTTTTTTCTTCTTCCACAGTCTGTAATTTATGGAAAATTTACCTCTTTCTTATTTATTAATTATTTTGCCGTGTTTATGATTATTTCAGACATTTACAATTAGCTACAATATTAAATATTATTTTACTTTACTTATTTATTTATCTTTATTTTCCTTATAAGCAGATGACACTGTAAGAGACGAGACCATTTCCTGTCCGTCAATGCGTTAGCCTTTGGTTCTTTGGGATATTATGTGAACACTAAGTTCACTACCCAACTAGGTCGGGCTGACTCGACCTAGGTCAGTGCTCATACTTATAAGCAAAATAAAGTTCATGTTTTTTTCCATTCACTTTGCGTTTCTTCTTCTAATTCCTCCTCAATATATGGCTTTAATCTACGAATTTCGACGGAATCATATTTCACCTGTCCTTTATTATTATAATATTTTACCTTATAGGAATTATTATTTAACTCTTCAATTATTTCCGCTCAAATATTATATTTTTCTGCGAAACATGCTGGTGTCCCTGGTGTTGGTATCTGACGCACTAGAACCTTTTGGCCAATTTCAAAAGTTGGTTGATCAAATTTATTTTCCATATATTTCTTTTGAGATTTGAACCGTTTTTGCAAGTTCTTGTATGCCAAATTTCTAGCTTCTTTTAATGCGGCAATACGTAACTCGTTATCTTCGTGTTCGCATGGAATGTCTAAAGAATTTTCAAGAGGGGTTCTAGCCTCTTTACCGAATAACAAATAATATGGACTATATTTCATTCCGTCATGTATTTGTGTATTTATAGTGAATACAATACTCGGTAATACAACATCCCATGAATTCAGTTTCTTATCACAGTAGTGACTCATTACTGTTTGTAGAGTTAAGTTCATTCTTTCCGCTTGACCAATTTTATAATGGGCTCCTGTGTTAGCGAAATTTAGATGAATTCCAAACCGCTCGGCCATTTCTTCCATTAGTTTCCCCCGATGTGAGGACAACCGATCTAGCAAAATCTGCTTTGGGATGCCATACTTTAATATTAGTTCTTCATATATGGTTTGACATATCGTTTCTGCAGACACATTTTTATTCTGCAGACACATTCTGCAGACACATCGTTTCTGCATATATTTATGCCTATGAGTGCTCGATATCGGGAATGGTCCAGCCTCATCTATCACTACGCTATCCCACGGTTGGTACTGTGGGTACGTCTCTGGATGTAACGGAATACGTCCAGTCTTCCTCTTGTTTACTTGACAGCTTATACAGGATGCGCATTTATCGTGAAAAAATTTCTTCATATTAGGAAAATAAATTTTCCTAACTGCTCGTGCGTAACACTTGCTATAGGAGAAATGTCCTCCTCCGTATTGTTCTACATGTAATTGTCTAAATACGTATTCACGCAACGAAAATGGAATACACAGTAGATATTTCTTTGCATTCGCAAACCTATGTATCCTATACAGTCTTCCTTCTTGTATTTCATATATTCGAGCTTGTTTTTCGAGTTCCGGTGTGCATTCATCTGGATGTTCTATTGCATTAATCAACGGTCCGAATATTTTGTCTTTTCTCTGTAATTCGGCTACATCTATGTTCTCTTCAAACGTTAGAAATGTATCGAGTGTATCTAAATCAAAATCATTTTTATCGGGAGTTATTGTTGTGTTCCTGCTCAATACGTCAGACGGATTTTTACTTCCTTCACAATGAACCGGGATGTACCTGTATTCTTCGAGTTCGAGGGACCAACGTAAAAGTTTTGGTGATAGTTTAGGACATGTTTTTAAATGCGTAAGGGCACGACAATCCGTGTACAATTCAAATTCATTTGCATATAAATAAAAATTGAATGCTTTGCATGCTGCTAAGATACTAAGCAATTCCTGTTCCACAATATGTCTCGATTGTTCATTCGATCTTAATAGCCTACTATAGTATCCTAATGGTGTCCAGTCACCATTTTCTTGTTGCTGTAGCAACACTGCGCCTACGGATTTTGAACATGCATCCGTGCATAACCGTAAAGGTCTTCCCTGGACATATGGACATAACAATGGAGCAGATAATAGAGCAGCTTTTAATTCTTCAAATGCTTTTTGGTGGTTTTCATTCCACACGAACTTTTGTCCCTTTTTCAAAAGTTTCTGTAAGTCTGCGGTTAGATTCGCATAATCCTTACAAAATCTTCTTACGTAATTTGTCAGTCCTAGGAATGATTTTAATTCCTTTGATGATTTTGGTGGTTTAAACACCTTAATTGCCTTCATTATTTTCTCACTTATCTCGTATCCACTCTCGCTTACTAGATGGCCTAACGCTACATCCTTTTCCTTCATAAACTGACATTTTTCTACTGACAGTTTCATTCCAAATTTTCTTAATCTTTTGAAGACATTCTCTAAAACTTCTAACATTTTCCCCTGGTCATTCGTAAATAGGAAAATATCATCCATATAATAGGATACAGACTCTACCGATATGTTTGCCAACGCCACAGCCATTATTCTAGAGTATACCGCCGGTGCGCTCAAGTAACCTTGAATTAGTCTAGTGAATCTATAACTTCCTAGACCAGGAATATTGAATCCGGTGCAATCACGTGATTCTTCTGTGATTGGCACTTGAAAATAAGCAGATTTTATATCTAACACAGAGTACCATTTATGACCTCCCATACATGATAAAATCGAATGTATAGGCGGTAAAGACACCGTGAAAAATTCTGCGTGTTTATTTAATTGTCTCGCGTCTAATACACTTCTCAGACTCCCGTCTGGCTTCTTAATGAATAGCATAGGGCTGTTATAAGGGCTTGCAGCCTCTTCTATAATATCCTGTTTTAGAAGAACATTTATGTGCTCTCTAACTTTGTCCTTTAATGCTACTGGTACTGGATATTGCGCGCGCCTAAACGGAACTTTTGTCTTTAACTCTATGTGATGGCTGTAGTTTTTAATTTTCCCTATACTCTCTTTTCTCCATGCAAATACATCTGAATATGCTCGACATAAAGTTTCCAATTTTTGTCTTATCCTATCTTCCGTTTTTTCACCTATTTTTAACTTTGTTTTATCAAACTCTTTTCTAGATTGTATCACTTCGTCAATCTCTTGCTGTGTCAAACCCTGATCAATCAACTCCTGATCTTCAACATAATCCTCTGCTTTTCCGATCTCTGTATTGCGAGTTAACCATACCCGTTTCTAAGTAGGATTTACTATTTCCAACAACGTTTGATTTGGTGCTAATAGTGCCCTAGGAATACAAATATTTTTCCTCTGTTCCGTTTCTCTATTAGGTTCCAATAAATATTCTTGATTTGTCCACGAATTTACCAATTTTAATGGAGCAATTATTCTACTTCTGGGAGCTAAAAATGTTTTCTTTGCTACGACAAATTTCGGAACCATGCATACCCTTAGAATATGCGATATTCTTTCAGAAACATTTAGTGGATTATTATTATTCCTATTTTTGTTTGGAGGTCGACCAAATCTTTGCAAAATAATCTGTCTCTTGCCGTAATGAATTTGACAATTGTGCGGGTGTAAAAAGTCATTACCAATTAAAATTTGGTTAGGGAAATCCTTAATAACTCTAAATCTATGGTGAAAATTGTTACCATTTATTGTAAATTGAACAATTGCTACTTTATCAATTGTCAATGAATTTTGCGTGATGCCTCTAATTTGAGTTTTCTCCGGAATGACTATTGCGTTTGTCGGCAATAATTTATCACTTATTATTGACAATTGTGATCCCGTATCAATTGTTGATCTTATTCTTCGGTTTGCTATGTAAACTGGTAAAAATACCATTTCATTGTCACAATCTATTGAGGCTACTATTTCTCTAATCTTCCTAACTCTATTACCTGTAAATGTGCCTCGTTCATTAACAGTTTGTTTCAGTTTAAAGACTGAGTAGTTGGATTATAATATGTCACTCCATTTAGTTGTTGTGGAACCATTGTTGGTACCGCAGACTGAGACTGTGGAGATTGTTGAGATACCATTGGTATCTGTTGATAATATTGCGGCGGAAAATTAGGCTGAAATTGCGGATTATATTGATAGTTATTCGGGAAATTATTTTGAAAACCTCTTCCGCGCCAATTTCTCCTGAAATTTCTTTGTCCTCTTCCGTTACCGGATCTGTAATTGTTTCCACGACCTCTATTATTTCCATTATTATATTTGCCATTATACGACTGATTGTTGTCATAGTTTCTATTGTTTCCCCGAAATTTCTGATTTCTAAAATTTCTTTCTCTAAATCCTTTTTCTCGATCTGACCTATGTTCTCTATTTTGGCCTTAATCCTGACTACCGTTTGACTCC
Source organism: Thermobia domestica (assembly GCF_964235325.1). Lineage (NCBI taxonomy): Eukaryota > Metazoa > Arthropoda > Insecta > Zygentoma > Lepismatidae > Thermobia > Thermobia domestica. The sequence continues at coordinate 91,515,800 of NC_137465.1, forward strand.
TGACCTTGATCCTTATTATGATTGAACTGTGATGCATTCGTTAATGCTACTTGTAAATCCTCAATTTTCTTTTCTAATTTTGAAATTTGCGCAACACTAACTGGCTCTTTCTTAATTTCTTTGTCTTCTTTCTTTCTGATTAATAGCTTATCTATTTCTATGTGACTATCGTCACTTTCTACTTGTTCTTTCATTTTCTTTAATAAATCTTTCACCGTTACTTTCCTATCTTTATTATCTCTCTTCTGTCTCCTTTCTATTTTACACTTATTTTTCTCTACTTTTTGTAATTCTTCTAAGAATTCTTCTAATGATACAAAAGTTTTTGTTCCTACTTTTCCCATAAAATATGGCAAAAGTCCTGCTGCTATTAATCCTATTTTCTTTGTATCGTTCATTTTCTCGTCTATTCTATCTGCTAATGTAAGAATATCATACGCGAAATTTATCACAGGTTCGTCTTCTCTCTGTAACCTGTCTCTAATCCTGTCTTCTAAATCTAGGTTAAAATTTGAATTTGTAAATTCCTCTATCAAATCCTTTTGTAGATTTTTATAGGAAATGTCAGCTACATTTTTTCTTTTCAAAAATAGCTTTACCCATTGTCTACCTACACCTTTAAAAACTGTAATTAGCAGTGTTTTCCTTTTGTCTTCATCGTACCCTGCTATTTCGCAAGCGTCATCGAACTCATCAAGGAACGCAACTATGTCTTGATCCTTTATTAAGTCAAACTTTGGTAATCTACTCATATCCGTAAATATTGCTACTCTTCTATCTGATGTCGTCATATCTTTATTTTCTAATTTAGGTTCTTCCTGTTCCTTATTTATTTTTACTTGTTTTTCTTCTTTTATATCTGGATTTATTTCTTCAAATTCACGTGGGAAATCAAACGTTTTTACCGATACAGGACTACCTGGAAAATTTAAAACTGGACCCGGTCTAAAACTTGGTGTTCCTATTGTCTGATCTACTACACAGTCCTCGTTTAACTTCTTGCGTCCTCGCGGTGGTGTTAATAAACGTACTAACTTATCGACTCCTACGTCTACACCTTCTAATGCTTTCTGTGCTCTAGTTATAATTCGTCTTTCCGTCATTAAACTATACTTATTCTAAAATATGTATACACACATTATATAAATCTAAACCCTTCGTATAAGCTTGTACACAAACACCTTTTGTATTAATCATGTAATAAGGCAAATATACTTTTATAACACAACCATTTCTTAATAATTCATAAGGAATTCTTATGTAACTTCTAACTTATTAACTACACACATAATAATTATTGTTACCAAATGGAAAAATTAGTTATTATTATTATTATTATTTAACTTCATCGCTGTTTTAAACATTTCGCAAGGGTGGGCGGGAGGGTTTAGCAACTATCAAGCAAGAATGCGGGATGTAAACAACCATGCCTTGGTGGTTATACTAAACTAGAATCGAACTCCGGCATCTCCATCATGCCAAGGTGGTAATATAATCTTATGATAAACTACTTTCGCCGGGAATCGAACCCTAAGCATACTCCACCATGCCAACCTGGGTTGCTCTTGATAAAAATTTAGTAAAACTTGAATATGTAGAGCACTCTGAGCTCCCCAGATTGATCTAATTTGCATGAAGCAATTCTATATTTACTTGCATTTATATGAGAGGTAAGTTTGGGGATACTCCACCACTGGTTGCATTGATTGAGGGCCAACCAGAGCCCTATTAAAATGATAACAACAATGTCTACTTAAACATGTGTATTTTAACAGAACTAGTAATCATTTATGTGTAAAGTGTTGTTTGTAATGAAGACTTAAGAAAGTGTAATTTAATGTGTGAATCATGTATAACGAATTGGATTAGCACAGAAATTGGTTGTGACACATACCTGTTGGTGATGATATTCGAACCAAGCACTGAATGATCGTATACCAGTAACAGCAGTCGGTTGTATTTCAACGTTGTTACGCCTTAGACGATTCTCGTAGTAATAAATTTAATAATGCTTAACTCGCTTGACAGAACTTTGAATGCTACTCTTCCAAGTATTGATCCTCTTGTAATGATGCTCTAATAATGATACCATTGAATAAAATAAAAAGGTTTTTATACAACTCAAACTGCTGACGATCCAGTAATACGGTTTCAGCACTCGGGCCGATTTTCATCCACGTGCGTCCCAGATCTAAAAAGATCTTATTCAACCAAATTCTCATAACCTCAATTCAATCATGATGACACGAAACAATGTCACTATCTTGATGTCCTCATTATCCGAAGAAAAGTGTGGATGTTAACAAATTTATTACATAACATTACAAGCTCTTGTTGATAGACTAGAATTCATACAATTTGAAGTATACACATACTGTATTCTTTGCACATATCTCTTTAGAGATAAACAAGAGTAAATTAGGTCTCCTGAAACTCAAGACCATACTACAATTAAACTAAACAAATTAAACCAATAATTGATAATTATCTATGGTCTTGACACTATGATCCCTTAGTGAATCATATAAATCTTACAGATGTTGTATCTCTCTCTTTCTCTTCTCTCTACATTATTGCTGGAGATGAATGTTTAACAAATAGGCTACAGAGGCAGTTTTAAAAAGTAAGACGATCTACGCTATCAGTGATAGATGTTGTGGTGTTTAAGTTAACACATAAAACAGATCGAAAAACTAAGAATACGAATCTTTGCAGAGATGACAGTGCATTGATGCTTCAAATCTGTGCTTTTACTCCATATATCTACATTATTTCCCTAGTCAAATAAAAGCTTTTCAAAATTCATCACAAATTCTTATGCAACCATCAGACATTAATATGTGAGGATATGTATTTGAACACTTTTCATATTGGCATATTTCACACTACGATATAGTAGGCGTTTCCAGACCATTTCTTCAATACGTACGCAGTCAACAATAGTGAACTAAATTGCAGCGATTGCTTCACTGATAGTCAGTAAGTATTTCTTAACTTATAAATAATTCAGTGAAAAATATTTTAAATTCGGATGCATTGACACAGGAACTAACTGAAGCATTCTAATCAGTGACGATGTCAGTTTTAATTAATTAGGTGGGAGTAAGCGGAAGAACAGAAAAAAGAGAAAGAGAAAAATTTTGTATACGAAAAAGATAGTTTTATATTACTTCACCTATTTCATAATACAATTTGTCTGTAGGGGGCAGGCGTCGTCACATGGGACGGACGCTCGTCCTCCTATTTCCCTCTGGTGTTTTAACTGATTCTTAACTTTCACATAATTCATAAACGTGTTAGGGCATGAAAAGTGGAAGGGCATCGCGAACGAAACGTGTGTATGCATCTTGTACTAGGAAAACTTATAAGAGTAAGAAAAGAAAGACAGGTAACATACTGTATATAATAAAGTTAGGAGTTCGTATGATAGTAAGTTAAATAGTGAAATACAAAGTGTGAGTTTTGAATATACGAGGAGGGGCCCAAAAAAAACGGGAAATTCGTCATAACTTCTCTATTTCTTAATATTTTTACACCACATTTTCATCACCTTCAAAGTATTGTTCATGGACAGCAACGCATTTCTGCAAACGATCCTTCCATTGTTCAAAACAGTTTTGAAAATCACTTATCTGGATTTTCTTTATGACCTCCAGAGATTTTTGTTTTACCTTCTCCACATGGCAAAACGCTTACCTTTCATGTCACGTTTGAGTCTGCGGAACAAAAAGAAATCGCATGGGACTAGATCCTTTGAGTAGGGAGTGCACAATCGGTGCCATGCCGTTTTTGGTCAAAAACTGCTTTACAGAGAGGGCGGTGTGGACCGGAGCGTTGTCATAATGAAAGAACCATTCTCCTGTGCGCCAAAGATCTGCCCTTTTCTTCCGGATACTCTCCGTCAATCATTTCAAAACCTCCAAGTTGAACCCCTGGTTAACAGTTTGACCCGGGGAACGAATTCCGCGTGCACAACACCTCTGCAATCGAAGAAACAAATGAGCATTGTCTTGATGTGTGACTTCACTTGGCGAGCTTTCTTGGGACGAGGAGAGCCACTTGTCTTCCATTGGCTTGATTGCTGCTTTGATTCGGGGTCGTAGCCGTAGCACCAAGATTCATCACCAGTAATCACCTTGGCAAAAAGTCAGGGTCCTCTTTGAGCTGATTTTGAAGTTCAACACATGCCTCAAGTCGACGCTACTTTTGCTCGTCTGTGAGAAGGCGAGTGATAAATTTGGCTGCAACTCTTCTCATGTGCAAATCTTTTGCTAAAATCATCTGAATTGAACTAAACGATATTTCAGCCATCTTACAGAGTTGATCAATGGTTCGGCAAAGGTCTTCACGAACGAGGGCATTGATTTTTTCGACGTTTTCGTCAGTTCTTGTCGTTGAGGGGCGTCCTGAACGGGGTTGGTCTTGAATTGACATTTCTCCATTTTTGAAACGTGCAAACCACTCGTGTACTCTGGTTTTACTTAGGGCAGCATCCCCATAAACAGTCTTCAGCATTACAGTAGTTTCCACGGCCGATTTCCCCAACAGGAAACAAAATTTCACAGCCGCCCGTTGCTCTCGATAATCTGACATCACGTTTTGGCCGAACTGGAAAAAGTTCTTTTACTAAACAAACTCTCAAGAGCGAACCGATGCACTCACACCGACACAACTTCGCACACTGACGTAGGTGGCATGATCGTAACAGACAACAGGTACAACAATGGGTTCCCACACTCTCCATCCCCACTGCAGCACACTTTCCGTTTTTTGGGTCCCCCCCGTATATCCTAACATAATATATATTTATTTTTCCATAATCTTACGAGAAGTTAAACCCCAAAACTTCCCTCGCATACTCCACAGTGTAAAGACAAAAAAGGGTGAATATAATGTGACAACTTTGTATATATAATTCCACATTATGTAATAATTACGAACATTCATATATGTGGATTCTGTAAAACTAACCAATCTGAAGGTTTTTTTCTTTCTATTCAGTACTACCCACAATTCAATTATCATGCAATTATGTTCGCGCTAATTGTTAAGAGTGTTGGTTACATAATGTAATTTTTATTGACTTAAGCCACAATCTTATTAAAGTCCTCAATAATAGCTGATATTTGTATATATATATATATATATATATATATATATATATATATATATATATATATATGTATGTATTATTTTAGCTCTAACTGTTGGTCTAATCACTAGAGCATGAGACTTCTGTAAGAGACCTCGGGTTCGGATTCCACTTTAAACTATAGATCTACCATCGACATCTACTATAATCTTTGATCTCAAGAAGAAAGCCAAAATTAACATTTTGTTTGATTTGGTTTCGTCTCTCTCCCAATTACATAGGGTTGATCTCAAAACATATTTGTAATACTCTCTTCAATTATCATCAACAACATAAAAGTTAGCACATTATTTCTTCTGAATCGAGACCAGAAACTATTTTACAAGGAGGAGGAGACGAGAAAATATTTTTAAATAATCGAGACAAAAAGGAAATAATTCTTCGAAAACGGAGGCGAGACGAGAATTCTTTAAAAAATTGAATAGACGAGAAATTCTTATTTCTCGTTTTTCTCGTGGGGAACACTACTATATTTGGGATTGAAGTATGGTCCTCACATCAAATGTAAATGCTGTACTACTGAGCCATCAATATTCTCCCTCCTTAGTGACGCGGAAGACGAGACGATACGAGAAATAAAGGATTTCTCTTGTTGTCTCTTAAATTAATTGCTCGATTCTCGTCTCGTTTTGATTCTCGAAGAACTATTTATCTTCTCGTTTTATAAATTTATGCCTTCGCTTTTTTCTTTATTTTATATAGAAATTATGAGAATGCTTCCGAGACCCTAGAGAGTCACTAAGGGTGTAATATATCAACATTTAAATCATATTTATTATTGAAGTATATTATGTAATGATTTACGTATCTTAAAATGTTGATAAATACTCTTCATTTTATGTGCTCCTGGGGTTAATCGGGGTTGTCCTGTTTCCTCCCACATTCTTTATTCCAACATTTCATTCATTTCCCACCATTATCGTCTCCTTTAGTCTAACCGGCATATGCTTGGGACGTAAAGCTAAAAGATTTCATTTTACTCTTCATTGTATTCGTACAACCACTGTAATAACTTATGAACTTTTACTCTGAATCATGTAACGCTGGTAACACTGGAATCTAAGACTTCAGTGAATTGTTGCCTATCAGACTCGATAAATATCTTTTCTCAAAAATAAGACAAGAATTGTCGTTTCTCGTCTCGTCTCTAACTTGGACGTACACTTCTCATCTTAACTCTTATTAGAAAGTACACTTCTCGTCTCGTTTCCGAGACGACACGAAAAGTTTCTGTATTCTGTACATTGCTTTTTCGCTTCTACAAACACTAAATTTCTCAGTCACCTTCCATGCCACTTGTTTTTATTTGCTTGATTCATCATTTGGTTAAGCTGAATTTAAATATTTCTCTTTGAAGTATTTTTTTGTAATTTCATATGATTTTTTAAACAAAAATTCTCTATGCGATCTAGCATGATACAAAGATTTAGAAGAACCTAGAGTTTCAAATGCTACTAACCTATTATTATCTTGAAATTTCTGTCACAAATATAATTTTTAAGATTTTTTAAATATACAACGTGTTTCTTATTACCATTATTCTCCCGACAATAACAGTTTTAATGCGATAGGATCTAAGATCTATGTCCCTCTCTTTCCTTAGCACTCAGTGCGTATCGTTCAAAATTACTATATATTATATATATATATATATATATATATATATATATATATATATATATATATATATATATATATATATATATATATATCGGGTGTTCTAAAAATGGGCCCATGCACCACAGAGCACTATTCTACAGGTCATCAAAAAAAGCGAAAATGCTGTATGATGAAATACCCTCCAGGGCTTCCTTCATCCACTATGGGGAATCACAATTTCACTATGTGGCAACGTAGCAGATTAATTTGGAAGCATTAGCATTTCTGTACGAACGCATCAATTGTTACGCTAATAAGTGACGCTAGTGTCGATGTTTATCGACTTGAACTGTCATCTGGCAAGAATCGATGTAATTATTTGATGGATTGGTACATCCACTCTATACCTCTTTATGTGCGACGTTGCCATATAGTGCAAATCACGTCTCCAGGGAAGGACCCGGAAAGTATAATATATATATATATATATATATATATATATATATATATATATATATATATATATTTCGCTTTGTTTTGACTTGTAGAATGGTGTTCTGTGATCCGTGGGCGCCATTTTTAGAACACTCGATATATATATATATATATATATATATATATATATATATATATATATTACTGTTTAAAGCCATTTAAGTTTTAACATTCTTATCTTAAAAGTAGATTATTTGTTCTCCTGTTATAAGAAAGTCTATAAAGTCATTGTAGTTTTTGTTTCAGCGTTTTTCAACATTTCATAAGCTACTTCTGACTTTATAATAAATTGCCTTGTTTTGGTTCTATTAAATAATTGTTAACGAGGGTTTAATTCGTTGTACATAATCTTATGTACTGTACATAATATTTGTAACAGACTGTTTACTCTGTTCGTTTGTTTTGCCTAAATAATTGTATTCATTGTTTAATTATTTGCATGTTTATTTGTCTAATTTGGAATATTGAATGTTATTTTAATGCGTAAATTTTTATTAGAATTTTGCAGCCATGCTTATGAGCTATATGTATTAGAAACCATGTCATCTCTAAATACCAAATAGATGTACTACTATGAGCAAAATAAATGACGCGCCTCTTTATTTTGAAGTTCTTTGAAAATATCTCCGTTTTCTTTATATGTTCTAAATTTCGGAAGGTTTACCCAACAGAACAAGTTAATAACAAACCCGTTTTTAATATTTGTATGAGATATTAGCTTAAAATAAATAAATTAGAAGCAAAAAACATTAAATCGACAGAAATCTCGAGAATTACCAACTCTGCTAAAGTGGGAAATTTTCAAGAACGCAAGGGAATTCTGCAGTTCAACACGAAGCAGCGACATCTATGTCATTGAGAGAAACGTAGATTAGATCTACAAACGAAACTTTTAACGGCACATTTCTAATATGTCTTACTACATGCATGATCAGCGAACTCCAAATATATGAATCTATGCTAAGTATTAACGTATGGATAGAGCAAATAGTGAAAATTACCTATGGAAAAAGACGAATTCTTAGCACAATCGTAATGAAAATTTCTCTTTACCGTAGAACAGGTTCAGTTCACGTTAGAAAACAATTAGCTGATGCAGTTAAAGCAATTAGTCTGTAGTGGTAGTGGGTTCGAACCCCATGGAAGTGTCCTTGTCATTTTTATTTGTATTGTTATTTTATTTTTTTTTATGTGGGAAAGATTCAAATTGTAATATATGTGTAAAACTCATGACTCAACCAAAAAAAGAGAAAATGCCGTTGTGGCACTTGCATTAGTGTTTGTAATTTTTGTTTGCAAACAGTTTCGTAATTATTTCCCCTGTGCTCACTGCTCACTGGTGCATAACGAATGTTTTCCAGTAAATGTTAATTCTAACTTGTTGAATTTTATAAAGTTTCACAATGTTTCTCACTTGATAGTCTTCTATCTACTTTTTCCCTATATATATTTAATTACGGAAAAGTTTTACAATGTATTTGTCTTAAATTGAAATTGTTTTGAATTTACCACATGAAGTAAGTAGCCCGAAGTAGGAGAACTGAAGTAACTGATATTCTACGTAAAAGCAACCTGTTGTAGAATGATTATGCTTCTTACCTTCAGCACATAATCTTTACGTTAGAGAGTCATACAGAGAAAAATCCTGTTTTTCCTCTCCTATGACCACTCATCTTAAACCTCTACATGTAATGATTCGTGTCACATAATTTCGGCTCTCCAAAGACATTCATATTTATTATTATTATTATTATTATTATTATTATTATTATTATTATTATTATTATTATTATTATTATTATTATTATTATTATTATTATTCCTGAATATGCCACCCTTACATAATGTAGTAACTTTAGACATCTTAGTTTAGAATGCTTTCTTTAGTAATAATTTGAGCAACCACGCAACAAAATTTAAGGTGAATGAGGAGGCACGACGTTTTATTTCCCCCTTTCTTTTCAGCACCATCCCAACAGAAAGTATATAATTTCTGACAAGCAGGGCAGACAAAATGAATAAGAAATATATTTTGAGTATCCTTTCCTTCTTCGGATATATTTTGAGTATCCTGTGAATGGAATATCACGTAGCATTTTTTATTCTACCGAAAACGACTCTTGGCCGTTATGGTTAGGTAACAAAACAAATACCTAATATATTTATTGCGCCCCTTGACTGTAATATTACCTCTTCATTATTTGTTCGAGGACGCCCTACACAACCAAGGGCGAAAAGTGTCTAAAGATTACAAAGCACTTTATATGTTGCCAAAAACAAGGAAGTGTATACACAGCATTGCTTTCGTTAACAAGTGTTTCATCCTTGAGTCACTTATAAAATTAGGCAGAATAAACTTTTGCCGATCATTGTTCTAGAGGGATTTGTCCAGAATGGTTTGGTGTCGGGCTAATAACGATGAGTATCCGGTATGTTTATTTACATCACCGTTAAAGAAATAGCAAACTTTCTGAAAGGAACTTACTTAGAAAACATCAGATCCTCCTTCTACATAATTTCATCTGGCGTTCTGAGTGAAAGTCCTATGGGACTATTAGAAAAATATATATTACGTTTCCACGCTGATGGTAGAATTTCTTAAGCAGTTATTGAATTACGTTCGAAGCATAGGCGTAAATACCGCCCCCGCAACCCTGTGGCGTGGGGACCGCACAAGCTGCAAGGCCAAAAAATATACAGAAAGTACGCAGGGGCGGACCAGGCCAAATTTTCACCAGGGCAAAGTGACTTTTTGGCGCCCTCCCCCTGGTACTAGCCTATATTTTACATTTTACCATAGTGTTTTTAATATTTTAAACCCATTTTTCAAAAAGACATTCATTACCTAGGAAAATTTCATAAAGGATATGGCCCGCTATAAACAATACGAACTCCGCCCCCCCCCCGTTTGGTCTTGTGGCTAGCACGCCTGCCTTCTGTGGTACCGGATCCAATTCCCGGTGGATTACTATTGAACAATAAAAGTGGTTCGGATTCCACTATAATTAGTATCCACATCTGCTTTGGCCTAACACCGTGTGCGTGGGTTTTCTCGGGGTTCTCCCGTTTCCTCCCATTTTCTTCATTCCATCATTTCATTCATTACTGATCATCATTGTCTCCTTTAGCCTAACCGGCATAACCGTGGGACGTAAAACTCAAAGGTTTCATTTTTTCTCCTTTAGCCATTAAGGCATAACCGTGGAACGCTGAACTCAAGCAAACAAACAAACAATGCTTACTCCCCCGCCAGTCTTTATTCTACATGCCATCTCTCCATTATTCGATACAGCCCCTTAGTACTATGAAACTCTCCTCTTCCATTGTTACGTAATTGCCACTACTTTACAAGAATATAAACCAAAAAAGTCAGTAGAAAACACGCTATCAAATTTACTTTTTGAGGCTCGTTTTGGCGCCCCTCTTTCTCTGGCGCCCCGGGAAGTCGCCCGGCCCTTGGTACGCCCATGAATGTACGGATGCATAACTGAATTACCACTCGGTTGACCTTGAGGGCAAATCACCAAAGGGTAGCTATAAAAGTAAGTTCAGCATGCATTTCTGTGGAGTTCTGTTCAGTATTCCTATCTGCGAATCACGCTTGTTCGTTGGAGTAGTATTTTACAAACGTAACCTTTCGATAGAGCACAATGGCAGACCAAAGAGAAGGAATTCTTGCCCTTGTGAACGTTGGATACCACAATGTGCAATAAAACTCTCGCGTCTCCTTGAAGTGATATTTTATCGAAAATAACTGTTTTCCTTTATATATCCGAAGTTTTTGAGGGTTTCAAAATGAGGAAACTTTACTGTCAAACAAGGACGCATTTAGGGATGGGTCCAGGAGGTCCGGACCCCCTCTGAAATCCCAACTTTTCTGTAAATTTAGCCTAATTTTGGGGATTATTTTTAAAAATTTTATTATAATTTATCCTAATATTGAAGTCGGACCCCTCCCGAAATAAATTACTGCATACGTGCCTGCTGACAATTTTCAATAGGGTATATATTCGTTAAATAATAAAGTAAAATAATTAAATTAAAAGCAAAAAGCTTCAACATGGGCTAACTTTTGTCCACTGCCAATATTGTTACAAGGGATATTAATAGCAAAAACTGCTAGTCAATGCTGAACCTTGGAACTTCACTCCGAACAACAAGTCTATTATTGAGAACTACATATGAAACATTTTATCAAAACTTATCTAGCTTTTATCTGGCATGAAATTATTATATACACGAAAATGCACTTTCCTAAAATGTGTATATAAACATTGCTCTACGTATCTACGAAGCAATGAAAATCTTTTATCGAAATATGTGAGCAGGAAACTCTAACAGCCAGCCATTTTATTTAAATCGTAATAAACCCTGTAACCGTGCGTTAGCGTGAAGACAAAGCTTGGTCCATTGGTAAAGTATTGGAAGAATGAAAACTCAATGTTCGTAGGTTCGAACCTATCCACTCACCACAACATTTTATTCTTATGTGTAACGATGAAATAAGAAAGAAAAAAATGTATAACCGTTAAGACAAAACTTCAACCAACAATACTAAAATAGTAACACAATGACGTCAACCAAGAATTATTTCATGTAGCGTTTGTACGAAATTACAGCTGTCAACAATTGCAGAAGTAAAAACAGGCTGATAGGTGTAATGCAGTCTAGACTTCTGAATGCATTTACTTCCTGAAAACTTCCGTCTCGTCATTGGTATGCCGTTAGTCATTGTAAAACCTTTCAATTGGAAGTGAAATGACACAAACTAAAAGAGTTTTAAATCAATAAATGTCTATGTGTAAAAGTAGGTGTCTCTTATCCGTAGTTCTGAGTTCCTTTTACTTTGAAGTGACAAATGAAAGAAGAAAGTATGGTGTTCGAAAAAAATCAAATTTGAGATTTCAACGAATTTACACTATTATAGCCTCTAACACCGAAAAAGTTATTTTTCGATACATGTCCATCTGGGGTTCGTCCGTCCGTTCGTTACACTTTTCTGTTCACTCGCCTAGAGGCCATACCGTTCAACTTATCTTCACCAAATTTTAGTTTAAGATTTTCATAGTACGTATTACCTATAGTTTCTTTTATTTCCCTCCTACTCCCGAAACAAGGTTAGTATCCTGTACGATGAAAATAGAAAAAAGATATTTTCCCATAACTGGCTCTAACGATCTTGTTTTCTTTGTTTTTTTATAAATCAATATTTAATTAGCAACCCTATTTTGTGGTATAAGGCATTTATCTGAGAAAAATCTACAAGCGGTAGTTTATACTTAGGGGTGAGTTTTTCTCAGTGATTTTCTCAAAATGCACTCAAGTGTTTTCGATCATATTTCATTAATAAATATTTCATTAATAACTTAACAATATGGCATAACTCGTTTGTCCTAAAAAATGCGAGGGGTAGTTTATTTTTGGTGGAGTGTGTTGTCTGGGCGATTTTCTCAAAAACGAATCAAAAGGGTTTATTCATATTTCAAAAATACATATTTCGTTAATAGCCTAACAATATGGCAAAACTCGTTTGTCCTAAAAAAAATACACGAGGAGTAGTTTACTCTTGGGGCTGTTTTTCCTCCATGGTTTTCTCAAAAATGAGTCAAGCAATTTTGTTCGTACTCAGAAATAAATATTTCATTAAAAAACTAATAATATGGAATAACTCGCTTACCCTGAAAGAATAATCAAGAGATAGTTTATTCGGAAAGTTATTTTTCCCTCACGATATTGTCAATAATTACTCGGACAATTTTATTGATAATTTATTAATAACCCTATATTTTAGTATAAGTCATTTCTATGAAAATCAATTACGACGGATAGTTTATTTTGAGGGTCAAGGTTTTTCCCGACAATTTTCTCGAAAGACAGGCGATTTTGTTCAAATTTCGCAAATAAATATTTCATTAATAACCAAAAGTATATCTTAACTCATTGTTCGAAACAATTCACAAGAGGTAGGTTGCTCCTGACGTGTTCTTTTTGAACGACTTTCTCAAAAATGATTAATTTGATTTTTTCATATTTCATAAACAATTATTGCATTAACTGTTCTATTATATGTCTAATGAAAATATGCTCACAGTGTGACTTAGTTTTGTAGTGTCGATTTTCTTCAATCGAAGTTTATTCGTATTCGTATTATCCAAATACACACTTCAGTAACAACTCCGACCTAACACAGTTAAGAAATTGAATTGAAAAAGTTTAGTGCGGTGGCCCTGTAATTGAATATTTTTTGGTAAACTTCCTAGCTTTTTGTGGTAAACTCAGGCTTTTCTTTTTCGAGCGACAAAAGAGAGAAGAAAATATGCTGATTGTGAAAATAATATATCAAATTCAAATTTCAATAGATTTACATACTTCATAGCGTCTACAAACAGAAAATGTGATTTTTCGATACCCGTCCTTCCGGTCCGTCCGTTCGGTACACTTTTCTGTGCACTCGCCTAGAGGCCATACCGTTCAACGTATCTACACCAAATTTTAAACTTAGGGTTTACACAGTATTCCTACAGGAGATTTTCCAATTTTTTTCCTACCGCCTAAAATAAGTGTGGTTTACTAACAGCCGAAAATCGAAAAAACTATTTTCTCCAAAATGGTTTTAACAATTTTGTTTATTTTTCATTTATCAATATTTAATTAACAACCCTTTATTGCAGTATCAAATATTTCTCTTAGAAAAATTTACGAGGGGTACTTTATTCTTGGAGGTGACTTTTTCTCGACGATTTTCTCAGAAAAGACACTGGCAAATTTTGTACACACTTCATAAATAAATATTTAACCTTGCAACATGCTATAAGTCAATTGACCTGAAAAATATATTAGAAGTAGTTTATTCTTGGAGTTGAATTTATTTCCTTAATTTTAAGGCAGAGAGCTACTTTTGAAAGAATAGATCTTGAAAAATAATTTTAAAACTTAGACCTTTGTTTTCGAGACATTCTAGACAAGACGAGGCATTTTAAAACCTATCTCGTGTCCAAAACATTTGTCACGTCTTATTTTGGATGTCACAAAGTGCGTCTCGTCTCTTACTCGAGACATTTTTTATCTCGTGAGCATTCGTTAACACTTGGAAAGGATTATCTTTCTACTCAAAGCATTGCTTTATAATGGTTGCATATTTATGATAATTGCCGTCAACATAAATTACAGTCCTTTCAATTGAATTAATTGTTTATTATTATTATTGAAATTAAAATTAAATGCAATATTTAGTTGCACGATTATGCACCTACCCGAAGGAAGAATGATGATGAATGAAATGGTGAAATGAAGAAAGTGGAAGGAAAACGGAAAATCCCAAGAAAACTCATACCCATGCACACGGTATTTGTCCACCTCAAATATCACTTGGCGCGAAGTGGAATCGAGCCGCAGACCCCATGCACCAAAGGTGAATGCTCTATTATTATTATTATTATTATTATTATTATTATTATTATTATTATTATTATTATTATTAATAATAATAATAATAATAATAATAATAATAATAATAATAATAATAATAATAATAATAATTGAAGTGAGCTTAACGAGTTTCAACCGTCCGACTCAACCAATTTTTGGGTGCCTGTTCGTTCGTCTGCTCCATGACAACCTCTCATAAAAGACATTTCATTTTAATGAATCTATGTAGTAAGTGCTTTCTTTTAGCTTTGAGAAGTAACTATTGCTTGGAATTTGAATCTGCAAAATATAAGAGGTAAAATTAACCAAATGGTGCAAGTTTCCATTCATGTATACAAAACAATTTTGCAATATCAACTACGAAAATCTTGTCCCATAAAGAAGCCGAAACCCCTACACCGATGAGCCCTCCGAAATTTGATCATTGTCCACACGGACTGAAATTGTCATTTGAAGCCAAGACTTTTATATGAAGCCAATAATTTCTTTAAAATAGACGAAAAATTCAAAAGTTATAATCATTTTTATACTTTTGCCTTTTCCCATAAGGGAGCCGTAGCCCCCAATACTGAAGATTACCCCCAGGATTTGATCATTGTCCACTCGGACTGAAATTGTCACTTGGAACCAACACTTTAATACGAAGCCCAACATTTCTTTAAAATAGAAGAAAAATTCGAAAGTTATAAACATTTTAATATTTTTGTCTTTTCTCATAAGGGGCCGTACTAGCCTACACTGAAGAACCCCACGAGATTTGATCATTGACCACTTGGACTGAAATTCTCATTCGTAAACAAAACAATATGAAGCCAAAAATTAAACTTTTACATTAATTTAAACTGACTGGGTTCCGGTTCACCCCACTATTATGTTTAGTTTAGTTAAGTGGTAATTTGTGACAGCTTTACATCATCAAAAGAATCTTTCACTCCCCCGTCCAGAAGTTTGTGCTGGATTCGCCACTGGAAGCAATAGACACTTTTCCTATTCTTTTTGCCACCCTTGTAGGGGCTTCCTCGTACAAATAAAGAAGCGGTAATATTACAATCAAGGGACGCTATATATTAGGTATTTCTTTAGTTACCTACCCCTAACCGCAGAGGCCCATCTTAAGTAGAATAAAAAATGTTACGTGATATTCAATCATGAAAGGGGAGAGGATGCTGTAAATATATTTCTTATTCATTTTGTCTGCCCTGCTTATCAGAAATTACTTTCTGTTGGAAGGATACTAAAACGAGAGGGGCAAAATAAAACGTCGTACCCCCTCCTACATGGTTGCTCAAACAATTACTAAAGAAAGCATTTTAAACTAAGATATCTAAGATTTAAACTAAGAAATTAAGATATCCTTACATTATGTAAGGATGGTATATTCAGGATTATTATTATTATTATTATTATTATTATTATTATTATTATTATTATTATTATTATTATTATTATTATTATTATTATTATTATTATTATTATTATATGAATGTTTTTGAAGCACCGAAATTTTGTGAGACGAACAATGAAATGTAGAGGTTTAAGATGGGTGGTCATAGGGAGGAAAGACCAGGATTTTTTCTGTCTGACTCTCTAACGTAATAATTATGTGCTTAAGGTAAGAAGTATCAGCATTCTACAATAGGTTGCTTTTACGTAGAATATCAATTACTTGAGTTTTCCTCCTTCGAGCTACTTATCTCATGTGGTAAATTCAAAACAATTTCAATTTAATACAAATACATTGTAAAACTTTTCCGTAATTAAACATCTAGGGAAAAATAAAGATTTAATAGGGAAATCTGTTATCAAAATATCCAACAAGTAGATAGAAGACTATCTAGTGAGAAATATTGTGAAACTTTATAACATTCTCCAAATTAGAATTAACATTTACTGGGAAACATTCGTTATGCGCCAGGGAGCATAACGTATAGTGAGCAGTGAGCATAGGGGAAATAATTACGAAACTGTTTGCAAACAAAATTAGGGACGCTAATGCAAGTACGACAACATTTTTTTTTTTTTTTTTTTTTTGGTATCGTCATGAGTTTTACACATATGTTACAATTTGATTCTTTCCCACATAAAAAATAAAAATAAGTAACCATACTAATAAAAATGAAAACGGCACTTCGAGGGAGATTCGAACCCACTACCTTCGGCATACAGACTCGTTGCTTTAACTAACTGAGCTATTTGTTTTCTTACGTAAATTAAGCCTGTTCCGGTAAAGACGATTTTTCTTTACGGTAGCGCTACCAATTTGTCCTGTTCCATAGATAATTTCCACTTTTTGCTCTATCTTTATGTTAATACTTGGCATATATTCATATATTTGGAGATTGCAGATAATGCACGTAATAAGACATATTAGAAATATTTCGTTAAAAGTTTCGTCTGTAGATTTAATCCACATTTCTCTCAATAGCATAGATGTCGCTGCTTCGTGTTGAACGGCAGTATTCCCTCGCGTTCTTGAAAATTTCCCACTTTAGCAGATAGTCTGGAGGATCGGTCATATGATCGTGCACTTTTTGATACAAGTATGAAATTTACAGTACAGAATAATTGATGTGTAAACAACAATATTAGGGGTGGAGCCAATCGAAATTGGCGCTCTTGTCATAATGGCGGCCATATTGAAAAATTAATCTCGTAAAGGTGTTTTTTTCTTGAAAATAGCTTATATTTTTCTTTTTATGTACAAGTGACAATATTATTTTAATTACTATTGACCAAATAATGAACAATTTACAAATTTGTATATTTTAGTTTGTTATTTAGTTTGCTATTTTTCAACATGGCGCCCAATGTGACCAGATTTAATATAATGCCATAACTATAGAGTGATGGGTATCAAAATATATGTTCTTGAGGTCACTAATTGCAAATATACGCTTAGAAATACTGTCAGACTGTCTGTTCTTGATTTAAGAGAATGGAATTCATAGCACTATTTAGTATTTTAAGTTTATCTTTCTAACTTTACACGTCAAGCTTGTGGAAATTGAAGTTTGAATATAAGATTTCTGCAATACCAAAATTGTACAATAAAACATATCACTTAGCAACAAAATTGAGAATTTTACTTCATGTTAAAACATGAAGGAGCGTAAAATTGGAATTTGCAGTCCTCCTTCGTGTACATATATTCAGCGTTCACATCCTTCACATCTACAAAGAGCTGTACATGGTAAGTCAGCTTTGAAACAGCTACCCTTTCCAGAACACACTTTGGAACAATTACATTTCAATATCTCTCTTGAAGACTCACTGACTAGTGGAGTTGTTATCCAACGAGGTATCCATCTTCCTTCCTCGGTTTGTGTCCATCCGTAAATACTCGGAGAGTTCAGGTTCTTTTTCAAGTGATCTTCCCAAAATCTGTCCTGCTTGATAAGCTGTTCGAAGTAAATGCTGTAGCAAAATATCTTGAGTTGGAGGTATAAGCTCAAGCTCACGATTCTTTCGTGTAAACATCTTTTGCCTTACTACATTTATGTCATTATCTATGCTGCAAAGGTCATATAACGATACAACAATTTTTTGAACAATTGGAAACACTGTCTTCATGGCTTCTACATCTGGAGCACTTGATAATGCTTGAAATGCCCACGTAACCTCATCATAAGCTTTCCAGGCTGTCCAAGCTAATATTTTACCTTTACCCGCAAATTTAGATGTAGTGGCACTTCCCGTCAACGCATGAAAAGCAAGTATTGCAGAGCTATTCTCACTTCCCAGTGCCTTTGATATTACTGCAGCATTGATGTAACGCATATGTTTTCCTGATCCATACTATACCCACAAACAATCACATTCCAACTTAGCTGCATGGTTGATGCCAACACAACCACATCTGAGTCATCGACTTAAATCCGCAGGTTGTGAACTAACGGCACTGTTTCCTTGAGTGACAACAACTTTTCCTGGATATTCCGCTAAACTTACACATTTTGCCAATAAAAGAAATAATTCTGTTTTGTTTTCATTAACTTGAAGAAAGTCCTTTCAGTTTTTAGGCACCTTTTTATCCGCTTCAACTTTTCTTCGAATGCCTGTTCCTCTCTTCTCACGAACACAACTCTTCAAGCTATCTGGTTTATAGGTATCAAACACTACGTAAACACGTTTCACTTGTCCTTTAAATCGATTTCTAATCATGTTTATGAACTTTTCGATATAGTCAGCAAACGAATCTGTAGCTTCGGGTGTCAGAAAGTGCACAATGACTACACCATCAAGAATAATCATTTCAACATCAGGTCCAGCTTGATAAGGTTCACCACTATCTTCTTCACTGCAAGAAATAAGTTTTTCTAAGCAGGGTACTATGTCTGATTTACCTCCATACCGAATTCTTCCATTGCACTCTGCCAGTGACGGAGGAAATGATTGATGCTCATGGCTGAAAAACTGATAAAGGTCGCCATCTCGAACTTGACATTCTTTCTTTTCTTTCATTTCTTTTTTAGAAGCATTATATGATGTCCATATGCAATCTAAAGTCAGATGTGAATCTTCTTTTTCGGTAGTACGGTAAACGTGTTCACACCATTCACTTTCAGCATTCCCAATTTCTAATGGTGCTATCGTCTCAATTTTAGGTGGAGAGTGTTTTATCTTTGGGGAAAATATAGGTTTGACTAGAGTGTAATTCTCTGGGAGTTTCATCAACTTTTTTCCGTTGTGCACTACACGCTCTTCAACTTGTTCTTCATCCAAATGTTCAATATCTAGATGCTGAAACAGTGATATTCCCGTTCCATGAAATGAAGAAGTAGATGATGTAGATGAAGGAATTGATCGACATTATCAATTGCAACTATAGTAAAAACATTTTTCTTCAAATGTAAGGGAGCTACTGCCATGAAATGAATTATAGCATAATTACCCAATTCTGCTGCGAGGCAGAGAATTCTGTCATAAGATACACTAAGTTCTAATTCAAACAACACATCAACTATTTGTTTTGATCCTGTATATGAGTGAATCATACATCCAACGAAAAGGGGTAGCGGCGTTTCCCTATTTGGAGAATGGACTAAATGCTGTGAAACTTTTCTACGTTTTTTAAAACAATTAAAGGATAAAAGCTGTGAAAGAGAGAGACAAACCTGGGACATATAATCCGCTTTGTTTTCAATGTTAGGACCATATAATATCATTCCAATAAGAGTTAACAATGTCGTTGGTACACTGGTTTGTTGGTACTTATCCTCAAATGACCCTTTAAATTCAAACTGGGGATGTTTAAAAATATCTCGTCTTTCTATGTTTGTAGCATGAGATGAAACAATGGCATCTAACTCAGAATCATGAGAACAGGCTTTCTTGAGGATCTCTCCTATATCACTGTTTCTCACAAGCAAAACTTCTCGACCAGCGCCATGGAGTTCAAATTCTGGAAAATGACTAAGTATTTTCACTTTTAGCCGCGTTGAATGCACTGTACTTGGGTCACCACCCAGTTGCTCAATTCTCTGACAATAGAGTTTCTTGAGATGGCTCAACTGCAGCACAGGGGACATTTCGTCGTCATCAAGAATACTTTCAATGTGCACTAAAAGTTCTTCTAATGCGTTTTTTCATAAGTATGAGCGTATTCTTCTGATCTTAATTTTAAATCTCTTTCACGATTATATAGGGCCACAAGACATTTTGCATGATACACTGCATCTTGAGCAAACATATCACCAGCACTTAGATTTGCAATTAATTTGTGATCTTGAAGAGTAAAAGCACATGATCTCACTCGATTATCTATTTTAAGTGTTGGTGATTTTCGAAATAACTGTGGTTTTTCATCCACTGGTTCGTCACAAAAGAAGCACAATGTACACCCACCCTGACTGACTGAAAGTGAGTCCTTTAATCTGGTATTTTTCTCACTTGAATGAAATGAAATGAAATTTTGAGTTTTACGTCCCACGGTTATGCCGGTTAGGCTAAAGGAGACGGTGATAATGAGTAATGAATGAAATGGTGGAATGAAGAAAGTGGGAGAAAACGGGGGAACCCCGAGAAAACCCACGCACACGGTGTTTGTCCACCACAAAGTTCACTTGGCGGGAGCAGGGTTTGAACCCGAGACCCCTAGCACCAGAGGTGAACGCTCTACCACTCAGCCACCGCGGCCCCTTTTCTCACTTGATGCAGATACGTCTGACTTATCTTGACTTCCACTTTTCTTCTTCTTTTTTTTTTCTTTCAATTACCTTGTTCAATTTAGTTTTGTTGAATTTCAAAGAGCAGCTTTTATGATATTTTGCCTTTTTATCCATAAATGTTTGCTTAATACCTTGTCCTTCGTCCAGGCTTCTTATTTTAAACCCAGAAGGTAGTGACCCTATTTCTTCAAATTTTACTAAATTTTCCGCTATAGTTGAATACCCAGCAGCTTCATTTGATGATTTACCAGCAAAATCACCAGGGCAAAGACAAAGGTCCCAATTTGTGATTTCATCACATGATTTGGAAACCTTAGTATTGTCTATTAGTTTGAAATTTCGTTTCATTTTAGCTGCAGTTCAGTTCTGAAATAAATCGAAAACAAAATCTGAGTTACACTGAAAGACGAAAGAAATAGCAGGCAAAATAACTGTAAAACAACTAATAAAAATAAATAAATAAATCAAAATTAAACATTTAAATTCAACATTTTACCACGCCACGTGTCAAATGACCTTTATCAAAAGCATAAAAGTGAAAAATAGATTATAATTTAAAAATTAAAATGCATTAACATGTTAAACAATACAATTAAATGTTATTTTATATCTACTGAGCGGCCATTTTTAATATGGCGGCTATCTCGACGAAATCACATGATATTTTTTGGCTCCACCCCTAGAATTGTTTCTTATGATGTCTATAACCCGTGTGTAAAATTTGACGCTTGTATCATAAATTGCACGATTCTTTGAGATTTTGTTACGGATCCTCCAGACTAAGAGTTGGTAATTCTCGAGATTTCTGTCGATTTAATGTTTTTTGCTTCTAATTTCTTTATTTTAAGCTAATATCTAACACAAATATTAAAAACGGGTTTGTTATTAACCTGTCCTGTTGGGTAAACCTTCCGAAATTTAGAACATATAAAGAAAACGAAGATATTTTCAAAAAACTTCAAAATAAAGAGACGCGTCATTTATTTTGCTCATAGTAGTACTTTCTCTTCTAATGTGTGTAAGGAACAGATGTAACAAAGTGTGTTTCTTAGGAGAAAGGTTGAATATATTATTCCTTGCAGTTTTAATAATTCAAAAGAAAAGTGATATCGTCATATCACTGAAATTTTTAAAACAGACTGTTCATAAGTTTAATTAATTGTGCGATAAAAAATTTTAAACACGTAATTATGCTTTAAATATCTTAAATTTCCCACGATGTTCGATATGTTAGATTCCTGTACTTCATAGCTAAATTATCCATGATTATGATCATAAAACAATAGATTACTCATCATGTACTTTACTACTACTGCGTGTCTATTTATATCTATGTAGGGATTAAAATAAATTAGTAGCATCAGTCAAATTGTCATGAAGTTTCATGTTTTAACTTAAGGAGAGTCTAAACGTTAATCGCCACGCTTCCAGTACATATCATAAGGTAGAATTTAGAATATGATCAGCTATGTTTTCCAATATTAAAAGATATGAATTTAATGAAATGAAATAAGGTTTTAAATATAATATATTAAAAGTGAAGCATCGTCGAAATGAATTTCTATAAGGTTAAATGAATAGAATCTACGGTAATTAATCGTCTGGGAAACATATGGTCTGATTATGGATATCCTTTTCTATCTATGAATTTAAAGTAACTTAGATAGCATGTAATTCTCTATATCTCTTTAAGTCTGATGGCTAAAATGTATTCTCTTATCATTAACGAAAAGCATGATTATTTCTGCAAAATATAATATGTATAAACCGACGTAAGGAAGGAATCAGCGTGATTTATGTGCATGAATATGCTATTTGTACAGGAGCATATGATTTATGTTACATGAGTAAATAATATATATCGATTTGGATGCTGAATAAATGCATGAAATTAGCTACAAGGAAATTTGAATTACCTTCATCATTAGAAATTTAGATAGTTTGTTTTGAGCTTTTTTTTTAACACTAGAATTACTGGAAAAGTTTACCTCCACTAAGGACTAAGCGGTCAATTTGACCGCTACATTCATATTTAAAGGTGGAAGCGGGTTATTGAGGATTTATTGGATATCTTCTGTCGTATTATCTTATGGCACCCGATTCCCAATTTGCCGAAAATAATTTTTAATGGTTTAATTACTTCATAAATCAGTCACTTTTCTGTCACACTCTTTCAAATTGAACACTCAATGAGAAATACACTTGTTACAAAACTCTTGCTCTCTGAATTTGTCGACACACTTCCTACTATCTTGCACACATCCGTAATTTTATTGCCGTTTACACAGCAGAATTTGTTATTTTTGTCTCATTTTGCACTATGGTTGCTCATCATCCGAGAAACTGTCAATCTCGTCCTGTACGTTCTCAGTTTTAGTTAAATATTCTGCGAGCTGTCTCAGGAATTGTCTTCATATATATCTTTCCGTTACTTCCTTATAAACAATCCAGAAATTGAGACATGCTATATCCACCACATAAGCGCATGAACTGGCTACTTGCTACTGGGTGATTTTACAGAGCACTTGGTCAATAACATCGACACAAAATTTTGTTTTGTTGTAATAAAGTACAGTCTCAGATTTCTTCTTATCT
The DNA here is from genome assembly GCF_964235325.1 of Thermobia domestica. Taxonomy (NCBI): domain Eukaryota; kingdom Metazoa; phylum Arthropoda; class Insecta; order Zygentoma; family Lepismatidae; genus Thermobia; species Thermobia domestica. The sequence goes on from NC_137465.1 coordinate 91,539,236, forward strand.
TGTGACACACGAACTGCCTTATGCATTGTACTGAAAGTAGCTACACTCTTGTTCTGTCCTTATATTTAGAATGAATTATACAATGTTAGATATGTTAGTAACAGGGACATCTAGTGATCAACCTCTCATTGTATCTGGAAACTTAGATCGCATTAACTACATAGCATATATATATATATACGAGGCCCATTGCAAAAGTCATTGCAACTATTTTCTTCTCGAAAATGGTAACAAATAAAAAAAAATACGAAGTATGCAAATGGAAGGTTAGTTCGTATGTAAACATTACATGTAGGGAAATGCGTGAACATACACACAACCGTAAAGATATAGCACGAGAAAAAACACGAAAAAAATTGTCGTTTCAAACGTGTTTTACTGTCAATTTCAACAGTACACAATAGTGCAGGGGAGGAACACGTACCTGTGACATCTTATAGTCCCAGCCATCTTGTGGATTTTTGGGGAGACTCCTGATGTCATGGAATGCACGTGGTTTGTAATGTACTATTGTATACAGGTGCAAATGACAGAAACACTTTTGTAACAAATTTTATTCGTCTTTTTTATCTTGCTATATCTTTATTGTGGTGTGTGTGTTCATCCATCTCCCTACATGTAGTGTTTACATACAAGCTTCCATATTTCAGAATTTTTTAATTGTTTTTTCATATAGTACATATATGTATGTATATATGTATAATGTGTGAGTGTACGCCCCCGCGCTCGTACAAAATGTTATTCAGATAACAATGACCTCACACCACCATCGCAACGAAATTACGAACGATTAATTGCAAATAAATATGTTTTCAGTGTCAGTATAAGTAAGCGGTGAAAACGACCGCTTCGTCCTTCTGGGGGTATTGCGACATAGTGCCCTTCCTAATGACGTGACAGTCTCCAAATTTTTTACACATAGTCTACTCTATAAATGATAAAAAGTCAGGAACTTTCAGATTTCTAAGTAAAATGGTTAGAATAAACGAAATGAAATCTTTAAGTTTTACGTCCCACGGTTATGCCGGTTAGGCTAAAGGAGACGGTGATGATGAGTGGAATGGTGGAATGAAGACAGTGGGAGGAAACGGGAGAACCCCGAGAAAACCCACGAGCACGGTGTTTGTCCACCACAAAGTTCACTTGGCGGGGGCTGGGATCGAACCCGGGACCCCAAGCACCAGAGGTGAACGCTCTACCACTGAGCCACCGCGCCCTCCGTAAAATGGTTAGAGAAAAGCAATAGGAATAGTTAGAAAAAATGGTCAAATTGACCGCTCTGTCCCTCTAGTGTTAAAAACAAAGGGTTTTAAACTGTTCGATGAACTCAATACTCGTGCCGAACTTGCTCTTCAAGTCGAAGTTTGATGATAACTCCGAATTACAAGCTTCCCCTGACCGAAACAGCATCCATCTTGTCATGAGTGGTTTGATTTTTCTAAAAATAAATAAATAAATAAATAAATAAATAAAATAATAATTAGAGAAGAGTAACAGAAGAATAACATAGAGAAGTTGAAAATGGTGACCGTAAGCATGACGATTTGGAGCAGAGTACCATAAATTTATAAATTTGGCAGTGATGTTGTATTGACAGTTGGGCAAAAGAAAGAACAGAAGTCAAGCTTACATCTGACATTGACAATCATCGGAGGAAATAATAAATAACACTGTGAAAGAGGAAAATGTCTAGGGCTAAGAAAGTGAAAAGACTGAGAGCTGGTGATTCCAGTGAAAATTATGCATGTTGCAATGGAAAGACAGTGGAAAGTGATTAAGTGTTGAATTCCATTATGTGTGGACGTTACCACAGATGGTACAATTTTAATTGTTTAAATGTTGATAATGATACATACGACGAATTTAGTAGTTCTGAAGTAGACTGGTATTGTAAGGAAAGTGACATACCAAGAACGACGAAAACAAATAAAGAAGAAGGTTCAGAAGAGAAGACAAAGACGACTGAGAAGCCAAAATTTACTTTGGAAGATTTGGTCTGGATATTGAATCAGCGCTTTGATATTTTAGGTGGCGATACCAATCAGCGCTCTGATACTTTGCGAGAGGATACAAAAAGATTGCGAGAAGAATTTGTTCAGAATAGGATGGATATAAATAAAAAATTTACAGAATTGGATAATCAAATGAAGGGGATGAGAGAAGACTGGAAAACTGAGTTGAATAAGATAGTAGCACGTTTGGACCAAGAAGTTGCGGAAATAAATAAGAACATGGGAAAACAGGAGGAAGGTTCGGAAAGTTTAAAAAGTGTTATGGTTCTCTTCAAAGATCAATCGCAGGAGGTGGAAAGAGAAGTTGATGTACTAAACGCAAACCATAGAATAATGGTTGAAAATATAAAAGGAGTAGAGAATAGTTGTAAACATTGTTGCGAAGAAATAGACTGTAAGTATAAACTCTTGCAAGAGGAAGTAGATGCTATAAAGCGTAAGTGTAAAAATACAGATAATAATTTTGATAGTCATCCTGTTGATTATATTAATGTACCCTCCCCAAAATTCTCAGATTACGTGGCGTGCTCTGTTCAATACGTACAGTTAAATCTAGTAATACTACGGTAACCTCAACAGTTACTATTGTAATGAGTACTTTTGAATCTGGTTGTACATAAACTGTATCAGAAAATAGAATTCCTCTTTCCAAACAGGAAACAACCGTTTTCGAGTTGGCGATTGTGCGAATGATCGGGACTCGACATTTAGATTTTGAAGATGTAATTTGTAAATTCAAGAACAACCTATAACTAGAGAAGAAGTCCATAATCCTATAACACAGTCACTGATAAATAATATTATTAAAGAGACTCCTAAAGAGAGAAGAATAATTTCTAATAATGAATATAAGTCTAACAGTGTTTTAAAACTAAAATACTTGCGCGATTTTGCACGATATAGTGGACGATTAACCTCTGGCGCGGCGAAAATTTTTTTGAAAGAGTTGACTCTCGAAACTGTATACTGTAATCTTTCAGACGCAGAAGAGCTCATTATAATACCTCAGTGTTTAACGCGATCGGCTATCAGCTGGTTTGAAATTATAGCAGATACTGTAACTACTTTTGATGAATTTGAGCAATATTTCAAGGATCAGTATATGTCAACACAGCTTGAGCAGGCTCAGAAACGTCAGCTGCGTAAAACGAGATACAATATATCCAGATATCTTAATACTCTTGAATTTCCATTACGTATAGTGCAGAAATATCATAATATAACTGTGAACTATGATGCGAAAGAGCTCCGTGATATTTTGTTAACGTGTCTTCCGTTGGAGGAAGCTAAGATTTTAAGGTTATATAAATTAAAAACCCGTGAAAGAAGTTTTGTTGATCGTTATTGATATCAATTCAGCGGAAGTGGAAGCTGAAACTAACCAAGGGAGCATTAATTCAAGACGTGACACCATTACAAAAACTCCTTATATACGAATGGCACAAAATAACTATAGATCTGAGCCTCCTAACACGCCATGTCAAACAGAAGCCAGATACACGAGATCAGGTAATACCCAAATATACTTCCCGCGAAGAAATAATGATCCATTGAATTATCGTGGAAGACTGAATAACTCTCACAATACGAAGCAAAGAAAATCGACTGGAAATGATATGGGTTGTTAAAAACTTCGGAGTCAATGTTGCAAGCTGCCAAACGAGTTAGTCATTAGTAATTAAGTGTAATCACAAATAGTGTTAAAGGAAAGTGATTTAGTTATGCTTAAGACACATTATCTCATGGTGGCTTACAAATCTTAAACGCATAAACATATGGACACCTATTCTGGACCATATGTCGCACATAAACTATTCGGAAACTATACCGTCCTGCACTCATTAACTGGAGAGTCAATTAGAACACAGAACCTTAGAAACATTAAATTATTTAATTGTTCTGTCGCAAGAGGCAAGATTTATTGAAGAAAAATCATGTCTCATAAAAATATTTACATATTTGTTTTCGGTGTCAGTGGTAATCTGTAACGGACTGTTTACTTTGTTCCACTTTCATTTGTTTTTCCTAAATAGTTGTATTCAACGTTTAATTATTTGCATGTTTGTTTGTCTACTTTGGATTATTGAATGTTATTTTAATGCATAAATTTTTATTTTAAATTTTGCACCAATGCTTATAAGCTATATGTATTAGAAACCATGTCATCTCTAAATACCAAATATATGTACTTCTTTCTCTTCTAATGTGTGTGAGAAAAAGATATAACAAGTGTGTTTCTTAGGAGAAAGGTTGAATATATTATTCCTTGCAGTTTTAATAATTCAAAAGAAAAGTGATATCGTCGTATCACTGAAATTTTTAAAACAGACTGTTCATAATTTTAATTAATTGTGTGATAAAAATTTTGAAACACGTAATTATGCATTAAATAGCTTAAATTTCCCTCGATGTTCGATATATTAGATTCCTGTACTTCATAGCTAAATTATCCATTATTATGATCATAAAACAATAGATTACTCATCATGTACTTTACTACTACTGCGTGTCTATTTATGTCTATGTAGGAATTAAAATAAATTAGTAGCATCAATCAAAATATCAGAAAGTTTTGTTTTAACTTATGGAGAATCTAAAAGTTAATCGCCACACTACCAGTACATATCATAAGGGAAAATTTAGAATATGATCAGCTATGTTTTCCAATATTAAAAGATATGAATTTAATGAAATGAAATAATGTTTTTTAAATATAATATATTAAAAGTGAAGCATCGTCGGAATGAATTTCTATAAGATTAAATGAATAGAATCTACGGTAATTAATCGTCTGAGAAACATATGGCCTGATTATGGATGTACTTTTTTATCTATGAATTTAAAGTAACTTAGGTAGCATGTAATTCTCCATATCTCTAAGTCTGATGGATAACATGTATTCTATATGTGTCTCTTATTATTAACAAATTGCATGATGATACCTACAAAATAGAAGATGTTTAAACCAATGTAAGGAAGCAATCTGCATGATTTATGTGCATTCATATGATAGTTGTACAGAAGCATATGATTTATGTTGGATGAGTAATCTGATTTCGATGCTGAATAAATGCATGAAATTAGCTACAAGGAAATTTGAATTATCTTCATTATTAGAAATTTAGATAGTTTGAGCTTTTTATTTAAAAAAAAAATATGGGGTTTTCAACTGTTCGAAGAACTCACTACTCGTGCCGAACTTGCTCTTCAAGTTGAAGTCTGATGATTACTCCGAATTACAAGCTTCCTCTGGCCGAAATAGGATCCATCCTGTCATGAGAGGTTTGATTTTAAAAAAATAAAGAAGAGTAACAGAAGAATAACATAGAAAAGCTGATGGCTCTTACATATAGTACATAATATTGTTGGCTTGGTTCGAAAATATTTAAACACTAGAAAAACGCACCCACTTCACAAGTTGGAACTTTGCACTATCTTGCAAGCTCGAACCCCTGAACTTACTATCATAGAGGAGTAAATTATAAGTGGATTAAAATACAGACTTGAGCAGGCACAGCCCACTGGTATCGGGAGAAAACGCAAATTCAATACAAATATGGCATAGGTACTTGAAGTTGTTTCTCGCCTGCTCACCCTAAGGAAGCGGGAGTAACTTCATTTTAGGAAAGTCCTTGGACACATAATTCGTGATTTTTAAATTTAAATATATTTCTAGAGTTGCTTTGTTTATTATCAGGCTTGTGATCAAAGAAGATAACGAAATAGTGCTTAAGATAAAAGTTACGTATTTTCGGTCACAAAGTTTGAAGCTGTAAAACATAAGGGTTTTCATTCTGAAATACTCAAGTTTCTCCTTCCTTTCCGCCTTACGGAGTTGGGAAGAACTTTGCTTTAGGACAGCGGAACAGTTCTTTTAGAAATATTACACACATATTTCGTGTTATGTAATTGGACATGTATTTTTTGAAATATTCTACTGTCCCGACTTATTTGCTATACTTGATATACAACAATGTTTGCCAAGAATCAATGTTTAAGCAATCAAAAAGAAGTTGGATAATTAACTTTCAAAATGTAACACTTGAATTAATTTCAAGTGTCAAGAACACGACGCAAAATTTAATTTCATATTTGCTAAATGAAAAAAATTATCTTGCTATAAGTAACAATGAAATCTTTATAACTTGGTTTGTTCGAATCCTCATCTACGTTCTGTTACACAGTATTCATAGGACAACACGTACTGAAACAAACTAGAATCATTTCAATCTTATTGTTGGAAATGCATTTAAAAAATAAAAATGTTGTTTCAGGTTTCAGTTGATTTCCAGTAATATACCTTTGTAGGCATTAATGGTTTAACAATTGTGTTTACACCAATTAAATAGTTATTCATTCTTCTCTCAACCTAAGTTAACCATCCTGCAGACTTCATCTTTTATGGAAACAGTGTTGTTAAAGAATAAAGAAAGTACCCTTGCGGCCCTATATTATTCATGTTAGAAGAAAAGGAGATCGATGGCTCTTTGAATTACTCACTCCTTCTTCCTGTTATACTGCGGTCCTTAGAGGGAGAAAACTACAACGCAAGGTAAACACAGGTGCTACTTTAATTATGAGATAAGAAACAAGTGTGCGAAACACGTTTTCAGTAACCAATGTTGTGTTATCGGGGCAGTCTATTCACACCCAAGCGAGGTGGTTGTGTATAAATAGAGATTTTACGACGTTCGCGTGGGAAAAGATATGCTAGTCAGAAACAGCCCTCTGAGTAATTAAGTACACTCAACTTCGTCTGTAAATGAGCTCATGATTAAGTTTACAAGGTGAATCCTGTTTCTTAATTTCTAACTTACTCACCGTAACTGACATATTTAAAGTGTAGCCAACTACCATTTAACTTTATGATGATCTTGCTGCTAGTGAACTAGAAAAAATATCGTTTCTTGAGTTTTTAACCATTTTCTCCTATAAATACCAATATAAAATTAAGGGATTTTAGTTCTACCATTTTAATACTATAACTAATTTGGTATACCGTATTGTGACATGAAACTTGCATGCCTATATCTTTGCATACTAATATGTAAAGTTTTACATTTGAATATTTGATTTGCATATTTAATATAATTATGAGATATTTTGTATTTTGTTAGGTAAAATATATCTATAAGAACTGAAACTAATATTTTAATCCTAGTAGTATATAATCCCTGTATATTCCACATAGTATGAAGAACTTATCATTGAAAATTTGAGAAACATTGTACCAAGAACAAAGAAATTCACTACAAGTACAAAACTCAGAGGTCCATGAACTAACTTGTGTACAGAATTGTCAATTTGGTACCTCTAGTAGAAACTAAGAATTTACAGGATATATCTACAACAGTGGAAAAGAACAAGTGATATTTTAGAAGGAAGAGAGACAGTGAGGCTATCATTTGAACTGCAAATCTCATTACGAAGATACAACAGAATAATACATATGAAATTCTTTCTTGAACTAGTATTTTCAAACATTTTTATAGCTTGACACCAGGCTACCCTGGCTTGCGTGGTGAGCCTCTCTGGAAGATGTTAGTTTTTCAGACAGAAGTACCACATGATGTACAAGTAGTAATTAATATTAATAATTAGAATATATAATAGAGTCTTCTTTAGCTTAACCGGCATAACCGAGGAACATAAAACTCAAAGATTGCAAAGAAAGTATTACAAACTGTATATTGTACATTTCCGTTACCCTCCCTAGTTCTTGATTTAAAGGCTTGTCGTTCGTGTGCTAGAAAAGAAAAACATGTCCCTGATATTGATAGGTGGATAGATAAAAGGGCCCGTGAATTTTGGATTCAAATTTGATCACAATGTTATGTAGAGATCCTAAACAGTGTTTCTAGAATATGTCAAACTTCAAAAGGTTGTCCAAACTTACGATGGAATTCACTATTTATGGGCAGGTTTGATGAAAGACCCCGCAGCTTTCCAGTTGAACTTTAATCAGAATGTGTTTCTAAGTTCCAAATAATGTTTTCAGAAAATTTCAAACCACGGAAATATCAAAACGTTGCCCCAAATTAAGATGGATTTTACCATCTATCAGCAGAGTAGATAAAAGAGTCTGCGGATTTTCCATTCAAATTTGACAACAATGTGTTCTTGAAGTCCCAAATAGTGGTTTCAGAAAATTTCTGACCCCGGAAATCTGAAAGACTTGTCCAAACTTACGATAGAATTTATCATCTCTGGCAAGGAAGATAAACGATCCCTCGAAGTTTTAGTTCAAACTTGATCGCAATGTGGAAATCAGGTTCCAGAAAGTGCTTCCAGAAAATTTGAGACCACGGAAGCTTCAAGAAGTTTTCCAGTGTGAGAAGTTCACCTTAATATTGGGGCAGTAAGAACATATACGGTAAATAAGACTGAAACTGTAGTCTGAGTAGACATATGTAGACTAAGTAAATGAATTCGCAAATAAAAATTAAGTATAATACTTAATTTTAATTACAAATAATTAGTATTCATTAAATTGGGTGACAAGCCATGGACTTCGACACGAAATCACAGCTCACGATGTTAGCGGAATTAGCAGCTGTGAGAGGCGTTGTGCAATGATAAACAAGAAATGTTTAATTGACGAGAAATCGGGACAACGCACTCTTTAAGAAAGTGTAAGAATATGCTGTCCAATCAGATATATGCAACATGAGGAAGTGCATTATTCTCCTGGAACGTAGTTCCGGCAAAATGCTTCTTAAGGGATTATCATTGGGTCCTACACCCGTCAATAAACTGTTAACTGATCAACTTCGATCAATGGGTAGAAGTGCGGAATCCAATGACACCACACACCATAATACCCTTTGCTGGACCCTCGAGAGGAAGAAATTCAAATCAGTTTCAGAGAAGAGACTGGATGGTTAGTGGACGTTCTTAAGCAAAGCCATGGCAATATGAACAATGAGAACACTTCAAGGAGGGTTCTTGCTGACATTGAAACTGCTACCCTAATAACTGGTGTGGATTTAAACTTGAGAAAAAAAAATTCAAGATTATTTGTAGATAATTCCTAGTGGCCATGCAATAGACATGAAGAAATTTCAGAACTTCGCTACGGCCACTACAGAAGTGCATGTGAAACTATATAATTGGTACCCGGTGACTCCAGCCCTACATAAAGTTTTAATTCAAGGCCCAGCTATCACAAAACATGCTATTTTGCCTATTGAGCAACTCTAAGAGAAACCAGGTGAGGCTAGAAACAAATATTTTCGATTTAGAGGACGCAGTTCAGCAATAATAACAGCAGTCTTCAATGAGCGACATCCTAATAGTGTCCTCCAGCCAAGAGGATAACTTCGATTCCTTTTTTTCGAGTTAACATCCCATTCTACCTACAAGAAAAAAATAGAGTCAGTTTCTGTCCATACAATGCTCCTCACATAAAAATTAAGTCTGAAAGATAACATCACTTATCCTGAATTCATTTACAGCTTCAAAACAGTTGCAAATTTTGATCAAAAACTTTACCGTTGGATTTCTCTTCAAACGGGGATGTTTAATATGTCACAAGACCATATTGCCATTTAAAATAAACAAGTTGATTCGAATATGCTGGCCACCAAAATGGCGGACGACATCCTTAACCACGTCATAATGTTTCCCCCTACCACCAACATTGATCCCAGTTGACTTCGGATTGATTGCATTTACAGTTTCTTAAATAGTTAGACCGGTCCAAACTTTTGACCACACCCTGTACAGTATATCTAAAAAAAAGTGTATTGTTGTTTCTATTTTCTGTTTATGTTACTTTTTTAATTCATTATTTGATGTAGCAAATGTTAATAGCATAACTAAGAATTTTCTCGTAAAATGTTTCAAAGTATTTACCATAAACAGTTTAAAGCAATAAAAATAATAATACACAAGATAATATATTTTCTCCGATTTTCCTGACTGTTGAAAACTGCATGACCAGGTTTTGGCTATAATGTCTTTAAAACTGTAGTTAAACACAAATAAATTTAATATTATCGATTATTTTATGATACTAAATTATGAATATTTTTGTTCGGGTTTCAAGACTAAATACTCCACTGTGCGTCGTGGCAATGAAAAATACTAAGTTTGCCCAGCCTAGTCCAACAGTATCGCTAAATACAGATACAGACATTATGATGTTGAGGACAGAAGCGTGATTTGTCAGAAAATACAGTATCCTGTCATTCAGCTCTCCATGCGTTACACTTGTTACACGTTGGAGTCTCCCTTTCCTATTTCGTACCAGGCGATATAGAACTGTTTGTGAGGATACTGAATACTGTGCAAGATCCTCCAGTTCTTGCGTCAATGTGCAGGATGTTGCAGTTCAATCCGCTAAAACCTTACAAACAAGTCGTTTGTTTTCGTGGCATGTGTTGTAGGGTAGTCGTTGAAATCAGACTTGTCGCTTCTGACTGACTTCGGGGAATCACAAAATTCATATGACTGCACTGTAATAAAGCGGAAGGATAACCCACACTCACGGTATTCCACTATTTGTCCTCTATCAAAGGCAAGAATCTGTTACGTTTGACGACGACCCTGAAGGTATGTTACGTTCGACAGTGAGACATGTTTTTCCACCAAGTGCACACACTCACGCCTCACTAACTTCTATCTACCGCTAACCTGTGGCTTCCTGGTCGTCCTGCACTTGTTGTCACTACATGATATCCCCCTCTGTTTCTTCACGGTGCTGTCGTACTAGTCAATGGTCTATCTTTCCGTGCTCTACATATTCGCCAAATTTGAGCGTCCTACGAAGGAGAACACTGTATTTACGAGATAAAATCAAGCTATACCAATTGAAGAGGGTGTGTAAGAGGGAGGAGAAATCGGCAAAACTCCTCCTACATCACTAGCCGTCAGAAGAAACAAGAGGGGAATCTAGTTCTAGATGACAGAGTCCTAGGATCGGACGGCTGTCCTCTGAAGTAAAAAAAAATAGTTATACACTATAGAATTAGCAAGATGATTTTCTAGAAAACAGAGACAGGGTTTGGGAAGGAGAGTGATGGGAATACCTTCAATAGGATGTCTGGGTGTAAAGCTGTCACTCTTCGAAGATCAGGTCCTGTATGCAAAATCTCGGCTCATTACTCTCTCAAGAGCCCTTGTTGTTAGCTTGTCTCGAACCGTTATCGAAGTTCCCTCTTGTGAATCAGACTCTCGTCCACTGGCCAGATGCAACAGTCATCCGCCAGCTCGCAATCCAACTTCAGATCCAACTTCCAAAGCGCAAGTCTCCGGTCCTATTTAAGGTCGGGCCCAGGGTTCAATGACAATTACCGGTGAGTCAAGAAGCGTGTCCCAGAATTCACGGGAGGTGTGGTATGAGATAGTGGGAGGAGTCAGGAAAAAAAGTCCCTCACACATTTATTAAAAAACGCAAAAACAATTACATCAATTATATCACATTTACAAAGTGCTGATTCAGCAAAACACGGAACAGTCTGTCGTTGGTTCTTTAGAGGATTAGTCCACATGTTGCTTGTTTCTTGCGACGTAATATAAACATATAATAATATTGCAAAGGTCTCTGTGCTTTCCCGAAATACACTAAATCTCACAAACCCACACAGCACGGACAAAAATAGGCAACCCACATCATCGTTCGCTGATAAATACGATATGTACAAAATCACTCAATCAATTATAGTTCGATCACTGATAGTTCGATCAATCAATGTGGGTGCCAGCACAGGCACATAAATCCCTTTACTCTCCCCATATGAATCTAAGATATATAAAAGAAACACAGGTTTATTTTATATTATCGTCCACCATTAAATTGAAAAATATCTGTATATCGACGTTTCACCAATAAAAACAAAAGAAAAAATCGAACAAAGAATAACACTTAAAACATGAATATTAACAGTTTAATATTTCAAACAAGAAGTTTTGTTCTTCTCCATATCACATTACTATTTTCAGAAACACACACACACACACATATATATATATATATATATATATATATATATATATATATATATATATATATATATATATATATATATATATATATATATATATATATGTGTGTGTCTGTGTGTGTGTAAGCACAAATGGCGTTCATTCATCGCTGAAAGGTAAACGTTCTTTAAAGACGCAAACGTATACATACACAACCACGTGCATTTGATGACAACAATAACTGTAGACCTTCGAAAAAACTTGATGATACAGGATTCTTGGAAAGTATGTCCTTTGTTTCATCCAGATTGCAGGTTGCCTTGCTTGTTGAGGTTTCTTGAAGCTTCTACCAGGGCGGCGCTGGAGTCCGAACAACTGAGATCATTTACCGTATATCTTCGGATGTGGAGTATGGAGCTACGAAGTGGTGTAAAAGAAATATAAATACATATCATAGAATGCTGCATGGATGGAAGTCGAAGAAAAGATCCACAGAAGTTTGAGGAGATCCACAACAGTTATAAAATAGTTAAGGGGAAAAGTATAATAATAAAAGGAGGCAAATAAATGTAGCTTATAACGGGGGAAGGGAAAGAGAGATGCTTGTGGAGGTGGGGAAATACACATGTGACTGACGAAATCGGGTAGGTTTTAAGGGAAAGTTTCGTAATGTAAAAGGTAGGGTTTCACTCTTTAGGGTGAAGGAAAAAATGGAGTGTTAAATTGCAGCTTATAGACGATGAACTGCAGGCACGCATATCAGTCACTGGTAAAATTACAAAATGGCGTCAGGGTACACTATCAGCATAACGGCCAAAACAGGGCTTACTCCAACACAAAACACACTGAATCCTAGTGGGTTGAAGTTGCTGGAAGATGAAATCCTTGGTTGGAGCACATATCTCATGTCCATGAAGTAGACTTTCTGGGGACGAGGGCTCTGAAAATCTGCTCTGGGTGTACACATCATCGGCGTTATCGCTGGTAGATGAAGGCGTGGGAGAGGGAAGAAAAATGAGGTTTGTTGTCACTTGAAAATAATTTTAAAAAAGTAAACTGAGAAGCACTGATAATCAGGAGAATCAAATTATGGGAGGAAAAAGGGAAAAAAAATTCAGATACAAACCTGCGATACGAGAAAAAATGGAGGGGGAATGTGAGTGCAAGGCTAATGTTAATACAACAGAAAAGCAAAATTAAAAGGGAGCAGGGCAAGAAAAATAAAGGGGGGGCATAACAAACAATCAAGCATTAATATGATCTTGCTGCCCATAAACCAACAATATAGAAACAAAACAAAAACACAACCCAACAAAAACTTTTTTTGGTGGAGGAGGGAGGGGAGCCGGGGTGGATCCAGAATAATCATAAGGGCTGAAACCATTTCCTGTTTCAGATAGTCTTCTTAAAGCTGGAACAGGCCAGGTTATAAGCCGTCTAGCACTCGGCTTTAGAAAAATAATTATGATTATTCTAGTAACAGTGGTGGGGGCCGGGAACACAAAGAGGAACCGAAGAAAAATAAATCAAGGTGATCAACGAACTACGTACTTGAAATCAACAGATTCTGAATCTCGTAACTGACGGGTAGGTACACCAAAAATCAAAATAAATTTGGTCAAATTATGATCCCAATAAATGCTCAATTTAGATTGAGCAACATATCCAATCTGTCTCATATTGATTTGTAGCCGACTAAACTGTAGCAAATGTTAGTAGTAGTTCAGGTAGTCGCGGAGGAAATGTGTTTTCGTAGGCACTCGTGTAGTATAGTCCTAGAGCGAGACTCAGTGACAGTTGTAACATTATGCAAGAGTAGACATTGTTGATCAGAAATAATATGATGAAATCGGGCATTAGAATGCCGTTTGTATAGTTTATGTAATAAAATAACGCCAATAAACGAAAGAGAGATTTCCAAAACATGAACGACAACCCAAGCAGTATCCCGAAGCGGAAAAGGTTTCGTCTGCTCTGACTGTTAGGAAACAGGGACAAAAAGCCAGAATTATCTAGAGAAAATACAGTAAAAAAAATTGATAAAAACAAAATATATTCAAGTAAGCATAGTAGATAAATGCATTCTCTATCGACTAATGGCTAATTCGAACATTTCTAAATTGTGAGCAAATATTTTACTTGTGGTATAATATGTATAATTCAAAATTCAATCAATAGGTAACGATCATCCTAGTTACACAAAAATCTGCTACTCCTCCAAAAGATTCTGGGCGAATCGTGCCCACTTATATAAGGTATCTTGAAAAAAAATATTGCGACACTCCAGAACAACTGAATCACTCTTACTAATCACTGATTTTTCTGTCCGAAATAGTGGACACATCTCAGAAAAATAATCTTCGCAAAACGTTTTTTCTTTCAAGACGACCATTCACGCACAAAACTGGAATTTACTCCATATACAAACGACAGGAAAAGAAACGTCAATAATCTGACAAAATCGTTCTGTCTTATCTAGTGTTGTAGGGCCTGGAAAAAAGGGAAATTTTGGGTGAAAACAATTTTTTACCGTTTTTCTTCCGAGCTTGGAAAAACACGAAAAAAAATGGGAAAAATTGAAATTTTCGATTATTTTGCTTGATTCTTTTTAATTATTTACGATTATTTACATTATGCTTTTAAAATGAAAACTATTTTATATTTACTAGTTTACAGTTAGGATCATTGAGTAATTATGTTTCTTGTATTAGAATAGGGAAATTTTGTGCCAACTCCTTTCAAGTTAGACAGTGATAGAATGGAGTTATGGCTACACAAGTTCCTAAAATATAATCCTAGTTAGATTAATTAATATAGACACATTTAATTTTTTCTTAAGTGACCTTTTAAAGTTACTGTTTTATGGTAGGGAAGTGTTAAAATAACATGGCCAGCATCATTATAGTTAATACCAGTATGTTGAAATCAAATATATATTTTATGGAGATACGCATCTTCCTCGTGCTGTGTAAAATTTCCGGTAATTTTGAATCCATTAGAAAAAAATCTTTTGTTGGGAAATTTTGGCAAAATCCGGAAAATTTAAAAACTATTTCTTCGCCTGATACTAAATTTACGCGTATTTGCTGTAAGGTGCATGCAGCATATATACAACGTATTTCGCTAGCAGGAAAAATCCTTAAAGCAACTGCTTTTAATTTTATTTTTTTGTTTCCTGATTTGTGATGAAAATCCCTCTTTATTATTTGTAATTATATTTTTAGAACAGTTCAAAAAGAGAGATTATCTTATTGAGATATACACACATACACCGCACAAGTGCGTAAATTTATACACTGAGAAATATACTTAAAGAATTTAACATGTGAAATTTCAGTTCGTTATTGTTAACGACTAGCAGAATACCCGTTCTTTGCACGCGGAGAATAAGTTTCAGTTTGCGTACAAGGGGCACCAAAACTGTCACCAATGAACTTAGGGACCCCAAAAACAGTGAATTCAACACTAGTATCAGTCATTTTGAATTACTTTTACAGGTCACTCTCCACCTTTAGGAGTAACTAATGGGGGCTGAATTTGGATTTAAATGGCATGGTAAGTGTCACTGTTCATCTCGGCCACCCCGAAAACTTTGGATTCGACACTAATATCGGCCATTTTAGATTATTTTTATATATCCACCCTTTCTCTCTCCCCCAAGATGTGACGCTGAATTTGAATTTAAACAGCATCGGAAGTGTTAATGTTCATCTGAGGACCCCCAAAATTATGGATTTGACACTAATATCAGACATTTTCGATATTTTTTTATGTATCACTCCCTTCCCTCCCTAAAGTTTCGCCGTTGAATTTGGATTTTAACTGCATTGTAAATGTCAGTGTTCATCTCAGCTGCCCTAGAGACTACGGATTCCCACTAATATAAATTATTTTGCATCTTATATATATATATATTGTGAACTTCCCAGTGTCGTGCCTAAATAAGGGGATGAAAATGCTTGTTGACACAAGAAAGCTCCCTTCAGTCCACTATCTGAAATGGACGGGATTCTTGCATGTTATGCGAGAGGTTAATAAAGAGAAGTAACAACTCCAATTTACCACAATGACATTCATGTATCCTCGTCGCCATAAGTGCCTTTACATCGCAGTGACGGGTATGTGACCGCGCAGTACTCCAAGGAAGGGATGGTTGTATAAGAATTTTTGATTAATTTTGAAGAGTTTTTATTTTGACTAGGAAATGAACATAGGTATAGGGAGTAAAGACACAGATTCGAAGCATCAGTGCATGAAAAGATTCGTATTCTCAGTTTTTCTATTTATTGTTTTATATGTTAAGTTAAACACCACAATATGTATCACTGATATCGCAGATCGAATTATTTTGTAAAATCGTGTCTGTAACCTATTGTCAAAACATTCATCTCAAGACATGATGTAGAGAAAAGAGAAAGAGATAAGACATCTGTAATATATGTATAATTACTCAATAAGTAATTATAAGTAAATTAGACTCAATAAGTAATTGTAGAAATTAGTTAAAGGACACGTAAGAGAGCGAAAAGGAGGTCTAGAAGTCTGAACTTTTTAGAAACGTCCTAGATAGGTGAAAATATAGTTAAAAATTGCAAAAGGTATCATGTAATTTATCTTTCTTTTCTTATATCCTAGTATACTTTTTTCTTTCACATCTCTATTCAGAATTACGAGATAAAGGTGAAGAGAGAAACATTTCCATCTCAAGAACTATATCAGAAAAAAATCTTTTGACTAAGGCTAGATTCGAACTCGTAACCCTTGAATCCATAAGTCTGCGCTCTACCGATTGAGCTAACAATTGCTGTTGCAAAAGCCTGATTTCTACAACTATCGGTTGCTGAATGGTGTGTATTAACGAAATTGGCCGAGATAATTGCTTCATATAGCTATTGCAATAATAATAATAATAATAATAATAATAATAATAATAATAATAATAAAGAAGAAGAAGAAGATGATAATGATGAACAGAATTTAAGAAGTCGCATTGTTAAAAGTTTGGTGTGCGAAGTTAGTCCTCATATGAGATTTTATTAATTATATATAATAAATGTAAGCGTGGTTTATTCGTGCGCCGCAGTCTCATCCCATCTTTCCAAGCCGGTTTTCGCCCATCATACTCCATCAATGATCAGCTCCAACGCCTAAGCACCCTTATCACAAATCATTATAATTCTGTACGCCCATCCTGTCTTGTGCTTTTTGACCTTGAAAAAGCATTTGATAAAGTCTGGCATCTCGCCCTCATCTTCAAACTCATCAAACTTAAACTACCAACATCATACATCCGTTTCGTCTATCACTTCTTGGTTTGCCGCATTACATATGTTCATATTAACAATCATTTATCTCATCCAATCTTTCTACACTCAGGTGTCCCTCAAGGATCAGCTTTGTCCCCCTTACTCTACTTGCTATTCGTTTCCGACTTTCCACCTCTGCCTGCAGACGTACATATCTTTCAATATGCCGATGATACCGCCTTCCTTGCACTCGGCCGTACTATTAGACACATCAACCTAATATTGCAGGAATCAATTGATCGTTTCTCTCAGTGGTGTCGAAAATGGAAGCTCACTATAAATGCTTCAAAAACTCAAGCCATAGTATTTCTTCCACCACGCACACGCTCCAGAATTCACAGAAATCCATCACTTCTCTCTCTCTCCATACAGAATTCGCCAATTCGTCTCAGCAGAACAGTAACTTATCTCGGCATTATATTTGATCAACATCTTACTTGGACTCCTCATCTGAACTACGTTAAAACTAAAGTCTATAGCCGCCTCAATCTCCTAAAACGTCTGACAGGCACGACATGGGGACTTACACCGCACCTCGTTCTAAACACGTATAAGGTTTTTCTCCGTCCCGTCCTGACCTATGGGTTCACTGCCTGGATATCAGCTCCACCTTCGTTCTACTTCAAACTGGCAACCTTCGAGCGCCATGCCTTTCGTATCGCTCACCGTATTTCTCTTCCCAGTCCGACTCGTTACTTGTACTCTCTCATAACCTTTCCTACATTGCTTTATCACATTGAATCTCTACGCCGAAACTTCATCACCATTCGCTACCAGCAAGAACAATCACTGCTTTTCGAAACTATGCATCACCTCGCCCTCTCATCTATTCGCCCCCGATACTACCATCTCCCACTTAATTTACTCTTCACACTATATTGCTATACCCTACCGCCTAATCATCCAGACTTAGCACTTGTGCACGATCACCGCCTTCATGTCCATCTTCCGCATATCTACCCGTCATATCAAGCACAGTAACCCCTCTGTCATCTAACAGGGCCTCCTCTGTCTACATTGGCCTAGCGTCGCCCCTAGGCAGAAGATAACCCGCATTTGTCTTTATTAACAATACCTATGTGTTGTGGCGTGCATCGCACCTCATTTCATACCTCATATTCATTTATACACATTTGCATTATTTGCACAATAATGTATTATATCGTTGTAATCATCATTATTGTATTTATAACTATATATAATTTTGTTACTTACCTCACCTTTAAAATGATTATAGTCGCAAAGACTATAATGACCAAGTATATACAGTAATAAATAAAGTAACATCTCTTAGCCCATCGATTATAACCTTAAATTCCTTAATTTCCATTCCATCCCTTTCCTTAAAGAGGGTGTAGCCCTCTACAGGGTAGCTAGCCCAAGGGCTAGCAAAAAAAAAATTCGTGCGTCATGTTCTTCTGGGTCGATAGCAATATCGACCGTATCAAGTGTGACGTACCAAACGTCAGAACAGTTGTCTTTTGAGAATCCTTTCCAACTTCCTGGTCGAAGAAGCTTCATACTGTGTGTAACCGCTGAGAGACTCATCAAGCCCACCTCAGCTGATACCTACGCAGTTGCCAAGCGTCTTCAGGCCCACCTAGACCACTATCCGAACGGGTGGTCTTCATATAACCTTACCTTACCTACTACATCAGACGGCTTCTTAAGCTTGCATAATGGATCCTGGACCAGGTCCAGGGCATCCCGGACTACCACACCAAGTTGTTCAGGGCCCCTCTATCCCATCAGTGAAAGGGGATAAGCGGAAGGATCGGCATGAAGTCACTTCAAATTCTACAGGAACTTCAAATTTGTCATCCAATGCATCAGCTCCTATTAATACTGACCAAATCAAGCAAGCTTCAAAACGTCCTCACACATTGAGTGAATCCTCCTCCTCTTCTAATGAACTCATGGACGCAGACTTCCCGCCGCTCAAGACCTCTAATAAACCACCAATTTATGACTTCCTTCTCACGAACTATGCTGCTACATATCAGGATCTTCGTCAGCTATATTTACGAATTTTGAAATACGTTCCTCGAACTAACATCAAACAACTCATCCATAGCAAGAATGGTATCATTATACGCTCGCCAGATCCAAATCTAGCCTCTACCATACGTAACACTTATTCTTATGAAATTTTCGGACCATCAGCAGATCTTAAGAAGCTAACTTCCAAACAAGTCAAGCAACCTCCGCCTCCTCGTAAACCACCGGCACTTTCTGTAGTCATACGCGGTGTGGACCCTCAATTCAGCGATGAGGAAATTACCAAAGAACTACAGCTGGAGGGACATTCCGTTCTAAAGTGCATCCGTATTAAGAACGCTAATGGTTCTACTTATATGGTGCGGGTTCTTACGAATTCCCAAGACACCATAGACAATCTTCTTAGCGACGGTGCTTATATTTATTTAAAACGTCATAGAGTTGAACCCTCTCGCTCCTCGCCACCTCTGCCTGTTCGATGCGAGCGCTGTCAGTCGTATAACTCCCATTCTACATCTGAGTGTAAAAATCAACTAAAGTGCGGCTTCTGTACAGGACCTCATGCAACGAAGGCCTGCACGAATCTCAACAACCCTCCTAAATGCTCGACTTGTAACGCTCAGCACCCTACCTATAGCTATAAATGTAAGGCGAAGCCGGGAGCAGAACCTCTGAAACCTGAACTCACTGTGCCTATCCGTACACATGAATCGCCAGACACTACCCCTGCTCCAGCTTCAGCTTCTGAACCAGTCACGATCAATCAATTCCTTACCTTTCTTACAGTCTCTCTACAAAACATCCATCCGTTTCTCAGACAACACATTCTTCAACAAATTCATATCGCTGCCAAAAGCATCTTTCACATTAATTTCACTGGTACGTACTCTGGCAACTATGTTCACTTTCACTCAATTCCTTATGAAACTGCCGTTTTACGCCTTGCTACATCTACTGATCATCACGCTGATTATGGCCATTAATTTTTTGTTTTTAAATATTCGCTCTTTAGCTAAACATAAACCTTTGTTTGAACAACTACTTTTGGAAGAACATATTAATTGCTTCTTACTGAATGAAACATATCTTACTTCTGCCTTGCTTTGCAAAATACCATCCTACCATCTACTCCGTCACGACTGCCTTACGCCCTCACGTCGCGCTAACGGTGGCTTAGCTATCGGATTCTCTCCTACAATTCCTCATAGACTCCATAGCTCTGGAATACAATCCTTGCCCGAACACATAATCAGCACCTTATATTTCCAACAATGTTACGTAACAGTAGCTACCATATACATCCGACCTGGACATCCTATTCCTTTAAAGTTCTTTCAGTTTATTTCAAATTCATTTCGCAGTTATATTATCATGGCAGACATTAACTTCCACAGTCGCTCCGATAGACAAAAATCGGCCTTTCGCACATACATCCAAACTCATACCACTGGCTTTATCCATAACCTCCCAAAACCTACCAGACCCAGCAGTAACACTACACCTGATGTCGTCATTACATCATCCAACTTACTTTCTCAGATACAAGTGGATGTGCTGGATCCCATGGGCAGCGACCACGTGCCTATAAAGCTTATCATCACTCCCCACGGCCAGCACCATCCAGTTCCTCCTGCCATACCTCCCAGGCTCATTCCTCGATACGATAGAGCAGATTGGCCGAACTACCGTAATTATCTCACCACCCACTTAGAAAACATTACCACTCCCATCACCGAACAAGATTTATACAACACTCTTCATACGATCACTCACAACATCCAACAAGCATCCTCTAAATATATACCGCACACCCCTCTTCATCCGTACAAACCTACCTTACCGCCTCAATACTTGCCTTTGATTCGTCGCTCGCGACAACTGTATAGGGACTACAAACGTGCCGGCAACCTGGAATCGCTTCGCTTATCTCGTCAATACCAACGGACTGTGCATAATTACATTGTAGCATACAAGAAACGGACCTGGATCAAAACATGTAATACCTTATCAGAAAATACGCATCCCACAAAATTCTGGAAGCGATTTAATCAACTCACTGGTAAATCTTCCAGCACTCCATATCCGTTAATTGTGAATGACACTCCTCTCCATACTGATACTGAGAAAGCAAATGCTTTTGCTCATTACCTTCAGGATATCTTCACTCCACTCTCACCCACCACCCCGAATCGTAACCATCCTGCCGACCATCTTAATCTCCATGCGTCTGCCTTACAACCAAATCCCGATCACGCTCTTCCACCCAATTCACCGCTCACGGTACCAATCACAGTCGCTGAAATTCAAAATGTCATTGCTCATAAACGCAATACCGCTCCTGGACTTGACAATATCACCTATCGCCATATCAAAGAGGGTCCTTATGTTCTGCTTTACTTACTCTCCCTGATTTTCACCTTTGTTCTCCGTACAGGATTTATTCCTGCTGACTGGAAAACTTCTAAAACCTTAATGTTTCTGAAACCCGGTAAGCCAGCAACCTCTGTATCATCATACCGCCCTATACAACTTACTTTAGTCTTCTGTAAAATCCTTGAACGAATCTTAGTCTCCCGTCTTCATATTCATCTCACTACTCACGACTCCATCCCTATTCATCAAGCAGGTTTTAGACCATCTTTCAGTATTAATGATCAACTTCTTCGCCTCACAACACATATCACCAATCAATACAACCTCCTAAAACCTTCTTGTCTTGTGCTCTTTGATTTAGAAAAAGCATTCGACAAAGTTTGGCATAGCGGACTCTTGTATAAACTGTACTCATTCCACCTTCCATATTGTTATATTCGCTTCATCTTTCACTTCCTTTCCTGCCGTCTGACATACATCTCCATTAACAACAATCTCTCACATCCTGTCTTCACTCGTTCAGGCGTTCCACAAGGTTCCGCCCTTTCCCCTTTACTGTATTTACTGTACGTAGCGGACTTCCCTCGCCTTCCTCGCAATGTCAGTCTATTCCAATATGCTGATGACACGGCCTTCTTAGCCATTGGCAACACTATTCATCAGATAAATTCTATTCTCCAAGAAGCCATAAATTCTTTCTACACCTGGTGTCAACATTGGCGTCTCAAAATCAATGCGGATAAGACTCAGGCAATTGTGTTTCTTCCTCCTGGTTCACGTAGCCGCATCCATCGTAATCCCACAAGACTCCGTCTACAGGTCGATAATTCACCTATCTCCGCAAGCAAAACAGTCACCTATCTCGGCATAACTTTCGATTCTCAGCTGAAATGGAATGCTCATCTTAAACGCATTCGAGTCAAAGCCACAAACCGCCTGAACCTCCTCCGTCGCCTTATAGGTACCACTTGGGGCCTCCAAGCAAATACGGTCTTAAACACCTGTAAAGTATTCATGCGGCCTGTCTTGACGTATGGGTATACAGCTTGGGTCGATGCCCCGATTTCTTTTTACAAACGCTTGCTCATTTTAGAACGTCATGCCCTACGTCTTGCCTACCGTATTAGGCTTCCTAGTCCTACCAGAGATCTGTATGCTCGGACCCCCTTCACCAATCTTCTGTATCACCTGGAAGATTTGCGACTTCGCTATATAACGAAGCGATTCCAGAATCACCATCCTATGCTATTCGACACCATGCACCATGATGCTACATTTCGCAAGTCCTCAGCACCCTTACGCCATACACCATTATCTCTATTATTCACAATCTATCATTATACTCTCCCGCCCAACAGTCCATTCCTACCAATCATCGAAGATCACATCACAGACTTGAACTCACCTTACATACTTCCATCATATGTCGCACAGTAATCCTTCCGTAATAACAGGGCTCCCCATGTCTCCATTATATCCAGAGCAGCCCCTGGATAAGAAGATAACCTGCATTCGTCCGACTAACATTTCCCTAGTGTTGTATCGTCAATCGCACCTCACTCTCATCTCATCACATGACCATCATTTTCTATAGTATCGCTTATACCTATATTAATTTGTATTGTATATATTAATTTGTATTCTCTGTATTTATTTGTTTTGTATATATTAATTTGTATTGTATATCTTACTTTGTATTGTCATAATTGTCCTCAAATCCTGACTCACTTTCCGCTCCTAATGATTATGGCCACAAGGCCATAATGACCATTTTTGATTTGGAATAAATAAATAATAAATAAATAAATAAAACCCTCAATTAACCAACTACATGTACTGTAACATCCCCAAATTCCCTCACTCCCTCATCCCGAATAAAGGGCGTAACCCTTTGGGCGGACGCTAGCCTCGGCTAGCAAAAAAAAATTCGTGCGTGCTACTCAAACTGCGCAGCTCATAAGGGTTGTACGCGTATGGTACAGCAGCCTTGCGTCCTCCAACCGTGAAGAAAGATTCGGTTTGAACCTATGCGTGTCCTAAGAGGAAGGAGGAGATTCAAAGAAAGAAAAGTGGTTTAGAAATAATGCAAAAATAGAATATCTCACGAGGTGAGGTGATATAGAGTTCAGCGTGTCTTTCAGCTGTGACTCTATACAAGATATGCATCTACGACGTAACGTGGAACCCGAACCACACGACTCCTGCCGGGAATCGAAACCCATATCATTTCTAGCTCTATCATGGGAGACACAGGGACATGTAAAAATAATCGAAAATAAACGATATTAATGTTAAATCCATAGCTTTCGAGGTCGTAAAAATTCCTAATTGAAAGATATGAGTGTCTATTCAATAGTTTTCGGGGTCGCTGAAGTAAATAATGACACTCCCGATACCATAAAAGCCCAAGTTTTTATTCTTCGTTATCGGCAAGTTAATTCATTTTCTCCTGCTGGAAATGGATTCGTACTATTTCATTCCGATTCAAATATGTATTTTACTGGGAAAACTTTGAAATATAAACCTATTCTTCCCATGCAACGCCGGGTATTTCAATTAGTAAATAAATAATTTAAGAAACAATGAGTATATTTAATGGAAACAGACATATGTATTTTTGAATGTTGTATATGAATTGCTAATTCATACTTTATCTAGTAGAAAATGGTGCATCCATTATATGTTCTGAAGCAATAGGGAGAACTTTTGGAGGTGTATTTTATTTATCTACTGTCGAATTTAGTGTGGAATAATTTCAAATAATTTATTTCGAAACTATCGAGACGAGACTGAGACCGCTATTTGTCGGTTGAAAGGAGACTAATACTGTAAATAGTCTCGTATTGTCTCGTTTTGATACCAGTCCTACTTCGGGGTTTGTTCTCTAGTAACTGGTTGCGTAGTGCACCTACAGTATATAAGACGTCGTATATTTAAATGTTTGAGAACTTACCCCACCTCCACTTGACGGATCGTTCTAACTAAAACTACCAGACCGTTTATGTAATTTTGCGTTTAGGATAGTACAGGTCCTATCCTTATGTCAATTATTTTCTTGCAACAGAGAATGAAAAATGTAACAGTTATAATGTTGATCGCGCATAATCCTGTATAGATAAAAGGCACTTTATAGAGTGTCGGACCCCGTGGCGTAATACAGTAGTTACTGGCTTGGTAAGTTCATCACTTAACGCGTTTCCGTCATATCGTGCAATGACGTCACCTTTGACACATGCTCGGGACAGGACCACAGGAGGAGTAACGCTGTTGTTTGCTTACTCGGTGCTGTTTATTCTCTTTGAAACCTGATGTGAAATTACTGCTTTCTCCTTACTTTCAGCTGTTTTTGCTATTTCTAATCTAGATGTCTATTATATTAGTGAAATTTTATTCCATCATGGAAAGATATTTTATTTCTTTTTAAATGTAAATAAAAAGAAAAGTCTATTTGGACAAGTTTCCCCACAACTCTAGAGGTATTGTCTTGGGTGCGCTTTTCTTTTCTTTTCCTTTAGGGCCGCGGTGGCTCAGTGGCAGAGCTTTCAACTCTAGTGCTTGGGGCCTCGGGTTCGATCCCAGCCTCCGCCAATTGAACTTTGTGGCGGATGAACACCGTGTGCGTCGGTTTCCTCGGGGTTCTCCCATTTCCTCCCACTCTCTTCATTTCATTCATTACTCATCATCACCGTTTCCTTTAGCCTAACCGGCACAACCGTGGGACGTAAAACTTAAAGATTTCATTTCATTTCTTCAACACAAATGCAATTAAAACCTGACTCTGACAGCGCAACAATATTATCTTGTTCGAAGGGTCAGTGATTTTGTGTCGAAGGTAATGTCACGCGGAGAGGCTGCGCGTGGGCTTACCTTGTCTTACGTTTGGTAACATTGCTCTTTGTCAAGTGGCCTATTGCTTATGCCTTTAGGTATTTGCCCTAAAGCCATACAGCGAGCTGTGCGCGTTCTGTTACTCCCTCCCTGCCCCTCGCGGTGTTTGCGAAAATATTATTTGCTTTTCATGCATTGGGATAAGGGGTAAGACATACCTTGGGACAATGGAAGGGAGTAACATATAAAATGATCGAAAACGGCAACCGATGTTAATGTAGAGTTCATAGTCTCGAGGTCGCTGAGATGATTAGGCGTAAAGCTATCAGCTATTTTCTGTTAGTGGTTTCTTCATATACGTCTACCAAGTTAACGAACCTTCACTTATCCGCGTACAGTAGTTGGTTAGTGTCTCCTCGATGGCTATTTTTACTTTTTCCATGATCATCCCATACCATACAGTATTTTTTTATGTTTTGAAAAGCTTGATTTTATCAATTCGTTAAACAACAATGTTTCTTTTTTCTAACCATGTTTCTTAGTATTATCATCTTCATTTTAACTAATTTAAATATTTTCAATAATTCAGAATTTTGACTAAAAAATGTTACAATGATCAAGATTTGTATAAGAAGAGGAGCCTTCATTTCTAATCATTGTCATAAACGGAAGGGAAAACTTATAAAAAATTGAAATAACTTAGTAGACGTAGAAAATCGATAGAAATAATGAACATCAACTATTAGTTGACTGTTAGAAGTATAGTAGATATAGTTCTCAACCCCAGTAGAAGATGCACTCTTTGCTTCATGAAAATAATAAACATTTTTGAAAACTAATTGCAGAAGAGTAATTTGAAGACATTTACTGAGCGAACGAAGGTTACTGGTTAGTGTTGACGCTTCGTAATTGAGAGTCTCCCGGTTCAAATTTCGATACGAGGCATCCTGACTAGTGATTTTTCAGTACCACTGGGCGAATACCAGCATACCTTTAATACATAAGCTTTGGCAAATTTTCTTGAAATATTTGTTCTTATGTTGTTAATGTTTCAGTGTGAAATGGCATTTTGCTGCATGGAAAACATTTTTAATAAACAAAATATAGTAGATGAATGGTTAATGTAAAGGACTCCTACTTGTATGGCTTAGGTTCAAATCCTCACTGTTCTTATTGATTTTTTCTTTTAGCTATGCTCATATGTTGCACTCCAGAAGTTCAATTTTGAATTAATTGTAGTCGCAGCTAGTTTAAACTGAAATTATTTTCAAAACTATTTGCTATTACATGTTTTTGTTTTACTTGCGATGTTTCAACTTTGATATTTGATCTTAGAACCCTAATGTAACTCATTTCCCTATGTCATATCATGATGAATGTTTTCACAACAACGATAGTCGGGCGGTAATACATAATTTCATTGTTACTGCAGGGCCGGATCTTGAAGCTTGCGAATTACGCGTTCGCAGGAGGCGCCAGGTGAACAGGGAGCCAAATTAGAAAAATGAATTTTGTTTTAAATGTAAATATTTATTTTAAAAAATGTTATGATGAAAAATTTTCCTCATATAGCTTCAAATAAATATTGTACAGACTGAGATACAGATAAAATACATCAAAAGGACAATAAAGTCGAATCTTTGCGTGGTTGGCTGTAAAACACCCTTTACAAATGAAATGGACTCGTACATCAATTGATGCCAATACCACACGCACAAGTGATGCTAGTTTGAGGAAAATTTCCACGGCACAGGATAGACCTTTTTAAAGAGGGAAAAGGGATATTTTACGAATATGAGATAAAATGAAGGTAAATTTAGCTTTCCAATAGATGTTGTATTAAGCACTATGACCGTAGAGCTAAAGACAGTGGTATTCTTTCCACAATCCCACCATATGCACATAATACAAATATAACAGACTCTTCATTCCTTCCTCAACAATCCTTCCGACACCTTGCTAGAGAATATCATTGCCAAATATGTCTTTAAAATCCGAATGGATCAACACGCGAAAGGAATTCAACCGCAAGTATTGTTTATGGATTGGGTGGTATTATCACAGTAGAAAGAAATGTCTCCAAGGATGCTCCTCCATCTTGTCTTAAACAGTGTCTTCGCATAGTACTTTGGTTCAATGACCTCAGTTAAGGGTTGAGAAAGATCACCGTAAATGAAATTCACATTATCAAAGTTGAAGCAAGCATGGGCGCCCAAAAGGGGACGAGGGGGCCGGGCCCCACCTGGCTTACGACAAGTATAATATATATGTATAATTTCTTAAGATTTTCTTAATACAAATAAAAATACCAAACGTAATATACCAACCAGGAAGATGGCCCCTCTAAAAAATTCTTCTGTCCCTTTCACATTATCCGGCGATTTGCCGGATCCGGGCCCGGCGAATTGCCGGACGAGGTAGAAAGACATTGCAAGCAATGAAGCTCTTCACATATGTGCGGCGGTCGCCGGACATTCATCCGGCGAGCAAAAGCAGCCGGATCTCCCTGCTAGAATCCGGCGCGGCAAATCGCCGTGTATAGCCAAGCGGGACATTACAAGCAATGACGCTCTTCACATATACGCGGCAAACTACCGGATGGGTGTTGGGGAAGAAGCAAGTGTTGCCAGGAAAGAGCAGAAAGTGGCTGCTATAATACGGGAGCGTGTGGTTTTGTGTGTTATGTGGAGTGTGTTTGTGTATGTGGTTATGTTCTAGCCCAGTACATCTGGAGTAATTAACCAAACCTGTATATACAATATATGGGGAAAGATGACATGTAAAATTAATTGAAAACGACCAATACTACCCAAGTGTCGAAATCAATATAAATTATTATTTTTCTATGTAATAAAAGATTGGGAGATGTCCGTGTAGCACTGAACAAATGACCTTCTATAAATTTGTGGTGACCCAAAATTGAAATATACACTATCAAATATTTCAGCAATACAGTTTTTGCTATATATTTATGTACTATTTTGCTACGCAAAGCAAGAGAGAATTCATGATGTGATATTTGATAAATATACCGTACTTTATATATTTTATAATTATCTGGCTGTAATTTCTTGAATAGTCCTCTGAATTCAGAGACTAGAGCAGTGCTTTAAAGAGACTTGAGTCAATAATCGGAACGCTTAAAACAAAAGAATAAACCCGAAATAGTATAATAATAATAATAATATTAATAATAATAATAATAATAATCTAATATTAATAAAATAAAGAGTTTATGTGTCTGTCTGTCTTTGTGCGGCCTAGGGACCATACGAATGGACCGAAAGTTACCAAAATTTGGTCACGGGTACCTTGGTCCAGGCTCCAGATCAAACCGATGCGTTTTTTTTTAAATTCAAACCAGGAGATCTCAGGGGGGGGCGTTTACCAGGACATGTAAAAGTAGTAGAAAATTACCGATATTAGTGTCAAATCTATAGTTTTCGCGGTCGCTGAGATCAATGGTAACACTACCATTAGCGATGACTTCAGCCACCATTGAATGCGGGCCGGGAGTCACCGGGCTGGAGAATTGCGAGACATGTAAAAATAATCGAAAATGACCAATATTAGTGTCAAATCAATAGTTTTCGCTGTCGCTGAGATGAATGGTGATATTCCCAAGGCGTTGACTTCCAAATACAGCCCCCGTCGACTGGGAGCCAGAGGCGTTGTTTTTTCAAAATTGGAACCAGAGGATCACAGAGGCGTTTACTTTCTATGTAAAAGTAGTAGAAAATGACATATGTTAGTGTCACATTCATAGTTTTTGCGGTATCGGCTGAAGACCAGAGGTGATTTTTTCACAATTCGAACCAGGGAGGGGTCTCAGGGGGCGTTTACCGGGACATGTAAAAGTAGCAGAAAATGGCCAATATTTGTGTCGAATTCATAGTTATCGAGGTCGCTCAGATGTATATTGATACTCCCGATAGTGTTTACGTTTAAATTCAGCCCCCATCGGTCTTCCCAATGAAGACACGTACGTTGTTGGATATATATTCACACAAAATGTTTCTAATTTTAGAAATGTTTCTTAATTCTTCTCTCATTGTTCAGTTTGTTTATATTGATATTTTATCTGACCCGTGCGAAGAACGGGCATAACAGCTAGTAATAACAATAATAATGCCTACAGACCAGTCTTGGGATCAGTGGCTGAATGTGCTTGAGATTCTCAGATAGACCTCAACGGTTGACTATCCCGAGAGGACTTTAGCCTGATTTTCTCAGTCACAACAGTTGAATTTTTTATTTTTTTATTTTTTTATTTTTATAAGCCTCCACTTCCCCCTGCCTTGGCCGATTTCTTACGGTCTTATTATAGGGCAGTCGCAACTTGCCTCTGCCTTTTTTTCTCTCTCATATACTCTTTTATTTCAGTTTTTCTCTCTCTGCTATTCGGCTTTCGTCCTCGACAGATTTGAGGTGAGGCTCTGTATTATGGCATGGTACCTAATTATATAAACCATGCCTTATTTTCTTCTTTTTTTTAAAATTACTATTTATATTTATTACAATTATTATTATTATTTCTTTTTTACAAAAGTACATACACAGACGATCACAGACATAAAACCTGAAAAGAGACAGAACTGAAAAGATACTAAAAATAAAAAATGATTAATATAATATATAAAAGTGATAGTTATGATAGTAAAAACACAAAAATTTCCTTCTCGTTTATTAGGAAATCGGTACTCCAGACTTCCTAAAAGTTTTTCTTCTTATTTGTTAGGAAATCGGTACTCCAGATTTCCCAAAAATTTTCTCATATTTACTTATCTTTATTGTTTATTTACTTTTTATCTAGATTTGAATTTTGCCTCTTGACAGAACACAAACACTACACATTCTGCACTACAACACTACACTAACACTAAAACACTAAGCAGATAAAGTGTTTAGCTCTTGGCTTCCTCAGAGCTGATTGTTTTATTTGATATCAAATCTATTTAATTTTATTTTTATTTTTAGTGTATCACACAAAATTTATCTTCTTCTTCTTTCTTCTCGTCTTTCTTTCCAAAGGTTTTCCAAAACATGCCTTGCCAGAGTACTAAATTTTTCTAGTTTATGTTCTTCTTCTATGATCGTTTTTATGCTATTTTCTTTCAGTTCATTCCTTATTTCTTTTATTGTATTGTTTGTTATATATCTGTCGCAAGACCAGAAAATATGTTCCGGAGTGTGAAGATCGCCACAAAAGCATTTATCATCGTTTTGTAAGTTTAGTCTTTTAAAATGTGTTTTAAATGGTCCATGTCCTGATATATATTCTATCACATCTTTACTTATATTTCCCATCCTTTCTCTTGTTTTTAAATCTGGTATAATATTTCTAGTCCTGGCACCTTTCCTGGAATTTTTCCATTCTTCTTCCCATTTTGTTCGAATGATTCTTTCAATATCGTCATCGCAGCTTGGTATTTCTCCTGTGATTTCTAATATCTTCGTCATTTCTTTATTTTGGATCCAAGTCTTGATACATTTTCTTAATATTTGGAGATGTATCGGTTCTTCATATGTAAGTAATTGCAGTACTTCGGCTGGGATTGTCTTCATTATGTTGTTTACCCTTATTAAAATAAGTCTCTGTACTCTTGTCAATGTTTCTTTTAGTTTAATGTTCATAAAAATTCGGTGTCCCCATATGCCCACGCAGTACTGTAAGATTGCCATTAAAATTGTCTTGTTATATAATTTGAAAATCTTCTTGTCCAATCTAAAGTCCTTTGTTGCAACTGTTAGTAATTTGTTGGCTACCTTTGTTGCTTTTTCTGTTATTTGTTTATGAAAGTTTAATTTTTTATCGATCCATACTCCAAGATATTTGAATTCATTTACGTGTTCAATTTTTTTTATCATTAATTTTTATTATTGGATCCCTCTTTAAGATTTGACCAAAGACCGTGTATTTAGTTTTACTTGCTGATAAATTTAACTTATTTTCTTTGCACCAATTATCTAATTCTGTTAATACTATTTTCCCTTTTGTTTCTATTTCATTTCTTGATGATGCTGAAAATACAACTGCCAGATCATCAGCATAACCCACAACACCGATTGTTTCTTGCATATTATTTAAGTGAATTAAACATGGCTGTAGTGTAACATCCCACATTAAGGGTCCGAGTATCGAGCCTTGTGGGCAGCCTTTTGTGCTTATTGTTTTAATGGTTTCTCCCGGTGTTTGTATTTGTATTTGTCCTCCGCTACAGTAATCTAACATTATATTATACAGTGTTTTACTGATGTTCATTTTCTTTAATTCGTTGAAGAAAGCTGGCCACCATAAATTATCAAATGCTCCACTTATGTCAGCGTAAATCACTACTTGATATTTTTCTACTTTTCCCTCTTCTATCAGGTCTATCATTCTTTTAATAGCTGTTTCTGTGTTTTTTCCTTTCCTAAAACCATATTGTAATAAGTCATTTTCTAAAACTCTCGTCCGATTAATCCTTTCTGTTATTGTTCTTTCAAACAGTTTGCTTATAATATTTAGTAAACATATAGGTCTATAGGATTTCGGATCGTCATCTTTTTTATCGTCAGATTTCTTAAAAATTACTAAGTTAGCCTGTTTCCATCTTCTGGGTATTTGTCCTTTTTTAAAACATAGATTAAACAGCTTTGACAAGTATGGTGCCCATTTATCCGCGTTTTTCTTATAAATTTCTGGTTTTATGCAGTCTGGACCTGGTGCCTTTTTATTTTTTAATCTTTTAATGTGATTTATTATTTCTTCATTCTTAACTTCTTCATTTTTATCTTTTATTGTAGTCACCGTCATTAAATTTCGTAGTTGTGTCTGTGTTTCATTGTCTTCCCGCTGATCGTCTTTTGGCAGCAAGATGTTCATCAGGTATTCCACTGTTTCTTTCCAGTTTTTTGTGTACGTTCCGTCCTGTTTTCTGAAGGTTGAAAGAGTGGTAGGTGTTTTTACTTTTTTGCTTATTATTTTATAAGGCTCTCCCCACGGATCTATATTCAGATTTTTTTTCGATATAAGATTGCCAGCTTCTTTTCTTACTTTCTGTTATTTTATTTTGATAGTTTTGTTTTAAATTTCTGTACTTGTTTAACCTTCTTTCTCTTAGATTATTATCTATAGTATTTTGGTATAATTTTCTCGCTTTTCTTGTCTTCCTCTTTAAATTTTGTAATTCGTTTGTCCAAAATGTATTATTATTTATTTCTAATGTAGTTGTTGTTTTAGTTTTAGTTGATTTTTTATTGCACTTTTTGTTGCTTCCTCTATCTGTTGGCCAAGTTGATCTAGGTTGCTCCCATCTTCTATTTTTGGTAATTTTATTTCGTTCCAAAATTTTTCCCAATTTATTTTATCTGGGTTATATAGAAATCTTTCCTCTCCCTTGTTTGTGACTATTTCTTGAGTTTTTGTTTTTATTATGTCGAAGATTATTATATTATGGTCACTTTCAGTGGCCGCATCTAAAACTTTCCAATTTTTTATTAGGCTGTGCATCTTCGTTGATGCTATTGTTAGATCAATATTTGACTCTCCTTGACTGCTTCTATAAGTGGGAGGATTTCCTTCTTCGTTGATTATAGTTAAATTATTGTTCATTATTAGATCTTCCACTCTTTCTCCTCTTTTATCTGTTCTATTACTATGCCATAAATTTGATTTTGCATTCGAGTCCATGCATATTAAAATACTGTCTCCCTGGTAGATCTGACAAAAGTCATCAATATTGTTTAAAAAGGGTTCTATATCCATGCTATATTGGCAGTAACAGTTTACTAGTTTGAAATTTCCTAAAGTAGACCTTAACTCTAAACACACAGTCCAATTATCTCCGAATTGCGTAATATTTAATATCTTTATATTTTTGTTCCTATTTATAACTGCTGCCTATGGTTTTTCACCTGTATTGTACACTCTAAATACAGTACCCACTATTTCAGAGGTACAAAACGGCCGTTTTGTACCCACTAATTTAGCAGGTACATTGTACCCAAGAGTTAGCAGGTACAATGTACCTGTGATTTCTTAGGTACAAATAATTTCATGGGTACAAAAGCTCCTAATTTCATGGGTACAAAACCTAATTTTATGGGTACATATATAGTCAGAAATAATATTAAGTATAAGTTAGAGCTATAATTTCATATATCTCCAATCTATACTTAATATTGTTTCTGGCTATACCTATTATATGAAGCCGCGGTGACTCAGTGGTAGAGCGTTCACCTCTGGTGCATGGGGTCCCTGGTTCGACCCTAGCTCTTGCCAAGTGAACTTTGTGGTGGACAAACACCGTGTGCATGGGTTTCCTCGGGGATTTCCCGTTTCCTCGCACTTTCTTTATTCCAACATTTCATTCATTTCTCATCATCGCCGTCTTCTTTAGCCTAACCGGCATAACCGAGGAACGTAAAACTCAAAGATTTCATTTCATTTTCTACCTGTGTCATTGAGAAACACAAGGTGACTCAGTCAATACCAGTACATATCTAGATTACAACACTTAACAACATTTGCTATTATAGCTCGTAATCTAAGCATTTCCCAGTCAACATTAAAAGTCACAACCATTCTGATTAACGTAAATGTGGTAAAAATGTGACGGTTCTGTATAAAACTTAGGTGGGCTCGGGAAAACTTTCTGGTGAGATAACGTGTTGTCCATTACACAAGTAGAAATATTGGTTTAATCTATTTTTAAAAAACTCTTAAATGGAAACAGGGATCATCTGACGCATCATCTTAAGACGAGATTTCAATATAAATTCAAAGGCGAAGTAAGTTTCTCAGTATTTGTACCCTGTTACTTTTCAGCAATGACTTTATAAATGATACTAAAATTAAGAACAACATGCAATTGGTTACATAAACAGTAATAATGAAACACTCACTTTTACAATGAACTTCTCACGAAATACTAGAACAAAATGAGATGGGCTCCTTTTTCCATCTAAGATTAGTTTTAGACAAATCTAACATGGCTGCCTCCAAAATAGCTTACAGAACACACTGCTAGAAATTTCCCGCATCCACGTAAACCCATTTACAGTTATACCTCTTTTACTTCAGAGTATACAGTAATCAGGGTGACTAACTTTGACTTACCTTGCACCGTATCATATATGAATATGCCTTGTACTTTGAACATTAGTAACGATAATTGTCATACCTTTAATGATAATAATTGATGTTAAGGGCTACACTCATTCCGACATCAATGTACTGTGTAATCATATTTTAAATAATACCTACATCATAATTAAACACAGAGATTGGAAGCCATGCTTCGCGCAATAGTGTACAAAAGGATAACATAAAAACTTTCAAATAGATCAACCCTATATTTCTCCTTATTTTAAACACAGATATTTATTTGATTTGAAATACTTGAATACATTTTATATTAATTATAAAAGTACGGCCATTCGTCCTTCGCGCCTTCCGATTGAAAACAAAAATTGGAGAATTTGTCCTTCCAGAGGAATGTGGACCTCCCATAAGAGTGAATATGGGTGTGATCTTATCCATGAAACATTACCTTTGGAAAGCATCTCACCTTTAGTCAACGAACTTTTTTTTTTTTTTTTTTTTTTTTTTTTTTTAGATTGGATGCCATACAGAACTTAGTCTTCCTTTCTTCTTAGTGATGCTTTCTATGCTGCCACAAATATGCGAAGTCCTTTTAACTGTGGTCAAATATTGTAGGACCTTTCGGACATTCAGCCTCCCCTGAAGGATCTTTAAGTTACAAGTTTTCTTATTAAAATAATGAAAATACATAAAAATACCATCGATGATATTTTCCATATCAAAGCTTTGCTTTTATAAACCCGAATAAAACAACATAATAGCTGAGCAATGCAAATACCTTTCATTAAAATCTAAGGTTTTAGTTTTTAATAAGTTTTCTTTGCTCAGCTGTTATTTTAGTTTACGTGGGGCAAAATGTCACATATTCTTCTTCAAGCTGTGCAATGGGAATGAAGAAAAATACTTCAGTTTGCACGTGTGGACTCACACCGAATAAAGTATAACAAATTGAATAAAGCAAATCTTGAAGCTAAGCGAAAAATTTCAAGAACAACCTCGGACCAAACAGGTTTGTTGGGGGAGGGGGGGGGGCGCTGATAATGCAAATGTGATGTTTTAACAGATTATTTTTCACAATTTTTCTCTGCTACATTATATAATCTTATTAAATAATAAATATACATCATTATTTTAAAATTAAGTGCTAAAATACGTGATATACAGGAACATAATTCGAGTGAAACAAAGTTAAGTTTATTGCTATTGTTTAATTGCTATTCTTACAATTGTTTTCGTTATAATTTATAGTATTTTATATGGTGTCTACAGTACGCTGCGTCTGATGTTTCATTGTCACGTGTCAAAATACAGGAACAATCCAAACCAAGTTGGGTATAATAAATTTTTAACGTAATAAATACATAAGAGCAGCAAGCAGGCCTCTTCGGTATCTCAGCTGTTTCTCCATTTCCTGTCCACAGAAGTTTGAACTCGGCAGTATAGAGCAGGGTTGGTCCTTGAGGTTTCAAAGTTTCTTGAAACGATTCCTGTAATATATATATCCAAAAGGAATGAGTTCAGATATATTTAATAAAATATAAGGAATACAGTATTTACATAAAGAAATAAAATCTTGAAATAACAGTGCTATGTAAAATATACAATAATTATCTTATCAAGTATAGCTACATCAAACTTGAAAAGTTGTTTACATACTATCATTATGTAGACGACACGTTCATTCTCTATAAAGACGACAAACAAATAGAGGTACTCCTTAGAATGCTAAACAATATTAATTTTTTAAAAAAAAACGAGATATATTTTTTATAAATATGTTATACTTTGGTACGCTTTATAGTGATAACATGCTACAAAAACTAATAATTTTATTTGGGATCCGCTTGTTCTTGTTAAAACTCTGTATTTTCGGCAGGGTTTGCCCAAGTGGGCGCAGCCCAGCCAAAAAAACTGGTGGGTTTTTTCGGGGTTTACTCACCTGCAAAACCCCACCTGGGTTTTAAGCTTCTGTTGAGTGTATTAGTCATACAACTAAGCTGATCACATTGAAAGTTTTTTTTTTTTAACGAAATTTAGACCTTTAGGTATACTACAACATTCAATATATACTAATTAACTCTTTTCTAGGACCTTTGTCAAGTACTGAATGTACTGAATGAATTAAAAAAACTCAGCTTGAGATA
Organism: Thermobia domestica; assembly: GCF_964235325.1. Taxonomy (NCBI): domain Eukaryota; kingdom Metazoa; phylum Arthropoda; class Insecta; order Zygentoma; family Lepismatidae; genus Thermobia; species Thermobia domestica. The sequence continues at coordinate 91,575,906 of NC_137465.1, forward strand.
ATTACATAATTAATTGAGATAATTATCCAAATTAATGTATAAATTATACTTATATTTGAAATAAATGAAATGAAGTCTTTGAGTTTTACGTCCTAGGGTTATAGTTTGTGGGTTAAATCAGCGGTGATGAGAAACGAATGAAATAGTGGAATGAAGAGAGTGAAACGAAACGGGACAACCCCGAGGAAACCCATGCACACAGTATTTGTCCTCCACAAAGCCCACTTGGAGAGAGCTGGGATCGAATTAGGAACCTCACGCACCAGAGGTGAACGTTCTACTACTGAGCAACCGCGGCCTTATTTGAAGTAAAATATGCAATTTTATATTAAAAGTTGCGACTGGTCCCGGGCTCAATTCCCGGTGGGGGACACTTGATCGAAAAAGTGTAAAAGCTTTTCCAGGCCAGCCATCTTGAGTGAGGTTTCCTGGGTTTTTCTCATTCACACCAGGCAAATCCCGGGATGGTACTTGACATACAGGTCACAGACCGCTTCCTTCCTTTCCTTTCCTTGGATAGTGTGATCCCGAGAAACGTCGTCCCTCATGTTCATAGATGCCCACAGCCAAGAAATCTAAATCCTAATTTAACTTAAATAAAATTGCATTATCGGAAATGAACCGTCTTGAAATAAGTGCTCGGGAAGTTCGCGTAATTGAATGTACAAAGCATCAGAAGTGAATACTTCAACAATAAAATTATTTATTTTACATTGGAAGATATTTAATTTCATTTAAGACATTTTTAAACATTTACTTTGAAACAAAGATATAATTCATATTGTATAAATTAATATATTTCGTATTAATATTATTAGATACTCCTGTACACTTACCCCCCTCAATCTTTTTTTTTTTAGATTGTACTTTTTATTGAGAAATTGGGAGTTTTTTTAAAAAAATCTTCTAAATATTAAGCGATTCGATACAATTTCCAGGATTTGGTACTTTATTGAATGCTTAATTCATTTTGGTTACCAGGTAGCATCAAAGTAAAAGTTGAACTCCCCGCTGGTCTAGTGGCTAGCATGGGCACTTTCGGTGTAGCGGGTTCCGGGTTCAATTCGCGGCGGGAAGTCTGGAAAAATTTGAACGATTCTGGTGGTTCAGATTTCCCTTAAACTGTAGGTCTACGTCCCATACAGGCCCGCTGCTGAATAGGGACACTTATCTTCAATAACAAACCAACCAAATTTAATGTTAACAGATAGATAAAGAATAGTAATATTAAGGAGACGACGGGGACTTTAGCTTCTTATTGCAGCATCTTCAAGAAAACATCTTTCATCGTTGGGACCAAAACTACGAACAGTATGTACTATTAGCTTCATAATACTTATTTCAATATAGGCCTAAATAATATTGGATTAGATTACAAGTTCGCAATGGTGGTTTCAGAATATTTCGCCCGAGACACTTTAAAAACACGAGAGGTGAAAAGAAATATTGCGAAAATATTGGTAACACATTGAGTACGAGCGGATTTATGACCCCAGGGAATTTTTTCCGAGTCGCCTCCTGAAACCATTACTGCAAGTTCGACTTAAGTTGGTTGGGTGTATTAGGAAAGGGGATTCCATTGCCTCCCCCTCTCCTCTGCGTCGTCACTGTTCCTATTCTGAACGTGAGAGAAGCACGAAATTCAGTATCTAGAAAACAAAAATAGAAAATCTTGAAGAGATCTTTATGTAGCAGTAAGTAGAAAATTGTTGCAAATTGTGACAATGACAATCTTGAAATATAAATCACATTTTAACACTTTTACTCCACAGACATTTAGGTATTTCGAAAAAAAAATAAAAACAAATTAAATCCGAGAGAACCCATATGAGCCCAGGTGGAATGGTTTTTTTCGAAACCTGAATTTTGGGCCCTGATTTTAGTAGCTCTTGACTTTGGCCGGGGACGGTACTCTTAGCTGTTAAGTTTCTAAAATCCACAAAAAACATGCCCCAGTCAGAAGTCGAACTTGGAACATTGAAGTCGGCGCCTGACGCTTCAAAGTGTACGACTACTGCGGTCCTACTACGATATAAAACTTCTTTCAGAACTGCAAAAATGGTTTCAAAGTACTTTTAAATTTTCATCTGCAACAGATGTAATCTGTTGGTGGTAGAAGGATGTCAGAAGAAAAAGAAAAAATACACAATAAAACAAAAATATAAATATTATTAAAACTGCAGCAATTCCGTAGTAAAGCGCGGCAGATCGCGGAAAGATCTATGCAACTTTAGATACGTATGGTTTAATGTATTAAATTTAGCATTTCAATCAAAATACAATAAATTGTATGTTGAGCATTTACTGACATAGTAATTAGAGCAATTTCTTCAAAAGTGTTGAGTGATTGGAAAACGAAACTGGTAGATGTGATTAAGGGTATTGATACAGTAATTAACTAATTGGAAGTTTGCTAAATGTAATAAATGTATACACATACCTTTAATTATTACTGCTATTTAAAGATAGCAATATTTGCTCATTTTAATGGTAAGAGAACATTTACTTGATCTTCAAATATCAAAGCGAATATTTATTAAAACAGGGCATTTTGCTACTATCTATGGCTCATAAAGTATGGGATTACTTATTGAAATCACAACGCAAAAGCGAAGAAACGAAATTAATCAAATTGCGTTGTCCCAAGTCTTTTTATTCCAACGAAAAATAAAGAATTCCCTTCTGTGCCCTACTGCCATATAAGTAGATTTTACTAAAATACACGAATATTGCATAACAGGTTATTAAAAATTCCTTCCTCAATTTACTGTAATTACTGATGATGATCTTAGAAACATCCGAAACATTGATGATGCGATTTCTAATAAATGTATTTTCGAAATAATAAAATTTGCGGGGCCGCGGTGGCTCAGTGGTAGAGCGTTCATCTCTGGTGCATGGGGTATCGGGTTCAAACCCTGCTCCCGCCAAGTGAACTTTGTGGTGGACAAACACCGTGTGCGTGGGTTTTCTCGGGGTTCTCCTGTTTCCTCCCACTATCTTCATTCCAGCATTTCACCGTATCCTTTAGCCTAGCCGGCATAATCGTGGGACGTAAAACTAAAAGATTTCATTTCATTTTTTAAATAAAATTTGCAAAAGATAAAAATAAGAAAAAATGGTTAAAGTGTCGTACATTACCTATGTTAAACGAGTTTTAAAAAAGTCGACACTGGCCTTATTGAAGGCACCATTAGAGTATTTGCCTAGTATGACTGAGAGAAACCAGGGAAAGACTTCAGTCAGGATAGCGGTTGCTGAGCGCAATCCAGGACCTTCCCAATACGAAGCCAACGCTCTACTAACTGAGCTACGGTTACTCGGTAATATAAAACAATACTTTAATATAATTACTTCTAACTCGAATAAATAGTCAGATACATTTTCTGTTGAATTTGCAGAGTTTAAGCTCTCATTAGGAACCGGCCAAGGGTTCATTTGGTACGACACAGGTTTGTTGTTTCTCTTTTGATTTCAGTTTTTGCCTTTTTCTTCGCTGTGCCAATCTTACGAAACTATCCTTCGAAGAAGCAGAGGAGAGAATTGTTACTTTTATTTTACCAATAATAAGCTAATTCATGATTATAAATCAAAATAAAAGTTACTGTGCTTTAAAGTTGAAGTAACACATTTGTATTATACTCGCGCTATTTATTTTTATTGCATCAGACAGCTACACATTTTCCTTGTAATCGATGTCTACTTTCGAAAAAAGGTATATTTTCTTATCACTGCGTTGCATAAGGACGTTAAGGCTAAATAAAATTATTTATATCCATATGTAATTTAAATAAATAAATAAATTTATTTAAACAAAAAGCCGGTTCAAATAAAAAAACTGGTTTAAACCAAAAAAAAAGTTTTTTTTAAAAAAAAAGAAGAAAACCTTCTTACCAACCCTGTGTAACAGGCAGACACTGGTACCCAACAAAATATTTTCCACCAGTTGTATCGGGTAATATTAAATGTTATTAGCGTAAGTTATTTTGGGGTTCCTATAAACATAAATTACACACGGGTAGAATCACAGTACTTACAGACAAATTGTTGAACGGATCAGGAAAGCTTAATGAAGTGATATTTGCCTGTTTGTTTGTTTAGTTTCAGATATTGTTTTTTCTGTTTGAGTTTGCGATACTGAGCAAGGAACACTGAAATTTCGAAGCTACCGTATATTTTACTTATATATATATATATACCAATTTTAAGCTAGCACCGTTCACGAAAAGAAGAGAGAACTGTTGTAGGTCCGGTTCCTAAATCTTTCTTTCGATCGTTTTTACGTTAATTTTTTTTTTTTTTAACTTTGTACGAACTCTTGTGGAATATCAGTTAGGGCCAGGTTATTGTAAGTCCTTTTAGTTTTCGTCGTTACTTTTCGTGATGTAAGAATATGTGGTGGGGTATGATGGAGGGAGAACCCCTCCCCCATTATATTGCGAGTGTTATTGCCGCATTTTCATAAAAGTAGGCATTTTCTGTGTGCACATTGGGAATGTTCTCTTTGCCATGTACTTGTATACGGACTTCGAGAGATCCGTAAAAGGTAGAAAGAGGGGCGCAACGTCATGATTGGTGTCTGAGGAAGAAGGGGGCATTTGTGCTGTATCGAGGACCACACGAAATCGAAAAAGTACCAAAGTGTACTACTTCTTGGTTAGATTACATTACGTTACGTTAGGCTAGGCTAGGTTATGTTCAGTTACCTTCAAAACGGAGGCATGTAAACTTTTACAATTTAGCATAGAAAATTACTATGTTGGGCGTGATAAATTGTACCGAAATCATGGCGATCCGCCCTCTATGGTTCGCCCTTTTAAAACTGAAACATGGCGTAAACTATGAGCGCTAGTTTACTGTACTTGATTTTTCATTGACCGTAACTTTATTTTTTATATCGGACTTCCGAAGAATAAATAAAATATCACGGCTTCAGTTTTTAAAAAGGAAGAAGAAAGACAAAATGAAAGAGGAGAAGAGGAAAAGAAAAGAAATAGGGAAGGAAAATGAAAAGAGAGAAATACGGAATGATTACGGGAAAACGATAAAAGATTATATTAATTGCTGAAGAATAACCAAATTAAATGAACTACTGACAGAGAATCCAATTTGAAGTGATTTAGAGTAGACACATGTTCCCACATACAACCCAGACCTGGATCCAGGTAACTACACAAGAGAGAGTTATCCGGACCCAGCCCCGGTGATGAGAAAATTTAATTAAATTAGTTGTTAATTATTTTGTAATGCCAAAAATCCAACTAATATTTAGCATTTGTTGATCACAGTGGAGATAGCTAGCACATTTGAGCTATTCAGGAAAAAAATATATATATCAATATTTATTTAATTTAATAACTGTCTTTTCTTTTATAGATAAAATTCTGGACATTTGATGAGATCGTCGTTTATTTTAGTATATCGTATCAATTTGGTTTAAAACTTAATTTAAAACTAAAGCCCGTCTCTCACGGAACTGAACTAAGACCTCAACCCAGGCTACAACTTAACAATGTTGCCTAACTCAAACTTATGCAATTTCTTTTATCCTGAGGTGTTCTAGGGGTCTCAGACGATCCTTAAAACTAGGTAGGTTTTATCAGCAGAGCCTCTCGTGGTCGCTTCATTAAAACAGACGAAAAACGCGTTACGCACAAAGAAATCAACTGTCCTAATCGTAAATATTATTGTTTTTCTATTTCACGATATGAGTTCATCCGATGAGGATGAAATAGCCATAGCAGCGATAACTGCTCTGTTGTTGACACAAAATCCGCCCTCCCCTCCCCCCAAAAGAAACGTGAAAGAGAGAAAGAGTAAAGAGGGGCTGGTGCACCAGGGAGTGAATTCTTCGCCGCAATAATGCACAGGAAAGCACCGTATTTTCAATGGTGAATAATTAACTACTTACAGCAGATCCTCGTTCCTACAAAAAAAAAAAAATCTTCAGAATGGATTATTCAGAATTCCATACGCTATTGAAATTAGTAACTCCGAAAATTCATCAGCAAGATACGAGCATGGGAGAGTTTGTATCAGCTGAAAAATGGTCTGTAGATCCTTGGATCCACCAGATTGTAGAACTGAAAATCAAATGACTTGTCCAAATATGTAAATGAGGGCAGTTATCAGACGCGAAAAGCTAAAATAAAGAACAAAAAGCAATTTTCTAGTATAGGTACTGAGTGCATCCGCTCAGCTCAGTACCCACAAAAAATGCCCACATAGCCCCTAAAGTAAACTTATACCGCGCCGGGACCTATCTCATGCACTACACCCGGAATTCTTGTATTGTGCCAGCATTGTGGAACTGTTCCCTAAAATTTCAAGAAAGCCACATAACAGTGATGACAATTAACGCTCATTGTTTCTGTTTTTGGCGCTGGTTTACTTTTGGCGCATCACATCTGAATTTTATGTTTAGAAGTGTAGGATTACTACTCTAAACTTATTACAAGTGCTTTACGACGGATAAAATAAGCGAGTTGATATGAAAGATGCCTGTATAGAAACTATTTTCCACCGGCGGTGAATTTCTGCACAGTTTACAGAAGTTGTATTTTGTTTACAAGTGGAACGCTACTAGTATAAAACCATGAAAAATGCTACTGAAACTCGTATCATTGTTAAAACCCACTCGTTTTCACTACCCTCGCTTATGCGGATACCCACCTTTGCTGACGCGCCTGTTCCCTTCAGACGCACACCCTCACAGCTTTGCTCTGCTACGACTCGGTTAGATAGCATTCGTGCTTTTTAGTGGCGACCTAGCGCAGGTTGTTTTGTGTTTTTTGGGCTGTAGTTTTTATGCATGCATCCGGACGCTGTATTTATACACAAATCGTAAAAGAATTATAATTTTACAACAATTGCTTATGATACCCATTGAATTTTAACTATGCCATATGGATATTTTCATGTCGCCCAGCTTAAATCATTTAGAAAACAATAAGAAGGTAATTAGTGAAAGGATTCTAATTTTTGAACAATTATTTCGAGTGGTGCGTCAAAAGTAAACCTGCACCCTTTTTTAACATGTTACATTTTTTAGAATACAAATTACACAGTATACTTAAATAACCTATTTTTATTCTTTTAAAGGATGTAATTACATTTGTTCACACCAGCAGCGTTTGAGCGGATACCTTCACTGCATACCTCCTCTAAGGTCTTTTATAAATATTTTTACAAATAATATAAATCGTGCTACAAAAGATCATATTTTCCGTATGATTCTAATGTTTCCCTTATCCAAGCAGCATTGTTTTGAAATTACAGCGATAAATAAAGTTGAATGTCGTCAGGCGCTACTCTTTTCTGATTGGTAGTTGTATGCAAGTCCAGATGAAAATAGAAACTGTTTCTATTTCTTCCAAGTTAGGATCCAAATAAGGACAGCAGAAAATTTCAACCTGAACTAGGGGCAAGTTAGCTCTCACACGATCGTTAAGTAAGGTCGTGAATTTTAGATCGTGAATCGCAGCCTTACTTCAGTACCGTCTGAGAAAGGCTTAAAAGAGAATGAAAATGTGTGGCGGGGGAAAATTGACACCTGGGTACGGTATATAGAAAATCTACTGTCTATTTTTATCTTATTTCTTGTTACTACCCAAATTATTTCCGCTTTGAGCAATATAAACAATAGTAAAATAGGCTTGTTGAGTGACGCGAAAAAAAAATCTAAATTACAGAGTTACACTGAACCAAAATGCAGGGAATTCATCAAACTATGTTTTCAGCTGGTCAATAAATTCCATGATTATTCTAAAAATGTTTTGTAATTCAACCATATAATACTATTTACAATGTCAGACCAAATTTTCAATGTTGTATGTCAATGTAAACAAATCTTCCCCCAAACTATTAAGTAGAAAGGTAGTCTTCTGTATTTGCACAAACCTCTTCCTACAGGACTCGGGTGTGAAAATCAATACCCGGTACCCGAAATAATCATAAGAATACTAATAATCCCACATTATATCACATATATTTCTCGAAGTGCCTTCTTATTCGTAAATATTTACTTCACTGTAATCAATAATCATATTTATCATTCATATTCATATGTACTCATAACTAATATGTCGTCGATTTACTAATAGGCACCCTATACTTCATATTACTGACTGTTCGAGACAGTCACATTCATTTAATATACTTATATTCAACTAAAATTCAATAAAATCGTAGTATTGATTAACACACGGAAACCATGTATGAACTCAAGACCATTTAACTTCAATACCTAATACATTTCCCCTCACAGCCAGGAAAATTACATGTTTACACAGTTAAGAGAGAGAAATTATCAAAACTGATTCTTTATTTAATGCAATTTGCTTAAACTACAACAATGAACTTTCATTCTGCGGTTACGAATAAAAATAAAATTAATGTTCTGACTTGAAACACAAGTTTATATGGCTGAAATACTATTTAAGGAAATAAGTGAAGTTTATTAACGTTAATGTTTCAGTTGTTTGATTAGATAGAACGTCAAGATCTTCAGTAATGTTGTATCAAGGATCAATATAGCCACCAAATGGTTTATCTAAGCCAGGAACGGTATAGAATTTTAAATAATAACTAATTTACCACGCATGTCGACGAACCTATTTCACTAATGAAGTACGAAATTTGGTAACAACGGCGCTGTACTCGCATGTGAATTCTCCTTGTACTCAGTCTATTAATTCGCTGGTAAAATTACTGAAATGCCTTGACATTCATGTCAACGAACTATAATGGAAAATTTGGTAATGAACAACACACTGTCCAGTCCTGCACACTCATATCCCATACTCATCAACATACTACAATTAACTACCATACACATCACTACACAATTACACCTACTAATACATATAACTCGATACATACTACTCAAAATTAAATGCACACCAAAACCACAAATAAATCATCACTAAACCGGCTCTGAATTCAAAGAATAAACTGATCTAGGACCTGGTGGCCCTACTTATAATTACTACATCTTTACCAAAACAAAACAGATGACGATTTGGAGATCCCCTTACTGAAGGAAGTCTCCCAAAAACTGGTAATTCAACCCATTTTTTGGTGGGAAACGGTATTCATTCTAGAAATCTGAGCGGGAGGCCCTATCTAAATTTACTCAAACATAATCACTGAAATTACCCTAACAACATAAAATACTACAGATACCGTCAACTTAATGTTTGACGAAGGGCTATAACAGTTTGACTTACCACCAGTGGCGGCGGTTGGACGTCAAAAGTGGGGGGGCAAGACATGATCTCAATATTTTTATATTAATGTAAGTTTTTTGGTTGCTTCTAACATTTTGTTTGACGAAAGGTTGTATAACTATTAGGATACTGTATTTTCCAGTTAAAATACCGTATATCTTGTTTCATATTTTACTAAGTAAATTGACAAGAGCAACGCAAGTAGATACTAGCACTTTGTACTCTTAAACAGCGAAGGTGTAAGAAAAGATTTGATTCCTTGCTCATGAACATCTTAAAATTCTGTCTGGAAAATTAATTCGTGTGGTCAGATTAGGGGCTTATTTGATAACAAACTCGCAAAACAAACAGAAATGATAATATTAACCGAATAGTAATGAAAAATGAGGCTTGTTTCGCAAAAGTTATATTGAAACTGGGAATTAATGAACAACTTATATTTTTAATTCCATGCATGTTATTACATGTTATTACTCTTAGAAAAACAGTAAATACTACAAGCACATCCTGCGACATTTAAAGAACTACTTTTGCAGCTTCCCGAAAAATAATCGTTGCCATTAGGTACAGTTTTCACTTTCTTGGAATACATCAAAACCCAACAATACTTAGAATCACTCCACACTCCAGTTATGCAAAATAATCCTAAAACCTAGAATTATGTTAAATTCACTAAATTTATTTGTATATACAAAATTGTATACAGTATGTATACTCCTAAATTCATATATTACACTGCAAAACAATGCCGCGCAATTGACGTGGGAGACCCGGGTTCGATTCCTAGCGGGAGCTCATGTGGTTTGTATTCCACGTTAATTAGTAGGTCCACGTCTCATATAGCCTCACTGCTGAACGGGATGTTAAACTAAAAAAAAATCAAATCAAGATATTCCTTACCATTAGAAAGAAGAAAAGACATTTTAGGAACTGTCGATTTTTGTGCAATTAAAGAATAATTTGTGAACAGTGTTTCTTCCAGACATGCTTTTGGGAGGCACTGCCCCCCGAAGCTCTGAGAGTATCCCACCCCCTCGAAGGAGACCAAAATAATACATCTATAATATAATAATAAATAGAATAGTACGTGCAGTGCTCCCCCCGGAATACTAAGTGTGCGCCCCGGAACATTGTTTCTGAAAGAAACACTGCTTGTGAAGAACTTCTTTTTTTGCGAAATGTTATCTCAATTAGTTCTAAAGCGACTGACTAACATATCGAGCCCTTGTAAGAAGAAATGAAAGTACACTCTAATTGTGGCACTCCAATAGGTTAATTTTTGGGCCATTTTTCGTGGCATTTAAAACGCAATTCATGTAGCTATCTTCACTGTACGGGAAGACAACCAATACGTACTCACGGAACGGCAAATATTTTATGGCACCATTTTTATTCTATGAACCATTAATACATACAAAAACTTTATATTTCCAAAATAAAATGGTGAAATTATGAAATTATAGGCCCTATACATTCATGAGTCATTTCAAAAAAGTGGGGGGGGCAACTGCCCCCCTTTGCCCCCCCTAATCGCCGCCCATGCTTACCACCATAGAATCCGATGCCAAAATACGCAAGCAACCTCTTCGTCTGTGCTCTTCATTACCCATAATCCCCAAATAAAATTGTATCAATCAAAGCAAGGAACTTGGTGTTGAGAAAATAAACCGAATAAATATTTACTAAAATTCTAAATATAACTGAATTTTAACATAATTAAAGTATATCAAAAGGCTTGTGTATAGCCCGCTCCTCCCAGTTCTTTGTCACCGGAACTGGAAAAGTCACTACTACTACTACTACCGGTATTACTACTACTTATATCGAGAACAGAACCCAACCAACCCCTGCGGGGCTTCTAACCCGTTCCTACTACTACTACTACTAGTAATACTACTACTATTGCTACTAACTACCCCTACTACTATTGCTACTACTACTACTACTTATACTAAAGCTTCCTTACCACAAGATTTAAATCTTAAATCTTTACAACATACGATTCCGATTCATTATGAACTAATATGAATCGTTAGAACCGCTATGATTCGTTAAAAATCACCGGTAGGGGAGCGGGCTATACTCAATCCTATCAAAATAAGTGGAAGGGGATTTAAAATATTCTTTTAAATTCAGGTTAGTGTTTAAAGCCAAAAATTTTACCCAATGGGGGATATATAATTTCAACTAGGAGTGAGTGCTTGGGGTCCCGGGTTCGATCCCAGCCTCCACCAAGTGAACTTTGTGGTGGACAAACACCGTGTGCGTGGGTTTTCACGGGGTTCTGCCGTTTCCTCCCACTTTCTTCATTCCACCATTTCATTCATTACTCATCATCACCGTCTCCTTTAGCCTAACCGGCATAAGCGTGGGACGTAAAACTCAAAGATTTCATTTCATTTTTCAACTAGGAGTGAAACGGTACTACCCATAATTCTTTGTAATAAATGGGTTTGCATCTAAAACAATCATATACTAATGTAAAATAAAAGTAATTTTCCCTCAAAATATAATTTCTACCGATTTGTAGTTTAAATAAATACTAATTTAGAGAATAATAATAATCAAATAACTAAAATATTCCGACCGAAAAGTATAAAAAAAATTTACAGGTAAAAAGTGCGTTCCCTCCCAACAAAAATTTTGTACTATCAATGCTGTGACAGTATGTCATAACTATTTGCTTATAAACACGGCGTCCGGATGTATACTACAGTGCAAAAAATCAAAAAAACCTATGCGAAGTAGCTGCTAAAATGTAGGAATCCTACCTTACTGAGTCAGGGCAAGGCGAAGGTATTGAGCCCGTGCGGGGTGCATCGATGGAAGCAGGCGTGTCAGTGATGATGGGTATGCGAGTGAGTAATGAAAACAGGTGGTTACTAGTTTCAATAGTACCACTTCATATTAGTAACCATTTAGTTTCAATAGCTCCACTTAAAAAACATTATATCGTGCCTTTCATACAATTTCAGCAACTGACGTTCGTTATTTTCGCATAATTCTATAAAATGCAAACACGATATGTTACAACCTTGACATACACACGTTATTTCCACACTGCCTTTTCCGACACTAAATCATAAGTGTGCTTCTCTGCCAAATAGTCCCTTTCGCCTTCACATACAGTGTCACTTACATCAAACACAACCTACAGCAATCACTTTCTTAACTTCAACTATTCCCCTCGCCTCACTTTCACTCACTCTTCTTCACAAACCAAAATAAATGATTCAATTCACAGGGTAAATTAAAAAGAAATGGTCCGGCGATACAACACTTACTCCTCTCACTCCTTCACTTATTTGCTCTTCAATCTACCTTCTATTGAATTCTCGAAGTCCTTGCACAAGTACAAGGTACAGGGATTTAGTAAACGTTCCCTTGAACATAAGCACCAGAAGCCATATACACAATCTATGCAAACAAATGAAATGCAAGGTGTACGTAAGCATGTGTGTGAAACCCAATTTGTAATACTTACCCTTGCACTCTGTATTCCATAAATGATTCTTGATTTTTCTACGTACGTGAGTGAACCACGGAAAATTCGCAATACTATTCAGATAAAGTCACGAAAATTAGCATGTACTGCATGTTAAAAAAAAAGAAAGAAAGAAAGAAAGAAAAGAAAAAGATAGATTAAAATTTACATTTCGCAATCGGCTTAAGAATGGAATTGTTAATCGGCTTAAAAATCTGTTTAACTATGAAATAATATAGTATACATTTTAGACAAGTTAATTCATTTACAATATCCAAATACAACTATAAATACAGAATATTCCACTTACTCTTATATATGAACCGTTTGATTGATTACTCGAATCTTCCCGATCTTCATTGAAATAATGTGCACACAACACATCAACCGATAACACACAATATGGCGTATATTCATGTTGGTATCATGTACCTTCTACTATTGTCATAGGTACATTCTTCCGTACGAATTTACTGTACCCATAAATCTTCCATGTACCCACTAATTCATGGGTAAGAGGCTGAGATGCGGTGTGTACCCACTAAAGTCTTCGGTACATTGAATTTTCATAGGTACATCAGCGAAGTACCTTCTATTTCATAGGTACTTGTGCAAAATCATGGGTACTGTTTTTAGAGTGTATAAATTATGGTCTCCTCCTGTGTGACTTTTAGATACAATTGTTTCCCATGTTCCCATGTTTGTTAATTTTTTGTTTCTTGTATATGGTTCTTGAAGGATAATCAAATCTGCTTCCACTTTTTCTGCCAAATCTTTGATTTCATCCATTACTGTTTTGCTTCCCTTTGCATTTAGTTGAATGACTGTTATTTTTTCTTCTTTAGCTTGGTTATTCATTTTGTTAATATGAGTTTGTCATAGTTCAAAGATTTTGTTGTTATTTTACTATTTTCTTCTATTAAAAGTCAATTCTTGCTATTGTTCTCTCATATAACAATTTGTAAGTTGCACAGTCTTGATCGTTTTTTGCACTACATTGTTTTTTCCTTTTTGTGCAAGGGATGCATACTTTCTGTTTATCCTTGTTAGGACAATTTGTCCGGTCATGATTTTCTCCACAGTGGTTACAGACTCTTCTCTCCTCTTTACAGTACTTACTTATGTGTAGGTAGTCACAGCACACCGAACACTTGGGAATAGTTATAAAATCTTTTATTGCATGGGCCTCATACATGAGGTATACCCTGCCATTTTGTAGTAGCCTTCTTCTAATTCTAGAGGTGACTTCTATGACTAAATGACATTTTGTTTGATTTTTGGGTCCAGTTCGAAACCTTGGTTTTATTTCACTTTGTACTTCTCCTGTTTCTTCTTTTTCGAAGTTTTGTTCTATGAGTGTCTCTATTATTTCTTCATCTTTGAAATCAGATGGGACACTGTATATAATGAGTAATGTTTTTTTCTTCTTGGGTTGTTCTACCATTACCATTTCCTGAAGTTTCTTGTTCCTTATTATTTTTTTCATGTCTTCTTCGGTAGCAGTCTCTACAATTACTGTGTTCTTCATTTTCCTTAATGATGTAATTTTTATTTTCTCCTTTGCCGGGTTTACATTTGAACAGAATTTTCGGTGTACTTCCGTTACATTTTCGTTGTTTTTTCCTTTCAGAAATATTGTGGGCTTCTGCTTTGTTATTACTTGTTGCACCACCTGTGCTCTTTTGCTAGTCAGTCCTGTATTTTGTGCTCCCGAAAGAACTGAGGAATATGTTGGTTTGTTTTCTACATATTTTCCGTTTTCGGCTTTTAATTTTGCAATTTCGGTCTTCAGTCTTTCATTTTCTTGCTTCAATTTTTCGTTTTCCATTTTCAGATGCTCGTTTTTGCCTAGAGTTTTTGATTGTTGAATGAGCCATTTTGTTTGCTCTCTCTTTATGCTTTTTGCAATAGCACCACTAGCCTTGCTCCTTTTTACTGCGTTGTCCACAAATTCTAAAGCAGATTCATACGTCTGTGATATATCTCCCACTGATCCCTCCTCCTGATAATTGTCCTTTTCTCGCGCTAATTCTTGTTCGTCGGCAGATAATATTTCCTCATCTTCCTTTTTGTTTATACTTTTATTTTGATTTGAATTTACACTTTGGTACATTAAATGTCCTTGTTCCTGTTCCAGTCTATCAAGCATATCGTCATACGAGCCACTTGAATATCGCGGTAGTCTATCCATTTTATTTAATTTGTATTTCTTAGTTCTGGGGGGATCCCGCCCCCTGTTTATGTTGCAAAGTTCTTATCTGTTTTGCATATACAAGTCAGTGGAGAAAAAAAACAAAGAAAGCTATAAAGTCCACTTACCTTGTTATGTTGATGTTTAAGTCAGCCAGAAATGTCACCATATGCACACGTGATCTTTTACTATTGTTTACTATAACACATGATACAGGATGAGTTTCCGCGGGAGAAATTCACGCACACTTAGGTCACTCACAGTTCATTTACACTTTGTCACTTCCTATGTTCGCACAAAATGCAAGCTTGCAAATATTTATTTTTCCTCTTCAGTCTCCACGTCTTAGGTTTTTAACATTTAAAAGTTGCCATGTAATACACTAAAAACACTAGATATTTTACTAATATGTCCGTAAGTTTCTAAAATTTTTAACATCTATTTTCGCACACCTTGACGTTATACCTTTACGCGTCCACAGACAAGCGGCTACTTTCCAGCTCAGTCTGCAAACCGTACGTTTTACCGTATTTTGCCGGAGCGACACACACACGTCCACTCGCGCTCACATATAAACAGAGAACAGTTGAATACCGGAACGGTATTTTAAATATCCAGAACCGGGCCGCTATTTTGCCCAAGTTTATCAATTGTGGAAACAGTATAGAAAAATGTCTTCCAAAATACCGCTTCTCTAATAAAAAGTGCACATCTTTTCTGTATGTGGCATGTTCTCTCATTCGGTAACAAACAGGCCCGTATGTGTCTCTGACGTTTTTTTCTGCCTGTGTCTTAACAAGGCGAGTAGAAAACACATATTGCGTCTGTCCATTAAAACCACCACAACACGACAAGTGTCACTGAGTTTTGTTTCTTCAGTTGCACAGCAACCCTGCTCGCATATTTTTCATCCACGGCAAAACGCCGGATAATATGAAAGAGGCCGAAACCGGATCCGGCAAACAGCCGGAACCGAATCCGGCAAATCGCCGGATAATGTGAAAGAGACCTTCGGGCCCCCATGCAAGCAAGTAGGCTTTTTTTGTCCATTCGCCCAGGGAGTGGAGCGAATACTAAGAAAAGACGGGCGGTACAAATGGATTTTTTAAAAATCATTTCTGAGGGAAATTTTAACTTAAGTTCCTAATGGCTCAAATCGCTGTCCACTGCTTAATGCTCACTTTGTTTAATATCTATTAGTTCATTTGTCGTTTGTCAAGATTTTCATTTCTATCCTAAGTCATTTCGTTTTTGTTTTATTTTTTAAATTTATAATGATGTGTGCTTTCACTTTTTAATAGTACTTTGTTTTTCATGTAATAATAATGAGCAACGTTATAAAACCAAGTGAGCATTTTATCGGAAAAGAAAGCTACAAAACATGAAAGAAGATAAGAGGCAACCGAAGGCTCTAAAAGGTTTCTTTCGCGTTCTGGACAAAATCATACAAATGTTGAGGTGGGGAGTTGTCAATACCAGTCACTGTTAACGAAGCATTTGCAGGTCGACATTCTTTTGAAACTGTAAGGTTATTTTACCTGATTGCAGTAATTTAATTGTTGAATTAAAATGGAACGATACGGTCATTTCTGTTACGGGTCTGAATTAAATTTCATGTATTTCAAAATATGTTTGAATACAATTAGTTTTCACGCGGCATATAAGTATATAACTTGAAAGGATATAATCGAAAGCGATGAAAGGTCATTTGGATGACAAGTAGTTTTTTTTTTCAGTACTCTCAATTTCAATCACAGCAGCATATACAGATGCTTGTTTTATTATAACAGTATAACAATAATTATTAATCCATTTTCTGTTATTAAATTTAGATGGAGCGATATTTTAAATTAGTAATAATTCTAATGCAAAGTAGAGTTTTGATTATTAGTTACTTGTGTTCAGGGATGCACCGACATAGGTGCTAGGGATGCGCACGAGACGAATCGAGACAGGATTTTCCAGACAAAATTCGAGTCGAGACACGGTTCTTCCAATAGAGAAATATACATTTTTCGAGTCGAGACATCACTTTAACAACACATTTTCGAGACGAGACAGCTACACATCTTGTCTCCTGGGCATCCCTAATAGGTGCAGTGTTCCTTTCAGAAAAAATCTTCCGGGGGGGGTACACTTAGTATTCAGAGGGCCACTGCTGCTACTCTTTTATTTATTATTATATTACAGACGTATTATTTTGATCTCCTCCCGGGGAAAAGTGGCCCCCTAAAAATATGTGTGGACGAAACACTGCACAGGTAGTCTGAGAGTCTGGATCCTTCAATTAGCACAATTTCAGGGGCAGATACACAAAATTATTTGCATTTGTAGGCTATTCCGAAAATTCGGACCCGAAAGAAAAATCTTGGGTGCATCTTTGCTTGTGTTTACATTGTGTTACTGCCTGATTTCGTACGTTTATGTTGGAAAGAAACATGAAAGAATTGAATTGTTCTATAGGCCTAAAGGGCCCTGAAAAGAATTTTTGCGAAGGAACCTGATTTTAAAGTGCTGCCACTGGATCGAGGACAAATTAAATATCAATTAGGACACACACTTTTGTCATTTGTTGTGTATTGAACTAGTTTAACTAAAATTAATAAAGAATTATTTGAAATCAAGTATACCTCAAGAACGATTAAATGGACTACCTTTGATGGCCATTGAAAATTACATTCAGAATGAAATTGATATTGATGCAATAATAAGAGATTTTGCCAAATTGGAAGCCAGAAAAGTGTCTTTATAACATGAACTTTACAGTAACAAAGAAAACGAGAAATTAAGCTAGCTACCATATTTGTATCACTAGAAAGCACTATTTGAATATGCTTTTAATGAAGTGTAAGAGCATATCTCTTTGTCAAAATCAAACCTGTGATAATGTTAGACTTAAAGCTCATTAGTTTTATTCTATTTCGACTCTTATGTTTCAACTGTATTTGTCAAAATACATCTTAGGTATACATTTTAGTTGTTTCCTGTGCTTATTTAATAACAAAAACTATATAAATTATTAAAACTGGAACTTTGGTCATGATTCATCCACAGTTAATTAGGTTTAATTTCGCCATTTTCCTTTAATACTCACAGGAAGACTGAATTAATATATATTGAAGAAATTTGTAATTGTAACAATTATTTGAAGAATGTTTGTCCATTACAGCATTCTATTCTTTTATTATCATTTAGGCGGGGGCGACTAAATATTGTTTATTTACACTTACAAAATGTCTACAACCGATCCTGTTACTGTTTTATATATATAGTCGCCCCCGCGTCATTTGAAATCCCTCCAGGAACGTACGATGCAACATGGGCTCCTGGAGGGATTTCAAACAAATTTAGTATACGTATACATTACCATCTGAACAATTTAACCCTAAAAATGTTTTCGATCACTGAAATAAATTCCTGCCTACGCTCCTGTAAAGCAGTAAGAATTTTAGGGACTGATCATGGGGTAATGCCTCCCTGGAGCAACGACAGTTCCCCAGAAATCATACCTCTGATAGGTCCGGATGTGACACCAGTATTTGTGTATTACCACTCCTCACTCTAAGTGTATTGAAACTTAAGTCAAAGGAACTGTTCTGAAATCTTCACCGGTTCTCTCCTCTGAAACCGCATGCGAATGGGGCCAACCTTGGTCATATACCACATCTGGAATATTACCGTTTATGTCAGAGATCCCGAAAAATATATATTCGACACAAATAAAGGATGTTTTCAATTTTATTTTATTTTATTTTATTTATTTATTTGCCTGTCACCCTCCCACTCTGACCTCCATGCCAACCAAGGCTTAACTTGAACTTAAGCAACATCGACAACGTCACTATTCATCTGCGACCATGAAAACTAATACCATAACAATTTCGATATTAATATTGTTCATATTGAGTACTTTTACATGCCACTTCCCCCCTTATTACGGATGGCTTCACTGTCTCGCCCCCACAACTATGGAGCAATTTCAACAAACTTACGTATAGCTATAAACCACCATTTGTAAAATAAATGTGCGGGTGACCTTTTTCGGGGAGGAATTCATTAGCTACTTTTCCAATATCAATGTGGTGGCTTTTTTCTCCTTCCATGCTAAAGATTGCCGAAGAGCTCAACTGCATTTGCACCACTGTCCTATGAATATAGATTTTAATGGCATTTACTTTACTAAGTGCTTGCTTAGGTGTTACAGGAAAAGTGAGATTCTGTTATAAATGAGTAGGGGTCTAAACAAATACGGAAAACTATTAGCAATGACACTACTCGAAATGAGTTTTCGCAATATAATGGAACAGTATTTTATTCGAATGTGAAGGAAATCATTGCATAAATTGACCCTTCCCCTCCTTAGAAGTCTAAGCTACAATACGTATCTAATAATTTTGAATTAGAAATATATGCATCGAGTTTCATATCCTTAACTTTAAGGTCTCCTGAGTTAAGTAAATGAATAACCTTCCTGCTAACGAAAGAGTAAAGCTTTGGGCTTTAATGGTATCTGCAGTGTAATTATTAATTTCAGCAACCCCGAAAACTATTGAATAGACACTCATATCTTTCAATTAAGAATTATTAAATTTTCACCCCTCCCATTAAACCTCCATGCCGATAATGCTAAACTTTGATGTGAACGATATAGAAGGTTTCATAATTCATGTACTCAACAGCTATGGATTTAACATTAATATCGTTTATTTTTGCATGTTCCTGTGTCTCCAGGGGCGCCCATTAAGGGAGTAAGAGGGGGCGATTGTCCCCTCTAGAGGAAATTGTACTTTGCAAGAACGAAAACCCAAAAATTGTTTGAATATTTACCCCAAAATTTGCAACTATATTTGAAATGTCGCTAATACTTGCCCCCTTTGAAAACCACAATATGGGCGCCCTTGTGTGTCTCTCATGATAGAGCTAGAGATGATACGGGTTTCGATTCCCGGCAGGAGTCGTGTGGTTCGGGTTCCATGTTAAGTCGTAGATGCACATCTTGTATAGAAAATGAAATCTCTAAGTTTTACGTCCCAAGGTTATGCCGGTTAGGCTAAAGGAGACGGTGATTATGAGAAATGAGTGAAATGGTGGAATGAAGAAAGTGGGAGGAAACGGGAGAACCCCGAGAAAACCCACCCACACGGTGTTTGTCCACCATAAAGTTCACTTGGCGGAGGCTGGGATCGAACCCCGGACCCCAAGCACCAGAGGTGAACGCTCTACCACTGACATCTTGTATAGAGTCACAGCTGAAAGACACGCTGAACTCTATATCACCTCACCTCGTGAGATATTCTATTTTTGCATAATTTCTAAACCACTTTTCTTTCTTTGAATCTCCTCCTTCCTCTTAGGACACGCATAGGTTCAAACCGAATCTTTCTTCACGGTTGGAGGACGCAAGGCTACTGTACCATGCGCGTACAACCCTTATGAGTTGCGCAGTTTGAGTAGCACGTACGAATAAACCACGCTTACATTTATTATATATGATTAATAAAATCTCATATTAGGACTAACTTCGTACACCAAACTTTTAACAATGCGACTTTTTAAATTCTGTTCATCATCATCATCATGATCATCTTCTTCTTCTTCTTCTTCTTCTTTATTATTATTATTAATATTATTAATTATTATTATTATTATTATTATTATTATTATTATTATTATTATTATTATTATTATTATTATTATTGTTATTGCAATAGCTATATGAAGCAATTATCTCGGCCAATTTCGTTAATACACACCATTCAGCAACCGGTAGTTGTAGAAATCAGGCTTTTGCGACAGCAATTGTTAGCTTAGTCGGTAGAGCGCAGACTTATGGATTCAAGGGTTACGAGTTCGAATCTAGCCTAAGTCAAAAGATTTTTTTCTGATATAATTCTTGAGATGGAAATGTTTCTTTCTTCACCTTTATCTCGTAATTCTGAATAGAGATGTGAAAGAAAAAAGTATACTAGGATATAAGAAAAGAAAGATAAATTACATGATACCTTTTGCAATTTTTAACTATATTTTCACCTATCTAGGACGTTTCTAAAAAGTTCAGACTTCTAGACCTCCTTTTCGCTCTCTTACGTGTCCTTTAACTAATTTCTACAATTACTTATTGAGTCTAATTTACTTATAATTACTTATTGAGTAATTATACATATATTACAGATGTCTTATCTCTTTCTCTTTTCTCTACATCATGTCTTGAGATGAATGTTTTGACAATAGGTTACAGACACGATTTTACAAAATAATTCGATCTGCGATATCAGTGATACATATTGTGGTGTTTAACTTAACATATAAAACAATAAATAGAAAAACTGAGAATACGAATCTTTTCGTGCACTGATGCTTCAAATCGGTGTCTTTACTCCCTATACCTATGTTAATTCCCTAGTCAAAATAAAAACTCTTCAAAATTAATCAAAAATTATTATACAACCATCCCTTCCTTGGAGTACTGCGCGGTCACATACCCGTCACCGCGATGTAAAGGCACTTATGGCGACGAGGATACTTTCAATTCAAAGATTTGTGTATAGTGTAATGTTTGAGTGTAGTTATCGGGTAAGTCAAACTCTGTCAGATCACACAAACGGCATTTCTGGTTATTGCATCACTGTTAACAATTTCAGGAAGGGAACACATACCTGCTGGATTGTCCTGTGTCGGCGATGATGATTCTGTCTTCCGTCCACTCTTTAGCTGCTCTATGGATCAGCGTCCGTCTAACTTCAGTAATGATATATCCAGAGACCTTGTCTGTCATTTGGAAGTACTCGCTGTTACTTGGACTCCAGAGAATATTCGATGATCATGGACTATAGAAGTCCGAAGTCGGATCTAGCTCTCTCTCCGCTATTAACTGCCAACTCTTCTCAACTACTCCTTTCTACTACCTTCAACTGCCTTCAACTGCCTCGAGTTCCCCCAATCTCTGGGTTTTTGTTCTCTTTCCAATTGTTGAAATCTCCCGCATCATCTCTCGTCATCCTCGTGTTTCCCCATCTGATTGATGAAACCTCTCAGTTTCTTCATTGTCTCTCAATGATCGAAATCCCCAGAATGCCTGTGTCTGCAATGCCGACAGTTTTGACATACCCAAAAATTATGTAGATGTTAACAAAATTTTACAGTCTTTCCTGACATCAAGTTTTCCCAATTCTCTCAAGTAAATTACAACATTTGTCAATTCGGGTCTTTAACGTTATTTAATCAATACATAACCATAAACAAAAGCACAACACAACGTGCTTTTGTAATGTCTGTCTCTCTGTAGCATTTCTTAATTTTATTCCATTAATCTGAAACAATGTGTAAGTTCTGAATTCTAACAAAACATAAATCTAATTAATTTAAAATGAAAATAAAATATAATAAAATAACTATTCAAAATACACTCTGGGCCACAATATTATATATATATATATATATATATATATATATATATATATATGTGTGTGTGTGTGTGTGTGTGTGTTCCCAGTTTGCGGGGATAAATTTGGATTTAAACTATGTCACAGTTCACCTCATCGACCCAAAAAGTATGGATTCGACACTCATGTCGGATATTTTGAACCAGATATATATATCCCCTTCACTCTCCCCTCCCCTGATTTTTTTATTTAAACAGCATCGGAAGAGTTTCTTTTCATCTCAGCAACCAGGAAAACTATGGATTTGACATTAATGTCGGTCTTTCCTGATCATTTTATGTAACTCCCCTCCCTTTCCCCAAAGTTGCAGTGCTGAATTTGAATTTAAGCTTCATTGGGTATGGCACTGTTCATCTCAGCAACTTCGAAAACTATGAGTTCGACACTAAGATTGATAATTCTCAATATATATCCGCACTTCCTTTTCCCAAGTTGCACTTTCAAAGTGAAACGGTAAAATTCATTACTAGTAAAACTAGCCTAATACAAAGATTTTTGTTATTTTCCCAATTTTTCCGGAAAGAAATCGAAAAAAACTGCTTTTTAGCAGCCTGTTAAAAATTTCCGGAAACTTTACAACATTTGTCTTAACACAAACGACCTCTAGGGTCCTGCAGAAACTGAAGAATCATTCCGGGTACACTTTGATACTTCAGGAAGCAAATAGGATCCCAACAACAGGAGCAAATTCCTACACAAACAACTATGAGCCACAAATTCTAACCAAAATAAATATTAAACGGTGCACGTAACAATTGTACTAATACATAAAAATAGGCTTAGGGATCCGGGGTCTACAGAACGAATTTGACGTTTAAAGTTACGTATCTGTAAACATTGTATGCAAATTGCAATAATCAAGACTAACAATATAATTGGGATCACTGTCAAGTAACAGGTATGCAAAGCATCAAAATGTTTAACGATAGATTCTGTGTGAGCTACTTTTAAATTCTGCAATTTTGTGTCTAACTCAGTGAGGGTTTTAATTGATGTAGAGGAGTTTAGATGGGGTAAAGAAAAATTTAAATTAATGTTTACATTTTCGTTTACTATGTGTATTGTTTTTCGTGCATATAAAACCATATTTTGAATAACGACAGTTTCGAAATCAGCATAAGCTATAAATTGAGTCAAATGATTACGGAACTAAATAGGTGTAGTACGTAAAATATTGTGAGATGTCCTTGAAGTTATGTAACCTGGTACTAACGACAAAAAAAGCAAATCTGCAGGCGTATACAAAATAACAAATTTAGCATCTGTAGGGATAATTTCCAGGTTGCAAAGCGTTAAATTACGACTGAAGTATATATCTGTAAGACATTTTGATCTATTGTTTGTGTGCAAACCTGACGTTTCACAAAAGTAGAGGACTTTTTTTCCAAACACACTATTGATTATCTATTTCCACTAGTGCTCTCAAACGGGTCGGGTTGACCCGACCCGACCCGTGACCCGACCCGACCCGAGTCGGGTCGGGTCAGCTCGGGTCGGGTTACGGGTCGGGTCGGGTCAGGTCAGCTCGGGTCGGGTTGTCGGGTCGGGTCAGTCGGGTCAGCTCGGGTCGGGTTATCGGGTCGGGTCACTCGGGTCGGGTTGTCGGGTCGGGTCAGTCGGGTCAACTCGGGTCGGGTTGTCGGGTCGGGTTATTCGGGTCGGGTTGTCGGGTCGGGTCAATCGGGTCAGGTCGGGTCGGGTTGTCGGGTCGGGTCAATCGGGTCAACTCGGGTCGGGTTATCGGGTCGGGTCAGTCGGGTCGGGTTGTCGGGTCAGTCGGGTCGGGTTGTCGGGTCGGGTCAGTCGGGTCAGTTCACTTTGGTCAACTAAGTTTAGGTTGAGCTTAAACTCGGCTGGAGTCGAAAACTGCTGTTTTACACTACCTGCGTAATTAAAAATAGCAATTTTCAATTGATTTTAAAGAACCCATAAATGTATTTTGAACACTTGCAGCTAGTGTTTTTATGGTAAATGCTTATTTTTGTACTTGTGTGTACTTTAATTTTTAAATGTGGAAGATTGATTTTACCAATCGACTGTAATATTAATATCTACGCCAATATGGAGTCTGGATTTAGAACAAAACTAGAAGTTGTTTAAGCAAGGGCAAAAGAAAGATTGGATATGGACGACCAAGTCCAAGCAGGGCCGCGGTAGCTCAGTGGTAGAGAATTCATCTCTGGTGCATGGTGTCCATGGTTCGATCCCAGCTTGTGTTAAGTAGGCTTTGTGGTGGAGAAACGCCGTGTAGTGGGTTTTCTCGGGGATCTCCTGTTTCCTCCCACTTTCTTCATTCCACCATTTCATTCATTTCTCATGGTCACCATATCCCTTAGCCTCGAAGCAGAATCGAGGGACCTTAAACTCAGGGCTGTAGCTAAGGGGGGGCCATCGGGTCCAGGCCCCCCAAATGGTTTCCTGTCCCCCCCCAAATGACCAGCTTTAAAAACATCATAGTAAAATTATCTGGCTTCCTTCATTTAAAAGTAACAAAGTTATTGACAAATAATAATATACGGTAAAATAGTATGGAGAAATAT
Source organism: Thermobia domestica (assembly GCF_964235325.1). Taxonomy (NCBI): domain Eukaryota; kingdom Metazoa; phylum Arthropoda; class Insecta; order Zygentoma; family Lepismatidae; genus Thermobia; species Thermobia domestica. The sequence continues at coordinate 91,600,790 of NC_137465.1, forward strand.
TGTTTTTCCATACCGATCGAAAAATAGGATACATTTTTGTGACAGCAGATTACACAATTTACTGCGATTTATATTTGACAGTTTAAAGACAAACATTTTAACGAGGTACTATAAATACAGCCATAAAACAAAGGTACTAAACTGATTTGTAAGTACATTATATTTTTATATGCTTTAACAAGTATTTTAAAAGACAGAGAATGGAAAATTTGGTGAGAAACAATGTTTTTATTCAGTTTGGATTTCATTCGCTCTCTTTTATTTCTACTCAGTGTAATAAAATAATTGTTTTTTTTAGTCACGAATAATAAATAAATATTTTTGTAAGGAACCCATAAAGAAATTAAGTGAAATTTAAAGAAAATCAATCTTGTGTACATAGGTTCTGTATACAAGGTCTTAAATTTAAATAAAAAGGTAACCAAGAAAAGTTTTGTTGCTTTTTCACCCACCACCTTCGAACATCGATACGTCACCTAACCTGGAAGATCAAAAATAGTCCCCATCAGCATCGACGACCTTCTGAAAACGTTCCTGAAGGCCATGGAATTCATCGCGGTAGAAGTTGGTGGTCCGTGAAACGAAGAAGGTATCAGGTGCATTTTGGACTTTTACTAGGGATTTGAATTGGCGGCCTCTAAGGTGATTGTCCAAAGAATGGAACAGGTAATAATCGGACGGTGCAATACCCGGGGAATATAGTGGTTGCAATATTGTTTCCCATCCAAGGCGGAGAATGGTGTCCTGAGTCATCCTAGCCACGTGGGACTTAGCGTTGTCCCGTAAACCAGGACCCATTTGCAATTTAGAAGTGATGGCTCCAGAGTTTTGAGTTTTTGTTGAGCACAGCTCAACTGCTGACACTACACAGTTGCATTGATACTCTGACCAGCTGGTAGCAGTTCCCGATGCACGATGCACCAAACACACAGAAGGACCTTCTTCTGGTACAGTGCTGGTTTCGGCTGTTTTGAAGTCGGTTCATGGGATGCTAACCAATGATGACGGCGCCGTGGAGCTTCGTATAGGACCCACTTTTTAGCACATGTCAACGCCCTGTCCAGAAATGGCTCCGAAACAGTAAATAAACCCATGCGACTGCCGCGTTGCCTTCTGGCCCGGGGTCAAAACATGTGAGACCCAACTTGTAGTGCTTCCCAACTTGATGGATGTGCTGCCGAATGGTTTCTCCACACACTGAATTGTAGTCCCAGTTCCTCTTTGTACGTACATGTGTTGGTATTCTGGCATGTGGTGTTTTCGGGTGTTTGGTCATCGTCCTTAAACTTGTTAAACCATCGCTGCACTGTCCGCGTCGTCACGACACCCTCAACAAAGGCCTGGCATATTTTCTGTCCCGCTACAGCGGCGTTTGACCTCCATTTGAACTCGTTCAGCATACATGCTCTTATGACGCTCTGTGGATGTCCCATGTTCCCTCTGTCTTTACGCAAGTTCACTGTGTATCTGAATTGCCACAACCAGGTAGTATGTTGGATATACCCACACCAACAACTGACCTTCGCCTTATCTCCACTCGCATTTAACTCACGATGTGAGGTCCAATTGAACACAGACCTCCACGAAAAGGGACAGAACTTTCTGGTTATTTTTATAGTTATGCACAAAAGTATAGCGTTTGGTCCCGGGCAGTAGTTCTTGATTAAGCATAATAAAAACTATCTTGAATATAATTCATGGATAATAATAATAATAATAATAATAATAATAATAATAATAATAGTAATAGTAATAGTAATAATAAATAAGATAAAATTGTGTTTTTAGTTTTCCAGAACGAAACCAAAATTTTCCTTTCTTTTAGGCCTGAAAAACACTAGCAGCAACACATTTTTTGCTTTGTACATTGTAGCCGCCCCCCCCCCTCAAAAACGACGGGCCCTTCCTACACGAACCTGCTGGCTACACCCCTGCTTAAAGTGAATATTTCATTTTATTTCACCAAGCCCAAGGACATCGATACAAGAACAAGATAAAGATTGGATATGCAAGACGAATTGCATAGTAATCTTGCTCCTGGCCTTGTTTTGGTGATCACCAAGTAGCGATGAGCGTATTTTCTAGCTTTCCGTATAGTATGAAATACCATAATCAAAATCACACTTGGTCTTCATTTGTACCGATGAGGTGAGCATTCTTGGCTCTTGTATAGCATGAAAGATCACCAAGACTACGAAATGCAGGACCAAGACTTGACTGCAAGACAAAGAATAAGACGCAGTATTGATGACCAAGACCTAGGGAGCGAATTGTTTGAATTTCATTTGTTGGGCTGAAAGAGATGAAATAAAATTAGTACTTTATAATTAAATATCAACCTGTATTTCGTCACATAGAACTAAAGAAAAAAAATAAAAATAAATAAATAAAATAAAAATAAAAATAAATTTCTCCCACGTCGGACATTGGTATCAGTTATAAAAAGAAATAACCAAACCTCAAAAGTGCCAAATATTCATTAAGATGCATATACAAATCCCCGCTTGATCTAGCTAGTGGTTAACGTGTAAGACTTCGGTACATGTGGTCCGGGTTCAATTCCCAATGGGAGTGCATTTTGGTGTTCACCCAGTGTTGTGACCATAGTGCTCTCAAACGGATCGGGTTGACCCGACCCGACCCGTGACCCGACCCGACCCGACTCGGATCGGGTCAGCTCGGGTCGGGTCAGGTCAACTCGGGTCGGGTCAGTCGGATCAGCTCGGGTCGGGTTATCGGGTCGGGTCACTCGGGTCGGGTTATCGGGTCGGGTCAGTCGGGTCAGGTCGGGTCGGGTTGTCGGGTAGGGTTATTCGGGTCGGGTTGTCGGGTCGGGTCAATCGGGTCAGGTCGGGTCGGGTTGTCGGGTCGGGTTATTCGGGTCGGGTTGTCGGGTCGGGTCAATCGGGTCAACTCGGGTCGGGTTATCGGGTCGGGTCACTCGGGTCGGGTTATCGGGTCGGGTCAGTCGGGTCAGATCGGGTCGGGTTGTCGGGTCGGGTCAATCAGGTCGGATCACGGTTCGGGTCAGTCGGGTCGGGTCGGGTCATCGGGTCGGGTCAGTCAATTCGGGTCACGGGTCGGGTCGGGTCGGTCTTCAACCCGACCCGACCCGACCCGTTGAGAGCACTAATTTCCACAAAATGATAATCGGATAAATAGGCCTCTTTAGGTAACAAATACCTAAGAATTTTTTGTCGTTAAAATACCTAGGTTATCGATTTTATAACGCTGAGAAATTTTGTCTGGTGTAACCACAGGTGTCTTTAATATTGAGTCGATGTTCCAAGAGTCAAAATTGAAATTTATGAGAAAAACTGAAGGAACCGTATAGAATAAATCAACATCGTGAAGGAAAAGAGTATCTTTGAGTACAGCATGGCTCTTAACCAAAGAAAGTATCTGAACTGAATTCAGTATTTGGTAGGTTAACTGATTCTGTTAAATATCTGTTAGCATCTCTGCAAACTTACGTCGAATTCATAGTAATTCTGAATAATCCATAGGCGTCTTTCTTTCGTAATCACATCAGGAAAGAGTTCCGAAGTCTCATTCTAAATCTGAAGTACGGCATGCTTAACTGCGGGAACCACAACTCGTACTATTTTCATCTCATGAGCTCTCTTAATATTATATATTTCAGATTTCAAATAGATATCATGTTCCTGATGAGTATTGAGTGATTACTTTATACGTTGCGTTTCAGCAAAATTATAGGAGAAAAATCCAAAAGAGAAAATTCCTAACAACTATGAAACTATTGTACGTGCAGAACGATGCTGGTGCATACAGTGTACAGAATTATTAGAATACTGGAATGCACAAAGTATGACGGATTGCAATCTAGCGTAAAACTTACGTTCCATTGTAACCATATCATTAAAAGTGTTTGTTTTGTTCTGACATGAGGTGGTATTTAAATTTTTAAGGTGTAAATTCAAATGTATAAGTAATATAGTATAGACAGTATCTGTGGTATGCACAGCGTACTCCGCATGCGAAGTGGCTATGACTAGTTTTTCCAATGTAGCTTGTTTCCGATGATCTATGTCCCATTCAGACGTAATGCATACCACTTGCACTGGAAAGAAAATTAATATCCAAAACATCTGAAAGGATGGAAAAAATAACCTTGTTTCAGCAACAACTCTTTGTAGAATTTATACTTATTATCATTTAGAGTTGTCATTTATTAACATGAGACAAATTCTCTGCTTCCAGGTATGTCATCTCAAATTGGTGAAGGTAAACAAAGGACAAAACCACAAAGCAAAAGAAAAAGAAATTTTAGTAAGATTCTTTGGTGTCTTGGATACGTGGTCTTAAGTTACATGTTATTTTTTTTTCTTTGCTTCTGTCACATTACAGCAGGATGACTATACACAGCACGTCCGTAACATACAAGTACTAACGTAGGTCGTAAACCCCTGTTAGGCCAGTAACAACTTAACCAAAAAATAACTAAAATATGTATTCTTTTTCAGGTCTATTTCGGGAAATAAACATGCATTCGTCTTTCATAAATTCGTTGGTTTTCTCTGTCAAATTGACGAAATACTATTACATCCACCAATTCCAAGTTTTCTTCCAAAAAGTTTCGTATTCAGTCTAAAGCGATACGACACGCTTCTTCCTTAGGGAAAAGAAAAACGCCTGTTGCGATATTCGGGAATGCTGTAGATCTAAATCCATACCTCAGCGCTTGGCTTAGGGTTTTCTCATAACAGGCCTGTAACTTCTTCGGATTCTTGTCGGGCGGAGCACTGGCGTGTATGGCATATGATGCTGGAAAGTTGTAAGTGTCCGTGATGCAAACATCTCCAACTTATAAATGTCCAATCTTCCTGCAATCTTGAAGTAGTTCTGATCCACCAACCTGATGAATTGTGAGGTCAACACCTCCTCGTCGCTGCAATGATGTATTAGTATTATTTATAGTGCAATCTCCAGAAAGCGATGTAATGCTTCAAAATATAGTGCAACCTTTTTATTAATCTCATGGTTGACTGAAAATTCCTGACACACTTAGTCCTTTGAAGAAGATGTGGGGGGACTCATGTCATCCCAAGTTGGTAGTCTATCATGGAGACCATGTTTCGGATAAGGATACAGTCTGGAGGATTGTCTTCACAAAGATTCGGTTCTTCAATGAGGAACTGGGCCAGATCATGATCGACCGCTGGTAACTCCGGGTTCTTGGCACCTTCCCCTAGCACAGTGGGGGAAGAGATATCTAACTTGTGAATGTCCTTCTCACCATCCCTCCCTGGGGGTAATACTTCTTCAAATGGTCTATGGCAAAAGAATGGACCTTAATTTGACCATGACGAGTCCGGAGCTTTACATAATAAGTATTATCATGTTTTCTTCCTTGAATCACTCCTGGACTAAAATATCTCTTTGAAAAGACCTTACAATTTCCTTTCTTATTTGTCGAATTAAAAATCCAAACCAAATATCTGTGGCGAAATAATATTTTGACGCAGAAGAAAATCCAGCTGTTCCTTGACTACATCTCGGAGATGCTAAAGCATTGAATACGGAGCCTTGTTCACTGGCGTCTCATCGGATAACTTAATCTCGTGTTCAAAGCCTCTCGCAACACTCAAATCTGTGTCAGACCAAGAGAACGCATCCGCGAAGGAGCGCATGAGATCGTAGAACTTTTCCTTGTCCTCCGGAGGAATACCCCGGTTGACATCCGCTCGAGTAGGATCACACATCCTCTGAGATTCTGCTAACTATTCAGGTGTTGGGTTGTACTCTTCAAAAGTGTTAGGAACGATTGCAACTGAATCATCGGGCACCTCTTCAAACTCTTCTGCTATGCCAAGAGCTGTTCTCATCCGCAATTTTACTGGACGTGTAGTGGGATTCATCACAAACACAACCGGCGTCTCATTATTCAGCAGAAATCGTGGGATGAAGACTCCCAATAACTCCTCAGTTCGCTGAGAATGCGACAACTATTTCTACAATTTTTCCCCAGTATTGTGTAGCGAATTTCGAAGACACACCAAAGTATGATTTCGAGGTGTTAACACTGTAGTTTCGGAAACTCTAAATACAGGCGTGGAACAGCTTACAATTTTGCTCGTGAGAACTTTCGGCAAATGCACCTCTAAATTTCGCCTAGGCAATGCACGAGATGGTTAACGTCCAAAATGTATTATGATCATACTTTTTTTTTTTAGCTCAGGCCCGTCTTTCAGATCCGGCATCTGAAACTTTTGACCGGAACGGGTTATCATTACTGCCATATATTTGTTTTCTTATCTTTATTGGATATCCATGTTTGAAAGAAAAAAGGTGAAAAGGAAAAGGGAAAGGGGAAAGAACAAAAGAACCACGGCACAAGAACAAAACAAACAAAAAAACAAAGAAACGAACAAGAATAAACTATGAAGAAAGAAAAAAATAACAACAATTTTCTTGCAAAGTGCTACTCAGCTTAAATCTATCTGCACCTATCCTGAACTATACTACTTAGTATTTCAGTTCCTGATCCAACAACTGTAATAGTATGGAATACGATATAAAATATTTAAATAATACATTGTATTGTTATTAGTTCTTATTTACTTATCTATCTATATTACCTAACTAATCTGCTCTTCTATTTTGCTGTTATTTGTTTATTTTTATATTTTATTTCCCTGTAGTTCTTAACCATTTAATTCCTACTGATGGATTTCTTTTCTTAATTATTAAGATGTTTTTTTAAGATTGTAGTCTTATTATGTTTTTAGTTACCTAGTTTCTAATTTTTATTTTTTATATTACAATTATATTTCCTATTCATATTGAATGGTTTATTATATTATTTATTATCATGTATTAATACATTTATTAGTTAGGTTACTAATTTTATATTTCTTTATTAATTATTTAAATTGTTATATTACTTAGTTAAGTTTTATTTAATGATGTGTTGCTTCATCTTCTATCTTCGGTTTTCACCGTATGAGAATGGTTCCTCTCCCGTATGCTTTATGGTTATTTACCAAACTGCACTCCTCTTCACTTTTCACAACAAAACAGATCACTATGGTTTTTCACTGTATGATTGGTTCTCTCCTGTGGTCACGGAACACATTTACACTAACATTTCACTTCACTAATAACTTACACTCTTATATGACCTAAATTTAATGGTTATTCATGAAGTATTGTGTGAGTGTTCAAAGTTTCGTGTCTATGCCATATCGCAGTCTTGTATGTGCTGATTTGAGGTCCAAGTCCCACTCAGAGCACTTAGTGTGGAACCTGGTCCGTTGTGTCCTTCCGCCCACACACCCAGGCTGGGACCGTCATTTCGGCCGAGATCGACTGAAGCGGTCACTAAGTTCACTATCTCTGAGACACTCCCCTTCACTTATCGTCCATGACACAATGAGGTACACCCAAAAACCCGAAACCCGAAAACCCTGAAACCACGAACACAAAAGCACACATACGACGCACACACACAAGTCCATACGCATCCGGAGTTTCATCCGGTGTAAACCGGGGATGCGATGATCCACTCGCTCCTCTCACCCGGAGGGGCACGGAATACCAGTGCCATCCTGAAGATTTTCTTCGGTCCGGAAGATTTCATTCATTCAAGAACACTCAAAGACACATCCACTCTAATTCTATTTACATTTATGCAATGCTTATTCGTTTTCATTGTAATAAGTTCTTCTTCTTATTTCAGAATAGCTGTTTGCTATTCGTTTTAAGATGTTAAAGTCATTTTCGTTTTCGATTATTTGTATTAGATGTTTACGTCTGATATTTTCCCTCTCTGGTATTACATCTTCTGTCAGAGGGCACCAAAAATGTGGTGCTCCGGTGTTCCAATTCTCTTTGGCCTTTATTCTATACAGGTAAGTTTCATAGGGGCCGTGCCCACTTAGAAAGTGAATGACACCTGGACTTGAATCTAGATGTTTTAACTTTTTCCTTTTATTAATTGTTGGAATAATATCCCATAATCTTCTTGATTTGTTTGAGTTTTTCCATTCTAAGTTCCATATTTCTTCTATAATTTCTTCGATCTCCTTCTTTGTTATTACTGCCTTGCCAAGAAGATCTATTAGCTTTTCGTTTTCTTTATTTTTTAGCCACTAGAATGCTGCTCTTTGTAGTATTACCAGATGTAGTGGTTTTATATGTAGTAGTATACATAATGCTTCATTTGGTACTGTGTTAAAGGCTCCAGTTAGTCTTATAAGTAAATTTCTTTGAGGTCTATTTATGGAATCTCTAATTTTTTTGTTCTCGAAAATTCAATGTACCCATAGACTTGAAGCGTATGCCATAGTCCCATAGTCGCACATAGTATTGTATCATGGTATAGCTTTAATATTTTATTTGGTAACTTGTATGTATTTTTGCCAATTGTCATTAGTTGGTTGGCAATTTTGTTACTTTTTTCAACTATATATTGTACACCTTGTCTCAAAAAGGTTGAGCGCATTCTTTATTGGTGTTTTGAGGCAAAAATTTTCTAAGTCCAGCTTCGGGTATCTTCGGAAAAAAGTAAACCAGGTTCGAACCTCCAAGCCAGCCTTTGCAATCGGGAAAAAGTTTGCAGATGTGTTTTTCTTCTATTAAATATAATAAGACGTTACCAAGTGTAGAAAAAAAGCAACATTGATTGAAATACTTAATGATACAATATTTCGAAACCTTGTATTAATGTCAGCACATTCTTGTTTGTCATTTAGCTCTCCATACGTAATGGAAGATTTAGATACGTTAAAGAATCTTTCCATATGTAAAAGAATGCTCAAAGCTAAGACATAGAACATAATTATCGCCTGAGTGCTAAAATAAAAGTCAAAGTAGAAAAAACAGCGTTTGTACTGGATATGAATGTCATAATTATCTTGAGAAACGTTATATATGTTTCGCTAGAAACATGTTTCCGTGAATCCTTGTGTTAGCTCACTGGTAAGGTGTCGGATTTCAAATATTAAGGTTACGAGTTCGATTCCCATCTGGGTCAGTGATTTTTTAATGAAATTGTATTTTCCGCAATGCATGAAAAATTATATAAAATAATTACATTAAAATACCTCAGTTGTATATATATCACATAATCATTGCAGAACATAGTAATTATTATGTTTAAAATATAACATCTGAGATAGGTAGGTGTTCACAGTAGGTCGGTATTATATATGAGAATGTTAAACACAAGTTAGGAAAATCGTTCAATAGCAATAAATAAATTATGTAGTGTATTTATTTGCAGTTATTTGTCATACAGATGTAACTTCTCAATATTCTGATTACAGCATGTTTTTACATTCGTGAAATACAGTATATTCCTACGGATATAGAAAGTGTATAAACAGAGTATCCAAAGTCGGATCCTGCTTGAAGACACATAATTTTTCCCGATCCCCTTAACGCCACGGGAAGAAACACAAATTCTCTTTAGAACGGAATGTCGCTACTTTAGAACGGAGAGTCTCATTCGAATACGTTGAATATGCTTTTGTGTATATTCATATCTCTCTCTCTCTCTCTCTCTCTCTCTCTCTCTCGCTTTGTTTATGTGTGTGTGTGTATGTTGCGGAATATCCCAAGTTGAATACACCATTTGCAAAGTATATGAGCATCATTGTCATCGAATACGAGAAATTGAAAATCGTGTTTGGGTTGCGTGTTCATGTTAGCTCACTGGTAGAGTACGGACTTCGTAATGAAGAGGTCTTGAGTTCGAAGCCTGCAGCGATTTATCGTTGTTTCTTTTTCTGTTAGTAGAATTGCACTGAAATCGGATACAAGGAGTGGTTTAGTTCTAGAAATATTTTCAGAAGTTTTTAGGTAGCCCTGAAAAGGGCTGTTTTCGGGAGTTAAGGCGGGGACATTAATATTGTGTCCAAGGCCGTTCTGAATTTATTACACGCTCCATTCTGAGCATGGAATCTCTTAAATGGGTGACAAATCTATCTCCTTCCCCTACCTCCAGCCATGCTCCGGAAACAAGATGCCACAGGTCATCCTGAGTTCTTGGTGGATCTGCCTCAGGCCAACTGTCCCTTAGAGTACGTTTCACTTCTGCCCACATATTTTCTATGGGATTGAGGTCTGCTCCACGAGGCGGCCAGTCAATTAAATCAATCTCAGGCTGCCCTGCGAACCATTCCTGAACCACACGGGATGTATGTATTGGCGACTGGTCTTGCTGGAACTGAATTACACCATCAGGCTGAAATACTCGTACAGATGGCACCATGATATTACTTATAATGTCTAAGTACTGAGCACTGTCCAGATGGCCTTCAATTCTGTGAAGCTGTCCTGCTCCGCGACTGGAAATCCATCCCCAACATGAAATAGATACATGGCCACTGCGATTGCAAGCAGCCACATATCCAGGGTCATATCGGGTGCCTCTCGGACGATACACAAAACGGCGTCCCTCATTTGATGTTGTGAATATGGATTCATCTGAGAAAACTACGTTTTCCCAATTGCGACCCACATTCGCCTGTGCAAACGCGAGACGGTAAATTTTGTGGTCGTCTGAGAGTTTTTCCTTCACGGCAGCAACACAGCCACGTAACCCAGCATGACGAAGCCTTCGCAGAGCTGTATGCTTACTACCAGGAAAGAGAGAAGCTTCCCTTAGCTGTCTAGACGTCCTTAGTAGGTCTAACCGGGCTTCGTTTACTAATCTCGCATCTTCGGCTTCGGTTGACACATGCGGACGACCAGAAGATCGTAAATTACCAGTCTGACCTGTAGCACCATATTTCCGAATTCATCGCCTTCCTGTAGAGGCCGGGACACCTACTCGCCTGCTAGCTGCAGTTGCAGAATAGCCTTCCAACTCCCATAAAGCAATTACTGCTGTACGTCTATCCATAGTTACCAATGTTCTGAGCTGTGAGCAGGAAGCAATAGGTAAAAGCTAGTACCTGACGTGTGATTGGTTACTTGCACGACACGCCTAATGTGGGGAACGACTTGGTCAACGACTCGCAAAAGAAATCTGAAAATGGTGCTCCGTAATAATAATAATATTAAAAACAGTTTTTATAAAGGAATATTAATACATACGAAAAGCTGTTTAAAGAATAAATTGTTATACTGACTTTATACGTATAAAAACATATACCATATACCAAACAGATTGAGCGATATGATGATAGCTGTTTTGAGACGAACACTTTTGAAGTCCAACTTTGAGTATCTTCGGAAAACAGTAAACTAAAGCTGCTGGTTCGAACCTCCAAGCCAACCTTAGCAATCGGGAAAAAATGTAGAGATATGTTTTCCTTCTGTTAAATATAATAAGACATGTTGAAATGGTATTAAGTGTAGAAAAAAGAACATTGATTGAAATACTTAATGATACAATATTTCGAAACTATGTATTCACATTCTTGTTTCGTCATTGTGATTTACATACGGAAAAGAGCATTTACGTATGAGCTCAGTTATATTTCAGAAGCAGATTCCGAAAAGCGGTAATGTTAGCTCAGTGGTACACCCCGAGCGTTTAAATCGTGAGCTCAATACCCGTTCAGGTGAGATTCTTTTATGATATTCTACTTTCCTCAATGCATGAAAATTATGTAAAATAGTTACATTACAATTCATCAGTTGTATATATATATATATATATATATATATATATATATATATATATATATATATATATATCAGTTGAATGTATATATTCATATCATTTCACGACATAATTAATACTGATCTTTAAAATATAACATCTGAGATATTGACAGAACGTCGGTATGTTATATGTGAATATTAAATACAAATTAAGAAAATCGTGTAATAGCAATAAATAAGTTATGTAATGTATTTATTTGCAGCTATTTTCATACGCAGGTAACTTCTCAATATTCGCATTACAGCATTTAGGTAGAGCATATCGAAAATCGGATCGTGGTTCAAGACAAAAAACTAGCTAGCCCCAAACTGTCACGTAAGAAATTTACGAATCGCAAAAGTAAAGTGAAGAGATTGAGAGTGGTAATACCTTAATCGCTCTCTCTCAACCCTCTCTTATCTGTATTTACACATATAAATGTGTATGTATGTATGTTCCAACATAAATCATGTATTCCTAGAGCAGGGTTTCTCAACCTGGGAGTCGCGGCCCCTAGGGAGTCGCGAAGATAAGCGGAAGAGATAAATATAGTTAGAATCTAATACCGGAAATTATTTTTAAATATTATTTTGAAATTTGTTCTGATAGGCATACTTTTATTTTTATACATAGGCTTACAGTAAAGCACAATAAAAAATAAGTCTACTGAACATTTTCAAAAGGTGCAGAGTTGTTTAAAAATGAATTTAAATGAAAGGGGTATGATATGAAACTAATGAGAATTGTATATAGAAATGCTAGAAAAATACAGAAGGAACAAAACCTGCACATTGAAATACAATTAAAATTGAAACCTAATGAGATACCTAAGCATGGTGTAATTCATTAGTACAGCAATGCCCGGTTCAATCTTCGTGACGAACATTATCAAGCCATTTTGTACTGATAAGCGATTTCTTGTCTTTGTTTTAATGTTTACCATGAAATAAAACACACACACACACACACTTTCGCACAGGTACGAAATAGCAAATGGAATTATTACTTTTAAAGCAGCAGATCCAGACCAGGATATTCTTTTCTCCTCATCAGGCAGAACTTGTCCAAGTCTTCGTTACAGAAAACCAGTTGCAAAGACTTGTCGCATGATCGTTCGATTATTTGGTCAAGAAGTTGTGGGCTTAGATCAGATACGTTAATGACCTCTTCAATGAAGGAGTTTAACATCCATCTTGAACCAACACCTTCGTCGTTGAGAATATAGATATTACAGTTACTGAATCCACTGTCAGTGTCGGGCACCGAAAAAAGGGGGCACAAATTTCGGAGGAAGTGTGTTACTCATGTTAGGAAGGTGCATGTGCACATGTATAAAGTAGAAGGAAAAAGAAATAAAATGTGCTCAAAATCAAGGAAATGAAGGGTTTACTTTTGAAAATTGTATTGAGCTACGTGCCAACTATGGGGGCGCTTCGCAGTTAGTCTGTCGACCTCACTCATATGTACGGAGACATCGTCATATACTCTCGCCCCGGGCGCTGATTTTCCATGCCACGGCTCTGTTCACTATAAACAAGAAATGGATTCTACTATTATAGAAATAGGTATGTTAAAAATCCCATACAAGCTTATTATAAAACAGAAATTATAAAAGGGTCGCTGGCAAGACGATGTGATAAAAGGGGATCGTGACAGGAATTAGATTGAGAACCACTGGCCTAGAGTAATTTTAACCACATTTCTTATAGTCTGAAAAAGAGTGCTGTTGGGTTACCTATGGTGAATGGGAGGGGGATACATATAAAAGAATGATAGAAAATGATCGATATTACTGTCGAATTCATGGTTTTCGGGATCGCTTAGAGAAATAGTGTGACTTTCGATTTCGCTTAACTCCGATTAGCTCTCATTAGTTGGAATGGGCACGAGCGACTTTTCTTTGAAACTCGATTCGACTCGAAACAGACATCTTTGAGGTCTACTCTAGGACTCGGCGCGAAAAATTTCCTCCAACTCGACTCGGATTAGAGTCGAGTCGAACCAAAACGAGCCAAATCCTGTGTGTAGTCCTACCGAGACAATACATAGACAATATAATTATTCTATTATCAATTATGGTACTATTACTACAAATAATAATAATAATAATAATAATAATAATAATAATAATAATAATAATCATCATCATCATCATCATCATAACTCGGTAGTCATGAAGTCTACAAGGCAAAGACATCGTTCATTACTCTAAGCTGTAAGCGTCGGTGGACTACAGATGGTCAACTATTGACCTCTCGCCAAAAATTGGTGGTCCCGCAGTGACGATCAGCTGTGGCACCAGTTCCATTTTGAAAACTTTACTACCATTGGCAAAGACGCGATGAAACGCCAGCGAACCACAAAATTACTCTCCCAAAATATGTTAAATTGCCTATATCTGTGATTTGTTTATACTTAGGTGAGTCAAAAAAAAAAAACACTAAACAAATACCCCGGGGTGGACGCGAACTATCAATATTACGAGTACTAGGCACGTGTTCTTCTGACTTCCCCACGGAAACGATCATGAAAAGCTTGCTTGTTGAAGGATAAATCATTGAGGTCTTAATTTAGCCAATCAGACAAACCCCTACATCTCGAGTTCTAGGAGGTGGTACCGTGAACCATTTCAGATTTATTGCTTTCTGGTGGGGTACTATCTATGTGCAAAATTTGAGCATAATAGCCGACATACATCTTCGCTGCCTCTTCTCTTTAGTACAATTTTAACCAGAGATGGTGTGGGTCAATGAAAATTTGATCCACGACTCACCATGACCAACTATCACCCAACACCCAAATGACCCATTGACCCACTCTGACCCATCATCCATCGTGATCCACTCTGACCTATCACCAACTATGAACTACTCTGAACCATTGCGACCAACTCCGATCGACCAAAACCCATCGTCATCAACTCTGACCCATGATCCACATCCTTCTCTTCATTGACTAAAGAGGTTACACTTGTAATAAAACAAGACTATGAAATTATCACTTATCGGAGTTTGAATTTCTACCGTCAATGGCTCATTGCACCTCTCTATTACAATATTGGTGGATCTGACCTTTTAGATATACAATGGTAAAGTGTTTCTCATCTTCCGAATTAAAATGAATTTAAATTTATCATATATAATTATTTCTTTGTTGCCTTACAAACACATTTCAGTAGAAAATAGGATGAAATTTAAAAGTCTCAAATCAAGGAAAAGTAGACGAACGTAAAAAAGAAAGAAAAACTAATTTTCTATATAATTAAGCATGCCGTACTAATTGAAAATGCCCATGCAATTAAGTTCAGAATACCAACTTTATGGCTATTTTCTCTCAACTTTATGGCATGATTGCCTTATGTTCTGAACGCTCCATATATTAAACACCAGCTTCTGCAATTATAAATAGAAAGCAGTGGGTATAAAATTCGAAGAACTGTAGTTTTCATTACTCAATTTCTTTCTCAACTAATATCAAACGTTTTCGATTATTTTTACAAATCAACCCACTACCAGTTTCCAATATATAGAAAATGACCCCCCCCCGCTCATAAAAAAAATTAAAAAATGTCAGGACATATGCTGTTTATTTTTAATAAAGAGTTATATGCTGAATTTCAGCTCTTAGTTCAACGACTTGTGAGATACTCAATTTTTCGCAAAAATTCGGACTTCTACTCCCCCTACGGATATGTATTATAATTGTTAGGTTTGTTTATTTTTGGTACCTTCAGTGAAGCAAACTATTACTTTAATTAACTTCCCAAATCTACTAGAGTTTACAAATGAATTATACCATTTTCTTTTCACTGTCAACCTTTAATTGACTTACACCAATACACTCAATTAAACAGGAGCCTTTCTGAATCCCAAAAACTATAACAATAACTATGATCCCACTTGGCGTTACCATAAGCCGCTAAAATATCAAAAGCCACTCTTGGCTCATCAACCTACCATAACAGTGTCCACTCTCGCCTGTTCGACCTTATTATCAACAGCCACGCTTGGCTCATAAACCCTAAAATATCAATTGCCACACTGGCTCTAACTTTCCTTAACATAAAAAAGACTTCACCCACTTATATGGCTCCATTTCTATATCAACACGATTACACATTATTTATTTCTACATAGTAACATCCTTCATTTGTTGTTTCTATTTTCCAACACTTTGTCCGATTATTCAAAATCAAGACCATGTCCGGCTAACTAATATAACCTAATACTCTCCCTGTATTGCCAAAAACAAATTGTCAAAAGCACAGTCTCATCCCAATATTCTCCCGAGGATTACCGAAACAAAACAGTAAAAGAATTCAAGGTCTACATAACTACAACAAAAGATGATCTCTAATTCACGGCTAAACATACGCACTTTTGCTCTCGTCGTCCCCAATAACTACATATTTCTCCGCCCCTTCATCCCTAACTTAAAAATAAAACTTAATTCCAATATGCTTAATTACTGAATTTATTACAATTAAATACCACTCACTAGATGCTACAGCTACAACTACGTAACAAAAAATAACAAATGTGAAACATGTTCTGAATTATTTTTAGATTTCTAACGCTAATATTAAACATATTACAATAGTAAAAGAGGATTGTTCATGAAATAGTATATTTGCTCTTGATTTTTAACTTTTTTCATAAGGAAAAAATTAAGATATTATTCAAGTTTTAAACTTCGCACGCTGCAAATATGTTGCCCTCTAGGCAATGGGACTAAGGTGAAATGTGGACTAAGGTGGACTAATGGGAAATGCGGCACTGTTAGCGGCGCTGAAAACTTACGATTCGATTCTAATATCGGTTGACGACGATATTTTTATGTCGCTACGTAACCATCCTGCGTGCTAATGAGAGCTTAATTGGACTTGAATTGAAAGTAGAACTATTCATCTAAGCGACCACGAAACTATGGATTCGATACTAATTTCCACCCGTTTCTAGCAATTTTGATATGTATCCCGACAGTACTCTTTTCCAGACTCTAAGAAATATAGTTAAAATTGCTCTAGATATATCAGAATTATGTTGAAACACACACATACATCCACTTTTATATTCTGTATAAATAGAGAGTGAGCGAGCGAGCGAGAGAAAGCGACTCAAGACATCACCACTTCCACATTGCAAAAGCATATATCAGGAATTGACATAGGCGGAACTAGAAAGGATCCAGGGGGTGCCGGCTCCCCCTAGAAGCAAAGCTGGCCCTCCCTCAGAATTTTTATACTGGATGAAAATAATGTTATTAATTTACCTCAATTTACGCATAACAATTTTAATGATGCTTGCATTCGACATGTTTAATAGTGTCTATATTCGTCCGCCTATCGACTTTTTTTTTTAGATATGGGTCTCTGGTCTTGTGCCTGAATGTAATAAAATACCTGGACTAATGTGATAGTAGGCAGTATAGTGACCTCTCGACTTGAGCTGTATGCGACTTTTTTTTATTTGATAGCTTCATTAATGTAAATTTTTTTGTATTCTTTCAAGTAATTCACTTATTGACGTAGTAATTTTTTCTTGTTTATATATGTGTGATAAATCAGTCTTATTGTTATTATTTTATTTATAGCATACTGTAGTAATGTTTGAACAGTTACGATTCTCAGAGCAAATTATTAAGGTACACTAAAAAAACAGAAAGGAAAGAAAAAAAGAAGCCGAACTCTTGAACTGCTAAACTGAAGCAATTACGCATATAATACCCATCCAAAAGTCACTATTCAATATCGTTTGTTGCTTTTCCTCCTTCTTCTTAGTATTAGTATTATTTATGAACTGAAGTTTGTAGTTACATTCTTAAGGTATAAACTGTAATCAGGTGCGCACCCAGAAATTTTTGTTCAGAGTGTCTAAAGTTGGGAGGGGTACAATATTGCAAGACACAGACATGAGGTTATTCTGCGTCCGAGTAAACCATAAATAATTTCCTAGTAGCGTAAGTTGTGCACCACATGAACAATTTTTATATTTTGCTTTCGAAAAGGGAGTGTATTTGTGCTATGCTAAAGAAAAAAATATGTTCCTGATAACCTGATATTGTACTTTCATGCTGTAAAAGTTACATGGGTATCGCAGCAATAACAAGCAGTGTTCGTAGTTTGAGGGAAATTTCCCTAATCTAGAGAAATTCTTGCGCTTACTGATTAGCCAATATAAATATTTAAGTTTTTCTTTGTTCGTCGGAAATAAACCAATAATAATTTCACTGTTAAGTATAGTTTTATTAAGGAAGTGCACATATGTATGACAAGTCACTAAGAATTCATGCGATCCAAATTGAATGGACTTTCCATGAGTGCTCCCTGGTACAGACAAAACACAATCATTAAATATATATATATATATATAGGGTTCGGGTCCGGTGGACCTCTTTGTGGGTGTCCCCTGGCTGTAATGATATTTCCCAACGGTTGACGCTAACGATATAACTACAACAATACGCTTAAAAGCTCATAATGTAATTCAGGAATATTATAAGTGTTAATATATATTCTCTCTCTCTTAAAATATTGTGATCATCATTATTATCAATCAATTCTGCTGGTTGAATTTTTGCTTCATTAAATGTTTGTTGTTTTAATTTTTACAATCACATCTGCTTGTCTATCAGGGCCACTTATCATATGTCCTCCCGAAAATTGTAAGGTATGTAATTTAATATTTAATTGAAAAGATAACGGGAAACATATTTTATAGGAAAACGGGTCCCTCAAGTCCGTCTACATGCCTTCACCTCTCGTATTGTTGATCTGCTTCACTCTAATTGTATTTTTTTTAAATATTTAAGTTGTTCGGGAGTTAGCCAACTATATTTCTACCACTGTTTTGTATACCATTGTTTCTGTTTTTTTAGTTAAAAATGTTTTGTGTATAAAAATTTATTGCATTTCTTTGTTCGCAAAGATTTATGTAATTAAACTGCAACATTAGTAAACGACAATGAATAGCCCATGACTGATTTTTGAAAAGTTATAACTTTAAATTATGTCACTTTTTGTATATTTATTTGTGTTTCTAAAAGATGTAAGAGCAGGAGTAAAAGTAAAGGGGAACACAGGAGGACACCCTTCCCCCACTTCCAAAACTATCTACGGTGCCCCTCCAATTTCTAAAAAATGCAATGCGCAAAGATAGGCACGGAAGACGGCGTGACGTCAACCGTCCCCCTATCTTTTCAGACCCACTTTTACCCTTGTGTAAGAGTAAACTGAGAGCATGACAGTTAACGTTTATGAATAATGTATTTTCGCTCAGAATTGCTCGAGTAAAACAGTAATAGAACATTATGAGTTTTCATAATTAGAGTAGATTTTAGGTAGTTATTTAGTAGGATCAGAATATAGGGAATATACAATTTTAAGTAAATTTCAAAAAAATAAATTTTCACTGAAATGTTACATAACAGTGTCGTGTTAGAACTAAATAACTTGGAGTTGATAATAAGTGCGGGGTAAGGGAGACTATATATAACATCATAACAAGGTCTTCTAAAAGATTCTTCCAATTTTTCAGAACTAATGAACCATATCCCCCCTTAGGAAAATATCCTAGTTACGCCAATGGGAATTGAATTGAAAATCTATGTAAAGATTTTCTGCTGTGGCATGCTTCATAAGGACAATTCCAGTCTGCTCACGTGACCTTTGGGGTTCATGAATTTCTTGCGAGCGTTCCGACTTTGGATTCTCTGTTTATACCCTCTCTTTATGCATCGAATAATTTTTCAAGAACATAAATGATATGTTGTAATATGAATATTGAGAAGTACCCTCTATATGACAAATAGCTGCAAATAAATACACTACATAAATTATTTATTGCAATTGAACGATTTTCCTAACTTGTATTTAACATTCTCATATATAATACCGACCTGCTGTGAACACCTACCTATCTCAGATGTTATATTTTAAACATAATAATTACTATGTTCTGCAATGATTATGATATATATATATATATATATATATATATATATATATATATATATATATATAACTGATGTATTTTAATGTAATTATTTTATATAATTTTTCATGCATTGCGGAAAATATAATTTAAAAAAAAACGTTGACCGAGATGAGAATCGAACTCACAACCTTACGATTTGAAATCCGACAGCTTACCAGTGAGCTAACACAAGGATTTACAGAAACATGCTTCTAGCGAAACATATGCAACTGTTCTCAAGAAAATTATGACATTCATATCTACTACAAACGCTGTTTTTGAGGCGACAATTACGTTCAATGTCTTAACTTTGAGCATTCTTTTACATATGGAAATATTCTTTAACGTATCTAAATCTTCCATTACGTATGGAGAGCTAAATGGCAAACAAGAATGTGCTGACATTAATACAAGGTTTCGAAATATTGTATCATTAAGTATTTCAATCAATGTGGCTTTTTTTTTTCTACACTTGGTAACAAGTCTTATTATATTTAAAAGAAGAAAAACACATCTGCAAACTTTTTCCCGATTGCAAAGGCTGACTTGGAGGTTCAAACCTGGTTTACTTTTTTCCGAAGATACCCGAAGCTGGACTTAGAAAATTTTTGCCTCAAAACACCAATAAAGAATGTGCTCAACCTTTTTGAGACAAGGTGTACATGTTTCTCAAAGTTTAAATTTTCATCTATTGTTACGCCTAAGTATTTAAATTCTGTTACTCGTTTTATTTTTGATTTAATATTTTTATTTGTGGTTCCCTAGTTAATTTGGTTCCAATAAGCATAAACTTAGTTTTTTTTTCGCTGATAGCTTTAATTTATTTTCAGAGCACCAGTTATATAGACCTTCTACTACTTGGTTAGTTTTTGTTTCTATTTCTCTTCTGGAATTTGCCGAGGTTATTATTACAATATCATCAGCAAAGGCTATAATTTTATCTATTGACTCATTCTTTGCCATTTTCTCCAGGCAAGGCTGTAGTTGTATATCCCACATCAGGGGTCCCAAGATTGAACCTTGTGGACAGCCCTTTTCATTTTGTATTTCTTTATCTCCCATTTCTGTTTATATAACTATTTTTCTGTGTTGGAAATAGTCTTTTATTACGTTTTGCAGATATTGTGGAAGCCTTAATTTCTTCAAATTCTCTAATAACGCTGGTATCCGTAAATTATCGAATGCTCCCTCGATGTCAACAAACAACGCTAGAGCATATTTCTTTTGGTAGCTACTATTTAGTATTCGTTCTTTATTGTAGGGTGTCATTCTGTGTATTTCTTTACTTGTTTATCCTATTAGCTATAACTCTCTCATAAATTTTGCTTATATTCTTTAGTAAACATATTGGTCTGTAGGCACCAATTACTAAGGGGTCTCTGTCCAGGCTCTTAAGTAGTATAATTAACTTCGAAATTTTCCATTCATTTGGGAGTATTTGTTTCTTTAACAATATGTTGTAAAGTCTTGTTAAGTAAGGGACCCATATATCTTTATTCCTTTTATATATTTCATTTGTTATTTCATCAAGACCTGGGGCCTTACTTGTTTTTAGTTTCTTTATAATTTTTTCTACTTCATCATTTGATACCAATTCGGAGTCATCCACATCTACTACTGTTGCTTCTCTTGCATGATTTCTTCTTAGCTACATCTGTCCCATTGTATCATCTTCCATCGTATCCTCAGGAAAAAAAATTCTGCATTAATTTGTCTAGTGTTTATTCTCTTGTTTTTGTATATGTTCCATCTGCATTTTTAATTGTGCATAATGTTGTAGGATTAATCTTTCGCATAATTAATTTATATGGAAAACACCAAGGATCCATTTCTATGTTTTTCGCCAGAAACAATTCTCAACTTCGTTTTTCCTCCAGTAATACCGCCTGCTCATATTCGTCCTTTACCTTTCTATAATTTTGGAGCCTAATATTTTTGAGCCTCGGTTCTATGGTTGTCTGATAACTTTTTCTTCTTGCTTTTACCAATTTTTTTAATCTTTCGAATTTTGGTTTCCAAAAGTCACCGTATCCTACTTTTTGCACTAATTTCGGAGTGGATTCTCTTATCGCGGTTATTGTGGCTTCTTCTACCTTTATTACCATATTGTTAGCATCTTCTGTTTGTTCTAATTGGGGGCGGTTTAGCTTGTCTTTAAGAACTTCCCAATCTATTTTCTTTATATTTAATCTTTCTTTATTCCTTCCTTTATCCATTTTTACATCGAAGGTTATGACTTCGTGATCACTGGTAGTTTGTTTATCGTGAACCATCCAATTTTCTATTTTGTCCATAATGTTTATTGTGCTGATTGTTATGTCTATAAATGATTCGCCTCTTGATCCTACGAAGGTTGGCTTGTTTCCAGTATTTATAATCGCAAGATCGTTTTGCATGATAAAATCTCCCAATTCCTCTCCTCTTTGATCGGTATATGGTGAACCCCAGGCTGTGTTCTTGGCGTTTGAATCTAACATTATTATGATCTTTTTTCCAAGGTTTTGTCTGATTATTTGCTGTAGTTTATTTAGAAATGGATTAATTTCCTTACTATATTGAAAATAAGAATTTATTAGCCAGATTGAATCAGTTCCTTGTGTAATTTCAACACATACAGTCCAATTATCACAGTATTGTGAGATTTTTAATACTTCTAGATTTTTGTTCATAACCACAATCACTGCTGGGGTGGCCTCACCACCATAGATTATTTTCGCTGATGCTGGGAAAGCTACTAATCTGTTATTATACGTATATGGTTCTTGTAGAGCGATTAAATCGATATTTTTTGTTTCCACAAATCTTCTTGCTTCCATTGTTGCGAGTTTCGACCTGTGCGAGTTGTTTTGTGCAATTTTTAATGTTAGTAAGCTGTTAAGCATGTTTGGTGTATACAAAGGCGTCCATACCAGTTTTGCTGTAGTCGAAACAAATTCTACCGTGGGCGTTCACTATCTTTTTGTTTACATTCTCTAATTCCCAGTGTATACCTCTTCTCTCATATACTTCATTTATTAGATCTACTAACTGCCATCCATTTGCGGGAAGATCGTATGTTCTAAGTTCTATTCTATCGATTTCTTCCAGCGTAGGGTACGTTACCGTCCGTCCCTTGTCATGTAGATCTCTAATTACTTGTCGAAAACCCACACTAAGAATGTTCTTGTCCTCCAATTTGGCTAATCTATATTGATGGCTCATATTATCATCTAATTGTCTTGGTTCCATCAAAATTGGTTTCGTATTTTCTGCTTCTTCCGGAGATTGAGTTGATGTAATTTTGTTGTCTTGGATTGGTTCTTCTTTGATTGGAAATAGATATTTCTGCTCGCCATTCACAAAATTTATCTTAAGTGTTGTTTTTTCCTCTGCTGCTGGATCTGCAATAATTCGTTTGTCTTTTTCTTCCAATATATGTCAGGTGGTTTCTTAATAGTATTATTATCTTCTTCTATTTCAGTTTGTATACATTTATCTTTTGTAGATGTCATAGCTCTTCTTTTTCTATCCAAAAATTCCTCCAAACGCCTTTTGTACCTTTTGGCTTTGCTTGGTGATTTGTTTTTCATTTTCTTGCATACTTCTTTGTGTCCTTTATCCATAATTTATTTTGCTGATTATCCTTTCACGCGCTACCCGATATGAAACACATTCTTCCGTATTTGGAGTTTGGCATATTTTGTGTCTCAGTTTACATGGAATGCATACCTTTTTGCCTTTATCTTCACAGTCTTCACTTTTGTTGCGAAGGGATCCGCAATATCTGCATCGTACTTTGTCCTTGCTTTCGCAATATTTCGTGATGTGGCCAAATTCTTGGCACGTGTAACATTGTGGTACCGCAATGAAATCTTTAACTTTGTGTGATTCATAATCGATATATATGCGATCTTTATTAATCAACATTTTCCTTATGTTTGGTGTGACCTCTATAAAAAGGTGGCATTTCTATTGCCCTCACTTACCAGCTCTAAATCTTGCTTTTATGTTCTGCTAATTCTTCCTCTTAAAAGTTCTGTTGGATGATAGCTTCTATGAGGTCGTTGTCCTTTATTTCAGCCGGTACGCCATACACTATCATCAATGGGTTTCGCTTCCTACTTTCCTCAAACTTGAAATCTCTTTTTATTTGTTCTTTATCCTTTATCCTGTTTAAGTCTTCTTTTGTTGCGGTTTCCAGTACCACAATATCCTTTGTCGTACGCATACCAGTTATCCAACTTTTCCTTCCTTGGATCTATTGTTTTTTGTTAGTCTTTGAACAGTTTGCTTAACTGTCTCTCCTTCGTTGGGTCTAAATATTAGGGTAGGTTTGGATTTAGCTGTTACTTCTAGGATTTTCTTTTCTTTTTCTGTTACTTTTCTCCCTCTCACTACTTCCGACAACGTTTGTCCCTCATCTGTTTCCATCTTTCCTGCTTTTCTTCAATCTTTTTTGTTAGGGCCTGTATTTCGTGTACTACTGCGTCTGTGTCGGTTCCCTGTTTGTTTCTTAATTCTTCTATCTTGTCCCTGTAGATATTTTTCTGTTTCTCCCATGCTATCTCCTCACTGCCAAAAGATTGTTGTTTCTGTATTAACTCCTCCTTTACTTGCTCGTACTTTTTCTCCAGATATTTGTAATCATCCTGCAGTTTGTGTAGTTGTTTCGTTTTTTCTTGTAATTGTTTCTTTAGCTCGTTTCTACTTTCCGTTATTTTTTGGATTTCTGTTTCGAGCCGTTTATATTGTCTGTCTCTGTCGTTTTTAATTTATGCCTTCTCATCCTTTAGTTCCTCTATTTCTTTCTCTAGTTTTGTATTCTTTTGCCTTAATTCTTCCTCTCTAGGTTTGTATTCTTTTGCCTTAATTCTTCCATTTGCTTTTTGACTTCGATGCGACCACCTTTTTGTCCCGACATCATTTCCATTTCTGTTATTAGTTTTTCTTTTTGAAGGTTGTCGTATTTTTCTTGAAGCTTAACATTTATTTTCTCCATTTGGTCTAGCCTTCCAAGTAGCTGGGCCCTATCCTTGACCCAGACTACCACTCTCTTTTTTAATTTTTCGAGGTGGGACTTTCCTATCTTTTTCCAGTCCAATAAGTTTTCAATGTAATTCATTTCTTGGTCTAGCTGTCCCATTGTGTCGAATTCCAAATTCTCGGTTGTCTTTCCCTTAGTTGGCTCTTCTGGTGCTGTAGACTCCTCTCGTGCTCTTTTTCTTTGTTCATTTTCTTCTGCTCTTGTAAGTCGTATTGCAGGGTTGATTGGAAACTGGTCTCTGGATGGTGTCCCCGGGTGAGAACGATACATCGCCATATTCGGATAGCCTATTATAGATGTCTGTGTACAAGTTTTTTAAATCACTATGTAGTATAATGTCAATGTTCGTAGTACACTTAAATAGTTATAATGAACAAAAGCTTTTTTTTTTGTGTGTGTGTACCGGTTAACTCGAGACTCGATAGGGACACTTTGGACACCCTTTCCGAAAGGGGAGACCTGAAAAGAGTAGGTAGGTCTGGGGGGCTACGCGAATCTGATTTTTTTTTTTTTTGAGTCCGGAAAACGAAAAAAAGAAAAAAGAGAAAAGTCGGGTGAGGGGATACCGATATTCCTCCAAAAATGGGTCAAAGGTCGAGACCTAACTCACTTTTGGTCGGCTATAATTCGGGAAGGGTAGGAGATGGGGGATAAGGAGGGAGTGAGGGGTTGAGGATCCACCTGTAATGTTTCAGGTCCCTGTACTTTTCGGTCCATGTGCCATAGTGTCCCAAAGTTAGATTAAAAACTCATGGCGTACCTCTCCATGCTTGAGTTAGTTCTAAGTCCAGAAAAATGAAAAATTTCCAAGTTACTCACCGGAGTGATGTTCCTATGTGCTCTAGATAACGAACCGCACTCGAAAGTTCATTCACTAGTTGATCTTCGATCACTTACACAAACTGCTGAGCTGTTTGTTTTTACATTTTAGAAACTTATTGCCACATGTATATTGTATATTGGTTACAACGTATTTAAATAGGAA
This sequence comes from Thermobia domestica, assembly GCF_964235325.1. Classification (NCBI taxonomy): domain Eukaryota; kingdom Metazoa; phylum Arthropoda; class Insecta; order Zygentoma; family Lepismatidae; genus Thermobia; species Thermobia domestica. The sequence continues at coordinate 91,626,385 of NC_137465.1, forward strand.
AATTTTCGTGTAGTTTTGGGCTTATATCTTGGAGCCACTGTTCTAAGTTCGATATGCTTTTCACTATAGTGTTCACCAAAAGTTTACGCATACACTGATATAAAGCACTTCGCACTACTTAGACTTTTTCCCACTTATTGTTGCTCCTTTGCGGAGCAGCGAGAATCACACTTCCACACTTAATCATAGACTCTCTGGTAGAATCGTTAAAGCATTATGATCATACTGTAAATGTAGTGTAAATGTATTATGATCATAATCAATTAATGCTTTATGACTAACCAAAAAATCAGTTCCAAGCAAGTGACCATAACCAAAGTGCGGATTAACCCTAGAAACATGTGAAAAACATTTCCCATTAATAAAAAACTGAAGTATCGCCAACTTGGAAACCTGTATACATTTTCCTGTAGGACCTCGTAACCGAGTATTAATACGGTACCTCCTAGCGTTTTCCGCCACCAAATTTGTATCAATAAAAGTTTTCTGGCTACCACTGTCAAACATAACTTTCGTTTGAACACCTCCCATAATAACACTAATATGGGTTAAAGACGGGGACAGTAATTCGAGGAGTACGAGTGGCAAAGGTAATATTTGCCACTCTAGCAGCTAGTATAAAGAGCTCTACAGTATCTGGCGATATGGTTAGGCCCATTAGAACGGAAACAAATAATAGGACCCTTTCTCGGGGAATCATTATTTTGGGACGAACCTGTATTTTTGGAGGCTGACTGGAATCATTCTGAGGCACTTGAAAATTATTGCTGCCATTACCACTCCTTTGTTGCCTCTGATTCCTTGAAAAATCACATCTGCCATTATTCCGCCTATTCCGTTACCTATTTCCATTATTTTAATTACTGTTACCTCAGAGATAGCAGAAATTTGCAGCGTTAATTTCGACAATTGCTGCTGCAACTCGAGCTAACGAGCGTTTACATCATTATTCTGTTGAGCTTGCTCTCTTGCTCTGTCGACTGTTCTAGCAGCTGTTTCTTGTTTATACGCAGAGTCAGTAGTTGTTACATAATGTTGGCTGTCCGCTGGCTTATTGCTGACCAAAGCAGATTGTAAAAGCACAGAATTGCTTTTAATAAACTGATGTAATTCCTTCTTTTTAGTCACCAAACGCATTCTTTCTTCTAAGATTAGCTCATCAACCAACTCTAGACTTGCGTATTCTTTTTTAATAACAGCGCGGAAATATTCAGGTAGAAGACCCTCAATGATGTATCGTATCTGAGCTTTCTCAGCGGCGTTAGCATCTGACCTCAAAATAAGGTTGTGTTTGGAATAAATATAATCCATGAAATTTTCGTCAGTGCTCCCTAGCTCTCATCTGGGCAAGCGTGAAATGTGGAAGAGCATGGTCCCTAAAAGCTTGACGAATCTGCTCTTTTAATTGATCATGAAACCACTGCGTAAACGCAGGTTTCGATTCTATTGCAGAATCCCAATTTTCAGCGCCTCCGTTTAGTAGAGATCCTAGAGTTAACTTTTTCCGTGCGCCAGTCCACCTATTCACTTTAGCAACAGTTTCATACTTTCTCAAACATCTATCAACATCCTTCCCCCAAACGTGCATAAAATGGTCCTGACCTAATAATCGAATTCATATACAGAACAGGACAGTCAGCTCCTGTGCTATTAGCTGCAAACGCCATGTCTAAAATTTTCTGGCTTAAACAGGCCGAGGAAGTGCCAGAAATCTCAGAAGAACAACATGTGAAGACATGACTCCGACTCAGATTGTTCAAATACTTGCGTGTAACCTTCGCAGACTAGGGATGAACACGCGGCAGGTTCAAAATATACAGTATTACTATGATCTAACATTTCCTCAGCAGGGACACCTAATACTTCATATAAATAACGCAAAATAGACACAAAAGCTCTAAACACTTGGGCACACATCTACACATCACATCAATACCAAAAATGCCAATCATGAAATATAAATGTAACAGTAACGCCGAAAGAAAAAATGTATACTTTTACAGGAATCGAGATCTTGAAATACTCGAAAAAGCACCATTATTCTTTAAAGGAATTGAAAAGAACATTTAGCCACAACCCAAAGACATGCTCGAGAAACAAAAGAAACATAGATAAGCCACTTTCCACTTCAGGAGAACTTCTCGGACTCTAGTGGTACTTCACCCCTAAACGAGGAATTCGGATCAATCAGAAATTCCATCCAACCGCAACGAACTCCGTGTGCAGACTCGACCGATAGGCCTCACCGATAGAGTAGTACTTTTCACTCGAAAAAGAGACAAAAAGCATAGGAGAATTCACAATAGCGTGAAACCCTCCTCATATAGCACTACGTCCTTCGCTATGGTCATCTCGAGGTAACGTCCATACCTCGGCAATAAACCTCGCATAGACTCGGCAGAAAGAAGCCTCGCTACAAAAGGTATGAACTACTCATAGACCCAAGAGATAGGGATCCGCAAGGGACGAGTCGAGACAGGATTTTCCTGACAAAATTTGAGTCGAGACACGGCTTTTCCAATAGAGAAATATACAATTTTCGAGTCGAGACATCACTTTTACAGCACATTTCCCAGACAAGACAGCCACAAATATTGTCTCGTCCTCATCCCTACCAACAGAAAAATAGCTTATTGGCCTCCACTCTTGGAAAACAATCTATCTGTTGCAAAAGTTACGCGCAATAACTGGTCTCGATCGGGGTACGTCTGCTACTTTCCCGCAAGATATCTAGCATAGACCTTGCACAGAAATGCCTGCTCAATACAACAGCTATTAGCCAACTAAGAAACAGAGAATCATGCAGAAAGTAAGCGAAAGGCGAAGAACTAGAAAAACGAGTAAGGAACTAAATAATACTAGAAACATGCATTAAGAGAACTAGAAAAGCCAGAAAAGCACATCTCCACCATGAAGAGGGTTTGTAAGAGGAAGCAAAAATCAGGAAAACTCCTCCTACGCCACTAGCCGTCAGAAGAAATAAGAGAGGAATCTAGCTCTAGATGACAGGGTCCTAGGATCGGACGGCTGTCCTCTGAGGTCAAGAAAATAGTTATACACTATAGAATTGGCAAGATGATTTTCTAGAAAACAGAGACTTGGTTTGGGAAAGGGATTAGAAGAGTGATGGGAATACCTTTATTACGACGTCTGGGTGTAAAGCTGTCAATCCTCGTAGATCAGGTCCTGTATGCAAAGGCTCAGCTCATTATTCTCTCAAGAGCCCTTCTCATCAACTTGTCTCGATCCGTTGACGAAGTTCCCTCTTGTGAATCAGACTCTCGTCCACTGGCCAGATACAACACCCATCCGCCAACTCGCAACCCAACTTCAGCTCCAAATCCCCAAGCTGAAGTCTCCGGTCCTATTTAAGGTCGGGTCCAGGGCTCGATGACTATTATAGGTGAGCCAAGAATCGAGTCCCAGACCTCACGGGAGGTGTCTTATCAGATAGTGGGAGCAGCAGGAGAAAAAGTCTCACATACATTTATCACAAAACGCAAAATGATTACACAAACTATATTACATTTACAAAGTGCTGATTCAGCAAACCGCGGAACAGTCTGTCGCTGGTTCTTTAGAGGATTAGTCCGCATGTTGCTTGTTTCTTCCGACGTAATACAAACATATTATAATATTGCAAAAGTCTCTGTCCTTTCCCAAAATACTTAGACCTCACAAACCCAAATAGCACAGATACAAATAGCCAACCGACATCATTGTTCGCTGATAAATACGATATGTACAAAATCAATCTATTAATGATAGTTCCATCACTGACAGCCTTTAATCTGAGCGCCAGCACAGAGACACAAATGCCCGTACAGAACTATTTTTCACACTAAACAAACACACAGAAACTATGAAACGGGTAATCTCCCGGAAGCCGTACACATTTTTCACAACAATGACGCTATGATTCATTGGCCGTAGATAACGCTTCTTTAGAAGCCTGTTTTGACTACTGGGAAATCGCTGATGCAATAGTAGAACGGCTAGTGAATGTGCTACCACGGAAAGTATCATCGTTGAAAACAGCCAAAACTCGCTAGAAACCAACTCAGGTGAGCAAGAGCATGAGAAATTACTTTGAAATTGTGCCCACGAAGAAACTGCTTATTACGTTCGCCCGATGCGCAGGTGTGTTGCATAGGTGGAAGAGCACACTTTTATGGTAATTTTCCATATAGTGCTGGAAGGAGCTTCTTCTTCAAAATATTTTCGTAGGATGCACCTATCGCCCTAGTTTCTTTTGGATAGTAATGGGTAAGGATTACTACATCGCTGTCCTAGAAGACGGTCACCATCCTTTCTACAACACGTGCGCTTACCTGAATTTTTCTTTTTGTGACAGTTGATCTTTATGTTCCTATTGAGCAAACTGGCCCTTTCATGATTGACATATGGCATCCATTTCTCATCCATCGGTACAATTTGGGGGGTTGATGAAAAGAAGGTCTCTTTCGTGGGATTTGTGGCCCCCAGGTGGAGAACACTTTTCGCATTTTGAAATCTTTATGGAGGATTGTGTGCACAAATCCCATGGAAATGCGAATTTGAATGCGATTGTTACCCTTCATTCGGCGATTCTCCAAAACAACTTCCTCCATTTGTTCGATTATTCGTGAGACCCTCTTGTGCGATTTCTGGCTCTGTTGTCACACGAACTGTGATAACTTTTATGACAGTCTTCTCTGATCGCTCATTACATACATCTATGACATCATTATCACATGTCTCACTCAACTGGTGATGAATTTCAAGCGACATCATAGACCAAAACGGAGAAAACGAATGCTTACAGAACCTTAAGAACACATTACGAATATCCGCTGGCTCTTTTATTTACCTTGCCCATAGGTGTTAAATTCTATCGTAATTTTGAGTAACGTTTTGAGGTTTCCGCAGTCAGAAATTTTCTCCAAATACTCTTTGTGACTTCAAGAATACGTTGTGATCAAATTTGAACCGAAAACACGCTGCCCCTTTTGTTTTTACTGCAAATAGATAGTAAATTCTATCTTAATTTTGGGCAACTTTTTGAGATTTCCTCGGTATGAAATTTTCTCGAAACTGATCAAAGTTGAACCGAAAACCCGCTGGTACTTTTATCTACTCTGCCCATTGATAGTAATTCTATCGTAATTTTGGGCAACTTTTTATGGTTTCCGCAGTTTGAAATTTTATGAGAACACTCTTTGGAACCTTTAAAACACATTGTGGTGAAATTTGAACCAGAAAAATCCGGGCCCTTTTATCTTCCTACCTACTGAAATATCTAATAAAACAATTATTACTATATAGGCATTATGTAAGTTTAACCTAGTTTATTTTGTTGTAATAAGTAAAAATGTAATAACGAAAGCAGAAATTCGAAACAGTAACGGCATAATATTGTTTTTTGAAGATTGTATCACATTTTCTTCGCCACAGGGAAGATGGATAGACAGGCACAAACCAAATTTTTGTCGCATGGCAGTGAGAATAAGTAAATAACAAAATTTAATAACACAATTTTGAAACTAAATAAGAAATTTACTGAAGAGTGTAAGATTTTATATGAATCTTAGAAGTTTGTAGTTTATTGAACAGTTATTGGATGGAAGTGACACTCAACTGCTAATGATATAATAATAAGTAAAATCCTGGTAGTTGAATATAGCAATTATCCCTTGAATGTTACTCTTAGAAAAAGAAAGGAATTGTAGAAACTCCTTTGAAAAGAGTACAGGTGTAGGGGAGCTACTCCCTTTCAGAGAATTAGCAGTTCATGGAAACGCGAGAAAGGACGAAGCCTATTAGCTGGTCAGTATCTCTTTCAGCTCAATAACTAGTCAATCTCTATTTGTGCTAAGTATCTTTTCAGTACTCAGTATCGATTCGGAAGGCAGATATGTTTTCAGTATTTGTTCAGTTGAGGCAGTGTTCTTGCGTGTTGAAATTGGTTCTGAATTGTTAGTTATTCACAGTGTGGTAATTTAGTTCTTGAACATTTAGTGAGACTGTTTTTGAAATGGTGCTTAGACAGTTCTTGAACTTCTCACGAGTCGATCAGCCAACAGCATGGGCGCCCGAAAAAAATTATCTAGGGGAACTTAAGAAAGTTAATACATTTTCACGAGCTAGGGACTCGGGCCCCATGCTGCCCTCCCCTTCGGGCACCCATGATTTGACTTTAAATGGCTTTACTTTGAAAATAATGCCACACGTGCTTTCTTATTTTCACATTTCTCTCACCGTTTCCGACTTATAGGGGTGGCCATGAACTTTTCAATTAAGTTCCTGTTCATATTTTGACATGCCGCCATTTTGTATAGGGCTGTCGTAGAGAGTCGGTTTCTGCTCCATCGTCTTTCAATTCACGACAGCTTTCAAACGATGTTCTACTTAATTCACATTTCCATTTGAAACATTCGAGTTGGACCCCGTTTGGAACCCTGTGGAGGTCCTGGGATAATTTTTTTTATCCCAGAAAGTGTGCCCTTGAAAATGATGGATTAACTGTTCGTCGAGTTTTTCATATACCCAACCGTTTCCAAACAAATGACCCGGTTCAAACTATTCTGATATATAATAGCTTTTACATTACAATATACACTATATGATCAAAAGTATCCAGACACCTTTAAAAGCACACATTCTTCATATTAGGTGCATTGTGCTGCCACCTACTGCCAGGTACTCATTATCAACGACCTCAGTAGTCATTAGACATCGTGGGAAAGCAAAATGGGGCGCTCCGCGGAACTCATGGACTTTGAACGTAGTCAGGTGATTGGGTGCCACTTGTGTCAGAAGTTTGTGCGCGAGATTTCTACACTCCTAAACATCCCTAGGTCCACTGTGTCTGATTTGATAGTGAAGTAAAACGTGAAGGGACACGTACAGCACAAAAGCGTACAGGCCGACCTCGCCTGTTGACTGATAGAGACCGCCGACCGTTAAAGAGGGTGGTAAAGTGTAATAGGCAGACATCTATCCAGACCATCACAGGAATTCCAAACTGCATCAGAATCCACTCCAAGTCCTATGACAGTTAGGCGTGAGGTGAAAAAACTTGCATTTCATGGTCGAGCGGCTGCGCATAAGCCACACATCACGGAGGTAAATGCCAAACGACGCCTCCCTTGGTGTAAGGAACGTAAACATTGGACGATTGAACAATGGGAAAACTATGTGTGGAGTGACGAATCACTGTACACAATGTGGCGATCCGATGGCAGGGTGTGGGTATGGCGAATGCCCGGTGAACGTCATCTGTCAGCGTGTGTAGTGCCAACAGTAAAATTCGGAGGTGGTGGTGTTATGGTGTGGTCGTGTTTTTCTTGGAAGAGGCTTGAACCCCTTGATGTTTTGCGTGGCACTCTCACAGCGCAGGCCTACATTGATGTTTTAAGCACCTTCTTGCCTCCCATTGTTGAAGAGGAATTCGGGGATGGTGATTGCATATTTCAACATGATCGAGCACCTGTTCATACTGCACGGCCTGTGGCGTGTTTGTGCTAGGACTCGCCGACCTACATTGATACCTCTTCTCAGTTCAGCACTACGTGAAGAATCGCCTGGCATTCGCCAAGAAACCTTCCAGCACTTGATTGAAAGTATGCCTGCGAGCGTAGAAGCTGTCATCAAGGGTAGAGGTGGGCCAACACCATATTGAATTCCAGCAGTACCGATGGAGGGCGCCACGAACTTGAAAGTCATTTTCAGCGAGGTGTCCGGATACTTTTGATCACATAATGTATGTTCTAACTCCCGATATCCCGACCGGTGGCGCGTATAACTTCGGGATTTGTCTAGTTATAACATTTCAAGTGCAAACACAATTGTCTCGTTCGGATCTTAGCGGAGCCATTTCGTGAGCTTCGCTTGTGTGTCGTTCGAGTTCTAGCACAGAAAGTTAGCAACCAAGGCCAGAGGTTGGGCTTATATACTCTCGGACGTCCTGTGCTTCTCCTTGAATACACCCTGGCACGTGGAAAGCAGAATATTGGATAAAGTGCTGCTGTATTGAACAGTCTCCTAGTATTCTATGGGTTGGCAAAATCACACACAGAGAATTATTGAAATATACATTTATCTTTTACATTTTATTTACTTTTTTACAATGTTCATTTTGTTCTTGCTATTGTTACTAGGATAGTAACGCAAGTTAGGTAATCCTTTTACATACTTACAAGAAAGGTACATGAGCGTGTCAACTGGACATCTGAATCAAACCTAGTTCATTCGATAAACAAAACAAAGATATGTGTAATCACAAAAAATTAAGTGCCATGGTCAACAGAGGGGCATTAACCCTGTTAGTATTGAGAAAATCGTAGACTCGCGGTGAAATAGCTATTGCATCAACACTGCTCATTCAAAAGTCATGGTTTATAGTTCATTCTCTTCAGCGTGAAACAAACTATTCTGAGGTGCTATGTATTGAGGGACATAACATACTTGAACAGTCAAAGTTGAGGGAATTTCTGGAAAATGCTCTCCAGAAATCCCTCCCATCAATCCACATATATCTGGAAAAGTATTATAGGGTATACAAAATGAGTGTACCAAGTTTTGTATTGATAGACAGAATAGGAATCAGGGGAAAGCATATAGTCGTATACAAGCATTTCCCTCATACCTATTCTGTCTATCACAAACTTTGTTTTCTGTTTAGCTCATTGTTCATTGTTGCACAAACGAAAATTTGTGTTTCAAATTTCTGCACGAACGATGCCAAAACGTTTGACTCCATTTTTAACTAATTTAGACAAAGTAGCTCACTGTTCATTGATTCACAAACGAAATTTTACGTTGCACGTTTCTGCACAAACGATTCACAAAGATTAGCACCATTTTCGACAACTTTCTCAAGGTTGGGGGCTACCGTGTAGACTGTCCCCACTTTGGTTTCGCTCTAGGTCATTGTTAATTGTTGCACAAACTAAAATTTGTGTTGCACATTTCTGCACAATGGTTGCGTAATGGATTGACACGATTTTCGACCAATTTTGACAAGGTGGGCGCTACCGTTGAGATAGCTGCCAACTTTGTTTTGTTTCTAGCTCATTGTCCATTGTTGCAAAAACTATAATTTGTTTTGCACATTGCAGCACAAACGATCTACAAACGATTGACACCATTTTCGACCAATTTCGCAAGGTGGGGTCTAACGTTTAGACAGCTAGCCACTTTTCTTTGGTTCGAGCTCATTTTTCATTGTTGCACAAATGAAAATTTCTGTTGCACATTTCTGCACAAAGGATGCCCAAACGATTGACACCATTTTCGAGATATTTTGAGAAGTAAGAGCGGCTGCCGTTTAGTTAAAGCCCACTTTCTTTTCGCTGTAGCTTATATTACATTGTTGCACAAACGAGAACATGTATTTCACCTTTCTCCACCAACGAAACAAAAAAAGTTTAAAACCATTTTCGACCAATTTGACAAGGTGCTGGGGCTACCATTTAGACAGCCTTCCGTTTTGTTTTCCCTTTACCAGATTGTTCATTGTTGCACAATCGAAAATTTGTGATGCACATTTGTGTACAAAAGATGCACAAACGATTGACACAAATTTCGACCAAATTGGCAAGGTTAGAGAGGCCCCCACTTTGTTTTCGCTCTAGCTCATTGCTCATTGTTGCACAAACTATAATTTGTTTTGCACATTGCAGCACAAACGATCTACAAACGATTGACACCATTTTCGACCAATTTCGCAAGGTGGGGTCTAACGTTTAGACAGCTAGCCACTTTTCTTTGGTTCGAGCTCATTTTTCATTGTTGCACAAATGAAAATTTCTGTTGCACATTTCTGCACAAAGGATGCCCAAACGATTGACACCATTTTCGAGATATTTTGAGAAGTAAGAGCGGCTGCCGTTTAGTTAAAGCCCACTTTCTTTTCGCTGTAGCTTATATTACATTGTTGCTCAAACGAAAACTTGTGTTTCATCTTTCTCCACCAACGATACAGAAAATGTTTAAAACCATTTTCGACCAATTTGACAAGGTGCTGGGGCTACCATTTAGACAGTCTTCCGTTTTGTTTTCCCTTTACCGGATTGTTCATTGTTGCACAATCGAAAATTTGTGATGCACATTTCTGTACAAAAGATGCACAAACGATTGACACAAATTTCGACCAAATTGGCAAGGTTAGAGAGGCCTCCACTTTAATTTCGCTCTAGCTCATTGTTCATTGTTGCACAAACGAAATTTTGTGTCGCACAATTCTGTACAAGCGATGCACAAACGATTGACACCATTTTCGACCCATTTTGCAAGGTGGGTGTTGCTACCGGTTAGACAGCCCCCACTTTGTTTTGTTTTCACTGTAGTTCATTATTGGTTGTATCACAAACGAAAATTTGTGTTGTATATTTCTGCAGAAATGGTTCCCAAACGATTGACACCATCTACGACCAATTTTGAGAAGGAAGGAGGGCTAACGTTTAGACAGAACCCAACTTTGTTCTCAATCTAGCACATTGTTTATTGTTGCACAAACGGGAATTTGTGTTGCACATTTCTGTAAAAACATGCACAAACGATTGACAGTATTTCCGAATAATTTGGAAAGATGGGATGCTACCTTTCGGACAGACCCACTACTTTGTTTTCGCTTTAGCTGCTTGTTCATTGTTGCACAAACGACAATTTTTGTTGCATATTTCTTCACAAACGATGCACAGACGATTTACACCATTTACGACCAATTCAAAAAGGTGCGGGGCAAAGGTTTAGACAGCCTTCCACTTTGTTTTCGCTCTAGCTGATTGTTCATTGTTTCACAAACGAAAATTTGTGTTGCACATTTCTGCACGAACGATGCCCAAACGTTTGACTCCATTTTAAACTAATTTCGACAAAGTAGCTCATTGTTCATTGATGCACAAAGGAAAATTTACGTTGCACGTTTCTGCACAAACGATCCACAAACGATTGGCACTATTTTCGACCAATTTCGCAAGGTAGGGGGCTACCGATTAGAGAGACCCCACTTTGGATTCGCTCTAGCTCAGTACTAAATGTTGCAAAAACGAAAATTTGTGTTTCACATTTCTGCACAAGAGTTGCATAAACGATTGACGCCATTTTCGATCACCTTTGACAAGGTGAGAGGCAACCCTTTATACAGCCTCCCCAGTTTGTTTTCGCTCTAACTCGTTGTTCATTGTTCCACAATCGAAAAGTTGTGTTCCTCATTTCGGCACAAACGATGCACAAACTATGGACACCAAATTCGAATAATTTTGACAAGGTGGGGGCTACCGTTGAGATGGCTGCCAACTTTTTTTGCTTCTAGCTTATTGTTCATTGTTCCACAAAATATAATTTGTTGCACATTTCAGCACAAACGATCCACAAATGATTGACAACATTTTCGACCAATTTCGCAAGGTGGGGGGCTACCGTTTAGACAGCTACCCATATTTTATTGGTTCTAGCTTATTTTTCATTGTTGCACAAACGAAAATTTGTGTTGCACATTTCTGCACAAACGATTGACACCATTTTCGACCATTTTGGAAAGGTGGGGTACTACCGTTGGGCCAGACTCAGTACATTGTTTTCGCTTTAGCTCATTGTTCATTGTTGCATAAACGACAATTTGTGTTGCACATTTCTGCACAATCCATCCACACCATTTTCGACCAATTTGAGGAGGTGCGGCGGCTACCGTTTAGATAGATCTTGAGTTTGTTTTCGCTCTAGGTCATTGTTCATTGTTGTACAAACGAAAATTTGTGTTGCACATTTTATACAAACGATGCAGAAATGATTGACACCATTTTCGACCCATTTTGCTAGTTCGGGGTTGCTGCCGTTCAGACAGCCCCCACTTTGCTTTCGCTGTAGCTCATTTTTCATTGTCGCACAAACGAAAATTTGTGGTGTATATTTCTGCACAAACGATTCACAAACGATTGACACCATTTACGATCAATTTTGAGAAGGAAGTGGGGCTAATGTTTACACAGAACTCCACTTTCCTTCCACTCTAGCTCATTGCTCATTCTTGCACAAACGAGAATTTGTGTTGCACATTTCTGCTAAAACATCGCACAAACGTTGACACAATTTCCGACCAATTTGGAAAGGTAGGGTGCTACCGTTCGGACATATCCACTTGTTTGTTTTCGCTTTAGCTCATTGTTCATTGATCCACAAACGACAATATTATTGCACATTTCGGCACAAGCGATGCACAAATGATTGACACCATTTTCGACCAATTTTGACAAGTAAGAAAGGCTTCCGTTTAGACACCCCACTTTATTTTCGCTCTAGCTCAATGTTCATTGTTGCACAAACGAAACTTTGTGTTGCACATTTCTGCACAAACGACCCACAAACGATTGACACCAATTTCGACCAATTTTGCAAAGGTTAGACAGCCCCTACTTTGTTCTCGCTCTAGCTCATTGTTCATTATTGCACAAACCAAAATTTGTGTTTCACATTTCTGCATAAACGATGCAGAAACGACTCACACCATTTTCGACCAATTTGACAAGATGCGAGCGCTACTGTTTTGACAGCCTTCCACTTTGTTTTCGCTTTAGCACATTGTTCATTGTTGCACAAACGAAAATTTGTGATGCACATTTCTGGACAAACGATACACAAGCGATTGATTCCATTTTCGGCCAATTTTGCAAAGGTTAAACAGCCCCTACTTTGTTTTCGCTCTAGCTTATTGTTCATTGTTGCACAAACAAAAATTTGTGTTGCACATTTCTGTACGAGCGATGCACAAACGATTGGCACCATTTCCGACCAATTTTGCAATGTGCAGGATGCTATCGTTTAGACAGTTCGCACTTTGTTTTCCCTGTAGCTCATGTTTCATTGTTGCACAGACGAAACCTCATGTTGTACATTTCTGCACAAAAGATTCCGAAATTTTTGACACCATTTACAACCAATTTTGAGGAGAAAAGGTGCTATCGTTTAGACAGAACCCCACTTTGTTTTCGCTCTAGCCCATTGTTAATTGTTGCACAATCGAAACATTTGTGTTGCACATTTCTGCCCAAAAGATGCACAAACGAGTGACACTTTTTTCGACCAATTTGGCAAGGTAGGGGGCTACCGTTTAGACAGCCCCTCAGTTTGTTTTCGCTCTAGCTCATTGTTCTTTGTTGCACAAACGAAAATTTGTGTTGCATATTTCTGTACAAACGATGCACAAACGATTAACACCATTTTCGATCCATTTTGCAATGTGGGGGATGCTACCATTTAGACAGCCCCCCACTTTTCTTTCACTGTAGCTCTTTGTTTATTGTTGCACAAACGAAAATTTGTGTTGCACATTTCTGCACAAACGGTTCCCAAACGATTGATAAAATTTACGACCAATTGTAAGAAGGAAGGGGTCTAACGTTTAGACAGAACCCCACTTTGTTTTCACTCTAACTCATTGTTCATTGTTGCACAAACGAAAATTTGTGTTGGACATTCTTCACGAACGATGCACAAACGATTGACACCATTGTCAACTAATTTTGACAGGGAGGCTATCGTTTACATAGCCCCCACTTTGTTTTCGCTCTAGGTCATTGTTCATTGTTGCAGAAACGAAAAGTTTTGTTGCACATTCCACACTAACGGTGTACAAACGATTGTCACCATTTTCGACAAATTTTGGCAAGGATAGTGGGCTGGCTAAATGGATGTCAGATTCTTGTTTGTTTGCTGGAATCACTATGAATGTCAGTTTTAGACTTAAGTTTGTTTGTATTTATTTATTTGTTTATTTATTTATTTATTTTTTGGAAAAACGATTTTTTCGTTCTTTCTCCCTAGACACAAACGCTAACTTTATTTAAGTAATAACATACAGGTGGATACCTTGTTTTTTTTTTTGTAGATTACTAATCGATAAAGTGTTTACATTTTCATTCATTTTACTTGTTCAACGATTTTTATATTTCTCCAATCTTTAACAGTTATACTGAAACTATGACAATAATTTTGATATTTTAATACGTCTTACATTTTTTGCTATTTGCATATTCATCCATGTTTTAATGTTCTACATACAGATAAAAGTAAATTTGAAAAGGAGTAGTTTTACTAACTTTCATCGAAGTGTTTGATATTTCTTGAAGTTAATGTTTTTATGAATAGTTATTTTGTGTATAAATTTACTTCATATTGCACAATATGAAGTGATCGAATCGGAATACCTAAAGAAATTTACGAATTAAAAAAAGTATTTTTGAAAAGTTAGTAAGAATCTAAACAGCCATATGAACGCTTTCCGGGCAAGAATTTTCAGTGTTGCCATCCATAGAAATTACAGTGTTGCCGCAATAATAATTCTCCCAAAATCTAAGTTAAGGCAGCGACTAGAGGAAGGAAGTCAACTGCATTTGATTAAGCATATTTTTTTTTACCCTGTGAACTACTTTTTAAATAACTGTAAGTTAAAACTATTTTGTTTATTAGAAACTAAATACAATTATTATTTAAGAAGTAGTTCACAGGATACGAAACCAACATGTTACGTAATCAAATACAGTTGCGTTCGTTTGTCTAATCGCTGTCTTAAAGGGACATTTGCCATTTTGAGATTTACTAATATTAATGCATTACTCATGTTCTGTCTGCATGAAAACACGATTACATTGACTATATGTATGATTAAAAGTGATTTTATACAAAATTAGATAATTAATTGCTGCATAATTAATTATTAATTATGCATTTTTATTACGTGTCTTTCTCTGTAATCAATTGTCAGAAACATTTTTTTTAAAGTATATGATTCTTTACACATTTCTCATTGACATAAAATAATAATACACGTCAATATCGTGACAGATGTTAAATTATTATTAATTGAAAATGGAAAAGTGCATTGCTGATACTACTGAATTCCGTATGAGGAACAAACTTTCAGTTTTGAGCACTATTTTCGTGAAAAATACTTTATTTATTCCTATATATTGCATATCAGGCAAATCCCTATATATTTGTCTTCTGATTGGTACCACAGTTTTGGATATAGACATATGCATTTCAAAATAAGACATGAAACAATTTCGTAATATGTAAAATACACCCTCTTGGTTTGTGAGGTGGCGCCTCCCACTTTAGGCGACGTTTTTTTTTCGGAACTTCTTGCAGTCTGGATAAGTCTTGACAGAGTTACCAACGCACAATTTGATTCAGCTAGTGTTTTAGAAATGGGACGCAACGATTTCCTTCCAGAAGTAGGAAGAGAAATAAGCTTCCTAAGGCTGTTCGTTTATCTTGGATAAAAGGACATTAAATAGAAGATAGCTCCAAGTGTGACTCTTCTGTTTGTGTATCTTTGGAACAAACAAGTGGAAGTTCTATGGGGGTTCCAATTGCAAGGGATGAATCAGATGATAAAGAAAGGTGAGATTTATTTTACTTTCCATCCTGATTATTAATTACTTTGAACCAACATAAAATGATTCTTTTATAAAATTGTTATCATTCTATCTAAATGTATACAGGGAAAGAAAATTTAAATCCAGTTTTGTTGATTTTACACCAAAACTATTTTTGTAGTCTGACTGAGCGTGTTCTTTACGCATATAGCTGCTTTTAACATCCAATTTACAGAGGAATGATCAAAATTTTTTACTACATTGAGTAGTCCAAAACATTGTGTGCAACGCATACTTTTACGGTTGGGTGCAATCTCAAAATTAAAGAAAAAAATGTACTTACCATGTTCTTTCCCTGTAGCCTTCACATGTTTCACTAATCTTTTAGTGGATTATTATAATATTGCTAGGTGTATTATTTTTTAAAAATACAATTACTGAAACATTTGCGTGTTTAATTTTATACAGCGATACATATAATAATAGTATTATGCGCAATGTTATATATGAAGGGCTTGGAACAATATGCCACATTAAATAAAAAGTCACTATTTTTACGATCCTTGCATATCTTACGACCTGCAGTAGTCGATTCGGCTTTAAAGAAGTGGGGGAATACTCTCTAGGTATTAATATAAAATGCTCTAATAGATTGAATAACAAAATTATTATCTAAGATTTCGGGATAACGCGTCCGAGAACGAAATAAAGTAGGGGAACGGATATTCGATTTTCTGGTAAATGGAGAACGACGTTCTCCGTATTCCCTCCAAATCGACCACTGATAACCGTTGATCTTGACAAGTTTGCAAAAATCGAAATTAGGGTCAGTAGATATCATAAGTATTCTTGTTTAAATTACATTTTTATGAAGCAATGGCAAATTTCACTTTTCTCTCCGATCATAAATATATATTAGTTCAGCGTCCCTTGTCAGCAGCGAGGCTATATGAAACATGGAAATACTGGTTAACATGGAATCCGAACCACAATCGTTCTATGCTCTCCCTTCGGGACTCGAACCCAGGACCCCTTGCACAGAAGCGCACGTGCTAGCCACTAGACCAGCGACATATATATACACGTTGTTCACTAACTTATACTTAAAAGTCTTTTTTTTCGTGCGATTTATTTCTCTTATTTAATTTCAACAATAAATATTTTCTTTATGTATCGAAATGTTACTTTAAAAAAAAAGTCTGAAATTCAAACTTTAAATCTATACGTAATTTATTAGTGGAAAGCATTTAAAAAATCATACTTAATTTACAGATTATTCTTACTAAGTAATTTTTAGAAATACTTGGTCAATTCACACACCTGAAGGGGACTCAGCCTCCTACAACAACATTCAGTTGTTTGTTTACATCAAAGCTTCCGGCAGCATGATTTTCGCCCGCAACGTAGTTTTTTTTTTCGTCGTGGCTTTTGCTCCACATGATTTTCTACTCTTGGTTATTCCCCGAAAAGTCATGAAACCGAGTCTAAAATTGAACTGTTTTAATCTATCTGAATTGCAAACGAAAGAACAAAACCAGTTTCACATTTGAACTTCACATAAAAGTTACTTTTTTGGTTTAATTTTCGAGTGACAATAGGAGATAATATAATAGTCATAGAGAAGAAAATCTAATTCGAATTTTTAAAAAGATAAACACATTTCGTAACACTACATACAGGAAAAAAATTTTTTCACCATCTGTCCTTCAATTATTCACCCTATTCACACTCTCGTGGACGCCATACCGTTCATCATATAAGCACCAAATTTCTATAAATTTCATTTTCATTTCTATAAATTCTTTATATTATTATTATTATTATTATTATTATTATTATTATTATTATTATTATTATTATTATTATTATTATTATTATTATTATTTTATGTCATTTCAGCTCTGACACTGAGTCTCTACCATCTCTTGTAGTGGAGCCCGAAACAGAGATTGTTAGTCGCAGTGACTTTCCAAATGGCTATCGAATTGTAAATTTGGGACACATTCTCAAGTGGTCCATAAAGCTCCAAGAAAACCACAGAAAGATATGTGTCGTAGGAAAAATGGATTTTCATAGAGAGAGACGTTCAGGACTAGTGTCTTACCTCTATTTCAAGTGCCGCGTGTGCAAACGCGAAGTATGTCACTCTACGGAGGAGGAACAACAGTCTAAAAGATCTGTAATCAATACTGCAGCTGTTTGGGGCACTGTTTCTATTGGGAGTGGGTATTCTCATCTAGAAGAATTCCTCAGTATTATGGATATCCCATGTATGAACTTCAAACTATTCAACAAGATTGAACAAGATCTGGAACCTGTAAGTAATAATTGACAAATCCGTTTGATATTTCCAGAAAAAAAAAACAACTGAAAAATAGACTTTCCTACTTATCAACAATATCACAAGTGGCTAATATAATAGTTGCATTGATATAATTCAGTATAGAAGATTTTATCACAATAGAACTTGAGCGATGAAAATAATCTTAGTTACAAGCAGGCCCGCAACCAGCCATAGAAGTCTGGAGGTGCCATAAACATGTTAGGGGGACCCAAGTCATAAAATAATTGCTACAAATATATAAATTCATGATTTTTTGTGTTAATATAGTATATGATGCATTGAGATCTGCGAGCCATGAAAAATTTAGGGAGGTCTGGCCCCTTGCCCCCTTCTAGTTGCTGACCTGGTTAAAAGGGCAACGTAATAGTTTCAGTTGCCAAAAATGTCGAAAATTCGAAAACCTTAAGCACATAAATCGGTGATTTCAGCTTTGATAGCGATCAAATATGACTGCTTTATAATAAATTACTTTTGCATTTGAGAAAATCTTTTTTATTCTTTCTTTCTTCTTATGCACTGCGACTAAGGAAGGCTGTAATGATGAAATAAGCGATAATGGTGGAATGAAGGAAGTGGAAGGAAATTAGAGAAATCTATGAGAAACACTTACGCGGTGTTTGTCCACCATAAAGTCCACATTGGTGGGACCGAGATCGAAGCAGGGACACCATCCGCTATAGGTGAGCGCACCACCACTGAACTATCGCGATCTCATAAGAAGAAATATATTGATAAGTGTCCGAAGCGGCTAATTTTGAATTGTAAATAAATTAATGACAAGTAAATTCATTACTACTTCATATTGAACGGGGGAGTCTGAAAGAAAGCATGAATTCGCCGCCTAACTGCGAATATTTGAGTCGTGGTTGATGGTAGAGCTTTCACCTGGTACGTGGGTTTCCTGATTTGATCCCATCTCGCGCCAAACGGACAGATATCATTGTGTGCGTTTACTTCGGGGGTTCTTTTCTTTCCTCCACTTTCTTCATTCAACCATTTCATTCATTATCATCATCAACGTCTCCTTCAGGATCGGTGCATAAATTTCATATCTAAATGCGAATGCGGGATAAATTTGGGTTAAACAAAATGGAGTCAAGATGAACAGCTGTTGAAGGGTGGTGTTGTGAGATTTTTGAACTCAGAATACTTTTAATTTTGCAATTTCAACTGAAAATAATGGAAAAAAGATGTTATAAATCAGAGCTGTCCAAATGGCGGCCCGCCAAACCATTTTCTGCAACCCACAAAGCTCTCACGATTTACAATTGTTATTACTGATAATATTTTCATTTATATTTATTCTTCTTTTAATGTTTCCACACTTCTTTCTGAATAAGGCATCCATTTAGCGCTTCTGTACAACAAAAAGGCGCGGGCATCCACAGCAACACTGCAGTTGGTAATGTAACTACAGGGAAAATATTGTTGATGAAAGGGACGATTACTTCAATAACCAATACATCTGGTCTAGCTTAGAAAAGAAGACCCTTTCTTCCTCGAACTCTGCCTAGAAGCCATAAGGAGCCAGAAATACACCACTTCCTTTCACAAACACATAATAATAATAATAATAATAATAATAATAATAATAATAATAATAATAATAATAATAATAATAATAATAATAATAATAATAATAATAGTTGCGGCCCTCCACCTTACTAGTAAAGACAGCTATTATAATTGTACCATTATAATTGGACACCACTGTTATAAATGGTTCAATAATATATTAACAAGCAAATTTTATTACAATTAACATACATAGTTAAAATCTACTTATTTTCAGTCGCTTACTCCATTGGAGAAAATGATAAAATAACTTTAATCACAAGGAAATTGAACGAGCGAGACCTTGATGTGAGGAGTTCGGCGCTTAGATAAATATATATATATATATATATATATATATATATATATATATATATATATATATATATACATAGCCAGTATAATGCATCTGACCCACAAAACCGGGTTCCTAATGGTTAAAATACTAATCTAACCTATCTATTTGGAGAAGTATCGAAGTTGAAACTTCGATTTAGGGGTTTTTGATTACGTTTTCGGAGTTTGCACCACTCTGCGACCCAAGCATAGTCTCGTTATGATCTTCAACCTACGTAAACCGCCATATAACGAATTGTGGATCACACTCGTTTTGCTGCTCTAGTGGAAGTTTCATATTGGTGTTGTCAAGAATACTTTATGGTGTGTATGATAAGATGGTTGCGCACCGGAGCCATACGAGACTTTAATCTAAATTAACGTGAAATCTAAACCATTGATCTTTCACGAAATATTACCCGAATCTCCCACACAGCAAGCGAGAACGCTATTTGGCCACAAGGAAATAGTTTTAGAAACCGTTCTGCAACAAATCCTCCGGTATTTCGACTGTAATTCAGCACTCTTGCAGGGACATAAGGTGCGGGGCCGTAGGCTAATCAAACCTTGATGATTTTATGTTTATTAGATGCGAGATCGTAGAGTGAGCATATGTGAGAGTCAAGAGGTGAAGCCTCAGTCGCTATCTACATTTTATACAAAGTAAAATTCAAACTGATATTTTCTGAACGTTGCTAGTCTTTACAATACATACCAGACAAAGCATACAGAGACAAAAAATAACTATTTATCCGTATAGTTTCTACACAATCATAGAGAAACTGAGTCACATTCTCGATGACTAGGGAAATTTATCTTGTTCGTTATTGACATCACTCAAAGTAGAAAGTAAATGGATAATGAGATTTGTAATGAATCAAAATTAGAACAAAAAACGATATGTCATGTTTCCTAAAACAATGTATATCTTTTGTAGGTGTGGACAGATTCTCTTTGGAGTCAGACGAAAGAAGCTGGAGAGGAAGAAAGAAGATTAGCGATTGAAAAGGGCCATGTAGATCCAGATGGTATACCATGGATAACTGTATACGTGGACGGAGGGTGGAGCAAAAGAAGTTATGGGCAGTGGTATGGGAAGGGGATCTGAGCAGTGGCGTAACTAAAGGCTTGGGGGCCCTCCCGCAGACAGGGTGGAGTGAGCCCCTTCCCTACTTCCCACTTCGCGATTTGGGGGCCCCTGATGGCTTGAGACCGCCCGCAATGCAGGGTTTACGGGGCCCTTATTTACGTCCCTGGATCTGAGGGCGAAGCCCCCACGTACTCAACCTGACTCAAGCTGCAAAACCTGGGTTGGAGCTAATCCTTTGGCAACTACAACTGAAATTCAATATGCTTGCGGGATTATGAGGTCGAGTAAACGCCTAATGAGGTGCGAGGCCGTACACGGAGCGAATTTCCGGATCTGAAATGAAATTCGATGTGCTTGCAAGTTTATCAGATGCAAGGCCGTTGGCCGATCAAAAGGGATAAGGGAGGCTGAGGGCGAAGCCCCAAAGGAAAGCCCCAAATGAAATTAAATATGGTTCTAGGTTCATGAACTGAGAGACCGTAAACCGAGCAAACTGGGAGGTCTAGGGGTGAAGCCGACGAATATTTTATCTATATATTGAACTAACCACATTCTTTTTAAAATAATGTTTGTAAGTTGTTATTTCACTCTACTAATCATTGTGAAGATGGCAAATGAATCGTTTTGTTTGCTATCCACGTTCTATTTGGGGTGACCCTCCCTGCTGATCTAATGGCTATTATGCGCGACGTGAATGGGATCCCGTGTTCGATTCCCGGTGGGAGTGCATTGAACGATAATCTTCGAATTTCAGGAGTTGTATATCTACGTCTCATGTAGCCTCGCTGCTCAAAGGGACGCTAAACATAAAATCAAAAGTTTCACTTGGCATTCTTTTATGAGCACAAGTAATATAATTTTTGTTAGTATACATTCTGTGGAGATTGGGAACACCTCCCGCCAACAACAGGGCTTTCAATAGTTTCCGCTTCCACTCCTGGCTGTGTGAATTTTTCGTGAAATATGTTCATATGAAACACCCAAATGAGCTCCGAAACATTCCTGAAAGCTTTCACAGATGAATGGACAAAGCAACCAATATTATTTTTCTTCTGAAGCAGAAATAGTCTTTTGTGAAGGTCACTGCAAATGGGGGTGGGGGTTTATTGACCACGGAAGAGAAGATTGAAGAGCTGTTCCCATTTGCAGACTTCCTTCTGCGAACTCGATATTATCTCATTGCCAAAAGCAACAGCTGAAGTGAAGGGATGAAATTTTATAACCACAATACCTTTTCCTTTTCCAGTACATTTTTTGTACTAGCTGATTCACAATTTAGACTAGCGGCAATTATCTTAACCAAGATTCCAAACACCTCGGTCTCCTTCCCAACAGGTGGGGGAAAAATGACATTCTCTTGTTTCTGACCCTGCCGGCACGAACTATTTTTATATTCTTACATCTCGACCGTGACAATAGCTGTCATGTTCCATCGTCTAGTTTATTCCAGGAATTACAATCTTACTCCTAGCAGGTCACTTACAGTAATACATACAACATACAGTACTACACATTATACGCCGCGTTCCCAGTTTCCATTGTGATAAACAGCAGGAAAGATTTCAGAGCAGTGACTTATGCACACACACAAAACTTTGCGCAGGGATATGTACAATTCGTCGGTAATCATTCGAGAAAGTGAAAAAGCAGTTAGGAACGTCCATTCGCAATGTTTGAAGTACCGCTGTTCTATTCAATTTAGCAGAAAGCCTGCTCTCTGTTTCTTGTGCAGAGGTACAGGAAAGAACAACGCTACACATGTTCCCTTCGCACCCCCCCCCCCAAAAAAAAAGAATCGAGTTTTCTGCACTGTGTTTCTAAAAATCTTCTCCATATATGAAAAGAAATAAAAGTAATAGTAATCGGGAAATTTACTTTTTAAAACAAAGGACCACAAAAATTGTTCTGAAGAGGTGTGGAGGACGGTACAAAATTTAGAAAAAATTGGCCTATGCCTAAACATGTTTAGATCAGTGCCGTTTTAAATAGATGTCGTAAACATATTATTTTCGTTTCGATGAGAATTGATGCTGCGGTACATTGCAAACTATATTAGTTTTAATTTTTGTTGAAAACTGTTACATATTGTATGTATGTATATTATTTTGTTTTCCATGCAATTAACACTAATGTCATAGTAGATTAAATGATAAGAATCGAATTAGTAATTGTGGTTTACCTTGCTCCATACATATACTGGCGCAAATCCCGGGGGAGTGAAGGGGACATGTCCCCCCCAATCTTGGAACTGGGGGGATTGTCCCCAATAATCCGATTTGAATTGTGTTTTGGGGGGAGAAATTCGATTATTTGTGTCCGGTCGCCAGAAAGGAAAGTGAGATGAAATTAATGTCCACTCAGGATAAGCCTCAAATTTGCCCGCCTCCCAATGTTGAAGACAACTCTGCTCGCCTGATCCTCCACAGCGTTGTTTCTCAACTACAGAAATATGTTGAACATTGCTATATATATATATATATTGCAGATTTGCGCTGTTGCATGCATACCTGTCGTTTCTCGTTTCTTTTTGTCCATGAACTCAAAATCCTGGGCAAGGCTTACATAAACTTCTCGCCATGCTTTTTGCTTTTCAATTATGTTCTTGAAAGAGTCTGTTATCTTATCCCATATGCAAGGTCTACATTCCACAAGTCCAATAAGGGTTAAAATATCGAATGGAAAAATTTTTTGCCATCTCTAAAATTCTAAGCAAAACTAGAAAGGTAAGAATGCAATAATGCACAACCTTTTCATCCAGTCACTGTAGCTAAACTGCAGAACTCTATCAGGGGGTCGAGCCCGGTACAAAGGGAAGAGGGAAAACTTATATACATAGCTTTGGTCTTTATTTTCAATTGCCAGTCCACAAATTCTTTTAAAAAATGAGGGATTTGGGATAGTTTTGGAAGTGAGAGAAAAAAATCTGCAGCAAGTGAAGCATGAAGTCACATCACTGTTGTTGAGATCACAATCAAGAAAATGCCAAATGAGTCACTTGTCATTGGAGCTTTGCAAAGAGTGTTTGTCTGGTTTCGTTTCAAAATAATAATAATTCTACTTTGACTTGTCAACAAATATTCTATTCAATCATTGCTTATTGAGTGGGACCGGGAAAATTGATCTACACACAATTTTGATGAAAATAAAAGGAAGTAATATTAATATTTTTTTTTTTCATATGCTTATGTTCACAGTGTATCAAACTTTGAAAATTACGCTTAAGTTAATTTCCAGAATGTATTAAAATTTAAATGCATTAATAGATTTTAAAAAATATATAACATCAAAGAGTGTGTGTGTGAGAGAGAGAGAGAGAGAAAGAACAAAAATAAAAAAAGAAGTGGAAAATAATCAAGAAATTGGTTATCTAAATTTCCTATATTCTATTTGGTAATAGCTATTTAGAAGGAAACCAGTACTCTTCAGACTTCCCGCATTTTATATTTATTTAATAAAAGGGAATTAGCTACTCCAAAACAGAGACTGTAAAAAAATAATAAGCTGTTCCGAAGTTGTTTATAGGACAAGATAATAATAATAATATTATACAATTGTAATAGGAAAAATGGAAACAACAAAATTCCAAAAACAAGAAACGAAACAAAAATACACAACGCATTGTCACTCACTCTCTTCATCTAACCCGCTGGCCGGCCGACATTATCGGCCGCATGTGCATCCAATCATAAGAAAACATTGTCCCCGAGAAAATCGGTGTCTGCGATATCGCCGACAATATCGGGGGCTTGGCCGACAGCATCTGCGTGTCAGAGAATCGGCCGATAATGTCGGTGGCGTGTGCAAACGCACTAAGTGTGTATCTATTTTTACCTTAGAAAATTATATATAATCCAACAAACAAACACACACATACACACTATATATATATATATATATATATATATATATATATATATATATATATATATATATATATATATATATATATATATATATATATATATATATATATATATATTATTGTATATATACGGGGTGTTCCATAAGTTCCCTAACATAGCGTAAATATTATCGGTTTTACAACAAAATGTAAGAGGGGAAACCGTCACCAAATATCATGTTTTCAATCCAAAAGTGAAGGAATTTTTAAATCGGACTACTATTTGGGCTGTACACTCTTTATGCGTCCAATAATGAAAATTTGTTGCCATTTATCTGGATCAACAACATAAGTGAATGAAGTTACTGTCTTTTACGCTAACGTATCGATGGTCAGCCTCCATTGAAAACACAGCTCTCATTCACCATAATGTTACAAAATTTATTCACCTCCTGACCCGCCCTTCCCTCCCTCCATTAATAGAAACGTTGCATTTTCATTTAACGTTATGCACATAAAGACTACAGCCCAAACGGCTAGTCCGATTTAAAATATTCCTTCACTTAAATTGAAAACATATTTGGAGACCGGTTCCCCTCTTACATTTTGTTGTACATTTTCTTGATAATAACAGAGTTACGCTATGTCAAGGAAGTTTTGAGACGCACTGTATTTAAATGGCTAGGGTAAACTACCCAGTTATGGGCCCGGAGGAAGTTTAAAAAAATCATGTATTTCACACATTGTATCACTAAATTTTGTGAGTTTCTTTATTTCATGAACAAATAAATTTTTCCTGAAAGAAAGTCTATTTAGACATAGTAAAATCAGAATGTATTTATTTATTTATCTTTTAATGAGAACCCGAAAATGACTAGTTGTTGGTACTTACCAAATAGTCATTTTGCACTTTTAAGCCTAATTATTTGCACTCTATATTTAACTTATGTTAGTCCTACCAATGTACAAATTTGTGTGTGGAATGAAATGGATATTTCTCCCACTCTAAAATTTTTGCGGAAGATCATGAAGAAATAAACCAATTTTCAGATTTTACCAAATGTTTTGGTAAGGAGCAACTTTGTTATACAGGGTGTTTTAGAACAAGAACGGCAACGTTTGAGAGGTGATTCCTAACACCAACATAAGACAAAAAGTATTGACCAGCCTCTGGTCAAAAGTGCTTAGTTTGGGAGTTACAGGCTGCTGGAAACGTGATAAAATTAACTTAAAAGGTCCATTGCTACACTGCTATGAGACTGATCGGAGTTGGGTCAATACATCATTTAGGAATTAATATGCGTTCTATCTAAATATCTATGTTCCAGAATTCCCCGGCACTTGCGCAACAATTTTTACAGAGGCAGTTGGAAAGTACTTCAAACCTTTTGAGTACTGTTCAGCTGCTTCTCCAAAAATTCTTGTGCAAATTCCGGGAGATTCTGAAACATGGATATTTGGATAGACCACGTGCTAGTTTCTAAGTGATGTTTTGACCCGACTCCAATCGGTCCCATCAAACTTCTCTATGATAGAATTAGATTATTTTTTTTTTTAATTAGGATTTATACTACAGATGAAATGTAAAATCAAATTATGAGAATACACCAACAATTTATCTGCTAAGGAAGTGTGGTTTTATTACGGAAGTGTACGGAATCTTTTGAGTTATTGTTTTTGAGGGTCTGGTGTAAGCGGAGTAACCCGTGGGTGCGCTCGTGCTCAGAAATAAGCTTAGTGGCTAAGGCATAAGATTCTACAAGGCAGTTAGTGACCAATTGGGATAATCTTTTTAAAATTAAAAATCAAGAAAATCAGTATTTTTTTATTATAACGCTTTACTCTTATTCCATGGTGGCTGCAGGAGATCTACTACTGCCTTTAGTGGTATCTGAACATTTTTTTGTTCTACTGTACCCTATCCCTTACCGGAATTGAACCCTGGATAGCGAGCTCCGAAGGCAAGTGTGCTAGATACTAGACCAAGTAGAAGACCTTAAAATCAAATTAATCTCTAGTAGACTCTTACCTTGAATAGTATCAAATTAACATCTCTAGAACTGCTTTATATCCTTGTGCCAAGCAAAGGGGGTCTATGTACACTCATGTCCAAAATTATTGTCGTATATCTATAATTGTCTTCTTGTAAGAATATAATTTGATAATGATTTTGCAGGTTGCTTTAAATACTGATACTATGTGTATAATCGAGAAATGTATGTTTGTGGTAAATTTCATAGGAAAAGAATTATAAATATGAGAATTATAATGAGTAAAATAAAATGTTGCTAAATGGACAAGGCAATTTTATTTTCGTTTTACTGTTCCTATTTACTGCTCTTTTGACATGAAATTTGCCACATGTCATTTGAAATTTGCCACATATACACATACTAACATTGTAAGAAATACTGGGCGGATTTGTTATCAAATTTTATTCCTAGAACAACATATTTATAGACATGCGACAATAATTTTGCACAGAGTGTACATTAGAAATTGTAACTTTTGATACCGTTCAGGAACGTAGTTAGAGTTCTGATTTTGGGAAGCCATATTAGCAAATGGGCTCCATATAAATAACTTTAAATAAATATTTGGAGAGCTAAGCCAACTTTTAGGGGGTCCGTGGGCCCCCATGTCCTCTCCTAGCTATGTTCCTGGCACCGTTGTAAGCATGCGACGAATGTACAATTTTTAACAGTATGACATAAATGCACATTCTTTAGGGCTTAACGAAGCGATCAACATAAAATATGTGCAACATTTCCATTAGAACAATAAATAACGCGAAACACTGAAAACATATTCCTTAACCTATTGCCTAGAATCGAGCAGAAAACTTCAATATCATGAAAGCCTTTCACTTAAAGGCGATTTTTTTACAATAAATTAAAAAAAATAAACAGACGCCACTTGGAAATGTCATCGACGAAAGACAGGGGAAAAAGTAGATAATGCCGATGTTAATAAATCTGAAAAAATCTACAAAGTGCCAAAAAAAAAAAAAAAAAAAACTGGCCTGTGCCAATTTCAGGGTGATTTACCCTGTACTTTAATGAAACGAAACGAAACCATTTGGTATGTTGAGATGGAAACATTTTGAGAAGCTAGATCCAACTGAGTTTACTACAGGCACTAGAAGCGACCTACGAATGTGACCTCTCTTGACACTGATACAAACTACGTAGTGGATCCGCCCGCTTTAACTTATATTTTCGGGGAAATGTTATTCTGGGTACACTGTAATTTCTACGGAGAGCAATACTGAAAATGCTTCAGGTTCATATTGTCTGCTGTAGAATAACATTATCTATGATTGTGGTAAGTGGCATTTCACCAACCGAATCGCCCAAAAGGCTTCATGCCAGGGCATTAAAGCATCAAGAAGAAGTGGCATTTTATTTTCTCCTTTCACTTATGAATAAACAAGCAAAAGAAAAATGGTAAACTTTGTATTATTTTTAGTATGTCAGGCTCTTAATGCCAGAATTAGTGAAATATATTGGTAATCACACAAGTTCTTTGATATTCACGTGGCAGATCTTTATATGCATATGTTCACGTATCAAGGAAAGTCCGAGAGGGTACTGGACTTCAAAAAAGAGCTCACGTACAAAGGAATGTAAAATAAGTAATTATTTTAAATATTTTTGGCTCTACCGACTTAAAAATTGACGATCGAAAATCTTATTTTTCCAATTTATATAAGCAACTGTTGTAGAAAAGGAGTTAACATATACTTTGCATATCAAAATTTCTCCTTTACCCTGCCCTTCACAATTGTGCTGGTTGCTCCAACAGGGCTTTTTACAACTAATTTGACACGCTAGTCGTGGACTTCGTAGTATACTCCGAATATATTAGAAAAGGTGATAAATTTGCTTTTGGGCGGGACAACAATAGGCGATGACTTATATAAGTATGTAGTGTATGTCAAATCATACGCTGTGATTTATGTTCTTTGTATGAAGCAACTAATGTTTATATACATAACTTCGCAGCAGTACTTCTCGCAAGATTTCTACTCAAGTTTTATCTTAACAGGCCTATTCATACTTCCTGAGCACATTTTGTTGTACATATTTCATTCTCTATCTCTCTCTATCTGTATTTTCCATAGATGATTTTTATAAGCGTGACGGTAGGTAACAGCATGATTTAATAAAATCATTTATATATTTAATGTTGGTTTTAAAACGCATATCCATGTTGTGTCGTTCCACAGATAATCGCCTGATGTATGACCGCTGTTGAAAATTCTGAAAAGTTGCATGTAAATCAATATATAACTCTTGGACACAATGATATGATTAGAAATATAAGAGCCCATTCATATTTCCAACATGATATGTCCGATTGCAAGCAATTGTGGTGGGAGCTTTTCTTCCATGTCCAGTCCCCATTTGTTTATTGTATATCCTCGTACTAAAGCATTCTCAGCATTCAGATTTAGAGTCAACTTGAACCATTGGTGCTGATTGTCAGAAATCTGAATATATATTGTTGGATGAGTGAAACTGACGTCAAGTGACAGTATTCATTGAATGTAGTAGGATGCTTGTCTTTATGGATGATAGTTCTACTCATTTTTTTCTACATCAATTTAATTGACCTCTTCCTGTCAAGTCCTCACATCCGACTTCCTACATAAGTAGGGTACTTTCAAGTGTTTGTGGCGATGATCACTGAAGATGTGCCTATTACTAATACATATTATCTTCCACGCTCCATTTTGATACGAGCTGAGTAACGAACATTTTGGCTGCTCAGTGAATTTTTTCCTCATTCCAACTTGTCACTTGTGCTGACATAGATCTAATTGAGCATATTGTCAACACTGCCCAAGGTTACTGCACAATGTGGAGAAGGTGGTCCATTAGGGCGAGTTTCATAGTTATCTGCGATAACCCATCAAGCTCTCCTAATTTTGTCTGGTTTGAGGTTCTTTCCAATTTTAATTGGCACGCAACAGCCGAGAATCTTCAACAATTTCGCATTTCTTGTGCCCGGGCTAGATACATGATAAAATTTTCAAGTTTCAAAGGTGAAAATATTATGTAAGTTTGCTCAGTAATCTAATTCTGTTGGGGACGGCAATGCATTATATTGTCCGCTGTTTCACTACCAATGCTCGCTCTACAAGTTTATGGAGTTTCTGAATACTAGCTCCGAGGAACTAACAAACATATTGTGCATACACTTTTTCTGTATTTCTGGCTCTGTACACTATTCGGTCTAGTTTAATTGCTTACGCACTCGTATCTAGAAGAACTGTTTAAATTTTGCTAGCATCAATACTCAACATAATTACATTTCCCTTCCATGGATCTTGAATTCAACTATGCGTTAAGTGAGTTATCCAACACTTCTCCAAGCATTCATAATAAATCATATTATATGATGCGCAATGTCTCTAACAATTTAGACGTTATTATTAAAACTGTTTAATAGCATCTAAATGGAGGAGATGTTTCCACCTCCATGACGTAAAGCCATTTCCAAACCTGAGAAAGAGCAAGAACAGCGACTCAAACGTTGTCTGAAAAGTTGTCGTTTGCTGGCTGTACGTTTGGTATTTACAACCAAGCTCACTATTGAGTAAGTCTCAGTGTGGTTTTCCCTCTTTCCAATGCATTACAAAAAATCTTGTTTATCTCGAAAGTCACATTCAAGGAGTCTTCTTGCATCATCAGCACTCTGTTGCTATATTTTTTATTCGGAAGAGGCTTATGATACAACTTGGCATTACGTAATCTTAAAACAGATATATAATTGGGGACTTAGTGGCCACATGACGAAATTCATAAACAACTTCATGGATGAGCGTCATTTTAAGGGCGTAAAGGCTCCAGTCTCTCAGAGCGATTTATGTACAAAATTGATATCCCACAAGCTACTGTTCTTAGTGTCAATATTACCGCTTTCAACGTGAACAATGTTCAATCTCACACTCACGTCCCTGTCTGGATCTAATGTACGTAGCTGCTTTATATACTTTCGTGATATTACTCGATAGCTTTAGCTTACATTAAATTGTCCTACTAACTGGTTGACCACTCTCATTTTAAACACAATGTGCACATTTCTGTCACTTACGTACTTGCTTTGTCGATTCAGACTTGTATCTCGATGTTACTCACCTCTCACTTATGAACATGATTCGACTCTTTGGTTTTATATTTCATCGTTGCTTAACTTGAGAACCAAACTTGCTTCTAATACTTTTCCGTCTCATCTGGGATGCGGAAGTATCCTAATGTTGTACAAATAAGACTATGATCTTATTGGTTCTTCATCTGCTTGGTCCTCCTTGTTGAAACCACTTGATATTGTTCAGCACACGGGCATTCTCTAGCTACTAGTACTTTCTATATAAATCGTATTGTTAGCCTTTACGCAGAACCAAATGAACCAACGGTACTGTATTTTTGCGAGGACTTCTCAGAAATTATACAGCATATATGCGTTGTATTTTTCAGCTATCTGTGGCATAGTAGTAGGATTTGCAACCAATAAGCACTTTGTACCTGGGCTACATGCCCTTATTTACGTTCTTGCTTAGTGAGTCTCACTACAGACAAGTTTGTATTCCTATCTATTTGCTTGCTAAATGTTTGTGTTGATCCATTATGGTAGTTGACTCCTCTAAGACTCAAACTTCGATTGCCATTACATATCAAACAGCTCATAACTACGTAAGAACACAAATAAGAGTTTTTGCGTTGTTAGAACAATATTTGTTTATTATATGTTTTATACGGAGAGTTAAAAAATGGAAAGTTTTCTTGATTGTGCCTTCATCAGAAACGAGAATCGTTCGAAATTTCGTTTTCATCGCTTGTGGTCACCAACCATTGCTGAACTTACAGCAGTAAAGCGTACTCTCAATCATGCGGCTCAGTTTTCGATGCTTAGTAAGCTTATCTCCACTGCTTTACAAAGCGTTATTAAAATCTTTCAAAATGCCTTTAGTGAAATGCATTACTGCAAAACATTCTTGAGAAGCAATCAGCAACAGCAACATAGATGTGTCTTCATATTCTGCTTTGTATCGGGACGTTACCGTTTGGGGAAAGATGTCTGCCAACACAACAAGCAAGAACACGGCAAAGGCCGAAGTTACACTGGAGCACTCTTCCGTGTTCGGATCTTAATAGCTATCTGATCCAGCGGATGTGATCCCAGTGGCAACCAAATCGGAAGCAGACAAATGATAATAACTTTATTTCAGTAAATCCTCTTTCGGCAATTCGAAGACGTCATCGTCGCTAATTGTGAAGAGGAAGTATTCTTGACATGCTTGCGCATCGGCTTGTATTGAATATACTCTCGTGTGAAGGAACGTATGAAGCAGAATATGTATGAGTACCGACAGGAATATTGCATACAATGAATATGGAAATTATACAAATTTCTTTCATACTTAAAAAATTAACGATGAAAGGTAATTATAAAATTTTAAAAAAATATTTTGTAGTTAGCTTATTTGTAAATTGCCTGCATTGATAATATTTCCTTTTTAACAATCTTGGAATTTGCAACAGGTATACTTTAAACATGTTTGTCTAATGCATATGTATTTCCGACTTAGCTTCACAAACTAACGTTGTATCCCTAGTTTTAGTTGTGTATGTACCGATTTTACATTATCTTCGTATATTGTACTATGTGAAAACTCATAAAATCTGATATATGTGAAACAAGCTAATGTAAAGAAGTAGAAATGCGAAAGAGATATACATTATTTGTCTTAATATTTTAAGACTAAAACTGTAGCTAATTATATGCGTTATTTAAGTATGCATTTAATGATTACTGTGCATTAAATTGTATTATACTTCTGAACTTATACATTATTACACAAACATGATCAGTAGAAATAAATAATTATTCTCTGTTAAGTAGCTACATTTAAGATGAAATATATATTCAGATTAATATGAATATTTCTGAACTCATAGTCTTTTCTTTTCTTTTTTTTTTTTTAAAAAAAAGAATTTATGATGTTTTTATTCATTATCAAACCAACATTTTAATATTTCTTGAGTATTAGTATTAGCAATTATAAAGTTAGATAAAAGTATGCAATCTAAATCTTGAAAATATTTAGCCTATATAATATATAAATAGCCTATATACAGGGTGAGTCAAAATAAGTGTTACAAGCCAATATCTCGCGAACTATACATCATATAAGAAAAATATTAAGAGACAATGTACAATACAGAGGGGCCTCAGAAATGAGTGAAACATTAGGTTTCCCCCGCCCCCCATTTTGGGGGGAGGGGGTGAACGTGAAATTTTCAAATGGGAACATAGGTCGAGTGATACCTCGTTCGAAAGAGATTGAAAAATTTAACAATTTTTGTAGGAAACAATTTTTGATATGGGGCACCGTTTTCAAGATGGGCCCCAAAAATGGTCCTGTATCCGATGAAATTTCCAGTACTTATAAATAAGTGTTACAAGCCAATATATCGCGAACTATACATCATATAAGAAAATATTAAGAGACAATGTACAATACAGAGGGGCCTAAGAAATAAGTCAAACATTAGGTTTCCCCCGTCCCCCATTTTGGGGGGAGGGGGTGAACGTGAAATTTTCAAATGGGAACATAGGTCGAGTGATACCTCTTTGATATATCGTGAAATACCAAACAGCTTACTACAAAAGTTGTTTTGATTTCAGGCAAGCCTGTCACAACAGCATTACCACAACCTAATATCCTGTAAAGTAGTAGAATAACGTTTAGTAATTCTACGGGTATGTGCGATGTTAAAAATTGTAATTTCAACCACTGTAAAGCAAATAATTTCAACACTTACCATTCCATCCTGCTCCACACACCTCCGTAAGCGGCGGCATAGGGATGTTCGTACATCATATGTTCGACCATCTCTGGAGTGATAGATGCACACACACCTTGGATACGCGCCTTCATATCATCAGTAGTTCATGAAGTGATCATAGCATATCATCACATTACCCGATCCTTAGCATAACCCCAGAGGAAAAAAATCATGTGGTTTTACGTCAGGAGATCGTGGAGGCCAGTGAATAGGACCTCGACGCCCAATCCATTTATTCGCCATACGGTGGTCCAATAAGGCTCTGACCTGGCGTTCGTTGTGTGCTGGAGCACCATCATGTTGATACCACATTCTTATACGTTCAGCGAAAGGAATATTCTCTAACAACTCCGGGTATAGTACATCACTGATAAATGAGGCCTATTCCGGAAGAAGGGCACATAGACCGTTTCCGTGAATGGAGAAAAAGAGCCTTAAAGATTTTGTCAGAGTACCGTATATAACAATAACATACGCTTGGAAATACCTATAACAGGTTTTTCAATAAGAAAGGCCTATTTGACTAATAAATAGGCTGTATTAAATGAAAAATATACTATTTTACATATTTATAAACGTATTTGTATAAAATGTTATGTGCCCTTTTTTCGAAAATCCTGGTTGGTTGAAGAAACAGCATACTATTAATGCATCACATTAATGACTTTATTCTAAAATAAATCAAATATAAGGTATTACACGTGGTAATAAATGTGTTATGGATTTAGTCCTGTTCGTACTCATTCAATATGCATTGAATCAGGTCGCTGTCTTCAGCTGACAAAAACTTCATTAAGGACCGAACATCTTTCTGTTTATTTTCGCTCACTCCAATTTGAGGGTACTTTTTGAAAGATAAGAAAATGGGATACACGTTGGCATGTACGTGTTAGAATACAGCAGAACGCCTGATAGAGTGTACTTCATCATTACATACTGCATAGTGGTATACGTTGGAGTTTCTGGTGTTGGGTTGGAACGAAAGGAAGGGACAAGAGCTGTGTCAAAATCCTTAATAAAATTTTTATCCGTTGTCAGTTCAAAAGGACATGGATTCTGTCGACAGGTAATGATGGCTTCTAACCATGGCTTCGATAGTTCTGACCGTAGTCAAACTCCAACTCTAAAGGAGATGGACTTAGTTTACCTTCACTATTAGTTGCCTGTGATTTGGAAATAAACTCGTCCTTCAAAGTTTTGCGTCTATCATCTTTCCTTTTATGAATTTGATAATGAACTTTACATGGGTCACTAGGATAGCTAATCTGTTTTTCGTCACATTCAGCACAAAAGTCACACTTGTCAGTTTTAGATTTAACAACTCCATATCTAAACTGCTGCTTAAACATTTTAAAGTACTTCACATACGATAGTTTCAATGCTTCATCGGTTTTATCCTCATAGTATCCTTGCAACATTGTGTACAATGCCGTATTGTTAAGATGTGAGTTTTCAAAATATTTCAGTTTTGATTTATGTCCACAATAATGACTGTAATCACTTGGAAATAACTGCAGGGGACTCTCTATCACTTCTTAGATATTGCTTCTTTGATTCTTCACGTTTCAAATTCATGTTACTATAAACTACACGCGTCTTATTCACAGGTTTACTTTCAGTATCCATTTGAAATTACTGCCACATTTTTAGGTTAATAATATAGCAAGGAGCACAGTAATAACCGCTGCTAAAGCCTGAATGTAAGCTAAGGGCCAAAACCGTGGTGCAAAGGCTTACAAAAACAATATTGCCAGGCGGCCAAAAATAAAGATATCGAAATGAAATTTTCACAGCACCTACAGTATAACATGGCGGTTCGTTTTAAATGATTTCCGGAAAAAGGGCACATAGGCATATGTGCCCTTCTTCCGGAATAGGCCTCAAATGCGGCATAGGTATCACCAGTAAGACGTCCATCAAAAAAAATATGGCCCAATGATATGGTAACCAAGGATGCCACACCATACATTAAGAGACCACCGATGCTAATGAGCAACTTGTCTCTGCCATAGTGGATTTTCCCTAGCCCAGTAATGCATATTATGTCGGATTACGTGTCCTGTGTTTGTAAATGTAGCTTCATCGCTAAACAAGATGTTGGATATGAAGTTGCGCTGTCTGTTTTCCATACCTTCCAACCATAGACAAAATTGCAATCTGGCATGAAAATCATTGCCAGATAGTTCCTGATGTAAGATTATATGATACGGATGAAACATGTACTCGTGCAAAATACGCACTACAAATCTTTGGCTAACTCCACTGATCTGAGCAAGGTGTCTCGTGGTAACATGTGGGTCTACATGCACTGCTGCCAATATTCCTGTTGCACGTTCTTCATTGGTTGCAGAGCGGTAACGACCCCTAACTCGTCCCCGGACAAGACTACCATGTTGCCGAAAACGTCTCTCCAATCGCAGAAATGCCATGTGAGATGTTTGTTGGCGTTGGGGATAGCGCATTGCATACATTAGTGCCGCGTTACGATAGTTTCTTCTACATTCGCCCAACACCAGTAACATATCTACACAATGATCAAACACCGCCATTTCTCTATTCAAACGCTACCCAAACTAATAATATTAATGCGATAGTGTTCGTTTCCTTGTACGGAAAACTTATCACCAAAGTTGATATCCCGTTCTTTCTACGCTTTTGAACCGTTCAACACACAACTACAGCCCCTACCTACAATATCCACACTGCCACTTCCCTATAAGTCACTAACACTCTCACTAACAGCTAGGCAATGTAACATCAATGATGATTTTACGTTGAACACTACTACTCAACAAGAAAAAAATAATACCATACTATTCACACTGCATGAACAAACAACACACAGGTACAGTCAAATGTTCTCAGTAGAACAATGAAAATCACATTCCCCGTCCCCTGTGTGATCGGCTCTATTGACACTTGTGTATACCAGCCATTACTAAGGAGGTAGAGTACTAGCTATTGCTACGTTTCTAATGTCTATTTTCGGGTTTCCGGCACCAATTTATAATACCTTAAAATGTCTATTTTCTGGAGTTGAGACACCACTAATTTTACTACATTTATTTCTACGTAGTATCTAGATTGTATCCCGGTTCTTAAACTACGTGACAAACACAATTTACAATTTTCTTAAATTGGTTTTAATACTTAATCTTGAGAAGCGTTTATATTCCACATTGACATATTTAACAAGATGTCTGCACACTTACACTTACATTTATTACGTTTCCATAGCGATTACATTAATAGTTGACGATCAAACATAATCTAAAGATATTTCTTTGCAACTTTCTTTTCTTTGTATAAAACGGCTCAAATAATTCGCCTTTGATCCTTTCTTCATAAGATGGTACAGATTGTTAATGCAATATACAACCTTATCGTTGTACTATGTTCCGAAGGCCATCGGTTCCATTCCCCAGGCAATGACGTTGACGGGCTTTCCTTACTCTAACAGGGCACATGTTGAGATTTTGCCTACAAGTAGGGCCTAATAGGTACCCTCCTATCCCTTTCTCATAGGATTGTAGTGATCGAGAAACGACGTCTCTTTGCGCATACGTATTAGTATTATTCATTGTCTTATTATTTTCATTCATATTATTATTATTATTATTACTAGTTTTATTATTATTTTTCGTAGTATCCTCCTCCTCCTCCTCCTCCTCCTCCTCCTTCTTCTTCTTCTTCTTCTTCTTCTTCTTCTTATTATTATTATTATTATTATTATTATTATTATTATTATTATTATTATTATTACGTTAACGCTTATAGGTCGATTTTGCCCCCGAACATTTTACTTGTTATTCACTTACAGTATGATGATGGAAATTCGTGTTCGTCATATTTTTAGGCCTGTTTGTATTGTACATTGACTATTAACACTTTTTATTTGATGCAATAATCCGCGGGATATTAGCTTGTAACACTCAGTTTGAACACTGCACTTTCTATCTGAATGTGGAACCATTTCCGGCGGTCATTTTGAAACAGGCTTGCCCGAAATAAAAATATTTTTTTTAATAGGCTGTTTGGTTTTCCATAATCTATCAAACAAGGTATCACTCGACCTATATTCAGATTTGAAATTTTAAAATTGGTCCCGGGGCCCCATGATGGGGCCCTGGGGCACCACGACACCATTCCCCGTTGCCTATGGCGTTTACCTTTTTCATTTTTTGTTTCATGTTTTTCTACTTAGCCGTTTCCGATTTATAAGTACTGGAAATTTTATCTGCTACTGGACCAATTTTGCGGTCTATCTTGAAAATGGTGCCCCATATCAAAAATTGTTTCCTACAAAAATTGTTCAATTTTTCAAGCTCTTGCGATCGAGGTACCACTCGACCTCTGTTCCAATTTGAAAATTTCACGTTCACCCCCTCCCCCCAAAATGAGGGGCGGGGGAAACCTAATGTTTCACTCATTTCTGAGGCCCCTCTGTATAATTCGCCTTTGTACATTGTCTCTTAATATTTTTCCTATATGATGTATAGTTCGCGATATATTGGCTTGTAACACTTATTTATAAGTAGGGTCTACTGGAAATTTTATCGGATACAGGACCATTTTTGGGGCCCATCTTGAAAACGGTGCCCCATATCAAAAATTGTTTCCTAAAAAAAAATTGTTCAATTTTTCAAGCTCTTTCGAACGAGGTATCACTCGACCTATGTTTTCATTTGAAAATTTCACGTTCACCCTCCTCCCCCCAAAAAGGGGGCGGGAGAAACCTAATGTTCGACTCATTTCTGAGGCCCCTCTGTATTGTACATTGTCTATTAATATTTTTTTTATATGATGTATAGTTCGCGATATATTGGCTTGTAACACTTATTTATAAGTATTGGAAATTTTACTGGATGAGGACCATTTTTGGGGCCCATCTTGAAAACGGTGCCCCATGTCAAAAATTGTTTCTTACAAAAATTGTTCAATTTTTTAAGCTCTTTCGAACGAGGTATCACTCGACCTATGTTCTCATTTGAAAATTTCACGTTCACCCCTCCCCCAAAAAGGGGGGCGGAGGAAACCTAATGTTCGACTCGTTTCTGAGGCCCCTCTGTATTGTACATTGTCTGTTAATATTTTTCTTATATGATGTATAGTTCGCGAAATATTGGCTTGTAACACTTATTTTGACTCACCCTGTATATATATATATATATATATATATATATATATATATATATATATATATATATATATATATATATATATATATATATATATCGAGAGAGAGAGAGAGAGAGAGAGAGAGAGAGAGAGAGATAAACATAGTTATTGTTCGAATTATTCTCTTCCCTAAGTAGTCCTTCGTATGAGAAACATTTAATTTCTTCTAACTAGAGGCCTCGTTCTTAGTTAAGTACCTAGGTATGAAGTATATACACATACTAACACACATGTCCCTACACAGATTACTATTAACGAAGAACGCAGAGGCGCAAGACTAGTGGATAAATCCATGCTTCCTCATTTGCATAATCTCCGTGAGATGTGAAGACACGAAGTCTTCCCTTGTGGTAAAGACCTACAGCTGAGTATCTTGCATCTCATTATGTGAACAATCTGTGCCATCTAATCTTGAGGCAGTTTTGCACCCTGCTTGTAACATGCTAAGGTGTTTACTATGTACAAGCATCCCAATTTCACACTTTCGTTTTTTGTATTTTGCATATTCTTTTATATATGTTCAACACCCATGTTTGAAACTTAACTACAAGGCTGGTCAAAACGATATCAATTAGTTTTACTTTTGTTGCATCTTCAGGTCATAAGCATATTGCACTATCAAACTAGATAGATGATAATGCAGCTAACCTATATAATTCATCAAGAATAATAATTGGCGGTGAGTAATCTAGTAAATATATGTATGAGTTAACTACTCCTTTTTCGTATTTATATTACAGCATGTGTTCTATTATATAATTCATTATTGTATACTAACACTCTTTATGCACAATTTGGTACGTTTAGGAACGTGAAAATTACCGTATTGCTTTAATACCCCCTATTTAATGATACATTTTCAGAGAGCAACTTAGTATAGCTAATGGCATAAATATAAATCCATTTTAAAACTTTTAACACAGGCCACTCTTGCTAGTAGTACGGCCAAAATATGATACAGCATTACAATATCCCATTATAAGTGACAAGATATAGGCTTAGTTGTTGCTACGTAATTTACCAACATTGGTAACATTGCAATTGTCAAAGGGTCTTTCCTAGTAAGACAGTGAAATCGGCCCTTGATCCAGATTGGGTCGCTATTGACCCAAAAAGTTTACCCTTGACCTAAAACTACCTAAAAAAAAAAACGTACTGACATCCTATCCCCTCCTCTTACCGAATTATCCTATCATACATGCTCAAAATTGACTTTTTTTTTTTAAATTTTGGTGATGGTAGTCGAATAATTTTGAAAGTTTTACAGACTGTAGACACTATCTAAGTGTTAATGTGCATTTTTTCAAAACCATCGATGCTTATATTCTTTATTTTTTGCGTGTTAAAAATTTCAAAATAAAATGTAGAAAAAATTGCTAGGGGGCGTGGGGACATGTCGCTGAATTTTTAGTTAAAAAATTTGCTATACCCTAGAGTACAACATATATTTTTCTTCGGGGCCTGAAAGTGATGGCTACATTGTCAAAAAGATATAAAACTGAAACCAAACGTGTTTTCCGCACAGTTTTCTCACTGAGGGCCCTTCAAACAATTCTTTGCCACAGTTCACAATTCCCCTTTTTCTTGCGTCCCTTCCGATTCTGTCGTTCTTCTGTTGCTTCGATTGTGTCTGTTTCGGAATAGAAACATCAAATATATCTCCGTAACAGTGCTTCCACTGAAACAGATCCTAGCACAACAAAGTTACACACACTTAGCGTCGGCTCCTCCTATTTATCAGTGGTTGCTTCACTGGCCACACACAATGGCGCTCTCTATCGGTAGCGCTTTCTACCACGACTGTGTAACTCCGTTGTGCAAGAGTCGGTTGAAGTGGGAATCACTGTTACGGAGATATGTGTGGTGTTTCTATTCCGAAATGGACACAATCGAAGCAGCCGAAGAACGACAAAAGCAGAAGGAAGGCAAGAGAAATGAAAATTGTGAACTTTGGCAAAGGATTGTTTGAAGGGGCCTAAAATGGTGGGAAAAACTGTGCGAAAGACACGTTTGTTTTCAGTTCTATTTCTTTTTGACAATGTTTGTCATCACTTTCAGGCCCCCCAAAAAATACATGTTGTACCTAAGTGTGTAACAAATTTTTTAACCAAAAAATCAGCGACGTGTCCCCCCAAAAAAATCTTTCTATAATTTTTTGAAATTTTCAACACGCAAAAAAATAAAGAAAATACGCATCGATGGTTTTGAAAATAATACACATTTACATCTAGATAGTATCTGTGAAACTTTCAAAATTTTTCGACTACCCCCACCAAAATTTAAAACTATTCAATTTTGAGCATTTATGATGGTTCGGTAAGGGAAAGGGGAGGGGTTCAAAACTTTCTGTGAGGTAGTTTT
This sequence comes from Thermobia domestica, assembly GCF_964235325.1. Classification (NCBI taxonomy): domain Eukaryota; kingdom Metazoa; phylum Arthropoda; class Insecta; order Zygentoma; family Lepismatidae; genus Thermobia; species Thermobia domestica. Next base: position 91,667,303 of record NC_137465.1, read on the forward strand.
AGGTGAAGGGTAACCTTTTGGGTCAATAGCGACCCAATTTGGATCAAGGGCCGATTTCACTATCTTACTAGGAAAGACCCTTTCTTTTTGAACTCTATTACTAAATATAAACTAAAATATTATCAGAGTACTGATTAGATAAGCATAGGTAAAAATTCAAGATTATTCTCTCGTAATTTACAGCCTTATCTGTGCTTCTACTGGTCACAGATTTACAGGTATTTCACAATTATACCAAACGAATACGAGTATAAAGTCATTAAATTCATACTATTAGGTTATCGACCAAGTCATGATTCAAGCTTACAACAGACTTCGCTCGTTTATTTTTCCGAAGTAGTAGGGTTTTTCAGATCTATGTCATTGCTTGACAATGGTATTCACAGTTTCAATCTAAACTAAAAATGAACTGATTGGTTATTTGCAGAGACTACAACTTGTTGAACATGGAAGATCAAACGATTCAGTTTTGCCAAAATGTTTACTTCCGTAAAATGAAGAATGAGTGTCACTTTTGTGGGAAGTTCCGTAAAGATTAAAGTGACAATAATCTACAAGAACGTGTGAGCCAACGATAGTTCATACAATTGATCTGATGCTCGTGAATTTGATCTGAAAGATGCTTCTCCGTCAGTGTGGCTCACTAAGAAAATTGATGAAAAATAAAGCCGTTGAATGAGTCGAACTCACTTTAACCTTTACGAAAAATTGCTGAAATGTTGAACACCAATAATCCAGCTGGTTGTTAGAAGTGGATTGTTTACAGCAATGTAGTGTAAAACCCATCTTCATGGTGATGTTATGATTCACAGCAAATAACATCGAAAGACCTTACACGTTTCCAGAGTATGGGCTTGTTCTCAATGTGGTGAGATTTTAAAAATGTCATGTTTTTCAAGCTTCTAGAAGGAACCACAAAGTCAATTCCATTGTGTACTGTCAACAATTTCGAACAATCCATCAAACATAAATTTCGAGAGGTAGTTAATGGTAAAGAAGTTATTTTCCATCATGATAATGCCAAACTTCACTCAAAAAACATATACGTTTAACCTTGAGTGTCAAACTTCTACTTCCTTTTTCTATTCGAAACTCCTTGCGTGCTTTAACGTTACATTAAAATGAAGCTGTAAATCACTCCTTGCACAATGTTTCTCCAATAATAGTTTCATCTATACACAAATAAATTACCTTTAAATCACGGAAAAGCATGTTATGCCCAATTAACAATTGCAATGTGAAAGTTATCACTTATGTAAACTAACGCTACTTCCAAATCGTATGCTCAAAAAGGCGAAACGGTCAAACGCTAATACTTTCGGATATAACAGTGGCTTAGATATATATAAAAAAAATAGCAGCAGCGAAATAGTTATTTCATATTATTAAATTTGGAAATATCGAATACTATTTGTATTATTTTGATGTTCTTGTATATTCACTGTAACTAGTGCTATATTCAATGGGTACTCACTAGCTTATGCAAAACGTGACAATGGAAAATAGCGCCTTGTGTAAAATAATCTTTAAATTATGTTTTGTGTATGAATCTCTCTTCCCTAGACACTACGTCGTCAAAATAATACTTATATGGACAGTTTCTTTGGGAAAAGTCAGAAGAAAGCTATAAAGTATTTACAGTAGTATGAACTGCTACTCTTCTTTAAGATAATACTGCCTTTAGAGGAAGGCATTGTAGATACTTTTGAAACAATGTGCCTTTGAACACCTGTACTTTTCTCGAATTCAGAGCTATCTAGGTGCATTCATTAAAATTCGTTTGAAAGAGGAACGGAGAAATGGCACTACAATGTAGGGATGGCCACAAAGTTTCGGTTCCGGCGGAACCGGTTCTGCGAGAAACCGGTTCTTTGAGATCCGAATTTTATAACCTGTTCTGAAACCGAAAACCCGGTTCCAGAACCGGATCTTAGGAACTGGTTCCAAACCTGGAACCGAAAACCCGGTTCTAGAACCGGATCTTAGGAACCGGTTGGATCCGAAAGCCCTCAAAGACCCGAGATGGAGGCACAAAATTCATCTTCAAAACACTGCAAAGGGGACCACGCGCTTGTGCCCTCCCCACCCAGACCCGCTTGTGCCCCCAGAAAAAAATTGGTCCACCAGTGGATGTTTAGCCAGTTGAGCCAAATGAGTTTGAGAGTTTGCCTGTTTAGTCAGTGATTTAGCCAGTTACACATTTTGTTTAGGCAAATGAGACAAACGGTCGCCGCCTGGGCGCCTGCCTGTCACTTCCACCATTTCATCTAGCACACTGTTCACAGCCTGCTTGCAGCTCGGGTTTAGAGTAGGAATGGCCACAAAGTTCTGGAACCGGTTCCAGACATGGGTCCGAAAACCCGGTTCCAGAACCAGATCTTAGGAACCGGTTCTAGACTTGGACCCGAAACCCGGTTCCAGACCTGGACACGAAAACCCGGTTCTAGAACCGGATCTTAGGAACCGGTTCCAGACCTGGATCCGAAAAACCAGTTCCGGAGCCGGATCTTCTAGAACCGAATCCGTTCAGAGCCGAAAAACCGGTTCTGCCAGGAACCGGTTCTGGCCATCCCTACTACAAATGCGATTGGCTGTTGTTTACTGACTGTTATGCCGAGTAGTGTTTGTTTTAATTTTTTTCATTCCCGAAACGAAGGTTTTTGGTAAATACCTTTTGAGTTTTGAGCTTTCGGTTTTCGCTGCTTGTGATACTTATTTGCCCAAACTTTGGTTAGAACCGTAGGTGAGTACGGCAGTATTTTTAGTGTTGGCTTCTGTGTAATATTTAAGTTAGTGGAGAACTTTTTTTCGTAATGGTTACCCTCTTGTACTTATGAACATTAATGCATAGTATACCTTTGGACGATAATACTACTCAAAGGTACAATCCTGGCATTTAACATTTATGGAATTACAGAGATTATAGGGAAAGTTATAACAGAGCATTCAGTTTAGTAATATAACTAGTGGATTTAAATCAACTGTAATTTTCCCATTGGACCCTAGGATTTTCACCGATGATTTTCTGTGTTCCTTCGTTATTGATCGAACTCTCCCAGAAGAATTAGCTACAAGCCCTCGACCTAATTTAACATCAATTCTGTCTGAACAGCCATCCGGAGAGCCCCAACGAATGGAAGGTAAAACTTCATCCGCTACAGAGAGATAGAAATATACAAATAGGCCTATAATATCATGTCAGTTAAGTTCTTTACCAGATCTTCCTGCGCTTACTATCGCAAGTGCCACAGTCAGCATTTCACCAGTGCAAATACGACCTTACCCAGGAGCAGCACCACGGAAGAGAGGAACGAGAGGAAGAAAACATGGAAGAACAAGAATTATTACTAAAACCCCGATAAGCAAACTCTCGAGAAAAGAAGATAAGAAATAGACAAGAAAACAACATAATTGTAGGACCCAGAGATCGTCGTGCAAACCTCTAATTTTTAAAAAAATTATTGCAAAGCGATTCAGATGATTTTCTTCCGGACATTAGTTTGCATGATAGCACTAGTGATGAAGACTTCGAAACCTAGAGAAAAGTTAGACCCATCCTATTGGCTTTTGAATAAATATTAAGATCTAAGTTAAAGATTAATATGAACCAACTGAACTTTTAGAATTTCTACAATAAAGAAACAAAGTAGGTTTACTAGTTTGCATTCAATGTTTTCCTTAATTAATTTTACATTGGACTTCACAGTGTAGCCAAAAATACTGAATTTCACAATGTAGATTTAGCCTATTTTTAGCTGGTATTTTCCTATTTCTAATATTGGGTTTAAAGAAGTAAGGCAATGTTAAAAGTTGTATATGCTCAAGTTTATTGTTCAGAACTTTTTGTTGCGTAGGTAGAACTTCTCTTGCATTTTGAATTAAAATTAATAAAATTTTAGTTCTGGGGAACATTTTAAAGCTAAAACTTTTATTGCAATTTATAACTGTTAATACGAGGGTCACTACGAAAGTTTTGAGATATGCATTCTTGTTGCACAGTGTTTGAATTCCAACAATTGCGTTCGGTAGTTGTATCCAGAGCGAAGAAGCGAAGCAAGTTTCAACTCGCCTCGCTTATCGGAGTGGCTGTATCACCTTCATTTGTTTGTTGATGTGAGCAGTATTCGGCTCTCTAGAATGGAGCTCGAAAGGGAACATTTTCGGGCAATGATCCTTTACGATTTCAAAAGTGGTTTGAACGAGACACAAAGCCTTGAACGTTTGCAGGGGCATTTAGGGACCTTGCTCCTTCCCGTGCTACAATGTTTCGGTGGTTTGGTGAATTCAAAAGAGGCGGACATCGCTTAAAGATGAAGAGAGAGCTGGACGTCCGGCAACACCTGTATCAGATGAAAACATTGCCACTGGGAACAAATGATTCGAGAAAATCCTCGAACAACTTTCAAGGACATTGAATCTACAGTTAACATTGGATCGCCAGCAGTAACAAAAATTCTTCATGATCATCTTCGGCTCAGGAAGGTTTCATCTCGTTGGGTGCCTCACACTTTGACTGAACAACGGAAGCGCATGCGTGTGGAATGGTGTGCAGAAATGCTTGCAAGATTTGATGGAGGGAACTGTCGACGCGTCTCTGATATTGTTACTGGTGATGAGACTTGGATTTATCAATTTGACCCTGAAAGTAAACGCCAGTCTACAGTTGGGATCTTTCCAGACAAAAATCTACCCACGAAAGTGAAGCGACCGCGAAGTGTGGGGAAGAAGATGGTCGCAAATTTCTTCTCCAAATCTGGTCATGTTGCAACTGTTCCACTTAAACAACAAAGGACTGTTACTGCTCAGTGGTACGCCACTATTTGTCTAACAAAAGTGTTCCAGAAGCTTTGGGAACGGCATCCAAGAACTGAATTGCGTGGGATCCTGCTTCATCATGACAACGCGTCTACACACACGGCCAACATCACAATTCAGTTTTTAGAATCTACGGAGGTCAAACTTATGACTCATCCACCGTATAGCCCTGAGCTGGCCCCGTGGGATTTTTTTGTGTTCCCCAGGATCAAAGATCGCATGCGTGGGAAGAAATTCTGCAGCCCTGAAGAAGCTATAGTGGTTTACGAGAAGAACTTTCAACACTTGAAGAAAAAGACTGGCAACACTGCTTCCAATGGTTTTCGAGGATGCAAAAGTGTGTACAGTGTAATGGTGAATACTTTGAGAAAATGTGTTAAATTGATTTTAAGTATGTAAGTTATTTCACATCTCAAAACTTACGTAGTGGCCTTCGTATTTGTGGGTTCTTTTTATATTATTGTCGCAGAAACGTTGTAGTTATATCTTGTGTAATTGTTGAAAGGTACAAGAGAATCTGTTCAATGGTACAAGACCATAATGTACCTGTGAACGAAATTGATATATTCTTATATCTTATAAAAGCTATTTTAATTATGTAACATGTTTAAAAGTTATTCTATCTTAACCTTTTCGCGACGTACCCACATGATTGTGTGGGTTGTCCGTATACCACCTACAATCACCAATAGTTATATATTTTTGTAGCATTTTATTTCTTCAACCGGGACTGCTCGCTACAATTTTGCGGGTTACATGAGTAGTACAGATGAGTCAATCCCATACGAGAGTGCGTATTTCTTTTGTATCCGGTTGAAGTTTGGTGGGGATTTCAGAAGATGTTAAAAAGTTTCCCTACGGAAAGAGTTATAGCGAAGGGGTGGTGCTTCAAATATATGACAAATGTTGCGGAAAAATTCTGAATATGAGCACCAAAATTTCTGAAACTCTAAGTGTTCAAAGGTACAACGCCTTCCCCTACGCATCGTATTATATAATGCATATTGTATACTATGTATTATGTAATAGACCAAAGTAATTAATTAATTATACTGACAGGACAAAATAATCTAGCAGTAGTAAGAGCAGCACCTGAGACCTTTTTTGTTCCCCTGGGTCCTTGGTCTAGGGGCCCTGCTTAATATCCATGAACAAGCATTGAATTGGACCATCCAAGGGTGCATAGGATCTCCATGGATACCTTGACCAACCTTAGAGGGAGTGTAGAGGAGCTCTACAAATTTGGAGGTTCATCTCGTTCCTTTCTAATTAATATAAAATTATCAAAAATATAAATTTCTGAGTTTTCGACCTGTGTTATCCTCTTTGATTAGGCCTTGTTACCTTATATCTTTCTATGGGCGTGCACAGGGATCAAATACATAGGTATAAGTATGAACATAATAAATGACGCGTCTCCTTAGTTTGAAGTTTTTGGAAAATATCTCCGTTTTCTTTATATATTCGAAATTTTGGAAGGTTTCCACAGGAGGAAAGATTAATGACAAACATGTTTTCAATGTTTGTTTTCAATATTATTTTTAAATAATGAAATTGGAAGTAAAAGGATTTAATTTGCCCGAAAACACGAAAATTACCAACTCTGTTGAACAGGACGGGGAGGCAATTCTGTAGTTTAACGAAGGACTGAGACCTCCACGTCAATGACGGCGAAAACAATGTAGATTCATATCCACAAACAAAACATTTAATCAAATATTTCTAACATTTCTTATATCCATGCAGATACAAGAAATTCATATATAATATGCAGACTCTTTATAAATAAAGAAAACAGTAGAACTTATCTATCAAAAGACACTAATTGGAACATGATTATAATGAGAATCATGTCTTGTAGTAGAACAGACCTATAACCTATAAGAAGTCGGTAGCACAGTTGGTTAGTGGGAGAATGTGAAATCAATTAATAAATTTGAATGAAGGCGGTTCGAACTCCGTGTAGAGAACTTTGTTTACTATTACAATTGTTCTTTTCATGTGAAAAAAATGAACTACTACATATGTTTAAAACTCACCCCGATATCAAAGTAAGAAAAATGTGATTCTTAACCTGTATTACTATTCTTCATGTTTGTTTGCAAAGGTTTCTGTGTGCTCTTTGATGTGCAAGAAGTGCCTTCCAGTAAATTCTATGTCTTAAAAGCAGTAATTTAGGGAATTTTATAATCAATTTTCACATTACTTATCGTCCCGAAACTTATAAGATTGTCTCGTCTCATGGCATCACTACTTAATTAAATGGATTATAGAACTTTTCCCTCTGTTCACGTGTTTCATAACAGACTTCCCTATTAAATGCTTAAATTTCTATGTAAACACTTCTTGAGGTAAAAGTTCTATAATGCATCTAATTAAGTAATAATACTTCGAAACGAGACAGTCCATAATTTTCGAGAAGAGACAGCCTTTTCAAACCAAATCGAAATTTTAAACTGCCTCGTCTAGTATCGTAGCTGTGCTAGTGATGCAACGAGATAAGATATTTCCCGTTTATCGTCTCGATAACGAGTGCAGGCTTCGAGACAAGACAGGCATAAAATGTTGAATACGAGACGCCATTTACACCACACTAGACGAGATAACCTACAGTTTCGTCTCGTCTCGTGTCGTAGCAAAACTATTAATTTATATAACTTTGCATTAGGAAAAGTATTAGCAAGCATCGAAAACATTTATTTTGAATGAACAAGTAGTGAATTCCTGACGCATATCGCATTTCGATAACTTTGAATGTAGTTATTCACTAACAATTTCAGAAAGTTTGCTTTAAGGTAAAAACGGGATTATTATTATTATTACCTAGGTATTATTATTTGAATTTACGAGCTCTAGCAGGGAAGATATGAAATTTAGCATGTACTTTATATGAATAAATTAAGAAATATGATTCTAATCTACAAAATGATATCCCTAAGAGCGCAAGGAAAGTAATTTTTTCTTTTTTCTTTCTTTCTTTTTCTTTTTTTTTTAATAACAGTAATTGCCCACACTCTGCTTCAGTCGAATGTATTACTGAAGTTCATATTAAGCAAAGGAAAATGTTATTTCCAAAGACTCGTTTGGTTCAAGATTGGCGTCATGAAACAAACGTATGTTTCGTTTTACCCCTATCACATCTGATACTTTAGCTGATTTTGCGTTTGTCGATGAGTTTGCCGATGAATATTTCGTAAGTCGTAGAAAATTGAGCTATTATAGAAGGAAAAGGAAAAGTTCTACCTTGATGGAATTCGAACCTACATCTATGAGATTATAAGTGTTATCCCCCCCCCGCGCTATCCTGATCTCCTGTTAACAGTTCACACAAACTTCGAATTATTGGACAATTCTTTTGTGTGGTTGCGGGAAATCATTTGAAAATACAAACAATTTACTTTCGTTGCAGTCAATACTTGGATTGAATGTGACATGTATTCATACACAATGAACAGTTTGTAATGGACCCGTTTGATCTTGATTACACAATACGATATCTTTTTGGCATTTATTCCGAAGTTGGTCGTCCGTCTAGGTTTTGGCTAAAAGCGTAATAATTGTTTCCTTTGTGTACTAAAGTTTAATATTTAATTCAAATAGTATTGCCGAGCGAGCGTCAGCGAGTGAAGGCGGGTTAGAGCCCCGTAGCGTACGCTGTTTTCTGTCTTTATTACAACTAAATGGGAAGGGGGGCCTGTGTTTTAGAGCCTTGCCGCCATGTTGGTTGTTACCCTTACATTGACATATAACTTTCTCCACGTTTCTTTACATTTATTTGCTAACCGCATTTTCTACAATATATTTTTAGATTTATTAAGCCATGACTTTTACTTACTTTTAATAAATGTTCCTGATTATCACAAACTATGTTTACAAAACGCATGCTCATTACATTTCGATAATCCTACCATGAAGTAACCTTGCGCCAAGTAGTTCCCTCCGGTTGTCAAATAGTTCCATGTTTAGAACTGCTTCTATAAGAAAATAAACACACTTTCGCTGTCCTTGTACAATATCAATCAAACAAACAAGCAAATTATTCACTTCTTCCCGGTAAACTTTCAAAATTTTGCTAGAAACGGACGACTAGCTTTGGAGCTTAACCCACAAAAGCAGGTCAATATTTTATAGTTGTATTTGATTTCCATTGTCATCTTATGGAATGCATTGCGTATTTATTCCTGGTGTACTAAGGTCCTGTTTCCTTCCTTGTTGGCCTGTCCTACGTTGGCAGGGTACCTGCACTCGGAAGTCTGATGTTTTAATGTTAATCGAGCAGATATCGACATACTTGTAGCTGATCTTACGATGAACAAAACTTATTTTGGGATTGCATCGTATCAGAACGGTGGAAGAAAGGGCACCACAAGTTTCGTAACAAGTAAAGAATTCTTGTGTGTTTTAATTGATGTCTCTTTCTTGCCTTGAATTTACCGTCTGACTTAAGAACATCGAATGTTCATCAGCACAGAAGCAGAACCTCTAGTGAGAGTTATTCTACTTAAAAGTTACTCATTTTGAAATGATTATACTTCATTCTCTCATGATATACATACAATTTTGTCAATATCTGCGAAGAAGAAAGCGAATGGTCTTTTCCCGTACGAACCACAAAGTAAAATTTTACACGTCATGATCCACCTCATACAGGTTCACTGTTGCAAGGACATACATGAACATTAAATATTGTATTTCTGTTCTGTCTACGCCTCCCATGCGAATAACGTTTGGGAAACAAAATATATATGGCAAAATCAAGGCAAGGGCGAGTTCTTGCATTTGTTAATGGATATAGCGTCTGGCAAGCAGCAATAAGAGTTGGGATCAACCCAAGAAGAGCTTAACGGTGGGTGAAGCGATTCCGAGAAACTGGGGAAACTGCTAGACGTCCCGACTACGAAAGGAGACTTGTATCAACAGAGAGCAAGATTATTCACTTCGAAATCAGAAACTTTTAAGTAGAATAAGTTTCACTAGAGGTTCTGCTTTTGAGGTTATGAACATTCGATGTTCTTGAGTCATACAGTAAATTCAAACAATAAAAAGTAACTGCACTTGGAAAAAGATAGGGAGGAAAAGTAGAAAGGAAAGATACATCAATAACAACTCGAAAACATTCTTTACTATTAAGAAACTGTTCATTGCGTATGAATACATTTCAGAAAGTAATGAGAGCGTAAGAAAAGTAAATTGTACGTATTTTCAAATGATTTCTCACGACAAGACAAAAGAACTGTCCAATACTTCACAGTTTGTATGAACTGTTGATAGGAACAGAATAGCGGAGGGGTTTAAGGCACAACGCTTGTAATCTCATGGACGTAGGTTCGAGTTCCATCAAGGCAGAACTTTTCGTTTTCTTTATATAACATCTCAGTTTTCTACGACTTACGAAATATTCATCGACAAACGCAAAATCAGCTAAAGTATCGAAAGTGATAAAATATGTAGATAAAACGAAACGTGGTTGTTTCATGACGTCAGTCCTGAACCAAACGGATCTTTGGGAACAGTACTTTCTATTGCTAAATGTGAACATCAGTGATGCATTTGACTGAAGCGTAGTGTGGGCAATTACTGTTACATTTTTAAATAAGTTTTTTACGCGCTTAGGAACATCATTTTGTTGATTAGAAACGTATTTTTTAATTTCTTGATATAAACTGTACACTAAATTTCATATTTTTCGCTGCTGGTGTTCATAGAATTCAAAGGAAACCAGTTGGGAATACTCGAGGAGCACTGTCATAGCGAACTTATAAATTTCTTTTCTTTTCTTTTCTTTCTTTCCTTTCCTTTCTTTTCTTTTCTTTTCTTTCTTTCTTTCTTTCTTTCTTTTTTTTTTTTTTGAAATTTGTATGAAATGTGTAGATATAACATTTATTTGACTAAATTCAATAGATAATACACTTGAGTCTATTATTGTAATAAAGTGATAACGAACATGCACTAAGATTGTCGGTCAAGCGGCCTGGAACCTACGCGTTAGTGGATCTATGTAATTCGGTACATGGGCTGTCCCTGTTTATCACCATATATATACTGGAAATACTGATATAACCAGTGGCAAGTGAAGTTGTTATTCTTCATTTTTGTTTTCAAATATTTCGTAATTGTTTTCTCTATGTTCGTCTGTGCATAAAGAATGCTTTCCAACAAATTGTATTTCTTAAAAGCAGTAATTTAGGGAATTTTATAATCAATTTTCACATTACTTATCATCTGCAAAATCATATTACTGTCCCTTCATGTGGCATCTCTACCAAATTAAATGCATTATAGCACTTTCTCGTGTTGTTTCACAACAGAATTCCGTATTAAATGTCTAATTTTCTCTGTAAACATTTATTGAGATGAAAGTTATATTAGTAGTAATACTTCAAGACTAGACAGTCATATAGTTTTCGAGACGAGACAGAATTTTTACAAGATGAGAGGACCCGAAATTTTAAACTGTTTCGTCTCGTCTTGCGACAACACTAGTGATGCTGTGAGACAAGGTATATCTCATGTAACATCTCGATAACGAGCCGAGACCTCGAGGTGAGAAAGACAATTTCCGAGACGAGACTGCCTTTGCAAGAGACCAGACGAGGCAACCTTTAATCTTGTCTCGCCTCATGGCAACACTATTAAATTACATAAGTTTGTCTTAGGAAACTTTAAATATCAGTAATCGTCGATAACATATACTTAAGTCAGTAAGTAGTAAATTCCTGACATATCGCATTTCGAACACTTTCAATGTATTTCAAAGTGTTCGACGTGTAGAAGGAAAAGATACTTCCCTTTCCACCTTACTGGCTACATTTCTGTAATTGTAAGTGAATTCTACACTTGAAGTGTAGTTCAAAGCGTAGAATTCATTTACAATTACAGAAATGTTGCCACTGGGAAGGACACAGAAGTATATATATACGCACACGCACGCACGCACACACACACACACACACACATATATATATATATATATATATATATATATTAAATTCCATGAACGCCTGGAGCGAAAGATATGACATTTATTATATAGTTTATATTAAAAAAAGTTAAATGAAAAAAGACTAATAATTGCCCACACTCTGCGTGAGTCAAATGTATTACTAAAGTTCACATCAAGCAATGGAAACTGTTGTTTTGAAGGACTCGTTTCATTCAAGACTGAGGTCATGAAATGTGAATATCTTTCGTTTTAGCTATAGGGCCTATATTCTATCGCCTCCGATACTTTAGCTTCTTTTTCGTAAGTCATAGAAAACTGCTTTATTATATAAAGAAAACGAAAATTTCTACCTTAATGGGGACTGGAACCTAGGTCCATGAGAATACAGGCATTATGCTGTAAGCCCCTCCGTTATTCTATTCACCTATCAACAAATCAAATTAAAGACAGTTAAAGAAATATCACGGGAACTAGTAGGCTCTCTGTTTAAATATCCATGTTCCAGAATTAGGCCGTACCGGCACAACGAATTTTATAGAGGGAGCTGGGAACCCTGATTTAAGTACGGACACCAAGAAAGAAGATATGTTTTGTTAGAAGATGTTCAATTATAGGTTTATTAAGCTGTTATGTCGTGTTCATGAGTATTTTCATTTGTAAATTGCACATTATCACTAATAATCCAGTCCCCAGCCTCTATCCCCGTAAACATTTCTAGGTCCGGAGAATTTTATTACTGGAATGAGATAAACAGTGACCAAATAAAAATTAAATCGTAGGTAGACATCCGTTATCCTGTTCATTACCTTTTCGCAGCCATTTTTCAATATGGTGGCTGCTATAACACTTTCCACATTATCTCGGGAACTACTGACACTATTTGATTCATTTATATAAAGTATAAACCCATGTTTTCGGGGTTACAGAATCTGATGAAACCGTTTCCAAATTAGTTTTAAATTGTTTTGAGTATATTCGTACTAAGTATGCATACTTTCACGCCACGAAAACTGTATAAAATTAAGTAATAGGGTTTCTCGTTATTACTTCTGAAAAGAGGCAAGGATGACTAATACTTCTGCAACAAGTACTTCTCAGGTGTTCAACATAGTCGTCTATGCATGAAAGAGTCCTTCGATAGCAGCAGATGCATAATTTGTCAACAAAATATGTCAGAGCGATTGACCAATGCTGCTGCCGGAATTAAAAGGTTACAAGAAGTTGCTGAAATTCGAATGTCGACGTAAGTAAATGTATAAAAGAAAACTATAGATAGAAAACAGTGTATAACAGTGGCAGCGTCTGTTACAAGGCTTGTATTCTAAAACAAAACGTAGGTGTAATTCGGAAATTGAAGGAAACCGAAGCAGCTGAAAAGATTCTAGAGAAAGAAAGAGAATGTTCATTATTTCCACCAAAAAACAGCAATACTTCGTTAAGAAAAACGGGAATGTTCTGAACGTAGTAGCGTGGTTTCACCAGAGCTTTTGCCGTGCATTATACATATGTGCAAACGTAGCAACTAGAGGAAAGATGGGAGATATTGAAAATATAGAATTTATGAGTCAATACGTGCAAACTTTTTCTAGCTGCAACTTGCCATTTCCAAGACGAGATATTTTGTCGAGCTTCTGACCAGGATAGTGATGGAAAAAAATTTCGCAGCTGATATGTACGTATATGGATATTATATACAAGAATGCGTTAAAAAGTATGAGAGCAGTTGCAGAAACAGAAACGGAGAAACATCAATCATTTGAAAAAAAATCCATATTTCAAAAAATAAATGTGAAGTTGGAAACACTTATTAATTCTTGTTATACCCTGACCTTATCTGAAATGAAACACTTTATGAAGCCTATCGACAAATATATAAAAGTCTATAACATTGAAATCAAAATATTCCTCGTACACATGTATGGCGAAAGAATACATTTACCAATCCAATAGAAAGAATGAATAACTTCCGGTGTGTTGCGCAAGTTTGACACCAGAAGAAATTCCGAAACAGCTCGAGCTAAGGATACATTAAAATGTGCTTTAAACATTGCTAGAAAAGATTTACTTTCTGTGGATTTCGGGCTGTAAGCTAAATTTTTGATGGCTTTGAACTTAGGAAATCATAGGAAACAATACGTATACCAGATAGTGTAGCCACATTTTTCATCATTGTTCCATATGAGCAAGTTTCGACTTATGAGTGTTGAAAATGTGATATGTGAGAGCCAAGTATACACCGTATAATTCGGATTTGGACGAGGAAATATTGGAGATGTGTCACGAAGTACGTGATGGGGAACATGCTAACGATTTTTGTGTTCCTACCAACATTAACTCAATTTTCCAAATAGAGCTCTTCCGTGGCTAAGCGGTTAGCGTACGTGCCTTTGGCTTGGGAGACCTGGGATCGATTCCCGGCGGGAGCTAATGTGGTTCGGATTCCACATCTCATATAGCCTCGCTGCTGAACGGGACAAACTCAACTCAACTTAATTTTCCAAATACTTATATACGCGCTGCATCATGGAAAAAAATAAATTCCCCAGCAAGTTATGATGGGGCATTAAATCTACGAAAAATGCAAAAGAAAAGAACTCCTAACATCTATGAACAAAGTTGGTGTATCTGTGAGCTATAACGAGGTCAAATGAAAGAGAAATATTCTTTTGATGTATGCTATCGAATCTTTTGTAAATACAATCTTATTTTTACCATGTACAATCATTTCACAACAAAAGATTTAACAGTTGCAGATTTTGATAATTTCAATTTTGAAGATAATTCATCTTCGTATGGAGTAAGTAGAAGACATCAGACTGCAGTGGTACTGTTCCAAGATTCGCTGATCCCTAATAGACGTAATTGTGGACTAAAAGCAGAGCTGCTATGTCAACACGTCTTGATGTACCCTCCGCCATCCACTCGCCCTAATCTTCCAGATTTCCTCAACGTAAGAGGAAATGATCCTAAGTTACTATAAGTAGATCAAATAGCTAAAGGAATGGAATATTGCGATATCATACATATGTTGTGCAGAAGACACAAGCGATCCAAGTAAACTTCCAACATGGAGTGCTACCCATACGAGACAAAAGCCACCCAACTTCCTCTGAAGCGAACGACATTCCTTCTTGTATTGCCATGACGAGTAACAGACAACGGAATAATAAATACTGCCTTGAAGAATTTTGAACGTAATCGTGTGACTGCTGCAATTTCAAACTATTCTTCCTATATTTTGAGATTAAGTAGTTTTTCGCATTGTGATGGACATAATGCTGTCTCGTCCTCTGAAATTTCAGGACATATATCGTGGTAATTTCCACATGACAAAAATCGAATTACTTTGCACTGGAATGATTTCCTAAGTTTCTAGGAGTCACAAAAGTTATCTTGTAGTCTGCAATTCACAGAAAGTAAACCTTTTATTAGAATGTTTGCAGCACATTTTGATGTATTGTTGGCTCGAACTGTTTCCGAATTTCTTCTCGTGTCAAACTTGCCCAAAACACCGGAAGTGATTCACTATTTCTATTGGATTGGAAAAAGTGTATTCTTTCGCCGTACGTGGGTACGAGGAATATTTTAATTTCATTGTTATAGATTTCTATATATTTGTCGATGGGCTTCATAAGGTGTCTCATTTAAGACAAGGTCAGGGTATAACCAGAATTAATAAGTGTTTACAACTTCATATTTATTTTTTGAAATACGGATTTTTTCAAACGATTGATTTTCTCCGTTTCTGTTTCTGCAACTGCTCTCATACTTTTTAACGCATCCTCGTATGCAATTTTCATATACGTACATACCACTTTTTAATACATATTACCTTTCAATCCCGGCAGCAGTACTGGTTAATCGCTCTGACATATCTTGTTGACAAATTATGCATCTGCTGCTATCGAAGGACTCTTTCACGCATAGACGACTATGTTGAACACCTTGAGGAATACTTGTTGCAGAAGTATGCTCTGCAACAAGAGGTATAATTGCCTCTTTTCTGAAATAATAAAAAGAAGTCCCATTACTTAATTTTATACAGATTTTGTGGCGTGTAAGTACACATACTTAGTACAAACATACTCAAAACCACTTAAAACTAATTTGGAAACGGTTTCATCAGATTCTATAACCTCGAAAACATGGGTTTAAACTTTTAAATCACTCAAAAAGTGTCAGTAGTTCTCCAGACAATGTGGAAGGTGTTATAGCAGCCGCCATAATGAAAAACAGCTACGGAAAGAAGACGAACATTATAACAGATGTCTACCTACGATTTTATTTACATTTGACCACTGTTTACCTTATTTTAGCAATAAAATTCTCCGAACCCAGAATTTTTACGGGTGTATAGGCTGAGGCAAGGATTATAACTTTAATATATGCAATTACACAACCACACATAACACAGTTTAACATAAAGAAAAGTGGTTGATAAAGTTGCAAACCAAGTTTTAACGTTAAATATCATGTGATGACAGTCATCTAAGCAGGAAAACTATACAAGTCAAAGATCATGTACAAATTATTTGAGAGATACAGAAATCCGAAATGTTGTCAAAACGGACATCAGGGCAAAGAATTCGAAAAAGTACTTTGCGAAAAGCGTAGGTTCTGTAAGTCGGGGGGCTTAAATAATCTTATAATTAACTCAAGTGAGGGATTATATAAACAAGTTAACTTACTGCAAATGACTATACATATATGCATATAAAATAATATACGGATAGATTATGCAGTGCATATATTAGTTTATTTTTTAAACAAACACAAACGCCTTACGCTTAGTTTTGGAACTCCTAATAGCAGAATACCTCCATATCAATTAAAGTATGGATAGATCATTCAGGGGAAGAACCCAGCCTATAATGAAGATTGTGGGATTCTAACAGGGCCTGAGCTCCTAGTTTCAGCCGCTACTGATTGATACGTATTGTTACTTCGAAAGAACAACTTGTCCAATTTCATTATTCGTTAAATGACTTTTGATAATGATAAATATATGTATGCAGTAATTTATTTGTAAATATTTAAAATGCAAAATTCGACAACACTCAAACAAGTTGGAGAACTTTTCCTATTGAGCGTATTCCCCTTTAGGTTGCAAATATAACTGAGGGTTCCTGATTTGTATAATATTGGTTAAAATGTACACATTAAGACACAAGAAGAAAAAAGGAGAATATAGTGTCAATAAACAAGAATTTAAAAATGCACGAAATTAACGGGTAATATCAAATATAGAAACATTAACAGAATTAACTCTGTAACTCGTTTTCTCCATTCATTTCTCTCCCTTTATTTTCAGGATTACATCATCACTGAATTTCTCCAGTAGAGATTAACTTTCATTTAGTAGCATCCAACTGGAGTTCAGCCTTGTAAAGAACAGAGACGGAACTGAATTACCACTCGATTGACCTTGAGGCCAAATCACCAAAGAGTAGCTATAAACGTAAGTTCAGCATGCATTTCTGTGGAGTTCTGTTCAGTATTCCTATCTGCTAATCACGCTTGTTTGTAAGAGTAATATTTTACAAACCTAACCTTTCGATAGAGCACAATAGCAAAAGAATAAAAGGGAAGGAATTCTTGCCCTTGTGAACGTTGGATACCACAATGTGCAATAAAACTGTCGCGTCTCCTTGAAGTGATATTTTATCGAAAATAACTCTTTTCCCTTTATATATCCGAAGTTTTTGAGGGTTTCAAAATGAGGAAACGTTACTGACAAACAAGGACGCATTTAGGGGTTACAGGGGGTCCGGACCCCCTCTGAAATCCCAACTTTTCTGTAAATTTAGCCTAATTTTTGGGATTATCTTTTAAAATTTTATTATAATTTATCCTAATATTGAAGTCGGGCCCCTTCCGAAATAAATTACTGTATACGTATCTGCTGACAATTTTCAATATATTCGTTAAATAATAGAGTAAAATAATTAAATTAGGAGCAAAAAGCTTCAACACGGGCTAACTTTTGTCCACTGCCAATATTGTTAGAAGGGATATTAATAGCAAAAACTTCTAGTCAATGCTGAAGCTTGAAACTTCACCCCGAACAGCAAGCCTATTATTGAGAACTACATATGAAACATTTTATCAAACCTTATCTAGCTTTTTTCTGGCATGAAATTATTATATACACTAAAATGCACTATCCTAAAATGTGTATCTAAACATTGCTCTACGTATCTACGAAGCAATGAAAATTTTTTATCGAAATATTTGGGCAGGAAACTCTAACAGCCAGCCATTTTATTTAAATCGTAATAAACCCTGTAACCGTGCGTTAACGTGAAGACAAAGCATGGTCCATTGGTAATGTATTGGAAGAATGAAAACTCAATGTTCGTAGGTTCGAATTTATCCACCCACCAGAACATTTTATTCTTATGTGTAACGATGAAATAAGAAAGAAAAAATGTATAACCGTTAAGACAAAACTTCAACCAAGTCTGAAGAGAACAATACTAAAATAGTAACACAATGATGTCAACCAAGAATTATTTCATGTAGCGTTTGGACGAAATTACAACTGTCAACAATTGCAGAAGTAAAAGCAGGCTGATAGGCATAATGTAGTCTAGACTTCTGAATGCATTTACTTCCTCAAAACTTCCGTCTCGTCATTGGTATGCCGTTAGTCATGGTAAAACCATTCAATTGGAAGTGAAATGACAAACTAAAACAGTTTTAAATCAATAAATGTCTATGTGTAAAAGTAGGTGTTTCTTATCTGTAGTTCTGAGTTCCTTTTACTTTGAAGTGACAAATGAGAGAAGAAAGTATGGTGATAGAAAAAAAATCAAATTTGAGATTTCAACGAATTTACACGTATTATAGCCCCTAATACCGAAAAAGTTATTTTTTGATACATGTCCATCTGTTCGTCCGTCCGTTCGCTACACTTTTCTGTGCACTCGCCTAGAGGCTAACCGTTCAACTTATCTGCACCAAATTTTAGTTTAAGATTTTCATATTATTTCCTATAGTTTCTTTTATTTCCCTCCTACTCCCAAAACAAGGGTAGTTTCCTGTACGATGAAAATAGAAAAAATATATTTTCTAATAACTGGCTCTAACGATCTTGTTTTCTTTCTTTTTTTATAAATCAATATTTAATTAGCAACCCTATTTTGTGGTATAAGGCATTTATCTGAGAAAAATCTACAAGGGGTAGTTTGTACTTAGGGGTGAGTTTTTTCTCAGTGATTTTCTCAAAATGGACTCAAGTGTTTTCGTTCATATTTCATTAATAACTTAACAATATGGCATAAATAACTCGTTTGTCCTAAAAAAAAATGCGAGGGGTAGTTTATTCTTGGTGGAGTGTGTTGTCTGGGTGATTTTCTCAAAAATGACTCAAAAGAATTTATTCGTATTTCAAAAATACATATTTCGTTAATAACCGAACCATATGGCAAAACTCGTTTGTCCTTAAAAAAAATATACGAGGGGTAGTTTACTCTTGGGGGTGTTTTTCCTCCACGGTTTTTTCTAAAATGAATCAAGCAATTTTGTTCGTACTCAGAAATAAATATTTTATTAAAAACCTAATAATATGGAATAACTCGCTTGCCCTGAAAGAATCCTCAAGAGATAGTTTATTCGGGGAGTTATTTTTCCCTCACGATTTTCTCAAAACTTACGTGGACAATTTTATTGATAATTCATAAATAAATATTTCATTAATAACCCTATATAAGTCATTAGTATAAGTCATTTCTATGAAAAACAATTACGACGGATAGATTATTTTGGGGGTCAAGGTTTTTCCCAACAATTTTCTCGAACGACAGGCGATTTTGTTCAAATTTCGCAAATAAATATTTCATTAATAAGCAAAAGTATATCTTAACTCATTGTTCGAAACAATTCACAAGAGGTAGGTTACTTCTGACGTGTTCTTTTTGAACGACTTTCTCGAAAATGACTCATTTGATTTTTTCATATTTCATAAACAATTATTGCATTAATTGCTCTATTATATGTCTAATGAAAATGTGCTCAAAGTGTGAGTTAGTTTTGTAGTGTGTATTTTCTTCAATCGAAGTTTTTTATTCGATAATCTGACATTCGATGTATTTGAATAATACGATATTTTTTTTCGTATTATCCAAATACACACTTCAGTAACAACTGAGGCCTACACAGTTAAGAAATTGAATTGAAAAAGTTTAGTGCGGTGGCCCTGTAATTGAATATTTTTTGGTAAACACCCTAACTTTTTGTGGTAAACTCAGGCTTTTCTTTTTCGAGCGACAAAAGAGAGAAGAAAATATGGTGATTGTGAAAATAGTATATCAAATTCAGATTTCAACGGATTTACATACTTCATGGCGTCTACATACCGGAAATGTGATTTTTCGATACCCGTCCTTCCGGTCCGTCCGTTCGGTACACTTTTCTGTGCACTCGCCTAGAGGCCATACCGTTCAACGTATCTACACCAAATTTTAAACTTAGGGTTTACATAGTATTCCTACAGGAGATTTTCCTATTTTTTTCCTACCGCCTAAAATAAGTGTGGTTTACTAACAGCCGAAAATCGAAAAAAGCTATTTTCTCCAAAATGGTTTTAACAATTTTGTTTATTTTTCATTAATCAATATTTAATTAACAACCCTATATTGCAGTATCAGATATTTCTCTTAGAAAAATTTACGAGGGGTAGTTTATTCTTGGAGGTGACTTTTTCTCGACGATGTTCTCAGAAAGGACACTGGCAAATTTTGTACACACTTCATAAACAAATATTTAACCTTGCAGCATGGTATAAGTCAATTGACCTGTAGTAGCTTATTCTTGGAGTTGAATTTATTTCCAGTAAGTTTCTCAAACACGAACAGTTGGCAACCCTGTATCTCGACAACGAAGCTGAACTCGAAAACTGCAAGAGGGCTATTTGTCTCCTTTTGATGTCACGAATCATCTCCCGAAGTTTGTGGACATCTTTCAGGTTCACCCTTAATGAAGCTTCTTTTCGAAAAGTTAACTATTATTTTAGACATTGTTTATTTTTTAAAAAAAATCACAAATGCCGTTATTAATTTTAAGGCAGAGAGCTACTTTTGAGAGAATAGATCTTTAAAAATAATTTTAAAACTTAGACTTTTGTTTTCGAGACATTCCAGACAAGACGAGACATTTTAAGAGCTATCTCGCGTCCAAAACATTTGTTACGTCTTCTTTTGGATGTCACAAAGCGCGTCTCGTCTCTTTCTCGAGACATGTCTTATCTCGTGCGCATTCGTTAACACTTGGGAAGGATTATCTTTCTACTCAAAGCATTGTTTTTATAATGGTTGCATATTTATGATAATTGCCGTCAACATAAATTACAGTTCTTTCAGTTGAATTAATTGTTTATTATTATTATTGAAATTAAAATTAAATGGAATATCTAGTTTAACGTTGCACGATTATGCACCTACGCTAAGGGAGAATGATAATGAATGAAATGATGAAATGAAGAAAGTGGGAGGAAAATGGAAAATTCCAAGAAAACCCATACCCATGCACACGGTATTTGTCTACCTCAAATTTCACTTGGCGCGAAGTGGAGTCGAGCCACGGACCCCATGAATGCTCTTCTATTATTATTATTATTATTATTATTATTATTATTATTATTATTATTATTATTATTAATATAATAATAATAATAATTAATAATAATAATAATAATAATTGAAGTGAGCTTAACGAGTTTCAACCGTCCGACTCAACCAATGTTTGGGTGCCTGTTCGTTCGTCTACTCCATGACAACTTTTCATAAAAGACATTTCCTTTTAATGAAACTAGTAAGTGCCTTTTAGCTTTGAGAAGTAACTATGCTTGGAATTTGAAATCTGCAAAATATAAGAGGTAAAATTAACCAAATGGTGCAAGTTTACACTAATGTATACAAAACAATTTTGCAATATCAATTACGTGAATCTTGTCCCATAAAGAAGCCGAAACCCCTACACCAAAGAGCCCTCCGAGATTTGATAATTGTCCACAAGGACTGAAATTGTCATTTGAAGCCAAGACTTTAATATGAAGCCAATAATTTCTTTAAAATAGACGAAAAATTCGAAAGTTATAAGCATTTTCATATTTTTGCCTTTTCCCATAATGGAGCCGTAGCACACTATACTGATGAGCCCCCCCCCCGACTCCAGGATTTGATCATTCTCCATCGGACTGAAATTGCCATTTAAACCAACACTTTAATACGAAGCCCAACAATTCTTTAAAATAGACGAAAAATTCGAACGTTAGAAACATTTTAATATTTTTGCCTTTTCTCATAAGGGGCCCGTATTAGCCTACACTGAAGAGCCCCACGAGATTTGATCCTTGACCACTGGGACTGAAATTTTCATTTGAAACCAAAACTAATATGTAGCCAAAAATTAAACTTTTACATTAATTTAAACTGACTGGGTTCCAGTTCACCCCACTATTATGTTTAGTTTAGTTAAGTGGTAATTTGTGACAGCTTCACATCATCAAAAGAATCTTTCACTACCCCCCCCTCCCAGAAGTTTGTGCTGGATCCGCCACTGGATTCAATAGACATTTTTCCTATTCTTTTTATCACCTTGTTGGGGCTCCCTGGTACAAATAAAGAAGCGGTAATATTACAATCAAGGGGCGCTATATATTAGGTATTTCTTTAGTTACCTACCCCTAACCGCACAGGGCCATCTTTGGTAGAATAAAAAAATTCTACGTGATATTCCAATCATGAAAGGGGAGAGGATGCTGTAAATATATTTCTTATTCATTTTGTCTACCCTGCTTATGAGAAATTACTTTCTGTTGGAAAGGTACTGAAATGAGAGTTGCAAAATAAAACGCCGTACCCCCTCCTACATGATTGTTCAAATAATTACTAAAGAAAGCACTTTAGACTAAGATATCTAAGATTTAAACTAAGAAACTAAGATATCCTTACATTATGTAAGGATGGCATATTCAGGATTATTATTATTATTATTATTATTATTATTATTATTATTATTATTATTATTATTATTATTATTATATGAATGTTTTTGGAGCACCGAAATTTTGTGAGACGAACAATGGAATGTAGAGGTTTAAGATGGGTGGTCATAGGGAGGAAAAACCAGATTTTTTTTCTGTCTGACTCTCTAACGTGAAGATTATGTGCTGATGGCAAGAAGTATCATCATTCTACAATAGGTAGCTTTTACGTAGAATATCAATTACTTGAGTTTTCCTCCTTCGAGCTACTTATCTCATGTGGTAAATTCAAAACAATTTCAATTTAATACAAATACATTGTAAAACTTTTCCGTAATTAAACATCTAGGGAAAATTAAACATTTAATAGGGAAATCTGTTATCAAAATATCCAAACAAGTAGATAGAAGACTATCTAGTGAGAAATATTGTGAAACTTTATAAAATTCTCCAAATTAGGATTAACATTTACTGGGAAACAACGCGCCAGCAAGCATCACGTATAGTGAGCAGTGAGCACAGGGGAAATAATTACTAAACTTTTTGCAAACAAAATTAGGGATGCTAATGCAAGTGCGACAACGACATTTTTTCTTTTTTTTTAGTATCGTCATGAATTTTACACATATGTTACAATTTGATTCTTTCCCACATAAAAAAATAAATAAAATAACCATAATAAGAAAAAGGTCACTTCCATCTGGATTCGGACCCGCTACCTTCGGCATACAGACTAGTTGTTTTAACTAACTGAGCTATTTGTTTCCTCACGTGAACTGACCCTGTTCTACGGTAAAGACGATTTTTCATTACGGTCGCGCTACCAATTCGTCCTTTTCCATAGACAATTTCCACTTTTTGCTCTATCTTTACGTTAATACTTGGCATATATTCATATATTTGGAGTTTGCAGATAATGCACGAAATAAGACATATTAGAAATATTTCGTTAAAAGTTTCGTTTGTAGATTTTATCCACATTTCTCTCAGTGACATAGATGTCGCTGCTTCGTGTTGAACTGCAGAATTCCCTCGCGTTCTTGAAAATTTCCCACTTTAGCAGAGTTGGTAATTCTCGAGATTTCTGTCGATTTAATGTTTTTTGCTTCTAATTTATTTATTTTAAGCTAATATCTAACACAAATATTAAAAACGGGTTTGTTATTAACCTGTCCTGCTGGGGAAACCTTCCGAAATTTCGAACATATAAAGAAAACAGAGATATTTTCAAAAAAATTCAAAATAAAGAGACGCGTCATTTATTTTGCTCATGGTACTACATTACAAATTTTATGTCTATTTTTCTCACAACTTTATTGCTTGATTGTCCTGTGCCCTAAGTGCTCCATATAATAAACATAAGCTTCAGCAATCATTATAATAGAAAGCGCATGGTATGCATACACGGATATATGATGCGAAGCAATGTATTTTTGTTTCCCATTTTTTAAAATCTTTTTCTCAAATAATATATCGATCGTTTTTGATTTTTATTAGAAACAAATCCAGTACCAATTTCGCATAATAGGAAGCGCCGCAACTCTCATAAGGGATAATTTTTAAAAATGCTATGAGATGTTCTGTTCATTTTCAATGAAGAGTTAATATACTGTATTTCAGCTCCGTAAGTTCAACGGCTTGTCAGATACTCAGTTTTTCGCAAAATTTCGGATTCCCGCTGCCCCCTTAAGATATTATTTAAATAAAAGTGACGTGGTAACATCCCAGCTTGGATTAAGACCTAATTATTGTTACATAGATTTGGTTCGTCAGGTTCTAAGGCCGGACTCAAGGTATGTGTTGAGTCGCCCTAGGCCTTTCTGTGTGTGTGAGTAAAGAGGAAGGAAAGAAAGAGCAGGGTCAAGCAAGGTATTAATTATATCGACAACTAGGTGTCTCTTGACGCAGCCACATGCATGTATTAACAGCATAGCTCTGGCTTTGATTTACCCAAATCACAGAGCTGGGTTAGTGCTTTAATGCTAACAGACTTCACTTAAATAACAAGCTGTTTAAATGAAGGGAACATTGTTTATTTAAAGAAAACTTTAAAAAAAATTATATTAATAAAATGGAAGAAAACGCATATTCACTGGCGTGATTGGGAAATTCATAGAAAAGCTAGAATTCTAGGATTTTATTGGGCATGTGAATGGATTACTTCTAAGCTCGCTCAAGCTCGTTGACGTCAGCTCTACAGCTACGTCAAAAAGGAGAAGAAACGCATGGAAGTACTCGGTACATAAACGACGAACCCCCCTGAGCTCGGGACCTTCCTCGTCGACTCCAGGAGCATTCAGTGTAAACTCTGTTACCTGCAGTCAGAAAGTTGAGGTATGTAACTTTAACTTTTCCCTCTTGACTGGCGACGGAGAACTTAGGAGTTAGACCACACGAAGGACGTAACCGTAACATCGATATGGAAGTGGACATACTAATCAGAATAGCCCCCTGATGCAAGTTATTGGACCAAAAATTCAAAAGTTATTGCATTTTCTTAAGTATGATATAACTTTCGGGTTCTTCTGGAAGCACATAGGTTAAAAAAGTGTTTTACTTACACATGCCAACAGTTAAGTTGTACCATTCTGTATTCGTACGTTTTGTAATTATCAATGTACAGTTCTTTTATTTTCGTTTTTCTTTATTTTTAATAAAACTATAGAATTAAAATGATTTCTTTAATTTAGCAATGCAATTCCTCTGATTTTAACTAAGAACTTACGAAATAAAAATAGCGTAGTATCCATATATTACCTGGTATTTTATCACGGTACACGCTCTCTCTCAGTCTTTGTCTCTGTCTCTGTCTCTGTCTCTCTCTCACTCTCTCTGTCTGATACACCGTTCCCACATTATTAAAACAATTTTCATTGTCTCATCATTTTCAAACTAGTAGGGCTAAAGACGTACTAAGTACTGAGGCTTAGATGAAGTTAGATCTCTAGTACCAACTTTTGAAATACTAGGGGATTAGAAAGGCAATAGTCACAAAAACACGAAAAAGTTTTTACAAAATCACTCGTTAACATATTTTTATGGTGGAGGCGCCGGGTAATGATCTATGTTGTTGAAACTATAAATCAAATCCCTAGTCCTTGATCAGTTCGCCACTGAAGTAAAAAATCTTAATTCCGCTTTGGGGCAAGTCGCGAGTGAAGCTTTGCCCAGCTGAATCGAAAACTTCGATTAAGGTCTAGTATTACTGTGCAGATCTAAAGTGAATAAAACACACTAAATTTTTCTTTTCCATAAGTAGTAAATCAGTATTAAGTCAAATCATTTAGTTCAGTGGCGTACTTCTCCCTCGGCGATGTTCAGCTTACAACTATGATATACGACTATAGTAGTGTTGCATTAATTAGCGCGTCACAAAAGTAGTGGTGCGCAGACGGAATCTTTTATTCTCAATTTCTCTCGCTTTATGTTGTAATAATTAAGTGAAATTTGGGCTATGGTTTTGCAGAGTAAAACTTGATCTGCCTCACGACGTTTCTTTTTTGTAGTGAAACAAATGTAGATTGGGACGCGATTGGTAAGATATAATTATATCTTGTCTCATGTACTTGAAAACCTTAAAATAGCTTATGCTACTGCAAGCTTTGGGAGGGGTAACAGGTATCTTACCCCTGGCGCAGCAGGGCCTTCCTGTAACTGGAATGAAAGTCCGGCGGCCTTCCTGGGAATAACTGCCCAAAACCCCAACTGGTGCTAATGCTATAAAAAACTTGCAAACACATGACCCAATGGTTGAATCTCAACAGTCCCATGAGTGCATTGAAATAATGTACAAAGAAAAAGGATAAGTGAATAAACACACATTTTATTTCAGTAAATAGCAATCTAGCCACTTTCCATTCTCTTTTAAACGAAAAGCAAAAATATAAAAAATGACGTTGAGTGTTCAAGGAAGTTAAATAGAAAGATATTGAAATAATAATAACAATTCTCATAATATTTATATTTGACATAATACTTCCTAGGGAAGTAGCTTTCAGTGACTAAATTCTTTCTTTATCCATTTCCATGGTGTTTCCATTTTTCTGATCACCATTTGTAGGTATCCTTTTCCAGGCTGATCCCTTAGCCTCCCTTGACGACATATTACCAGGGGAAAATCTTGTTGGAAAATTTGAGGTGGAAATACAGACGGAAGCGTTCCAGAAGAAAGATGTTGGTGTTCAGACAGAATATAGGTTCCCTAAAATGATAAGAATTAACAGAGAAAAAGAGCTTAAAGTTATACGGAATGTAGCTGCTCAAACTAACCTCGCTATGTTTGATAATAATCTTACCCTGCAAGAAAAATTGCAATATTTTGATAGTATAGATAATATACTTATTGTAGTTAGTAAAGTTAGATGGTCCAATGGGGATGTTAGTAGCGCCGATTCAGATGCTGAGCCTCTGAAGAGGACTGGCTGGGTTATAAATTACAGCAGTTACGAGACGAAGAAACAGCACAATCCCAAGAAAATAGTTCGGAGTCAACTCCTGCGGCATCCTTGGACAACAAATCGAAGCTTTCCCAGAACGCCAAAGAAAATTTCAGTTATGATTATTGGGACCGTCCAACTGTTTATACTCCCAGACCGATGATCCAGAACCCTTCCATAGATGACACTAGTCAAAAAGATGATTTCGTCGCCCCTGCTCCAGTAGAGAGGATTTTAGACGAAGAAAAGAAAAATTACGATGTCGTTACCTCCGTTCATCCGTCCACCAGGCTCAATGGAGGAAAAAGAGGAAGAAGACAACGATTCATGATCTGAAAATAGAAGAAATGAGAAAAGCTGTAAAAGTTTTGAATACGCGGAATTCGGTGAGTCACTAATTTGTTAAGAGGAACAAGAAAATAAGAATGTTCCCTCAATCCCCCTTTTCACGAGAGTGAATCTAACGAACAAACTAACAATTTTAGTAAAAATAAGATGCAGACTCCAGCTAGTACTAGCTCTAAATCTAGTTCTAAATTTGCGGATAGCGAATCACCTACCAGCAAGGAAATGAAAAAGCACCAACAAGAAGAAAAGTTAGGCTCCTTACAGATAGTGTTTATTTCGCCACCTAGCAGCGTAGTTTCTCACACGTTAGTGGTAGAGAAAATAGAATTTAGTGATGGAGTGAGCATAGAAAAATCAATGTTTAGCGGAACAGATACAAACATCGGAGTTTAGTCCACAACAGAGTTCAGAGCTAGAAAGTATAAGCTTAAGTGATACCGACTTTAGGTCCGTTTCAGAGCATTACAAAACCTCAGCTTCTTCAGACAGATCCCTACAGATGAAAAATGAGCCTTTTTGACATACATCTAGTAAATATAGAAATTATGGCAAGCAGCAACCAAATTCTTCACTATTTTTGAAAACAAGTTCTGAACTTCGTCCTAACCTCCACTTAAAATCTGAGCAAGATTCTAAAACTAGTCCGGGTACTGAGCTGTCCACACAATATAGTTATGAAAAACCTAAACTTACAGATACAGAAAAAAACAGGTCAATTAATACCTTTCTCTCCGAGGGTGAGAACCAAAATTCCACTAATGGCGCTAAATGTCGAATTCCCCCTATTTTCTGGTGGAAAATATGAGTGTGTAGAAAATTTTTTAAAAGAATATGAACTAGTTGCCAGCACATACGAGTGGCCAAACACACAGGTGGCCAATTATCTCCCTTGTTGCTTCAAGGGGGAGGTCTTCTCGTTTTATCTAGTAGATATCGCAAATCACCGTCCCTTAAGTTATGCTGGGTTGAAAATGCAACTTTAAAAAGATTTTCCTAGAATTGCTTGCACCACGAATTTAGAATATAATTTAGAGACGAGGAAACAGCAGCCTAATGAAAGTAGTTTGACGTTCATTTATAAACTAATTAAGGACTTATCAATGAAAGTGAATTAATGAGTAAGATTAAGAATGAGTTTGTTACCTGCAGAATGAGTTTGAGACGTCCTGCATAAACTGATGCTTGAAGTGGACGATATTAATAATCTAAAACACCGCATGGAATATCTTAGAAAATGTAAGACTGGTAAGCACATGATGGACCTTAGAGAAAACACTGAAATAATATGGCAAAATACACGAGTAGATTGGCCTCTATTGAATGCCGCCAACCTTTCATCTTTTATTGTCATCTCTCACCTCTCGTCAGACTACGTTACAACAGACCCCTCTAAAATAAAGTATCGGAGCAAACTCCGGAACAGTTTTGAGTTTGATTTTGGGGGAGGTGAGCTTTGTACGGTTAAATTAAGGGTAGGAACTCAGTGGACGAATGCTCTGATTGACACAAGAGCTATGGTCAGCATTTTGACCACAGAATACGTTCCTAAACAGTACTTAACTCCTAAATTCGCCATGGGTTGGATTAGAATCCGTGGTGTAAATGTCCCAACTAGTGAATTGCTAAGGGTCGTGCGAGCACCTTGCTATCTTGCGGACCATTTGGGAAATGCTACTAAACGATACGCAGATTTTGCTGGAGTACCATCAAATTACTGCTCTTACCAAGCTGTACTTGGTGCAGATTTTATGCATTTACACGTGTTAGAGATTGCGCGAGATCATATGATTAGATGACTCATGGAGAAATCATGTTCAAGACATATTTTGAATTGCCAAAAGAACAAGAGCAAAAATCAAATCGTAAAAGGTAACAATTAAATCTTATAGTCTCTAATAGATATGCACAAAATTACGTACAGTGCGAGAGTTTGAGTGAAATGGGTTCAAATCAACGAGATCACCCGAAGAGTTGGAACAGAAGGAACAAATTGGTCTCGCAAACAACTCCTCGCTCTACGGCTACTAATAGTCAATACAGGAAGAAAGGGGGTAGCTCTAGGAAGCCACCGCGTATGCAAGGATGTGACCCACCTTATTCAGACGATCCTGGTCAAATTAGGGAAATTACAAGGCGAGAGCAAAAGGAAAATACACAAGCGGACACAACCGCCGCTAAAGGATCTCGCAGATGTCGAAGACGAAAACGACAAGAATCAGGGGAGCAGCAATCTTTCCCTCCCGATTCTAAGCTCGTTAACGCACTTGTACAGTGTTCGGGTATCTGGAGCAATCTACAGGAGTTAGTGGCAACTAATATTTAGATAGCAAAGAATTAGCTTTACAAGACTCGCCTTCGAATTATGATGCGTTGAATGAATCAGACGCGCCTATACGGGAAAATCTCTGATTTTGATAGACAGTACTATTACACGACCCTCCCAGTACTATTACACGAACACCCAAAGTTTGAGTGACACTCCAGGTGAGTCTCCTCGAATGGAAGTTGCCATGAGTCCTGAAGAGGACGCTAAAATAACACTTAAACCACGGGAAACTAAATGTACTGTTTCCCAACCATCGGTTCGTTGCCAGCCTCAGCACCAAATTACCGATGCCCAAGAGTCGGTGATGCAAGTGCGATTACCAAAGAACACAAATTTTACGGTACCCACCTCGGCTATAGTTCCAGAAACTCAGAAGGACATACAATCTAATGCTGAGGTGAAGACGACCTCGCTTTTGCCTTCCAAACCTTAGAGTGACACACGCTCAGTAAAGGTAATTAACACTACTACATCAACTAATAATAAGCATTATCAATATCAACCTCAAGGAAATTACAAAATTAGTGGTAGCTCTCCAGATAATGAAACAAAGTTCTTAACAGTAACTATAGCACAAGAGGCTGATAAGTTTCCCATTTTTAACATTTCACTACCCTCTGTTGTTCAGTTAGCATTTAGAAGGGAGTATTTTCTAAAAATTGATATGCCTCGGCAGGATATATACTCCTGGGATTTTAAAGCTTCTAGTGGGCTAATGACTTGGTATGACTGTTACTAACCCATGTGGGAAAACTTATATCCCTCTTATAGCCTTGGGTTTACCCCTAACTGGTGACATTTTACCAGGAGGATTATTTTTAGGTACTCTTTTCCCATCTCCTGGCGAGGATGTCCCCAGAGATGAGTACAGGGAGCAACAACAGAATGAGATTCCCTCAAAAACCACACAAACTATCTCATCCACTAATACCCATGACCCACCCCAAAAACACCGCCCTACCTTAACTTCACCACAAGTTAATAATGTGCAGAACAGGGCAGTTCAGAACAACTACGTATATGTAGACTTACTCACACCCGTGACCAGGGTTATTTTGTTTAAAATAAAATGATTAAAACAAACGATTCAATTCGAATCTCTGTCGCCTTAATATTAGGTGCAGATATTAGTGAGCCACATCGCTGTCCAGCTTGCGGGTATCAAGTTAACCAACGTGGCCTCCATGGCCTTTCATGCATGAAGAGCATGGGTAGACACGCTAGACACTCCTGTGTGAATGATATTTTACGAGCCCTTACCACAGCTGGAGTTCCTTCCATACGTGAACCTTCAGGATGTTGTTGTTCAGATGGTAAACAACCTGATGGCATGACATTAGTTCCTTGGTTGAAAGGCAAATCACTAGTATGGGACTTTACGTGTTCAGATACATTTGCCCATTCAAGTCTCTCTTTAGCTGTTATGAATGCTGGAGCTATTGCTAGTCGTAGAGAAGTAGAAAAGCAAAGGAAATATAACAACCTTCTTGATAAATTTATTTTTGCTCCAATTGCCATCTAGACTAGTGGTGCTTGGGGATCTGGAAGCCTTGATTTTATTAGAGAAGTAGGCAGACGCATTTCTATCGTTCCTGGAGATATTCGTTCAACATCTTTCCTAATTCAACGCATATCTATTGCTATCCAACGTGACAACGTATCGTCGGTTCTTGGCACCTTACCACATTTAAAAGAACAAGATGAGGTGTTTCTTCTCTAACACAAAAGAAAACACTGAAATTTATACAACTGGACGACATACTATACAAGGAAGGTGTAATATCATTGGATGGTGTAGAAAAGCAGATAGTGACACTAGACCTAGATATGATGCCGTTGATAGGTGGTTTTCTACCCCTTCCTTTGTTTCGACTATCGAAATATATTTCCTGCTGACTATTATTTTTTCGCAATTATTTCATAAATTTATTTAATGCAATCGTTACAATTTTATTCAAATTATTATATTTTTCTGTTATTCTGTTAGCAATTATTGTCCCATTCCTCATTTATGCCTGTTATTTTATTTGAATGTCGAATAAATTTGAATGGTAATAAATATCGCACGAAAATGTAACAAAAAATATTATCTAATATAATCCCATACATAAAATTATGATATACAAGACAAGTAAATATTTATGTACACAATATTAAATTTTCGTACCAAATAATAAATGATTAAAACTTTTTTAAACAATTGGTTTTGTTTTAAACAAATTTCATATACGTTTTAAATATTATGTTTTAAACACGTGTATTTTTAAGACTTGTTTGAAACAAATACTTATTTTTATTTTATTTCATTTTTGTATAAAAAATAAAATCTGCCAGAGACAGAAGATGGTCAAAAAGTGCTTCTCATTC
Organism: Thermobia domestica; assembly: GCF_964235325.1. Classification (NCBI taxonomy): domain Eukaryota; kingdom Metazoa; phylum Arthropoda; class Insecta; order Zygentoma; family Lepismatidae; genus Thermobia; species Thermobia domestica. The sequence continues at coordinate 91,699,522 of NC_137465.1, forward strand.
AAAAGACTATTTTCTTCCCATGTGATTGTTTTGATTTCTCGTGGCTACAGCAGGTCAATGTGGTGATCTATAATTTCTTTTGCCTCTTTTTCCCCCTCGTTTTTAACGTTTATTGTACTATTTAAATGCTTATCAGTTAACTTGCGAGGAAGTGTCGTAGTCAAAGGTTGGACTTCTTACAGAACTGATATTAAAAAATAAATAAAAGAATTATCATGGAAACAAGTTTTTGTGTTGTATTCAGGAAACAAACAAAGGTTTCCTTGCTAAATTGTGCTTCTGAAATATCGCAGGTATTCGTTGATACAGTGTTGGTTCTCAGTCTTCATATATGCATCTTTAGAGAAAGAACGAATCCGAAATTAAAGAAAGAAAAACTACACGACACGGTGCAATCTAGAGTTTTATATGATTGCCGCTAGGGAGGAGCGTCCATTTAGAGATCCGCCCCCTAGCCTCAATTTCAGATGTTGGGAACAGTAATGCAGATTTAGAAACCCTTTGCTGAGCAAAATCCACAGAAAATATTTGAAGTTTTTATACCGAATAAATACGGACTTCGATCACCATTTCAATTGCCCGTAAGGAACTATAGGCCTAAATTGCTCTCCTGTTTACTTTTTGGCCTAGGATTTCAAAGGTGGATCTACTTTCGAGTTCTGGGCCTGCTTAAAATTCTGGAAATTGGGCCTAAGCAACGTTTCAGTTTTGATAATCTATATTTCCTCCGTATTTATTCGGTGTAAGGACGAGTGTTGCCTACTTCTCTTAAGAAAAAATCGGGACCGAACAATCGGTATTGGAACCCACTCCCCCCCCCACCAGAGAAAACTACACTTATGGCGAGTCGTTGAAACCAATGTAAATAATCAGCTGAATAACACGAACCTGAATGAATGCGGCACCTTATTATTTTTATTTTTCCACCCACTGCTCATCACTAAGTATAAGCAATATGTGGAACAAATTCAAACCAAAACTACTGTAATTTATTTAATATAAACAAGGTTTAGAGAGAGAACTGTATAGATTTTTTTTTATCACAAATGAGTGTATAACATTGTTAAGGAATTACTGACAAAAAGTATTACTGAAATCAAGTCATATACTTTGGCTATTATAATGCAAAAAATTCAAGTCAAAGTAATTGTAATTTATTTAACATAAACAGCTTTTACAAGAGGTTGCAAAAACAAACATCGAATATACTATCATATATATATTTTTAGTGCTGCATCGAATATACTATCATCATAATCGGCTGGATTATCAACTCAAAACAATTAAGGAATAACTATAAATTAAAGACGAGCTGCTACTTTTTATTAGTCAAATTAAATCACATATTTGTTACAAGTGATTCTGTACACAAAACTGTATGTAAAAGAATGTTATTTCTTCGTAAAAATGGCCCAGTAAAATATTAATTAACTTTGAAAATCGATAAAACGGGACAATATGAATCCCGATGAATGTCCGGTCGGCACGCGGGACAAATAAATCAGAAATCGGTACAGTCCCGACAGAATCGGTAGGCTACGGTTGGTAACCCTGGTAAGGACCTCAAACTTGTTCTGCTGGACTTTGTTTATCAAAAGGTTTCTAAAACTGCCTTACTGTCCCCAAAATCTGAGATTCAGGGTGTTGTTGAGGGCGGCTGCCTCCTGCCCCACTGATGCCCCTGTCTAGCGGCTGTCATATGAAATTATCCTACGCCATTTTACGTGGTTTTAGTTACATTTAGTTCGGACTCTTGACTACGAAGATATTACGTTTTGAAATAGAATTCATTTCTTGAGTAAAACGGAACCTTATTGAAAATGGACTTGGATCCATTGTGCTCTGAACGCCCCAAACATTACTTTTCTTCAATAAATTATTGGCTTGAAAAAAATGGAACCAATTACACAGGCTTGCAGAAAATATCTAAAGTTGACACAACGCGAAAAGTGCTCCAAATATTACTTTTCGAAAATTTATTATTTTAAAATAATTTTATTAGCATCAGTGTTCTGAAATAGTAATCAAATTTTGCAATTAAAATCTCACCCGCCTCACGATACGTGAGTTTAGCCCCTAAGGATATAACTAGGAAACTTTCAGAAACAGTAACTTTGAAATGCCTTAACTTAGGGCTAAACTAACCACACAAGCGTAGTTCTGGTAAAATTCTAATCTTAAAAAATGTAAAACGATTCCCTTTGCATTTGAAATTTCGAGCTGCAATCAAAGATGACCGCCATGATGCTTGATAGCACCATCTGATATGTCAGATTACTTTCAAGTTCCACCATTCTCCCTCAACCCGTTCTCAACACACAAAGGTGGTGACTTATTTCTCCATGTATATTGATAGATTGTGTGAAATCTCCATAGTAGGTAGATTTTAAAATCTACCTAAGAAGCTTATTATAATCAAGAAAGTACTTATGAGAGTTACTGGCAAGAGGGTGTAATAAAAGGGGGTCGTGATATGAAACAAGTTGAGAATTACTAATCTAAACTGAAATATTCTGTACCCAACACATTGTAGTCTTAACAGGAATAAAATAAATGAAAAGGTTGGTTACAAGCAGTTGTGCTATTCAGTCGGATCCGATCGATTCGCTAGAACCGGTTGTTAAATATTCCGAGTTCGCAGAACCGTTTATTATAACCAGACATAACAGTAAATTTTACCCAGTTATACCCAGGAATAGTAAATTTTAGTTTAGCTATCTTTGTTTTTAGAAATTCTCACAGCTAAAAGGTTAAACATATGATTCCGGGAAACAAAGTATAAGCGATTTATTTCTTAATCTCAAATGCTCAGATATCAAGAATGAAAACTGGAATCACATGAGTGTAGTGATGAGGGTTATTTAGGTCTACGTATATTTGAAACGCATTCATATTATCAACACTTGCCAATCCATTGCTGGATTAAGGTCTTTCTAATAGTTTTTGACAACCATCTATGCTGGGTAATTTGTTTCCTAGATATTTGCAGTAGTACCTAATTTCGTCACACCACCTTGTATTAGAATGCTGTGTAGATCTCTTCGTGTCACTTGTGGTATCCAGTTAAAAACTGCTTTTGTCTACCTTGTACGGTTTGTTTCCTAAGAGAGTTATATTTCTTTATCTACCTATGCATCTACTCTCTCTCTTTCTCTCCCTATATATATATATATATATATATATATATATATATATATATATATATATATATATATATATATATATATATAATGGTATGTATGTATATATACAGAACCGTTTGTTAAAGAATTCGAATAACATCAATGATTGCTAGTAAAGAGCAGGAAATCTTAAGAAATAAGTTATTACCCGATTTTGAAATATATGTTTAAAATAAGGTTTTAAACTGTTCAAAATGTTTAAAACATGTTTTTTGTGTGTTTTAAAACTTGGTTAAAACATTTTAAATACCTTTTTCATGTTTTAAACACATATTTTGTTCTTTTTTAAACTATTTTTTCCAACCCTGCCCGTGACCCATCCGTCCCTTTCTGAGTTCCTGAACAACTCACATGAGTGGGATACTGAAGACGAGAAGTCAGTATTGGACGAAGATGATGACAGAGAAATTACAGGATGCGTAAAATTAGATTCAGTTAAGCCAACTTCTATTGCTAAGCCTTCTTCTAGCTGAGTATTTGATAAGGCATTCACTGTGTTATTAGCCAAACATTCTCCTGAAAGCAATAATACACATTCTATGTCTGGATCCCTTGCAGAGTCCCGAATTATTCAAGTGGTACATAGGAGCATAATGCAACCTTATAAGTATCCCTGGCTCCAATTGTCCCACTAATAAGTATTACTCAGAGCTTGATATAGTAGTTGTGTTAATTTCAAATTTTTATTAAAGTCATTTCGAGAGACTAAGTACTTAATCGTAGATAGCACTAGCTGTGGAATAGTAAGCACACACCATTATGTCGGCATTTACCACATAAGTATGTTTAAAAAACATGGTAATTGCTTAATTGTAAATGTGATAAACATTGGAGGAGGAGATATACGTATGTACGCGTTAGTATACAAGTGTTCACGAAAATCAAACCTAGTAATTATATTTAGGACTATAAGGTAGATAACCCGCCTCTAGTAATAGTTCCCCCTTGTATTAATGTGCTGAGTAATTCCAGACTCTGTTATTCTAACGAAGTTTAATTACAATGAAGGGAGGAGAGCATGGTTACTACTTTGCTATGTGTCTGCGTAATAAGTTTCGAACTGGCACTGCATAAAACTGAAAACTATACAATAACGAAAATCTTACCTATATTCTGGTAGACTGATCGCCTGCTGGAATAAAGATACCATCTGGTAAGGATCTTTATTAAGAACTGTCGACAGATAGTCCTTAGAATCAAATATAAAATACTTGAGATATAGGTTAATCTTTTGTGTAAATGTTTCACGCGAATGACATTCTACTCAGTCTTTTCCCTACCACTATATCAAGAAATTAAAGAAATTAAGAACGACATTTATTTGGTCCGGACCACTTTCAATCAACTTGAACCAGCTTATTAATTATAAATTAAGTGCTAGCGCTGAATATTTCGTTTCCGTTAGTTACAGCATCCCGGCAATTCACTGAGTTCCTCACTGACGTCAGCAGTTCCAGTCGAACGACGCAAGGCACTTGACTTTAGATAGTGTAGTAAATGAAGCTCAAATTTTAATAAAGAAAAGTAACAAATTAGTAACAAGCTGAAAATTGGTACAGATATTAGGAATGATGTTCTAAGCAACATACTAGAAGTTCCCTGTAATGCCAGGCGACCTTCGCCGCCATATTGGAAAATGACCGCCGGAAGTGTCAAATGAACAATACTCTGATAAAAATATCTTCCTTATGGTTGAAAATAAAGAGATAAACTTAGTGTCGTTTTATAGAACACAGATAACAATATTTTTTAAACAGAAAATTTTTGCATGAAATGCATACTTTTAGAAATATTTAGCTCTAAATTCTAAAATTCCGAAAACTACCGTCATACTGATTTAAAATTTTACTGAACTTAGGGTGTAATTATTAACAAGATAAAATTTGACATAGATGTTAATAAAGATTATTTAAATGACATACTAAAATCCCAGAACTTCTTCGTTGCCCCCATTGGAAAATGTATCCTCGTCGCCAAAAGTGCCTTTACATCGCCGTGACGGGTATGTGACCGCGCCGTACTCCAAGGAAGGGATGGTTGCATAAGAAATTGTGAATAATTTTGAAGAGTTTTTATTTTGACTAGGGAAATAACGTATGTATAAGGAGTAAAGGAACAGATTTAAAGCATCAGTACACTGTCATCTCTGAAAAGATTCGTATTTTCAGTTTTTCAGTTTATTATCTTCTATGTTCAGTTAATAACTGCTAACAATTGCTACTAGCGCATGTCACTCTTCAGGAATTTACTACGACATGTTCGCAGGACACTTTTCTAAGTCCTAAATGTATGCGTCAATAATTTCTTTCGTCTCACTGTCCTTATTTCAGAATGGAAACTGATTACGCTGAACGTGAATATGTTTCGCCGTGGTAAAGCAAGGTAAATGTAAATAAGGTTCTTCTTATTAAAAAAAACACAGATGTATTTATTGTTTGTATAGCACAATATAATACAGTAACTAAGCAACATGATAATCCTTAACACCAGCAAGATTTTTCCAACAGGAGGGGGGAGCAAAAGGCCGATATAGAGTTTTTCGATTTATTGCGCTATATATATTAAATTAAAATTCATAGCATTTGTAATTGATAGCATATATCGTCTTACTTTTTAAAATCGCCACTGTAGCCTATTAGTCAGAACATTCATCTCCAGACATGATGCAGAGAGAAGAGAAAGAAAGAGATATGATCAGTAGCGTAACTAATTTTCCTGCGCCAGGGATCGATTAATAATCGATTGACTCATACCCGCTGCCTGCCCCACGCATTTCAGCTGCTGCGTTATATATATGGTTCTATGTCAGAAGGGCAAGACGAAAGGGCGAGGACAAAAAGGCCGGAGTCAAAACAGGAACGATCAAAAGGACCCGCGACACAAGAGCTCAAGGCAAAACGGAATCGCATCAAACGGGCCTTGTTAAAAGGACCCTACGTCAAATGGACCGGTGTCAAAACGGGCCCCGCTACAAAAGGGCCCCAGTCAAAAGAAACCTGCTCAAAAGGTCTCCGAAACAAAAGTCCCGAGTTAGAACGGCCCAGCGTCAAATGCGACCGGGTCAAAATGGCTCCGAGTTAAAAGAGCCCGGGTTAAAAGGGCCCTGGTAACTGCCTCCGCGACAAAACGCCCCGAGTAAAACCGGCCCCGGGTCATAAGCTCTCTGCGCCAAAGGAGCCCTGTGCCAAAAGGGCCCGAGTCAATACAGCCACGCATCAAAGGAGCCGGGTCCAAAGGGGACGGGTCGAAACAACGCGTAACAAAAGGGCCCGAGTCAAAACGGACCCGAGTCTAAAGGGACTGGGTCAAAAGGTCTCCGCGACAAAAGACGGGAGTCGAATCTACCCCGCATCAGAAGTGTCCGGTTCAAAAGTGCCCTGCGTCAAAAGAACACGGGTCAAAAGGACCCCGACTCAAAAGGTCCTGGGTCAAAAGAATTTCGTGACAAAAAGACTCGAGTAAAAAGGTTCCTGCGTCTAACGTGCCAGAGTAAAAACGCCCTCGCATTAAAAGAGCGTAGGTTAAGATGTCTGCGAGTCAACAGGGCTCGGGTAAAAGAACCCCGAGTAAAAACAGCCTGGGCCAAAGGATATCCGTGACAAAAGGGCCCTGCGTCAAACGGGCCCGAGTCAAAATGGCCCCGCGTCAAAGGGTCCCGCATCAAAAGGGCCCTAGTTCAACAAAGGCCGGGTCAAAAGGTCAAGCCTCAAAATCGACCGATCTAAACAGCCCCGCCACAAAAGAGCCCGAGTAAAAAAGATCCCGCGTCAAACAGGCCTAGGTCAAAACTCTCCGCGAAAAAAGGGCCAGAGTCAAAACGACCCCGCGTCAAAAGGTTCTTAGTCCAAAGGGCACGAGAAAAAAGGACCCTGTGTCAAAAGAGCACGGGTCAAAACGACCCCGCCTCAAAAGGGCCCAGGTCAAAACAGTCCGTCGTGAAAAAGGCCCGAGACAAAATTATCCCGCGTCAAAAGAGCCAGGAATAAAACGACCCATCGTCAAAAAGGTCTGCGTCAAACGGGTCCAAGAAAAGGCAGCCCCACGTCAAGAGAGCCGAGGTCATAATGTCTCAGTGTCAAAAGGGCCAGAGTAAATGATCACCGCGACAAAAGGCCCCAAGTTAAAACGGCCCCGGGTCATGAGATCTCAGTGACAAAAGGTAACTGAGCCAAAAGGGCCCGAGTCAATACGGGCCCTGGTCAAAAGGGCCCGGGACAAATTGGCCCTGGGTCAGAAAAGGCCGGGTCATAGTAGCGGCTTCTAAAGGGCACAAGTGAAAAGGACCCCGCAACAAAAGGGCCCGAGTCAAAAGGACCGGTTTCTAAAGGGCAAGGATCAAAAGAGCGAAGCAACGAAAAGGCCTGAGTCAAAATGGCTCAGCGTCAAAATTGTACTGGTCAAAAGGGATAAAGTTAAAAGGCCCTGTGTCAAAAGAGCCTGGGTCGAAAGGAACCCTCCTCAAAAGGACCCGAATCAAAACGGCCCAGTGTGAAAAAGGTCTGGGTATAAGGGTATCCGCGACAATAGAGAACGACTCAAAATGACCCCGCGTCAAAAGGGCTCGAGTTAAAAGCGGCCTGCGTAAAAAGAGCCCCGGTCAAAAGTATTCCGCCTCAAAAGGGCCCGGGTCAAATCGGAACAGCGTGAAAAATTCAGGCCAAAATCGTCCTGCGACAAAGAGACCGGAGTAAAAAAGAACCTTGTGTTAAGAGAGCTCGAGTCAAAAGGGCTCTATGCCAAACGGACTGTGCCAAAAGGGGCCCCGCTACAAAAATGCCCGAGTCGAAAAGGCCCGAGTCTAAAGCTCTTTGCAACAAACGTTCCCGGATCAAAACGGCCCCGCGTCAAAAGAGCTCGTGTCAAAAGTGTCCTGCGACAAAAAGACCCGAGTCAAAATGGACCTGCGTCAAACAGGCCCAAGTAAAAATGGCTCCGCGTGAAAAGAGTCCAGGTCAATAGGGCTCGGATAAAAGAATCCCCCGACAAAAGGCCCGGGTTCAAAATATCTCTGCAACAAAAGGGCCGAGTCAAAGGACTTGTGTGAAAGGGTCTCCGCGAGAGAAGGACCCGAGTCAAAATGGCTCCACGTCTAAAGGGCCCAGGTTAAATGGGCTTGAGTCAAAAGGTTACTACGTCAAACGGACCCGAGAAGAAACGGCCCCGCGTTAAAAGAGCGCAAGTCAAAAAGTCTGCAGGTCAAAAGGGCCTAGCGACAAAAGGCCCCGCGTGAAAAGGAGCTGAGTCAAAAGACCCCGCGACAAATGGTCCCTACTTCGAAAGAGGCCGGGTCAAAAGGATGCACCTCAAAAGGGCATGGTTCAAACCAGCCCCGCTAGAAAACAGCCCGCGTCAAAAGGTCTCCGCGACAAAAGTACCCGAGTCAAAACGATCCCGCGTGAAAAGGGCCCGGGTCAAAACAGCTCAGTGTCAAATGTCCAGGTCAAAAGTCTCCGCGAAAAAAGAGTCCAACTCAAAAAGACCACGCGTCAAAATGGCCCGGGTCGAAAAGGCTTGAGTTAAAAGTTTCCGGGATAAATCGATCAAGCGTGAAAAAGACCTGGGTCAAAATGGTCCCGCGACAAAAAGAACCGAGTCAAAAGGGCCCTACGCCAACAAGCCCGAGTATAAACAGCCCCGCGTCAAGAGAGCCTAGAAAAAATAAAGAAACATTTGCAATAATGTTACCTCGCCGGTTTTGAATGCTTAAGGCACCGGCTGAGAGTTACACGGCTGAGCGAATGTAAAAAAGAGCACAGGCCAAAAGGTCTCCTGGTCAAAAGGCCCCGCGAGAAAAGTCTCCGAGTGAAAAGATCTCCGTAACAAAAGGGCCAGAGTCACAACGGCCCCGCTACAAATGGATACGAGTCAAAACAGCCCGCTACAAATGGATACGAATCAAAAGGGCTTGGTGAAAGGGCCCCGCGACAAACGGGCCCTACATTGAAAGAGCCCGGGTCAAAAGGACCCGCCTCTAAAGGACACGGGTGAAAATAGCCCCGCTACTAAAAGGCCAGAGTCAAAATGGCCCCCACGTCAAAATTGCCCGGGTCAAAAGGAATCGAGTTAAAAGAGTCCTGCGTCAAAGCAGACTGGGTCGAAAGAACTCTGCCTCAAAAGGGCCCGAGTCTTACGGCCCAGCATGAAAAAGGTCTGGGCGTAAGTGCTCCGCGACAAAAATGCACGAGTCAAAATGGCCCCGCGTCAAAATTGCCCGGGTCAAAAGGAATAGAGTTAAAAGAATCCTGCGTCAAAGCAGACTGGGTCGAAAGAACCCTACCTCAAAAGGGCCCGAGTCTTACGGCCCAGCATGGAAAAGGTCTGAGCGTAAGTGCTCCGCGACAAAAATGCACGAGTCAAAATAGCCCCGCGTCAAAGTTACCCGGTAAATACGGTTTCACGTGCAAAAAGCCTGAGATCAAAGTAAGAGTGAAAATCAGGTATGCACGAGGGGATAATATCCCCTTCGTAAGTTGAAGTGATTGTGCAAAAGAAGGAGAAACATCTGTAGTTATTATTAACAAATAGTAAATTTGAATGGTGATATTAATTTTGTTAATTGTTCTGCAACAATCTCTATCGCTTCTCCATCAAAGTTCGCTTGCTCTTCCGACTTTCTGAATCAAACCTTATCTATTATTGACTTTCCCCTTAGGTCTAAAATTCCATTTCCACCCCTGGATCAAAGTATAGAATGAAAAATATTCTGTGGAAAAGATTAGTTTAATGTTGCTCTGAGAAGACATATGTGGATCTCTATACAGGGCATTGGGACAGAACAATATAGAGTTTTTCGATTTATTGCCCTATATATATTAAAAGTCATAGTTTATCATTGATAGCGTATATCCTCCTACTTTTTAAAATTGCCACAGTAGCCTATTAGTCAGAACATACATCTCCAGATATAATGTAAACAGCAGAGAAGGAAGGAGATATGCCCAGTGGCCTAACTAGTTTGACTGTGCCCTGGATCGATTTATTCCATTGGTGATCGATTTGCTCATACCCTCCTGCCCCACGCATTTCAGCTGCTGCGTTTTATATATATATATATATATATATATATATATATATATATATATATATACAAGGTTTGTCCGGAAAGTAATAGGACTGAGTCGATTTAAAAAAAATATTGAGCCAATCGTTACAATTCTTTGAAAACTTTCAAAATAGGCTCCTTCTGTGTCGATGCAGTGCTGCCAGCGCGATTTCCAAGCATTGAAGGCGTCACGGAAGTCATTCTCCGGAATAGCCTTGCGAGCCGCGGTGCAAGCTGCTTGGATCCCCTCTGTCGTCTCAAAATGCTTGCATTCCATCGGGCGTTTGAGGCGAGGAATCAAAAAGAAGTCCGGGGGGCCACATCTGGGCTGTAGGGCGGCTGCGGAAGCGTTGGGTTGCCGCCCTTGGTCAGGTAGCTGTTCACAAGAAAGGCGGTGTGAGCCGGAGCGTTGTCGTGGTGCAGCTTCCAGTCAGCTCCGATGTCTGGTCGAACCCGATTGACCCTTTGTTTGAGTCTCTTGAGCACTTCCACGTAAAACTTGGCGTTGACGGTTTGTCCAGGAGGAACAAATTCATATGGAACGAAGCCTTTGATGTCAAAAAAGACAATGAGCATCGTTTTCACTTTGGATTTGCTCATTCTTCTCTTTTTGGGCGAGGAGACGCCGGCGTGTGCCACTCGGAAGATTGCCTCTTTGTATCGGGATCATACTCAAAGATCCATGATCCGTCACCTGTGATTAGTTTTTTTTTTTCAAAAATTGGGGGTCACTTTCACATATGTTCAAATTTTCTTGGCACAATTCCACTCGTCGCAATTTCTGGTCGTCAGTGAGCACTTTTGGGACAAACTTCGCGAACACCTTGCGCATGTTCAAATGCTCCGTCACAATTTCATGAAAAACAGTTTTTGGTAAATTTAACATCTGGGCAATTAAACGAATACTTAGTCGACGGTCTGAGTTCAAAGCTTCGCGCACACGAGTCACATTGTCGGTGTTTGTCGAAGTCGAAGATTTTCCAGCACGGTCTTCATCGGCGACCTCTTCCCGGCCCTCCGAAAAGGCCTTGTGCCACCGAAACACACCACTTCTTGCTAAAGCATCATCTGGGTAAGCCTGCTTGATCATATCAAACGTCTCTGTCGCAGATTTACCGAGTTTAATACAGAATTTAATCGCGTACCTCTGCTCTAACGAACGATGCATTTTCGGCTTGCACCACTCACAGAAACACGTAGCGCGAAAAAGCCTGTCCTGACTCTCCGTGTGCTCGGAGACAACTGACCAGCCGATCGTTCGTTAGCTAGGAACGCCCTCTACTGGATTCAGTCAGTGCGCGCACGCTCCGAAGTACAGTCATGGCGGAATAAAATCAGTCCTATTACTTCCCGGACAAACCCTGTATATATATATATATATATATATATATATATATATATATATATACTAACAGTATACAAACTTATTTTTATTAAGAAATATAAGTTTTTACTTATCTTTTTCCTAAGTTATCACTACATACTTAACTCGTAACTACTATCGTGGGGGATCAAATTTGACCTCCGCAAACACATTTCTAGCTGTGGACAATATATATATATATATTGTTTCACTGAGGCTTCAGTCATCTATTCTCAGTTGACCTTGCTAGGGGGCCGCGGTGGCTCAGTGATAGAGTATTCATCTCTGGTGCATGGGGTCCTGAGTTTGATCCCAGCCCGCGCAAAGTGAACCTTGTGCTGGATAAACACTGTGTGCGTGGGTTTTCTCGGGGTTCTCCAATTTCGTCCCACTTTCTTCATTCCACCATTTCATTCATTTCTCATTATCCTCCTTTAGCCTAGCCGGCATAATCGTGGGTCGTAAAACTTAACGGTTGCATTTTTTCAGTTGATCTTGATATTTCGTAGCGACTTGTTGTTCGTGTCCATGCACTTTGGTTTTTCGATAGTTTCGGACCTCTGGGGTCGAAATTTTCCCCAGGATAGTACTTGCGCTATACGTTCCCTCCATTACATTTTTTCTGTGGTTTTCTTGGGGAGTGTTACGGAGATGTGTGCAGAACTCGGAACTGGCAGATTTTGCAGAAGGTGGTTTCTTGCAATTTTCTATAGAATACTGGACGTTGCATGTTTAAATAGCCTTGTTTTTTTTTACCATCTTTCCAACGAACCAAGAAGACTTCAGAGACGATACTTCATGAGGAGTATTACGATGACTCTCGCTCAAGATCACCTAAAAGTAAGGGGCGAATGCGGGACACTTTCTCGTAGGCTTCGGCAGTCATTGTTACGACTAACTGATAGGAACATCAATGAAGACTGTCCACAAACAGATTCTCCAGCTGAAAGAAGGAGATGTGCTATTTGTCCTCGAATTGATGACATAAAACGTTCTTGGATTTGTTCTATGTGCAACCGAAATGTGCATAAGGGTCAATAAAGAAAAATCACTATATGTACTGACTGTCAGTAGAAGAACTAAAGTGTCTATATTTGTTCTGTGTCTAATGGATATGTGATTAAGACACATTTAGGGGTCGTCCACATATTACGTAACGCGGCAAGGAGGGAAGGGGGTTCGGCCTTGCGTTATGAAGAGTGATAAGGGGGAGGAGGGGCTTTAGGTCTTCGCTACGTAACAGTTTTTTCTGCTGTATTTTTTATTTTTATTCTCAGATTTATATGCAATCTTTTAAACAAATGATTTTATTGTTTTTTTCTTTTTTATAAATTAGCTAGAATACCCGTTTTTCATACGGGGAGAATACGTTTCATTTTGGATATATAGGGCACCAAAACTGTCACCATCAACTTACGGACTCCAAAAACTATGGATTCGACACAAATATCGGTCATATTCGATCACTTTTATATATCTCCCCTTCCCCAAGTTGCATGGCCAAATTTTAATTTAAACGGCATCGAAAGTGTTACTGTTCATCTCAGCGACCCCTAACACTATGGTCTCGACTCTAATATCAGTCATTTTCGAACATTTTGTATATGTCATCCTCCACTTTACCCAAGTTGCGGGGTGAATTTGGATTTAAACTGCATCGAAAGAGTCACTGTTTATCTCAGCGACGCCGAAATTTATGCATTTGACACTAACATCGTTCATTTTCAATCATTTTTTATATATTCCCCCTCCCCCAAGTTGCACCTTCAAAGTAAAATGATAAAAAACATCCCAGGTCAGAACTTCATCTATGTTGAAAATTTGAACGAGATCTGTCGGGTGGTTAAGAGTTATTAAGTTACAAACATAGTCACTTTCATTTAGATATAGATATATATGTACTAGTGGCGCTGATAGCGCACGTTGTTGACATATCAACCTAACCTCAGAGCAAATAGACTCGCCCGTCCCACGTCACTGGCAGGCGCACAAGCGAGGGAAGCACAAATCACTTGTGAGCAAGCGGTCTAACGTAAAGGTGTCAAATTCGCTAGTGGACAGTGGACAGAGATCCACGCCTGACGATTAGTGAGCTCGTCCACGAAACCGGATTAGCGCGTAAGACTGTGCTTCGCATTCTGAAGGAACGCCTGGGCATGCGCAAAACTGCATCACAATGGGTTCCGCATGAGTTGATGGAAATGCAAAAATGGATGCGTTACGACGCTGCTCAGACGCGCTTGGAGCGGTATGAGCGCGAAGGCGAGGCTTTCTTACGCCGTATCATAACACTGGATGAGACATGGGCCAGATCTTACGAGCCAACACTGAAAGGCCAATCCAATGAATGGCGTCATTATGGGTCGCCGCGAAAGTCGAAAGTGCGTCAGAGCCCCAGTGTGGTGAAAGTTATGGTGTGTTATCCTAACGCATTACGTTCCTCCAGGGCAGGCCGTCAATGCCCTAATCCGGTTTCGTGGGCGAGCTCACGAATCGTCAGGCGTCGATCACTGTTCACTAACGCGGCAACAGCTTGCACTTCTTCTTCAGAGACGCTAGGACGACCTGCCCGATGCATGTCCGCCACAGTTTGCCGACCTTCGTTAAAGGTTTTTACCCACCGTGCCAATGTTCTGTACGGCAATGCCGATTCCCCACACGCCTCTTGAAGCCCTTGATGACACTGTCGTGCTGTACGACCTCTGGCACATTCAATCTTGATCCAACTCCGTTGTTCCTGTTTCGAAAACATAGTGACACCTTTATGTTAGACCGCTCGCTCACAAGTGACTGTGCTTCCCTCGCTTGTGATCCTGCCGGTGACGTGGGACGGGCGAGTCTACTTGCTCAGAGGTTAGGTAGGTATGTTAACAACGTGCGCTATCAGCGCCACTAGTACATTTCATTGCATAGCGTCTCCACAGCAGTGTTGCCACTATTTAAGTTCCAACCCTCGTATATATATATATCGTACTATTTAAGTTCCTATATATATATATCGATATAGATAAATAAATATTCCTATTGTTTTGGAAAATTGCGAACTATAGCCTATATAAATTGAATCATACAGAAGAGATTCGAAGACGCACTAGACACCAGCGTAAATGGTGGCGAATCCTGCATGTATTACAATACAATAAAACTCCGTTTTGTGGCTATCGCAGCATTGGATTTAGGGAACACGCTTTTCCGCTTTTAGTTGTTAGTGATCGTAACCACCGCCTGAAAATGCCCTCATGTTCCCACTAGTATTGCTATTTCTGAGAATGTTATCTGAAACCTTTGATTTGAATCATTACTCATTCCATTCTTCTAAGGGGTCTTGCATAGGAAACAGAAGAAATTCTTTTTCGTGAAATTATATTTTCCGCGATGGAACGATCCAGGATTTGTAGATCAAAATAAGATATTAAAAAACCTAATTAGTCGGATATTATCTCGTACTAAATTTTTGATTTTTGAATTTGAATATTTCTGAAGAAATTGAGTTTATTCGCATTCTCGCACTGATTTAGGACAAGAAGAATATGAAAAGAGGTAAACTGAAGTCCTAAGTCCAAAAAAGATGCTCGAGAGCTTCTTCACAAACGAGATGTCCCTGCTTCTTCACATGCGCAGAAACTTTGAATCTGTGGTCGACGAGGAAGGCAACTTTGCATCGTCGAAACTGGCGAATTTCAAATGCACGAAGCATCCTGGATCCCTGAAAAAGAGATCGATGTTAGTTCTTCAGATCCTGTTCCACCTTCATCTTCCTTGTCAGTACGAGGGTCACTACGAAAGTTTTCAGATGTGAAATAACTTACTTAAAATCAATTTAACACTTACATTTTCTCAAAGTATTCACCATTACACTGTAGACACTTTTGCATCCTCGAAAGCTACTTTTGGAAGCAGTGTTGCCAGCCTTTTTCTTCAAGTGTTGAAAGTTCGTTCTCGTAAGCCACTACAGCCTCTTCAGGGCTGCAAAATCTCTTCCCACGCAAGCGATCTTTGATCCTGGGGAACAGAAAAAAATCACACAGGGCCAGGTCAGGGCTATACGGCGAATGAGACATAAGTTTGACCTCCCTAGCTTCTAAAATCTGAATTGTGATATTGACCGTGTGTGCGGACGCGTTGTCATGATGAAGTAGGATCCCACGCAATCCAGTTCTTGGATGCCGTCCCCGAAGCTTCTGGAACACCTTTGTTAGGGAAACAGTAGTGTACCATTGAGCAGTAACAGTCCTTTGTTCTTCAAATGGAACAGTTGCAACATGGCCAGATTTGGAGAAGAAAGTTGCGACCATATTCTTCCCCACACTTCGCGGTCGTTCCACTTTCGTGGGTGGATTTTCGTCTGGAAAGATCCAAACTGTAGACTGGCGTTTATTTTCAGAGTCAAATTGATAGATCCAAGTCTCATCACCAGTAACAATGTCAGAGACGCGTCGAGAATTGCCTCCATCAAATCTTGCAAGCATTTCTTCACACCATTACACACGCATGCGCTTCTGCTGTTCAGTCAAAGTGTGCGGCACCCAAAGAGATGAAACCTTCATGAACCGAAGATGAACATGAAGAATTTTTGTTACTGCTGGCGATCCAATGTTAACTGTAGATTCAATGTCGTTGAAAGTTGTTCAAGGATTTTCTCGAATCATTTGTTCCACAGCGGCAATGTTTTCATCTGACACAGGTTTTGCAGGACGTCCAGCTCTCTCTGCATCTTTAAGCGATGTCCGGCCTCTTCTGAATTCACCAAACCACAGAAAAATTGTAGCACGTTAATTAGCAAGGACCCCAAATGCCCCCTGCAAACGGTCAAGGCTTTGTGTCTCGTTCAAACCACTTTTGAAATCGTAAAGGATCATTGCCCGAAAAGGTTCCCTTTCGAGCTCCATTCTAGACAGCCGAATACTGCTCACATCAACAAACAAGTGAAGGCGATACGCCGTTGAAACCTGCTTCGCTTCTTTGCTCTGGATACCACTACTGAACGCAATTGTTGGAATTCAAATACTGTGCCACAACAATGCGTATCTCAAAACTTTCGTAGTGACCCTCGTTGTCATCATCTGACCGAAAAGGATAGGTGTGATCTCCTTGGGAAACGACAGTATGCAGTTTTGAAAAATTAGGACTGTTAATTAAGCAATCTTATGGGGTTAAAATATTATTACCATCCTACCATTTTCTAATACGTACCGGTACTTTGATTTATTAGTGAAAAATACTACAAATATATTCAGAAAAAGAGCATTTTGTAATAAAATTTCTGCTATTAAAAATAGTTTTTATTATAATAACTCCCAAAATAAGGAAAATTGGTGAGAAAACAAAAATCCAAAAGTGTTACGTAACGAACGGGGGAGGGGTTCAGCCTTGCATTACGAAGTGTGACAAGGGGGAGGGAGAGGATAAAAATTGGTCAAAAGTAGCGTTACGTAATATGTGGACGGCCCCTTAAGACTAATCATTGTGTGTATTGGTAGGTAGCCGTAGCCAGCCCAAAAATATGAGGGGGCGGTAGAAGTTAGGGGGCCGATCCAACCATATTATAGTTCATCATTATAGTATAGCAGTTCCTTTGCAAGCCTACCGTGAATATTTTAGGGGGCACACGCAGGGTGGGTCCTGGGGGTCCGCCCCCCGAAATCTTGACTTTAAAAAAATGTAATCTACTTTTAGGGGCAATTTTAGAAATTTTCATATAATTTAGCCTCAAATTGTATTTGAACCATTCCAAAACGCTTTACGCCCCTCCCGAAATAAATTTCTGGGCACGTCCCTGTTAGGGGGAACAATAAAACTTTAGGGGGGCCCGGCACCCTAGTTCCCCTGTGGATACGGGCCTGCAGCCAAGCAACTAATCAAACACAAAAGCATCAATTGTCAGCTTTTTGAATGACAAGTTACATTTTCTCAGCACTAATAATTGAATGCTTTTTTACATAAAAATAAGTTTATTTTCATACTTTATTTTCGGATAACAAAAAACTTTATTTCATTTAAGTATGTTCTTTCGCTTCGTAATAATCTATTACCAAAAGACCATTAGTCAAAAATATTTTGAAAATATCTTTTGTCCCCAAAACTAGTTAAGTCCATTAAAGTATAGCACTAGTAAACGGTCCACAATCAACTGCCAATGGTAACACGTATTAACATATTTTAATTTCAAAACAAATAATGGTGTTAAATCTGACATCACGATAGTACTTATGCAGAATAAAAATAAGGATATTAGTAAAGAGTTAATATGAATTATGTTAATAGGAAATTAAATTAAAAATAGTTTACTCTACATAATCTAATTTAAGAAAAATAATGATAATAATAAAATAAAATAATGCAATAATAAAAAGATGGTAATAAAAAGTTTTTTATTGTAATCCTGGATTCTCTCGTGTTGAACAACATGGCTTTCCTCAATGCAGCCTCCAGAAGGGCGATAAATACGTATTATGAAGCACTCCAGTTCATATTTTTGGTTAGCCAACCACATATCAAGAAATGTCTCAAATTTATTTTTCAGACCTGCCCCCCCCCCTCAAAACTTCCTGGATCTGTCCGTGATATCGGTTGTTGCCAATTAACTGATAATAGTCATAGCGTACCTTTTGAAATGTTTTCAAACGCTCTTTGCATAAGGAACAGTTTTCCGTATTCTTTATTTTTTCTTTTCTTTTCTTTTCTTGTTTTCGCCCTTTTACTGTGCTGGAAAGGGACTCCATGAGCAGTGTTTGGCACACGACCCACTCGGGAGAGTAATGCTCCCAGAAGTACGTTTTTTTCGCGCGCTAATCTAGCCAGCTGTTCTAAACGCTTCCTAGCCAGTTGTTTTAAGTTGGTCACAAAATTTCCATCATGGAGTACAAGGGGAACAAAACGAGCCCTGCGGGGTTTCTAACCCGTTCCTACTACTACTACTACTTATCTGCACAAAAGTAAGTAAATCACTTTTTTGAATATTATTTTCATATTATTTTAATTTAAAAAGTGTTATAAAAATATTTTAAAAATGTAATAAAAATCCTCGAGCCGGGTTTGAACTCACGCGAAAAGGGACTTTCATTACTAGCACATAGCGCTAGCCCACTCGGCCACGAAGACTGACAACAACAATGATTTGATTTCTGCTATTTAAATGCAACGTGGTAAGAAATTGATAACACCAACCAATCAGAACTGTGTTTCTCGTTCGTACTTTCGAGAGCATTACTCTCCTGATGTAGTCCTTTTGGCACAAGCTATGTGCGAGCAGCTCTGAAGTTGAATGTTTTCAAGGCCAAGACCACCAACACATTTTGATAAGTACACTGTCGCGTGATTCACCCTTAGGGAGTGAGTATGCCACAGCAGTTGCATTGTGTGTTTCCGTATGATACTGAGATATTTCTTTGGCAGGAAAATAGTTTTGTATGGAACCAAAGACGACTGAATATAAAAACATTTAAAAGGTATACTCGGCCTGCAAGATTTACATGGCGGGCTTTACTTTGATGAATAAGGACAACCACTACCACAGTGCATGTTGTGGCACGAAAGTTGTAGTCTACGTGTCTGCCATGAGTTGGTCAGCTGTGTTTGCACACATCAGGCTTGACTTTCGTTTGTTGAGTACAGCACCTGAAATCCATTCATAATTCGATATGAAGGTTTCAACAAGTGACAGTTCTTGTGGATTGTTAATATGTTTTAGCTACTAAATGAGTGTCTTCATTATTCGATTTAAAAAGAACAAATAAAGCTTTTTACTTTGGGTTTTCTGTTTTCCAAGCCTAGAAGCATTGTAGAACACGTTAAGTATGGTTTCGCGCCTTTCTGCGTCGAGACATAGGAGGTGATGACGTCAAAACTTTAAAAAATTTTTTTACTAGGCCGATATTTATTTCTTTTTTATTTTTTGGCGGATTTACTTTTGCAACTAGAAGATTGAAATTTTCCACAAACATGCAGTCCACCGAACAAAATTTATCAGATTTTTTCAGGTGATCTCTGCGTTAACACTGGGGGTCCATAGGGGCAAAAAGGTAAAACAATATTTTTAACCAAAAAATCTCTTTTTTTTTCGCGATTTTCACGCCTTAGATACACGATGGAGACATGTGAATGGTATCGTTTGAAAGCCAGTTCTGAAGAGAATTATGTACGACCCACGATTCTAGGATAAATAGGGACGTCTCAAGGAAACTTCTACACAAGATCCTGTTTTATACGGGAATCTGGGGTATTATGGATATATATATATATATATGGCAGGCTTAGTTTTGCACTTAGAAGATTGAAATTTGGACAAATATTCACTCCACCGAATAGTATTTATCAGATTTCTTTCAGATCTCTGCGTTAAAACAGAGGGGTCCAGAGGGGCAAAATTTTAAAAGGATATTTTGATGAAAAATTTCTTTCTTCGCGATTTTCCCGCGTTAGATACATGATAGAGACATGTGAATAATACCGTTTGAAAGGTAGTTCTATTCTCAAGAGAATGATGGCAAACCATGATCCTAGAATAAACACGGATGTCTCAAGAAATTTTTAACCAGCCATCAGGGTCTTTTGCGGTAGTCTGGGGCACTGTGGGGATTACTGATAAATGAAATACTTTTCCTGCTCTTACTATTCAAGATAGAAAATTGAAATTTTGTACACACATATAGTATTTTGCAGTTGATTTTAAGATGTCTACGTTTACACGGGGCTCCAAAGGGACTAAAAAAATTTAAAAATCAGAAAAAATTCTGATTTCTCTCAAAATTTCTCACTTCAGGGACAAAATAGGGGAGTGTAAATGGTACACTCCGATTCAAAAACATTGCGACAGCTAACGCCGTGCAAACTTTGTTTAACAAATGGTGTAGTGTTTCTTTCTGAGAACGACAACACGAAAAGTTCATACTGCAGATCAATGATGTCTTTGGAATGTCCTGGTAATTCCCTTTCCCCTTCCCAACCAACATTCGTAAATCGTCTCTATCATGATACAGGTGTTTGCTTTCATATTCTTACGTAATGCTTGTCCAGTATGATAAGTCGATTCTTCACAATCACATTGTAAAAATATTAACTTTGACGTGAATAAGATTTGAACTTATGTTAGATAGCTGTATTATGCATAAAGCCACTGCGTTACCCGAACACTTTCATGCCACCTGAAATTAGAAGCCAAATATTACTTACTTTAGGTGTGATCTTTGGAACGAATCAAAGTGCACAACGAAATTGATTTATTCGACGGCCTATAGAAAAATTAGTGCCCACTAATAAATGAAGGAAATGCATACCATCGAGGAAAAATTACAGAAATAAAACATATTTTCAGTAATTTCGTCGTGCAAGTTCAAAAGTAAGCAAATAATAATAATAATAATAATAATAATAATAATAATAATAATAATAATAATAATAATAAATGTGTACATTCACACTATAGTAGTCTATTATTATTATTATTATTATTATTATTATTATTATTATTATTATTAGCATCAATTACCCGCTTCATTGGGATAAATTGAGAAAAAATATTAATATGGTCCGTTACTCAGTCACTGTTTCGTGTTACTAAAGCCCTCTTTGATATCGGCCATTTTCGTTGTGTTTTTATATCCTCTCCCATCCCTATGTTGTGGGGCACGGCACCTGCAGTGTCATTGTTGATCTCAGCGAGCCGGAAAACTGTGAATTCGACACTGATATTGGTTATTTCGATCATTTTTATATGTCTCTCCCTCCTCCCACTAGAGGGACTGAATTTGGGTTTAAACAGCATCAGATGTGTCACTATTAATCTCAGTGAATCCAAAAATTACAGATACACCACTTATACCAGTAATTTTTCGTTCTTTGTTAAATGTCGCTCCCCCTCTTCATCTCTTAAGTTCCAACGTCCAAGTGATATGACAGAAACCATCTCAGGTTCGAACTTCATCTAGGTTGAAAATTTGATCGTGATGGATCATTTGTTTCGCGAGTTATCAACTTTTATTTACACTTTTTAACTTCTCCCTCTCCTCAACCCTAAGCTATATCGTCAAAGTAAATAGATAAATGCTATCTAAGGCCCAAACCTGATCTGTGTTGAAAATTTAATTGAGATCGGGTGGTTCAAGAGTGATGAGGTGACAAAGACAGCCACTTTCATTTTCAGTTTTTTTTTTTACATGTTCCTCCCTCTCACCGGCCCCTACGTTGCACCGTCAAACTGAAATGACAAAAGTAGTCCCAGATGCGAACCTTATCTATGTTGAAAGCTTTATAGAGATCAGTTGGGTGGCTCAAGATATTAGGAGCCATACACATAGTTACTTTCAATTTTATAATATAGGTTATTATTATTATTATTATTATTATTATTATTATTATTATTATTATTATTATTATTATTATTATTATTTGCTTACTTTTGAACTTGCACGGAGAACTTACTGCAAAATATGTTTTAATTTCACACTCTTTCCTCGATTGCTCGATTGTAAGTTTTTTTTTTTTTTTATCAGTGGGCACTTATTTCTCTCTAGGCCGTCGAACAAATCAATTTTGTTGTGCACTTCGTTGCAAATAACGTTACAGGAAGAAGCCGATTCGTTCCAAAGATCAGGGCTAAAGAAAGTAATATTCGGCTTGAAATTTTAGATGGCATGATAGTGTAGGGGTAACGCAATGGCCTTATGAATAATATTGTTATCTACGAGAGCCATCCAGAAAGTGATACCTGTTTGCGCCGCTTGAAGCGCTGACGACTCGGAAAGCCGCTGGGCAAGGTCATAACGCGTCAGTGGCTTGTCTGCCTGCTCTGTGGGAGGTTGCGTCATGCTAGCAGTGCCTGTGTTATGTTTGTGCTCATTTATAATGATTAAACGAATTGAGAACCCCGCCAGTTGTGAAGTAAGGGCCGTGATTAAATTTCTTAATGAACGAAACGTTCGACCTTGTGAAATTCATCCCCAATTAAAGGAGGTGTATGGAGACAATGCGATGGACGAGTCGTCTGTTCGGCGCTGGTGTCGCAACTTCAACCTGGGGAGGGGGAGTACACACGACGAGGAGCGTTCAGGGAGACCATCTGTCATTACAGACGAACTGCTGAGGTCAGTAGACGAATGAGTGAGGAACGATCGGCGCGTCACAATTGATGAACTCTGTGAACATTTTCCTAATATATCTCGACTTTCTGGCGGGAAAAAGATTTGACAGTGATGACGAACTTAAAGGAGGCGTGACTACGTATCTCAATACGCTGGTGGCGGAGGACTATGACGCTGGAATACAAAAACTCGTCACACGGTATGACAAATTTCTAAATTTGCTTGGTGATTATGTGGAAAAGTAGTGTAAAGTATGTTCTTTCCAATAAAAATCTGTATATTTGTTAATATGTACTGCTGTGTCTTTATTGCACAAACGGGTACCAATTTCCGGATGACCCTCGTAGCATAGTGATTGTGAAGAATCGACTTATCATACTGGACAAGCAACACATAACAATGTGAAAGCAAACACCTGTATCATGATAGAGACGATTTACGAATGTTGGATGGGAAAGAGGACAGGAATTACCAGGACATTCCAGACATCATTGATCTGCAGTATGCAATTTTCGTGTTATCGTTCTCAGAAAGAAACATTACACCATTTGTTAAACAAAGTTTGGCTAAAGCAATCGGTGATGTAGTGGTAACGTGTCAGACTTCCAAATGAAAAATCTTGGTTCGATACTCCATCAGATAGTATGATTTTTCGCATAAAATAATGGCTGCAAACAGAGACTCATCTCCTGATGGAGAACTTACAATGCATCACTAGCGATAGTTCGAGTAAATAGTGTGTGCGTTCTATATCATACACTGCAATAGTAAGTATGCTTCATATTTATATTCGTACCGTCCCTCTCTCTTTCTATCTTGACGTTTCCCTATCTGTCTTTGCATCTTTCACTTCTCTAGTTCTCTCCCTCTCACACATACAGTGTGAGTTCATATTCCAGTTCATATTCCAAAGTTAAAACGGAGCAGAAGCCTGGTCCGGGGAATCTAATTAACTGTTAACTTCGGCGTCGTGTTTTTCGTGCTCTGGGGATAACATCAACGGCCTTAGTCATATCTGACAGAAATACTGTTTAATCGCAAGGAAATAAGTAAAATATCTTTTTTATCCTCTGGGTTACCGAATCTCAGTCGAATTACTGGTTCACTACGGATTTAAATTCCTCGATCCAGTGGTGGTCTATAACTTAACCAACATCATACAACTGATGCGTATGAGCTCTTAGCGTGTTCTTTCTCTCTGTGCAAATTACGTTATATTCGGAAGAGATGAAATCAATGCTGGATGTTCGGAACAGATAACTCTTCGGAAAAGACTAGAAAATGGTACCTCTCTGGTTATTTGAAAACAAAATTTTATTTTACTAGTTCGACACAATATTTGTTCCCGTCCTATAATTCAATGTGTTTCATTAACGATGAAGTTTGAAAGATGTTACATCTATGAGAAATATGAACTTTTCCTTTCCAACATTTGTAGCTTTCCATTACGATACAGTTTGGACTTTTAATATAGGTTATATCTGATAGATATTTAGCAATAAAATAGCACTCTTCAACTTTCTCTTTTTTCTTTCTTTCTTTTTTCTTTTCGTTTCGTTTTTTTCGTTCAGTTCGCATTAGTAGTCTGAAATGGAAGATATGACCAACGCTGTCTACTGGGTATATTAGAATGTATTTTGGATCATTACGTCCAACGAACACTACCGAATTTGCAGTCGAATCACGCGGAAACAAAGCATGTGTGTTAAACCTTTGACATTATCCTAGATGTGTCTCGGAGATCTACAGTTCTACTTGAAATTGAGTATGCTATCCATTATGAAAGTAACATAATAAATATTTAAAGGATCGTCTATATATTCGAATAGTTCTGAAAAACTATGTAAAAACAAACATTATTTCTATATTACTGTTGGATTTCTGGAAACGGAACTTTATAATGTTAGGTTATTTTCTTACTACGTTTGAATTCCACAGTTTTATCTGTTCTCCCGTTACTTTTTCTTCTCTCCTTTCCTCTTCTCTCTCTCTCTCTCTGCTCATTTCTGAATCTCTGTGTAATAGACATTCATTGGTTTCAATTTTTCATTGTGGGTGTTTCAGTTTCTCCCTACATCAACCTATGAATCTTGTTTCGTCTCTTTTTTGTTATTTCTTTTTATCTATACTAATACATGTATAGTTTTAAATAAGAATTGCGCTTATGTTGTTAGCTAATTTTAGTATTGAAGAGAAGAAAGGAGGTGAGAGAGGGGTCTCTTTACCTGACACGACTATGTGATAAGAATATGTATATTTGGTGGCCTAACTGCACGGCGTTAGCTGTCGCAATGTTTTATGCGGAGTTTACCATTTAAAAGGCTGCTGTATTGTGATAAAACGAGACCTGAAGTATGATCATACGATAAATAGGGATGATGCTGATGTCGCTTTACTGAATGTCTGTAATTTACTTTTAAACATCAGACACCCTGTAAAACAGACCATACTCTGTCCCAAACAGATGATGTGTCACAAACGAGTTCACATTCTCATTTGTAGGAATATTAAGGTATAAGTTAGTCTAAAAACATAACCTTTTATATTTAATAATATTGTGTGATATGCAATATGGCGGAATTCAAGATCGGTTCGAAGGTGACCCCACTCCAAGTCAATGCAATAATGCCAATTGTAACATTTTTTGCCTCCATCCACGCACGTCGTTATTATTGTTCTGTCCCAATACTTTTCACTAACCCTGTATACAGTTCCACATGTGCCTTCTGACTGCAAAATTAAACTAATCGCTTTCACAGAATATTTTTCATACTATACTTTGATCTAGGGCTAGAAATCAAATTTTAGAACTAAGGGGAAAATGAATAATATATTAAGTAACGAGAATACAGACTCCGAAAGACGGGAGTGCAACCTTACTTTAATGGAGAATGACTTAAGTAATAGCATTTGTTGCAGAACAATCAACAACTAAACAAAACTTATATCACCATTCAAATTTCCTATTTGCTACTAATAACTACAGATATTTTTCCTTCTTTTGCACAAAACCATCAACTTACCAAAGGGACAATATACACTTGTGCATGCTCGATTTCCTCTCTTGCTTTGATCTCAGGCTTTTTAGCCGTGGGCCCTTTTGACGCGGGGCATTTTTCAGTCGGGACTATTTTACGCGTGGCACTTTCGACTCGAACGGTATTGGTGCGCGGCCGTTTTGACTCCGGACCTTTTGACCAGGGCACTTTTGAAACAGCGCCCTTTTGACGCGGGCTCATTTGTCGCCGACTCCTTACCCGGGCTCTTTCTACTCGGGGCCGTTTTGACTTTGACCCTTTTGACTCGGCCCTTTAGACGCGGGACCGTTTTTGACTAGGTCAGTTTTGTCATGGGGCCCTTTCGCCCGGGGCTCTTTTGACTCGGGCATTTCGGTCCTCGCCCTTCTGGCATAGAATATATATTCACCAGCTGAAATGCGTTGGGCAGAGAGAAGTTATGAGTAAATAATGTTCAAGGATCCAGGACACAAAAAAATACTTACGTAAGTGGTCATATATCTTTCTTTCTCCTGATTTCCACTCTTGATCTCAGGCTCTTTAGCCGTGGATTTGTATTTACCGGACCTTTTATCCCGGGGTCTTCGCCTTTTTGTCTGTGTCCTTCTGACAGAACTTATATATATATATATATATATATATATATATATATATATATATATATATATATATATATATATATATATATATATATATACATCAACTCTGTGTGGGACAGGGCAGGGGCAGGTATGATTAAATACATGATCAATGACCAGGGCGCAGTAAAATTTGTTACACCACTGATCATATCTCTTTCTTTCTCCTAATTTCCGGTCCTGATCTCAGGCTTTTTCGCCGTGAAATTATATTGCCGGGCCCTTTTGACGCGGAGCCTTTTGAGTCGGTCCTTTTTGACTCAGGGGTCTTTTGACTCGTCCCTTTTTAACGGAGGCCTTTTTGACTCGGGCTTCCTTTCGCGGTGCCCTTCGCCTGTAACCCTTTGGACCCGGGACCGTTTCGACCCGTGTCCTTTTTGAGGTAAGGTCCCTTTTGACTCGGGCATTTTTGATAGGGGCTTTTTGTCGCGACGTCCTTTTGATTCCGGTCCTTTTGACAGCGAGGCTGTTTTGATTCGGATTCTTTTGTCGCAGGATCCTTTCGACCCTTTTTATTCGGGCATTTCTATTCTTGTCTTTTGTCCGTGCCCTTCTGACATAGAAATATATATATATATATATATATATATATATATATATATATATATATATACCAGCTGAAATGCGGGCGGCAGAGGGAAGGTATGAGTTGGATGAACGATCAGGGCACAATAAAATTAGTTACGCCACTGGTCATATGTATCTTTCTCCTGGTTTTCACTCCTGATCTCAGGTTTTTTAGCCGTGGAATTGTATTTGCCGACCCCTTTAACGCGGGGCTCTTTTGACTTGGCTCCTTTTGACGCGGAGCCTTTTTGACTCGGGGCCTTTTGCCGCGGGGTCATTTTGACTCGGGTCATTTTGACGCGGGACCGTCTTGATCTGTCCCCTTTTGACATAAGGCCCTTTTGACTCGGCCTTTTTACTCACAAGGATCTTTTGACCCGTGTCTTTTTGAGGCGGTGTCCACTTTGTCCGTTTTTTTACATAGGGCCCTTTTGTCTCGGACTCTCTTCTCGCGATGGTCTTTGACCCGGGCCCCTTTGACAAGGGGAACATTTTCACGCTGTGCATTTTCGACTCGGGCATTTTTGTCGCGGGGCCACTTTTGAACTTGCTCTTTTGACGCGGGGCCTTTTAAAACCGAGCCCCGTTTTGACTCGGGCCTTTTTATCCTAGCCCTTTTTCGGGCCCTTCTGACATGGAGCCATATATATATAACGCAGCAGTTGAAATGCGTGGGACAGGGGGGGTATGAGTAATGGATTATCCAGGGTGCAGTAAAATTACTTACGCCACTTTTCAGATCTCTTTCCTTCTTTTCCCTCTACATTATATCTGGAGATGTATGTTCTGACTAATAGGTTAAACTGGCGATTTTAAAAAGTAAGAGGATATACGCTATCAATGATAAACTATGACTTTTAATATATATAGGGCAATAAATCGAAAAACTCTATATTATTGTTCTGTCCCAATGCCCTGTATAGAGATCCACATATGTCTTCTCAGAGCAACATTAAACTAATCTTTTCCACAGAATATTTTTCATTCTATATTTTGATCCAGGGGTGGAAATGGAATTTTAGACCTAAGGGGAAAGTCAATAATAGATAAGGTTTGATTCAGAAAGTCGGAAGAGCAAGCGAACTTTGATGGAGAAGCGATAGAGATTGTTGCCCCCCCCCGTTCGAAAAAATCCTGCGGGCGTTAGTGATTATCGTGTTGGTTAATTACTGTATTATATTGTGCTATACATGGAATAGATACTTCTGTGTTTTATTTAATAATAAGAACCTTATTTACATTTATTACAACCCTTGCTTGACGACAGCGAAACATACGTTCAGCATAAGGACAGAGAGACGAATGAAATGATTCACGCATACATTTAGGACTTAGAAAAGTGTCCTGCGAACATGTCGTGTTAAATTCCTGAAGAGTGAAAAGCGCTAGTAGCAGTTGTCAGTAGTTATTAACTTAACATATAAGAGAATAAAATGAAAAACTGAGAATACGAATCTTTTCAGAGATGATAGTGTACTGATGCTTCAAATCTTTTCCTTTGCTCCCTATATCTACGTTATTTCCCTAGTCAAAATAAAAACTGTTTAAAATTAATCACAATTTCTTATGCAACCATTCCTTCCTTGGAGTACTGCGCGGTCACATACCCGTCACGGCGATGTAAAGGCACTTTTGGCGACGAGGATACAAATGTACGAAGTAATTGAAATAATATTTTCTTAAGTGAAAAAGAAAATCTGGACCGGGCTAAATATTTGAGGAACTGTAAATGCAGCCGATCCGAAGACGATTGGGATCAATGGTGGTGCAAGGGGAAAGCATTATGACGTTTATAAGATCGTCCTCCGCCATCTTGCTGACCGCCATCTAGGAATCAACTTGTTTATTTTAAATGGTAACATGGTCGTTTGGCATATTGAACAACATCCTATCCTCGTTCGAATAGAAACCCAATGGTATGGTTATATTTCCAAAAACCTACAACTGTTTCGAAGTTGTGAATAGATTTAGGATATGTTATATGTGAAATGCTGTGAAATGTGCTGTGCGAAGTTCCGAATTGAAGGATAAAGATAAAGGAAAAAGGAAGCTTTGTAACATCTCACATTACGTATTCTTTAATAACCAAGAAAGGAGGGAGCTAACACACATGAAACAATTAAAATCACATGACATGTTCAGCATACCCACCGTTCTGTTCTATGCATATTCTTAACCTTGAGACACAGTGCTTGTGCACTCTGCAAAGCATAGTTGGTGATATTTGTTCACAGATAGTAATGATTTTCCTTTTTAGGTACCCAATGTCAATAATTTTACACTGGTAAACAATAGCTTTAAAGCACCCGCAATGATAGAAATCCAACAGAGTTAGGTCGGGGACCTTGCTGGCCATTCAACTGGTCCATGCCAACCTACCCTACAACTAGCAAAGTGTTCACTGAACCATCGATTACATTAAGACCATAACGACGCGGTGCCCCATCTTGTTGCCAATATTGATGAAATCACCCTCCCTCGTTCAACAAAAGTGGCATAACAGTGTTTTCAAGCTTATCTCTATATTGTGCAGCATCCAAAGTCCCATCAATGAAAACACGTCCAATAAGTTTTCGCCCTATATTCCACACCACACCATTACCTTACCTGCATCTTGCATCTTGCATCTTTGATGCATCTATTTAATTAAGATTTGTATTATCCCAGTGCCGGACATTTTGGTTGTTAATGTCACCTGTTACATAGAAATTTGCCTCATCACTAGAAACAATTTTATGCGGAAACACTCGCTTACGAGCTATCTGGGCTAACGACAACTCACAAAACTGCATTGGTCTATCATCCTCTGGAAGTTTTTGTTTCAACTTTCATTGTTAGGGGTGTCACTTTTTCCTTTTTAAATTCTTTGAACACTTTTGACTCTAACATTATGTTCACTTGATAGACGTCGCACACTCTTCATAGGACTTTTCACCAATACACCCAACACAGCTGCTAATGTATCTGGATCAGTTGCATTTCGTGGTCGTCCTGATCGAGGTAAATCATCAACATTTCCCTTTGCCATGAATTTGCAGAAAAAAAGAGAAAGAGACAGTCGTTTCCCGTCTGTACAATGTTCTACACATAACTAACTAACTAACTAACTCTATGGCTTATGGAACCCGGAGGTTCAATGCCGCGTTCACAAAAGTTCTCCACTGACTTCTATCCTTAGCTAACTGCATCCAGTTTCTACTTTGTATTCCAATCTCTGCGAGATACCTCTTAATATTGTCCCCCATCTGCGCCTAGATCTTCCTAATGATCGTTTTCCGATTGGTCTTCCGGTCAAGACTTTGAAAGCATTTCTACTTCCTTCCATTCAAGCTACCAGACCCGCCCACCTAAGCCTCCTAGACTTGACGACCCTAACAATGTTGATTAAACAATATAAAGTATGTAGTTCCTTGTTATGAAGTTTCCGCCATTCCCCATTACCGTTCCTCTTGGGTCCGAATATTCGTCTCAGGATCTTGTTCTCAAATACTTTCAGTCTATGTTCTTCCGTCAGAGTAAGTGACCATGTTTCGCAGCCATACAAAACAACAGGCATGATTATCATTTTGTATATTTTAAGCTTCAAATTCCTCGACAGAATTCGCGACGACAAGAGATTTTGAACCGAATAGTAACACGAATTCCCTGCTTTTAGTCGACATTTAATTTCTCCGTGAATATGATTTTCCTCTGTCAATATTGGTCCACTTTATCAAAAGTATTGTTCAATATTTTAACGCATCCATAATTTGCTGTATTCCGGTCCCGACGCACTTCCATGTATTTAGTTTCTTCTAAATTTACTTCTAAACCCATGTCCCTGCAAGCGTTTAATAAGATCTCTGCATTTGTTTCTATTGTTCTCCTATCATCGCCTACTAAATTTACATCATCAGCATATGCCATAACTTGGTGAATACCGTTCAACTGTAGGCCCTGGTTGCTATCTTTGATTTTCCTTTTCCAGAACGAAGTTAAATAATAATGGCGACAACGCATCTCCTTGTTTCAGGCCATTTTCGACGTGAAAGCTCGTGGAAAAAAATTTTTCTACCCGGACTTTACTTTGGGATTCATTTAAACATATCTTAATTAATCTAATTAGCTTTCTCTGTATTCCAAGTTTTGTAAGAACGTTGTATAATGTTTCTCTCCTAACCGAGTCGTACGCCTTTCCAAAATCAATAAATAGTTGATGTAGCACACATAACAAAATTTAAGTCAAAATGATAAAGTATTCTAGCCTAAATCCATTCACAACTTCAAAACTGTTTCAGATTTTGAAAAAAGCTTTACCATAGGATTTCTCGGTATTGGGCAAAATGTTAAGGGATAATACAAATCTTAATTAGATAGATGCTTCAAAGATGCAAGGTGCTCATAAGGTAGGTGTAGAATATGGTGTGATGTAGAATATGGGGCGAAAAACTTATTGGACCTCTTTTCATTGATGTGGCCTATTGGATCTATTTTCATTGATGAAACCTTTGATGCTGCACAATATAGAGATATGGTTGAAAACACTTTATGCCACTTTTGTTGGAAGAGGAATGGTGATTTCATCAATATTGGCAACAAGATGGGGCACCGCGGCATTATGGTCGTAATGTAGCCGATGGCTCAATGAACACTTTCCCGGTTGCTGAATGGGTCGGCATGGACCCCTGTTGGATTTCTATCTTTGTGGGTACTTTAAAGCTATTGTCTACCAGTGTAAAATTATTGACATTGGCTACCTGAAACGGAAAATCATTACTGTCTGTGAACAAATATAATCAACTATGCTTCGCAGAGTGCACAAGCACAGGGTCACATGGTTAAAGATGTGCATAGAACAGAACGGTGGGCATGCTATACATGTCATGTGATTGTAATTGTTTTATATGCGTTAGATCTCTCTTTTCTTGGTTATTAAATAATACCTAATGTGAGATGTTACAAAGCTTGCTTTTAATTTATCTTTATCCTTCAATTCGAAACTTCGCACAGCACATTTCACAGCATTTCACATACAGTGTTGAATTCAGACATTTTCGCCCGAGGTTGGGGGGAATGTCGACTCCTTGGGGGGACGGTTGTTTTTTCTGTATTTTTGCAAGAAAGCAGAATATTTAACAATTCCATTCACATACACATCTTACCTAATATTGAGACTAATTGCTGATAAATATTCAATGTGAGATTATATTTAAAAAAAAAAAAAAAACAATAGTTTGATTTCATCTAAAACATTAAATAAAGACTGGCAAAAATATTTTACACTAAACTTTAACTGTTATTTACAGTAGCTATTTTTGTTATTATTTCCTATATTCAGTAGTTGCTGTTTGTTACTAATATAGAAGTTTTTAAAAAGATTTAAATTAACTCAAATATTTTTTGTCCTAAAACAAACATACATAGGAATATCTTAACAAAAATGTTATCATTCTTTCTCACACTTCTGATTCTAAATCAAGCATATTAGCCTTGGTTTCTTCACTGCATACACATCAATAGTTTAGTTTACGAAATCTTCAGTAGGATTAGTGCCGTGTCGTGGAAAATCAGCGCTTGGCGCGAGAGTATACGACGGTATCCCCTTATATATGAGTGAGATCGACAGACCAGCCACGAAAGGTGAGAAAATTTTAAAAAGTAAACCCTGCTTTTCATAGTTTTTTAGCACTTTCCATTACTTTTTTCCTTTCATTTTATATATGTGCACATGTGTTTCATTCCTCTGTTTTTCTTTTCTTTTTCCCTCCCGAAGTTTGCACCCCTTACTTCGGCGTCCGGGGCCGTTGCCCCGTTTGCCCCTCCCCATGGCACGGCACTGAACAGGATCTTCATCACCTTCAATAGCAATCTTTCACTTATATACTACTATCATATTGATAAATTCTATATAAGTTTCTAATCCAGGAGGGATAACTGTTCCTCCCTGATCCCTTTAAATGACGCCCTCTGAATCTCACCCTTTAACTGAATTATTTTTAATTAAAGAAAGGTGTGTTTACTTTAACAATCGTAAAACATATTTACGTCCGTTACGTCCGATGAGAGAAATGGGATTTAGGCGCCCTATTTCAAATAATGCAAGAACTGTACCTTTTCAAGAACTGAAGTCTGTTGACATCAGAGATCATATGGAATGATCGAAAGATCTTTCCTATCTTTCCTTTCCTATCTCAACCTGTGCTAGTGCTACCTACTAAAATATAAAATAGGGCGAGAGTGTAGTACCTACTAAAATACAAACCTTTCTTCAACAGTTAACAATTTCATGTTCTGCCAAACTCGGTCATAGCGTTACGAAATACAAGTTTTATTGACTATTTGGTATTCTATCTTAGATGTTACATGTTTAATATTTATATAGAATGGGTCTGCGTTATTTATATGTATATTGAGAGATCGGATTTGGGTGCACGTGCACAGAAAGAAAGCAAATATTTGGGTGAAGTATTTCTACATTTTGTGACTGAAATTTTTTGAGTTTTTCCGGGTGGAAATGAATTTCCTTCGGGGGGAAATTCTCCACGGGCTATCCCCTGAATTCAACCCTGTTCACATGTAACATATCTTAAATCTATTCACAACTTCAAAACAGTTGTAGGTTTTGGAAATATAACCATACCATTGGGTTTCACTTCGAACGAGGATAGGATGTTGTTTAATGTCAAACGACCATGTTGCCATTTATAATAAACAAGTTGATTCCAAGATGTCGGAGGACGATCTTAAACACGTCATAATGTTTCCCCTTTGCACCACCATTGATCCCAATTGGCTTCGGATCGACTGCATTTACAGTTTCTCAAATATTTAGCCCGGTCCAGATTTTGTATTTCATTTAAGAAAATATTATCTTTCAATTACTTCTTACATTTGTAGACCTATATTTTCCAATGTGGGGAACAAAGAATTTGTGGGATTTTAGTATGTCATTTAAATAATCTTTATCAACATCTATGTCAAATTTTAACTTTTTAATAATTACATCCTAAGTTCAGTAAAATTTTAAATCAGTTTGACGGTAGTTTTCGGAATTTTAGAATTTGGAGCTAAATATTTCTAAAAGTATGCGTTTTATGAAAGAAAATTTCTGTTTAAAAAATATTGTTATCTGCGTTCTATAAAATGACACTAAGTTTATCTCTTTATGTTCAATCATGACGAAGATATTGTTATTTTTATCTGGGTATTGTTTATTTGACACTTCCGGCGGCCATTTTCCAATATGGCGGCGAAGGTCACCTGGGATTTCAGGGAACTTCTAGTATGTTATTTAGAACATCTGTACCAATTTTCAGCGTGTTCCTAATTTGTTCCTTTTTGCTAATTGAACTCTAAGAGGAAAATAGAGTGTAGTACAGAAACACAGGATAAACAGTGGAAACATTTACAAGTAAGCGAAAATACCGCCATTTCTGCAGCTTACTTTGTGGCTATTATAGGAGTAATTCTAGAGCCTTATATGTTTCTGCCTACGGAATTGAGTTTTCTTTTCTTACGCGAAACTTCGCTTGGGCAACCTATAGTGCATGATCAAGACCATTTTCTTCTTTCACCCTCTTTCTCCCTTGAAGGGCTTCCTGATATCAACCTTCTTCGTATAGTGCATTATGAAACTTGTACTTGCATACAATATGGCTCCGACTACAATGATCTCTGTATGGTCTTAGATTGTGTTGTTTCCCACATTCCCTTGGGTGCACCGATCTTATGTTTCGGAAGTGGTCCCGCGGCCCTATCTGTCAGGCCTGGTCTGACCGCTTTATTATGAATTTACATAAATCATCTTTGTCCACTAGACCGGACATCATTACTCAACCTGAATTAGACATTTCTTTTCGATGCTCTCTGTTGGCCCACTAAGATGTCGGTTAGGATTTTTGTAGTCACGCTACTTTATATCATATGTATCAATTATATATAAATCGTGCACTGCCACCGAGTCCTCCTTCCTCATGAGATTTCGATTCCTCAGATTCGGATTCCTCATCGTCCAATGATGATGATTTTTATTTCCTAGAACGTTACCCTTCGGCTACTATACCGGATCAAAATGAAGCATCTACTTCTTCTTCCCCGAAACCACCCTTGGCTCCGCCTCTCTAGAGCCGCCACTGCAGATAAGTCTGAGGCTCCCCTTACCTCTCAACGAGCAGAGAGCCCCGGTTCTGAGGTCCGAATGGAAGACCGCGAACTTATTCGTCTTATTACAACGCTCCAGTACGAGCTGGAACATTTTACCTTGATAGGGGCCCAGGAGCTTGAATTACTATCATCTCTGGACCCAGTCCAGTGGTCCCATAACGAGCCCGATGAAACTTTTTTACGCTCTATCACGGAAGTGAGTGTTAGGATGTTGTCAGAAAAACGAAGCTTATGGGACTTAATTATTTTTAATTAGACTTAATTTTTAACATGCAATTTATGTTCCCCCCACCATCTATTTTGTACCAACTTTCAGGCATCACAGGTAACGTTGTTTATTAATATAAATTATCAAAGTTTATGTATACTTACTAGGCGTTTGCGGAAGGTGTTTTTAATATAGCCAATTTCCTTTGAAACCGTCATGAGATTCGCCTATATCACATGACATGTTTGTTTTCCTTGAGTATAATATTGTGGAGACAATAGTCATGTCTTACTTCACTGTTATAATTCACTAGGTAGCTTCACTAGGTAAA
The DNA here is from genome assembly GCF_964235325.1 of Thermobia domestica. Lineage (NCBI taxonomy): Eukaryota > Metazoa > Arthropoda > Insecta > Zygentoma > Lepismatidae > Thermobia > Thermobia domestica. The sequence goes on from NC_137465.1 coordinate 91,735,090, forward strand.
GGAACCTTCCATCTCATCATCATATTCTTTAGACTACGTTATATTATCCTCGTTCATTTATTGTATTCTTAGCTAATGTTTTCTGGCTATTGATATATGTATGTTTACGCTGTACCAATACGCTTCTCACTATGGGTGAATATGGGACCAAGTTCTAATTTTATTTTTGCGGTGTATTTTTCTTTCCACACATCGTACTTTTATGCAGATGAACATAGCCTCAAGTTCGCTTTCTGACTCCCTTATTTGCATTCATAATGCATTTTCCTATATTCCATTCCCTTAGAGTTGCAACAAAATTCATCAAAGGACGAATTATGAATCGGCCAGTGAGCTTAGAATAATAAAATACTCAAATGCCCACTACACAATCATTATTTAACACTCTCGGGTGTAATTTTTACTAATAGCCTACAAATAAAGGTGAAATGCGGATGTTGGAGGAACTCTGGTCCAATATCTTACCTTACACACGTTGTTTTAAATTTCATATTAAAATACTCATTTCCATATACGTAACGCAATTCAAATGACTTCCTACCACTAATCTTTCTCACTCTAATGAAGTGACGTGGGTTATATAATGGACAGAAATAAAATTTTAAGAATTTAAAGGAACCTTCTTTATAATAAAGAATCGTATCAATTCAATACAACTATATGTACAATTTCTCAATAATATATAAATATTATTATTAGGGTATAAGTAATGTTCTTGCAAAACAACTATTTCAGTTATACTTCTGAAAGTAATTTCAATAATTATAATGTGAACTCACCACATACAATGATATGATTCTTATGCAATGTAAACTCATTATTTGAAACAACTATTATTTAGAACATCACTTATTGAGACAATTAAATACAATATTAGAAAGTAAGCCTAACTTACCTAATATATGGTACAGGCTAAGTTACGAACAGCAATTCTTCGTTACATAGGGCTCCACATTTCTGCTTAGGTACTTATTTAAATACATAGTAGGATCCCGAAGTGAGAGAGTAATACCATGCTCAACTCGTAGAATGCGGAATATAGCAATATTAAGGAAACACTCTCGGATAATCGATTTAATTACTGATTTCACTTGATCACCCACACGAACAGTCCACTCGTGGAAAATTCAATCCAATCAATAGATCGTCAAAATGGAAATATGGATGATTTAACCAAGCAATTGAAGAAGGTACTTCCATGGACAATCCATTATAATGTAATATTAACACCTCTTAGGCATTGGATTGCACTACATCTATATATCGAGAATCATTGCCACAATACGATTTTATTTCCATAACTTAACACACTTTGTGGTTCGCTATATCTATAGTCTTATCAGACCTAATAGGAAAAGTGTTCGCCGTTCCCAATTTCACACTTGTATGCCCGTGCATTCTCCAGCGCGCTTCCACCTTTCAGCCAAGTTCGGCATTCCACCACCTCTTACAAGTGGCGCTCTAAGTAGTATTAAAATTTTATAGCGCGCTAGCCTTCTGATAAGTCAAAATATGTAAACAATAAATTTATACGCAGAAAGTTAAGTAAATCCCTCTCCGCATAAATGCTCTTTAATCTCTCTCTCTCTCTCCTTTTTTATATTATTATTATTTAACGAGAAATCGTTACACAGTTTACTACTATATCAGCTCCTTACGGGTTCGTATAATCAATTTTGTACCTTCAATATTGTACGAATGTAGGTACACGTTATTTTCTCTTATTAACCGACTTACCTTCCACCTACTGCCATATGATACGGTTGTCCTACTTGGAGGTTGATAATTTTCTGATCATATATATATATATATATATATATATATATATATATATATATATATATATATATATATATATATATATATATGTATGTATGTATGTATGTATGTATGTATGTATGTATATTGCTGATCGTTATTCGGCCTCAACTCGCCGGTTTCCTTTTTCGCCTGTCTTTTATAGTCATCTTGTTGAAATACTGGGCGCTCTTGAGTCCGCACTCATGTTCCACCCTCCTTCCACTCTGCGCAATCGAATTTTTCGACTTTTCCCGGAAGGTTGGGTGGAAAGTAGGTATGTCTTTTGGCATGCTGGGTTTAAAAAAATCGAATAGACAATCGAACCATACTATAACTAGGGTAATACTATTCCTTGTACAGTCGAGGTGCAATCTAACGAGTAATTAGTATCATAACAATAAGGGCAAACCTCGGAAATTGGAGAGTCCCGAGAAAACCCACGAGCACGATGTTGTCCACTTGAAGCTTACATGTCTTGCGAACGAACCAAGTACCCCACCCTCAGGTCAGAGTTGAAGTGGGTCGGTAGGTAGAGATTTATAAGTGGGTCAGTGTGTCGTGTGTGAACAGCATGTGACCCACTGCGACCCACCAACCACCATGATCCACTACGACCCACCGGCCCACTCTGATCTACCGACCCACTCTACTTACTGCATTGTAGACAGTATCTTCTGAACAGTATATTTTTTCACCCTCGATCCTACCCCTAGAAACTAAGTACACGTTTCTGATTGGTTGCAGTTTGCGATTGTCAAAACCTTGTGGTATATGTATTGTGTATTATAGTAATAGAAGAAAATTGAAAATTTGTTGGAATTAAAGAAGAAGAAAATTGAAGATGGAGCTGAGGTTAAATTTATATTATGGCAGTCAAAGTTGAACAAACCGAGCTGCGCGGGGTTTCTAACCCATTACTACTACTACTACTACTACTACTACTACTACTACTGCTGCTGCTGCTGCTGCTGCTGCTGCTGCTGCTTATACTATGGATTCGTGCAGCATAACTGCATGCAAAATAGATCACTTCTTTGAGCATTTTTTTTTAAATCTTACTTTGATGAAAAAAGTGTTATGAAAAGTTAATAAAAAAACTATAAATATTAAGAAAGGTTTCCCTGAGCCGGTTTGAACCCCCGCCAAAAGTGATTATAAATACTAACCAGTTGTAATAGCACCCTCGGCCACGAAAACCGACAGTACGAGGTGCTTGACTTCTGCTATATTCACGCTGCGTGGCGGGAAACGTTTAACTCCAAGTAATCAAAACCGCGAATTTAGTTCGTATGGCTAGAGTCGAGCGTCATTAAAAAATATTTTTGAACACTAGTGAATTTGTCTACGTTTTACTTTCAAGGCCCGATTATCCTTCCTTTTTCATGTGTTTCTGTTTACTTAACAGACAAGTAAACCTTACGTTTGGGTGAATCGAGTTGCTGACTGAGACACATATGAGAAAGTAGTACTAAATGTGGTCTGTATTTCAGTGAAGTTGTAGGTGCGAAGCTCCAGGGGCTTAGGAGATACAGCTACCAGAACATCACATGGCAGTACAGAATAGTCTTCATACAGTTGGAGGTAAAAGCTCTGTAAGACCTCTTGTAGCGACAAAAGGTGAATAACAAATATATGAATACATAGGACTAGGGGGAAGTCATATAGTAAGGGTATACCTGACGGCGGCCATCTTGAAATCCGCCATTTTCAATTAAGGTTAAGCTTTTAAAATAGGAATAGGGTCATGTGACACATGATTTAAGGCGCAAATTTAATCAGAAGAACAATGGTGACGTTAATTTTGATTTACGCGCAATTGTTAAAAAGTTACAGGGAAATTAAATATTGTTGCAGCATATGTATTAGTCCTTTACCCAACCTTGTAAATTTTGTGATAAAAAGCACGTGGATAAATATTAGGTCTATGGTAAGAGTTGCCTTGATGTCGGCCATGTTCAAATCCGCCATTTTGAATCAGACAAAAGTTTTAAACAAAACGCATAACATCGACACCTTATTAATAGCAAATTCTACCATAACTCCAACGGTATAACCGTTTTTGCTTTATCATTAACCAGCACAAAATTAAATGGATCGCTCCTTACGACTACTGCTTTGACGGAATTGTTAACGACAAAGGTGTCAAGTGTAACTCGACTGCCTTTGCCAGGTGTGCTCACTGTGAGCAGAGCATTTGTGCAAGTCATGCACTCTTTTGTGAACTACATATTGATTGCACTAATTGAGGACTTTTCTGGAAGAAAGACCCAAGTTCAATTATGACTCAATTCCACTTTGGTCATTTTTCCTTAAATTAGCAACTTGTTTATGTGAAAACAAATGCTGGTTAATGATAAAGCAAAAATGGTTATACCGTTGGATTTATGGTAAAATTTGCTATTAATAAGGTAATATGTTATGAGTTTTGTTTAAAACTTTTGTCTGATTCAAAATGGCGGATTTGAACATGGCCGACATCAAGGCAACTCTTACCATAGACCTAATATTTATCCACGTGCTTTTTATTTAATTATCATCATTAACACAAAATTTACAAGGTGGGATAAAGGACTAATACATATGCTGCAACAATATTTAATTTCCCTGTAACTTTTTAACAATTGCGCGTAAATCAAAATTAACGTCACCGTTGTTCTTCTGATTAAATTTGCGCCTTAAATCATGTATCACATGACCCTATTCCTATTTTAGAAACTTAACCTTAATTCAAAATGGCGGATTTCAAGATGGCCGCCGTCAGGTATACTCTTACTATATGACTTCCCCCGAGTCCTAATATGTACCCATATATTTGTTATTCAACTTTTATCGTTACAAGAGGTCTTACAGAGCTTTAACCTCCAAATGTATGACGACTGTTCTGTACTGCCATGTGATGTTCTGGTAGCTGTAACACCTAAACCCCTGGACCTTCGCACCTACAACTTCACTGAAATATTGACCACATTTAGTACTACTTTCTCCTATGTGTCTCATTCAGCAACTCGATTCACCCAAACGTAAGGTTTACTTGTGAGATGAGAATTTCTAGGTAAAAAAAGAACTTCAGGCATTCTTGGATATTAATATTTGTAATTATAATAATAGCAATAGCACATATACTATTACTTAGCTTTCAAGATACACAGCCTGTAAGTTTTGAAAGGAGATAACTACTGAACAAAATACATGTTTGAATCAGAGTAACATATAAATTATTATATAAAAATGGATGTAACTATGTGTTCCTGATCATCAAGGTCACATTGCAAAGTCAAATGAAATGACTTTTGGTATATAGTTAGGCCTTAATCTAGACTGAGATGTTATCATATCACTTTCATTATAATAATATTTATTGCGGGTGATTGAGATCCGAATATTTGCGAAAAATGCGTATCTCGCAAGCCATTTAAGTAACGGAGCTGAAATCCAGTATGTTAACTACTAAGCCACCGTTACACTTTCCAAGTTTTCAGCATCAGGTAACTTTCAAACAACGCGGTTTTCGTCCTCTGCCCATGTTTTTTCATTTGTTTAGGTGAGAGGATTTCAGAATTGAATTTTGGCTACATAAGAATATATATATATATATATATATATATATATATATATATATATACTGTACAGGGCAGAATATACTATATATACAGGGCCGGATTTAGGGGGGTCAAACGTACACGTGAAGTCCCCCCTTCGTTGCAAATTGCAAATATGCACTATCTAAAATGAGGAGGTAGCAGTGAAAATACCAACAATTTCCGGAAATTTCTTCCATCATGTTTCCGCTTGGGGTTTTAAAGAAAACAGCTTTGCAAAAGTTTAACTAAAAAAGTTTCCGAAAAGGTTGAAGGAAAGGGATTTGCCAAGCAAGACAATATAGCATTTGTCAAGTAGGGAAGAAAACAGAAGCCAGGAGGAGAGAAGAAAATTTTTTTCGTGCCTATAGGACCCTCTTCAAAGTCCTTTCCTCCGTTCTATGCATTAGTGTTTTCAGGGGTCACATGTCACTTTGAAGAGTTTCAGTGTGATTGGTCATTTTATTAGTTATTGGAGCACCCCTATCTATCTATCTATCTATCTATCTATCTATATACATACATACATACATACATATATATATATATATATATATATATATATATATATATATATATATATATATATATATATAGATAGATAGATAGATAGATAGATAGATTGGATTGGATTGGATTGGATTGGGTGGAAAGAAACTATTTTTTTTTTCAAATCTAATTCTAAGGGTGCGGAAAAGATGGACCGTCTACCCAAAGGTGTGACTGTAATTTGTTTTTAAATCAGGCAATGATTTTAGTTCGCGCATCGAAGTCAAAGTTCCGCCAAATTGTTGAAAATAATACTTTTTTGGAACACTTTGTATAAAAGAAACTTTACTTCTTATAGTTCTAATAGGGCGGTAATTTTTCGTAGGCATATGGCAATACACAAAAGAAACGAAAATCGAAATCGAATTGTATTTTCAGTTCGCGCTTTGAGGTCAATATTTGTCAAGTTGTCAAAAAGGGCACTGTTTGGAACACCTTGTATAAGATACAGTTTACTTATTACTGAACGGAAATTTCCGATTGCTACAACATTAGCAAGTGATCGGTTCGGTTTATCGGATAGAACGACCAATTTTTTCCAATGTCTCACAAGACTTTGGCTTAATTACATAATGGGAAATGTCCTCAAAATTGAGTCTATGGGATTCAATTTATTTCAGTATGAAGTTAAAACCTTTAAGCGAAAGTATTTTCAGTTACTAAATGATAAATTGTAGAATATTTTTGTACAGCATACGTATGCAAAGAGAAAAAAAGATTTATAGTACTATTTCGTGTTACCAATGTTAGTTCCATATTTGGAGTTGGGTTGCATATCCTTCGATAATGATGTATAAACTTCGTACTTTGTAATTGCCTCTGGGTGTAAAGTACAAATAAATTATTATTATTATTATTATTATTATTATTATTATTATTATTATTATTATTATTATTATTATTATTATTATTATTATTATTATTATTATTATTACGCGTAATTTTTTTGAGCATAGAGGTACTTAAACGAGGAAAATTGAGAGAATGTCGGGAAAATTCCCTCCGGGAATCCCTCCTGCCAACTTTCTACCCCTCTGGAGTGGTCCTGGGTAAAAGCACAAAATCCAAAGGAATCTCAAAAAGTAGTATAGGGGATAAGTAATGTGTCTACCAAGTTTTGTATTGATAGACAGCATAGGTTTGAGAGGAAAACGTATATTGGTAGGAGCAGTAGCTCAGTATTGAAACCGGAAATAATAGTAAATATAAACAATTTCTGGTTTTCATTGAATGTTGTGGATAGTTATATGTTGTCTTCAGACGCTAAATTGTTTGCAATAAATCGCTTCTCGCTATCTATTACTCTTTTTGTTATATAGAGATAAAAATTGAAACCAAAAACGGGTATTTGAACCACTTACGGTTTAAATGGAGGGTTAATGAAGAAGATCGAACCTATTTTAGGGGCTCTAAATCGACCGCAAGAAACGACTCTTCTATCTGTTACTGTTTTTGCTCTGACACCTGTCGACAGTCAGACGGACAAATCCATTCTAAAGACTTCCGACACTTATGCATAGCTTAAGCTGCAAATGTAATAATGGCGAACATTAAATATATTCTTCGGACACTGAATTCATTCTGGAAAACCGTGTCTTTCTATGTATTACCGTTTGTGTTCTGTGGTGATCAACAATGTAGCCGAAAGCGATAGATATCTATAACTTCTGGATTAAATAAAAGTCAAATGCATTAGATGAATTTATTCGTGTTGCAAAACTATGTATGCTTCTCGTTATTTCTTACAGCTCTTGCTCTGATGCCAGCCGAAGACGAACGGATGGATAGACAGACAGATGAACATAGCCGTTCTATAAGACTTCCCATACGTATGCATAGTATACTATAGTTTGGAAGTATTAACAAATGAAATGAATTCAGTTTGTTTTACGAAAATTATCCGTTTTCCGTTTCTCGGCAGTTTTCGTTTTCCGTTTCTCGAAAAACTTTTTGTTTTTCGAAAATTTTTTCGTTTTTTGTATTCCGAAAAATTTTTCGTTTTCCGTTTTTCGAGAAATTTTTCGTTTTCCGTTTCTCGAAAAATTTTTCGTTTGTCGTATTCCGAAAATTTTTTCGTTTTTCGAAAAAAATTTTCGTTTTTCATTTTTCGTTTTCAAAATATTCATTTTCCGAAAAAGTATTTTTCGAAAAAAATGTGGCCATCCCTAGCCTTGTTTTCATAAAATAATGCACCCAATAAATAAATTGAGATCTGCTAAGGTGTCATTTCATTCGGAACCCGCCCAGAAAAAGGCCTTTCCAACATTACGTTTCAGAAGGCAACCTACAACCTGCAGCATATTTCAGTTGAAAACTACGTTCTTATGATTATATTAAGCCCATTTATTTGCTTGAATTGATGTCGGTGGTGGGAACCTTAGAACGATTTAAAATCTATTTACATAATAAATTTGATTTGTTACTAGATAACGAAAATTTGTCTTGTGCGCTCAAGAATATTAAACGTGTAAAAAAATGGCAGCTTATTGCATAGATTCTTTGTTTTTGATTTTGATCTTAAGCACATTTCGTCCAATCTAATGAACTTGTGATTTTATTTCTAGAGTATATAACACCTATAATTTTGAAATGATTGAGAACGTACAATCTAGTGATGAAGAAATGCAAAACCTATGTATGATAAATATGTGGGACATGCTCTATACATCTTTATCTATTAAGGGGCATCAGTATAAAGGTCCTTTCTTGTCAGAAATCATTAAAACACTGGAAAGTAAACAACATGTAGAAGGTTATAAATTGGTAAACGGAATACTTTGTAAGGAAACAAAAGCATATAAGAATCCTTATAAGGTTCGCGTTCCCAAACCTTTATGGATAGTATTGTTGGAATTCTATCACGGACAAATTCTGCCCGGTAGCCATGGAGGGGTGCGCCGTACTATCGGGAAACTAGCCTCGCGCTATACATGGCCCGGAATCCGAAAAGATGTTAAGGAATATGTAACCACTTGTAAAGATTGTCAATTGGCGAAAGGCGAAAATAAGAAAAAGATGGGGTTGCTAGTATCAGAATATGAAAAGACTGTAAAGGGTCTTTGGTATGAAGATGTAATTGGTCCAGTAACAAGATCAAAATCAGGACGCTATTGCTTAATCATGGTAGATGGTTGTTCGCGTTTTGTTTATCTGGAACCTATTAAAGCTTTGTCCAGCCAAAGTATTATAAATAAGATGTATAAGTTAATGTGCAGGCATGGATTTATTCATGCTTTTGCATATGATTGTCACTCTATTTTTGTATCTAAATTGTTTACGGACTCTTTATATAGTTAAGGGATCAAAGATATCAGGATTTCCCCTTACGCCGCCTTTTGCAATTTGAGTGAAACATTTGTGCGTTCTGTAAAAATGGGCTAAAGATATTTTTCCATAATAAACAAAAACAGTGGAATGAGGGCATACACGAAATTGAATTTTCACTCAATAATTCGATCCACTCAGAACTAAAGTGTAGTCCAGTGGATAGAGTATACGATTATAATGTTTGTGACCCGCTTATACTAAGTGGAATGTGGATCAAATATTTGTGGATAAGAACAAGGATTAAATTTGGGCATTGGCGATGCGTAATATGGAGCTATCGTGGAAGAGAAGGAAGGTGTTATATGAAAAATGAGAATTCCTGTTGATTATAGGGTGGGGGATAAATTATTATTAAAATCGCAATTAAGTCATCCTCGGTGGACAACTTTAATAATAGCTTATCTTATCGTTGAGAGGGACCGTATAAATTAATCAAATTTATGGGTCAGAAGACTGTTCAACTTAAATCAGATGCTAACCCTAATGATGTTCGTAGATCACATGTAGCCCTTACTAAAAAGTATCAAGAGAGAAGAGATGCAACTGGAACTTAAAATATCCGGCCAAATTAATGAGAGTATCTTGAATCAGAGAGTGTTACCGCTTACCAGAATTTTAAGTTACTTGTGTAGTTGTGTGTGTGTTATTTATTTGTCTTGATCAAATAGTAATTGTTATTTCTATTGCAGGAGTGCAATTTCGTATTTTATATATTGTAGCGAGTGCCATTGATGTATGTGTGTGTCCGTGAATAAGTTTGCTTTCGGATATTGTCAATTATTATAGAATTTGTCAGCTGTATTTAGGTAGTATGATTTTTTTTTTTTGTATATTATGTTAATGAATCTTACTAGTTTCTAGAGAGCCCATATTTGTAAAAAAAAAAAAAAAAAAGAAGAAGAAGAAGCCAATACTGTGAGAAGTATTTCTGAATCGGTTAAAATTTTTAATTTTGGTACTGATAATCAGTTTATGATACTCCTTACGAGGAATAAGTTGTGGAATTCATCCACCAGTTGTCAAACTAGACTGGAAAATAATTTAGACTGTACTATTGTAATTTATAATGCGTTAATTGCCATAATTACTAACGGTTGATAGATTAGAAGTAGAGTTCCATGAGTGAATGAATTTTGTATGATGATGGATGATTGTGGATATTTCTGGTTTTTTATTTCGTTTAGTTCAGTTTTCTTTTCTTTTTTCTTTTCCTTTTCGGGGTTAGGCATGAAAGATAGAGTGGATGATTGGAATTAACTAACAGCGAACTAATGAGTGGTTACCTTATGGCAATTGCTTATTAAATGGATTATTATTTAGAAGTATTTATATTAAAATGTTAACTTTTAATTAGAGAGGGCCGGATGTGTGTAACATGTCATTAAATAGGTAAGGTTGTGAATTTTCGAAAATATCATAATTAGCCTTGATTTTCCTATTATTAAATTAAAATAATAAGTTTTCCAACTAATTGTAATAGTAATATGCTAATTGAGATTTAAATTCACTTGAAGAAAATTTAGGGCTCTCTATGACCTCTGGTGGTACTTTTCAGAATGAAAATTTTGTTCAAGTGCAGCTTTGCCTGGCATCGTCAAATCACAGGCTGCTATCAAACAAGAAGGAAAATAATTATCTTTGATGCCAAAATTGAATCTTTTTCAACCTAGTCGGTTTACTAAATTAAATTAATTGTTGGTAGTGTATATGATGAATGTGAATTAACGAGTTTATTACTGTGGATGCTATGGATTATAAGTGGAATACTTACTGTAAGTAGTTTATTTATTTAATTTTCCCATTGGAAGTTTGTACGCCATTTAACATGCATGTATTTGCCTTGTTATCGCTGGGCGATATTGAATAATGACTTTTATAGTTGAGTTCTAAGTGTAAGTTCTGGTTTAGATTCATTTTGCGTTATTGCTTGTATCATCATAACTTTGAATTTAATTATATTGTCAAGTTCAGTTATATAAAGTTGAGAATATTCGATTTAACCTTATTATTTGACTATTGTAGACCATAGATTACCTGGTGTGCTGCAGAGGATTTTTACTGGTAGATATTGAATTTATTAAGTTCCCACTTTTGTTCAGTTAATTGAACTATATCAACATATAATACTTTCTTCTAGTGGGGAAGTAAATTCTCCTTCCTTCCAGTGTACACCTTTAGTTGTCTTTTCCTAAGCAAGTGTGCGTGTAACGTGCTCATATATTTTCAATAACACTAGTCGACCCCCCCCCCCAAAAATACTTTTTCTCTGGCACACGCAAAAAATACCTAATTCTAATAGAACTTTTCACATAGAATTCGAATCTGCAATCAGTTGTTCTCCATCAGCCTTAGTTTACCCGGGACAGAGGGATTTTCGGAAAATTTCCCTTTTTTAAAACATTTTCATACCTGTAGCTCGGGTACCAACACAAAAATTATATTGTATGTTATACTGATTTATACTTAGTAAGCCCTCTAAGTTTCATAAGAATCGCATTATTCTTTCTAGAGAAATAAAAATATTTATATTAAAATATGCTATGTGTACTGTTCATTTTACCATATTCATTAGTGCAGATAAAATCACATATAACTTCCACGAAAATTACAATATCAGCTCGGTTATACCTCATTGGATTTGAAATAAAACATATTTTCAATGATGTATACACCGTGTCACCATTTTTTGTATGAGGGAATTTCTAGAGGGATTTTTTGGGAAATTCCCTCCAAGAAGTAGTTTATATGATTTTTTTTTTTTGTCTTAACTTGCTATTTGTATATAGTGATACAGAAACAGGAACTGCACTAAAACATAATTTTATGTCTAGTTAATAGATAATACAAAAGAAGGTTTTCAGGAAAGAAATTCAGGTCGGAGTCTGGAAAGTGAACTTTAAGGGACATGTTGCAATCCATTTCTTTGAATGATTGCAGGAAATCATTCACAATTTCACGGTAATTTGGGGCTTTCTGGTTTCCTAAAAATTCTCTGTTAAACATTTAAATGAACACCAAACTGCTTTCTCAACCGGAGTTAAGAGCTCCTGAAATTTTTCGTCACGAATCAAACATCTTATTTGGGGTCCTACAAAAATCCCTTCCTTGATTTTAGCTTCACTAAATGTTTTTTGAGATAACAAATTCCTGCATTACTTTTGTCCATTGCCTTAACAAAGTTTTTGAAGAGCCCCAACTTTATGTGAAGAGGAGGTAGAATTATCTTATCAGGGCACACCAGTGAGGAATAAACAACATTCTTCTGTCTAGGAGTTAATACACGCTTTGGCCATTCCTTCTTGATGTAATGTTCCGCTTTGTTCCTGCTGTCCTATTCGCAGAGGAAACAACAATACTTCGTATAACCAGGCTGCAAACCCATTGACAAAGAAATAACTTTTAAATCACAGCAAACGGTCCATTTGTATGTCTCATACTGAATTCTTTCTAACACTATTTTGATGTTTTCATATTAGTTGTATAAGCCAAAGGCACTGAAGGAAATTTGTTGCCATTATGCAAAAGGACAGCCTTAAAACTAGTTTTGGAAGAGTCAATAAACAATTTCCACTCTGTACTTATATGTGCATGTCCGAGTGTATTCATCAAAGCACAGACATTATTACAATACACTAAATCATTTTCTTGAGAATAGTAGTTTTGAAATTGTGTATGATGGTTTCGAAAAATACACACTTTAGTGTCATGATGGGGCAGATTCCAGCCTTTAAGTCTAGAAGCAAGAAGTTCTGCCTGTATCTTACAGAGTTTTAAATCCCGTACGAGTTCCTTTAATTCAACCTGAGTTATCATATGTGGATCCAATGTTGATGTGCTTCCTACATAAGTAGGATTATCTTCTTCATTTGGAAATTCAGTAGTTGCCTCAAGTACATAATCCTCATTTACCGTAAGATGAGCAGGAGGCACTGGTAAAGGTAATTCTGCACTGTGTGAAACTGGCCTAATTTCTGATGGCAAATTAGGGTACTGCACTGTGTGCTTAGGTTGACTGGTTATTCCTTTTATCTGTCATACAAAAGTAGCAGTCTGAAGAATGATCTCTTGGTTCCCTTCAGATCATCGGTACTGCGAAGTTCATGTTTAGTTCACCATTTGCCCACCCAGTCAGACGTTTCACGCAAGTGCAACAAAATATAGTGAGGAGCCCAATCTTTATCATGGCCTCCTACACAGCAACCAAAATATAACTGATAACACTTCCTCACAAGTGGAGTAAAACATCGATGTTGCGATTTAAATGTCAGCTCTCCACATACTTAACAGAAATTGTCCGAGTGATTTACACACTTCCTCGGCATCTTGTATTCTGTAAGGTATCACACACATATACCAGTGGTGCCCACCCCCCCTCATGTCCATGACGCACCCCCCCTCAATTATCTATCCGTAGGTGTTCTTCCATGAAAAAAATCTTTTCGATTAATTTTTACATCCCCTCAAACATATTTGTATAGATTTTTAACCCCCCAAATATTTCAATGACGCAGTTTGCGTCATAGCCCCCCTTTGTGGGCACCCCTGCATATACACACACTAATCTACATCCCATCAATCATGAAGCAGCACAAACGTAATCTAACTCAGTGCATCACCACACAACACAATCTATTTGAACTCCACAATGCACAAACACTTCAACTTACATGCGGCCACATCTAAAACACGTCCAGCTTGGACCGTCACTCAACGCTACTAACAGTCATCAGGCTACGTGAGCCATAAATTTTTTAGGTCAAGGTTAGGTTTTTGTGTTTTGGAAAAATCTTGCATAGTATATTCTTTATTACCTATAAATAGACACAATAGTTTATATCTCTAGACAGAATAATGCGATTCACATGAAATTAACATTATTTATTAAGTAGACATAAAACTATGTTTTAGTGCAGTTCCTGTTTCTGTATCACAAATAGCAAGTTGAGAAAAAAATCTTATAAACTACTTTTTCGAAGGAATTTCCCAAAAGAAACCTCTAGAAATTCCCTCATACAAAAATGGCGACTTGGCGTACACATCATTGAAAATATGTTTTATTTCAAATCCAATGAGGTATATATAAGCCGTGCTTATATTGTAATTTTCGTGGCAGTTATATGCGATTTTATCTGCACTAATGAATATGATAAAATGAACAGTACACATAGCATATTTTAATATAAATATGTTTATTTCTCTGGAAAGAATAATGCGATTCTTATGACACTTAGAGGGCTTACTAAGTATAAATCAATATAACATGCAATATACTTTTTGTGTTTATATACGTAAGGGTACCCGAGCTACAGGTACAAAAATTTAAAAAAAGTAAATTTTAAAAAAAGGATTTTAGAAAAAGGAACAATCACTAAATTTCCTGAAAAACCTGTCACGGGGAAACTGAGGGTGATGGAGTAAAACTGATTGCAGATTTGAATTCTACATGAAACGTTCTATTAGAATCAGGTATTTTCATTTCTGTGCTAAAATCTTGTTGACTAGTGTAATTGTAATATTAATAAATAGAAACAGGATATACGGTACAAGGTGTGTATGTAATTAGATGCATATAGCGTAGAAGTCAAAATTTAATATCCACGCCACGTATATGTAAAACCATAGACAAAGAAATTTATGAACGAAGACATTTATGAGACCAAAGCATTGGGCGAAAACAAAGAATTATTAGCGGATTTTTGCCTGAGGTGCAGAGGTGATAACGGTCAACAGCTTTAAATTTAAACAAATAGAGTTTTAGTTCAGCACGAATTTAACTTATAGTGTACAGTGGGGAAGATTCAGGAGTTTGCTAGGATCCAACCCCGTGAAATGTACTGCAAACTGGTCCGCAACTCCCCGTAATGTTCAACAGATATTGTGTTCTAATGTTCGTTTCAATGCAAAATTATACCAGGCCTACGCACTTCAATACTCAGCGAAGGTGCAGAATATCCATGATTTGGAATATTAAACTCTCTCACCTACTGTATTCTCCTAGCATGTCTCCCAGCGATTACAACGTTTCTTGGTATCTCAATCACTTCCTAGTAAGATAGCTTCACCTAGAGACCACTGATTAGCCTGGTATTGTACATTTCACTTTTTTTTTAGCTTTGGAGTTGAAAATCATCGGTTGGACATTTCCTCGTAAATACCTAATATTAACAATGTTTCTTCGATAATTTGGTAATATTGTATTATTTCTTTGTATTATTGATTAGCATGGTTAGGGTTATTTAAACACTTTTTTCCTTGCGCCGACGTATCATCTATACCTTAAAGTTGGACGAAAATACACTAGTTTTCCCTTGGAAATCAAATCCAGAACCAATGCACTTGAACTACTTGTCAACAACAAAGCACATTTAAAAAGAAGTTTTGATTTTGTTAGAAAAATTGTGATTAGATGTAATATTTAAAAATATACTTAAGAAAGGGTACGGATGAAACGCACTGAATTTTCTCGCTCGAACTTCCTAAACTCAGTCGTGTTATTCTGCAATTATTACTGAGACATTTGTTTCGGAAATGTGAATAAAATAGTGTTTTGGAAAACTTTGTTCGAAGCAACTTTAGGCACAAAACGAAAGTATCAATTAGTCATATTTCCGTTAGAAATAACTTGTCATATATTAGAATTATTAAGAAAATAATTGTATGTGAATTATGAGCAAAAGCGTCTGAGTACGTTCTGAGAAAATCATCAAAAAAGTCATCCCCAGGAATTAACTATCCCTTGTGGATCTTTTCAGAACAAACGAGTTATGCCTTTTATGAAATACGAACAAAATTGCCTGAGTTGTTCTCGACAAAATTGCAGGGTAAAACTTACTCCCAAAAGTAATATACCACTTCTACATTTTCAGGGTGATGGGATTATACAATATTTTAGGTTGTTTATGTAACATTTATTTATGAAATATGAACAACAAACATCTCCTGAGTTGTTTTTACGAAGATCGTCGGGTGGCATAAATGATTTATGCCATATTGTAAATTATTTATGAAATTTGAACTAAGTAACTCGAGCCATCTTTAAGCAAATCGCCTTGAAAAATGTCACTGTCAAAGTAAACTAGCTCTTTGGGACTTTTCTTTTCGGGACAAGCGAATTATACCATATTATAAAGATACTACTGAAATATTTATTACCTAAATTAAAACAAATTTGTCTCAGTTATTACCAAGCAAATTGTCAAAAGAAATTCACCCCTTGACAATAATCACTCATTCTGGATGTCATCGGGAAAACGAGTTACGCTGTATGTTATTATTAATGAAACGTTTCCTTACGAAATATGAACATAATTGCCTCAGGCGTTAATGGAAGAATCGTCGAAGAAAAGCTCACCTTAAGTGTAAACTACCCCTTTCTGAATGACGAACCAGCTATGTCATATTGTCAGGTTATTAATGATACATTTATTTCTAAAACGTGATTGAGAAATTGTTCGATAAAACTCATCTCATACAGTAAATTACACCTTATGTATTTTTTCAGAGCCATGATTCATACTACGGTGGAGGATTGTTAACAAAATATATATTTGTAAAAAAATAAAATTTTTACGGCTGTTTCTGAGAAAATTTAATTATTTTAAATTTTTATCCTTCAGTAAACTACCCTTATTTTAAGGTGTCGGATTATATAGTATTCAAACAATAGAATGTTATAGAAACCTCATGTCTACAATTAAGTCCCTTTATTTGAGTGCATGTTAAAGAGTGACGAACAGATGGACAACCATCGAAGAATCATTTTCTCAATATGTGGGGGAGTGAAAGTTGAACTCATTGAAATCTCAAATTTGATTTTTATTACTACAACCACAATTTCTTCCTTCGTCACCTGAATGTGAAAATGAATAATCTTATACCGACACGTAGGGTGATAATTTGTAATCCCCATAATTCAATGAGTTACGTTTAATGTGTTGTCATCCTAGAAAGAAGAGCTTATGTCTGTTCATTTTAATATCAGTTTTTCACGCTAGTGTATAATGTAGAAGAATGGTATGATAATCGTTCATATTCATGCAATCTCTTGGAAGAATTCGTGTTCGCATACACAGATCTGTATAATAAATTTTTGTTCAATGAAAGCATTCTTTATTCCTTACACAGACTTATGATTGCATTTCTTGAATTTGTGGATATGAATAAAGTAAAATTAAAGTCAACACTCTAAAAAGAAAAAAAAACAAGCACATACACACACAAGAACGATAACTTGACATCAGCTATTTCCACACGTTCTTCCTTTTTTCATGACAACAAGTTATTCTACTTCATTCGCTGTAACGTTATGTTTGGCGTTAAGACTGGAAAGACTAAAGGTCGCGTATGTTCTTCTGTTCCTGACTCATACACCGACCCGAAGAGTTGAAGTTAGTCTCTGTGGAAGAATGGCGAAGGGAGAAGTAAGCATACAAGATCACAAACTGAAAACAATCGCTGTTACCAATAGCACTCTAATCCTGAGTAAACACGTCGCTTAAAGGATACTATCAATAAGTTATTTCGTTATTATATTCTTTCGGTTCTTATTAACATGAAAATTACACATTTCCTATAATGGTTTGCAAAACAAATAAATAAATAAATAAAATAAAAATGGGATGAGATGGGATTGGATTCAACTTGGTGTCAAAACAGTATAAGAACTACTAGTCCGCTACTCTACCCACCTAATCACGGAGACTACTTTTTGTTTGTTCTCTTTTTCTTAACAAATAATTTTCATAATCATGATGCGTATCACTTCCAACCTTAAGATAATAGTTTTCCTGTTTGTTTCTATATTTTCGTACGACATCTTGGTTACATAAGCTAATTTATATTTGGTGGACAATCTAGACGCAAGATTTAAACCAATAAATGCAATATTTTACTCCACTTTCCAGTTCCTTCCTCCAGCTCGTTCATTGCCTTTTGTCAATTTCCCTTCGGAATCATGCTCTGCTACTGCAAAAATCCCTCGAAAGCATGATTGCCAGTATATACAAAACCAAGCATAATTATGTTTTTGCTTATATTTTAATTATTTTATTATATTTTAAAAATATATCGTTAGATGTATTGCTTTCTATTATTTGCATGTACTGATAACTGAATTTTACACATAAACGTAAGGAAAATGGAATAAGTGCGAAAAGTTGTGAGTACACGCGTAATTTCTTTTGAGCTTGTGGGTACATTATGGGCCCCAACACATAGCACTTCTGGAAAGCTTTATCATGCTAAGAGAATGAACTTTAAACCATGACTTTCTAATGAACAGTGTTGATACACTAGCTAATTCACTATCTGCCTAAGATTTACTTCATAATAACAGGGTTAATAGACCCCAGAGATTAACTCCATTGTCAATGGCACCTATTTTTTGTGCATGAATATATCTTTGTTATCTTAATCGAATGGACTAGGTTTGATTCGGAAGTCCGATTGACTTGTCAGTAAAAAGTCTGATTTCAAGGTTATGCCAGAAATACAAAAGAGAAAAATGAAACGCCTTGAATTGCTGCGAAGGATGTGAGGGGAACTCGGAAGTGCAGCTACTTCCATGTGCTGACAAGAAACGGACATAAACGTGTCATTCGGGCATCCGAATCAAACCTAGTCCATTCAATAAATATAAAAAAGGTATGCTCACGCATACAAAATTAGGTATCATGGAAAAGGAGTAAGTCTCTGGAGTCCATTAACTTGTTAGTATAAAGAAAGTCGTAGACTCGTAGTGAAATAGCTATTACATCAACACTATTCTTTAGAAAGTCATAGATTATAGTTCAGTCTTTTTAGCAGAAACAAAGTTTCCAGAAGTGACATGCATTGGCGCCTATAATGTACCTTATCAGGGTAAATCGGGATAATGTGACGAAAGTTCCCTTCGAAAAAACCCTCCCATCAACTTTGGCCCTCTCTGGAGTAGCTCCGGGTAAAAGCACATATTCCAAATGTATCTCGAAAAATACTATAAGGGTTACGAAATGGGTATACTAAGTTTGGTTTTGATAGACGGAATAGGTATGAGGGGATAGGTTGTATACCAATACGCTTTGTACATACGAAACCGAACCTATAATCTGATAAATAAAGGGAACATAATAGAAAAAACAAACAAACGCAGTACTATTTATCCTGATATCAAGATTTGTACTTTATTGTCTGTAGAATGAAGCAACCGTTTTAAACAGTATCTGTGGTACAGTAATATTGGGACAAACTGTAGCACACGTTATCCATCAACACTAGCACCTTTGCCCTTCTTTTCTTTACTCCGTTCTTATGGTGTCATACTATTTCTTCCCCCTTTTTTAAAGGATATGCCTCCTGGTATTTTTCAAGGTAGAATTTAATTGTTTACTCCTACCAGTGTGCGACTTACTAGGGAAGATAAGGGTCCCCTCTGAAGACTTGGATGTCTACCGCAAGTTTTGAGCTTCCTCATGTTAAGTTTCTCGGATGTACACTTTATCAACTCTCTAAAATGTCCTTTAATTCGCACACTGGCTCCTAGCGTCTCCAGTGTCGCTTTAGAGGACGCACAACTTCACAAAAGAGCTATTTTGGAAGACATTTCTGGGGGTAACTTCGATAGTTTAAATGGAAACAGGAGATTTATTTTACCCACATTGAAACAATCACTAAATTTTAAACAACTTTGAGAAGAAACACTTGCCACACCCCTTACCGTTTGGGAGAAATACGAGCTCATTAATATGTAAATTTGACGATTTCTGCATCCTGTAACCCAAGAGGAATAGCAAATAATTGCTTGAAACTAAAGTGAAATACACATGAGGAAACAAACGATGCAATTTTTAAAACAGTGTCGTTTCGGGAATACCTCTATTGGTGCGATGAACTTCAAAATCTACAAAATGCAAAATGTCAAATGGAAACAGGGCTCGATTTTGCTTCCGTTCAAAGAAGCGTTGAGAAATATTAGTAGGAAGTGACGCTAGTAAATAATAACATTCATACCATATACCAATTTCGAGGCATTCTGAATGCTAATGATTTTAGAGGAGTATGGGGAAAATTATAGTCCTGAAGCTGCACGCTATTATACGCTGCACGCTATCCAGAAAGGCAAAGCTATTTCCTAATACCTAATGCGCAAATTAGCAGCACGATTGCGGCCGACAGGAAAGTTCGTAGAAGCTATGGTGTCTGGAGACGAGTCATACAAAATGAAAAGAAAACATTGCCATTAATGTACTTGCAGCTGCTGAAGTGAATGCACATGTACAAAATATATTGACGACAGACTCAGGCGTGGTGTCAGTCAAGATAGTGTACTGCGTTTTCTGATTTTCGTCCGTACTATCTTCTCTGCATCAGAAACTAAATGATCTGACCGCAATTTACACCTTCTGTTCTGCAGCTGGGTAGATAACGAATTGTGAGAACATCCGAATTTCGTAGTCTTCATTATATGGACTAATAAAGTACACTTGCAGTGATGACAGTGTGAACCTTCACAATGTACATTACTGGTAAGCGGAGAATCGGCACGAGATGTGAGAAGTCAATCGGCAACGACGATGGAGCACTAATTTTCAGGGGGATTTCTAGGGAATCAGGTCGTTGTGTTATTGTTTTTTGAGGGTCATTTAAGCGGTGCAATGTTTGTCGCGGGACCATCTACAACTGCCATTGGAAAACGTACATCTCCGTATACGTCAGACGATGTGATTTCAATTAGATGACTGTTCAGCACATAATGCTGTCATCTCTAGGGAAGAGTTAAATGTTGTATTTCCGCAATACTGGATAGAGAGATATTTCAATCGACAGTTATCTCCGAGGTCTCCCGATCTGGTTGCATGGGCTACTTTCTCTGAGGTCGAACTTAGGACCTTGCTTATGTCCAACAGACCAATTACAATGTGCAACTTGAAGCAACGCAGTACAACCCATTCCCTCACATCAATGTGGACGAGTTGCAAGTGTTGCTCATAATTATTGTACAGCGAATAAATCGCTGTATTGATGCTCGTGGACACCACTTCGACCACTTGTGAAGCAAAGGCTGCATCTACTAGAATCTGCAGAAGGTAGGACGATTCTTTATGTTATGAAATTGCTCTATTAGATCTATCCAGGTTTATGCACCCATGTTTTGCTCAAACGTTTGGTAACAGCAGATTCATTACTATTTATCCTTCGTTTCGACCAATTGTTACCTATTTCGTCTTGTTAAACCATTGTAAATCATATATCATCATCTTTTGTCCCCAACAACTCAGCTTCTGTAGCAGCCATACGTTATCAATTGTCATGAACTATTGCCTATAAAAGTTATCCAACATTTAGCGCTTCTTTCAACGCAAGCAAAATTGAACCCTGTCTCACTTTGACATTTTTAAATTGCCCGCCCCCAATTGAAGTATTCCCGAGACTCCGTTGCTTTCGAAAATGACACCGTTTGTTTCTTTATGTGCGTTTCGTAATGCGGTTTAATTTCAAACAATCATTTGCTATTCTTTCTGAGTTGCTGCATGCTAAAATCCTCGAATTAAGTATTAATGAGATATTCCAAACGGTAAGAGATATGGCAAGTTCTCAGAATCCTCTTAAAGTTATTCAAAATTTAACGATTATTTCAATGGGGACAAAATAAACCCATGTTTCCATTTCAAATTTTGAAGTTGCCCCACCCGTAGAGATATTCCTGAGACACCCATGATTTCAGAAATATCACCACGTGATTTGGCAGATCCACTTTGGTAATATTTTTCGTTTCAATGATTTATGTGCACTAGGAGCTGACTTAAGGCCCTGTTATGCATTTCGTGAATCGCGCTGTATACATATTCACGAAACATTCACAGAAGCCTCGGACAAGGACTGATAACTTGGCACGACCTCAGCAAAAGAAAATGGACATGAGATTTGGAAAATGGAATATTAGAAGTCTTTGAAGGGCAGGGGCATTAAAACCCGTAACGAGTGGGTTAGAGAAATACAGGCTGGACCTAGTAGGAGTTCAGGAAGTTAGGTGGGAAGGAAATGGAACTGTGAATTTCGGAAATTTTAAGTTTTTATGAAGAAGTGGAACGGATATTTAACCAATTCCCGCGATACCATATGAGAATTATGTTAAGAGATTTCAATGCGAAGATAGGACTAAGGGATATTTTCAAACTGAATATAGGGAACGAAAGTCTGCATAAGGAAGGTAATGACAAGGTGTTAGACTCGTGAACTTTGCATCATCCAAAAACTTTATCGTGATCCCACATTTCGACGTTCATAAATACACTTGGACTTCTACAGACGGAAAAACGCATAATCAAATTGATCACTTTTTAGTAGAAAGAAAAAGACAATCTAGCATAATTGATGTTTAGTCGTTTAGAGGGGCTGATTGTGACACTGATCACTAAACGGTAGCAGCGATAGTAAAAGAGAGGTTATAGTCGAATAAATGAAATATTCAAGTCTGAAAGCGGAAAGATTTAATTTAAAGAAATTAGAAGAGAGCCAGGTAAGAGAGGAATGCCAGATTGAAGTTTCGAATATATTCTCGGCTGTGAAATATTCGTAGTGCACTAGTGTCCAGCATACTTGGATTGAAATTAGAGATATCATTAAAATTTCTGCAAACGAGAATTGGGATACGCGGAAATACGTAGGAACAAACCAAGGTTCGACCAGGAATGTATTAAACTAGCAGAGAAAGAAAACAGGCAAAATTACGGTAGTTACAAAATCCGAATGAAATAACTACACAAAACGTCGTAGACATGAGGTGGAAAACTTACAAATATTTAGAACAAAGAAACGCGATCATTTGAAAGCTAGAATTAAAGAACTTGAAAACAATAGTAAAAACAAAAACATCCAGGACATGTATAAGAGCACCAACGAATTTAAGAAAGGCTATCAACCTCGTGCTTATATATTAAAGAAAACTGACGGAACAGTTCTCACTGATACAGATAGCATCTTAAAGAGATGGAAAGCTTTCTCTAACAATCTGCTTGACGCGCAGCAAAAACTAACGTGCGTACAGGAAGAGAGATACACACCGCAGAATCGTATATTCCAGAACCTCACCGAATAGAAGTAGAAATCGCTATAAAGAAATTAAAGAAACATAAATTTTACAACAGTACGTTGTATATTTGAATATTTTTACTACTTGTAAATCCTGATTTTATTTGGGCGCAAGATATTTTAAAATATGTACTAGGCTGATTATGTAATTCGAAGAAGAAAAGAAAAGAGAAATATGTTAGTTATATTCTCGATATAAAAAGATTTCCGTGTGTTCTATATGTTTTAAATAATAGGATTTTGGAATGTCGTTGTCAGGACAACAGATAGATATAAATAAATCGATATTTATTCAACGGAGTTGGCATTTTAATGGCTCAATAATTTAAAAAGAACCGTTTTAAATTGGTGCCAAAACGACGGGAGTGGTTGTATCGTTTAAAAGTAAAGTAAAAACGAGGAATATTGAGTCTGATATTATTTGTACTATCTTAAGAAGTGGTAAGATAATATATAGAAATTAAATATCATGAGTGATACGGATAACCAAAATATACATACTGATATGAGTTTTCCAGAAAACCTGATGGATGTTTTAAAGAGAATATCGGAACAAATTAAGGAACAAGCTCGACGAAGTGATGAACAGTTTGAGAAAATAGACCAAAAGATGAATCAACAAATTAAGGATCTAGCTCGGGATCAAGCTTAACATTTAGACGAAAAGTTAGAGCAATTGCAGCAATGTAACGATGACAAATAGGACCAAATACAACAATTAAGTCAAATGAATCAGCAAATTACAGCTAGGTTTGAGTCTTATGATGAAGAAATGGGCAAGACAATAAAGAGATTCAACGAAGATCAAGACTGTAGACATTATAGAAACAACGAAGAAAGCAAATTTTGAATTCACATTACCGCAATTGAGTTTTCACAAAAGCATACTGCCGTATTGGTTGGAACAGACTACCCTAACTTTTGTTTACAGTCGAATATTTTTGATTGTCTTATGGATGCTGCGTGTAATGATGATATTGATATGTATCAATGTGCGAAAATTACGATCGTTTTCGTCTAGTGACTGCTACTTACTCACTCACAATATCATGTTGATTACTTGAACTCACAATATCATGTTGAGTATATATCATGTCATGATACTAATCCTGAAGATGAAGTAATGGCAATAGAATCATTTAATGTTATGTACACGACTTTGGTTCATGTAGCAGGAAGAAAGTTGATTCCAGTATTCGTGAAATTCAGAAAGAAAGCGTGTATTCCCACCAATGTTGGTAGTGATTAGCCGATTGAGTTAAATCTGTCAAATTGTACACTCCGCATCAAAAAATTGCGACAGCTAACGCCGTGCAGCTAGGCCACCCTATATACACATTCTTATCCCATAATCGGGTCTGGTAAAGAGACTCCCTCTCTCTACTCCTTTCTTCTCTCCAATACTAAAATTAGCTAAC
Organism: Thermobia domestica; assembly: GCF_964235325.1. NCBI lineage: Eukaryota > Metazoa > Arthropoda > Insecta > Zygentoma > Lepismatidae > Thermobia > Thermobia domestica. The sequence continues at coordinate 91,759,829 of NC_137465.1, forward strand.
AACATGAACGCAATGCTAGTTTCAAACTACACATGTATTACTATCGATAAAATGAAATAACAATACCGACACGAAACAAGATTCATAAGTTGATTTAGGGAGAAACTGAAACACACACAATGAAAAATTGAAATCAATGGATATCTATTACACAGAGGTTCAGAAATGAGGCAGAGAGAGAGAGAGAGAGAGAGAGAGAGAGAGAGAGAAGGCGACAGAAGAAGAAAAAGTAAATGAAGAACTAATAAAAATGTGGAATTTTAAACTTAGTAAGAAAAGAACCCAACATTATAAAGTTCCGTTACTAGAAATCAACAACAATATAGAAATAACGTTTGTTTTTATATATTTTTTCATGACTATTCGAATATATAGAGGATACATAAAACATTTTTTAAGTCACTATTCAAAAAAGATAGCATACTCAATTTCCAGTAGAACTGTAGATCTCACACACACATCTCAGATAATGTCAATAGTTTAACACATGCTTTCATTTCGCGTGGTTCGGTTGTAAATTCGTTAGTGTTCATTGGACGTACGGATGCAAACTACATTCTAATAAACCCAGTAGCTACCGTAGTTCATATCTTCCATTTCAGACTACTAATGCAAAGTGAACAAAAAAAAGAAAGAAAAGAAAAGAAAAATGAAGAAAGAAATAAAGATAAAATTGAATGAGTGCTATTTTACTGGTAAATTATTATCAGAAATATCTTATAGTAAAATTCCAAACCGTATCATAATGAAAAGTTACAAATGTTCAAATGGAAAATTGGATGTTCCTTACATATATAGCAGACTGCATGTTTCAATTCTCAACATGAAAAAATCACATTGAATTATAGAATGAAAAAAAAAAGTGTGGAACCAGTATAAAAAAAATTTGTTTCCTGATAACAAAAGAGATTGCCGTTTCCTAGTCTCTTCCGACGATTTATCTGTACCGAATATCCAGCATCACTTTCACCTCTTGCGAATATAACGTTGTAATTGGCACAGAGAGAATGAACACGCTTCTGCTCAAACAGATCATAGTGTCAGTCGGATGATATAGGTTAGCTTATGGACCACCGCTGGCTCGAGGATTCAAACCTGTAGTGATCCGGTAATTCGACTGAGACTCAGTAAACCAGATGATAAAAAGATATGTTGCTTATTCCCTTGCGTTTAAACAGTATTTCTTTCAGAGATGAACAGGACTGGAGATATTATGTCCAGAGCACGAAAAACTCGACGCTGAAGTTGCCAGTTAATTACATTCTCCACGACAGGTCTAACGGTCTCTTGCTCCGTTTCAACTTTGGAACACACACACGCACATGAAGTGCGTGTGTACGTGAGAGAGAGAGGGGAGAAGTGAAAGATGCAACGATAGCATAGGGAAACGTCAAGAAACACATAGAGAGAGAGACGAATGTAAATATGAAACATAGTTATCATTACAGCGTATGATGAAGGACGCACACACTGCTTATTCGAATTCTAGCCAATGATGCATTGTAAGTTCTCCAACAGAAGATAGATCTACTTTGCAGCCATTATTTTATGCGAAAAATTTGTACTAACTGGTGGGAAATCGATCTTAGATTTTCCGCGTGGAAGTCTGGTATTTTACCACTACACCACCGATTTCTTTACCCAAACTTTGTTCAACAAATGCTGTAATATTTCTTTCTGAGAACAATAACACGAAAAGTGTTTACTGCAGATCAAGGAAGTGTTTCGAATATCCTGGTATATCCCTTGCCCTTTCCCAACCAATATTCGTAAATTGTCTCTTGAGCATTGCACGTATAATATGAGAAATCGATTCTTCATTGTCACTTTGTAAAGAATGCAAGGTTGGAGTGAACAGGATTCGAACCTGTGCTGGACAGCTGTATGAGTCGTAACTCCATTACGTTATCGCTACACTACCATGCCACCTGAAGCTAGAAGCCAAATATTACTTTAGCCTTGATTATTAAAACGATCAAGCTTCTTCCTGTAAGGTTATTTGCACCTAACTGCACAACGAAAATCATTTATTCGACGATCTAAATAGAAATTAGTGCCCTACTTATAATCTCTTGAATCACTCGACCGATCTCGATCAAATATTCAATATTGATAACGTTCGTACCTGGAGTATTTTATCTATTCGTTTTGATGGTGTTACTTAGGGCAGAGGGAGGATGGAAAAATATAAAATATAAAGAAAACTTAATAAGTTTTGAATGAAAGGACCGATCTGGATGACATTTTCAACGTAGATTACGTTTGTGCAGTGGTATGCTTTTAATAATTTCACTTTGATGGTGGAATGTCGGGAAGGGGAGGACGGGGAAATATACAAAAATCAATTTAAATTAAAATAAAAGTGAGTATGTTAATGAGTTAATAAGTATTGAACCACCTGACAGATCTGCGTCAAATTTTCAACATGGATGAAGTTCGAGCCAGGAGTGGTTTTCATCATATCAATTTGACGGTAAAAGATAGGGGAGTGTAGGGGAGGGGCAAGATATATATAAAAAAAAATAAAACTTCATACGTCTTGAACCACGCGTCTTATTTCGATCAAATTTTTAACATAGATGAGGTTCGGGCCTCATATGACTTTTATTTTTTCACTTTGACGCTAGAAGTTAGAGAAGGGGAATGCGAAAAGTATATATATATATATATATATATATATATATATATATATATATATATATATATATATATATATATATATATATATATATACATAAATAAAATTTATCAAGTCTTGAACCACCGCACGAATTTCGATAAAATTTTCAACCTAGATGAAGTGCGAACTCGAGATGGTTTTCCTATCATTTTGATGGTGTAACTAATTGAAAGGGGAAGGACAGCAACATTTAAAAGAGAACGAAAAATTAGTATCGAAGCTATAATTTTTGGAGTTGCTGAGATGAACAGTGACACATCTGATGCCGTTTAAATACAAATTAAGCCTGCAACATGGGGGAGGGGAAGATATAAAATGATCAAAATAACCAATATAATTGTGGAATTCATAGTTTTCCGGCTGACTGAGATGAACAATGGCACTGAAGATGCCGTGCTCCACAACAATGGAAGGGGACGGGATATGTAAAACTAATCGAAAATGACCGATATCAAAGGCCGCTTTATTAATTGTAAAAAGTGACTGAATAACGGAGCATATTATTACTTTTTCTCAATTTAGCCCGCAAAGCGGCCAATTGATGCTATTATTATTATTATTATTATTATTATTATTATTATTATTATTATTATTATTATTATTATTATTATTATTATCATTATTATTATTATTATTATTATTATTAGCGTACTTTTGAACTTGCAGGGCGAAATTACTGCATAATACGTTTTTATTTATGTAATTGTTTCTGGATTGTATGTTGTTTCCCTTATTAGTGGGCACTAATTTCTCTCTAGGTCGTCGAATAAATGAATTTCGTTGTGCTCTTAGGTGCGAATAAACTTACAGGAAGAAGCTTGAGCGTTCGAAATATCATGGCAAAGTAATATTTGGCTTCTAGTTTCAGGTGGCCTGATATTATAGGGGTAACGTAATGGAGTTACGATTATTAAAGCTGTCCAGCATAGGTTCAAATCCTGTTAATACCCAACTTGCATTTTTCTACAAAGTGACAATGAAGAATTGATTTCTCATATTATACATGCAATGCTTAAGAATGTGGAAGCAAACACCTTTATCACTATAGAGACAATTTACGAATTTTGGTTGGGAAAGGCAACGGATTTACCAGGATATTCGAAACACTTCATTGATTTGCAGTAAACACTTTTCAAGTTATCGTTCTCGGAAAGAAATATTACAGCATTTGTTGAACAAAGTTTGGAGAAAGCAATCGGTGGTGTAGTGGTAAAGTACCACACTTTCACGCGTAAAGTGTGGGTTCGATTTCCCCCAGGTAGTATAACTTTTTCGCATTAAATAATGGCTGCAAAAAGAGATTTATCTCCTGTTGGAGAATTTCCAAAGCATCACTGACGAGAATTCGAATACACAGTGTGTGCGTTCTTCATCACACACTGTAATGATAAGTATGTTTCATATTTACATTCGTGTCTCTCTCTATGTGTTTCTTGACGTTTCCCTATGCTATCGTTGCATCTTTCACTTCACCCCTCTCTCTCTCACGTACACACGCACTTCATGTGCGTGTGTGTGTTCCAAAGTTGAAACGGAGAAAGAGACCGGTAGACCTGTCGTGGAGAATGTAATTAACTGGCAACTTCAGCGTCGAGTTTTTCGTGCTCTGGACATTATATCTCCAGTCCTGTTCATCTCTGAAAGAAATACTGTTTAAACGCAAGGGAATAAGCAAAATATCTTTTTTATCATCTGTTTTACCGGGTCTCAGTCGAATTACCGGATCACTACAGGTTTGAATCCTCGAGCCAGCGGTGGTACATAAGCTAACCAACATCATCCGATTGACACTATGATCCGTTTGAGCAGAAGCGTGTTCATTCTCTCTGTGCCAATTACAACGTTATATTCGCAATAGATCAAAGTGATGCTGGATATTCGATACAGATAAATTTTCAGAAATGACAAGAAAATGCAACTTCTTTGGTTATTTGAAAACAAAATTTTATTTATACTAGTTCCACACAAATTTTGTTCCATCTTATAATTTAGTGTGATTTATTCACGTTGAAATTTGAAACATGCAAGGTCTGTTATATCTACTGTATACGGAACATTCTATTTTCCATTTCAACATTTCTAACTTGTCACTTTCATACGGTTTGGACTTTTAATATAAGATATTTCTGATAAAAATTCACCAGTAAAATGGCACTCGTTCAATTTTATATTTCTCTCTTTCTTCCTTTTCCTTTTTTCATTTTTTTTTACACTTTGCAATAGTAGTCTGGAATGGAAGATATGACCTACGCTGCCTACTGGGTTATTAGAATGTAGTTTGCATCAGTACGTCCAATGAACACTACCGTATTTACAACCGAACTATGCGAGAACGAAGCATGTGTGTTAAGCTTTTGACAATATCTTAAATGTGTCTGTGAGACCTACAATTCTACTACAAATTAAGTATGCTATTCTTTATGAAAGAGACTTAATGAATGTTTCAAGCATCCTCTATATATTCGAATATTAATGAAAAAAAATATATAAACTAACGTTATTTCTATAATAGTGTTTGATTTCTGGTAACGGAACTTTATAATGTTGGGTTCTTTTCTTACTAAGTTTAAAATTCCACATTTTTATTAGTTCCCCGTTTTCTTTCTTTTCTTCTGTCTCCTTCTCTCTCTCTCTGCCTCATTTCTGAACCTCTGTGTAATAGGTATCCATTGGTTTCAATTTTTCATTGTGTGTTTCAGTTTCTTCCTAAATCAACTTATGAATCATGTTTCGTGTCGGTATTGTTATTTCATTTTATCGATAGTAATATATGTGTAGTTTGAAATTAGCATTGCGTTCATGTTGTTAGCTAATTTTAATATGAGAGAGAAGAAAGGAGGGGAGGGAGGGAGTCTTTCTACCAGTCACGATTATGAGATAAGAAGGTGTATATTGGGTGGCCTAGCTATCCAGCGTTAGCTGTCGCATTTTTTTTGATGCGGAGTGTACATTCAACGAAAAGACCAAAATGATGATAGTGGACACCCGATGATGCTTTCACAAAACGTGATGCAGTGCGTTGGTTTCCGTCATCCAAGTGTGATATTGCGAAATTTTGAAAATCCATCGATCGTACATTAAAGTAATAATCTGAACCAAACGAACCTTAATCGAAACCAAATTCGATACATTCATGTGAGATTAAAGTGTGATCCCAATGTACACTCCGCATCAAAAAAATTGCAACAGCTAACGCCGTGCAGCTAGGCCAACCAATATACACATTCTTATCCCATAATCGTGTCTGGTAGAGAGACTCCCTCCATCTCCTCCTTTCTTCTCTCCCGTACTAAACTTAGCTAACAACATGAACGCAATTCTAATTTCAAACTACACATGTATTACTATCGATGAAATGAAATAACAAAACCGAGACGAAACAACATTCATAAGTTGATTTAGGGAGTAATTGAAACACACATATTGAAAATTTAAACCAATGGATGTCTATTACACAGTTGTTCAGAAATGGGGCAGAGAGAGAGAGAGAGAGACAGAAGTAGTAGGGACCGACGTTCGCCCGAATGACTCATCCTCACTCTCTTTTATGACCGGGATTTTTGAAATTTATTCCCTTTTAGTGCTTTGGTACTTCGATTCTGATTGGCTGAGAGAGGTCACGTGACGTTAGGCCCCGCCCACGCGGGAAATTCAAATTTCCAGGTCACGTGGTATGACGTCATGAGTCACCCGGCGGGGAAATCCCTCACCCTGGATTTTTGAAATTTGTTCCCTTTTACGGGTAAGATGAGTGTTTATGATTGGTTGACAGCTGTCACGTGATTTTGGACCCTGCGATATTTGAAATTCGTTCCCTTTTACGGGTAAGATGAATCCTTTGGTACCACGATGCTGATTGGCTGATAGAGGTCACGTGATCTTAGGCTCAGGGATTTTTTTTTAAATTCGTTCCCTTTTATGGGTAAGATGAGTGGTTTGGTACCTTGAATTTGATTGGTTGATAGCGGTCACATGATCTTAGACCCTGGGATTTTGAAATTTGGGTATCCTCTTTGATGAGTACTTTGGTATTACGATACTGATTGGCTGATAGAGGTTACATGATCTTAGACCCGCTACACGGCGAACAGGTCACATGGTATGACGTCATGTTTTACCCTTGCGGGGAAATCCATTACTAATTCGTTTCCTTTTACGGGTAAGATAAGTGCTTTGGTACCTTGATTCTGATTGGATGATAGAGATCACGTGATTTTAGGTCCTAGGATTTTTTGAAATTAGGGTGTCCTTTCTGATGTATACTTTGGTATCTCGATTCTGATTGATTGATAGAGGTCACATGATTTTAGACCCGCCACACGGTGAACAGATTACATGGGAAAACCCCCTCACTCATTTGTTTCCTTTTACAGGTAAGATGAATGTTTTGGTACATCAATTTTGATTGGTTGATAGAAGTCACATGATCTTAGCCCCCCCCACAGCCCATGAGTGAAATATAGAGCGATATGTCGGTGATCACCCTAGACCTGGATTTTAGAATTTAGTTCCCCTTTTTTATGGTTATGCGTAAAGTTCCCATGGAGGGTTCAACCTCCTCCTTAAATAACCCTTTTTTGGTATCATGATATTGTACTGAAGTTTACATTAAATATTATCGTTCTCTTTGACAGATAAGATGATTACCAGCTTTTTTACCTTGATGGAGATCCCGTCCTTGAATTAGTAGCCTATGTCTCTGGAAGTAACAATGGTGAAAGAGGGGTCCATCGTGGTCGCTTGTAGATTTCTTATAACGCATTGTTGTGAGTTTAAGCGATTTTTTTAAACGCTCAGTAAGCGCTTCATTAATGGAAACAGTGTTGCCAGATTTGTCTTACCTAAACTGCTCCGGTTCTTTTCGAAACGGTTCCGCAGAGTGCAAGAAATTTTAAACTAAAATTTTTTCGAACTAAAAAATTTGTAAATAAAAAATTTTAAACAAAAATTTTCAAACAAAAAATTTTCGAACTAAAAATTTTGAAACAAAAATTTCAAAAAAAAATTCGAACTAAAAAATTTAAACTAAAAACTTTCGAACTAAAAATTTTTAAAAAAATTTTGGAACCAATTTTTAAAAACAAGTTTCGAACTAAAGATGTAAACCGCATTTAAAAATTTTCAAATCAATTTTTTTCGAACTAAATTAAAAATCAAATTTAGGACTAAATTTTCAAATCAATTTTTCGAATAAAATCGTGTAAACCAAATTTTGGATATATTTTCCACCTTAAATTTTGAAGATTACCATGATTTGAAAACAAGTGTTCAAGGTTTCAAGAAATAATAAAACACATTTTTTTCAACTTGTGTTTTAACGAAAGGTATGTGCTCTTCTCATACAATTTTATTAACATAATAAATACAGGATCTAGTTAATGAATATGTTGGACGTGTCATCATCTTCGAATGTTGTAGACGTATCCTGTAAAGAAAAAGAAGAAACAACGGATTACTTTTTGAATTTCTTTTTTTTTTTGAAACAATAAAAACGAGTCAATATTGATAAGAGAGAAATAAAACTTACTCGTAAATGATGGATCTGTTTAGGCTCATCTTCCTCCTCGGGTACGAGATGACAGCATTTCTTCCACTGATGGATGTTTATGAACTCTTCTGGGTACTGCATTTTTCTAGGTGTTGCTCTTTTATGGTCAAGGTTCCTCCTTGGATACGAGATGACTACATTTCTTCCACTGATGGTGGTGTTGGTGGTTTATGAACTCTTGTGGGTACTTCATTTTTTTTCTTGGTGTTACTGCTTTGTGGTCAAGGAGGGAAAAAAAGGAAAAGGAAAAAAAAGAAATGGTAGCCTTATTGGGTGTTTACAGTTTTTTCTTCTTCATCTTCTTTTTCCAGTTCCAACTTCTGTTTTTTAACGTACCCGTACGGAACCGTATCATAAGAATTGAGTTCTTTAAATCGACGTTTTGTGTATCGGATGCTGTACATTTTTTCTTCTTTTCGTGTGACGATGGTATGGTCTTTGGTCCTGCATATTTTATGGGGGATAGTGATGGTGACTTGTCCACGGCATTGATTTGTAATCATTTCTTTTAGCGTGTTGAAATTTAATTGCTGCCCTGCATTGTAGTTTAATGTAAATCCTCTAATTTTACATATGTAGCTGGTGACGTTGGTATCTGGATTGTATATTTCTAAGCTGTAATTTTTCGGCCCTCCACTAACAAATGTCTTGATGTACGCTCGTGGTCCATAAGACTCCATCTCATCCGATAAGCATCCCAAGTACGTAGAAGGTTCAATGGTTGGCTCACCAGGCTTTTCTGTAAATATCACAGAATCCGTGTCGAAATATAAAACACGTTCCTGCAACATTTCCAGGTACTTGTACAGTTCCAGACGTGCCTGACATGTTGTAAATGCACCTAACACGACATTGGTGTTTCGGTTTTGAACAGGCACATGTTCATTGTACTCCCAGAACGCATACAACATCGTATCATTGATGGGTACAATTTGATGGAGTTTAATGTCGGGGGAAGTGAGTTTTTCATAAAATTCTTCCGGGCGATCAATAATTGTGGTCTGGCTAAAGTTTGAACGTTGCGAAAGTTTTCCCCATAATGCGTTAATACAAAGCTTAGATAAACTTCTTCGTGCAGGATTATTTTCAATTTTGGACGGATCCAATGCAATACCTTCACGCTCCAGGACGGTTTGTATGAATTTTGATTTGTCTTCTTCGGTGACACAGGAACTGGGCCAGCCAGAAGCTTCCATTTTCGATTTCAAAAATGTATTGATATATTCCGTGAACAAGCCACCTGTTTTCGTGATGGGATCATATTGTTCAATGTCATAATCCCAAATTTCAAAGATTTCCACCGGTTGATATCCTAATTCTATTGCCTTCTGTATTTCATATGATACCCATGTTCCAGTGAGGCACCGCTCCTGATCGTTGTGCGTACACGTTGCTGTAGGGTCTGGGTTCATTTCTTCGGCACACGCAGCACACAGTGGAAAGAGTAGTTTCTTGTTGCATCGGTAAGGCAGGAGACCATGATAAAGATGGCGACTTGGTAATATCGTCATTTTGATCAGACCATTGACTTTATTTATTGATGGTATATTTTCATCACCCTGTAGATAAATTCTAGGATGGCCTACAGGGTATTTAGCACACTTATTTATGTAAGGATAAAGCGAGACAATATCGAAATATTTTATTACTTCCCCTGTATTTTCGTCGACTTGGTGGTACAATTTCACACAATTGGTCCTTCCTCCAAAAAAGCTATCTCTTGGATTTAATGGTCTACGGTTCATATACGGGTGATTCTTCAGATACGTCGCCATTGCAGGATTTTGTTTCAAGAACTGATTAAATTCGCACTCCCACATTTCATGTACAATGTACCCCAATTCACGCAGTCTTGCATTTTTGCGTTTGCGTTTCGTTCATAACGGAATTCCATGGTGTCTTCTGGATTGCCATAGATGGGCTGATTACGGCCTGTAGTAATACATACTTTACACCCGTGATAAAAGCAGCCAGCATGCTCGTAGACGTGCTCCTCTAACGTCTCAGGATCTTGGTAGTAGCCATCAACATGGAATCCCGCAATAAACACTTCTTTTTGTCGGGCCGCATGTAAGATTTGTTTTCCTTCGGTTTTTTCAATGTAGGCCAGCCATTGCATTGCAGCGATCGATTGGGTACTTCTCCATCGATAGCCATGTGCCGGTAGAATTCCAATAGTGTTGGGTTTGAGGAAATTCCGGCGGAATACTAAATTGGAAGCACTGGCAATCGTGATCGTCTCCAAGAAGGGATTCACTTTGGTTTCTGCTTCAAATGACGTCATAAACGAAACACATGCTTGTCGCAGTACATTGACATCTTGAATACAATAGTTGATAATTTCTTTCTGGAAATCAAACGTGTCATTACGATGATCGTTGTACCAATGCATGAACTTGTTTCTGTCTTCGACGGCCATTTCATTTGCACCATAATACTTCGTTTCTGGAAGTGGTCCAATATACGATTGATTCTCCTTGGTGTTGAAGAAATGCGGGAAGTATCCTTTGGTTGCGGGTAAATTGAACGCTTTTGACAATTTACTTAATGCCATAGGTAGGAAGTTCAAAGAGTCAATGAACGTCAGATTATTCAAGGTTAAACTCAGTATCTTGGTCCCATTTAATATGACGTCAGGTCTCCATTGGCATTGTTCTACCATGGTCTTTAGGATGAAATGTCCATCGTATCCCTTCGAGTTATGAGCAAGACAGAAAATCCTATTTATATTGGGACGACGTTCCCGCAAGTATTGGAGAAAATCATAAACTGGATCGTCTCCTTGGAAAATATGCTGGCGCTGACCACACGTACTGCAAGACTGCTGGATATTAGCGTTTTCAACACATGCATAACATACTTGTTGTGCAACCAATAAATTCGGTACGTGTACATACATATTATCATCAATATTCTTGTCTTGCATAGATTCTATATCGTAAAAAATCAATAATGCTTTCTTTGCTTTCAAGCATTGTCGATCAGGAAGCATAAAACATTGATGTGATCCCGGAACAATCTTCTTACATACATTGCAAAAGATCTCATTACAATCATGAATGCGTTGTCCACTTCGTACAAAAGAATATACTCTGTAGCATCTAGTACATTGCTTCACCATTTTGCATACATGTTCCCCATGATGATATACAATATTACGATGATTATTAAAACATTCTTCGCCGTACAATTGACGATTGCAATCGTTGCATAATATCAGCGTTTGATTCTTGTCGCATAGAGGTCTCTGTAAACATTTGGAGCATGTTACAGGACAATTTTTCACATGTCTGTTACGTTTACTATACTTTTTATGGCACGCTTCACAGTAGAAATTGGTTGCAAAACAAGCAGTTAAAGATTGAATGATGTCAAAATGGCCAGCCAAACAAATCAAATTTATGGGAGTGCGATTTTCATCATTGGGTCCCTCGTACATGATATCATGGCCTGTGAAACTAGTATACACTGTAATTTTATATTCTTTGAGGTATGACTGGAATTGTCGTATTTCATTTACACTGGCACCATGATCCAAATTCACTCCTGCATTTGCACATAACGCATCGACTTCTTGGTCCACAACATATTTCGATTGGCGTTGATACTGCTTATAACGTTGCACATCTACATTCTTGTATGCCTTCAGACCAATTGCAATAACAAGGGCGTACGCCAGGCACCTTGAATCTTGATTTTGTACACGTACAATCCCTTTTTTGCAACGTAACAATTCTTCGTTCTCCAGTACGCCTTGCCGCAAACCACCATAGTCACGTAGAATATCCACACGATGGAAATGAACGGTGAATGGTTCGTGCAGGAGAAATGCATTGTTACTTTGTAAAACTCTTTCAAAGGAGGCCCACATCGTTTCCAATGTCAGGTTTCGGGCTTGGCGAAAACTCACCCAAAATGGCTTATTGGTATTGCGTGGTGATATTACAGATAAACCAACCATCGCCTCATCGTCGACATTGGCTAATAAATGGTCCAGCATTGCTTGGAAACTGTTATGAACGTATTGGATAATATCGGTTTCTACGGGTGGTGCATTAAATTGAATTTCGAGCATTCTACTTTCAATGTTAAATCGTCTATAATGACGAGTGATTTCATTGCGAACAGTAAAACCCGATTCGGCCATGGTTAAGAAAGGAGATAACAAACAAACAGGTACGATAAAATATGTAATGGGAAAAAAGGAATTGACCAGCGTGAATTTACTACAAAAGAAAAGAAAAGAAGAAAGAAAAATCTTAATCACCTGATAAACAGGAAATCATAACATTCATGATAAATTCTTAACTAAGCAATTCATGTAAAGGTCCTGAGTTTGATTCCCTGGCGGTGGCGTTCAGAATCTCATTATTAAAGCACGCGTACTAGAAATCAAAGTTAAAAAATAATTATGTTACTGAAATGAGTGTTTTATTGCTGTCATACTGGAAAACAAACTCGAGACCATTACATCAGCATTTAAGTGACCTACCATTCTATAGTGATAAAAAGAATGCATGAAATGAATGAATGTTTCAACAGTACTGAGACGTGACAAATACGCGTCAGCATTTTTTTTTCCACTCACAACGACCTTTAAATGATGCGCTTGCAAGTTGAAGAGATTCACCAAACATTAACGTTACGCATACATAATTGTCAAAACAAAATCTGTATAGCGTAAAACTTTTAACCAAATATTCATGCACTCGTGGCTAAGTGGTTAGCGTACATGCTTCTAACGTGGAAGGTCCTGGTTCAATCCTCAGTGGGTTTGCTTTCCACGTCGGATCGCTGTCAAGCCTTTTTTGAAATTTAATATTCTCATGCGTTATCATACATTCTTTCAAAACTAAGCTAAATGGTTGACGTACACAACTCTGGCCCTGGTTCAGTCCAGGGTGATTGCTCGAATATCACGTTAAGCTGAAGGGGACGCTAAACTAAAATAATGCTTTCAAAGGGAATCGAACCATATTATTCTCAGGTGTTGTTTTCGAAATTTTGTAATGCATTCTTTTCAAAACTAAGCGCACACATCTTTGACCATGGTTCAATTCCCGACGGGAGTTCACATTCAACATTAAGCTGAAGGGACGCTAAACCATATCATTTCTCGTGCTTAGTTTTAATGTGTGGGGTTCCTGATTCGTACTCCCACTTTCTCATTCCACTAATTCCTTCATAGTCTAAATATTCCGTACTAAAAGTAAAACAGTGTATTAGTGATCCACCCACAAATATAAAATAAAAATGATTTTCGAATCTTGTGTGAAAAATAAAATCTCACTGAACTTACCTCAAATTCAATGAACAAAAAGTCGGTGCAATGAAGCTTAAATGAAAACACTTTTAAAAGTAGACCTTCTCACTCGATAGTTGAGAGCGGTGTAGGATTTGAAAAATGAAATTTAGATTTTTATTTAGGTCGTTGTGAAAACGACGTCACCGTCAACCAATCAGAAACGAGGAAATTTATAATATGACATCACAACGAACCAATCAAAACGCTCGCTGCTTTTGTCATGAATCACGAACGAAAACGATGTGTAACAATCGATCGTGACGTCATTCAAGTTTCTCAATAGTTACAACATCTAGTATCGCAATTCTTATGACATCATCCTAAATGCTGTCAGGATCATGTCACTACCTGTTGTAAATTGTGACAACATTTCATTTTTTTCCTCATATTCCGTAAGAAAATGTCAATGTTTGCTTTTTTCATGAATCATGCTGACACGTTCGTAGTAAAACTAAAGTAATACGATCCGCTGACGCTTGCATTTCAATCATATGTGCTTCTATGTCAACACACAAAAAAAGTCTATCAGCATTTTATTTTAATTCACGTTACACTGTCAGATTTATTTTCTTAAAGAATAAGTGTATCCTTTTCAAGAACCATGGTTCGAAAACCAAGCACGATTAAAACCGAATTCATTCATAGCTAAGCGGTTAGCATACACATCTTTGGTTTGAAAGACCTGAGTTCGATTCCTGAAAAACATTTCTTAGGATTTTTCTTAAACTTGGTTTAAATTTCTAGTTCGAAAATTTTAAAAGTTTAGTTCGATAAAAAGTTTGATTTGAAAATTGTTAGATGTGATTTACATCTTTAGTTCGAAACTTTTGTTTTTAAAAAATGTTTTAGTTCGACAAAATTTTGCTTCAATCTTTTTAGTTCGAAATTTTTTTGAAATTTTTTGGTTCGAAAATTTTTTGGGTTCGAAAATTTTAGTTCGAAAGTTTTTAGTTTAAAATATTTTTCGAAAAATTTTTAATTTTTTTTAGTTCGAAATTTTTTTGGGGTTCGAAAATTTATACATTTTTTTTGTTCGAAAATGTTTTTATTTGAAAATTTAGTTCAAAAGTTTTTAGTTTAAATTTTTTAGTTCGAAATTTTTTTGAAATTTTTGTTTCAAAATTTTTAGTTCGAAAATTTTTTGTTTGAAAATTTTTGTTTAAAATTTTTTAGTTCCAAAAAATTATAGTTTAAAATTTCTTGCACTCTGCGGAACCGTTTCGAAAAGAACCGGAGCAGTTTAGGTAAGACAAATCTGGCAACACTGTTTCCATTAATGAAGCGCTTACTGAGCGTTTAAAAAAATCGCTTAAACTCACAACAATGCGTTATAAGAAATTTACAAGCGACAACGATGGACCCCTCTTTCACCATTGTTACTTCCAGAGACATAGGCTACTAATTCAAGGACGGGATCTCCATCAAGGTAAGAAAGTTGATAATCATCTTATCTGTCAAAGAGAACGATAATATTTAATGTAAACTTCAGTACAATATCATGATACCAAAAAAGGGTTATTTAAGGAGGAGGTTGAACCCTCCATGGGAACTTTACGCATAACCATAAAAAAAGGGAACTAAATTCTAAAATCCAGGTCTAGGGTGATCACCGACATATCGCTCTATATTTCACTCATGGGCTGTGGGGGGGGCTAAGATCATGTGACTTCTATCAACCAATCAAAATTGATGTACCAAAACATTCATCTTACCTGTAAAAGGAAACAAATGAGTGAGGGGGTTTTCCCATGTAATCTGTTCACCGTGTGGCGGGTCTAAAATCATGTGACCTCTATCAATCAATCAGAATCGAGATACCAAAGTATACATCAGAAAGGACACCCTAATTTCAAAAAATCCTAGGACCTAAAATCACGTGATCTCTATCATCCAATCAGAATCAAGGTACCAAAGCACTTATCTTACCCGTAAAAGGAAACGAATTAGTAATGGATTTCCCCGCAAGGGTAAAACATGACGTCATACCATGTGACCTGTTCGCCGTGTAGCGGGTCTAAGATCATGTAACCTCTATCAGCCAATCAGTATCGTAGTACCAAAGTACTCATCAAAGAGGATACCCAAATTTCAAAATCCCAGGGTCTAGGATCATGTGACCGCTATCAACCAATCAAATTCAAGGTACCAAACCACTCATCTTACCCATAAAAGGGAACGAATTTTAAAAAAAAAATCCCTGAGCCTAAGATCACATGACCTCTATCAGCCAATCAGCATCGTGGTACCAAAGGATTCATCTTACCCGTAAAAGGGAACGAATTTCAAATATCGCAGGGTCCAAAATCACGTGACAGCTGTCAACCAATCATAAACACTCATCTTACCCGTAAAAGGGAACAAATTTCAAAAATCCAGGGTGAGGGATTTCCCCGCCGGGTGACTCATGACGTCATACCACGTGACCTGGAAATTTGAATTTCCCGCGTGGGCGGGGCCTAACGTCACGTGACCTCTCTCAGCCAATCAGAATCGAGGTACCAAAGCACTAAAAGGGAATAAATTTCAAAAATCCCGGTCATAAAAGAGAGTGAGGATGAGTCATTCGGGCGAACGTCGGTCCCTACTACTACAGACAGACAGAAGGGAACAGAAGAAGAAAAAGGGAAGGAAGAAGAGATAAAAATATGGAATTTTAAACATTATAAAGTTCCGTTACCAAAGATCCAACAGTAATATAGAAATAACGTTTGTTTTTATATATTTTTCAGGACTATTCGAATATATAGAGGATGCTTGAAATATTCATTAAGTCACTTTCTAAGAGGGTAGCATACTCAATTTCCAGTAGAACTGTAGATCTCACAGACACATCTAAGATTATGTCAAAAGTTTAACACATGCTTTGTTCTTGCATAGTTCGGTTGTAAATTCGGTAGTGTTCATTGGATGTACTGATGCAAACTACATTCTAATAAACCCAGTAGCTAGTGTAGGTCATATCTTCCATTTCAGACTACTAATGCAAAGTGAACAAAAAAAGCAAAGAAAAAAAGAAAAAGGAAGAAAGAGAGAAATATAAAATTGAATGAGTGCCATTTTACTGGTAAATTTTTATCAGAAATATCCTATATTAAAAGCCCAAACCGTATCATAATGAAAAGTTACAAATGTTCAAATGGAAAATTGGATGTTCCTTATAGATGTAGCAGACCTTGTATGTTTCAAATTTCAAGGTGAATAAATCACATTGAATTATAAGATTTAAACAAATTTGTGTGGAACTAGTATAAATAAAATTTTGTTTTCAAATAACCAAAGGGGTTGCCATTTTCTAGTCTTTTCCGAAGATTTATCTGTTCCAGCATCCAGCATTACTTTCATCTCTTGCGAATATAACGTTATAATTTGTACAGAGAGAATGAACACGCTTCTGCTCAAACGGATCATAGTGTCAGTCGGATGATGTAGGTTAGCTTATGGGCCACCACTGGGTCAAAGATTCAAACCCGTAGTGATCCGGTAATTCGACTGAGACTCGATAACCCAGATGATAAACAAGATATTTAGCTTATTCCCTTGTGTTTAAACAGTGTTTCTTTCAGAGATCACCAGAAGTGAAGATGTTATCCCCAGAGCACGAAAAATTCGACGCTGAATTTGCCAGTTAAGTACATTCTCCAGACCAGGTCTATCGGTCTCTTGCTCCGTTTTAACTTTGGAACACGCACACGAAGTGCGTGTATACGTGAGACAGAGAGGGGAGAAGGGAAAGATGCAACGATAGGATAGGGAAACGTCAAGAAACACATAGAGGGAAAGACGAATGTAAATATGAAACATACTTATCATTACAGTGTATGGTGAAGAACACACACACTGTGTATTCGAATTCTCGCCAAGAGATGCTTTGTAAGTTCTCCAACAGAAGACAAATCTCTGTTTGCAGCCATTATTTTATGAGAAAAAGGTTATCTGGTAGAGTATCGAACCCAGGTTTTCCGCTTGGAAGCCAGTTACTTTAACACTACACCACCGATTGTTTTACCCAAACTTTCTTAAACAAATGCTGTAAAATTTCTTTCCGAGAACGATAACACGAAAAGTGTTTACTGCAGATCAATGAAGTGTTTCGAATATCCTGGTAAATCCCTTGCCCTTTCCCAACCAACATCCGTAAATTGTCTGTATCAAGATAAAGGTGTTTACTTCTACATTCTTAAGTATTGTAAGTATAATAGGAGAAATCGATTCTTTATTGTCACTTTGTAAAAAATGGCAGCTTGGTATGTACAGGATTCGAACCTATGCCGGACAGCTGTGTTAATTGCAGCTCCATTATGTTACTGCTACACTACCATTCTACTTGAAGCTAGACGCCAAATATTACTTACTTTAGCCTTCATTATTAAAACGCTCAAGCTTCTTCATGTATGGTTATTTGCACCTAAGTGCACAACTAAATTCATTTATTCGACGACCTAGAGAGAAATTAGTGCCCACTAATAAAGAAAACCGCATTCATTCCAGAGGAAAATACAGAAATGGAAATAAATTATGCAGTAATTTCGCCGTACAAATTTAAAAGTACGCTAATAATAATAATAATAATAATAATAATAATAATAATAATAATAATAATAATAATAATAACCTATATTGTAAAATTGAAGGGGACTGTGACTTATAGTCTCTTTGAACCACCCGACAGTTCCTGATCAAATATTCAACATTGATAATGTTCGTATTATCTGTCAGGAAAGTAAATGTACACCTGTTTTTCGAGTCTGACATTCCTGCGCTCCATCCGTGGAGAGTATGAGAATTAAATCAAACAATTGTTTACTGAGGGGCAAAAAGAAAAGTTTAATCCGAATAAGACATTGCAGAGGAGCACAAGCTGTGAATACGAATAGTGCATATTGTAAATAAAGGACGACACCGAAAGAGAAAGCCAGAAACAGCTGTTAAACTTAGAAAAAAGAGTAAAAATTGTCGAAGTGGGAACATAAAACACAATTACAACATATACGCCGACAACAAAACATTCACCACGCCATGATCTTGGTGTAGTGGTTAAGGTGCTGGCTTACAAACGTAAAGGACGCGAGTTTGAATCCACGTCAAGGACGTTTTTGAAAATTTTGTTAATAATACATACAGCTCATGAGAGATGGTAAAAGAGGTCGTATTTAGTTTTTCGTAGCAATTATTATTGGTAATGTTTAGTACTGATAATACATTTTGTCTTTGCGTATTGCTTTTATTCTCTTCTTAATTTTGAAAGAGAAGAATATCCGAACAAATGCCACCAAAATTCCTCATATTTTGAATGTAAACGCCATTTGCTATTAGTAAAGAATAAAAATTGAACGTTCCGATGTAGCTGCAAAAAGTAAAAAGAAAAACATAGAAGTGGAGTGTTCGAATTCATACTCATGGTTATTAAAAATACCATTTCTACATGCTTTACACCTCCCGACCACGTTTCTACGTTAGCAATTAAGAGGTTTGTGTTTAGATTAGGCTGGTCAATACGTTTTGCAAAGGGGCCCGGTTTAGCTCTGACGCACCACAGGTGCGAGCAGGGAGCAAAACACCTTTTCTCTCTCCCTCTGTGTGTCTATTTATCTATCTATCTGTATGTATATATATATATAACGCTATTTGCGAATACCATAACCACCTTAATTTTCAGCAGATTGAGACGAAAGTTGGCACAAACATTAATTGTTGAAATACCTTGATGAGTTCGTTAACAAGAATAAACAGATGAAAATGTTCAAAATGGCGGTCTTTCAAATCCTTAAAAACTTCCAAGGGAACCAAATTTCGCCCATAAATAGGTATTCAGAAATTTTGAATAACTTTTCCTCTTTTACTGAGATATTTGCGTGCAGGGACTTATTGAAATATTGTGCCCGATTAATCGCATAAAGAAGGTTCACGCCCTTTCGCTACGGTCAGGCTTGTTTTTGCAGGAGGGGGGTTATTTTCCTATCGGAACAAGATGATTGTTAGTGATGATATGAAATTACACATTGAAAGTGAAGTAACTTGTGAAATGTGTTATTTGAAAGAATAATATAATAAATGTGCTTTCCCCTAACACAGAGAACTGTAAATCATGTATTTCAAGTTCGGGAGCGTGAATGGCGAGGAGTGTTATTTGATTTGCGTTTTAGTAACACATTGCATTGCAAATAAAGGTAGGCAACATTAGTGGTAAGTAAAATATTATTATCATTATTATTATTATTATTATTATTATTATTATTATTATTATTATTATTATTATTATTATTATTATTAATAATAATAGGTGTTGTGTGTGGCAAGGCAATATCTTCCTCAATTCTTCTTCAAACGTAATAATTGTAACGCCATATATCCCTTACAAACAAAATATTAGCAATTTATATCGAGAGAACGGGAAATTGAAGAGTGATGGGAGCAACGTTGGACAGTATGCACTCATAGTAATCAGAAAAATAAGCGATTTCAATGCAAAATGAACGAATAGTCATTGTCATGGGTAATCATGGAGCCACGGCAGAGCCCTCTTTAGGCAAAATGTCGATAACTTATATCGAGAGAACAGGAGGTGATAGTGAGATGGGACCAACGTTGGACACTGTGGACCCATAAGGCTCATCGAAAAAAATTAGTGGGGGGGGCGCCAGGCAGCCTTACTTATTTCCACATAATAATATAAAATTATATTGCCGAAATACACACACGAGTTAGCTAGTAATATTTGATTTTATTATTACTATTATTATTATTATTATTACTATTATTATTATTATTATTATTATTATTATCGACAGCGTCTTTTCATTACGTGTGCATGTTTGACATGAACCCAAAGAGAAGATCCACCATTCGTAGAAAGAATAAGAATAGTCAGTTACTTTAACTGTGAACGACAGCGAAAAATACGAAAAGAGTGATTAGCTGTAGCGAAAAGAAACAATACTTTCTCTCAAATGGATAAAAAACCAAGCCGAGATTGATTCGAACTCGCATGGACGGCGTGAAAAGTCAGTGCTTTGTCCACTTTTCTTTTAACTGACTCACCGAACGTGTTTCAGTAACTTACTTATTGCTAATTTTACTTGCTTCACTCGTTAAACTTGCTTTTTCTAATAACTTTTAACGACAGAGACACGAACACAGAAACATAAGGAACAATTAAAAATCATAGATGCTCTCCCGCCGGGAATCGAACCCGGGACACCAGCTACCAAAGTCGCACGTGCTAGCCACTAGACCAGAGGGAGGGCACGGCTCACTCTCTGTGTCGTTAGGGATTTCGACCACTGTATTGCCAGCTATCACTTCTGTGAGTTGCGTACTATGATCACATGTTTCTTCTTTGCTGGAAGAGTTAAACCTACATTCTATGTAATACATGAGATATTTAGACCTACATGCTCTTCATATAATGTAATAAAAGTGTCATGCTGAGACTAAAAAAAGAACATTCTTTGGACAAAACGGAAACTATTGGCATCAGAAATATTTATCTACGAGGCATGCGCAGTAGTATATTTCAGAATAGTTACTGTTTAGTTCAGTAAACGAAGAAAGGGGTGTAAAAAAGCAAATATGTCGCGTCAACGAGATCGATCAGAGTTGACAGAGGCGGAAGCAGATGTGTAGTAATACAACAACTTGGTTAAATTGATAACTGGTTCTTTATTCTGTAGTAGATCATATCACAACTTTACGGGAGAGCAGAGAACGAGTTACTAACGCTGTCATATAGTAAGCTTTAGTAACACGATCATATAGACACAAATGGATGTAACTGTGAGTACTACAACTTGGATTTAACGAAAGCCGTTTAGATATTCAGTGGTTTGCAGGGTTGTAGACACAAAAAGATAAGACACAATACAATTCTTCATACCTCAGCTTCCAGTAACTAGATACATGCAATTTCTGGTTAGATACTGAAACTGCTGTCGGATTTTAATACATGACGTATTGCAGGATACAAAATCCTTTCCATTATTTGTTTGTTTGTAGACAGCTACTAGCTTAGTGTTCTGAAAGGTTGTGTATAAACTAGGGATAGCCAATTCCGGAATTATTACTTTCCGGACTCCCGAAGGTAAAACCGGACAAATTTCGGAATTCGTAAAATTCCCATTTTGGAATCATTCCGGAATACGGAAAAATCCGGAATTTAGAAATTTCCGATTTCGTTAACATTCCGGAATTCGGAACAATCCGGATTTTTTCGAAATCCGGAGTTTTTCTCGATTCCGGAATTTTCTAAATTCCGGATTCTTCCCGAGTTACGGAATTTTTCTGAATTAGGGAGTTTAACTGAATTCCATAATTTTCCGAAATCCGGAAAGTGAAAGTACCGCTTCCAAAAAATGAATTTATTTTGGTTAATATGAATCGTGACGGAAATAAGTCTTTGACCAGTTAATGGCGACTGCTTTGAAAGAAATGTGGTGTATGAGAATTCAATCTGTCATATTTGTAGTTGCGTGTGGAGAAAAAACAAACTTGTGAAAAAGCGGTTTAAGAAAAACTCAAGTTATTAATGTAAACTTTGCCGACATCATAAAAGAAATACGAAAGACATTTTGAATCGAAGAAATATAACATACAAGTTTGCAAGCGGAGACAAAGAAACAAAACGTAACCAGACTAAAAACGAATCGTTTACCGCGTAGCGATCAAGGTCAAGCTGTTTTCGAGGGCAAGTTTCGAGTTGAGTCGAGTTTGATAATGGCTCGCTCGCTCGTTCAGTTCGTTTTAACTCGTTTTGAAATAGTGGCCTGATTAGACTGGAAAGCGAAAGCCATGAGAAGTGTAAGCAGTAATGTGGAATACTTAGTGTTGCTCACGAGAGGGGTGCGTCTCGTCTCGTAATTTTAGTGCATCTCGTGGGGCAATTTTAGTGTATTTCGTGAGGCAATTTTAGTGTATCTCGTCTCGTCTAGATAACGAGAAGACAAGAGTTTTTTTTTTCGAGACAGCCTCGAATGTCGTAATCACCAATATAAGTGTATACTGTAGTTCTTAAAATCAAGGCTGAGACCTGCACTGTCGAATTCTTGAGCCCAAGCAGAAGACCAACTCGGGTAGTGATATCAACCGGCTCGGCTCGTATCAACTGAGCGAACAGCTCAAGTCGGCTCGGTTGGGATGAGCCGATGACCCGAGCCGGCTCAGTTAGAACGAGCCATCGACTCAGCTCAATTGAGCCGATGGCTCGAGCTTTCTCGGTTGGGATGGGTCCCCTACTCAGCTCATGTGAACCGGTTCAAGCCAGCTAAGTTGAAACTAGTCCATCGGCACGTTTCGATTCAGCTGAACTAAGCCGATGGCTCAAATCGGTGAGCTGTTGGCTCGGCTCACTTCTCGGTTCGGTTCGATAGTGAATGAGCTGTAAGCTGAGCCGCTCGAGCCGTTGAGAAGCCTAAACCCGGTCCCAGCTGTTTTGAACATGTTTGGCTGAACCTTATAACTTTTAACAATTTTTGGCTCGAGCCCGAATACTTGCCCCTTCGGAACTCAAACCCAGAACGTGACCAATGTCCTTTCTTCCTGAAGACTTCTCGACGACCGAGATCGACAGTCAATTGGCTTTTACTATTCAGATACAAACCGTATATCTTTTAAAAATTATACACGGTGTTGATATAATAATAATAATAATAATAATAATAATAATAATAATAATAATAATAATAATAATAATAATAATAAAAGTTTTAAACTTGCCGTTGAAATTTGGCAAAATTTACTTAAAAGTAGAGATTTCGGGGAAAGGGTTCCGTACCTTCAAGACACACCTCTGCAACTACCAACATTTTAAACTACAACGTTCCGTTGAAGTTTCATGTAGAAAGTATTCTACTGTATGTTTTAAGGAAAATAACTGTAATAAATATAACTGAATATCACGCAACAGTAAGGCATATAATAAACTAATTTTTAGGATATGCAGAGGTAAATATAAAAGCTTTGCTACAAAATACCTACACAGAGCATAATTCAATGAGCTCTGAAATATAATATAACGAAATAGCCTATGAGATTCAGTCTACAGAGCAATTGTTACTTAAAGAATGGACATACACTATTTCGAGAATCGAGACAAGACAGGAAATGTTTACCATACTTTTCGTCTCGTCTGGATTCTCATCTCCAAAGAGAGACGAAAATTTTGATTTAGCCTTGACCCGTCCCGAATGTAAAATGTTAATTCTCATGTTATTTTATTTGCTTTACGTTTCTGCTTGTAATGGTATGACCTGAGCGATAATTATTTGGTCTAGGAATTAATTCGTGCGGGTGGACAAGAGATGGCGCAACGAACGGAGCGTCCCACAGTTCCGTGTATCCACACATGTGTTGCAAACCCCTGTCGTCGCGTATCGTTCGTAGTATAGGGCAGTGGATTAAAGCGTCAACAACACCAGTTTGTAGTTAAGTGAACATGGCGCAATTTGTGCCTGATAAAGTGTTTTTGCGGGGTGTCCTGCTGCATTACTTTAACATGCAGAACAGTGCGACTGAAAGTCATCGTATTTTGGTGGAAGTGTATGGTGACCATGCTCTAACTGAGCGAACGTGTCAGAAGTGGTTTGCACGGTTTAGAAGTGGTGATTTCGGCTTGGCAGACCAAGAGCGAGCTGGACAGCCAAAAAAATTTCAAGACGAAGAATTGACAGCATTGCTCGAGCAGGATTCGTGTCAAACGCAGGAACAACTTGCAGCAGCATTAGGCGTTGATCAAACAACAGTCTCGAAACGCTTGAAAGCCATGGGAATGATTCAAAA
This sequence comes from Thermobia domestica, assembly GCF_964235325.1. Classification (NCBI taxonomy): domain Eukaryota; kingdom Metazoa; phylum Arthropoda; class Insecta; order Zygentoma; family Lepismatidae; genus Thermobia; species Thermobia domestica. Next base: position 91,784,132 of record NC_137465.1, read on the forward strand.
GATGTCACATTGGGTTCCACATGAATTGAAAGACAGAGACGTTGAAAGACGAAAAACCATTTGCGAATTGCTGCTTCAACGACAGAGCAGAAAGGGGTTTCTGCATCAAATTATTACGGGTGATGAGAAGTGGATCCATTACGAGAACCCTAAACGAAAAAAGGCCTGGGTGAAACCAGGTGAACCAGGTCCATCACAACCAAAACGAGATATTCACTGTGCAAAGGTTATGCTGTGCATATGGTGGGATATGAAAGGTGTGATGTACTATGAGCTGCTGCAACCGGGTGAAACTATGAATGGAGAACGTTATCGACGACAATTAATGCGTTTGAAGCAAGCTCTGGCCAGAACACGACCAGAATGGGAGAACAGACATGATAAACTTATTGTTCAACATGATAACGCTCGCCCACATGTCGCAAAACCGCTCAAAACCTATTTAGAAAATGTCGGATGGGAAGTTTTACCCCACCCGCCGTATTCACCAGACGTTGCTCCTTCGGACTACTACTTGTTCGATTGCATGAACAACGATTTGATTGGACAGCGGTTTACTTCTTCAGAAGATATCGAAACATGGGTCTCTGACTGGATCGCTTCCAAGGATGACGACTTCTTTCGCCACGGAATCCATACATTGCCTGACAGATGGGCGAAAGTGGTGGCTAGCGTTGGACAATATTTTTCTTAAGGTATTTATGTATTTTGTGTTTGTACTACAGCTTCAATGTGTGCGTACCAACCGCACGAATTAATTCCTAGACCAAATAGCTCCTAGCTTTTAATCTTCTACGAGATAATAATAATTATTATTAGTTTATTATTATTACTATTATTATTCCAGAAGATTTGATAGTTCATGTATTGAAACATCCGAGTATTGAAATATCTGAATATAATAAAACGTATGTTATCGCCGATCAATCGCCATCAAAAATCCTAAAGTAAAAAAAAAAATACAATGTGCATTCGCACAACCACCTTGACCACTAAACCGCAATCGCTACGCGGTAAAAGATTCGTTTTTAGTCTGGTTACGTTAGGTTGCTTTGTCTCCGCTTGCAAACTTGTATGTTATATTTCTTCGATTCAAAATGTCTTTCGTATTTCTTTTATGATGTCGGCAAAGTTTACAATAATAACTTGAGTTGTTTTTAAACCGCTGGTTCACAGGATTGTTTTTTCTCCACACGAAACTACAAATATGACAGATTGAATTCTCATACACCACATTTCTTTCAAAGCAGTCGCCATTACCTGGTCAAAGACTTATCTCCGCCACGATTCATATTAACCAAAATAAATTCATTTTTTGGAAGCGGAACTTTCACTTTTCGGATTTCGGAAAATTATGGAATTCAGTTAAACTCCCTAATTCAGAAAAATTCCGGAACTCGGGAAGAATCCGGAATTTAGAAAATTCCGGAATTGAGAAAAACTCTGGATTTCGAAAAAATCCGGATTGCTCCGAATTCCGGAATTATTCCAAAATGGGAATTTTCCGAATTCCGGAAATTTTCCGGTTTCACCTTCGGGAGTCCGGAAAGTAATAATTCCGGAATTGGCTATCCCTAGTTTATACACAACCTTTCAGAACACTAAGCTAGTAGCTGTCTACAAACAAACAAGTAATGCAAAGCATTTTGTATCCTGCAATACGTCATGTATTAAATTCCGACAGCAGTTTCAGTATCTAACCAGAAATTGCATGTATCTAGTTACTGGAAGCTGAGGTATGAAGAATTGTATTGTGTCTTATCTTTTTTTGTCTTATACAACCCTGCAAACCACTGAATATCTAAACGGCTTTCGTTAAATCCAAGTTGTAGTACTCACAGTTACATCCATTTGTGTCTATATGATCGTGTTACTAAAGCTTACTATATGACAGCGTTAGTAACTCTTTCTCTGCTCTCCTGTAAAGTTGTGATACGATCTACTACAGAATAAAGAACCAATTATCAATTTAACCAAGTTGTTGTATTACTACACATCTGCTTCCGCCTCTGTCAACTCTGATCGATCTCGTTGACGCGACATATTTGCTTTTTTACACCCCTTTCTTCGTTTACTGAACTAAACAGTAACTATTCTGAAATATACTACTGCGCATGCCTCGTAGATAAATATTTCTGATGCCAATAGTTTCCGTTTAGTCCAAGGAATGTTCTTTTTCTTATTCCCAGCATGACCCTTTTATTACATTATATGAAGAGCATGTAGGTCTAAATACCTCATGTATTACATAGAATGTAGGTTTCACTCTTCCAGCAAAGAAGAAACATGTGATCATAGTATACAACTCACAGAAGTGATAGCTGGCAATACAGTGGTCGAAATCCCTAACGACACAGAGAGCGAGCAGTGCCCTCCCTCTGGTCTAGTGGCAGTTCACCGTGAGTTCTCATGGTGTGTGGAGGTGTTTTTGCGCGCTCCGTGAAAGCATATCCTGCGCTTCCTTTGTTTTTTTGTTGTTTTTTTTGTCCTGTGATTAGGACTGTATAGTGGTATTAATTACTGGAAATTGTGTTAAGTAGTACTACGTTATGAATACCATTCGACAAAATACGTTAAAATTTGAGTTTGACAAGAATATCAGACAATTACGACCGTCACCGGCTTAAATACACATATGGTTAAGTGAAAATTTTTCTGATCTGATGAACAAAGTGATTGCAATTCAATTACACAACGAAGACTTCTGTGTATATGTAAAACTGGATACAGCTCTGAATTTTGAACAAGCTTTACGTACTTTACCAGACTCTGTTCCCTTCCGTCATTCGACTGGTGTTTCATCTGTGGTGAATATATTGGATGCTACTACTAACTATACTAAAGTCCGTATTTTTGAATTACCGTGTGAACTTAGTGATGATGTAGTACGTGATACCTTGCGTGAATATGGTGAGATCAAACAAATAGTACATGAAAAGTGGGGCACTCACTTAAAATACTCTGTGTTGAATGGTGTTCGCGCAGTTTATATAGAATTGGAGAAACATATACCCTCTAAACTCCACTTCATGGGTTATAAAGCTTCAATTGTGTATCCTGGACAGCTTCATACTTGTTTCCGCTGTTTGAGTACGGATCATCTTGTTTCCCAATGCAAGGTACCACCTCGTCAGTTACCCTTTCCTCAGCACAAACAGGACGACCTTCGTATGACAGCTTTATCCACTGGTAATCTCCCGAAAACCCCACATTACTCGTTAAAGTCACTGTCTCCTTCTTTACGGCCCAGTGTTTCCACGAGTGTTCGTGATGTGTCTCGAGCTCCCCCTCCTTTGCTGCAGGATCCTACAGAATTTCCTACTTTATGTCATGATGTCATAACAGAACCTGAGCCAAGTACTACGGCCTTACAAGATTGTGTTGACCCGATTCAGTGGCCCTCGACCAACTCAGTGTTACAAACTGCCCCGCCCAAGCTGGCAACGTCGCAGGATGATGTCCATTGTCTACATCTCATGTTCAGCTTACTAAGAAATCAGCCACAACTCTTGAAAATGCATCTGAATCTACTTTGCCCATTACTAGTGCTCATGGAAATCAACTACGGCGATCGTTACGTAAAAAACGAAAAGTGCTCTCAAATAAAACAGACAGTGTTAGCCAAGTAATCCAAGATAGTGTGAGTGACCCAGAAACACATAGCGGCGGTTGTGGTGACCTTGACTCTGACATGGTTTGTAACAACAACTCTGCTACAGGCGAGTCTCGTGAAAAGAGTAGTGAAACAGAACCTACTGCTTCGTAAGTCCTTGTGTATAGCTTCTCGTCAGCACCATTCACGCGCCTTAGGGTTCTTATGCCATATATTTTCTTTTCTGCTTTCCCTGCAGCGCACTTCTCACGTGATGTTTACCGGATTGTTTCTATTTATGTTTTTATTTTTCTTTCTTTTCAAACTTCAGGAAGAGTAGTGGAGATTGTGTTTCAGATGGATGCAATATTTCTCCTCTCCCCCCTTTGTAGTGAGGTGTATTTTTGCACAACTTATTCAGTTTTTGGTGTTATTTTTTCAAATTGCTTTATTACTTTATGTATTTATTAACTTGATGGCAGGTTCTCCGTCTCCTACTAAACCTAACGTGCGCCGTCTATGTACAATAAATATCGCTGGCATTCGCCATCCAGCGAAACAAAATAGTTTAAAAACTTTTGTTATGCAAAGTGGTTACGACATCATTCTTCTGCAAGAGGTCCGCTTTGAATGTTTTGAATTTCTGCCAATGTACAATGCAATTGTGAATATCGGACCCAACAATCGGGGTACCGCTATCTTAATCAAAAGGGTATTGTAGTCGAACGCATTAAGCGACTTCCCTCTGGCCGTGGTATCAGTTTATTTTGTGATGGATTTAATATTGTGAACGTTTATGGTATTTCTGGAACAGTTAACAGGCGTTCTCGTGATCATTTTTATAACGAGGAAATAGTGCAGATTTTACCAGATAATTGTGATCCTATTATTATGGCTGGTGACTTTAATGTACTGGAACGACAAATCGATACCACTGGCATCTTTCACCCTAGTGTCACTTTTACCCGCCTTATCCAACAGTTGCGGCTCCGGGATGTGTGGTGGAATCATTGGACGGTGCCTAAATTTACTTTTAAGAATAATCATATGATGTCCAGGTTAGATAGGTGGTACATAACGTCTTCTCACTGTTCAAATATCATTGAAACGGACATATGTCCAGTTTCATTTAGCGACCATGCAGCGGTTTATTGTGTTCTTAAAATTCCGACAGGTGTCTCGCATACGCATGGTAGAAGTTACTGGAAATTAAATGCTCAACTTCTCCATCCAGTTACCATTAGGAATGATTTTCGTCAACGTTGGCAATTTTGGGTACGTCAACGACGTTACTTTTCAACTATTTCTGAATGGTGGACTTCTTACGTTAAACCCCACATAAAACGTTTTTTCCAATGGTACGGAAAAGAAATTAAGCGCGAGACTCATCAGACATTAGAATATTACTACGCTGTATTAAACGATCTCTGGTCTCAACCCAGCAGCCCTCAAAATCTCAGTCATATTCATAGGGTTAAAGCGCAAATTACACGCATACAACTTCGGGCTCTTGAACGATATAAGACGGCTTCCACATCTGCCTCATTTTGTAAATCTGAACGCATTTCCTTTTATCACTATATTCAATCGCAGAAGCGACGTCAACAGAACTACATTGAAGCTATTACGATGGATGGTGCTGGCGAAGTTACGGATCTTAATGATCTTAAGACTCTTGTGTATGAACATTTTTCTTCCTTATATCGAACTGGTTTCATCAATGCTACGGCACTAGAGACATATTTCCCGGAGACAATGCCCCAACTGTCTCCCGACGTACACCAACAATTAATGGCGGACATTACTCCGACGGAAGTCCGAGAAGCATTGAGTACATGTAAAGACCGCAAGAGTCCCGGTCCAGACGGACTAATTTATGAATTCTATGTCTCCTATTGGGATATTGTTGGAGCGGAGTTATGCCACCTTTTTAATGAGCTCTTAAAACATCACAATTTTATTGATAATCAAGGTGTCATTGTTCTCATACCTAAAACGAACTGTGCGGTGACCATACAGAACTACCGTCCTATAACGTTACTCAATACTGACATGAAACTTTTCTCTAGTCTTAGCACGACGCTTGAAACTTGTTTGTCACGAGATTGTTAGTGATTTTCAAGCAGCCATTCATCCCACCAAGAATGTGTTTTCTGCTCTTAGCAAGATTCGTGACATCACTGAATATTTTAAATTTAAGCGCATGCCTGCATGTTTATTATCAGTGGACTTCCAAAATGCTTTTGACTTTTTATCCCACGACTATCTCTACACTGTTCTACTAGCCTACAAGTTTCCTGATTCATTTACTGACTTGATTCGTGCGCTGTACTCTTCCGCCACTTCCCGTGTGCAAATAAATGGCCACCTTACGGCTCCCTTTTCCATAAGTCGTGGAGTAAGACAAGGATGTGCTTTATCTGTATATTTATTTAGTTTGGCGCTTGAACCTCTGTTCTACCATCTCATGTCGCTCCCCTCATCAGTGAATCATGCTTTTCAAGATATCAATGTTCAAGCTTTCGCTGATGATGTGACACTCCTTTTCACGACGAATGAACAGTTTGCGCATATTGAACAGTGTCTACAGACTTTCGTGCAGGTGAGTGGTGAAAAAATCAATGTGAATAAATCGACGTTATTGTTATATAATGCTTCCATGGTCACGTCACACTTTTCTATTGACCACCAGTATCTGATAAATGACCACGTCAAAATACTTGGTATTACCTTTACAATTCGAACTGACGTGCTGACAGATATAATTTTGGACCCTATTCTTCAGAACTTACGCCTACTTAGTGCAGACAATAAAGGTCGGAGATTGAATTTGATACAACGCACCTGGTTTGTTAATACTTACATTCTTTCTAAAGTGTGGTATGCAGCTCAGATCTTTCCTCTGCCTGAGTGTTATGCAAGGAAGATTGACTCTCTCATAGGCTGGTTTCTGTGGACTGGATTTTATTTTCGACTCCCACGAAATGTTACCTATTGCTCATATTTTACAGGCGGATTACAAGTTACTAATGTAAGACAAAAATGCAAAGCTCTTTATAGGCGTAATGGATTGAAGTTATTTCTTGATTCTGACTCACACACATCGCAATGGATATCGTGCTGGACTGTTTCATTAACTGAAAATAATCCGCCATACATCCGCTTTTTTCGTCATTGCCCTGCATATGGGCGGGAACTCATTTCCGCATGGGCATATGCCCCACCGTTACCCAAGGCTTGCACCATGTCCACTAAAATGTTGTATGGCACTTTAATCAACAGTGCTATGTGTCATTCTGTAACCCGAATTTGTCATAAGTTTCCCACCTATGACTGGCATGCGATCTGGCGAAATGTGCACAACAAAATTTTATCTTCGGACATTCGTAGTGTTTGGTTGTGTTTTATTCATGACTTACACCCTACCAATGAACGACTTCATACTATTCATCGTTCTGAATCTCCTAATTGTGTGCACTGTGGTCGACTGGATACGCTTTTGCATCGTGTGTCGGAGTGCACTGATACGACTAGCATCTGGACCTCTTTATGTGGATTACTTGCGGTGATTTGTCGTAAACCAGCTAACTATTTTGATCGCCGTATACTTGCCTTTCCGGACTATGTGTGGTATCCCAATACAAAACTCAATGCCGTTAATTGGCTTATTGGGCATACTATTTATTATACTATGTCCTCTACGCCGAAGTGTACAGTGGACGAATATTCTTTATACTTAAAATATGCTCATAAGACTTTCTCTATGATCAATCTGAATGAAACATCTGTGTTTGCTAATTTCCTCAAAGTTATCTTGTAAGATTCCATAGTATACTGGTTTGATGTAATCTAACGTCAGTGTTTGCAATGTACTAGTTGTTACAGTTCAATAAATATATTTAAAAAAAGTGGCTAGCACGTGCGACTTTGGTGTCTGGTGTCCCGGGTTCGATTCCCGGCGGGGAAGCATCTATGATTTTTAACTGTTCCTTATGTTTCTGTGTTCGTGTCTCTGTCGTTATAAATTATTAGAAAAAGCAAGTTGAACGAGTGAATCAAGTAAAATTAGCAATAAGTAAGTTACTGAAACACGTTCGGTGAGTCAGTTAAAAGAAAAGTGGACAAAGCACTGACTTTTCACGCCGTCCATGCGAGTTCGAATCAATCTCGGCTAGGTTTTTTATCCATTTGAGAGAAAGTATTGTTTCTTTTCGCTACAGCTAATCACTCTTTTCGTATTTTTCGCTGTCGTTCACAGTTAAAGTAACTGACTATTCTTATTCTTTCTACAAATGGTGGATCTTCTCTTTGGCTTCATGTCAATCATGCACACGTAATGAAAAGACGCTGTCGATGATGATGATAATAATAATAATAATAATAATAATAATAATAATAATAATAATAATAATAATAATAATAATATCAAATATTACTAGCAAACTCGTGTGTGTATTTCGACAATATAATTTTATATTATTATGTGGAAATAAGTAAGGCTGCCTGGCGCCCCCCCCCCCCCAACTAATTTTTTTCGATGAGCCTTATGGGTCCACAGTGTCCAACGTTGGTCCCATCTCTCTATCACCTCCTGTTCTCTCGATATAAGTTATGGACATTTTGCCTAAAGAGGGCTCTGCCGTGGCTCCATGACTACCCATGACAATGACTCTTCGTTCATTTTGCATTGAAATCGCTTATTTTTCTGATTACTATGAGTGCATACTGTCCAACGTTGCTCCCATCACTCTACAATTTCCCGTTCTCTCGATATAAATTGCTAATATTTTGTTTGTAAGGGATATATGGCGTTACAATTATTACGTTTGAAGAAGAATTGAGGAAGATATTGCCTTGCCACAAACAACACCTATCATCATTATTATTATTATTATTATTATTATTATTATTATTATTATTATTTTACTTACCACTAACGTTGCCAACCTTTATTTAAAATGCAATGTGTTACTAAAAAGCAAATCAAATAACACTCCTCGCCATTCACGCTCCCGAACTTGAAATACATGATTTACAGTTCTCTGTGTTAGGGGAAAGCACATTTATTATATTATTCTTTCAAATAACACGTTTCACAAGTTACTTCACTTTTAATGTGTAATTCCATATCGTCACTAATAATCATCTTGTTCCGATAGAAGAAGAACCCCCTCCTGCAAAAAGAAAGCCTGACCGTAGCGAAAGGGCGTGAACCTTCTTTATGCGATTAATCGGATCCAATATTTCAATAAGTCCCTGCACAGAAATATCTCAGTAAAAGAGGAAAAGTTATTCAAACTTTCTGAATACCTATTTATGGGCGAAATTTGGTTCCCTATGAAGTTTTTGAGAGTTTGAAGGGCCGCCATTTTGAACATTCTCATCTGATTATTCTGGTTAACGAAGTCATCAAGATATTTCAACAACTAATGTTTGTGCCAAGTTTCGTCTCAATCCGCTGAAAATTAGGGTGGTTATGGCATTCACAATTAGCGTTATATATATATACAGATAGATCGATAAATAGACACACAGAGGGAGAGAGAAAAGGTGTTTTGCTCCCTGCTCGCACCTGTGGTGCGTCAGAGCTAAACCGGGCCCCTTTGCAAAACGTATTGACCAGCCCAACCTAAACACAAACCTCTTAATTGCTAACGTAGAAACGTGGTTGGGTGGTGTAAACATGCAGAAATTGTATTTTTAATAACCATGAGTATGGATTCGAACACTCCACTTCCATGTTTTTCTTTTTACTTTTTGCAGCTACATCGGAACGTTCAATTTTTATTCTTTACTAATTGCTAATGGCGTTTACATTCAAAATATGAGGAATTTTGGTGGCATTTGTTCGGATATTCTTCTCTTTCAAAATTAAGAAGAGAATAAAAGCAATACGCAAAGACAAAAAGTATTATCAGCACTAAACATTACCAATAATAATTGCTACGAAAGACTAAATACAACCTCTTTTACCATCTCTGATGAGCTGTATGTATTATTAACAAAACTTTTTAAAAATGTCCTTGACGGGGATTCGAACTCGCGTTCTTTTCATTTGTAAGCCAGCACCTTAACCACTACACCAAGATCATGGCGTGGTGAACGTTTAGTTGTCGGCGTATTTGTTTTATTTGAGTTTTATTTTCCCACTTCGACAATTTTTACTCTTTTTTCTAAGTTTAACAGCTGTTTCTGGCTTTCTCTTTCGGTGTCGTCCTTTATTTACACTATGCACTATTCGTATTCACAGCTTGTGCTCCTCTGCAATGTCTTATTCAGATTAAACTTTTCTTTTTGCCCCTCAGTAAAGATTTGATTGATTTCATTCTCATACTCTCCACGGATGGAGCGCAGGAATGCCAAACTCGAAAAATATGTGTACATTTACTTTCCTGACAGATAATAACAGGGAGTATTTTTATCTATTCGTTTTGATGGTGTTCCTTAAGGGAGGGGGAGGATGGAAAAATATAATAAAAATAAAGAAAACTTAATAAGTCTTCAGTGAAACGACCGAACTGGATGAAAGTTTCAATATAGAATACGTTTGTGCAGTGGGGTGCTTTTAATTATTTCACTTTGATGGTGGAATGTAGGGCAGGGGAGAGCGGGGAGATATACAAAAATCAATGTAACTTAAAATAAAAGAGAGTATGTTAATGAGTTAATAAGTCTTGAACCACAGGACAGATCTGCATTAAATTTTCAACATGGATTAAGTTCGAGCCTGGAGTGGTTTTCATCATAGCACTTTGACGGTAAAACTTAGGTGAGTGGAGGAAAGGAGAAAGATATATAAAAGTAAATAAAACTTAATAAGTCCTGAACCACGCTACCTATTTCGATCAACTTTATAACATAGAAGAGATTCGGGCCTGATATGGTTTCTATTATTTCACTTTGACGCTAGAAATTAGACAAGGGGAATGCGAAAGGGATATATATATATATATATATATATATATATATATATATATATATATATATATATTAGGGTGGTCCTTAATTTTGATTTCCTAATTTCTTTGGACTCACCCCCTAAAATGGTTCCATATGGGGCTAAATTAAGGAAGGAGAAAAATTAACTTCATTGAATAATATTAAATGCTTGCCCAAGCGCCCTAAAGTTTTGAATCCAATTACAGTACATAATATATGGGAAAATCTGGAATAAAATCTTGTAATTTAGAAACGGCTTAAGGGAACGCAAAAATACCATGGATAATGGAACTAGAGGAAGAAACACATCTAATGTTGTATAGTATTGTCACAGCGGCCGTCTAGAAGTCCGCCATCTTGGATTCAGATCAAAAGTTTCAAATAGGAAGAGGGTCATGTGGCATTTCGTTTTGAGGTGGTGTTTCACCAGAAACACAAATCTGACACTATTTTGAAGATAGTATTAGTCGTCTAAGAATTATTACCTGTGAAAATATTTCTCTTTTTCACAAGTAATAACTCTTACACAACTAAATGTAAAGACATGTGTTTGGCTCGAAAAGAACAAGGGGGATATGCGCGGCATCATTAGAAAGAGGAACGCAAAAGAAAAATGCACTTCTGAAAATGATTCTTTTGAATTTTACATCAAAATACACGGAGGTAAGCATTTCAAGAAATGAAGAGGAAAACCCAGTTGAGTATGTGAGATAAAATGTAAATTTGTGCCTGTGTGCGCCCGGATCCTGCAAGAGATGTAAAATGGGAAAAACTAATTTTAAAACTCCAATACAGGTTGCTGCTCTTGATCAATACAAGTCCACTGATAGAACGAGAATACTTATTCTGATAGCGATGGCAGAAACATTAGGCCATACTGTAAAGGAACTAGTAATAAATGCATCGATGCTGAGAGAAAATCCGTAGCGAAGGTTTGCATAAGACCACAAAAACAATTTCGGAGTGTATGAAGTGCGTTAGTTGTGCAATGAGACGGAAACCTACTGCCGAATTTGACTGGTAGAGAGACTATCGACGGGTTATCAATATTTATTAGAGGAGATGCTCATGAGAGGCTAATTGGTGTTCTCAGTTTGTCATCATGAAGAGAAGAACGAACATGTTATTTCTACTACAGTTGATTAGCTTGAAGAATGGAACTTGGTAAAGTTCGTGCAGGCACTTTGTTGTCACACTATTCCCTGCAATATGTGTCATGTGAACGGTGCTTTCATTCTGCTAGAGCAGATGCTCCAAAATGATCTTCTATACCTTCCTTGTAGACACTACATTTATGAATTGGTTTTAAAATGTGTATTTCACAAGTGTTGTGTTTCGTTTGCAACTGAACCGGACGTTCCCCTATTTAAGCATTTTCAGAACGATTGGTCTAAAATAGATTGTACTAACTTTATTCCAGAATTGATGATGATAATGACGTAAAGAACAACATTTCAGATATAAGAAATGAAGTATTGAATTTTGCTATCAAACTTGTAGAAGCAGGACACCGCAGAGAAGATTACAGTAAATTTTTAGAACTGACATTCTTGGATGGCATACCTCCTCGAAGAGTATTCTTTCGTTTGCCTGGAGCAATTCACCATACAAGGTAGATGGGAAAAGCAATATACTGTTTAAAAATATTTCTCTTTCGCCAACATTTTCGTTTAACGAAGTAAATAGAAACGGGTCTTCGGAGAGCATGAATTTTTCTGATACGACTATATGTCCAAGTTTGATTTAAATGTGATCAAGTATTCCATTCATCATTACAAGACCTGCAATTTTTGAAAGCTTTCAACAGTTATAGACAAATAGATAATGAATTATCTGAAATGGCTCTTTCTAAATTTTTTCGGCATCTCTGGTACTTGAAGGAGGAGTACGTAGCATTGGAGTTTTTTGATGATGAAGTTAACATAGTGGAAAAACAAAAATTGGTTGAAAGAATTAAAACTGTAAGGAGAAACCGTGAAGCAGCAAAGAGGCTTGACGCAAGGATAATACCATAAAAATTCTTGCTAAAAGAGAAATCAGTGATTTTGATACAACAAACAATTTTTCTCGAGAGATTTAAAATACCCAAAGGGTTTCTTGAGTGTGATCCGATTTCATGGTCAGATAACAATGACTATCTTCAAGGAAAGACAATAGTTAAATTCATCTCCGTAATAAACGATGCAGCAGAAAGGGGAGTGAAACTAACAGAAGATTACAACATCGTTTTTACGAAAAATGAGTATCAGAAACAGTTTCTTTTGCACATAGTGAATTCTCATAGATAATCTTTTCTTAGATTTGACAAAAGTGAACTGTGTAGTATATAAGATTGAAAACCTATTGAAAACTTACCCCAAAACTACAGTAGTACATAAATAAGGGGTATTTCAATTTCTTCCATGTTATATCTTTTCTTTTTCCTCATAATGGTCTATGAATCATCTTGATGGAAAAACTTATTGGTAGTTCATGGGGAAGCAAATATTTAACTTTCCTAGCAGTTTGTTTCCAGTTTGTGTAAAATACTTCCAAAATTCTTACAAATCTGCGGTCCATAACTACAATAAAATAACATTACGTCGAAGCATTTCGTTTTTACACGTAATAACTCTTACAAGATTATTGGTAGCTTGACAATAATACGAGATTTGTGCTTCTGGGAAAACGCCACCTCAAAATGGTATGTAACATGACCCTATTCCTATTTGAAAATTTTGACCTGAATTCAAGATGGCGGACTTCAAGATGGCCGCCATAATAATGCTATACAAAATTAGATTGCTAATTTCCTCTAGTTCCATTATACAAGATATCTTTCCATTCCTTTAAGCCGTTTGTAAATTACAAGAGTTTATTCCAGCTTTTCCCCATTATCTATGTATTGTAAACGCATTCAAAATTTTAGGTCGTTTGGGGCGCCATTTAAAATTATTCAATGGATCTAATTTTTCTCCTGGCTTAATTTTGTCCCATATGTAACCATTTTAGGGGGTGAGTCCAAGGAAATTCCTAAATTTATTTTTCCCCATATAAATAAGGACCACTCTAATATATATATATATATATATATATATATATAGATAGATAGATAGATAGATAGATAGATACATACATACATAAATAAAATGTAATAACTCTTGAACCACCGTACCAATCTCGATAAAATTTTTAGCCTAGATGACGTACGAACCCGAGATGGTTTTCCTCATATCATTTTAATGGTGTAACTAATTGAAGGGGAAGGATAGCAACATTTAAAAGAGAACGAAAAATGACCGATATTAGTATCGAATCTATAATTTTTGGAGTCGCAGAGATGAACAGTGACACATCTGATGCCGTTTAAATCCAAATTCAGCCCGCAACATGGGGGAGAGGGAGACATATAAAAATGATCAATTAACCAATACCATTGTGGAATTCATAGTTTTCCGGGTGGCTGAGATGAACAATGGCAGTGAAGATGCCGTGGTCTGCAACATGGGAAGGGGAGGGGATATATAAAACTAATCGAAAATGACCGATATCAAAGAGCGCTTTTGTAATAGTAAAAAGTGACTGAATAACGGAGCATATTATAATTTTTCCTCAATTTAGCCCAGCAAAGCGGCCAATTGATGAAAGTAATAATAATAATAATAATAATAATTATTATTATTATTATTATTAATGTCATTATTATTATTATTAAAATTCGCGTACTTTTGAACTTGCAGGGCGAAATTACTGCATGATATGTTTTTATTTATGTAATTTTTCCTTAATTGCATGTTGTTTCCTTTATTAGTGGGCACTAATTTCTCTCTAGGTCGTCGAATAAATGAATTTAGTTGTGCACTTAGGTGCAAATAACCTTACAGGAAGGAGCTTGATCGTTTTAATAATCAAGGCTAAGTAAGTAATATTTGGCGTCTAGCTTTAAGTGGCATGGTAGTGTAGTGGTAACGTAATGGAGTTACGTTTGATACAGCTGTCCGGCATAGGTTCGGATACTGTTCACGTCAAGCTCCCACTTTTTACAAAGTGGCAATAAAGAATCGATTTCTCATATTATACTTACAATGCTTATGAATGTGGAAGCAAACACCTTTATCGTGATACAGACAATTTTTCAATGTTGGTTGGGAAAGGGCAAGGGATTTACCAGGATATTCGAAACACTTCATTGATCTGCAGTAAACACTTTTCGTGTTATCGTTCTCGGAAAGAAATTTTACAGCATTTGTTGAAGAAAGTTTGGGTAAAACAATCGGTGGCGGTGGTAAAGTAACAGACTTCCAAGCGAAAAATCTGGCTTCGATTCCCCACCAGGTAATTTAAGTTTTTCGCATAAAATAAAGGCTACAAGCAGAGATATATCTTCTGTTGGAGAACTTACAAAGCATCACTGGCGAGAATTCGAATACACAGTGTGTGTGTTCTTCACCATACACTGTAATGATAAGTATGTTTCATATTTACATTCGTCTCTCTCTCTATGTGTTTCTTGACGTTTAACTATCCTATCGTTGCATCTTTCCCTTCTCCCCTCTCTGTCTCACGTATACACGCACTTCGTGTGCGTGTTCCAAAGTTAAAACGGAGCAAGAGACCGATAGACCTGGTCTGGAGAATATACTTAACTGGCAACTTCAGCGTCGAATTTTTCGTGCTCTGGGGATAACATCTTCACTTCTGGTCATCTCTGAAAGAAACACTGTTTAAACACAAGGGAATAAGCTAAATATCTTGTTTATCATCTGGGTTATCGAGTCTCAGTCGAATTACCGGATCACTACGGGTTTGAATCTTTGACCCAGTGGTGGCCCATAAGCTAACCAACAGCATCCGACTGACACTATGATCCGTTTGAGCTCTAGCGTGTTCATTCTATCTGTGCAAATTACAATGTTATATTCGCAAGAGATGAAAGTGATGCTGGATATTCGGCAGAGATAAATCTTCGGAAAAGACTAGGAAATGGCAACTTCTTTGGTGATTTGAAAACAAAATTTTATTTATACTAGTTCCTCACAATTTTTTTTCCATCTTATAATTCAATGTGATTTATTCACGTTGAAATTTGAAACATGCAAGGTCTGCTACATCTATAAGGAACATCCAATTTTCCATTTGAACATTTGTAACTTGTCATTCAGTTTCTCCCTTAATTAACTTATGAATCTTGTTTCGTCTCGGTTTTGTTGTTTCATTTTATCGATACTAATACATGTATTGTTTGAAATTAGAATTGCGTTCATGTTGTTAGCTAATTTTAGTACGGGAGAGAAGAAAGGAGGAGAGAGAGGGGTCTCTTTACCAGACGCGATTATCTGATAAGAAGGTGTATATTGGGTGGCCTAGCTGGATGGCGTTAGGTGTCGCAATTTTTTTGATGCGGAGTATACAAGACGATGTTAAAGTAAGGAGTAACGGTAATGTAACCGAACCTAATTACAATAGGAATAGAAATTGTGGTAGGACAGGTTACCGCGAATATTGTAGAAAGAATAGGTACAGACACGACATCACGCCACCAGTAAAACGAATGAGAACCAAACCTAATTTTACCGGTAAGATAACCGAACCTAACATTAGTAGTAACAGTAATAGTGATTGTGTAAATCAACCTAATTCTAGTGTAGTACGATTACGTACACCTAAGAAACATGTAAGCGTTAGATCTAATTTCGTTCTATGGGGACTTCGTAGAAATCTCATACATGGCGAAAATTCTCAAAGTAGGAAACGAAGAACTGTAGAAGTAAATAACGCACAATACTGCATTTCTGTTTATGACTTTCAATGCAACCTAAATGAATTCGTTGTTCATTAACTTAAATTAAAGTTACGGCGTCTGAGAAAACCATACTCAAATGATTTTTGCTTTATTTCACTTGAAATATCATTATGATTTCGTTTGTTATTCGTATTTTTTCATGATATTAAGAAGACGTTAATTATTATGTTATGTTCTGATTATTATCATATTTCAATCTTAATCTATATTTTGTTTAACAATATCTTATATCCGATCATTTTACTTTCAAAGAACAACTCTATGAATATCACATACACCTTTTTGAAAACCTTCTCACGATGCCTAAGTAAATAATTATTAAATTATAACAAGCACTTAAAAAAATCAAATAATTTGCAAATCAAATTTCGAAGCTGCCATATCGTCGTTGAAACGTATAAATAAATGAAGATGATGTTAAATTTAAAATAAATATCATAATCATAATATTGTTATAAAATTAAATATGATATACATGTATATTTATATGAATTGTAATTTTCAAGTATACGAGGTGCATTCGAAAACTCGAGGGATTAACATGTAAAGGTAAACGGTCCAGAATATTTTTCTTTTTATTGGGTAAATAAATAAAAAGGAAAAGTCCGTTGAGCGCCATAATATACAACAGTACGTTGAATATTTGTATATTTTTACTACTTGTAAATCCTTATTTTATTTGGGCGTAAGATATTTTAAAATATGTACTAGGCTAATTATGTAATTCGAAGAGGAAAAAGAAAAAGAAATATGTGAGTTATATTATAGATATAAAAAGATTTTCATATGTTTTACATGTATTAAATAATAGGATTTTGGAATGTCGTTGTCAGGACAACATATAGAAATAAATAAATGGATATTTATTCAACGGAGTTGGCATTTTAATGGCTCAATAATTTAAAAAGAACCGTTTTAATTTCAAAGTGTAGACGAAATTCCGGCTGAATTAATTTTAGCTGGGGGCGAAAAATTGTGAAGCTAGATACACAAACTCATTCTCCTTATCTGGAAAAAGGAAGAATTGCTACAAGAGTGGTAAGAATCAATCATTGTTCCAATTCACAAGAAAAGAGACATAACTGACTGTAATAATTATCGAGGCGTTTCTCTTCTGTCAACATCCCATAACATCCTTTCAAATATTCTATTAGCAAGATTAACCCCTACGCAGATGAAATTATTGGAGATTATCAGTGCGGATTTAGACGAAATCGATCAACTATCGACCAAATATTTACCATTCGTCAACCGGTACATCAATTATTTATTGATTTTAGAAAAGCGTACGACTCGGTTAGGAGAAAAACATTATACAACGTTCTTACGGAACTTGGAATACCGAGAAAGCTAATTAGATTAATTAAGATATGTTTAAATGAATCCGACAGTAAAGTCCGGGTAGTAAAATTTTTGTCCACGAGCTTTCACGTCGGAAATGGCCTGAGACAAGAAGATGCGTTGTCTCCATTATTGTTTAACTTTGCGCTGGAATACCCTATAAGCAAAATCAAAGGTAGCAACCAGGCCTATAGTTGAACTGTATTCACCAGAATGCGTTAAAATATTAAATAATACTTTTGATAAAGTGGATACTTTCAAATATCTAGGATCAATATTAACAGACGAAAATCATGTTCACGAAAAAATTAAATGTCGACTAAAAGCAGTGATTTCGTGTTATTATTCAGTTCAAAATCTCCTGCGACGTCACAATTTCTCCCGACGAATTTGAAGGTTAAAATATATAAAACGATAACCACGCCTATTATTCTATATGGTTGCGAAACATGATCACTTACTCTGAGAGAAAAACATAGACTAAAATATTTGAGAACAAGATCCTGAGACGAATATCCTTGCCCAAGAGGAACGTGAAAGGGGGGTGGCGGAAACTTCATAACAAAGAACTGCATAAAGTATACGGTTTGACGAACATTGTTAGGGTCATCAAGTCTAGGAGGCTTAGGTGGGCAGGTCATGTAGCTAGGATGGAAGAAAGTAGAAGCGCTTTCAAAGTCTTAGCTGGAAGACTATCGGAAAACAACTATTAGGAAGACTTAACGCAGATAGAAGAACAATATTCAGATGCATCTCGCAGAAATAGGAATCCAAAGTAGAAATTGGATCCAGTTGGCCAATGATAGAAGTCAGTGGAGAGATTTTGTGAACGCGGCAAGGGATTTTTCTACAAGCACTTTCGAACATTTTCACTTATATGAACCGGGGGTCGCAAATCAATATTTTCTGAGTAATTTGCACATGTGTGAATCTCTTTGAAATTTGTCTGGTAACGAGAGATACGCTAGAACATTTTACCCTGGTCCACTTCTAGTGTTGAACTCTGAGCGACCGAAGTGATGATTACGTTTATTTAGGATCAGGATGGGGTATTACTATTTGTTTTCCGGGCAGAAGGTTCCACAATTGCCAGGATATACTACGCTTCGTTGCTGCGTGTGACGGGATTCTGTGAAATGCCAGAGCATGGCATGCTGACAAAAGTTTTTCGTCTCCTGGAAAACAACGCACCCGTTCACTGCTCGAATATTGGCCAGAGAGATACATGACCCTGAGTATGATACTCGTCATAGTTCGCATTTTCTTTTGACCACGCACCAACTTCATTCCACCTCTTCCCAACCATGCAGTCATTTACTAGGGGCACGTACTTCTGCGATGTTGCCATTCTGCTTTCTGAGGTGCAGTAATGATTTTGTACCATTATATCGTACTTCACGTTCGGACATATAAGACGGCAACGGTAAAGAGTTATGAGCTGCACATTACCACATGACCTGCATAGGTATACAGGATTGCACATGGAAATTTTTAGCACTCTACGGTATACACAAGTGGGGCAGGGTAAAACTTACTAGTGCATCTCTTGTTAGTCGGCAAATTTCAAATAAATCACTCATGTGGAAGTTACTCAGAAATTATTGATTTGCGAATGTTAAAAGTTGGTGCACATGCTGAAAAAGAACCTGAGGAACGTTGCGAGGCAGAGTGTTTTGTATAATTGTGTAGATTGACGGAGTACGTATTATGTGCTAATTGACAGCTGGTAATTTAAGAAAGGTGTAAGAAGTTTTCATGAAGATTATGGTTGATGGATATAAAAGGAGCAATTAGTTTTTAATGTAATAATAGGTTAAGCCTGTCAAAGTAATAAAACAATACTTTGATGAATGTAGAGTTATATAAGAATCAAGGTAGAATTTGATTAGGCCCAACAGTTGGTGCAGTCGGTATTAAGAAACATTACGTTAGTGAACCAGGAAAATGCCTTCAATTGGTAATTTCGAACAGTTTGATATTAAAACAGGTAGAATCCAAATCTACATTTAGAGGTTTGAGCAAATAGCGTTATCGGAGAATTTACCAGAACAAAGAAAAGTTGCTACTTTTCTAACTGTTATAGGTACTCTAGCATATGAAGAATTAACGAATTTGTGTGCACCGGAAAAACCTGCACAAAAATCGTATGGAGAATTGAAAAGGATTATACTACAACAGTATGGTGTAAAACTAATGAAATTGCTGAGCGTTACAAGTTCCACAACTTAGTGCCGCTAGAATATCAGATAGTTGCTCAATCTGTAATGTCTTTAAAAAAGCAAGCAGCATATTGTAACTTTGATCCGTGTTTAGATCATTCACTCAGAGATCAGTTCGTTTTTGGGATGAGAAGTAATGTAGCAAGACGACAGACGTAGAAAATACAGCAACAGCGGTAGAAAATACAGAAGAACAACTGACAGTGTTTAATGACATTAGTTCAGGAAATCAACATCAAATTAATTTAATGCAATCGAAAGAAATAAGAGGGAGAAATGAAATGCTAAGATCACTTTACACTAGTACCACACCATCACCTTCTACTAGTAGTACACAGAGAAGTACAAGGCAAGCATCAACAGATTAAGTAACATCAGATTCATCTAACAAAAATGAAGCAAAGGTTATTAAATGTATAAATTGTCATTGTGTTCATGTTAAATATAAATGTCCAGCTTTCGGTAAACGATGCTTTAAATGTACGGGACTTCACCATTTCGCGCAAGCTTGTGTATTGCTACAATTAGATGGAGATATAAACCAATTACACATAGATGAACAAGTTAATGTAAATGGACAAGATTTTAAACAACAGGTGCAAAATGAAGATGAAAGATCTTCAGCGTTGGACATAAATCAAGTGCAAGACTTATATCAGGCGTTAACACTGGAAACAATTCATTATCAGTCATCGAGTGGAGTTCAGAAAGAATTATCGGACAACTCACACAATGATATTAATGACAAGCTGGAGGATAAGAAAGACATGCAGCAACCCATATTGAAAAAGAAGAAATTTACTAAACACAGATTTAAAACAGAAAAAAATCTGGGAGAAGAACAACGAGCTCTAACAATTACGAACTGTTCACAGATTCGGAGGAAGAAGATTTAATTAGTGCGGAACGGAACAGGTATAAGCTCACATATGGAGACGGAGCAACAAAAGTGCAAGTCAGAAACATAAGGAGGAATGCTTGTGGGAAGAAATACGAGAGAAGTGAGAATATTGCAAGTATAAAGAAGGTGGAGTAGCGGCAGATATTTTGAATTTGAAGCACGGAGTAATTTAATTCGTTCTGAAGGGTTTTAGTAATTGGCAAAGAAAAGTGCTTAAGTGGTGAAATCTAGTGAGTGACATTGAACGGAGATTAAAATGATCAATACCAAAAAAATTTGGACAATGCTCGAATGAAAAAAGTGTTACTGGAAGAAAGTGATGTTAGATTAAAGTTAAGGGTCAATTTGAGTTTAGGGTTTTCAAGTTTTTTTGTTGATACCCAGGAGGAATGTTGGGAGCATATTGGTGGAAAGTGTTAAAATTTAGTGTGCATGCTGAAAAAGAAACTGAAGGGTGTTGGAGGCAGAATATTTTGTATAATTGTGTAGATTGACGGAGTATGTATTATGTATTAGTTGACAGTTGGTAATTTAAGAAAGGTGTAAGAAGTTCTCTTGAAGATTATGGTTGATGGATATAAAAGGAGCAATTAGGTTTTAATGTAATAATACGTTAAGCCTGTGAAAGTAATAAAACAATACTTTGATGAATGTAGAGTTATATAAGAATCAAGGTAGAATTTATTTAGGCCTAGCAGCGACCCCCGGTTCATATAGTTAAAAATGTTGCAAAGTACTTGTAGAATATCCTCTTGCAGGGAATGCATCGAATTATCAGACACTCTGTATATATATATATATATATATATATATATATATATATATATATATATATATATATATATATATATATATATATATATATATATATATATATATATATAGGGATGGACAAGAAGACTAAAACGTTTGCAAAAGTGTGAAAAGACTAGTATGGTGTGGGGCCTCCTTTTGTATCCAAAACAGCTTGGATCCAACGTGCAATGGACGTATACAGCTCCTGAATTGTGGTGTGTGAAATTTTGTACCATTGTTCCTCCAACACATGCTCCAGTTCCTTAAGGTATGCCGGTGGAGGGTAATGAGACCGAAAACGCCTTTCTAACTCAGACCACAATGGCTCAATGATGTTCAGATCTGGTGATTGTGGGACCCAGGGGAGGTGTGATAGCTTCTGGTAATGGTCGTCAAACAATGATTTCACCGTTTTTGCAGCCTGACAGGGTGCCAAATCGTCTTGGTAGATGTCATCACCACCAGGGAACAATTTTTGGGCCTGGGTAGAACCTGGTCCTCCAAAAATGGGCTCATACGCCTTAGCATTCACCATTCCATGTAGGGCTATGATGGGACTTGAAGAAAACTACGATATCACTGCCCATACTGCAACAGAACCACCCCCATGCTTTACAGTTGGGAGCAGACTGTTTGTATCATAGGTCTGCGACGGTGTTCTTCATACGTAAAAACGAACGGTTGTTGGAAACAAGGTGAAGGTCGATTCATCGGACCACATTACGTGTTTCCACTGCTCATGAGTCAAGGCCTTGTTGTCCTTGCACCACTGGATGTGCCTCTTCGCATTTACTGCTGTGACCAGGAATTTGGTGATATCGACACCGCTATGAATTTTCATTTTACGAAGTTTCCGCTGCACTGTTTTCGATGAAACCGGGTTCTGTAGGCCGCAATTGAGTTCAGACGTAATTTTCATTGCAGGGTCTTCTTTTTAGCTGCTACAATCCGTTTTAATGGCCTCCGGTTCATATCTGACAGGATTGTCCTTCGACCACTGTTGTGCCTTGCAGACGTCGAACTTCGAGTGGACTATCTAATGGGAACGAAACAGAAAAATACCCACAAACTTCGGGAAGTGATTCGCAACATCAAGACTAGTTAAATGTGGCTATGAACATCAGCAAACTGTTACATTATGCAGTTGCGCAGACAGAAATAGTTCGTGCACATCTTTCTGTTACGTTCCAATTGTTAGGATTCGGTTTTCGATTTCAAGTTTGACAATTTGACGCGACGTAGAATTTGACAACGTGCAAGAAAACTTTTTGTTCTTTTTATGTCACGAATTATTTCCTGGAGAGTGTGTACAGGTTTCATGTTCACCCCATATATATATATATATATATATATATATATATATATATATATATATATATATATAATATTATCCGTCTTCAAGAACACCAAAAATAATAAAAACGCTAAAATCAGAATATAATAGTGGTAAAGTGCTTACAAGTCGGTTCCAGACAAGACAAGTGGGTTCCTGTCACCAAGGCATGGAGCGTCTTCAGGTTGTGGATCGAGGAGAAGGCCTCTAGATATAGAGGTTAGCTGTAAATACACTGAATAAGCAGTCGTAGACAGACGGCTAGGAGTGGTCCTCCAGGTTGGGGATTAGGGTAAGGCTAACAACTTCATCCTGTAAGAAAAAAGGCACTTGCTCAGAAACATTCACAAAAGCCTCGGATAAGGACTGATAACTTGGTACGAACTCAGCAAAAGAAAATGGACATGAGATTTGGAACATGGAATATTAGAAGTCTTTATAGGGCAGGCGCGTTAAAATCCGTAACGAGTGAGTTAGAGAAATACAGGATGGACCTAGTGGAGTTCAGGAAGTTAGTTGGGAAGGAAATGGATCTGTGAATTCCGGATATTTTACATTCTTTTACGGGGAAGGAAATAAAAATCACCAGTTAGGAACAGGGTTATTCGTTCACAAACGAATATTACCAGCAATTAAACGGGTTGAATTTCTTACTGACAGACTGTCTATTATTACTCTTAAGGGACGGTAGTGTGATATTATTCTTTTAAATGTACATGCTCCAACTGAAGAAAAGGATGACGATATGAAAGAGTTTTTATGAAGAAGTGGAGCGGATATTTGACCAACTCCCGCGATACCATATGAAAATTCTATTAAGGGATTTCAATGCGAAGGTAGTATGAGAGGATATTTTCAAACCCATTATAGGGAACGAAAGTCTTTATAAGGAAAGTAATGACAACGGTGTTAGACTCGTGAACTTTGCAAAATCCAGAAACCTAATTGTGAGGAGTACAAAATTCCAAAATCGCGACGTTCATAAATACACTTGACTCCTGACGGAAAAACGCATAATCAAACACAAATCAAAAACACAAATAAAACACATAATCTTCTTTTAGTAGATAGAAGAAGCAATCAAGCATAATTGATGTCCGGTCGTTTAAAGGAGCTGATTGTGGCACTGATCACTACCTAGTAGTAGCGATAATACGAGAGAGATTATCGTTGAATAAAGGTAATATTCAATGTCCAAAAACGAAGAGATTTAATTTAAAGAAATTAGAAGAGAGCCAGGTAACAGAGGAATACCAGATTGAAGTTTCGAATAGATTATCGGCTTTAGAATATTCGGAGTGCACTAGTGTTGAGGATATTTGGATTGAAATTAGAGATAGCATTAAAAGTTCAATACAAAAATTGGGACACGCGGAAATACGTAGGAACAAACCATGGTTCGACCAGGAATGCATTAAACTAGCAGAGAAGAGAAAACAGAAAATTACGCTGACTACAAAATCCGAATGAAATAACTACACAAAATTTCGCAGATATCAGCCGGGAAACTTTCGAAACTTTTAGAACAAACAAACGCGATTTTTTGAAAGCTAAAATTAAGGAACTTGAAGACATAAGAATATAAGATAAAAAAATATTCGGGACATGTATAAAGAGATCAGCGAATTTAAGAAACGCTATCAACCTCGTGCTTATATATTAAAGAAAACTAACAGAACAGGTCTCACTGATATGGATAGAATCTTAAATAGATGGGAATATTTCTTTGACGATTTGCTTAACAAGCATTCAAAAACTGCGTGTGAAGAAAATGAGATACACACCGCAGAATCCAGAACCTCACCGAATAGAAGTAGAAAGCGCTATAAAGAAATTAAAGAAACACAAATCTCCGTGTGTAGATGAAATTCCGGCTGAGCTAATTTTAGCTGGAGGAGAAAAATTGTCGAACAAGATAGACAAACTCATTCTCCTTATATGGAACAAGGAAGAATTGCTACAAAAGTGGAAAGAATCAATCATTGTTCCAATTCACAAGAAAGGCAACAAAACTGACTGTAATAATTATCGAGGCGTTTCTCTTCTGTCAACATCCTATAAAATCCTTTCAAATGTTCTATTAGGAAGATGACGCCATACGCAGATGAAATTATTGGAGATTATCAGTGCGGATTTAGACGAAATCGATCAACTATCCACCAAATATTTACCATTCGTCAAATACTAAAAAAAACTGGGAATACAATACCCCAGTACATCAATTATTTATTGATTTTAGAAAGGCGTACGACTCAGGTAGGAGAAACATTACACAACGTTCTTACAGAACTTGGAATACGGAGAAAGCTAATTAGATTAATTAAGATATGCTTAAATGAATCCGAAAGTAACGTCCGGGCAGGAAAGTTTTTGTCCACGAGCTTTCACGTCGGAAATGGCCTGAAACAAGAAGATGCGTTGTCGCCATTATTATTTAACTTTGCGCTGGAGTACGCTCTAAGGAAAATTAAAGGTAGCAATGAGGGCCTATATTTGAACTGTATTCACCAGGTTATGGCATATGCTGATGATGTAACTTTAATGGGAACAGGTCAATAATCCCACAGCCAAATTCCCCACACTCAAGAAATGTCAAAACGCCCACACAAACGGTCATAACCCTCACACAAATGGGCAAATCTCCCAAATACACGAACGGTCATAACCCCCACAGCCAATACTCTCACACTCAAGAAATGTAAAAACGCCCACACAAGCGGTCATAACTCCCACACAAACGGTCAAATCTCCAAAATGCACGAATGGTCATAACTCCCACAGCCAACCCCCCCACACTGGTAATCGGTCATAACCTCCAACGGTCATAACTCTCACACAAATGGACAAAACTCCCACACATAGCAACGGTCACAATCCCTACATAAATGGACAAAACCCCCACGCAAATGGACAAAACTCCCACATGCAGAAATGGTCACAACTGCCACACAAATGGACAAAACCCCCATACAATCGGACAAACCTCCCACACTCTGAAATGATCCTGGTTGCATGTCTTACCCTTGTACTTTTTAATAACATTTTTTATTCCACTAAAACTGATGTTGCAGCTATTCTTCATGCACTGTTTTCTAATGACAGAAACACTAAAGTGGGCGTCATAAAGAGCGACAACAAAGACGTGCAATCACAATCATTTCAGAGTGTGGGGGATTTCCGATTGTGTGGGGGTTTGTCCATTTGTGTGGCAGTTGTGACAATTTCTGTATGTGGGAGTTTTGACCATTTGTGTGGGAGTTTTCTCCATTCATGTGGAGATTATGACCGTTGGTATGTGTGGGAGTTTTGTCCATTTCTGTGGGACTTATGACCGATTGTGTGGGCGTTTTGACATTTCTTGAGTGTGGGAGTTTTGGGTGTGGGGGTTTTGACCGTTCGTGCGTTTGTGACATTTGTCCATTTGTGTGGGAGTTATGACCGATCGTGTTGGCGTTTTGACATTTCTTGAGTGTGGGAGTTTTGGCTGTGGGGGTTTTGACCTAGACCCAATTTAATAGGGGATGATAAGAAAACAATAGCAAGAAATGCAGAGATCTTATTAAACGCTTGCAGGGACATGGATTTAGAAGTAAATGCTGAGAAAACTAAATATATAGAAGTGCGTTGGGACCGTAATATGGCAAATTGTGGATGCGTTAAAATATTAAATAATACTTTTGACAAACTGGATACTTTTAAATATTTAGGATTAATATTAACAGGCGAAAATCATATTCACAAAGAAATTAAATGTCAAATATAGTAGGGAATTCGTGCTACTATTCGGTTCAAAATCTCTTGTCTTCGCGAATTCTGTCGAGGAGTTGAAGGTTAAAATATATAAAATGATAATCATGCCTGTTGTTCTGTATGGTTGCGAAACATGTTCACTCACTCTGAGCAAAGAACATAGACTGAAAGTATTTGAGAACAAGATCCTGATACGAATATTCGGACCCAAGAGGAACGGGAATGAGGAATGGCGGAATCTTCATAACGAAAAATAAAATTAGTTATACGGTTTACCCAAGATTGTTAAGGTCGTCAAGTCTAGGAAGCTTAAGTGGGCAGATCATGTAGCTAGAATGGAAGAAATTAGAAACGCTTTGAAAGTCTTGAGAGGAAGACCAATCGGAAAACGACCATTAGGAAGGTTTAGGAGAGGATGGGAGGACAATATTAAGATGGATCTCGCAGAGATAGGAGTACAAAGTAGAAACTGGATCCAATTGGCTAAGGATAGGAGTCAGTGGAGAGCTTTTGTGAACGCGACATTGAACCTCCGGGTTCCATAGGCCATAGAGTTAGTTAGTTAGTTAAAGTGCTTACAAGCAGAAACTAATTCAACATTATTATCTATAAATTTTGTTGAACTACATGCAAAGAAAAACAAACTAATCCAATATAAAATTAGTTTTGATGAAACTCTTATGAGGCGCCAATTTGTTTGTCTTGCCTTGACTTCAACTCTTTGTAGATTATTTTTATTGGTTTCTGTTATTTTCTGTTTGGGAGCACTTCACTATTATTTTGATTTTCTGCTCTACGGCCCTATTATTGTTTTGTATTTCTTAGCGCTTTTGTAAAAGTTAATTAATATCGTTTTTTGTTTCAAAGAAAAAAATATTCTGTTCGGAAGTACATTTACCATTACTCATTTCCATACAAAATATTGTATGATGTTTGGTTGTGTTCATAAAATCAATTAATTAATAGGTTGAAGTATATCATAGTTTCAGTGTTAATTCTTCATTTTATACAAACCAGAGAATCACTGAAGGAAGAAAATAAAGAGTTAAAAAATGAACTATACTTTAGGGGTAAAAGTGGGTGACCATGTACTATGTAATATACACTATTGAGTTATTTATTCGAAGGTTAATTTGCGTTTTCTGAAAATTTAAACATAAATTGTTGCAAAGTAGGTCTACAAGTAAATTCAGTTTTAATACCATTTAATTCGTGTAGTTGTCTTTCAAATGTTCTTAACATTTTTAATAAACGAAATGAGGCAGCTTTATAGGACAAAGCCAGTAATAAGAAGGAATGAAAGTTATAGAACTTGAGAAAGTTTTTTATAACTTTTCTTCTCCATTTTTGTTTCAAGAGCTCAGATACTAATGCCAGAAATTCGTCAGAAATCAACCAATGGGAACAAACGGAAATAGTATATTAAAGCGGAAGGAAAGTATGTAAAGAGCTTGAGAGAACAGAAAAAGAAAGGAAGTGAAGTATCAAAATGGCCAAACATAAGTTTTCTTTTTTAACGAAAAAAACTCCAATGAGTGTTGTCTTGAAAGTTCTGAAATAAGAAGAAAAAGAAATAAAAGATGAAAAATAAAAATAAGGAGAGTAAGTTCGTTAAAAATTGAAAATAATAATCTTTGAATATTTCTCTTTTTCTTTTTACGGTTTCAGACGTATCCTATAAATTATACACTCCCACAGCTTGTCATAACTTTCTTCAAAGTTTCTTGTCATACAATTTTTTCACACTCCCTTGAGGATAACTCGTTTACTATCTACCTTCTTATTTTACAATTTTCATCAACTCTTTACCTCTTGATGTTGGGCTTTACAGCATAACGACATAGACGCAACTCACTCTGATACTCTGCAAGTCTTATCCTATTTATAAACCAAAAATATCTCTGTCTCTGAGTACGCTAATATGAAAATTTCTATACATGTAAGAGTTATGGACTAAATAAACATCTAGTCATAAATATTTAGATATTCTTAATCCCATTGTAAACGCAAGACAGTTTATTCTGTCTGTTATGCTAGTTCCTAATTGTCACAGTCAAGTTAATAGCTGTAAACTACGCCGCCAAGATATGTCGCTAGATGGCAGGTAATTGGCAGACAATCCAAAGCCTTGGAAGAAGCAACCAGTACAAAATCCGATATTCAAACGTAACTCTAACATTTAAAGTATAGGTTTAATTTAGAAACAACTAATCTGGTCTCTGAATATTAACATTGTGCATTTTAGCGACACATGTGTACACGACTCCAAAAGTGCATTACCACCTGCAATTCTCCCTTTCCTGCAATAGCAGGCAACCCAAAAAGCTCAGCGGTTGGGTTGGATGCGAATTCGAAAGGCGTTGGACCGAACTTCAATTTTGTTACAAGTATATCAGTGTGGCAAACTGCAAATAAGAGAATAAAATAAATTGTTAAGACTTGCCATTTTATTATCGTGATGGCAATGGATGATATAAAAGTTACAAAATCATCTTACCTAAGCAGTTCAAACAAGGTGAATGGTAAGAAACAGACATAAGAGGAAAGCATTTTTTCCTTTTTCCAAAAGAAAATCTCGTAAAAAAGAAAAAGATTATATAAAGTAAAGGTTTAATATAAGAGCCTAACAACCCCAAAACAAACATCCATACAACACAGAAAGAGAGAGAAACACAGAATAAGGAACACCAGTGGCTTAGCTGACTAGCGGGCCTCTCATACAAGATAAAGAGATGGGACCCTAGTTGTAAACCTAATTGTTATAAGAATATTATTATTATTATTACAATTAATAATAATAATAATAATAATGATAATAATAATTATTATTATTAAAACGTCTACTTTCCCAATCTCTGACCGTACCTAAGAGCATGTCTGCATATAGCGGTCATGTGTGTACCTTTTGTCAATGAGTGGCCCTAAAGGTCAAAAGGGATGCAAATCTCTGAGAGAGAGGAACAAAAAACTTTCTTATGATAAATTCTAGGAGAAAGTTCGAAGAATTGCTTTTGACGGGTGCTTTCTTGTTTTTCGGGGACAGAAAATTGTATCGGCTAAGGAATTACAGTATATAATATTGCAAATTTGCAAGTGCATTTATTTACAATGCAATTTGAGGTAATAAAGAAATTGAAGACTTCGGGGCAAACGACCTGCCAAGTCCAAAAAGTGAAAGTATAAAAGAGATAGCTTCACAAGGATTTCTCTTCATCCGATTTTCTTCAAACTTGGCACATATATACTAGACCGAAAATAAATGCACACATGATATTTTTTCTTTCAGAGAACAGGTTAAAGGAGGCATAGGGCCCTTTTCTAAAAAAAAAAGGTACCTTTGATTTAAAAGGACCAAATTAAAGAAACGAAACTCTGCCGATGCAAAGATGACTTCAAAGTACAAGATACGGGTTTTGAAGTTTTTCAGAGAGAAGTTTTGCAGAGGCAATGCTCCTTGGAAATGAGAAAGGACCCCGCACAATCTTTATGGAAATTGGATTTCGGTTGAATTGCTTGAAACCGTGTTATGTTGTAGATATGATGTTCCTGAGAAAAAGTCTCAATGAGCACAACCACAAATCGTTGGCCGTTTGGCCACCACAAGGCCACTTTCTTTAGAAAAGCCAAAGAGAACGACATTCGAGATTTTGGACAAAATGACTAAAACCGTGATGTTGTAGATATTGTAATTCCGAAAAAATCTTAATGCCCACAACCACCAATCACTGATATTTGGCCACTACAGGGCCACTTTTTTGAAAACAGCTAAACATAGTGATATTCTGGATTTCAATAAAAATCAGTGAAACTGTGATGTGTTGTAGATGTTGTGATCCTGAGAAAAAGTCTCAATAAGCACAACCACCAATCACTGACCGTTTGGTAACTACAGAGCCACATTTTTGCAAACAACAGAACTTAACGTTATTTTGGATTTCATAGCAATTGCTTGAAACGGTGATATGTTGTAGATATTGTGATTCTGAGAAAATGTCCTAATGGCCACAACCAATAATTACTGACCTTTCGGCCACTACAGGGCCACTTTCTTGAAAGTAACGGAACATGGTGATATTCTGGATTTAGGTAAAAATGACTGAAACTGTGATGTGTTGTAGATCTTGTGATTCCGAGAAAAGGTCTCAACGGGCACACCCACAAATCACTGACCGTTTGGCCACAACCAGGCCACTTTCTTGAAAGTAACCGAAGATGGTGATGTTCTGGATTTCGTAAAAATGACTGAAACTGCGATATGTTGTAGATCTCGTGATTCTGAGAAAAGGGCACAACCACTAATCACTGACCATTTGGCCACTACAGGGCCACTTTTTGGAAAGTAATAGAAAAAGTTGATGCTCTGGATTTCGGTAAAAATGAATGAAACTGGGATATGTTGTAGATATTGTGATACTGAGAAAATGTCCTAATAGGCACAACCAACGATTACTTACCGTTTGGCCACTACCGGGCCACTTTCTTGAAAGTAACGGAACATGATTCGGATTCATGAATCGAACGTGAACATGATTTCGATAGAAATGACGGAAACTGTGATATGTTGTAGATCTTGTGATTCGGAGAAAAGGTCTCCATGGGCACACAAACTAATCACTTTACGTTTGGCCATTACAGGCCAGTTTCTTGAAAGTAACCGAAAATGTTGATGACCTGAATTTCAGTTAAAATGACTGA
Organism: Thermobia domestica; assembly: GCF_964235325.1. NCBI lineage: Eukaryota > Metazoa > Arthropoda > Insecta > Zygentoma > Lepismatidae > Thermobia > Thermobia domestica. Next base: position 91,815,479 of record NC_137465.1, read on the forward strand.
AACTGTGATATGTTGTAGATCTTGTGATTCCGAGAAAAGGATTTAATAGGCACAACCACTAACCACTGACCGTTTGGCCACTACAGGGCCACTTTTTGGAAAGTAATGGAAAATGTTGATGTTCTGGATTTCGGTAAAAATTACTGAAACTGTGATATGTTGTAGATATTGTGATACTGAGAAAATGTCCTAATAGGCACAACCAACAATTACTTACCGTTTGGCCACTACCGGGCCACTTTCTTGAAAGTAACGGAACATAATTCGGATTCATGAATCGAACATGAACATGATTTCGATAGAAAAGACGGAAACTGTGATATGTTGTAGATCTTGTGATTCCGAGAAAAGGTCTCAATGGGCACACACACTAATCACTTTACGTTTGGCCATTACAGGCCACTTTCTTGAAAGTAACCGAAAATGTTGATGACCTGAATTTCAGTTAAAATGACTGAAACTGTGATATGTTGTAGATTGCTGATTCTGAGGGAAGGTCTTAATAGGCACAACCACTAATAACTGACCATTGGCCACAACCGGTTTATTGCCGCTTTCTTGAAAGAACCGAAAAAATTGATGGCCTGGATTTCGGTAAAAGTGACTGAAAGTGTGATATGTTGTAGATCTTGTGATTCTGAGAAAAAGTCTTAATGAGCACAGCCAATAATCACTGGCCGCTTGGACACTACGAGACCACTTTTTTGAAAGTGAGTTAAAATGGTGATGTTCTGGATTTCGGTAAAAATGACTGAAACTGTGATATGTTGTAGATATTGTTATTCTGTGAAAATGAACTAATGGGCACAACCAATAATTATTGACCGTTTGGCCACAACCATGCCACTTTCTTGAAAGTAACCGAAAGTGTTGATGTTCTGGATTTCGGTAAAAATGACTGAAACTGTGACATATTGTAGATATTGTGATTCTGAGAAAGGATTGATAGACACACTCACTAACCACTGACCGTTTGGCCACTACCTGGCCACTTTTTGGAAAGTAATCGAAAATGTTGATGTACTGGATTTCGGTAAAAATGACTGAAACTGTGATATGTTGTAGATATTGTGATTCGGAGAAAGGACTTAATGGGCATGACCACTAATCACTGACCGTTTGGCACTACCAGGCCAGTTTTTGAAAGTAACCGAAAATGGTGATGTTGTGGATTTCGGCAAAAATAACTGAAACTGTGATATGTTGTAGATATGGTCTTAATAGGCACATCCACTAATCAGTGACGGTTTGGTCACTACGAAACATCTTTTTTTTAAAAAAGCAGCCGAGTCGAAGATAGCGATTTTCTAGTGATTTGTTGTTGTACTCATTGAGAATTCTTCTCAGGAACACCATATCTACAACATACCACGGTTTCAAGCACTTCCACCTAAATCCAATTTCCGTCAGGTTTGTGCGGGTTCTTTGCCATTTCGAAGGGGCATTGACTCCCAAAAACGACAAAACCCATATTTTCTACTTTGAAATCATCTGTGCATCGGCAGGGTTTCGTTTCTTTAATGTGGTCCTTTTAATTAAGGGGACCCCATTTTGAAAAGGGGCCCTTTGCCCCCCCCTTACCTATTTTCCGAAAGAAACAAAAAATACCTGTCGATTTATTTTCGGTCTAGTATATATGCACCAAGTACGAAATAAATCGGATGAAGAGAAACATTTGTGAAGATATCTCCTTTACATTTTCAATTTTTAGAATTAACGGTTTGTGCACCAAAGTCTTCAATTGTCATTAGAAGTCATAATCGTTAAAATTAAGTTCTATTTCTTCATCCATTGCTAGTCTTATGGGCTCCCTGTACCTCGCCTCTCCGAAGATCGATATCAAGAATTCAAGATTATAATATATTGACGTCGATATATTTAAGATATCGAACGTTTATATGTGTTAATATCGATATCGACGATATCGTTATATCGACATATCGTACAGCCCTAGATTCGAGGAATTGTGCTTGAAATATACCAGAATCAAAAATCAAAATCTGATTATGTTCTTCCATTTCCGTACTCAAGGTTGAAGTGGAAGAGGATGAATCTGGAGAAGCATTTTAAGGCAAAAAATTTGTTAAAATAAAACTAGTTATACATCCCCCTTAATAGAAAGTTATTAATAGAAAACAATTACTGTAATTTACCTTCTACTTCTGTTTCTGATTGTCATCGCAAATCAGCGACAGTACAAGTAGTTTACATAGTTTAGCAATATACTCTATATTTTTTCAGAAGTAAGCAAACCGGAAGGTGAAACTCTTGTAATATTAAAGTGGAATGTTCTACAAAATATTCATAATTCATTGTCCTTATTTCTATCAGTACTTTGCACAAGCTCAGAGCTACAAGACTAATAGAACTAGAAATGAATAATTTCATTCCTTTTTTTCTCTCAGAATAAAAGACTTCTGCATTTTGCTGGGAATGTCATTCTTTTAAATATAAGCTCCCTATCACGGGATAATTGTGGCTACTGGGGTTTCAAGGTAATCGGTAACCCAAAAGTGTAAAGTTTGTCAACTCTCAAATCTCAACAGTTTGCTAAAAGAGATTTCACATTTCATGTTGTTATTTCTTCATTACAAAAACACTTCTGGTTGATTCTATTCATGGTGAATTATTGAACTTATACACACCAAAAAAAAGAAAAGAAAGTGTGACAGCAAACACCGTGCAGCTAGACCATCCAATATATCCCTTCTTATCCCATAATCGTGTCTGGTAGAAAGACCACCCCTCTCTCTTCTCGTTTCCTTTCTCCCGTATTAAAATCAACAATAACATGAGCTCAATTCTAATTTCAAAATATACATGTATTAGTATATTTGTATGTATTGTATGTATTTGTATTCTTTCAATAAAATGAAAGAATAAAAATGAAACGAAACGAGATTCATAATTAATGTAGGGAGATCTTAAACACTTCTCAATGAAAAATTGAAACGAATAGATATCTGTTAGAGGTACAGAAGTGAGACAGAGAGAGAAAAGGAGACAAGAAGAGAAAGAAAAGTGATCACAGATAAAAATATTCGAGGTGGTAAACGAACTTAACATTATAAAGTTCCGTTTCCAGAAGTCCATCAGTAATGTGGAAATAGCGTTTGTTGTTTTAATATTTTTTCAGAACTATTGGAATATATAGAGAATGCTTGACAGATTCATTAAGTCACTTTCAAAATGAATAGTATACTTGGTGGTCAAATTAAATACTCAATTTCCAGTGATGTTCCGAGACACATCTAGGATCATACCAAAAGTTTAACACGCACCCTTTCTTTCAGCGTGATTCGGTTACCAATTCGGTAGTGTTCATTAAACGTACTGATCCGAAATACATTATAATTAACCTAGCAGAACTGTTCCTTGGACAATCACCCTAGAGGATGCCAGTTCTAATCCTTAATAGAGGTGCAAAATGTACTTGATACCTTCTTCGCTTCACGGCCCACCAAGTTATACCGCAAAGGAATCCATTGCCTTCCAGAACGTTGACAGAATTTCGTCAATGCTGATGGGGACTATTTTAGATCTTCCACGTACACCCAGAAACTTCTAGTCTGAATTTTATTTACGGCCTTTAGCCATCTACGGCAACAGGCCCCTTGTTTCTAAAAACATTTGTTCTCTAGATTAAATTGTAGAATTAATTAATCTATACAGTAGGGATATACGGATATGTATCCAACGTGTGTGGTCCAGAAACAAACGATTGGAGATAAAGAGCCTTAGTATTCGAAATAATAGACTATTATCTAACTGTAACATAATTTTCATCCTTCTGTCATTAATATTCTTCTGAAGATATTAACACTTGAAACTGATAGATAGCTTTGGGTGAATGCTGTACCGTAGGAAGTCAAAAAAGAACAGAATAGCCTTTTTATGTATTTGTCACATATGTTACTTGCTTCTATTTAGAAACAACATAAATGTAGATACTACAGCAATTGTTTAAAGTAACATAGAATGATAGCTAAGAGGTGGTGGGAGAGACTGAGGATATGTAAGAGAATCCTTTGACGGCATGTAAAGAAACGGAAAGACAGGCAGATGTTAGGTATTTTGGGTAGTCCAGGTGGTTGGGGTGAAATGTGATGTCCTTTCTTGAGTAAAGGACCGCTCTTAAATTGGGTTGTGACTTGTTACCCAGTTGTTAACGACCTTGCCACCTAAAGGCGGAGGACGACTGACCCTTCTTACCTGAGTTTCAATGGAATAAAGAATGAATGAAATCTTTACGTAAGGTGAGGCTTCCTTTGTTGCTTTTGAAAGAACTCTTCAAACAAGATTTCTTTAAGATATCTCTGCATAAATTAGTTTAATTTTTTAAAAACTAGATTAATGAATTAATTATTTATGAATATTAATGAGCTGGTAATGAAAGGGTTAGAAAGAATGATTTTTCGTGTTTTTGTATATTTTAGAGGTATATTGGTGATATATATAGTATAGAGTAGTACATATTATACATAAATGTATGACATATTGTGGGAGGAAACGGCCGCAACTCTAAGAAACGTATTTCATGTATTGATATGTTATTTTTACTAGTTGATATGTGATTTTAGCATTGAATATCATATTTTGGATGCTGTAAGGGTATATAGGTGTACGAAAGGCAGATGAATGACAAATTACATGTATATATGAATATATGTAAATATGAATATATGAATAGTTTGTGAATGGGTGCATGTATGTATGTATATTGGTTCGGATATTTGGACAGGAATATATGTATCATATTGTAGACATATTATCTATCGTTTCCATGTAAGTGTTTTAAGCACGTGTTCTTGGGTTGCATAGCTTTAGGCGCTATGCCAGTGTGGATAGCTTGTACCTCTTGGTTTGTATTGTCTTAATATTGGTTTGTATTGTAGAGTTATATAATGTGACTTTTTATGCATGTAGCCTTATTTTGACGTAATGTAGGGTTGCATATTTTGTTTTGGTGATATGCTAGGTGAATTCAAACGCCTGAAGTGTTTGTATTTTATTAATATTGGATTGTATTACAGGGTTATATATTGTGACTCCTTATGTATATAAGTGTTTTACATTACCTTGAATGCACTGTTAGAATATATATTGTGATTTTTACCTATGTAGATGCTTGTTAGCTATGTCCTAGTGGTATTTTAAGCACAAATGCTATCACTGTAGTATAAGCCATTTAGTTATAGCTATCTTTTAACTAAAGTCTTTTAATGAAAATATTGGTACCTTTACTTACTTGTAAGATGCTTCAGCTTGTAGAAGACATTATAACGTAAACATGGTTTAAAATGAGTGAATGAAAGAGTGAAGGTTGGAAAAAATTGTTTAGCTATGATTTAAAACGCCGAAAAGCGAATAGGGGATAACAAAGAAACAAGGTTGTGTACCATTGCAAACGACTATGGAAGCTAAGAGAGAGAGCGAGAGAGAGAGAGAGGAAAAGTTTTGGTTTGCCTGCAGGTGAGACTAGGACCGGAGAGAAGGGCGGGGGGAAATTTGTGTTGCTACTTTGAATGAAAGCGAGAGAGAGAGAGAGAGAGAGAGAGAGAGAGAGAGAGAGAGAGGTGTGAAGAGAGAATGTATTTTTTATTGGTGTGTGTGATAACCCCCGCAAGGATGCGTAACTTCATTGGTGTTTGTTTGTGTGTGTTTGTTTCTGTGTGTGTGTGTGTGAGAGAGAGAGAGAGAAAGTTAGCGAAGTTTATTCAATGGCTAGTGTTTTTTTACGCTTTGGGCCGACTTGAATGGTCGGTAAAAAGTGGATGGATAAACGCCTTTATGACATTCCAATGGATTGAAGTAGAACAGTAGAGGGAAGAAAACTTGTTTTGCAGGCTATGTATTCCACGAGTTTTCGTAAACTGAGAATGAAGTTTAAGATATATATATTTTAAGAACGAAAAGCAAATGATTCAGTATAATAATTATTAACGAGAAGGAATCATTTGTTTGTTGAGAACAGTGGCGTATGCAGAATATGATTATGTGGGCGGCTTATTGAGAGTAAATTAAGATTGAAGTATATGTAAACGCTTTTGAGTGATTATTGTTTTTTAGCTATTTAGCGTTACTTTAAAGATATTGTTGCCATTCGAAAGGGGAAAAATTAGGTTTTTTGTATGATATATGCCTATGTAATGCTACATTACAAGGCTATAGGTACTACTGCAAAGCACATGGAGATTATACAAATTTAAAAACATTGTTACTTACCTAACACAGATTGTTCTCTTGCACGTTTGAAGCACGTACAAGAACTGTATACGAAGAAATAAAATATGGCGGGGAAAAAGTAAAAAATGATTAGCCAACACGGGAAGCGACGAAATACTTTTGTCGGTAAACGTACGAGGCAATGCCGTTTGTAGGAATAACACTATGCCCGTAACTTTTGAAGTTAAACGCACAAAATCCTGTATAGTACTGACATTGGTTGCTATATAGATGACGCTGATGGAAAAACTAAGATTTTTCCGTATAATGACTTTAAACGATCATAACCCCAAACTAATTACCGTAGAACAAAATGGACTACAAAAATAGATTTGTCAGGTGAAAAGCTATATAGAATGGCACCTCGCACAATAAACTTGAACATCTTTTTCGGGGGGTGTTAGGGGCGGCTCGAAATATAAGTTTTGGGACACTACATTTTTGGCTTTTTACGTCAAACTATTGGTCGTAGAAAGAAAAGAAAGATATTTTCTTGAAGCATACGACCTAAGGAATACTAATATACAAGTTAGAACAATATAACTTTAAAATAAAAATATGATGCTCATAACTCCTAAACTATTCATGTTAGGAGAAAGTGGACTACAGAAATCGATTTACCAGCTCATAGAAAGACACCTCACATGACAAACTTGATCAATTTTTTTCGGAGTGTGTTAGGGACGGTTCGGAAAATAAGTTTTGAGACACTACATTTTTGACTTTTTTACGGCAAATTATTAATCATAGAAACAAAAGAAAGAAATTTTCTTGAAGCTTACGACCTAAGGAATACTACTGTACAAGCTAGAATATTGTTACTTGAAAATAAAAATATGATGATCATAACTCCTAAACTAATCCTCGTAGATAAAAATGGACTACAAAAATCGATTTATCAGGTCAGAAGCTATATAGAAAGACACCTCACATGACAAGCTTGAACAATTTTTTTGAGTGGTGTTAGGGGCGGTGCGGAAAATAAGTTTTGTGACATTACATTTTTTTGGTTTTTTACGGCAAAGTATTAGTCGTAGAAACAAAAGAAAAGTATTTTCTTGAAGCTTACAACCTAGCGAATACTAGTATACAAGTTAGAACATTGTAACTTTAAAATAAAAATTTGATGATTTTAAATGGTCATAACTCCTAAACTGTTTATCGTAGCACAAAATGAACCACAGAATGGCTTTGACAGGTTAAAAACTATATAGAAAGACACTTTACATGATAAAATTGGACAATTTTTTTCGGGGGTAACATGGGCGCCGCCAAAAATTTTATATTGGGGTTGTCACAATGTATTTTTGGTTTTTAAGGCAAACTATTGGTCGTAGAAACAAAAGAAAGATATTTTTTGTAACTTACGACCTAACGAATACTATTGCATGTTAGAACAATGTAACTTTAAAATAAAAATTTAATGATCATAACTCCTAAACTATTTATGTTAGGAGAAAATGGACAGTTATAAAGAATAATAGAAGTATACAATACGTTGTAGGATGAATTTTTAAATAAAAGAACAGAATAATAAAAGAGAAACCTTGCAGCTGTATGCTTTAAAGAATAATAATAAAAGATAAACATTGGAAACTTGTTGAACAATGGTAGATTGTTATAAAGAGATAATAGAACTAAACAATACATTGTGGAAAGAATTTTTAAATAAAAGAAGAGAATAATAAAGAGAAACCTCAAAGGTGTATGCTTAAGAAAATAATAATTTTGGTGCCGAACAATGGTAGACTGTTATAAAGAAGAATAGAAGTATACAATACGTTGTAGGAAGAATTTCTAACTAAAAGAAGAGAATAATAAAAGAGAAACCTTGCAACTGTATGCTTTAAAGAACAATATTAAAAAAGAAACATTGGAAACTTGTTGAAAAATGGTAGATTGTTATAAAGAATAATGGAAGTATTCAATACATTGTAGGAAAAATTTTAAATAAAGGATACAGATTAATAAAAGAGAAACCTTGCAGCTGTATGCTTTAAAAATAATAAAAGAGAAACCTTGGAAACTTGTTGAAGTATACTACATTGTTATAAAGAAAAAGAAAAGAATAATAGCTTATGTTGATGTCGTGGGAAGTTGCATTGCACAATAGATGAAATGTTTATGAAAAGATTTTTAAGCAGGTGATAGTTGCCGGAAACGCGGTCGCGGCGCGGGAAGGCGCGGGGCGCGAATGGCCGTGCGCGAACGGTAAAAGAAATGTGGGCGCGGACGGAAAATAAACTTGAAAATGAAGTAAAAGACAAGATGATTTAGAATTTTAAAAGAAGACAATAGTATTTACCTTGAACGTATTTACCTTGAAATTCATGAATTAGATATTGTGAACTGTAAGAGCAACCGATTTAAAGTAAGTGACTTGTGCATAAAATAACTTTTTGAAAATTATAAACTGAATTAACCACTACTTTGTTGTGCTTGTTCATCAAGAATACCCGATGAGAGCCTTCATTTATATTTATTATTATATAATAATCGATTAAAACGTGCTGTGTGGGAATTTGTAATTAAGAAAAAAAACTCGTGACATAGTGTTTGAATTGTACTTGAAGAAACATTGTTTAGACGATAATTATAGAGGAAACAAAACGCTTTTAAATAGATTTAAATTATCATATGAATCACTTACATTTTTAGATTCTTATATTGTCGACTTAGTGGAACTGTTTTTAAAAAAAGACAAAAATGCCTACAGGAAACAGACCGTGTGTGTATAATTGTAGTTCTCTTTTTTGTTACCCAACAGTGCGTGTTGGATTGTATTTCAAGATGGAAGCCAGAATATAAACTTTTATGTGTCGGTTGTTTTGAAAATTCCCGTATTGTAGATGAACATGAATGTATGACTGTGTACTATGAAATGTTGTTCTTTAATGCATGGCGTGTTATGATACGAGGGGATACTTTTGATGAACTGTATGAAATTTTTTCATCATATCACGATATTGAAATAGATGATTGGAGTTTTATTTATGCATTATATAATATTTTATTAAACAAAAATTATGTGGATTTAATCACAGAGCTTTACTTAGAAAAAGATTTTATTTATAATTTTTAATTTGTTTCATGTGTTAGTGAAATAAGTAAACTAAGTGAAAGTTATACAATGTAAATACAATAAATTTTGTTTTGTAAAATACTTATTATAATTTGAAACAGAAAAAAATTTAGTATGATAAAATTGTTTACATGTACCTGAATTTAAAATTAAAATAGAATATAACTTTACGTATTTATTTATATTATATACTTTCCAACACTTTTATTTATATGTAATCAGTTTTAAATTAAATGAAAAATAAAAAAAAAATATTATTTCTATAAAAGTATTTTTGTTATTTTTAATTGTTTTTTAAAAAATACATAATTTGGAATTTGTATACACAAATAGTTTGTAATGTTGAGTGCAAACGTAGTTAGTTGTAATTTTGCACACATTGGAATTTAGTTTGTAATGTTATATCTACGTGTTTTCATTTTGTAATCTTGCATAAAATCGAATTACATAATTATTTTAATATAATTTTAATACATTAAGTAAACTATAAAAAAGAAATAACATATGTAAAGAAGAGAAAATATATAAGAAAGAATAAAATAATCATGTTTGAATTACATATACATAAAAAACTTTTGAAAGGAAATTAGAAAAGAATTAATGTTTATTTTATTTTAAACGCGTTTCCGGCTTCTAGCTTGTATGTCCGCGTTTCCGGCAACTAGCACCTGCTTAAAAATCTTTTCATAAACATTTCATCTATTGTGCAATGCAACTTCCCACGACATCAACATAAGCTATTATTCTTTTCTTTTTCTTTATAACAATGTAGTATATTTCAACAAGTTTCCAAGGTTTCTCTTTTATTTTAAAAAAAAAGCTGCAAGGTTTCTCTTTTATTAATCTGTTTCTTTTATTTAATATTTTTCCTACAATGTATTGTATACTTCTATTATTCTTTATAACAATCTACCATTGTTTAACAAGTTTCCAATGCTTCTCTTTTATTATTGTTCTTTACAGCATACAGTTGCAAGGTTTCTCTTTTATTATTCTCTTCTTTTAGTTAGAAATTCTTCCTACAACGTATTGTATACTTCTATTATTCTTTATAACAGTCTACCATTGTTCGGCACCTAAATTATTATTCTTTTTTAAGCACACACCTGCGAGGTTTCTCTTTTTATTATTTTCTTCTTTTATTTAAAAATTCTTTCTGCAATGTATTGTTTAGTTCTATTATATCTTTATATCAATCTACCATTGATCAACAAGTTTCCAACGTTTCTCTTTTATTATTATTCTTTAAAGCATACAGCTGCTAGGTTTCTCTTTTATTATTCTCTTCTTTTATTTAAAAATTCTTCCTACAACGTATTGTATACTTCTATTATTCTTTATAACAGTCTACCATTGTTCGGCACCTAAATTATATTTTTAAGCATACACTTGCGAGGTTTCTCTCTTTGTTATCCTCTTCTTTTATTTAAAAATTCTTTCTACAATGTATTGTTTAGTTCTATTATTTCTTTATAAAAATCTACCATTGTTGAACAAGTTTTCAATGTTTCTTTTTTATTATTATTCTTTAAATCATACAACTGCAAGATTTCCTTTTTATTACTCTCTTCTTTTATTTAAAAATTCTTTCTACAATGTAGTGTTTAGTTCTATTATTATTTCTTTATAACAATCTACCATTGTTCGGCAAGTTTGCAATGTTTCTCTTTTATTATTATTCTTTAAAGCATACAGCTGCAAGGTTTCTCTTTTGTGATTCTCTTTTATTTAAAAATTCTTTCTACAACGTATTGCATAGTTTATAACTGTCCATTTTCTCCTAACATAAATAGTTTAGGAGTTATTATCGTTAAATTTTTAATTGAAAGTTACAATTTTCTAGCTTGTATATTAGTATTCTTTAGGTCGTAAGCTTCAAGAAAGTATCTTTCCTTTCTTCCTACGACCAATAATTTGACATAAAAAGCCAAAAATGCAGTGTCCCAAAACTTATATTTCGAGCCGCCCCTAACACACTAGGAAAAAGATGTTCAAGTTTATTGTGTGAGGTGTCATTGTATATAGCTTTTCACCTGACAAATCGATTTTTGTAGTCCATTCATTTCTACGATAATTAGTTTAGGAGTTATGATCATTTAAGGTCATTATACGGAAAAATCTTACTTTTTTCCATCAGCGTTACCTATATAGCAACCAATGTCAGTACTATACAGGATTTTGTGCGTTTAAATTCAAAAGTTGCGGGCATAGTGTTATTCCTACAAACGGCAATGCCTCATACGTTTACCGACAAAAATATTTCATCGCTTCCCGTGTTGGCTAATCATTTTTTATTTTTTTCCCCGCCATATTTTATTTCTTTGTATACAGTTCCCATACGTGCTTCAAACATGCAAGAGGACAATCTGTGTTAAGTAAGTAACAATGTTTTTAAATTTGTATAATCTCCATGTGCTTTGCAGTAGTACCTATAGCCGTGTAATGTAGCATTACATAGGCATATATCATACTCAAAACCTAATTTTTCCCCTTTGGAATGGAAAAAATATCTTTAAAGTAACGCTAAATAGCTAAAAAACAATAATCTCTCAAAAGCATTTACATATACTTCAATCTTAATTTACTCTCAATAAGCCGCCCACATAATCATATTCTGCATACGCCACTGTTCTCAACAAACAAATGATTCCTTCTCGTTAATAATAATTATACTGAATCATTTGCTTTTCGTTTTTAAAATATATATATCTTAAACTTCATTCTCAGTTTACGAAAACTCGTGGAATACATAGCCTGCAAAACAAGTTTTCTTCCCTCTACTGTTCTACTTCAATCCATTGGAATGTCATAAAGGCGTGTATCCATCCACTTTTTACCGACCATTCAAGTCGGCTCAAAGCGTAAATAACAACCCTAGCCATTGAATAAACTTCGCTAACTTTCCCTCTCTCTCGCTCACACACACACAAACAAACACACACCAATGCAGTTAGGCATCCTTGCGAGCGTTATCACACACACCAATACAAAAAATACATTCTCTCTTCACCTCTCTCTCTCTCTCTCTTTCCTTCAAAGTAGCAACATTAATTTCCCCCCCGCCCTTCTCTCCGTTCCTAGTCTCACCTGCAGGCAAACCAAAACATTTTTTCCTCTCTCTCTCTCTCGCTCTCTCTCTTAGCTTCCATAGTCGTTTGCAATGGTACACAACCTTGTTTCTTTGTATCGCCTATTCGCTTTTCGGCGTGTCAAATTGTAGCTAAACCGTTTTTCCAACCCTCATGGCTTCCATTCACTCATTTTAAACCACGTTGACGTTATAATGTCCTCTACAAGCTGAAGCATCTTAGATGTAAGTAAAGGTACCAATATTTTCATTAAAAGACTTTAGTTAAAAGATATCTATAACTAAATGGCTTATACTACAGTGATAGCATTTGTGCTTAAAATATCACTAGGACATAGCTAACAAGCATCTACATAGGTAAAAATCACAATATATATTCCAACAGTGCATTCAAGGTAATGTAAAAAACTTATATACATAAGGAGTCACAATATATAACCCTATAATACAATCCAATATTAATACAATACAAACACTTCAGGCGTTTGAATTCACCTAGCATATCACCAAAACAAAATATGCAACCCTACATTACGTCAAAATAAGGCTACATACATAAAAAGTCACATTATATAACTCTACAATACAAACCAATATTAAGACAATACAAACCAAGAGGTACAAGCTATCCATACTAGCATAGCGCCTAAAGCTATGCAACCCAACAACACGTGCTTAAAACACTTACATGGAAACGAAAGATAATATGTCTACAATATGATACATATATTCCTGTCCAAATATCCGAATCAATATACATACATACATGCACCCATTCACAAACTATTCATATTTACATATATTCATATATACATGTAATTTGTCATTCATCTGCCTTTTGTACTCCTATATACCCTTACAGCATCCAAAAGATGATATTCTATGCTGAAATCACATATCAACTAGTAAAAATACCATATCAGTACATAAAATACGTTTCTTAGAGTTGCGGCCGTTTCCTCCCACAATATCTCATACATTTATGTATAATATATACTACTCTATACTATATGTATCCCCAATATACTTCTAAAATATACAAAAACAAGAAAAATCATTCTTTCTAACTCTTTCATTACCAGCTCATTAATATTCATAAATAATTAATTCATTAATCTAGTTTTTAAAAAATTAAACTAATTTTTGCTGAAATATCTTAAAGAAGTCTTGTTTGAAGACTTCTTCCAAAAGCAACAAAGGAAGCCTCACCTTACGTAAAGATTTCATTCATTCTTTATTCCATTGAAACTCAGGTAAGAAGGGTCAGTCGTCCTCTGCCTTTAGGTGGCAAGGACGTTAACAACTGGGTAACAAGTCACAACCCAATTTAAGAGCGGTCCTTTACTCAAGAAAGAACATCACATTTCACCCCAATCACATGGACCACCCAAAATACCTAACATCTGCCTGTCTTTCCGTTTCTTTACATGCCGTCAAAGGATTCTCTTACATATCGTCAGTCTCTCCCACCACCTCTTAGCTATCATTCTATGTTACTTTAAACAATTGCTGTATTATCTACATTTATGTTGTTTCTAAATAGAAGCAAGTAACATATGTGACAAATACATAAAAAGGCTATTCTGCTCTTTTTGACTTCCTACGGTACAGCATTCACCCAAAGCTATCTATCAGTTTCAAGTGTTAATATCTTCAGAAGAATATTAATGACAGAAGGATGAAAATTATGTTACAGTTAGATAATAGTCTATTATTTCGAATACTAAGGCTCTTTATCTCCAATTCTTTGTTTCTGGATCACACACGTTGGATACATATCCCTATATCCCTACTCTATACTCTTAGGAGCTTACTGGTGCAACAATACACACAGAGACACACACGCACACACACACACACACACACATTCGGATATATATCGGATTGATTGAGGATTAAAAGAGTTATTTCGAAATTTTTAGAAACGGGTTTCAAGGAGGTCGTTGCTACAGTAATGACATTTCGTAGCGTTGTTACATAACACACGCAATATAAATAAAACTTCAAAACCGAAAGTTACAAGTTCTGCCGTGTGTAAGTCGGTAAGATGTCTGCTTGTTGAGTGGAGCAACCCGGGTTCAAATTTTTTTTCTGGTTCACTTTGATTTTTTAAAAATACATTTCTCTATATTTGTAATTGTTATTAATAATTGCTTTATTGTATTTTTTGTAGATTAACTTAAATTAGTGGAGGTCAAGTAAAGTCAGGAAGGTTCAGATAAATATATGGCTGCTTTTTCCGTGTGTGCAGTCCAGAGATTGAGTGAGTCAGTAGGTCAATTGGATTAAGATTTTTAAGTGGGTTGTGGGTCAACAGGATATGACTCACTGCGACACAAACCCATCGTGACCCACTCTGACCCAACAATCCATTCTGACCCACGCTGACTCACCGAACCAATCTGACTCTCCAACCCATTCTGCTCAGTGCATTGTAGACAGCTTCTTCTGAGCACTGGTGAATTTGCCTACGTTTTACTTTCAAGGCCTCCTTTTTTCTTTTTTCATTTGTTTCTATTGAAGAAAGAACTTCAGGCACTCTTGCAGAACTTCAGGACATTGATCATATTTGCAATTGTAATAATAGCAATAGGACTTACTTCTTGACTTTTCAGACACAGCCTAAGAGTTTTTAGAGGAGCTAACTACTGGATTTTTTTTGAATCACCTATAATGTATGAATTATTATATAAAAATTGAATATAACTATGTATGTGTGATAATCATGATCAAATTGCAAAGTCAACTGAAATAACATTTGGCATATACATAGTTAGGCCCTAATCTCACTATCATTTTTTAAAACTCCCATTTGTTGGGGGAGGCATTTTCTATATATAGTATTGATTTCTAAAAATAATCGAAAACGATCGATATTAGTTGACTGCCAATTATTCATATTAGGCAGTTCTTCATATGAACCACCTTGACTGCCATGATATAAATTTAACTTCAACTGCTTCTTCAATGTTCTTCTTCTTTTTAGTTTTTAGTTTCTATGGCTAGAGTCGAGAGTGAAAAAAATATGCTGTTCAGAAGATGCTGTTTACAATGCAGAGAGCAGAGTGGGTCATGGTGGGTGATGGGTCGCAGTGGGTCACGGTGGGTGGTGGGTTACAGTGGGCCACATGCTGTTGACCCACGTCCACTCAGAAAACTCGACCCACTTGACCCACCGACCCACTGACCCACTCCAACTCTGGTTAACGCTTCGGCGTCTGGAGTAAACAAGTTCTGCCAGGGGAACTTTTTTCTTTCAAAATATATATTTATATGTTCGTATTTATTATTATTATTAATAAATACTTTATTGCATTTTTTCCTACATTATCTTAGATTAGTGGCCGCGGTTTAGGATAGATTATGTAAAGTCAAATACGGTTATGTATGTTTACACTTTCGTTTCTTTCTTTCAAAATACATTCCTATCTGTTCACGTAGTCCAAAAACAGGCATACACCTCTGTATTGATCAACTATAACATTCTAGTTTATGAGTTTATTTGCTTCGGCTCTTCTGAGCTTAAGATGTAAGTAAAAACATATTAAGAACAAATAATAAAGAAACTAAGTCTACCTGATGGAAAAAAATAAGAAATTATACAAAATTCAATGAGCTGATCAGTACGGTACTGCATACGTAATTTTGGGCCACCCTGTATATTATTAATAATTTATTTCTTGCATTTAATAATAACTAGCTGAAAATAACCACTTTTCGCCTGGGTCAGATAAAATATCTATGTAAACAAACTGAACAACGAAACGAAAATATATCAGTAATTTTCTACTACTTTCTCATATCGCGGGAAACGCCCCTTGAGACCCCCTGGTTCGAAATTAAAAAAAAAACGCCTCTGGCTCGCAAGCGATGATAGGTGTTTTTAGAATTCAACGCCTCTGGAAGAATCACCATTCATCTCAGCGACCGTGAAAACTAAGGATTTGACACTAATATAGGTCATTTTGGATTATTTTTACGTGTTTCGGTACATCCCCTCCCCCCCGGTGACCCCGGCCCGCACGTGATGGTAGCTGATTTTGAAAGTCATCGCTAATGGAAGTGTCACCATTGATCTCAGTGACGGTGAAAACTATGAATTCGACACAAATATCGGCCATTTTCTAATATTATTACATGTCTCGGTAAACGTCCCCCTCCCCTGAGACCCCTGGTTCGAATTAAAAAGAAATAAAAATCGCTTGGTCCTGGTCTGGGGCCTGGACAGAAGTTTCAGTTATTAAAATTTAGTAACTTTTTGTCAACTCGTCTGATTCCCAGGCCGCACACAGACAGTCACACAAGCAAACTCGAACAGATAGAACAAACAGCGTTTTTTCGCATAGAATGTTGTTGCTTCCACCCAGCCTAAGTGCCGAAGGGCTTTTTTTTTTTACGTAAACACGTCTATTGAATCTGCCTCTTCTATCGAAGTAGTGGGTCGCGTGTAGTTCTAGTATTAGCTCTTTTGTTGTTATTGACCTTGAAGAACTAACAAATGGTTTCTCATGATGTCGCAAGTCGCTTTGTTCCGTGAAGTTGATATACAGTAGAAATGACCTATGCATTACTCACCCGTTGTGAAATAGAAAGATTATGTTGATTTTATCTGAACACCCACAAATCTGTTATAGCAAGAGGCCTTTCCACAACTACTCCCAATCTAGATTAAATTTTACGGCTAACTTTTTGAATCATACACAAGAGTATCATTGATATGTTAGTGTTAATAATATTTATGGAACCAAAGACAGGTTTTAAACTTCCAAACTGTGCTGTTCATAAAAGTTTGAAATCTTATAGAGTGGTTTCATCCATGTGTCTGTTGACAGATACCAGAGCAAAACAGAAAGTGATATAGAGAAATGGTTTTCTGCTATTGATTCTTCATCCAATGAATAGAATAGGTTCCATCTCATCCGTCAGCTCTATATTGAACCCAGAAATGGTTCAAATTAGCAATTTATGGTTCTAACATTTAACCCATAGGTGAAAACGGTAATATACATGAAAACTTTTTTTTTGTAAACGATTGCGCGTGTATAGGCAACATATCATGGTCATTCACAATCTCTACTAAAATTGAAATTGGGTTAAATTTATTATTACTTCCGGTTTCAACAACAGTTTCAACTTTTATCGTCATAGCATAAAACGGTAACATAGCGAGAACTGACTTTTGAAAACGAGTTACCCTCTAGAGACAATATCATGGGTACACAAAATATTCTACCGAAATTATAAATGATTGAAATTTACTATTACTTCCGGTTTCAATTTCCAATTTCCGCCTAATAGAAATAGTAAATTCTTCAAGATGTGGTGTTTTGCAATTAATTCAGCATCCAAAGAATATATTTTATTTCCTCTGTTAACCTTCTACTCAAACCGGAATTGCTTCAAATTAGTCATTTCCAATTTCAACGTTTGTCGATATATAAAGAAAATGATAACGAATAGTGAGAAGAAGTTTCTGCAAACGATTTAGAGTCTAAAGACAAATATCTACAATAATAAATTCGACTGTAGTTAGAATTTATTATAACTTCTGGTTTCAATAACAGTTTCAACGTTTATCGCTATAGAATGAAAACGGCAGCAGATAGCTAGAAACAGTTTTAAGCAAACGATTCAGCCTCTCAACAAACATAATGTTACTATCCATATAACTCCACTAAAACTGGAAATTGGTTAAATTTACTAGTACTTCCTGTTCCAATACTGATTTCCGTAGAGCAAAAATGGTAAAAGATATTAAAAAGTGGCTTTTTTGCAATCGATTCATCGTCTCAAGAATAGCCTCTTCCATCTCCGTGGCAGCTTTGATCAAAGCAGAATTTGTTAAAATTAGCCATATTCTGTTTGAACGTTCCTCGCCATAGAGCGAAAACAGTAACAGATAGTTAGAACATTTTTGTCCAAACAATGGTCTCTAGGCAACATACCATAATTATTGTCAACACCCTACCGGAACAGGAAGTGGTTCAAATTAACTATTACTTCCTATTTCAATTCTTTTTTCCATAGATCAAAACAATAGGAGATATCAGGATACGGCTTTTTTTTACGATTAACAGGATGTGGTTCAAATTAACTATCATTTCCTATTTCAATTCTTGTTTCCAGGAATCAAAACAATAGGAGATATCAGGATACGGCTTTTCAAAATCAACTCAGGGTCTTACGGAAATGTTCCTCCAAGAATTCAGCATCCCAAGAATATTTTCCATCAATCCCTATTCAAACCAGAAGTAGCTTAAGTTAGCCAAGTTCGGTTTCAACATGTATTGCTACAAGTTTCTAATCTATGACTAAGAGTGTCAACTTGTTGCATATATTAGACGAGTTACCAGCACCAATACCAAAATAAAAGAAGTGAGTATCGTTTCACAGTGTGAAACGAATATTTCCAAACTATTTGAATTCAATAGTCAAACTTGAAGTACTGTTATCATCTGTCACAAAAGAAAATGCATGTTTTTCGCGGGATAGTATCTTTCTATCACCTCTCGATTTAATTAAATGTTTTAAAGGACCAATCCCTAACCATGAATTGATAAATGTATTACCTCTCGTTTTGCAGCTCAGACAAGATACGATAGAAATATCGTAAACCTTAATAGAAAGAAAAAAGAGCTGTTTTTTTTTTTTACAAGCGAATATTAGCAGTTTATATTTACAGAGTAGGGAGTTTCTACTATGTTATTCCGTAGTTCATTGGATCCGTACAGAACTACCACCCAGATGCTATGTGAGCTTTGTGGTGGACAAATACCGAGTGCGTGGGAGTTTCCGGGGTGGTCCCACTTTCTTCCACTGTTTTCATTCCACCAATTCATCCCATCATCATCCATATGGCCTGAGCCGTAGTTACCTCAAGAACGTATGACAAAGTCAAGTACTTGACCTACTAAGTAGAATTTGGTACGCTACCTTTAGACCACGGAGGCCAAAACCGTGAACTGGCGTGCTCATAAGATCAGTGCAGTTTGTAGTTATGTTCAATTAGCAAACGAAATACCAAATGATGTTACATGTTCCTGTATTCTTCATATCATAGTATGATACTACAAATATAACAAAATATTATGATGAAATAAATCACCAAGACGCCAGGGTCGATTAGGTGTTCCTGGAACGGTGGCTCAGTGACTGAGCGTTCACCTCTGGTGCATGGGGTCCCTGGTTCGATCCCAGGTCTCGCCAAATTAAATTTGTGGTGGACAAACACCGTGGGGGGGTTCTCGACGTTCTCCCGTTTCCTCCCAATTTATTAATTCCACCATTTCATTTATTTCTCATCATCACCGTCTCCTTTAGCCTAGCCGACATAACTGTGGGACGTAAAACTCAAAGATTTCATTTGCATTGTTTTGTTTTCGTATTGCTAGTAATAGCAGTAGTGGTATCCGCTGTCGTATTAGTACAGTAATAAGTAGTAGCAGTAGTGGTAATAGTAACAGTAATAGCAGTGGCAGCAATAGTGGAATTAGCACTAGCATTCGTAATCGTAATAGTAATAATAGTATTAGCAGTAGTAGTTGTAGTATTAGTATCACATACGGTGTAGAAGTTTTACATATCTTCTCTGTTACTCGTAATGCATTAATGAGTGTAGTATAAGACTTTTACGTCCACAAGCTGTATTATTGTATAATAAACATGGCTGGACAGAGCAAGCACAAATAACAAATAGACAGACAGTATAGGAATATAGAAAACAAACCTTGGGTAACTTTTCACACGATTTTCCCATTTGAGAAGGACAAACAGACATTGCAATATTATGACGACACATTTCTCATTTTCCATTGCATATTGAAGGACTGACTTGACTTATCAACTTGGTTGTTCTCAGGCCGGTTACGACCGGCTCGTTTGTGCCCGGCCCATTCTCTGCCCGGCTTGAGATTCGGGTCGAGCCGGACACAGAATACAGATCCATCCGGGCCGTCTTCGGGCCTGGCTTTGCAGGGCTCTGGTCTACAGACACACGGATAAAACCGTTCTATAAGACTTCCAGCATTTATGCACAGCATAGGTTTGAAGGTCATTTCTATATTAACTTCACGAATTAAAGGCAACTTGTATTCCTCGAAAGGCATTTGTTGGCCCTTCAGGGTCAATGGAACAATAAAAAAACTAATACTAGGAGTATTTTAACACGCCCCTCACTACAACGATAAAACAGAATGCTGCCTCCGGCTGGTAATAAAAGGCTTAACTAGCTGGAACTCGCTAGTACAGTAGCAACCTTCTATGCCAAACAACGTTGTGCTGTGTAAGAAATGCTAGGGGTTGTTCTGTCCATGTGCGCCGCCTCCTTGATGTTCCCTGGTTCCAGCACACACAAAAAAAATCTTGTCAGGGCGCTGCAGGCAAGATTTTTAGTTTCAAAACATAATAAACATAATAAAATAAATATTTCTCGCTTGACACTATCAAAAAATAAACAATTAAAACATAGAGATGAGAGTTAGAATGTCTAACATCTAAAACATAATTGTTTGTTTCAAATGTGTTTGTGCAAAGGCAACCAAGGAACACCCTAAGTTAGTCACTTTATATTTTATGTCCACAACAAAATCCTTGCAAGTTCTTTTTGCAATACCATTAAAATCATTTTCTTTTATGATGATGTTTTTATTTTAATTCGTAGGAATGTAGTATTTTCTTTTAGTAACGTGTTGATAATATCACTGCCTCTTGCAGTCATTGTGCATCATG
Source organism: Thermobia domestica (assembly GCF_964235325.1). NCBI lineage: Eukaryota > Metazoa > Arthropoda > Insecta > Zygentoma > Lepismatidae > Thermobia > Thermobia domestica. Next base: position 91,836,601 of record NC_137465.1, read on the forward strand.
TAAGTTGTTGAAAATATACACTAAATACCACGATTATATATTTTGGCAATATGCATTACAGTAATTAAACTTGAACTCGGGTTTAAGCCTGTTTCTTTACGTTGAAGTCAGCCGTGTTACTGACTAAGCTAGGACAGTCCCAACTTACCCTTATATTACCGGTATATTTTACTTTATCACAGCACAGCCCTTTATGACAGTGTTCATAAAACATTTTAATTAAAAAGAAATCAATCAAAAAAAATCGAGACTCCCCTGAAAACATATAACACGTCCCGCCATTCATACGCACCCACATACATTTTGGAAAGTCGACGCCGTTGGTTCTATCTGTTGTGTTTGAAATCAGTGTTTCTTTCAGAAACTGTTCCGGGGGGCGGCACACTTCGTATTACGGGGGCACTATTGATAACTTTCTATTTTTTTATTATATGATAGACGTATTTTTTCGGTCTCTTCCGGGGGGCACTCTCAGAGCTCCAGGCGGGCAGTACCCCCTAAAAACACTTCTCGAAGAAACACTGTTTGAAATAACACCTAATATAATATAAATAAAATAAAAAGTTTGTTTGTGTGTCCGTCTGTATGTATGTATGTATCTGTGTGCTGCCTGGAGACCAGGCGAGAGGACCGAGAGTTACCAAATTTTGATCTTGGATACCTTGGCCCAGGTTCCAGATCAAGACAAAGCGTTTTTTTAAAAAATGGAACCAGGGGGGTCTCATGAGACGTTTACAGAGACATGTAAATGTAGTAGAAGATACCCGATATTAGTGAAGAATTCAGAGTTTCGGCGGTCGCTGAGATCAATGGTGAAACTCCGGTTGCATTAACTTCCAAATTAACCCCACTTAGTTGCGGGTAGGGATATCGGAGGGGATAAATGACATGTAAACATAATCCAAACTTGCAGACATTAATGTCAGATCCATAGTTTTCGCACTCGCTGAAATCAACGATGATACTACTAATACAGGCGTTGACTTCCAAATACAGCCACCATGCGAATAATGGGTTTTTCTGATAGTTATTAATAAATGCAAGAAATAAATTGTTAATAATAAATGAAAACAGATAGGAGTGCATTTTGAAAGAGAGAAACGAAAGTGTAAACATACATAACCATGTCTGACTTTACATACTCTATCCTAAACCACGATCACTAATCTAACAAGAAGAAAGTAGACTTTGGTAAATTAACTTCGGGGTCATTTTTCGCGAGGTAGTATTGCACATTTAAAATAGGAATATTTAGGGATGCGCACGAGTCGAGACATGTCTCGAATCTGGACTGGAATTCCAGTTCAGACACTCTGTAAAATTCGAGACGTGTCAAGACAAACTTATTTCTCGACTCTAATTTTCGAGCCGAGACACGAGTCGAGTCGAGACTTTTCGTAAAAATCTCGACTCGACTCGAATGTCTCGAAAATCTTTCTATAATTTTTAATATTATTTTGAAGAAAGTATTCAGTCAGAAACAGCCTTGAAACCAATTCCAGCATTTATTACTTTAGAAAGGTACCGAACGCATAAACTTAATGGTTAACCTTTCAAAATAAAGATTTAATTTTCAGCTCAATTCAGTTAATTAAAACTAATAATTAATGTCGTGATAATTATTGTACTTCAAATATAATAATAATAATAATAATAATAATAATAATAATAATAATAATAATAATAATAATAATAATAATAATAATAATAATAATGCTCTGGGGAACATACACGTGAGCATGTATCTAGTATAGCTCGAGCAAGGCACAATAACGGCAGACGCGTATCGCACACTGCCTGCAGACTACGTACACCCCTTGATGACGACCATGTTTTCGCAACGGTAGTGGCATTTTTCAACAAAAAAGCACCATGTCACAAAGCCAGGAGTGTGATGAAGTGGTTCGAGAAATGTTCAACAATGTTCTATATCTGTTGACGGTGTGCGAATTACAAAGGGATGAGGGAAATCCCCATTGGTAATACTAGGTGTTTCTATAACCAAAGGAGATTTCTCTCCATGTCAAAGAACTATATGCTGTGTGATTAAAATATATGAGTTGTTTTATCTGTTATGTATATGAAATAAATTAATAAAAAAACGCAACAAATAAATTATTAACAACACATGTGATCAGATAGGAATGTATTTAAAAAAAGAAACGAAACGGTAAACATACATAACCGTATTTAAATGTACATAATCTGACTAAACTAACCGATGGTAACTAATCTAGAATAATGTAGGAAAGATGCAAGAAAGCAATTAATAATAAGAAATATCAACATATAGAAATATATTTTGAAAGAACAATATTCCCCAGAAGTAACCTTGTAAATTTAGGATTTAGATTTCTAGGCTTTCGGCATCTAAGACCCCTCACGTTCGAGGCATGACGTCTCTAGGCGAACACACTTTCCGGGGAAAGGGAAGGAAGAAAGGATTGGGGAAGAAAGGAAGCGATCTGAAACCTAAGGTATCACCCTGGCATCTGCCTGGTGTGAATGTGGAAAACCAAGGAAAATCTCATTCAGTGTGGCTGCCCTGAAAAACTTTTAAATTTTTCGACCGAGTGCCCCCACCAGGAATCGAACACGGGACCGCCTTCATGTAACCATATAAACGTATGTTTGTCTACTCCATTACATTGGGAATAGGCGAAATTGGAACAATGTTGCATCGGAGCCAGTCAATTAGTTCGAATAAAATTTGTTATTCCTAGCACAATCAATTCGAGGACATTTCCAAGATAGGGGCAGTAACCCACGTGGTCGAAAGTAGTGTTTCCACGAGATGAGACGAGAGGAGACTTGAAGCTGTCTTGTGTCGTCCCATATCTCGTCTCGCGAGACGAGATACGAGAAATGTCTCATCTTGTGGCAACACTAGAGCGGATGAGGCCCACAAAAAGGAGCTGTTATACAAAGTGGATAAAATTACAGCTTTTAACCACTTTCGTTTGGTTATCAGCACAACACACAAGACGACTACAATCTTCCAATCAGTGTTTCTTTTAGAAAAAATGTTCCTGGGGGTACATTTAGGATTCCGGGGGCATTGCTGGTATTATTCTATTCATTATTATATTATAGATGTATTATTTTGGTCTCCCCGTGGGGGACACTCTCAGAGTTCCACGGGAGCAGCACCCCAAAAACACGTCTGGAAGAAACACTGCTGAAAACAACGACTACTTAGTTTCGACCACGGGCGCCCGAAGGGAAGGGGAAGGGGCCCGGCCCCCTTGCTCACGAAAATGTATGCGTAATATAGAAAACTACGTATATTAAATACCAGACGTAATATAGCAATCAAGGAGATGACCCCCTTAAAAATTTCTTCGGGCGCCAATGGTTTCCAGTAATGAATTATTACGACAGGAATATTTGTCAATATCGTCGGTACAGTCGAAAGGCAAGCCTTCCCCACTTATTCTGAAATCCTTTTTTCAAAACCTCTGGCGCCACTTTAGAAAATAAGAAGGCCTATATGACTTTCTGATTTCAAAAATGACTTTGGTTCGAATAACATCATAAAACAATAAAAAGAAACTAAATTTTATTGTCAAACCAGCACCCTTTCAAACTCAGTACAGAAAAAGGCCTACACGTTTCTGCCTTTGTTCGGAACGAGAAAACTCATGAAACAATGGTTAGTTGCTGATGAAACTGGCATTAAGAGAACTTGTATTTCTATAAATAATTTTTATACATAGATATAACCACCAGCCCTCGGAATGAAATCTTCTGAAACACTGATCTCAAAAAATGGCTTAACATTTTACTTGAATCTGGAACAGTATCACTAAATATTTAAACTTGAATCGGTTGGAAAATGGAAATGAAAACTGTTTGTAAGAATCATTGAAAAAAATAACTTTAGGTCTTCCTTGTTCTTTTACGATAGTCCTCATTTGAAATAATAAAAGATGTTATACTTTCGAATGCAATAATTTATTCGAGTTAATAAATTTTTAAACAATTTCAAAAACTGTTTTTGCATTTTTGAGACACGATACGATACAAGGCATTTCAAGAGACGTCTCGTCTCGTCTCGGAAACGAGACGGGACAAGTAGTCTGTCTCGTCTCGTGTCTCGTATCAAAGGTTTCTGTCTCGTCTCGTGGCAACACTAGTTGAAAGAAAGATACAAACGCAATCATTGAGTTTTAAATCCCACGATTATCCCGGTTAGGCTATAGGAGACGGTGATGATGAGTAATGAATGAAATGGTGGAATAAACAAAGTGGGAGAACTCCGAGAAAACCCACGCACACGGTGTTTATCCACCACAAAGTTAACTTGTCGGGGACTGGATTGAACCAGTGACCCCAAGCACCACAGTTGAACGCTCTACCTCTGAGCCAGCGCGACTCCAAGAAAGAAACAAATATGTAAAGATACATATATGAGAACACACACACGGATAAAGTAGTCATATATGTATTTTGATCTTCTGACTACTTAACCCCGACTAATTTAAGACTGCAAGAAAGTAATTAATTAGAATAAATATAAACATATAGAAATGTATTTTGAAAGAAAAAAAAGCAAACCGTACTAGCCATGATATGAATCTGGGTTGCCCACTCAACAAGCGGACACCTTACCGAATTATCTGCGGAAGAAATTGCAATTTGTGGTTTTGAAGCTTTATTTATACTGTGTGTGTTACCTAACGACGCTACGGGATGTCATTACTAGTGCGACCACCTCATTCAAGATCCGTTTTGTAAATTGATTGAGAAAAGAAGAGTGATTTCGTAAATCTACAAAACAGATCTTGTATATAGAGGGTGTTACTAAAAGGTACGGCAAAACTTCATGGGTGGATTCCTTATGGGTAGACAAGCAAAAAAGTTCAGATGACCATATGTCGGGAAATGCATCGTTCCAGAGTTATGGCCTTTGAGCCAACTAATGGTGTGAAATAGTCACATTCTGGTCGCTCCTTAATGTGTCTCAATTTAAACCTCAAAATATCAAACTCTGTTTAAGATAGGAAGATAATTTTAGTAGCAATGTGTTCTGCAAAAATTAAGCTTTTCGCTGATATGCATTTTATGAGTGTATCCCCAAGGAATGCCATCTCCAAAATGCTGATACAAAAAACAAGCACAAAACAAGTAATTACCCTCCCATGTCCACCGTGGTACTCCCACACATACATAAAATATACAGGGCGAGTCAAAAGTCCTTGGACACCTGCATAACTTTGAAAATCGACGGGAAAAGTAAAAAGTGATGATGGGAACAGAAGTTTGATGAGAGGCCGAAACTTTTGAAGTGTATGTCATTCATGGCCGCCATCTTGAAATCCGCCGTTTTGGATTCAAATCATTTCTTTTAAATGGTTAGGGGGTGTATGACCCATCAAGTAACACTAGCTTGAGCTCAGGAATTTAGTGGTGGAATTTTGTTTTTCCTACCTAGTACAGCTTACAAGTTATTGATGTTCAAAGGTGGGAAATTGCCTTGATACTGAATGCTACAACACATGTTCTACATGTTGTCGATCCCGTGCAATGCACAACTGTAGTCGCCGCAACCACTCTGACTGCACACGGAGGAGATGTGTCCTGAAATTTGATCACAGGCTTGTTGGATGCGATCCTCCAGGTGTCTGAAATCACGGATTGTCTCAGCATACACTATCTGCTTAAGATGTTCCCATAGATAAAAATCAAGGGGCGTTAAGTCAGGGGATCTGGGCGGCCACTCCACGGGATCACGGCGACCAATTCACTTCCCTGGCAGTTGTTCATCCAACCATTGACGGACACCAAGTCTATAGTGTGGAGGGGTTCCATCGTGCTGAAAATAAGATGGGAAAATGCCGTCACCTTTCAGCGTGGCAGGGAACACAAAGTCCTGCTACAGCATCAGATACTATGGTGCAGTTAATGTGTTATAAATGAAAAATGGCCCAAAGGAAACGACTTTTTAATAATAATAATAATAATTATTATTATTATTATTATAACAATGGGGTTTACAACTAGGGTCCCGTCTCTTTATCTTGCATGGGAGGGCCGCAAGTCTGCAACGCCACTGGTGTCCCCTATTCTGTGTTTGTCTCTTTTTCGTTTCGTGTAGATTTTTGTTTTTTTGCTGTTAGGCTTTTATATGAAACTTTATTATTATGTAACTTTTTCTTTTTATGAGTTTCTTTTTTTGGGTGGGGTGGGGGGAAAGAGAGAAATGCTTTCTTCTGATATCTGTTTCTTACCATTTATCTTGTTTGAACTGCTTAAGTAAGTCATTTTGTAACTTTTGATGTCATCCATATCCGTCACGATAATAAAATTGTCATTCTTAACAATTTGTTTTATTCCCTTATTTGCAGTTTGCCACACTGATATATTTGTGACAAAATTGAGGTTTAGTCCGCCTTTCGAATTCGCAACCAACCCAACCGCCGAGCTTTTTGGGTTGCCTGCTATTGCAGGAAAAGGAGAATTGCAGGTGGTAATGCACTTTTGGAGTCGTGTATACATTTCACAGCAAAATACCTGCAACATGAATCATATAAGTTTATTGTGAAAGAACGAAGTCTTTTGTTTCAAAATAAGTGTGCACTGGAGGACGCCAAGGTTTCTCCTGGGTGATTCGTGCCACTTAGTCGCTATGTTGATACTCTGCCTGTGAGCCGTAGTTTCACAATAAACTTACATGATCATGTTGCAGTTTTTTTGCCGTGGACTATACAATGGGCCAAAAAAATTCTTAAGGTACAAAATCCTAACTAACGCCCTCTCGAAGATTAATTATGCCTGATACAGCAGCTAGAGCAGCAGCATGTAGTTGGTTGCTCCCACCTGTTTATAGAAAAATTCGCAAAGAGTGTTTTTGTGCAGGAGTGTGGCAAAACGCTGGCTGATGAAATGACAAAAGGGTCTTTGCATATTTGTATTCACAGTACACACCACAGTACCAGAAAAAATATACGGACACCACAGGCGTCGATGAGAAGATAACAGTCGCGGGACTTAAATAATCTTCTAATTAAGTCAACTGAGTTATAATATAAACAAGCTAACTTACTTCAAATGACTATATATATATATGCGTATCAAATAATATACGGAAAGATTATGCGGTTTATGTATTAGGTTATTTTTAAGTAAACACAAAGGCTTACGCTGAGTTTTGGAACTAACAGCAGTCCTACCTGCAAATAAATTCAAGTATGAATGGATTATTCAGGGAAAGAACCCAGAACCTAATGAAAATTTTGGTGGTCTAACAGAGCCTGAGCTCCCAGGCTGCGGCGCCACTGATTCATACCTAATGTTACTTCGGAAGATGAACTTCTCCGATTTTATTATTCGTTAAATGACTTTTGAAAGTGCTAAATATTGGTATGCAATAATTTATTTGTAAATATTAAAAGTGTAAAATTCGATAATACTCAAACGAGTTGGACAACTTACCCGTAGTAAGCGTATTTCTAATTAGGTTGCAAATATAATTGAAGGTTCCTGATTTGTATAATATTTGTGAAAATTTACACATTAAGACACAAAGAGAAAAGAGGAGAATATAGTGTCAATAAACAACAATTTAAATATACACGAAATTAATGTTAATATCAAATATAGAACAATTAATAGAATTAACTCTGTAACTCGTTTTCCCCATTCATTTTTCTTTATTTATTTTCGGGAATACATCATCACTGAATTTCTCCATTGGAGATTATTTTTTCATTTACCAGCATCCAACTGGAGCTCAGCCTTATAAATGAAACATTTTAAAAAGTGTCAACGGCGAGGGGGAGAATCGAACTTGGAACGCCGGTTTAGAAAACGGCAAAGCTAACCACTCATCTAAAGCGTTACTTATTTCATCATAGGTATTCTGCCCTTGCTGGCAGGTCACTTGCAGTAGCTGAGAAGCTTCCATGCTCCATGGTCCTCCGCTAATCTCTTCGTCTCCACGTATGATCTGCCTCTCTTTCCAGCCACCATACCCTCTACGACGACGCTCATGATAAAATTTATTCTTAGGCAATGTCCCAACCAGTTTCTCTTCCTCTTCTTAACAATATCTAAAAGTGATCTTTACTTTTCCTAGCACCCACTCATTCGTTTTCCGCTAGACTCAACTAATTCTTTCCATCCTTCTTCACACCCACATTTGAATGCTTCCAGTCGTTTTTGATCATTTTTACGTCATGTCCACGTTTCCGGCCCATACAGTACAACACCCCACACGAAGCATTTTATGAGTCTTTTTCTCAACCCTGTAGTCAAGGTCCCACAAAACAGACTTTTTCCTCCTAAAGGCTTCTTTCGCCATCCCCATTCTTGGTTTTATTTCACGTTCGCACTTCATGCCATTATTAAGAATACTACCCAGATATTGAAAACTATTCACTTGTACTATTTACTCCCCTTCCACTTTTATATTTGACACAGACTTCTTCGTTCCAATCACCATGGTTTTTATCTTTCTAACATTTATTTTCATCCTATATTCTTCAAAGCCCATCCTCAGATTTTCTAACATTTTATTGATTTCCTTTCCAGGTTCTGCAACAAGCGCCATATCGTCTGCAAATCTTATGCATCTAATCATTCTACACCCTACCGAAATGCCGTTATCATCATATAGGTTTTTCATCACTATTTTTTACAGATAGATATTAAATAATGTTGGCGAGAGGCAGCATCCTTGTCGAACTAATCTTCCAATTGCACTCTTTTCTGTCATTTCTTCTCTTATCCTAACACTTACTTGTTGGTTTCTTATGAGTCTTCGAACTTTCCATTCCAAACCCATCTTCTTTAGAACTCCCAACAACAATTCCCAATTCACTCAGTCAAAAGCCTTCCTAGATCGATAAATATAACATACACCTCTTTCTATTTTTCTATAAATCTTTTACCGATAGCCCATAATAATCCAATAACATTACTTGTGCCCTTGCCGCTTCTGAACACGAACTGCTCCTCCTCAACTTCTTCATTTGTTCTTCCATATAACCTACTGTTCAGTATTCGGAGCAGACTTTTAGCTGCATGAGATATGAGAATATTAGCTCTGTAATCCTCACATCTCTTTGAGTTCGATTTCTTAGCCATCGAAATCATGATCGTCCTCAGGAAGTCTTTTGGCCACTCCCCTGTTTGATGTGTTTCATTGCATAGTCGGAACAATTGTTTCTTACCCTTTTCTCCTACATTTTTAATGAATTCGATTGTATATTATCTATCCCGGTTGCCTTTCCATTCCTAATCTCGCATATAGTCTTCTCAAATTCATACTAAATCCTTTATCATCCTCGCCTACTTCATTTTCTACTTCAACATTTAGGCTACACGGTCTCTCCCTACTCTCTGATAAGTCTTCCACGTATTCTTTCCATCTATCTATGACCTCATATCTGTCGCTGACTACCTTCCCATTTTTATTTTCTACTGCCATCATAATACACCCTTGTTTCCTCCGAAATTATACAGATCTCACCTCCTCATATTTCCTCATATTTCCCAACTCTCTAATTCTTATATGTCCTCGAATTATCTTTTGTAAACCTCTTCCCTCGCTCTTTCTGTTCCTCTCCGTAACTCATTATTCAACTTTCTGTACATCTTTCTGCCCTCTTATTTGGGCACGACTAAATAAAGTGCATTTTGAGTTCGCTCAAAACAGTAGCTTGTTAATAGTCAAATTGATTGGCAAAACATAGGGTTATGTAGTTGAGAACTCGGAGGGCATTATATCACTGTATTCACGAAATTATTAAAATTTCAGATTTTTTAAAAACAAAATACAAAATTCCTTAATTTTGAACCAAATACGGCGCGTATATTATACTCGTAAACAAACTAAAGACGAATAAATTACTGCGTAGTAATCTGGTTCAGTGGCCAAGGCGCTTGATCAGTAATATGAAGGTAATCAAATCGGTCCACGAACAACCAGTACGTATTTTTACTTTAGAAATTTTGGTGGCGATTGATCAGCTATGGCATACGTTTTATTATCTTCAGATATTTGAGTTACGTTTCAATACTTGAACTATCAAATCTTAGGGAATAATAATAGTAATAATAAAAATAAACTAAAATAATAATAATTATCTTCTAGAAGATTAAACGTTAGGAGCTTATTATCGCTCAGGCCATAACATTACAACCAGAAACGTGATATTTGACAAGAATATTTCGTCTTTTTTTAGTGTTGCCCACGAGAATTTTTCATCTCGTTTCTAAAACAAAAGAAACAAAATTGTGACGAGAATTAACATTCGAGAAAGGACCAGGCAAACTCAAATTATCGTCTCGCTTTGGAGATGAGAATCGAAACGAGACGAAATGGATCGCAAACATTTCTCATTTTATATCGATTCTCGAAATAGTGTATGTCCATTCTTTAAGTAACAATTGCTCTGTAGCCTGAATCTTAAAAGCTATAGTTATTTTATTACTTCGTATTTCAGAGCTCATTGAATTATGGTCTGTGTAGGAATTTATGTAGTAAAGCTTTTATAATTACATCAGCATATCCTAAAAATTACTTTATTATATGCCTTACTGTTCCATGATATTCACTTATTTTGTAATAGTTGTATTCCTTAAAACGTACAGTAGAATACTTCCTACACGAAAGTATAATGGAACGCTTTCGTTTAAAATTTTCGTACTTGCAGAGGTCTCCTGGGAGGTCCGGACACCCTCCCGAAATGCCGACTTATCTAAGATTTGCATAATTTTAACGAAATATTATTATTATTAAAATGTTATTTTATAAATGTTATTCTTCTTCTTCTTCTTCTTCTTCTTCTTATTATTATTATTATTATTATTATTATTATTATTATTATTATTATTATTATTATTATTATTATTATTATTATTATTATTACTGAAGATTTAAGACATCAATATTACGTCCTATTGCAATGTAAATAAGCATACTGAAGTTGATAGGAAAGGAAAAATGAGAAGAGTTTCTTTCGAATTATTTGTGCCCGAAAGGAAACTTTAGGGGAGAAAGAAGGTGTCAACTCCAGGGCAATATTAATATTGAAACCTCGGATGCTTAAACAGGAACTAAGGAGGATTTGTCTTCATCACGAAACATAGTAAGACGCTTTCTTTGGATAAAAGACTTTGGATTATGTATACATTATATTGATGTGTTAACAAAATATACATACGAATATAAAAAAGAATAGCTCCTATTTACAAATGTTGTTTGAACAGATAGGCTATATGGAACTTGTTGACAATGGCGAAAAAATATTATTTTCTAGCAAGAGGAGTAATAGTGGAAGACGTTCGGAATAATTGCTAGCAAACAATATCATTTCAGACACATTTATGACTCATACTAGGCCTTACGCATTACCCTTATGTATTCATGTAATCTCTGCTACCCACGTTACGTTCTCCTACAGTACGAATCAAGGTTGTAGACAAACATGTGAAGTTTTATTGCTAGTACACTATTTCCCCTGTGAAAAAAGTCGTTCCCATTCTAACATGTAACAGCGAAAGTAATTGAGTATTTTTCATTTTGTAGCACATTAGAAGTATGAATATTGTAGTTAATAAGAATTTCCTTAATTAGCGCAGCGGGAATCGAGCCTGGGAATCCTGCATTACGAAACGAATGCTCACACTACCACGCTAAGACTGCTCTGTTAAGTAAGAATAAAAAACATTCGTATATGTAGCAAATTGCACACGTTTACGATAACGACGAAACACACTGATTTCGCAAGTACCTAAAGTAGAAACTATTTTAAGATTAGTTCGAGCCCTTAACTGGAAATTGATGCCTCAGACCACTTTCTTTTCTGATTCACCGAAAATATCTCCGTAATTTGCCTCTATAATACTTAGTAATACTCATTTTACAGTTTTCTCGGGGTTCTCCCGTTTCCTCCCATTTTCTTCATTCCACCATTTCACTCATCTCTCATCATCACCGTCTCCTTTAGCCTAACCGGCATAACCGTGGGACGTAAACCTTAAAGATTTCATTTTTCATTTCATTTCGTTTTACAGTTATTTCCAGTAACCTTGAAGGACAGCAACACGAACGGAGATACATCGAGGACATAATTTCAAAGGATCATTCACCGGGAATCGAACATGCGATCGCGAGCACTGAACTATCTGAGGCAGTGATGGCGTGGGTCAATGAAAATTAGACCCAGCACCCACCGTGACCCAATGTGAACCACCACCCACCGACCCGCTCCGACCCACCACCCACACAAACAAATTGTCATCAACTTTGATACGTGATGCACTGCCTCTTCTTTACTGACTAAAGACTTGTACTTTAATAAACCCAGGTTGTTAAATTCTAACTAATCAGAATTTGAATTTCTTAGGTGAATCGCTCAAGCACCGCTCTGTTACAATAACGGTGGTTCTGACATTTACGATATAAAATGGTAAAGTGTTTGTAATGGGCCAAATTACGATGAATTTCAATGAAATTATCATGGCATAATTATTTCTATGTTGAATTATCGAAATTTTTCAGTGAAAACGCATGAAATTTTAAAGGACCAATCAAGGCCGTGTAATAAAGCCTACATTACAAATTTTATGTCTATTTTTCTCACAACTTTATTCCTTGATTGCCCTTAGCCCTAAGCGCTCTATATAATAAACATAAGCCCCAGCAATTATTCTACTAGAAGGCGCATGGAATGCGTATATGAATATATGATGCGAAGCACTATATTTTTTGTTTCTCAACTTTTGTTTCTTAACTTGTTTCTCAATTAATATAGGTCGTTTTCGATTATTTTTGCAAACCTACCCACTACTAATTTTGCATATATACAAAGCGCCGCCCCCGTAATGAAGAATACCTTTTAAAAAATCCTATGAGATATTCTGTTCATTTTCAACAAAGAGTTAATAAACAAGATTCGTAAGTTTAACGGCTTGTTAGATACTCAATTTTTCTCGCAAACATTCAGAGCCCTACTACCTCCTTAAGATATTTTTATAATGAAAATGTGTTATGATAACACTTTTATTATAAAAAGTGATATCTCAGTTTGGAATAAGGCCTAACTATATACCAAAAGTCATTTCATTTGACTTTGCAATTTGGACGTGATTGTCAGGCACACATAGTTACATCCATTTTTATATAATAATTTATATATCACAGTGATTCAAAAATGTATTTTTTCTAGTAGTTAGCTCTTCTAAAAACCCATAGGCTGTGTGTTTTGAAAGCCAAGTAATGGTATAAGTCCTATTGTTATTATTGCATTTACAAATATTAATATCCAAAAACCTGAAGTTCTTTCTTTACTTGGAGGTACTTATTTGAGGTAAGTAAACAGAAACAAATGAAAAAGGAAGGGTAAAGGAGGCCTTGAAACCAAAACGTAGACCAATTCCCAGTGTTCACAAGCATATTTTTAAGTGACGCTCGACCCTACCCATAGGAGCTAAATACGCGGTTCTGAATATTTGTAATTACCCCTTTCTCGTTACGTAGCATAATTATAGAAGAAATCCAGAGCTTGTTGATGGCGGTTTACGCAGCTGAGCGTACTAGCGCAATGGGCTACTAATTATAATTGCTTTTTGTGAAGGTTCAAACCCGGGCCAAAGAAAGTTTCTTTTATATTTTATTTTTCATAACACTTTTTTCATTCAAATAGGATAAACAATACTAAAAATGTTATTTACTAACGTTACGCGTGCAGTTTTGGTACACGAATCCATAGTAAAAGTAATAGTAGTAGGAACGGGTTAGAATTACCACAGGGCTCGTTTTGTTCCACCTTGACTGCCATGGTATGATTTAACCTCAGCTCCTTCTTCAATTTTCTTCTTCAGAAACGTCTATTTAGTTATTATGGATAGGGTCGAGGATGAAAATAATATACTGTTAAGAGGATATTGTCTACAACGCAGTAAGTAGAGTGGGTCGGTTCGTCGCAGTGGGTCACATTCTGTTGACCGACGACCTACACACTCAGAAAACTCCACTCACTTTACCCACTTGACCCAATGACCTACTGACCCACTCCAACTCTGATCTGAGAGTGGGGTACTTGGTTCGTTCCGAAGGCAAGTAGGCTTGAGGTGGACAAGATCGTGCTCGTGGGTTTTCTCGGGACACTCCAATTTCCTCCCACTTTCTCCTTCCACCAATTCGTCCATCATAATTCACTTCCTTTAATGATGGCCTCTCTTAACCTAACAGACATAATCATGGGACACTAAACGTAAACATCAAGAAATATCAAAAGTGCTAATAACAGTATATCAGAAGTGCCTAAAGGACGGGACAAATTGCAACGAAACTTTGTGTATGGACAATAAGCAGAAATAAACGAATACGTGTTTTTTATTTTTTACCGAAAAATAGCTTTTACGGGAAAAAAGCCCCCACCCAAAATTTTGAAATTTGACACCCGAAAATCAAAAAGTGTACCGAAGCAAACGAAATTGTGGACAGATAGTCTAGATCAAAAATGAGGGAATATGTGTTTCATTTTTTCCTGCAAAAACGGTTGGGTGGGCACGGACTTCGCAAAACCTTTGATCATGAAATATGAAAATTGCTAATTACAGTATGTCATAACCGCCGAAAGGTGATGAAGAGTTGCAACGAAACTCTGAATAGGGCCAATAGGCGACAGGAAACTAATATTTGTTGTTTTTTCATTTTCTTTGGAGAAACTGTTTTAAGATGCAAAAGCCCCACGAAACGTTGTGAAAGTTGACGCTCTCAAGGCAAGAAGAAGTGGACTGAAGTGAATGTAATTGTGCACATAATTGTATACATAAAATGGGACAACCTTTTGGTGTATGTATTGTGTATTATAGCAATAGAAGAAAATTGTCACTTTTTTGGAATTAAATAAGAAAATTGAAGAAGCAACTGAGGTTATATTCATTCCATGGCCGTCAACGTGGAACAAAACGAGCCCTGTGGGGGCTTCTAACCCGTTCCTACTACTAGTACTACTACTCTTACTACTCGTTATGTGTCTGTGAATACAAAACAATAAACAATTCAATTTCTGAATATAAAAGTACAGTCAATGATCTCCATAAAACACTACATCACTATAATCAACAAGCTCACGAGTTTCATCTTCATAAGAAGTCTCTGATTCATCCGTTAATACTTCTACAAGTTCTTGCGGCATTAGGTAGCCTTCAGTCCATTGAATTTCCAACTGGTCATTAACAACATTTCATCTATAGCTAGAAGGTGATGGGATATTGGAAACTGCTTCGTTTGCACAGAACCATAAGAAAGCCTGGTAATTGGCTCTTTGTGCAAGCATTTTTAGAGAATTCCTACAAGGAGGCAGGAGACGTGTGTCTATCCGATTGTAAGTTAATAGTAATGTTCCAAGTTTGGGACCGAATCTCCGTAGAAATTTTTCATAGCAAAGACTATTTATGCCTCCTGTAGCCGATCAACCATACATAATACACGTAAATTGCTCTAATTGTTCAAACAACGAGTCATTGCAAGGAACACTTCCTCCAAGGGAAAGGAATGTTTGAATGTAGTCTGATGCTGCATGACAGTCTTCAGTGGTGTTTTCTTAATTTTCCTCACAAAGGCACTAATGGTGTCACAATCCGTATAAGCTTGAAGTGCTGGCAGTGAAGAACTCATCTCCCTTGCAACTTAGTTAATGACAAAGTGCACATTAATGAGGCGCCTCTTGTTACCAGTACCTGTATCAAACATAACTGTCTGCTCTATACGCTTTGCAACGTTCAGAAGTAGAACAAATACAGCAGTATCTGGAGATCTAACTATTATTTTATTGTTAGGAGAAGAATTTTCAACAATATACATACAATGTAGAATCACTCTTGTATCTGCTTCCTCCTGGCTTGCTGAAGTTCTTTAATTTCTGTAATTTTAATTTTATGTGTTTCTTGACTATCAGGAGAAGTGAGACATACACATTTACACTCACAAACAAAATACACCTTTCTTCCTGAATACTTGGCTTTCATCCACTCATTTAACAGAAACAGTGTCAAGCTCTGTTTATTTTCATTACATGATAGAAATATTTTCTCATCTCTGGGAACTTTTGCAGCTCTCTCTTTATTGCATGACCTGTAGTTGGGCCTCTTCTTGTCCTTTCTAAGCTTTTAATTGATAATAGCCTGTATGTGCCTGTCATAAAATCAACTTGAGGTACTTTAGAAAGTGGTTGGAATATAACCAGCTAACTCTCCAAATGTATTTGGCACAGAGGTCTGAGTTTCGTAAAGAACATTACCGTGTGTGATGAAAATGACACCATCTTCGTTTGGTCTGTCTGCAAGGTGACAATCTTTTTCTAGCATATGCATAAGTTGCGATTTATCTGTCTCGACACGAGTCTTTCACTGGTTACCAAAACCCATGGTACTGCAGAGGATATTTCAGAACTCCATTCACGCTAATATCATGTCGCAAAGCAAGAAGAAACTCTCCAAACACATCTCGTTCTGCTCTTACTTCCTTTAATTTTATTGGCTGGGCGAGGTACATTGGAAATTTTAGCAAAGTTTGCAAATATGTTGAGCTCTTGTTTAGTAATAGGTGCGTTAAAGCTCTTTGATTTGTCAATGATTCTGTCCTTAATAAATGTGATAAGTGCGTTTTCTTCACTTTATGCGCTGATAGATCTTGCTCAACTGTTTTGATTGCTGGACCACCTGATGGTAGGCTGTATAAATAGCCTTGTTCTCAACATTGAAGTGATTCAGAAAGTTAATTATAGCTGCAATGACTTTACATGTACCCTCTTTACTGTGATTATTTTGTTTCTGGTCTGACTTCTTTGTATGTGGAGTTTTCTGAAGTGTCAATATCAGCCATTTCCAAAGTTGCTTGAAGATAACTTGCTTTAATGTGCCCGATCATACACCATCTGTACTATGCAGCATGATTCATGCTAAAGCCTATTATGCCACCATGTAATTTTGCTTGCTCTATTGCTGTATTAATGCTTGTTCTATAGTTATATCCACAGTATTTCTAGGTGAAGGAACACTAGACCCGTTGACGCTGAAGCCATTACGCCTAAGATGATGTTCTGCTCCTGGATGAGACTGCTGCAAATTCAGCATGTCTGGAACATATACAGCGACATATTTTGATTAGTTTTTCTAGTCACAACTGAAGAAAAGTGCACACAACTCGAAAGAAGACAAATGAAAGTAAAAATTGTTTTCCTTTGTTGCTCTGTGAAACTTGAGAAGGATCGAAGCACAGCCCACGCACTGCATCCACATTTGTGTAGTTTTCCCAAGTTCTCCCTTATCCATAAACTTTGAATACATAACAAACTTCTTCCTGCAGCCGTCATTTGCAAGAATCTTAGAAAGATTTTCATAGGATGGGTCCTTAGCAAATTTCAGATTCTATTAGAGTATCTTCTAAATTCCCACATATTTTCCCACGGCATCCATGAAGACGCATGAAGTGTGAAATATGATCAGCCTGACTAACATATCACTGAACTTTTCTGGCTGTTGCCAGGTCAAAGCACACAATGACATGTTGCTGATTCACCTCTTTTGTAGTTTTCTTAGATGGTTTGAGTGCACTAAAGCATTTTCTGTAATGGATTTCATCGCTGGGGACATGCAGTCTATGCGTGACAACTGAACGTCATCCTTCTGTGATCCTCCCGTAAGAGATAGCCAGCCAGCACACCCCGAAACAGTTTGAACTTTATTCTTTACTATGGCTCTACAGAACAACCAGGCTAGGTCAGATGCTTCAGCTTTGACACAGCTTGGACATTAGATGTATGTTTCCCACATATAGTTAGATGTGGTTCTGTTCGATATCAAGCTGAAAACTAGTAACAAACCTTTCCTTACTTTTGACATTGGAGGAGTTGTCTGCAGGCCCGTAGCTAGCCCCAAAATGTAGGGGGGATCCCGGTAGAAGTTGGGGGGACTGATCCAATGATATACAGTACTTCATCAAAATATTATAGTTCATTTACAAGCCTATGGTGAAAATTTTAGGGAGGCAGTAAAAATTTAGGGGGCCCGCACCATTGACCCCCTTGGGTACGAGCATGTGTCTATTGTGATTGTCTGTGTAACTATTCTGTCTGTTGATACTTCTTGGATAGTAATTTCATGTGTTGTGTGTGTGGTCCTTGCGTTTCCTCATTTAAATAAAAGTTTCCCAACAGAAATGAGTAAAACATAATTTTCTGTCGATATTGTTGGTGGAATGATATGCAACTTTAGTTGAAAATAATTTAATGCAAATTTAATTGAAAATAACTAGCAGCACACATTATTAAAAGTAGTCCTATACCATGATTTAATGCCTCAGATATTTTAAAACAATTAAATATTTCGGTGTGCGCTATAAACCTTACACCTATGGGTATAATACTGTAAAAATACAGTAACACTGTAACATATCGTTAATGAACAATGTGAGATGAAGTGCTTCATTGCAATTGTATATAAATTGTCTGAGTCCTCAAGAAGAGCATAGAATCAATATCCAAATACGTTGCTACCGTATATCTCCGGTAGTACTCAATTTCAAATGTCTCTCACACCCACGTCCACCAATGCATTGATTGCAGACCACTTGATTTAAATACCTTAATAATAATACTTTTGAGAAATGTAGGTCTTCAAAATCCGTAAGGGGGGATGGAGGTCTGAGGTCTGTCTTATGGTATAATATATAAATATTCTCCAGGGATAGTAAAACATATGTTCAATTCGTTATAGGAGTGTTTCTGAAACTACGCGGCTCACCAAGAAGCCGAATGAATACGGTAAACAACAGGTAAAAGTATTCGGTCAATTTAAGTTAAATGTTTTACTGCAAAGAGATTTGGGAAACTGTTATTTTCATTGGAACATGATACTGAAAGTACGACTTGGGATTTCCCTATTTGTTGTGTGTATTTACTAGACTAACAGAAAATTTGTTCATGTAAAATGTCCAAAATATATTATTATTGTGAATTTTATCTTAAAATTTGTGAGTTGTTAAACCATAAATAAAATACAAAGTGAACTGATTATTTCTATTAATGTCTTTCTATGTATACTTTCAATGTTGGTAGATACCGTAACTAAAATAATGTACGTATCTTTTGTATTTTTTAGGTTTCGGAGTAATATTGATAAAATATCTTGCATTGTGAAGATGGAAGGGGTGTGTCTTACTTGCAACAAGACTTTGCTGTTACAAGATGAAACAGTAACGGTTACTCGTGGGATCGAAACTCTAGTGAAAAGCAGTCTTCAACGTAAAGATGGATTACACGAAAAACTGGAAAGTGTTGCAGCAGTTCTGGTACATGTGTGCTGTCTGAGTGCTGTCGGAGTACTACATACGTCCAAGCGGTATTGGGGCTTTCTTTCAACACTCTCCTTCAAACATCCCAAAACTGAGGTCCCGTCAGCTTTAATTTCAAACAGCATTGTCTATTTTGTGGAGAGGAATGTGATATAAACTTTGATAAAACTTACTTCTGGAGCGCCACAACGTGTACAAAGTGCGACCCATAAAGAGCAAACAGTCAATTTTGAGTAACGCTAAATATCGTAATGATGAGTGAGGTCGAAATGTGACGCTTCAAGTGGAAAGTGTTATTGATTTATTTGCTACCGAAGCCAGATACTACAACAGCTGCTACAAAAAGATCTTCAAAATGCCATCATCTTGAAGAAAGAACTGCCAGATAATAAAGAAATGGCTGAAACACTTCAGAAATAATTTCTCGGTTGGAAGACTGTGATGAATGCCAACACTTTGAATGAATTATTCTTAAATTGCGTGATTATCTACCTTCATGGAACGTGAAATACGCTCAGAGAAAAACCTGCGAAACAAGCTTCAAAATCATCAAAAGCTTTTGGAAGTAACATCATACTAACCTGCCAGGACAAATACCTGCAATTGTATGGCTTTGAAGTAATGGTCAAAGTCTTCTTACAAATGCTTGGTACGCACAAAAAGAGGAAGCTCCTGTAGTAGAATGTATGTAGAACGTAAACGCTGTTGCCATCGTAAAGAAGACATACGATCGATGATACAACAGATTGATGCATACCCACCCGCTGATACGACGTTCCTCAATAGCACGGAAATCCCCTGAAACACTCAACACTTTTATTTATGATATTTGCAAGAGACGATATAGTGAGGATGATACTGTGAAAAGCAAAGTTGGTTTCATTTGTCATGCTATTACGTCCTGAGCCTTTCATCCATTCAATTAGGATTGGCCCTATATGTATACAGACATATTGGGTCTTTCCATCTTGTAGATATGCTTCATAATATCGGTATTTCTGCGTCTTAGAAAGAAGTCCGTCGGTACGAAGCATCAGCTTTACTAAAAGATCCAACAAATGTTCATCCAAATTATCTTAAGCAATTTATTTATGACAACGCAGTGTAAAGTACGTACCATTATGTTCAAAAAAGACGTGCACACTGTAACTCAAAATTTGTCGCATTTATTCCATTTCTCTTACATTTATGGATAAAATTATGTTATTAGTAAGTGAAGATAATAAAAAACAATTCATTTATCGATATATTTCCAAAATATATAATAAAATAATAAAGATATAAGCCAAAAAGTTATGCTTGGTAGTAAAATTATAACGATACTTGTATTTAAACCTTTATTTGTATTTGTGGGCAGAATATACTTTTTAGTTATGCACAAGCTATTCAAGAAAAGGAAGAAGTATATGAAAAAAGGGACATGTAGATGCAATTTCTTTGCAGTTGATATACGTTGCTGTTTTTGTTATAATAGAGATTCGTTGTCATAGTAACGAAGAATAAATAAGATATAATTACGGATCCATCATGTGTAAACTACATGCCCAATTTAAGGAGTGAATTTATTTAATTTGTGATGTGCCATAATAAAAGGTGATATTTAAAATGCAAGGTGTAAATTGTTTTATGGTGGTTTCCGTAGCCTTGCTTGTATAAAAATAAAGACTGAGGACCTTTGAGTAACGACGTTCTATATATATATTGGTGGTTGATCACATAACTTTATTTTGAACAAGTGTTGTTATATAAATTTGGTGTTTTCCGCCAAGGATTACATTTACCTTATAAAATATTGATTTTATTGGTTCAAACCTAGTGTCTAGATTGTCTGCCAGATATAAATTAGTCTGGAACCAAGAGTCCATACTCAAATATAGAAACAAACAAGTAAACTCTTGTCTTGGGGTTGGAAGTGACACTTTCCATCACTATAAAAGAAACTAAAAACCTAAAACAGAACATAAACCTACACGAGTTTCCGTAGTTAGGTGGGTAGAGTGGCGTCCTAGAAGTTCTACTATTTTGACATCAGATTGAATCCCATCCCATTACATTATTTTTTATAAATCATTATAGGAAGTGTTTAATTTTCATGTTAAAAGGAACCGAAAAAATATAATAAGGAGATAACTTATTGATATTTTCCTTAAACCACGTAGTCATGGTCTTGTATGCTTCTCCTCCTCTCCTCGTTTTCACACAGGAGACCAACTTCAACTAACTGCCGGTCTGTGTTGTCAGGAACAGAGACAAAAACATACGCAACAAACGGCCTTTGTATCTCTCAATATTATTATGGGATTATATGCTAGATTTGCATACCAATATTTAATTTTTTTCTTCACTAATTTGAGATTTACATAGTATTTTTTATCTTACATATTTTTTTGCAAGTATATTTGTATATTTGTTTTCATAATGAAAGGAGATGACTGAATTTGGTGATTAATTTATTACTGTTAAATTTTATTAAATTAATTATGATCATTGTGAATTAATTTCAAATATCGTTAATATATATTGATAGTTCTAAGTTTTCTTTCCGTCGACTTTGGATAAAGCGAAATTTTTCTATACACAGGAGATGCATTTCCGTATGTTTAAAAAAGTTTCAGAACACGCCGAGGAGAATTACACAAGTTGTGGTTAGCAGCGTATCTATCCACAAAAAGAAAAGAAAATATGATTAGAAGAAATTTCAGTTTACTTCTCCTATGATAGAAAGGGATATAAAGAAAATCAAAATCCAGCAATGGTTTGAAGCGATGGTTCGCATGGCGTACTGGGCGATATCGAGACCTCAAGATCCTTTGTATCTTAAGCTCTCGGATTTCTCGTAGCTTGCTGTTGAAACACAGGTAACAAAAAGTGTGAAATAAAATATACTTGGCCATTTTTGCACTATGTACGAGCTACGCGTCCAAGTTCCCGCCAGCCGACTTCCGATCTACAATTTTGGTTTTCTCTCTCTTGTTCTGTTCGTATAACTCAAAAAGGATTATTCCACTCAGCTTCTTTCACCCCCCGTAGCCACTGAAAGCTTTCAGACATCTACTGTCGTTATTATGTTTACTTGAAAATATATTGAAATTCTAGTAATGTTCTGTCTCACCTATACAAATTATGTTTCATTTTCATTACAAACCCACAAAGCTTATTTCAATTCAAATGTGCCTGCTTCTGTAGTTATAAGAGGGGTGTAAGGTATTGGCTGCAACGCCAGTAAAAATCATATTTACGTGGTATCTCCCTTAGCAGGCAGATAATTCCAAAGAAAGTGTTTTTATTCTGTGTTATTATGAATGTCATGTAAATATTATGCACATATGTCGTCTATGTTACATATAAGTTTTATGCGTATAATAATTCATTTTAATTTCAATGAATTATTGTGATATATATTGAAACATTCATTCACAGGCTTTGTACTGTAGAGCGCACAAGGTAACAGCTGAAATTTTGGCCGTAAGAGGTCAATGACTGACAGAGTGCAAGTGGAAGGAGCAATGTTACTGCTAATGTTTATTTTCAGAGTTAGGATCAGAATTAATCTCAAAAGTAAAATACTGCTAATTAAGCAATTATAACAAATTAGATATATATGGAAAGCGTGAAGTTTTGTGTGCAAGGTTGTGAATCTGAATTACTGTGACAATGAAAATTAATATCATAAATTATCAAAATAATTTGGAAAGTATAGTTTTCAGACATACTGTTGCCAAGGGTGATGACTCCTTACTTTTCCTCACCCCGGCATAAAAATAGTGTGGTAGCTGAGAGCGAGCCTATCCATTTGTTGGTTTTTGGTGTTTGTATACATATTTAAAATACGACAAAGGGTAAAAAAAGGGCTATTCGACTTTTAGTTCGTGTAGACTGAACATCATCTCCGTATTTAAAAGGAATTCTACTTTTTCGTGTGGAACAGTGAACATAAACTTGGTGTTGAAAGAGATTCGACTTTAGTTTAAGTATGTTTAATAACTTATTCCCAATGTTACCATGTAGTTGATAATCTGAAATAGAAGAACAATACTCAGTAGTAGCTTACAGTTTAAAAAAAAAACTATAATACTTCGTAGTTAAAATGCGTACTGCGTCAAATGAACGTCTATGAACGTCTATGAACGATAATAATACCATCCGTCTAAAATATACACTAGCGTGAACAACTGATATTAAGAGGATACAACAAACAGGCATGACTTTTTTCTAGCATGACAACACATTAAACATAACTTACTGGTTCGATCCAAGATCATTCGTAGCGGACTTTACGGTCAACAAACACCGTGTGCGTGGGTTTCGTTGGGATTTTCCCGTTTCCTCCCAATTTCTTCATTCCACCCTTTTCATTCATTTCTCATCATCACCGTTTCCTTAAGCCTAACCGTCATAATCAAGGGACGTAAAATTTAAAGATTTCATTTCATTTCATTTTCACATTCGAACGATGAAAGAAGAAAGTGTAGTGGTAGTGATCAAAATCGAATTTGAGATTTCAATGAATTTAAGTTTCATGGTCCCCAACATATTGGTAAAATATGTTTTCGATATCTGTCCATCTATTGGTGACGCTTTTACATGTACTCAACTAGAGGTCACGCCATTCAACGTATCTGGACCAATTCTAGATATAATATTTTTATAATACTCTACCGTCTCAAATGTTCCTATTGCACTTAAAAATAAGGGTAGTTTACAGAAGGACGAAAACTTAAAATAATTCAATTTTCTCAAAAGCAGCTGTAACGAGTTTATTTATTTTTTTATAAATAAATATTTTATTAATAATCCTACACCGTAGTATGAATCCTCGCTCTGAAAAAAATACAAAAGGTGTAATTTACAGTATGGAATGAGTTCTTTTCGCTCAATTTTCTCAATCAGGTTTCAAAAATAAATATTTCACTAATAACCTAACAATGTGGCATTACTCATTCGTCATGCAAACATTCAGAAGGGTGGGTGAAGGTGATGTTTACCCATATAATAACTTTTTCCCACGACGGTTTCTGCGTTAACGCCTCACCGGTCAGACAATTTTGTTCACATTTCGTAAAGAAATGTTTTATTAATAATCACTAGTTAACAAAGGTTTTGTTGCATAAAAGGAAAGACCTGTTCTTAAAGGAACTTTTTGCGCTGAATTCGAATATGCACTCGGTTTGTCTCCATCACGTACGATTTTCCCGTAATAGAGGGATTTTCCCGAAAATCCCTCAAAAATTTCCCTTTTCGTTTATTTTACACCCCAAGATCTTGTCCCCTTGCATATACTAACATAGAAATTATACCTAAGTATACTTTGATTCATATTTAACAAACCCTCCAAGTTTCGTAATAATCGCTTTATTCTTTCTAGAGAAATAAATATGTTTGTATGTATACTGTGTGTACTGTTTATTCCACCTTATAGTAATGCTTTCAGATCTCTTAAGTTGAGGTAAAACGTTTTGCTTTATTACCACAAACACATATATAAAATATAATACAATATAATTTACAAGTGTGACAATTTACAATAAACAATAATACAAATGTACCAAAAGGTCATGAAAAGACAATCAAAACTATCACAATATATGAAACTTCCATTGGGTTACAAAAACGTACACTACTTCCTTCTTTTGTAAGAAATGTTGCATTCTCTAACAAGACCCCAACAATAGTCCCCCATCATTGAAGGATCCCATCGTCCCTGGTACCTTTTCCCCATTGCCATTATATCTTGATGGAATCTTTTCCCCTGTTCGTCGCTGAGAGCACCTAGGTTAGCAGGAAAGAAGCTGAGGTGGGAGTGCAAAAAGTGGATTTTTAAAGACATCCTACAACCCAACTCTTTGTATTTCTGTATCATGTCCTGTACGATTTCTGTGTAACTCTCAGCTTTGTTATTGCCCAGAAAGTTGCGCACAACACACTTAAATGCTGTCCAGGCAGCTAGCTCAGCACTGTTTAACTAGCTGTCAAAGCTATCATCAAGCATTAATTTCCTAATTTGGGGACCAATAAACACTCCCGCTGAAATCTTAGCATCACTCACGTTAGGGAACTTATCTCGCAAATACTTGAAACCTTCACCAGATGTGTCCATGGCTTTGACAAAGTTTTTCATAAGTCCTAACTTGATATGAAGTGGCGGTAGTAATATCTTATTAGGATCTACCAAAGGAGCGTGTTTGACGTTGCATTCTCCAGGTACGTAATTCACTCTAGGTTCCCATTCCTTCACTTCATAATGTTTGTCATCCCATAAACATAAAAAACATTGGTACTTCGTGTAACCGCACTGCAGTCCTAATAAAATACCAACTACCTTGGAGAATTGTATATATATGTATTAAGATATACATATACTGTACGTTTAAAAAAATATACGTTGGAAGTACATTCTATTTTTATACACGTTTCTAATTTACAGAGAGCAATACAAGTGTGTTGTTGACTATTGTAAATATTCATTTTTATGTCTGTGTTTGTAGTAATAAAGCAAATCGTTTTTACCCCAACTCAGGAGATCTGAAAGCATTACTATCAGGTGCAATAAACAGTGCACAAAGTATACATACAAATATATTTATTTCTCTAGAAAGAACAAAGCGATTTTTACGAAACTTTTAGGGTTTATTAAATATAAATCAAGGTATACTTAGGTATAATTTCTATGTTACTATATGTAAGGGGACAGGAGCTAGGGGAATAAAATATCTGAAAAAGGGAAATTTTTGAGGGAATTTCCCGAAAATCCCTCTGTTACGGGAAAACTGTACGTGATGGAGAGAAACCGAGTGCATATTCGAATTCAGCGCAAAAAGTTCCTTTAAGATCAGGTGATTTTTCTCATGTAACAAACAAAAAGTTTAAATTTGTTAACTAAATCTAACGATACTGTATAAGTTGTTTTTCGCGAAAAAATACAGAAGGAGTGGTTTTTCTCAACGGGTTAAGTGTTAATTATTTTTATTTTTGTAACAATTTTCTCGTAACTGAGACGAATGTGTCCATAATTCATTAATGTTTAAATACAGATATCGTTTTGAAACAATGAAATTTTGACATAACACCCTATAAGAAACGTCTGGAAGACAAGGAAGAAAAGGAAGAGGAGCAAGACTTTCTCGATAGAATACAACACAGATCTTTCACAGAAGAAAAATTCTATTTCGAAATGACATTGGAAAGGAGAAAAATGAAGAAAACAAATATGAAGATGGAGAGAACAAATTCAAGAAGACTACATGCCTTATTTTTGGGGAGACATTTGAAAATGCCTGGATCCAATGTTGCATCTATCGTTGTTGGGCTCAAATTGCATGTGCTGGTAACGATACTGTGATTATTTTCTTTGTGAAACTGCAAAGCATGACTGAGAATATATTCCTCAACTAACAGAACTCGGTATGTTTATCCTACTGCTGTTACACAAAGAATTATGTGTCCGATAGAATTTTGTTTTGTTATCATCATTAAAGACACATTTGGAAATTCATAAGTAACTCAGAACATAAAGCAGACTTGAACTTCGTTTTAGAGTATGTTATTATTGATTTCGTCCTTTATGCTTACTGTAAGTTTTGTTTTTGTTCGCTGAGAGAATTTTGAGAAATAATGGAAAATGCTTAACTGTCCGGCACTGGGGCAATCTCCCCTACATGTTAGCTTGTTCAGTTTTGTAATATTTAACAGCCTGCAATAATTCGAACGTAACCTTTTGTTTTGTTTCAGTATACTTTCGCTCTAATTATGTTTAAGTTAAAGCCATAGAAGAACATTGAGAAAGTGATGCATAGACCATTCAAGATGTATACGCAGTAATGTTTCCTTGTGCCACAAGGAAAATTTTCCTTGAGAATTTGAACGTTGGCATTCTAGTTTTAAACAATGGCAAATTTTCAATATTGTCAACAAAGGTTACAACAGTAAACACACCGCCCTACAAAGAAGTAATTATTAACGTCGGGAATGATTGAATAGTCACACCGGCGTTAATGTTGAGACAGAAGTATCTCATGTCTAGACCTGCCCCGCTTCGCAGTGCTACACATTCCCGACTTGAGAGCTCAGTTCCCCATTAGCTACTGTACTTTGAAGAGTGTTTGTGCAGTTGTGTGTGTGTGTGTGTGCTTAAAGAAAAATGCTCTTTTCTACGTTATTCCTACAGATAATACAGGGTGTCTCAAAAGTCCCCTGACATCGGGTAACTCTGTTATTATCAGGAAATGTATCAAAATGTAACAAAGGAAACCGTCTCCAAATATGATATTTTCAACCTAAAGTGAAGATTTTTTTCTAATCGGAGAGCCGTTTGGACTGTACACTCTTTATGCGCCAAATATTAAATAAAATGCAACGTTGGTATTTACCTGGACCCAAAATATATGTGAAATAAGTTACTTAAGTTGTGGGTCCAGGTAACTGGCAACATACCATTTTTATTTAACATTAGGCGCATAGAGAGGGCTCGTCCGATTTGAAAAATTTCTTCACTTCAGATTGAAAACATCATATTTGAGGACGATTCCCTCTCTTGCATCTTGTTGTAACTCTGATAATAACAGAGTTGCCCTATGTCAGGGGACTTTTGAGACACTCTGTATATTTAATTGTTTGCAGAAACATATTATTCCAATTTATGTTAAAGTCTATTTTATCTCAT
Source organism: Thermobia domestica (assembly GCF_964235325.1). Taxonomy (NCBI): domain Eukaryota; kingdom Metazoa; phylum Arthropoda; class Insecta; order Zygentoma; family Lepismatidae; genus Thermobia; species Thermobia domestica. The sequence goes on from NC_137465.1 coordinate 91,864,569, forward strand.
TAAATTAGCACAGTTTAGAACAGTTTCACTGAAAGTGAAAGTAGTTCGATACATGAAGAAATGGCTTCATCTTGTGATCGACCTCCAAAGAAAAGAGGTAGAAATAATATTTTAGACAGTAACGTAGCTTCAAGCCTTGATGCAGCAAAGTTAAGTGACAGAAAAGCAGCTGTTGTTTTGACTAGTACACTAAAAGTGTGGGATGCGATCCTTCCGAGCATAATGTGAACAAACCTTCTATTCGCCGTCTTAGAATTAAAAGCAGAGAAAGGAGAGCTCAAGACTTAAAGAGTGAATTTTCAGTTACTGTACCTTTGACTGTTCATTGGGAAGGAAACCTCTTTGACATTTCAGGTAACGAAACGGTTAATAGATTAGCAATTATTGTTTCAGGAAATGGCATTGAGCAGTTACTAGCGGTTCCAAAACTTCAATCAGGAACAGGGGAAGCAATAGCTTGTGCTGCTAATGAAACATTGGAACCCTGGAGAGTTACAGACCAAGTGAAATGTATGTGTTTTGGTACAACATAACCAAATACTGGGTTACGTAGTGGAGCATGTGTCCTTCTGGAGCAAAGGATGAAGAAAGAAATGCTTTATTTAGTTTGCAGACATCATATCCTCGACATTAGCTTGGGGAAGCTGTTAGTAAGTCAATTGGAGCTTCAACAGGGCTTGACATCTTGCTGTTTAAGCGATTTAAGGGTTTGTAGAACTCGGATGACTACAGTAACTTCAAATCCGCCACATTTGACAGTTTACTTCATAAAAATGTTGCCAACAGTGCATCAAATATCATTGAGTTTCCTGAAAAACAACTTCAGGAGTTTCAACCACGAGATTACAAAGAACTTTCAGAGTTTATTGTATTCCTTGGAGAAGTTCCAGAAAGTGGTATATATTTTAGAGCTCCAGTGGGAGTGCATCGAGCCCGATGGATGGCAAAGGCAATTTACTAGCTAAAGATATACTTATTTAAATATGAGTTCAAACATTCCAAACAAGAAGAAACAGAAATTCGTAGCATTTGCTCATTTGTTGTGAAAGTTTACGTTAACAGCTGGTTTCAAGCACCATTTGCTTGTATTGCCCCCAGAAATGACTTGTAACTTTCGAGAAAGGAATTTGAAGGTTTCAATGAGGAAATTTCAAAGTGTGTAATGAAAAAGTTTCTCCGACATTTTAGTCTGAAGGAAATCCATCGAAACTAAAAATTTCAGTATGTCTAATGTTTCTTGGTGGCTTTTACCTAATTTGAGGGTGCTGAATCTGAATCTGCCGGGTATACAAATGTACACCTTGAGCGTTTCGAGTAATTCAAGATGGCGGCCAAGATGGCGGCTGTAAAATTGATAGGAATATTTTTGTATATTTTATCAAGATGGGTAAACAAATTATATGTTTTTTGGGTTGCAGATTTCAATAATAGTGTCAAAAATGTTATGAAATTGATACACATCGAGGTATTCAACATGGCACCCAATATGGCGGCCGTAAAATTAACAAGATTATTTTTGGAGTATTGTATCGACATGGGTATCGAATTATATGTTTTTTGGGTTGCAGATTTCAATAGTTACTTCAAAAACTTTATGAAATTGATAGAAATCAATATATTCAATATGGAATATTCAGATTCGCGACCCTCGAGCTAGATACATACTTAGAACAATATCTGATACACTGAAATTTTGGATTGGGTGTTGATGCTTTCTCCGTCACCTTGTTTGCGCTCCAGAACATTTTTTCCCACATTTTGGGCTTCTCTATATTTATTTACAGAACCATTCCTTTCTGTGTGCTAAAGAAAACAAACAACACAAGCTTAGGTTTGAAGATTCTCTTATATTTTTTCCTGGACGTTTTCTTAAGAATTATGTTGCTGGCCACATTAACGCGAAATATGTAAATTTACAATACAAAATGCCGATGTTTCTATGTTATTCCGCTACAAAATAATAAATATCACAGATCAGTCACTTGTCAGTCTTCGTCAGAAGAAGTATTCATGTTTTCGTCTTCTAGATTCCTAGTATTTTGACGTGTGAAGATATTTTGGCATCGTTTAGAGGCTCCACAATTGCAGAAGTCAGTGCAGCTATTATGATTTGCCACACAGCCACAACGTCCTTTACACATGTTTTCAGAAGAACAGCCGCAACTCACCATCTTCAAGATGTCTTTCGCTGCCATCACAGTTCCCGGTGGTACAGTAACTGGTTCCAATGGTTTGTTCAACTCATCACGATACCACCCAAAATGTGTCGGATCCATGTCTGGTGGGCCTGGTTTATCTGCTTGTTTCCAAATACAAGCCTGGAAATGAGTTATTTTTACATTTTCAGAGAATGCCTCCGTAGTTGGTGGCAAGCTCTTCAATTTCGGGATATGTAAGGCAGACTTCTTTGACACTGTCTTCAGCCAGACATATCTTCTGACATCAGACATTGTAGGGCCAGTTACCCTACTACCATAGCAAGAAGCTATAAACTCAGTTGCCTCCTGAATCACATCTTCAAGTAGTGATGTCTTATTTCCAAGCTTTTGAAGCTCCTTCCCACTTTGTAGTACTTTCATTGCCTTCTGCTTTCCAATGCCATAAAGAGTAGGAACTGTATCGCAGCCAGAAACAGAATGACGTGCTAGTAAGTTTGAAACAATATCACAGTGTTTGGACACAGACAATCCAATGTCAATAACTCCTCTATGATTTTGAGTTGCCTGCATAAAAATGTTACAAGTAAGTTTTTGTGTGTGGTATTGGTGCATGAGGAGGAGAAGAACATCCGTGTCATCACTAATTACATTTATTGTACAATTTCTGTCCAGCTGATTGGCTACCATCACTACTTGTGTGATAATTATGACATCAGCCTCTTCGTGAGTGTTTTTCATATTTGGACGTTCCTTGATCAGCAGTTATTTCTGTTGTAACATCTTCTGGTCCAGTGATGAATAGGCTTTTGGTGGAATATGATGGCAACCCTTCTGTCATTAGATACTTGCAGATCAGCTGTACTAGTTGTACCTTATTCTTCGTAACATTCAGCACAACTTGTTGGGAGGGCAAGGACGTGTTGAAAGACAATTTATGATACCTGCTACATGTTGATCCTGTTCTGACGCTTCTTATTCCTCCTTTGGTGCTATACTCCTTATATTAGTCAAATATCAGGTACACGTTGCATTTGTTCAATTTTTCAAGCACATATGACCGATACAATTTTATGAAGTGAAGAAAAGTTCCGTTAGATGGCCAGTTGATTACCCACAAAACAGCACAACCATCAAGTATGATAGCATCTTCGTGCTTGTACGATCTCATAGACTTCTCTACCTGTAATATTTGTTTCAGTTTTTACTTACTTTTGCAGAACCTGGGAGTCTCATATTCATCAAACAAAGATGTGAGGACAGCGGCAAGCTCATATGAAATCACTTCTTTAGCATCAATATCTTTTGTAGATGTGAGACACATTTCACGCGTGTACAACAGTTCTGTGTCAATGACACCAATACTAGCTGTTCTTTTGACGTCATCGCAGGAAACATTACGAAGCGTTGTTTAGATTGGATCGTGAAAACCAGTTGGTAGTTTTTCTTCGTAAGAACACAACGCCTCCTCACCTATCTCAACAGCATTATCAACATTCACTTTCTGGGAACAAATTTTCCCAGTCACAATATTCACAATAGTTTTTGGGTGATCATCGGTCTTCAGAGGATCTATACAATGAGACAGCTTTTTTTTTTAACTTAATTCGGTCTGCAGCATCTCCTTTTACTCGAGATGGCATTCCTTCTTATGCTTAGTTATTTCCACATTTCGTCCAGCATCTCTCATGACATAAATGTCATTTACTAAACGACTGCGGGTATGAAGGCTGAAAGCCCATCGCTTCACTGCTGATGGATTTAGTGTAAGTCCGATTATTCCTCCTGGTCCATGGCCATAACGCATAAATGTATTCTCAATGAACATGTCTGACCATATAGCATTTCAGATACCTGGTTTGTGACGCAGAACATGTTCGCCTTTCATAAATCGTTCTAGTATTTCACTTGGAAGTATCTCTTATTTTGTTTCTGAGATATTTTTTCTAAATTCTATGAAAATGCTGCCATCTGTGAGCACAAAATTAAGGTTTTATGATTTATTATTACTCATGTCAGTAAATATTTTTTCAAAAATAGGTTTCAGAAATGATAACATAAACTTCTTTTGCAGCCACCATATTGGGCGCCATATTGAATATCTCGATTTATATCAATTTCATAACATTTTTGACTTTATTATTGGAATCTGCAACCCAAAAAACATATAATTTGATACCCATCTTGATAAAATATACAAAAATATTCCTGTCACTTTTACAGCCGCTATATTGGCCGCCATCTTGAATTACTCAAAATGCCCAAGGTGTACATTTGTACACCCGGCAGATTCAGCTTCAGCACCCTCAAATGAACTAAAAACCGCTGAAAAACATTAGACATACTGAAATTTTTGGTTTGGTCCAAAAGCAGGGTTTTTCCTCCAGACTATTTGTGGTACCTACCAGAAGAGCTTGTTGCGCTTTTCTTACGATGCTCCTCAGGAATCGCTGAACCACGGGGGTGGCGGTGGGACGACCGCCCCAAAAGGTGTCTTATTTACTTGTAGCATTTATGGTTGGGAAATACAAATATGGCATTTTCTCAATCAATCCAAACTGTGTGACAAGCCTAGCAGTGTCTAATCAAAATCTGTGGGACTTAATAGTACTTAATATAGACATATTTGAATTGTGAATGCCTCTGTCTCTAGTCCTTGAGGAGGTTACCATAAGCCCCAAAGAAGCGAGAATATGATTCATTCGTTGGACGAAAAGCTGTAGGAAGGAGGGTAAGACGGCGCATTTTTGAACTAAAATTGAATATTTTAAAATTGTGTTCTAGACAAAGGACATGGAAATAGAATTCGGGTCGCGAAACTTCAATTACCTTTGCCTTGAATGAAAAGAAATATAGAATCTTCAGCTCTCCTACCGGAAAGCTCTCTGAATCTGAGATATTTCGGTTCATTGATTGATTGATATGTATTTATATCGTATACAAAAGCGATGCTTTACAGAACGAGAACTAGAGTTCAAAGTTGGAGCTGAACCACTGTCTACGCCACGTCCTGTGATGAACAAGGACTCAACTTACATGAACTCAGGTATCTTTATGTTGTGGTTACGGCAAAATTTTCTTCCGCGCAAACCAACAGGAAAACTTCTTTTAATTCTAGATCGACAGCTTTCACATACTCGTGGTATTGATATGCTTGAGTTTGCAAGTGACAACGACATCCTCCACTTGTGCTTGCCTCCATGCTCAACCAAATATCTCCAACCACGCGACAGAGCCTTTTGAAAGCCATTGAAGGACTACTACAACAAAGAATGTAATTCTTGGTTTATGATGAATAAAGGAATTTTAAAAAACGCGTTTGCAGTTTGAAAAAATGAAATGTAACCTTTGACTTTTACGTCTCACGGTTATGCCGATTAGGCTAAAGGAGACGGTGATGATAAGTAATAAATGAAATGGTGGAATGAAGAAAGTGGGAGGAAACGGGAGAACCCCGAGAAAACCAACGCACACGGTGTTTGTCCACCACAAAGTTCACTTGGCGGGGATCGAACCCTGGACCCCAAACACCAGAGGTGAACGCTCTACCACTGAGCCACCGCGGCCCCGCGTTTGCAGTTTGTTACCCTCCTTGGCAAAGCATGGGGAAAGGTCGCTACAATATCAAATGCAACATCAGGATTTCGAGCCATAAGGATTCATCCTTGGAACGAGGATGGGATTCCAGATCTCTTGTAGATATCTTGCAAGATCCAGAGATCTGGCAATATCTGACTCTAGTGTCAATTGCTCTTGGAATTCATCACAAAAGACACTATCGAAGTTTCAGGTTCAACTTCAGGACTTCAAAAAGAAGAAACTTTTAACGAATGCCCGCAAAGCGTGGAATGTCGGCAGCAATCTACATCGATGAATTCAGTTGTTCCCTCAACAAGTGTATCGGGTGAAAAATATGATACCGCGCTCTCTACAAAAGAAACACCAAGTTATTTATGGAATTCACCTCCAGTAATTGAAAAATCAAAATATAAAATAGCCAATACTAAAAGAAACATTTATGGCAAGATATTCAATATAGATCAACTGTGGTAAACACACAACAAGTGCTGAAATCAATTACACTCAGTAAAGGTCACGGTACAAAGAAAGGCAGTTTTGCTGTAACATGTAGTGGAAGCAAGAAAGAATAATGCGCATAAGGACAGAAACAAATACTGTGCTAATGATCGTTGTATCGAGTGTAACGAATATTATTGCACAAGAAAAGGAGAATGTAATTAGATTAACCCTTTAATGGGCAAGTATTGATAGCATTACCATTAAAATATTTAGTTTGGTTTTGTGGTTGAACCATGTCTTCCTGATCATAAGTTAGTAATTTTTAAAGTACTTTTTTTGGACCTTGGTTACAAAATACAAGGTGTTTATTTCAAAGCAACATTGCCATAAAAATAGGTCTTATATGTACCTACTGAGCAGCATTGCCCTATTATCGTAAAATATCATAAGAAACTCTCAGTAATTACCAACAGTTTCGTTGAAATATTTTCCTACAGAGCAAGAAACCACAAATAAAAAAATAAAAAAAAGAACTTTCACGAAACGTAGGTGATAAAGCTTCTACAAGACTAAATTTGATTGTCCGCTGTTGACGAAGATTAAAAGCATCTAAAGAAGCGACTCGCAAATCATGTATATGAATAGTGTATGAAAACAATAATGCCAATTAAATGACCACTGAATTTATAATTCGTGCTGATAACGCACTAGAATGTGATGTTGCTTGAGAGCAACACTGCCCAAATTAGGGTTACGTGTGTGCTTTGTGAGAAGTGGCTACATGAAACACGTACAGTCTTTGCCCTTCATTACATTAATTGTGGTCGCAAGAATCCGAGATTGAAAAAACGAACAAATGATAATGTGTAAGGTCCACAATTCTTTTTTCTCTTTCATTTTTATCATTATTTACAAACGGATTTAGAAGAAATTGTTTATCTACTTTGTTGGAAGTTTTCTTTATAATTAGACGGATACTTAGTTGAAATTAAAATTAGTAATATTAGTGGTACAAAAGCATAATTATCGTTTATGTGATGTTTATCAACACATTTAGAAAAAATGTGAAACTGGCACTCCTTTCCTCAACATGCATTCGGTAGATGCCCCACTTGAATGTTTTTTATAAATGGTTCATTTTAAGTTCTTAAATTTACTGAAATAAAATTGTCTTTGGAGGTATTACAAACAAGACATAAATCTTCTAATTGATCATAAATTTAGCAACCTCATCTAAATTGCAGGAGTGAAAAATGAGTAATAATGAAAAAGTGGATCATCTTTACCCAAGTTATTCTGTATTTTAGAGTTGTACAAAATTGTATTTAATAGTCTCATTGTTGTAAACAATAACTTCATAATAAGAAAATATCACTCCTTTATACATCTGAATTCCAATAGCGTTACTGAGAAATATTACTTCGAATTATGTCATTCTATAATCATGTCTTGTACGTATCACGACTAGCAAAAGTGCACTCACACTTTCATTTTTTCACATCCTCCAATGTTAGATAAGAACAATGGAGTTCAGGTTCGCTGATTGAGAACTAAGTAAGGCGTTCTACTAGTGCTCTAGTTTGTTCGAAAGACGTCAGCGTAGCAAATGGTAAAATATAGAAAAGTATCCATGCTTCTGCAGCGAATAAGGAAATGGTTAGAAGACACCATTTAGTATCACGAAAAAGTCACAAAGAGAACTTAAAATGTCTAAACTTTAAACTCAGACATACCAAGGACAAATGAATGTTGGTTAAACATACATTTTATTTCACAGGTTACGGTATTTTGTAAAATCTCTAAATGTTTTACATTATTCATTTCAACGTAATCTTCACTTCTGTTAGTTTTCAGTTTTAACATCTATACTAGGTTGCTATATTTCAAAAATGAAAATCCGGGACGCTACTAAATTAGGGTACTCTTTAAAAGGCTTAAAATGTAAATAGGTGTTATCTACTAATGTGCTTTCTTCCATTAGACAGAGTTGTTCAAGTATTACGAAATCAATTTTTAGTGATTTTAGGAGACCTTCTCCTCCCTAGTTAAGCAAACGTAAGCAGAAAATTTACTCCCTAACCCTGGTAAGCATTTTTTAAATTTCTCAGGGCCTGTTATGTTTCGTGGCTTTCAGAGTTTATTTTAGCTTATTCAAGATATGATGTTTCCTTTCACACGTTTTGTCTGTGTTGTATCCTTTTTTGTAGAATGGTTAATTCGTTGGGAATATGTTCTGGCGGCCTTTGATATTTTCAAAGAACTGCTTTCGTTGAATTTTTACTTTATTTCTGTTATTCTTAACAAACTAACTCCTCAATATCTCGCTTGAGTGCTTACGTCAGCGTGACCTTTTTTATCAACTTTTGAATTGCCATACTCACAAGTAAAGGGTGTAAATGGATGAATCGAGTTGCGGGATGAGACATAGTGCGCCTCATCAGTGTCGGATATACGTATAAGCTAAACAAGCTATAGCTTAGGGTCCCACTCGTTTTGGGGCAAAAAGAAATAAAGAAACAACTGATTATAGTGTAACTTTCAAATAACAAGAAAAATCAAATAAGATAAAGCACACATATTTAAACAACAATAGCGTATTGTATTGTTGCGTACTAGGCTCTTATGAAGCAAGAATTAGGGCTCTATTTCTCAGCCGCACTTCAAATGTGACTCCTGTTATCCAGCCCCGCTTATAATGGAACCCTGGTTCCCAGCACTGCTTGTAATGGGTCATTGTTTCCAACTACCTTTGCATTAGGTCCATAAATTAACATATAAAATCCTTAAAATCCGCCACTTTGAAACCTGTGATTTTTTTTTGAAATGGAAAGGCAGTCATGTGACATATCAATTAGGGCCAGCATGTTCTAAAAAAAGGTCAATTACGAACTTTAGTGATCGTTATCTGTACTTATTTGGAAGATTTAGGATAATTGTTATAGTTATTTACGAAAATCAAGGAAACTGACAATTGCTTTGAAATAACACATAAAATCTCGGAAACGGAGAGTACTAAACTAGAAATGCGTGGACGCTTGAAGGTGAATGAAATTGTCTCGATGCCATACATTCTAATGATTGATGGACTGTACTGTGTCTTGTTATAAATTTCACTAAATTTTTATAAGTTCTGAAAAAATCCAACTTTTAATGGCCGGATGAGACCTGTGCACATTGGAGATACCTACTGTTTGTGGAACTGAACACCATGCGGTACAGTTGAGGTGATTAATTCATCGTCTTTATTACATGACCAAGAATCAACTAAAAGCTTGAATTGCATCTCTGACATATTTGCCCAGTACACATCTTGCAGAAATATTTTCCAGTCCTCCTTGGACATATAGAACTTGGATATCAAATTTCACTGTTAGTTTTCCTAGGGTTTAGATGTTTTAACTTACGTGTGTTTTCGTGACAATCCAAACTTTCAGCATACGAGTATCAGTTTTCTTGATTTTCGTAAATAACTATAAAGATGATCCTAAATTTCCCAAATAAGCACATATAACGATCACTAAACTTCATAATTAACCCTTTTAGAACATGCTGGCCCTAATTGATATATCACATGACTGCCTTTCCATTTCGACAAATATCACAGGTTTCAAAATGGCGGCGGAGGTTCGCGATCTACTCTGCCCATTCTTCTTTTGCCAATATGTGAAACTACCACTGTTTTTATCTTATCTTTCACTATTTTTACGAATCAACAGTTGATTTGATGTATTTCTATAACGTAGCATAGCCATTTTCCCACCAACTTTGACCCCTTCTCCTCCGTTTCTTATGGCGCTCAGCGGCTGTAATTTTTGACATCTACAGTCCACAGCGAAAAACCTGCAACATGAGCATGTAAGTTCATTGTGAATCTACACCTAACAGCACAGGGAATCAACATAACGTCTAAGTGGCACGAATCTCGGCGTCCTCCAGTACACACTTATTTTGGAGAAGGAGACTTCGTCGTTTGACAATAAACTTACATGCTCATGTTGCAGTTTTTTTTTTTTTTTTTTTTTTTTGCTGCGGAATGTACATAATTTCACATCTGCTATCAGGTATGCTATGTCATATTCCGGAACTTGATTCATCCATTTGGATCCTTTACTTGCAAGGAGTTGAAGAGAATAATTATATACATAATCCTCTGAAAAACAAACTATAATATTTTCTTCCTTTCTTCTTCGCTGAAATCCGGGACAAGTCTCGAGAAATATTTTCGGGACGCTTGAACGCAGATCTCGATTCCGTGACGGTCCCGGATTTTTCGCGACTAATGGCGACCCTAATCTATACTGAAACTGTAAAAAAAATGTCGTGTAGGTAATTTGACTCTCATAAAACCATCATAGTTTCCACTGTTTAAAAGAATGTACTATTATTATGTGACATTTACACATTGTAGCTAACAAAAATTTTCCGGTGTTATATCATTAGTTTAAAGTGTGTTTCGAAAACTCAATTGAAAGAGAAACAAAGGACAATCTAAGGAAGTAAACACAAGATGTGCAGCGTGTAAAACTTTATTTGTGAAAACTATTACAACCGAAAACATGCCATGTGTTTCAAATATAGGAAATAGTGCAAATGTATATCTTTGATATTCCTTGCTTTATTTTAACTAAGGGAGAACTAAAATTTCGTAAAGAATAATAAAACAAAATGAACTAAAACATAAACAAACATGAATGTCGATGAACGTTACTGATAATATTTCAGTAAGATCTATCTGCACTTTTTTTTGGCTAATATGTAAGTGATTATTGCATTTCATCTCTAGATGGAAAACTTCTAACAGAGAATTTATCATTCACTATGTAAGAAAAAATTAAATTTAAAAGATATGTAGCTCTACAGTGGATTTCAACTCAAAAACTTAGGATTACTAGAGCAGAGCCTATAACATCTCCGCTGTTCTTCCACTACCTGCGATGTCTCCGAACTTGGTAGATTATTAATGAAATTAATGTCGATGAGAGAAAGAACGAAAAATATTTCAATTTCAATAAAGAAACAAATAAATACACACGTTTATCTTTCCGAATGAAGGTCAGATTCCAAATTCCAGTTAGAAATTCCAGATAGGAAAACCCATTTCCCACATCTTGTGGAATGCTAATAACTGAGCGGAAGTGGGTTAAATCATGCTTTCTTAGTTACCGCGAAAATCGGCAAAATATTTTCACCAACTTACTCGGTTACTTTGGTCAAGAGGAATGTATTTATTTATTTATTTATATGAAAGTACACAGGCATTCACTCATAACATACCTTCTTGACATACATAATTGAAGGTGACATGAACCTTACAAAGAAAAAACTGTATAATATGAAAAAAGAAAAAGAAAAAACTAATAAAAAAGAGAAAGGTGAGAATGTACAATCCAGCCATAGGAAAAATAATATACATATATATCGGTAAGTTTTCAAACAATGATAAATCATACATGGTCATTATTCAGTATTTCATACAGAAGTTTAACGAATTTAACTTTCCCAATTGAAAACAGGTGTATCCTACCATTTAATTTGTTATAGATTCTCAGCATTCGTATAATAGGTGAGGTGAATGAGTTGAACTTTTCGACATAAGTATATAAAAGATATTTTGATTTCTGGAGCGATATCTTGGTACGTAGAAAGGGATTTGTTGAAACAGTGTTGAACTATTAATTATATTTGTCAATATATTTCTTAAAATAATAAGAGAATGTACAGTTCTTCTATCCTTTAAACTACTTAGGTTGAATAGCGAGTGTCAAAGCAACACTGACAGGTAAGTTGTTAAGCCTGATTTAAATGTTTTATAATATAAATACCTCAAAAATTTATTTTCAATTACCTCAATTGATTGGATGTCTCTCTTAAAGTAGGAACTCCAAATTGGGAACTCCGATGCATACTCTAGTTTGCTCCTAACAAGGGTTTCATATAACTTAATAATTATTGATGGTTGTGAAAAAAGTTTTGTTTCTGATAGCAAAACCTAAGGCTCTATTTGATGAGCTTATAACACTAATTAAATGATTTCCAAATGTTAATTTACACTCAAAAATTATACCAAGATCTCTAATCGATGTAACAGTCTCTATTTGAAGATTATTAATTTTGTATATATATTTAATTAATTGGTTTTTCGGTTAAAGGTTACACTCACATTTATTTATATTTAGTTGCAGTTTATTTGAATCACACCAATCCATGATTTTATTCAGGTATTGTAAATATTTACTGTCTTCTTCAATTGTAACTGATTTATAAATCTTTAAGTCGTCGGCAAAGAGCAAACAATTAGAATTTTCTGCCAATTCAGGGAAATCATTGATTAAAAATAAGAAAAATAGAGGATCAAGGTTGGAACCTTGCGGAATACCAGATGAAACTACAAACTGACAAGATATTTCTTGCTGAAAATCTACATATTGATTTCTATTATGTAGATAAGATAGAAATAACATAATTAAATTTTTAGACAATCCAAATTTTATAAGTATCTTAATTAATGTTTCACTATCTATTTTGTCAAAAGCCTTAGCAAAGTTCAAGTATATTACACCCATTTGTTCCTTTCTTTCAAAACAATTCTAAATCTGCTGTGAAAATTCCAACAAGTTAGTTACAGTCGGTCTGTTAGGGGAAAAAACCATGTTGATTTGGAGAAACGCAAATTTTTACATGATAAAACAACTTTTCGTATAGTATATATTCATACACTTTACACATTGAATATGGCATATTAATAATAAATTACAGGACACATTAATAATAAATTCAATTTGTTCAGATAAGACCTCTCCACATGATTTAATAGTAGAAGAAGGAATTCCATCTGGGCCACAAAATTGTTTGGGTTTGAAATGCTTAAAAGCACTGTTAACCTCTTCTGAGGTAACATAGTTAAAATATAAAATATCAGGTTTATTATGTATATTTAGAAAATCTGCAAGAGCATCATTGATTTTATAACTAAAATTCGTTTGACTATAAACCGATGAAAAATATTTTTCAAAACCATTTAAAATATTGCCCTGGGAAAAGTTCTCATTATTCAAACAGTACACTTGATTTCTTATGTTGTGTTGTTGTTTAATAATTACAAATGACCGAAAACGTTTAATATTATTATTAACATTCATTTGAAGTTGTTCTACGTATTCATCATAAGCTCTATGTATGAGCTGCCTTAATTCCGATCTTAAGTTCCTGAACCTTTCATCGTAGTATCTAGAGAATTCACTCTTTTTGGCAAGTTTTTCTTAATTTTAATAGTTTGAATTATATTTCTCTGGTAAACCATATCGGATACCTAGACTTCCGAACTTCCGTACATATTGGTATGCAAATATCAAAACATTTGTAAAATGAATCATATAGAAAGTTCTAAATCAACACTTTCAAAATGATATAGGTCTTTCCAGTCGTAATCACGCAATCTATCACGCAGTATAATTTTAAAAATCAGCTTTCCTATAATTATAATATTTTCTTTGTGTTATCTTACTTAAGGGCATTTTTTGACTGATGGTACTGAAATCGATTAACTAGGATGATTAACATCTTCAGGCACTAAGGGAGACTCATCTTGCTCTAGTTCTACTATAATATTCGCTAGAACCAAATCTAAGGTTCTTAGGTTATAATTTTGTATGTTATTATATGAAGTCATATTAAAATATGAAATAAATTGTTGGAGTCTTTGACATGTCCTCGATCCTCTTAGGAGATCATGATTAGAATTACCAATTTTTTTGATATTAAATTCTCCAACTATAAAGATGTCGGAAGTAACTAAACTGATGTTCTGTTCTAAATGATTAAGATAATCTTGATGTACACTTATTGGGGAAGATGGCGTTATATAAACAACATTTATAAAAAGATTTTGAGTTTCATCACGAATACACATTGTAAGCGATTCACAACTATGTGCACTATATGTTACCTGATGAAAAGATTTATATAACTTCTTAACCGCCACAAGTACACTACCATTTTCAAATGTACCTGATAATGCAAGGTCTCTATCATTCCTAAAAACATTATACCTGTTATCAAATAATTCAGCACTCTTAACATCAGTATTCAAAAATGTTTCTGTTAAGGCTATAACATTATAGTTACTACTTAATATATTTTTCAGAAAGAGGTGAGTTTTATCCTGAGACCCCAAACATTTTGATAGTACAATGTCAGCTTGTTTTTGTACTCCATCTCCTATACGAGTAATTATAAATATAAACCAGGAAGGACTTGTGCCGACGGTAGAAGAGCATGGTGATGCAGACAATCTTCGTAAAGGACTTCTGAAATTTACAGATCGTGGTGCCGTAACTCGGTTAGAGACGTTTTATTTAACTTTTCAAGAATGAAAATCTGATGAAATAATCAAAAGTTTAACATTTATTACACACACGTTAATTTAAACTTAACGCTTTGAAGTTAAAATTCCAGTTTATCGCCTATACTGCATTTTTTTTTTTTTTTTTTTTGTTTTTGAATCAAAAGATCCAATATATCACAGGCAAATATTTCTTGTAGGGCTTATATCTGGAGAACTACACACGGGGGTTAGTGTTGCCAAATCCAATCTATCGTTTATGTCAGTGTGGTCTGCTTATTCCGCAAAAAATATGAAAACTCGATTAAGGGCCGTTCACAGATTTTTTGGCCCTGATCCAAAAGCTTCAAAATAAATCAATCAAAAATTTTTTTACGCTTAATATTTGAAGAACTACACATAGAGTAGTCAAACCAAACTATCATTTAACTCAGTATGATGCGTATTCTGTAACAAATACGAGAACTCGATTTAGGGGTGTTCAAAAATTTTATGGAACCTGATCCAAAAATTCCAATATATTTCAATGAAAAAAAAATGTATGCTTTGTATCTGGAGAATTGCATATATCGTAGCCAACTGCAAACTACCACTTACCTCAATATGATGTGCTTATTTAGTAAAAATTAATAAAACTCGATTTAGAAGCCGTTCAAACAATTTTTGGTCCCTGATCCAA
Organism: Thermobia domestica; assembly: GCF_964235325.1. Lineage (NCBI taxonomy): Eukaryota > Metazoa > Arthropoda > Insecta > Zygentoma > Lepismatidae > Thermobia > Thermobia domestica. The sequence goes on from NC_137465.1 coordinate 91,879,765, forward strand.
ACACTAATTATTGGCCAAAATTGAATTTGTTCTTACATAGTGAATGATAAATTCTCTTTGCTAAAAATTTTCCATCTAGAGATGAAATGCAATAATCACTTACATATTAACCAAGAAAAAAGAGAGTGGAAATAGATCTTATTCAAATATTTTCAATAACATTCGTCGATATTCATATTTGTTTATGTTTTAGTTCATTTTTTTCATTATTCTTTACGAAATATTAGTTCTCCCTTAGAATATAGCAAGGGATTTCAACGATATACATTTATACTACTACTTCCTAAATTTGAAACATAACTATTCTGTCAGGGCTTGTTTCCATTTTGTACTAATACACAATAACACACTGAGCAAGGCTATGTGATAATATGTAGAAAACACTATCACTATGGCATATTTTCTATTGTTGCGATAGTTTTAACAATTTAAATTTCACACTGCACATCTTGTGTTTAGTTTCTTAGATTATCTTTTGTTTTTCTCCTTTTTCGATTGTGTTTTCGAAACATACTGGATAGCAATAATATAACACTGGAAAATAATGTGTAAAATCAATATCACATAGTAATAATACATTTTTAAACAATGGAAACTATAATGGTTTAAGAGTGTCGAATCATCCCTCACGACATGATATTATTCATGAAGTTTCAGTATAGATATAGTGCACTTGCAAAACGCCTTCCTTAGTTTTCAACCAGCCAATCTTTACTAGATTGTTGGTTGTCTAATGTTGCAGGATGTGAAAAATAGAAGTGTGAATGCAGTTTCACTCGTATATATATATATATATATATATATATATATATATATATATATATATATATATATATATATATATATATATATATATTTATTTATATATATATATATATATATATATATATATATATATATATATATATAGATAGATAGATAGATAGATAGATATAGTCGACAAATCCAGGTAGTGGACATTGAAACTGAAACATCTGGTAGAAAGCCATAGTTGTTCAGGCGCCTTTGGCGGCCAGAATAGCAGCAACACGACTTTGGAAGAATTGATAGAAGTTCCGCACCGCTTGCATACGAATTTTCAGCCATTCTGCTTGAAGCGCAGTAACACATTCACCACATGAATGTGATGATGGGAAACGTTTCCTTACTCAATCTTGTAACAAACCCCATACAGGCTAAATAATTTTGAAATCCAGCGATTGAACGGACTATGGCATATATTCAACGTCATTGTCATGCTCATCGAATCACACTGACAAGTTTAGCAGTGTGAATGGGTCAGTTATCATTTTAGAACACTGCGTCACAGCTCGGGAAGAATGTTCGAACTACATAGTGTAAATGGTCTTCCAGAATAGTCCTAACATGATCTTCTTGAACATCATGGTCCTTGGCAGTAACATGGCCTTCTAGAACAATTAGGGGGCGCAAAGTCCGCCGCGATATTGCAGCAAAAAACAATCACGGATCCAAATCCATGTTTCACTGTGGCAACCAAGTAGTCTGTGATGTATATATCAGAGAGCTTCCCCAGACAAACACTCTCCCTGTTGTTTGGGAAATAGTGTATTTGGACTCACCCGAGAATATGACACGTTTCAGGTCATTCAAAATCCAGGTTTTATGCTTTGGCTGAACCACTCTGCTGCATTTGTGCTACTCGTGAAAGGCTTTGGTATCGCAACTTTTTCATGAATGTTGGCCTTATGTAAGTGGCGAAGGACAGTTTCCGTGTACACAGGTTCTGTGAGATGTGTATTCACTTTTGCTGTGATTGCCGATCCGATGGTTTTCCGCTTTCATGCATTAATCCTAATGAATATCCTGATGTTCCTCTCAGACACCTTCCGCTTTTCTCTGTAGTTGCTCCTCCTGGATGTCTTTCATCCTCCCTATTGATATACACACATCACCATGGATACTGTTGCTTCTGAGACGTCATATAGTTTTGCAGTTTTGGACACAGATACACCTGCTAGTCGTGCCCTTACGATCTGTCCTGTTTTGAAGTTGGATATGTCCTCGATTATACTGCTTTACGTACACGATTCACGTTCCCTGAGGAACTTCTTCAACTGTATTGCCTACCAAGTACGCGCACACGTAACCTTCTTCCCTGAGATATAATATAAACTAACAAATGGCTCTGGTGAACCCCGCGAACATGCTATGTAATTTGCGCAGAAATTTCAGTTTCAATATCCACCGCCTGTATTTATGTATAGAATTTAGAAAAATAGTAGTAGGCAAATTAGTATCTGTAAAGTTTAAAATTTAGACAAGTTATTTGCATTTTATACTGCATGTGAAATTATTTTCTTACTTATTAAAGACCTGGTTTCAAGAAAAAACAAATCTTCTTTTCTACTTTTATTTCTTGGTTGATAATGATGAAACACTGCTGAAACCCCCGGATTATTAGTAGGCATGCTACACATATATTTTAAATATTTGTACCTTGACAGTATCTAGCGTTTAATTTATGTTGCATTTTATGGTAATTACCTACATAAAAATACTCCGTTCTTAAATAGACGTTAGAAACATTGCAAATAATTATTTGGGAAAAATAAGAAAAAAGAGAAGCAATGTTTCTTTTTCTTAAAAAGAGTAGGGCCTAAATTTCCGAAAATCTACAAACATATATTTTTCTATTTACAACACTATTTCGAATAGAAAAATATACGGTACTGTCCTAGGCAAGACAGCTCTTTCACATCATTTTTCGAGACGAGACCGCACCAAATTCCGTCTAGGCGGCAACACTACTTTCAACATTTCACCACATCGTACGTTTGATATTCATTTTGCCAGATTTGTTCTACAATTTCCAGAGTTTGATCGACCTTTCTGACAAAAATATGCGCTGGTTTAGTACCAGAGCTTACGAATGTGTTGCTCTACCAACAGATTTATCAGGCTCATTCGATCGCCACCTAAACAGTAAATATAAGATGTTTATTTATGTATATTTAGTCAATGATCTCCAGCATTTAATAGATTTAATAGTAAGAAATATAGGGTACTTTCAGAAAAAAGCTTCCTACACGCCCCGCTATTCCTCCTATCGTTACTTTTAACTCCTCAATATTCGATACCAATCGTTTGATCTTTGTTCGATCAGATTGGTCAACGGCTCTCCATGATTCACCGTCTGGATTGGTACACACATAACCTTCCTTTTGTATCTTTAATATCTTTGTTAGTTTAGTCCATGAAACGTTCGAAATTGCTTATTAAACCAGACCATACCACGATAAAAGTATTAGCATTGATACATTTTGAATCTGGCGTACAGGTAGGAGTAGCGTGTAGTTAGCCCTCTATCAAAAATATTTTACATTTATGTTAGTAAAGCAGACCAAACGTTAAAAACAAACGACCATATCTGATCAAACGATTAACAGAAATAAAGCGTCTAATCGGAGGTGTAGGGAGGCTAACTCCCTCTTTTCTATCCTATATACTTTTGGTTTAAATTTAATGAAACATTGGAAATTGTTAGTCAAACCTGATCTGATGAAGACCAAAAGATTAACATCAAAAAATTTCAAATTTGGCGTAAAGGAGGTGGGCTAGCGTGTACCTTACTAAATATACACGATCTTATATTTATGCAAGCAAAGATGATCAAACGTTAGAAATCGATGATCATACCTGAATACAAGATGATCAAACGATTGACATAATAAAAAGTCGAATCGGAGGTGTAGGTGGGGTAAAAGGTGGAAGCTCTGTTATTAGAGTGATCAAACGTTGGACATATTTTATCAAACCCGATCAAACGAAGACCAAACAATTAAAAACGAGAAATTTCGATAAAAGTAGGTTAGTGTGTAATTAGTCCCCCTACTAAATATAGATTATATTTATGTCAGTAAAGCTGATCGAGCGTTTGAAATTGTTGACCATATCTGATCAAACAATGATCAAAGAAGTGGCTGGAATGTAATTTTAAATTTAGCGTTAGAGGGAATTAAAGGCACACAGGTTTTGATTGTCTTGCTGCAATTGTGGAATACTATTTATTAATTGTTGTGCTTCTTACGTTAAAGCAAAATTTCGATAGCTAAAACCAAATATATGGTTGGAAGCTTTCTTTAAATATTGCATGTAAATTGACAACGGTAAATTGTTGTCTACAGAATTTAGGAATTCGGTTTCTGGGCTTTCGGCATCTATGACCATTTTAGCCCGTTACGTATGATGGATGACGTTCTTAAGCGATCACACTATCCGAGGAAAAGAAAGAAGGAATTGAATAACGAAGGAAGCGGCCTTCAACCTATATGATAAGAACCATCCCAGCATTTGCCTGTTTAAATGAGGAAAACCTCACTCAGGATGACTGGTCTGAAAAAGCTTTTAACATTTTCGACCGAGTGTCCGCACCGGGAATCGAAACCCGGACCACTCATGCCAAAAGCGAGAGCGTTAGTCTGCAGAATTTAGCTTCGGTTTAAGAAATCACTTCCACCTCACTCACGATTTGTATCTTCTTCATTTGTTGAGTAGTAGTGAAATTGAAACCGCTTTAATGCTTAACTGACTTATAGTCTTGCATAACGGAAATGCACTCACTCTCGCCCTTAGTACACTTCTTGTCACAAGAAGGGAGATTGTCTCACAGAATGGGACTAAACAAGTGACCCTAGATCCTTACGAAGGTCTTTCCCCTGCATTTTTGCCAGTCATGGGAGCAAATTGACAATAATATTGCAGTACACAACTGATAATTTCGTTGTGGACAAACAAAATTAGCTACACTAAGAAAACAAGTTACAGATTTGATATATGATTTATATTTTTAATCTAGAACGATTGAATAAGCTATGGAAGTAGGGAAGAGTAAGAAGTAGGAAATATGCTCCACACGATTTGCTAATTGTTTCACGACAAATTCAAATGTCCTCAAAACATGTTTTTGTTTGTGTGTGTGTGTTTGTTTGTGTGTCCAGATTCCTTCTTTGGAGTAAAATTAAAGAGTAATTTATGAGAAACTCATTTTAGTATGGAGTGTAATTCTAAATGTGTTGGAAATTTTAGGAAACAAAGTAAATTATTTGGTACGATTTGTACTTGCAATGCCAATATTAGAACCTAGCATAAAATAAATCAAAACCTTAATACATTTTCCTGCGTATAAGATAAAATACTTTTCTTTATTTTTAAAGCTGTATGTTATATATAACGAAACATGGTGAAATTGGTGCTCCGTGGCGTCCCGATAGTGGGTAACAAAAGAATTTTGCATTTAAGTACTGTCTATTGGGACCAACTTTTACTTTGAACAGATGGGTTTTACGTCTATTACAGCCAGATTGGAGTACGCATTGTATACGTATTCTGAACTGCTACCTGCAATAGAACAGTGGCACAAATTGCAGATAACGTCAGATCGGCGCTCTATTTAGTTACAATCTAAAATCTGTTGATAGTAATTCTCTCCAGATTCGTTTCTAGATCACAACATTAGCTAGCTTTCGTCGTGTTTTCAGTTACTACCGCAGTGTAGAGTGAAGAGTAAATATTCTCAAATTCTTACATGCTAAAGCAACTGGCAGCACAAACTCTCATACAAAATTAGACTTTGTCAGTACAGAAGGTATTTCTGTTCGAGAATATTTGGTTTGAAGTATTGCACCATGTCAAGAAGAATGACCAAAGACCCTAGTACAAACAGTGGATACACCTTTGACATTGCGTTCAACATCGACCGATACAGATACTTTGGTAGAATAATTTGTGCTTGATGGGAGAGCAACTGGTACAGCAACACATGAAGGAGCTATTATCAAGCTGCTGTTATTTGATCCACTGACCAAGCCCATTACTATGTTTTAACCTATTTCAGGCTCAGTAATTGATGTCCTGGAGCCATTAACGAAACATCTAAGTGCTGATCAGCTGTATTTACTAAGAATATGCGTATTGATTTAGGACGCCAAGCACGATGTCAAACTAAAGCCAGCCGACTACTTTGACTGTACATTTTAGACGAACCTCCGTCAGAGGAAGTGAAACGTTTGGTACGATTTGTACTAAACTTCTATACTCCTGTACATGATTCTATATTCCATCTATACAGTCAAGATGGTGTAAAGAATAATTATTTCATGGTATCACTGTATCAAAACTTCTTCCTGAGGACCAGATTATAATTCTCCCAATCGTCTTTAAAAGCTCCTATTTCTGCCATCCTAAAAACATGCTGGTCGCTGGTGTTGCTGATGAACAGGAAAGCATAAGAACATTGTCATGCCGACGCATTATCCAAGCAAGTAAGAAGACTCAGAAGTGTGCAAGTCCGCTGCTTTGATACAAAACAGGTAAAAATAAATTTCAATGATACCACCTACATGGAAATAATAGGCAGGGAGAGTATTCACATCACACTCCAAAATTACTTGGAGACATAAGTGATGATATTCTGGTTCGTAATCAGCAAATTGTTCTACCAAAGTATCCGTACCATTCGGTCGATGTTATTTTATACCAGGGTTTCTTCACATAGTGCAATACAACAAACCAAATATTCTCGAACAGAAAAACCTTCTGTATAGACAAAGTCTAATTTTGTATGAGCGACCGTGCTGCCAGCACGAACATTTGAGAACGCCAACATGTAAGAATTTGAGAACATTTACTTTTCACTCTACACTGTGGTTCTAATTGAAAACACAACAAAAGCTAACTACATTTTAGTTTGTAACTGGATAAAGCAACGATCTGACGTTGTCTGTAATCTGCACCACTATACTACTACAGTTAGCAGTTCATAATGCGTATAGAATATGTACTCCGTATCTGGCTGTAATTGACTTAAAATCCATCTGTTTAAAGTTGCCCCCCTAGACAGTACTTAAATACAAAATGCTTTTATAACCCACTATCAGGACGCCACTCAGCACCAATTTCACCATGTTTTGTTACCCCACCAAACTTTACTCGAATTCAACCCATCCTCATATATATATATATATATATATATATATATATATATATATATATATATCAAATTACTGTTTCCACCTATTTCAGGCTCAGTAATTGATGTTCCTGAGCCATTAACGAAACATGCTTCCCATCCTTTGGTTTTTTGGGTTGGACTACTATTAAACTAAAATGCACAATTGCATTTATGTTCAAACTAACAGCTAGCTTTATTTGTTTAATTATCTCAGACTGTTGTACCCACATCATATTTTCTTTATATTGGACAACTTAATACAATGCAGAGTTCGTGGCTAAGCGGTTAGCGTGCGCTCGTTTTACGAGGGAGACACGGATTTGATTCCCAGCGGTAGCTCATATGGTTTGGATTTCACGTTAATCAGTAGATCCACGTATCATATAGCCTTGCTGCTGAACCGAACGTTAAACTTATAATCATACTCATTAACCCATTGCATATCTGTATGAACACAACAAAAGCTAACTACATTTTAGTTTGTAACTGGATAAAGCAACGATCTGACGTTGTCTGTAATCTGCACCACTATACTACTACAGTTAGCAGTTCATAATGCGTATAGAATATGTACTCCGTATCTGGCTGTAATTGACTTAAAATCCATCTGTTTAAAATTGCCCCCCTAGACAGTACTTAAATACAAAATGCTTTTATTACCCACTATCAGGACGCCACTCAGCACCAATTTCACCATGTTTCGTTACCCCACCAAACTTTACTCGAATTCAACCCATCCTCATATATATATATATATATATATATATATATATATATATATATATATATATATATATATATATATATATATATATATATATATATATATATCAAATTACTGTTTCCACCTATTTCAGGTTCAGTAATTGATGTTCCTGAGCCATTAACGAAACATGCTTCTCCATCCTTTGGTTTTTTGGGTTGGACTACTATTAAACTAAAATGCACAATTGCATTTATGTTTAAACTAACAGCTAGCTTTATTTGTTTAGTTATATCAGACTGTTGTACCCACATCATATTTTCTTTATATTGGACAACTTAATACAATGCAGAGTTCGTGGCTAAGCGGTTAGCGTGCGCTCGTTTTACGAGGGAGACACGGATTTGATTCCCAGCGGTAGCTCATATGGTTTGGATTTCACGTTAATCAGTAGATCCACGTATCATATAGCCTTGCTGCTGAACCGAACGTTAAACTTATAATCATACTCATTAACCCATTGCATATCTGTATGAATCCACAATATAATCTCCAACCCTGGGATCATTAGCACTTAACATTTTAATATTCATTTATAAATTCTTTATCATATAATCCGTTTGATTCTGAAAAAATATATTTTTGCTAATGAAACATAAATATAACCAAAATTAATGAACTTTTAAGATAAATTTTACATAGTAATATCAAAGACATATTTTGTGTTGTTTAACTTCTCGCTTGCTTCCTTTATTTGTGAATATTTTATATTTCATTCTTCAATGTTGCCTGCCAAAAGATATCCAAATACTTCCTTACCTAGAAGGTTTATTTAATCATTCCTCTAAAGACATGGACGAAGACAACGAAAATTTCTCTCATTCTCGTACTCAAACTAATTTTCACAATTCCCGAAAGAATGTTAAGTAAGCAACCTTAATTTCCCCAAGTAGAAGCAGAAGTCCACACAGAACATCCCCTCTCTTCGAAGAACAATACAGATATATATTAAATAATATTCATTAAAAGTGTTCCTACCTGAAAATTAAACCCACAGTTGTAAGCATAACCTACAGCATTTTTATAGAATTGCCATTCATGAACTATTCTTTCTATGTAATTGTGGATTCGTGCAATATCATTGACGTTTGTTGTGACAGCAATTACAAGAGCAATTTACTATATCTTTATTGTTCTATTTTCATTGAAACTTACACTTGTATATATTATGTCAATTAAACGGTAAATAGTATTCTGTTTCTTGCAATTTAATATCTTCTTTAAAATGAAATTAAGTTTTCATCCTTTACTTTTATCTTTGTCATCGATTAACAAAACTAAAATTGTATTAACAAAATACCTAAACAATTATGTTAGATGAGCTCTAAGCTAAAGTGTACGTATTATTGTGGTAGAATTATTTTCTATATTCTAACGTTTCTGTTAAATTTTCCGTTCTTATCTAAGTTTATAAAAACACAGTCACATGCTAAACTGTTGTTATGAGTTGAAAGTAACTTGGATAGAAGTGCTTTAGACGTAACCACAACTATGACTGCGATGCTAATACTTTATATTCTGGTTAACAACATACTTGTATTATGCCGTTTGCAGGTGTTAATTTGTAGAGATTAAATAATATCTGCAATGAGATATGAGAACATTTAGAAGCCCTTGAAGTACTGGACTAATACTGTAAGTTGTACATATTAGGGTAACCACAGGTGCAACTTCTAAGAGGTTATTTCATTTTTTTTTAGAAAGTCCTCCAATTACCTGCGAGAAATGCTAACTGAATGCCAACATCACTCTTTCCAAAAACTACTTTTTGGCTCCTAATAATGTAGTACAATTTGTATGTATTCTTAAACTCCAAAATTGAGTTTTCATTTGGAAATATTTCGAAATAAAAAGAAGCTTTATAATTCTTAAAGAGGTAACTCTGTAGTAATCTCCGTGTTTTGATATTCGATAACTTTCCGTGGGTAGATTATCATAGCGTACTTCTTTCCCAATGGCGTGAATAATGACATAACAATTACACTATACCTAGGTGGATTGTCAAATTATGTCAATTTGCCGACTGTCCCATTTATTTACTATCAAATTTGGTCACTCTAGTATATCGAAATAGAAGGTTTGTTTACCATGACAACGGCCAACAAATTTGGCATAGTTAACAGCAAGAACCTACATCATGGCACATTTGTCAATTTTCGAGCTTTTCGATTTTGGAACTAAAAAGAAAAATTATTTTCAGCGATTTGTAATGCTGCTGAAATTAAAGAAGAAAAGAAAGTTCCCCTTTGTTCGTTCTTATTGGCACATTAACATATGCCAAGCTACAATAGCTACCATGGCCACAAGCTCAAGCTTCCAAAACTTACACAGAACTAACAAGAGAAATTTTGTATAAACAATATGGTCAAACTTCCAATCCAACAGCTGAACGCTGTAAGTTCAACCAGATGTATCAGCGGATGTATGAGATTACGGCAAGCTAATAATAATAATATCTCATCACTAATAATATCTAGTAGACTAATTTAAATATGGAGTGAATACAAAATCCAGGGACTGAGCAAGTTGAACTTGTTAAGCGAACAAAGTGAAGTACTCACAAAATGGTAACACCTAAATCAAGTCAAATTTGAAAAATCCTATAAAATTTTAGAGAAGCAAGTTATTTGCATCTGGAAAAAACTGTGGATTTGAACATCAAAAGCATAAATGTCCTGCGAAAAGCTTATTTTCGATGTAGTAAGTTTAAAAACTTACCTATCACCAAATTTATAACACAATAACTTTCTATAATACAAGTACAAAAGTATTATCCAACGTGTTTAGTAGTTGAAGACGACATATCAGACGAACGATCAGTGCTGTTACAAGGGACGTATGCGAACCGTGACAGCTTGATATTTATAAAAATTGGTACCCTGACTTGTGGATCGTTAATCATCGTAGTGGTAGTCACTCGGTCCGGAAATGCCTTGTTTACCCCCTATGTGTAATACAGGTACAGTCTGTCAAGGAAATAAATGTACATCTCTTTTAGAGTCTGGTACGCCTGCGCTCCAACCATGGAGAACATAAGAATTAAATCAATCCAATCAATGTGTAGTGAAGAGTAAGGACAAAAGCCTACTCTGAATAAGATATTGAAGAAGGGCACAAGCTGCGAATAAAAATAGTTCTTGGTGAAAATAAAGGACGACACAGAAGAAGAAATCTAGAAACAGCTGGTAAACGGAGAAAAAAGAGTAAAAATTGTCGAAGTGGTAACTTAAAATACAAATCCGAACAAATATGCCAACAACTAAATGCTTACCAAGCGACGATCTTGGTGTAATTGTTAAGACGATACCAAAGGACATCAATTTGAATCCACTCCAGGGAGTATTTTTTTAATTTTTGTTAGTAATGCATACAGCACATGAGAGGTGGTAATAAAGAACGTATTACCCCCTTAATCGAAAACGAGGTAAAAATTCCAATGGCATTTATTAAAGTGAAACAATGAAAACGATGAAGCAGGCATATCTAATAGGAGTATGTACCAGAGGGCGGTGGTCGGAGAAACGAAATTGTCCCGAATTTCGCACATGTGAGACTCTGCAATAGGCAAATTTCTTCAGAAATGTGCCTATTGCATAGACCCATCATGTCAGGAATGCCGCAAAATTTCTATGCACTTTATTTCTGGGGAGGTCAGTCAGTTATCTAATCCTAATCTCATCTTTCGTAAGAATGGGCGAGATTATAAAAATAAAAAGAGAACCAAATGTACGGGAAGATCGTATGGGAAGTTCAAAAGTTCTTAAGATCATGACAGGAAACTGTACTGAAATTCGGGATTTCCATGGACCCAATTTTTTCTTCTGACAGTCGTATATGATCACGGGGCAGTTCGCATGGGACACATAGTAGTAATAGTTCATAGTCATATTAATAGCTTAGTGTAGCTTATTTTACATTAATGTAGAAAAGTATGTTTACTTGTATCATTTTGAATATAATAATAATATTAGCAGTAATAATAATTACAATTTCTTGTGAATTAATGGAAACAAGTATATCATGTGCATGTATTTTATGTTTGTCCACTAATATCTTCGAAAATTCTCATTTCAGCGCAGCTTTTTGCATTAGGTAACACTCTTCAGCTTACGGAATGGTGAAAGAGTCGTTAAAATTCAGTAAACATGTTATATAAAATATTCCTGTTGTTGACAAGTTATTAGGAATGATTATTTTATACACTAAGACTAAACGATCAATACATTAGGGATACTTATCTAATAGCGTGTTTATTCTGGGTAATCAAACCATTCAAACGCTTATGAATAGATTCCTCAAGGTATACTCCTTGCATTCTGCAGGTTCAGTCCAAGCCATCTATGCTGCAGCAGTTCCTGCAAGTGGTGCACATTTGGACAAACATGTGCAGCACATTGCACAGAACATCACAGCATGTTCTATACATGCTTAATAGGGTTAAGTCTGGCAATTTTGGATATCAGGGTAGTAGTGTTGTAAAAAAACGGTTATTTTCTGAAGTTTTTTTCAATAAGAAACGTCGTTCTTTTTCATGTTTTTTTTTCAAATGTATGTTTTTTTCTGGCAACTATTATTTATTGATTTATGTTGCAGATTATTGAAATAATCAACAGAACTTGAGTCGAAGCTCTCGTAACTTACAAATCGTTTGTTTCTTAGTACCTATCCGAGCAAAATTGTGTGTTTATTCCTTTCGGTCCCAGGTCATTTTTGGCGATTTCCTACAATTCCAGTTAGTGACTTATTGCTCAAAAACTACTCATTCGATTGATATGGTTAATGCCTCGTTTTTAGAAAATGAATGTGGCTATGTTTTGGTGTAAGTTACATTGCAGTGCTTCAGACGAGTTGGAAATTATTGAGGGAAATGTAGGGGGTGAAAATTTACCAAAAAATCCCTAACCGAAGTTCACTTTTTTGTATCTAGCACCACTGCTGTTATATGGGTTCAAATCACCTAAACAAATCTTTGGTGTGTTGACAAGGTACAGTGAAATCCTGAAGTCGCTGGCTTCTATTCAAAGAGGGAAAGAAAAAATTCTGTCATATACATGAAATGTTGACACTTTTTACGCCTCAGAAGCAAAAATCAAATATGCCGGGGCTACAGCTTCTCTAATTATCCTATTGAGACTTTTTATGGTGCGTTCTGTAGGGCAAAGAGGAAGATTTCAGGTAGTAGTACTTTTGTTTCAATGTAGTCAGTAAGAGGGTAATAATAGAGGGGAAAAGAGAAATTTTCCGAATTTTTCACCTAATAGCGAGAATTAATTGTTTTGGCTGGAAACTCTGCCATCAGACAGACGAAAACTATCTGAAAATGAACCGTAGTACTCCAAGAATATATCCTACAAGTATCATGGCGATATATAACAAAGCAAGCATGAAATTTAAAAATATCTCATTCTACCTCAGAAATTCACCATTTCCAGAACAGGGTTTATTATAAACCTCAACTGTACTTCCCCTAATTATCCTATTGATACTTTCTATAGTGCGTTGCGTAGAGCAAAGATACTTGTACGTTTGTTCCGATACTTGTACGTTTGTTCCGATGTAGCCAACAAGATGGAAATAATAGAGACAAAACAGATAATTTTTCCAAAATTTCCCCCTAAAATCTGGAAATAAATTTTCTGTAGCTGGCAACACTGCTACCAGACAGACGCAAGCTATCTTAAATTAAACATTGATACACCACTAATATATCCTACAAGTATTATGGCGATATTTAAGGAACAAAGCTTCTAATCACCAAAAATATATTACGGTAAACATAAAAGTAAGGAAAAACTAGAAAAATCAAGGGTTAGAACCTAAATACGAATTTTTCGTGCGCCCCCTAATTACCCCATTGTAACGATCTGTACTTGTATTTGTTAAGTAAGGACAATAATGTTCGATTGGCGTAAGTTGACTTGCATTCGGATGTATAGGTACGGATTTATAAACAAAAATTTCTAATTTTTTGCCCAAATATAGGAGAATTTAATTTCCCTAATTGGCAACACTGCGCGAAGGCCCGTCCAATTGATGTCAACCGTTAGGTATCCATCCGAGGTATCTACCTGGCAAGTCTTAAGGAGGTCTTTCTACAACGAAGGAAGCTACAGGGAAAAAAGGAGTTGTTGTTGATTGTTGATTTTGAGTTTAACGTCCCGTTCAGCAGCGAGGCTATATGAGACGTGGACCTACTGATTAACGTGGATTCCGAACCACTTGAGCTCCCGCCGGGAATCGAACCCGGGTCTCCCGCGCCAGGGAAAAAAGGAGTTAAGCAAATTCGAAATTAGAAAATTCTCGAATTTTTGACGGGTGAAATTTGAGAAGAAAATTCGACATCAGAAGAAAAAGAAATTAATATGATAAACTATATTCCAACCATATTTTGGAAGAATAATATCCCGATATCTTAATTAGTGTCCACACAGGAGCGGATTAAACAAGTGACAACCGTGTGTGCCATTTTGGCCACCTGGGCCACCGAGTATATATTTGTTCACATTTTTGACTACTAACTCGTGTTGTTGTAGTTATAGTTTCCACTAATAATAATATTGTTGTAAACAATCGCTTCATACGGAAAATTTTCTCTCCTTTTTACATCTTAGTTCCAACACTGTTGGTAAGAAATGCAGAGTGTTTTAAAATAAATTTTGGGATTTTAAGTCTTCGTAGTTCTTATTACATTTTACCTACAATTATAAGCAATGCATCAAGTAAAAGAGCACCTCAAACAGTCTTTGCTACAAGTGTTCAATGTGAGATTCATTCGTCACACGGCACCCATCTAGTCGATAGGCGAGAAAGGCCCATAAACTTTCCGCCATATGGCACAAAACACATTCAATTTAAGAAGTCTCGTTTCAACTGTACCATCTCCTGAGGATTTGCTGATGGCCAGATGCAAAACATTATGAGTGTTCACATGAGCTCTTAGGTGAAAGGTCGATTTATCACTGAAGACGACACGATCCAGAAAATCTTCATTGTTATGCAGGAATATTTCACTTGCGAAATTGGCTCGTAAACCGTAGTCTGTAGGCTTTAGACCTGTAGCAAATACAAACGATAAAGACGTAGTTGCAAGCGTCTCCTTAATTGTACTGTACAGATTCAGTCTCTATCAAAACACAAAAAGCTTTTCTGCTCTCTAGTCTCCATCTTTGCTACTTGCTCTTTCTAACGGCAGACATAAGAAACAATGCATGTACATGCGTGCGTACAAAACTGTTTTAATTGCTCTTTCATTTGATATAATATTTATAATTGTAAGTTAATTTTAATAGATACTACAAACTTTCAAAACCCTAATATTAATTTTGAAACACACTGCATTACTTCAATTTGAGTCATCCTATATTCGTGTCTTTTATATACATATCATTAGGGCTAGTCCTAGTCAATTTGTCGCCTCGTGCAATGGCATAATTTGCCGCCTCCCCCTTTCTACAGAAAGAACAAATCTTAAAAATCATGATTTTAAGTATGCTACTCCAGCATGAACAACAAAGGTGAGGGTAAGTGCAGTCGCACTCAAAAAGGCTTAAATACTTACTAAATATGCAATCCCGTTGTGTCTGTTTTGCTTCTTTATATATTAATCTATTATGTTAGTGAAAGATAAAGCAAACACACCTGCAGAGGAAAGATGGTAATCCTTTTTATAGATTTCACTATCGAGCTTCAATCTCAATGTATCAGTTTGCAATTCCAGTGCAACTAGCTCTTTTATCTTGATTTCTTGATTTTTCTTCTACATCTGTTAAAAATTTTAAAAAAAACTTGTTTCTATCTTCAATAATAAGGAACTTGCTTCTGACAAAAACAAGACTAGTTGTCATATCAAAACTGTGATAACTTAATAAATGGAACATATATTAACTACTATTCGAGAATTGAATTCTTGCATTTGACAACAATCAAGCAATTTGTGCTCGAATTTATTCGATCATTTGCTTTAGCATTGTCCATATGGCCTTAAACTAATGCAACCTAAACTTAATTTATGAATGTAGTATTCAAATAGAAGGTCAGCTTAGTAAATGTAACTACCATCATCATGAAGTCTGTTTCCAACAAGAAATATTTAATTTAAATAATATACTTATGACAAATTTTGCCGGACCATCCAAGCTTGCCGCTCCACGCAATGCATGTGTTGTATATATGGTAGAGCCGGCTCTGCATATCATATATATCTAGTCTACAAATAATTTATATATGACATTTAGAAAATACTATTAGGCAAATTACTATTAGTTTTTACCTTTAGACAAGTTATTGGAATTTTATACTGTTCGTGACATTACTTTCGTACTTATTAAAGGCCTGCTTTCATGAAAAAACAAAATTTCATTTCTACTTTTATTTCTTAGTTCATATTGATGAAAACGTCTGAAACCCGAATTGTTAATAGGTATGGTATTCATGTAAATTTTAAAATATTTGTAGCGTATCAGTATCTAGCATTTTACGGTGATTACACCTACATTAAAAAATTTCATATTTAAATAGACGTAAGATGCATTACAAATGACTATTTAAAAAAACGAAATTTAGAAAAAAACGAGAGGCAATGTTTTTTTCTAAAAAATTGTACATTTCTGAAAAAATACGAACCGTTTTTTTTCTATTTACAACGCTACAGGGTAGTATTGAAAACTCATTTTGATGTTCCTCCAACCATTAGGTAAAAAACTCAGCCCGATTACACCTTCCGTTCTCCTGCTAGAATATGGCGCTGCTCTCTTGGACTTGGAGGTATGGGCCATGAAAAGTTTAATAGAGTAAGAAATACTTGTGCGTCACTTCCCAGACCCAGACATAAACAGCACCGCCACCATCCTATTGAATTACCATGCTGCAACCCGGAGACGTATACTCATGCTGTTTCCAACAATATCATCAACATGGTTCAGTGAAGAGCGGGACTTACCACTGCAGATAACCTTCTTCCATTGATCCATAGTCCAATGATCCCTTTGCTTTTGTTCATATCAGCCGTATGTAATTTCTGTGTTATTGTAATAGTGTTGGTCTACGGCTATGTTACCCTAACCGATGTAAGATATGTCACATAGTCATGGTTGAAATTTGTTGTAGGATTTATTGGCCCACATTGTACTGGTGCGTGAATTCCTCCATTGACATACGCCTGTGGTGAGATACCATAGTACTATTCGTTGTTCATTTTCTGCCCACCGCACGTACCTGATCCAAGTGTGATCGCTTGGCGGATGACTGACCGTCAGGAGCACTGTTGTTAAAATCTTGACACTGTAGCGTTTGAACATCCCACAAGTACGACTGTCTCAGGTGTACTGGCAGCAGTCATTTGTGCCCCAACAGTTTGAGTTAGTCAAAATTTACTCACATAATTTTGTTTGCCCATAACGGGCATCAGCTGCATTCTATTATGTTCAGTAGCCGTGCGCGTCTTTTATGTTACCTGCTCATGACGTGGAAGTTACGTGTTGTCCACATTTTATGGCGGTTATTCCTATTGTAATGATTGTTCTGTGCATATAAAATCTAGCTCTTAAGAAAGGTTGCTTTTAGTAACTAATTAGCAATGTCAGTTAGTTATGGCCTTTAGGAAACTAAGGGTCAGGCCGGAGAAGAATAGAGGGCAAGGATGGGGAAAGCCAGAAGTGCCGTCCCGGCATTCGCCTGTTAAGACTGAAAAATATTACGGAGATCTTTAGTTTGGATGACTGGTTAGAACAAGGTTCGTGCTCACGTTCGACCTATCCAATGCTGTTTGGCAGGCAGGCAAGTTGCCCCTATCCCACCAGCCAGGTAACAAATTGCCAATGTTAATTATATAAAAATTAAACCGATTTGAAAAAGCGTGATAAAAATAGCAGAGTAATATTTTCCTAAATCTTCGACTTACGCTACGACGTGCCTACTACTTATAGCTGAACTTTCAAGTCAATGGAAATCAAAGCTACCTAATTTATTTAATGGATGAAAGATTTCTGCCAACTTCAGAAGTCTTCTTTATTTAGTAGGCAGGAGGTACTATTAGTCAACGCTTTTAAAAGTATTACTTTGCACTCCACTTACAAAAAATATTACTTTTATCACATTTTAGGTCGGTTCATTTTTTTTTGGCTATTTTCTGCTTATAGTTTTCCCGTGGGAGGAAGATTTTAAATCTAACCAAACAGCAAGTTGGAAAACAAGTCATGACGCCGAGGGTACCAAACGGGACATATTCCAATATAGTTAATTGTTTGAAGAGTGAGATCATGAAAATTGGGGCTGAAGAAAGGAAGGAAACCCCAAACAAGCATCAGAAGAGTGCAGCAGTGGAAGATACCCTAAACCCGGATGAGAAGAAGGCTGAAGAAGGGAAGGAAAATCCAAACAAGCATAAGAAGAAAGTAGCAGTGGAAGATACCCTAAAGTCGGACGAGAAGAAGGCTGAAGAAGAGAAGAAAACCGAAACCAGCTTCAGAAGAGAGTAGTAGTGGAAGATACCCTATACCCGAATGAGAAGAAGGCTGAAGAAGGGAAGAAAAACCCAAACAAGTATCAGAAGAGAGTAACAGTAGAAGATACCCTAAATCCGGATGAGAAGAAGGCTGAAGAAAGGAAGAAAAACCCAAACAAGCTTCAGGAGACAGTAGCAGTGAAAGAGACACTAAACCAGAATGAGAAGAAGGCTGAAGAAGGGAAGGAAAACCCAAACGAACATCAGGAGACAGAAGTAGAGGAAGAGACCGAATGAAGAGGGAACTTGAGAAAAGAATCGAGAAAGAGATTAACACTATTTCGCTGAGAAGCAAAACTTGAGAAAAAGAACAAATTTGGGACTGAGCTATTTAGACTATTTCTCTGACGATGATATCATATTTAACCAGGCTTGTCCTTCCGAAAACTCAGTAGATTGGTTGGACAAAACACCAACCTCATCAGATGAATATACCTAGGTATATTATATGTTAAGAGAAAAAGGTTTCATTAAATTCAGCTGGATAGTCGAATTCAGGTGATGGTTGCAATGAGGAAAGCGGTGCTAGGAAACGGAGGAAGATTGTAAGTAGAAAGATTAATTTTACACCAGAAAAGAACATCGTAGGGGAAAAGGGATTGAGAATTAAAAAGAAAATTATTCAAAAAGAGAGAAAAAAAGATTAAAGCAAAGTGGCCAAGCTTACAACAGAAACAGGAAGAAAGAATGGAGAAGAAACCAATAATGTACAACCAAACAAATGCAAGTCTTGCCCAAATAAATGTTCTGATATTACTTAAGAGAGGCGCCAATTCTTATTTAGACACTTTTGGTTTTTAAAACCGAATGATCAAAGGAATTGTGGATCTTAAGAGCAGCCAGACGAGTTCCAGTGAAAAGAAGGAGGATTCATGGTGAGAGCCCACGGGCATAATCCTTCAGTATTTTATTAAGGAAGGTGAAGGCTAAAGAAGAGTTTGTCTTCAATTCTTGCTCTCAACATTAGATAACTCACAAAGGTTTGTGAATTACACTGTCACACAATCCACTGAAGGCTCAGCAAAACCTGATGATCGAGGACGCCACTCAGTTTGCCCCAATGCGACATCCGAGCGAGATGTGAAGCTCGTTGTTGAATTAATTCAAAGACTTCCTGTAGTGCCTTTCCACTACTGTAGAAATAAAACAACACGACTATATCTTCCCGAGGATCTGAAAAACGTGACTTATCTCTATACGATTTACTCACGTGGAATGAACGAAGAAAGAAATATTCCTGTGAGTGAAAGAGTTTTTCGTTATACATTAAACTCAAAATTCAACCTTGGGTTTCATAGACACAAAAAGGACAAGTGTCAGAAATGTATCGACTTTACTAACAAGACAGACGTAACCCAAGAAGAGAAGGCTGATTATACCCGACATATTGAAGATGATGAAGCAACTAAGGCTTGTTTCAAAAAACAGAAGAGTGAGTGGTAGTCAGGAAGGAACACTTATCGCGAGTTTCGATTTGCAGAAAGTTTTGAGCGTACCTCATGGCGATTCCATGCTTTTGTACTACAGAGGAAAGTATTTCGTATACAATCTCTCGATATATGAATCAAAAAGCAGAACAATTATGTATGGGGTGAGAGCGAGGGTAAACGAGGTTAGAATGAAATCGCTTCTATGCTTTCGAGATATATAGATGTAGTGAACGAACGAGGTAATGTTTCAACTGTAATCCTGTATTACGATAACTGTGCCGGTCAAAGCAAAAATAGAAATATTTTGGCCATGTTGAAATATGAACTTGAAAAACCCAAAAACTTACAATGAATCCATATCAATTAGTTGGTACCAGGTCACACATATATGCCTGTGGACAGTGTGCATAGTCAAATTGGGAAAGCATCTCATAAGCAAAAAATTGAAAGTTCATCCAAGTGGATTACCGTCATGAGAATGGCAAGAACAAAGCAACATCCATGAATTATAGAAGCATGTTTCTTTTAGAAATTGGTCAACTTTGGCAGCCCAAATCTTCAGTACTAAGAAACATGAGTCAGGGGAACCTTTCTTGCTGTCAAAATTGAGAGTTGTCATTTTTTCAAAAAATAGTGAATTTGCCAAAGTTAAGTATTCAATGACTAAGGACGCAGTGTATCTTACATTAAACTTCTCCCACAAGGACAAAAGCAGCCAAGCAGACTTTATGCAGCAGCCACCCCTATCAGTAAGGCCAAGTACCAGGATCTTGTCAAATTGTGTAATCAGAATATTCTACCAATGCATCTACACACGTTCTGTCAGCAGTTGCCACACACGGGAGAAGCACAAGATACTCTCCCTGAGACAGATGAAGATGAAGAAGAAGAAATTCAAGATTGAAACACGTTGTCATCATTTTTATTTTTTCTTGCAATAGTTAAAAATTGATAAAGTTACAGTTTTGTGAAGTTTCAACTATTTGCATTTATTTAGTAAATGAATGATGCAAATTTTCATTGGATCAGTAAGCTTAACAAATCAGTAATAATTTGCAATATTCTAAGCTTTAATAAATTAAAAAACGCTAAAAATAAATGAGAAAACTAAATAATGGTATCAGTTATTATTAACTTAACTATTCAGAATATTAGATTAAATTTTACATATAAAGGAGAGGTAAGCCAAAGCATTTTTCTTGCCAAATTTATTTTAAGCAGCATCATTTCAAGAAGCGTTCAGTATATTACCGATCAGTATACAACTAACATTCTTCAAGTAACGAATTGCCATTTATTTTTTCCCCTAAATGTCGCTTAACGCAATCTCACTATGACACCGTGTGCCTTAATGCATTAGTACATTTGAATGAATGTCGTTTGAAGCATTGATTTGTTAAAAATTTTGTAAGCAAAAATGAATTAAGCGCCAAAATAAGTGAGTATTTTTAAGCTATTATATACGTCACTGTCCTATTTGACGGAGCTTGTTTAATTATATTAGCTGTATTTTTCTTACGAAAATAGTCCAGAAAACAAAAAAGTTATTCAAGAAAAACCATCAAAATTTCAGTTTTTCGGCTCTCCTGTAAAATTTTCAAAATGTCGCTTACTGCATTAATGCTGGAAAGGGACGATATGTGGCATCACGCATACCTTCTATAGGAACGTTCTTACCTTAGTTATGCGTCATTCACGCGACGAACAGTGTAGTTCATCCAGGGTCACAATTTGAACCCTTCCGTAGTTAAACAATATTATATAAATTTTGCTCACTGTCACTTCCGATGTTCTCAATTGAAACGAAAATAAAAACAAATTCTTTACGGCAGTTAGTCGAAACACTTCCACCGGAAAAAGCATTAAAAGTTCACAGTACACCATTACGCTTGCACGAAAGCAATCATTTTTTAATCAATACTTTGCTTATAAATTTATCATAGGCGTCTTTACCTTGACCCGAGATTCCAAAAGATCGATTCCAGATCTCTTATTTCAGTCACTGTTCTAATCTTGGTGCCGAAATCCTGTCACAGAACTGACTCTGGATATAGAAGATATATCAGTTTCAGTTTCCTACATTCATTTGCAAAATAGCGCGGACAAAACACCGATTTACTATATTAATCAATTAAGTAGAAAACTCTTAAAATTAAGAAAGAAATATTCAGATTTGGCTCCTGGCAGTAGTAAGACATTCCAGCCTCGGCGCTAGAAGGGACGCTAATTTCAAACTACTGTAAAAAAAAAAAAAAATAGTATAGCCTCGGTGCCCATTGGACATTAATTTCAAAATATCATGCCAAAACTGAGAGAAACAATAAACATGCTAGTAACCAAATAATTATAATAATAATACTAACATTATTACAAAAATGCATACATACTCACAAATTAGAAATTGAATTTTACAAGAATCCACGACTATATATATATATATATATATATATATATATATATATATATATAGAGAGAGAGAGAGAGAGAGAAAGAAAGAGAGCGTTCAAAAAGTCTCCATACACCTGAATTGTCACATATTCAAAGCAACGATAAAATTATTTTACTCAAAATTTATTATATTTTATGGCATAAAAGCACTATGTACAGGGCGTAACATATACACATATTTTCACAGCAAATGTTGGAAATGGCCCCCATGAGCCTCCAAACATGCTTGCACATGATTCAGGTGTATAGAGACTTTTTTGAACGCTCTGTATGTATATATATATATTTTTTTTAAAGAAAAAGCTCTATGTAAACCTTAAAGATCATGGCAAAAAGACGAAAATTAATTCAAAAACAATGAGTAGAAAATAGAGGGGCACTGACGATATTATTATTCTCCGCCTATATGTGAGCAATAGATTTTAAGACCCTTAGAAACAACAAAGGGGAGATATTTCAAAATTTACATTACCTAATGTATGCAGCGAGAGATAAACGTAAGTATTGGTAAAGCCGATAAATGGGAACCAGAAAGCAATAAACAAAAACCAGAATTCAGGAACCCTACGCTAAAGAACTCAAGTAACGGAGTGCAGGAACCCATCAAGATAGAAATGGAATTGAAATACGTATAGTATCACATTAATTTTGTTTTTTGTTTTCTTATTGTAAGAAATGGGAGTTCAAGAATCGCGAAACCTGACTTGCTTCCTTCTCATTGTAAGAAATACCAATATTCAGAAATTAATGAACTACTCTATATGAATTACAATTTAATGGATTTCTTTAGGAAGTAAGTAAAACATATAGTTGGGTAATTGAGAAGTTAATTGAGTAGTAGTATGTCTTTATTAACCAATGTTTGCAAACCTTTGCTCATTCATGAACCACTCAATCAAAAAGAAGCAAAATTATCTTAACTATTTATAATTTTGGAAATCACACCATAGTTCAGAAATTAATACGTTAAGTAAGTACCTTCAGTCTATTGTCAATGTCTAAGCAAAACTTAATAGGTGATTAACTGTTAAAACAAAAGAGGGGAACTGAAGATTAAAGTATTCTTTTTTTTTGAAAAAAAAATAAGCATTAATCTTTTAAATATCGAGAATTATTTTTTTTTTTAATATCGAGACCGCTTCACTGCTACGGTATAAAGATAAGATTTCTTAGTGGACTGATGCTTGGGTAACCGAGTTCATCTGTTTTAAGAGATAGTGGCCAACACTCTTCCATTTTAGACTTATGGTCGTTCGCCTCTTCCCTTGTATCAACAATAAACCACATTATAACTAAATATAGTCAGTAGCAACAATATTAAATATTAATGAGAATGCTTAATAATAAGTAAACAAGTTACCAAGTAATTATAATTGCTTTGTGCAGCTGTAAACTTCCATTCGTTTCAAAACAAATTGTTTTGTTTTTACATTAAATAAATTCATGGTACCTACGGAATATTTACAACGAAGGTGGCAAAATTATGACTTTTTATAGAAATCTCCCATTAATAACCTCTCCCCGAATTTCCAGAAAGAAACTGACACACCTACTTCTGGAAAATTACTTATGACGCACGGACCATTGGACCAAACTCCATTAGAAACTTTTAAACAACAGTATCCCTTTATTTTCCTATGACATTCCACTTCTCCGACCAGCCATCGAATTGACCCCTTTCCCTCGGAAGAAGATTCATATTGTGATACTTTTGCGCCGTGGCGCCAAATTAAATGCTCACCCTGACGTGTTCTTTCAAACTTAAGTTAAACTCAATGTAGCTCATATCAAGATTCACTTATTTGCAAAAATAAAAAAACGGAACATTTATATAGTATAGAAAATCGAGACTCCGTAAAAAACCCTGTGGTATAATTAATGACAAAAGCTTGATTTTTATAACGAATCCTACTATATGTGGAAAGCTATGGTTGGTAGTGTTTATAATAAAAATATGTAGCGTTTCTTGACTCCTACCCCTGTTTTACCTTTCGGCATAGCATAATGAAAGAATTTGATACAATTTTGTCCATAGAACAAGGCCAAGGGTTTAAACCGTATACCTAGGTACAAGACCCTGGGTTACTTTCAAATCTACAGAACATTCTGGGTTTCCTCCCACATTTCCGTGTCACTACGAAACAACAAACGAACAGAAACCGTTGTTTTCTTTGGAAAAAGCACCATCACTCCCTCGTTCAGTGATACTTGAGAACGTTAATTTTCACCCTCTTTATATTCAATCCTCCGAATGAGTAGTAGTCAGCATTCTGACACCCTGTCAGGAATGACAGCACATTTCAGTATGACCACTCGCGTGGTACACAAGTTCAAATTATGTTCTTAATGATAAGTTGCCTATACATTTCTCACTGACAATGTGGGGTCAGCTCAACGACAACGGTTAGATAAATCAGCTGGCAAAAGATCAAAATTGCCCACAGTTCACATCTATCCATAGCACCTTGAAGTAAATTCAGAAGTAAATATTCCATTAATGTGTAGTCAGCCTCAATTACATCTATGTTACACAACTATAGAATTAGAATACTTTCCATCTTAACACTATCCAAAGTACCTCAAGAGTAAACAGTTATGCAACCCACATAACCAGTTATATTATAATTTGTGTTTTAATTATATATGAGTTTTATGAGTAAAATTTATACAACCGTAGTCCAGCCAAATGTGTTACACAAATATACTATTACCTATTTTTTATTGTTTTGTATTAAATAACTACATATTTGAGAAAGCAAGAATGTGAATTAAATTATAGGAAAGGTATGATTTCAACTTCTGTGATAATATTAAGAGTATCACATTTTCCAATGTATTGCGCTTCTGTGCTCAACGCTACTTTTTAAGTTAATGCGTCAATCGAATTAAAGAAATATTAAGAATTGCTTATATAACATATTTATAGGTAACATTGTAAGATCCTTCGCCTTGTGTATTAACAACCAAAATAATTACAATAGTGGAATTATACCTTGAACTTCAATGGCCTCCATGATGCTTGGTATGACTATAAAAAAGGAAACAGTTTCTTTGACCGTACCAAATTTTGTTACTTGCTGTATAAGGTTTTAGAAAGAAAGAAATATTAAGCAAAATTCTAATATTAAACAAAATTCTAACTTCCCTCTTAACATCAGTACTTCTCATCCAGCCAGTGGCGGCGATTGGACGTTAGAAGTGGGGGAGCAAGGCACGATCTGAATATTTGTATATCAGTGTTAGTTTTCCTGGTTGTTTTTAACGCTTTGACGGAACGTTGTATAACTAATAGAGTACTATCTTTTTTAGTTAACATACCAAATATCGTATTTCATATTTTATTAAGTAAATTGACAAGAGCAACGCAAGTAGTTACTCATAAATAACGAAAGTGTAAGAAGAGATTTTGTTGCTTTCTCATGAACACCTTACAATTCTGATTCGAATATTGTGTGATCAGATTATTTAATAACAAATTTGCAAAACAAATAAATAGAAGGGATAACAGCAATCATAGTAATGAATAATGAGGCTTGTTTTGTAGAAGTTATATTGAAACTGAGAATTAATGAACAGCTTATATTTTTAATCCCACACATGTCATTAAATGTATGTTATTACTCTTACTAGGGATGTACTTGAACCTGAACCCACAAAGTGGGGGTGATTTATATATTTCCTGAAAGATTGGGTTAAGGTAAGATCAAAACCGGTTACCAAAATTGGGAAGCTCTCATGCATTCCGCTTGAGGACAGCACATTATTCATTATTAAAATCTTAAGCGTGTCCATAAAGTCCGTTGCAACCTAGAAAAGTCTGAAACGGTGATATATATATATAGTTCTCTCTCTCCCCCGATATATATATAAGTGTCTTTCATCATTTTAAAAGTACAACGTATCAAAGTAAAATAAATTGTCCCGGGGTTCCACGCAGGTCCTAAACGGGGTCCAACTCAAAATTTTAAAATGGAACCGGGGTCAACTTCCACATGGTATGGAAGTTGGTGTTGAATGAAAGAAGATGAATCAAGTCTCGATTCTCTACGATAATCCTGGGTAAAATAGCGTTAGGTCAAAATATCAACACAATCTTCATTGCAAAGTCTATGGCCATTCATATGAATCTGTAACGGTGGGATAGGTGTAAAAACAATAATACGGATATGTCATTATTTCAAAACTATAATGATTCAAAGTAAAAAGTGTTCCAGGGTCCCTCGCAAGATCCCAGACGGGGCCCAACTCAAAATGTTGAAATGGGAAAGGGGTTCAAGCTGAGCATCATATGAAAGCTGATGTTAAGTGAAAGTAGATGAAACAAGTCTCGACTCTTGTTGATAAGTCTGTGCAAAATGGGTCAAAATGTCAACAAGCGTATTGATACATTCTAGGTTTTTTCTACACTTGTCTCGCCATTTCAGATTTATAAAAGTGGTCATAGACTTTTCAAAAACGCTTTTGTTGACATTTTGACCCATCGCCATTTTGCACAGGGTTATCGTAGAGAGTCGAGACTTGATTTACCTTTTTTCATACAACACCAACTTTCATACCATATGCAAGTTGACCCCCCTTTCCATTTAAAAATTTTGAGTTGGCTCCCTCTGGAAACCTGCGGGGGACAATTTATTCTACTTTGATACGTTGTACTTTCAAAATGATGAAAGACACGTTTTTCTGTTTTCATATCTGTTTCAGCGTTTCAGATTTTTCAGGGTTGCAACGGACTTTATGGACATGGTTAAAGATTTTATTAAAAATGAGTAAAGTGCTGCCCCCAAGCGGAAGGCATGAGACCTCCCCAATTTTGGTAACCGGTTTCGATTTTAACTTGACCCCAGCTTTTAGAAAATATATAGGCCTACATCATCCTCACTTTGTAGGTTCAGGTTCAAGTACATCCCGGGTTAGATAACACTAGTTAACAAATTTAAACTTTTTGTTTGTTACATGAGAAAAATCACCTGATCTTAAAGGAACTTTTTGCGCTGAATTCGAATATGCACTCGGTTTCTCTCCATCACGTACAGTTTTCCCGTAACAGAGGGATTTTCGGGAAATTCCCTCAAAAATTTCCCTTTTTCAGATATTTTATTCCCCTAGCTCTTGTCCCCTTACATATAGTAACATAGAAATTATACCTAAGTATACCTTGATTTATATTTAATAAACCCTAAAAGTTTCGTAAAAATCGCTTTGTTCTTTCTAGAGAAATAAATATATTTGTATATATACTGTGTGCACTGTTTATTGCACCTGATAGTAATGCTTTCAGATCTCCTAGGTTGGGGTAAAAACGATTTGATTTATTACTACAAACACAGACATAAAAATGAATATTTACAATAGTCAACAACACACTTGTATTGCTCTCTGTAAATTAGAAACGTGTATAAAAATAGAATGTACTTCCAACGTATATTTTTTAAACGTACAGTATATGTATATCTTAATACATATATATACAATTCTCCAAGTTTTTTCGTTTTGTTCATGAAATGGTTATCAGTATTTGTTATCAAATGTAACAGAATGCAAAAGAAAGAAAGAATGGAATACAGACTCATTGTTGACAACAATGAACTAATGCAGTCTGAATTTTCCACTACGGTATCGTTTCCCCCCTCCCCCCGCGCATTTCTTTCTTTCTTGTGTTCTTGACACCTGGTGAGGGAGTTTTGTACATTTTTATATTGACGTGTGGTTTAACACTACTTCACTTTCAAAGTTGTCTTTGCTGCTAAGAGTGCTTTCATGTTTGATCTTAACGGCATTATACCCAACTAAGACCAGAAGTTTAGTTTGTGATCAGTACAATGGCGTCAAGAGGACGGCGTTCGTGTGTTAACTCACCAAATAGTTTTTGTTATGTGTGTGGCCAGTTTGTAGTTAAAGGACAGTGTAGATCCATTACGCCATCGGTGAAACTAGCATATTATATATATTTCGGATGTCGTGTGGGAGATCAGGACAAAACTTGGGCACCCAACATAATTTGTGCGTCGTGCTACGTCACTTTACTTGCATGGGCCAAAGGGAAACGGAGGTTCATGAAATTTGCTGTACCAATGGTGTGGAGAGAACCCACCAACCATCTGGATGATTGTTATTTTTGTCTCACAGTAGTTAAGGGACATTCTAAAAAAAGCAAATACACAATAAGTTATCCCAACGTTAAATCCGCAATTAGACCTATTCCGAACGGGGATGAACTTCCACTTCCCGAGCCCCCTACCAACTGGGAAGAGATATGGCCAAAAGACTCTGATGATGATCATGACCTTGATGAACCATCGACATCAACATGTACATCCAAGGATCCAACGTTCATCCCTGACTGTGTTCGCGAGCCACATTTCATCCGGCAATGTGAACTTAATGACCTAGTCCGTGATTTGCACCTGACAAAACAAGAGGCGGAACTTCTGGGATCAAGGCTCCAGCAGTGGAACTTATTGGATGCAGAAACGAACATATCAGTGTACAGGAAAAGGCATGTTCAATTTTCAAGCTATTTCTCAATGCAAGATAATGTGTGCGTATGTACGGATATAAATGGGTTGATGGCGGAGCTAGGAATTCCTTACGTTCCAGAAGAATGGAGGTTATTTATCGACGCGTCAAAGGTCAGCCTTAAAGCTGTCCTTTTACATAATGGAAATAAAAATCCTTCTATACCACTTGCGCACTCAGTGAAGATTAAGGAATCCTATGACACCATGTCAACTTTGCTAAATCTTATAAATTACAAGGACCATTGTTGGCAAATATGTTGTGATCTCAAGGTAGTTGGTATTTTATTAGGACTGCAGTGCGGTTACACGAAGTACCAATGTTTTTTATGTTTATGAGATAGCCGAGCTGATGACAAACCTTATGAAGTGAAGGAATGGGAACCTAGAGTGAATTACATACCTGGAGAATGCAACGTCAAATACGCTCCTTTGGTAGATCCTAATAAGATATTACTACCGCCACTTCATATCAAGTTAGGACTTATGAAAAACTTTGTCAAAGCCATGGACACATCTGGTGAAGGTTTCAAGTATTTGCGAGATAAGTTCCCTAACGTGAGTGATGCTAAGATTTCAGCGGGAGTGTTTATTGGTCCCCAAATTAGGAAATTAATGCTTGATGATAGCTTTGACAGCAAGTGCTGAGCTAACTGCCTGGACAGCATTTAAGTGTGTTGTGCGCAACTTTCTGGGCAATAACAAAGCTGAGAGTTACACAGAAATCGTACAGGACATGATACAGAAATACAAAGAGTTGGGTTGTAGGATGTCTTTAAAAATCCACTTTTTGCACTCCCACCTCAGCTTCTTTCCTGCTAACCTAGGTGCTCTCAGCGACGAACAGGGGGAAAGATTCCACCAAGATATAATGGCAATGGAGAAAAGGTACCAGGGACGATGGGATCCTTCAATGATGGGGGACTATTGTTGGGGTCTTGTTAGAGAATGCAACATTTCTTACAAAAGAAGGAAGTAGTGTACGTTTTTGTAACCCAATGGAAGTTTCATATATTGTGATAGTTTTGATTGTCTTTTCATGACCTTTTGGTACATTTGTATTATTGTTTATTGTAAATTGTCACACTTGTAAATTATATTGTATTATATTTTATATATGTGTTTGTGGTAATAAAGCAAAACGTTTTACCTCAACTTAAGAGATCTGAAAGCATTACTATAAGGTGCAATAAACAGTACACACAGTATACATACAAACATATTTATTTCTCTAGAAAGAATAAAGCGATTATTACGAAACTTGGAGGGTTTGTTAAATATGAATCAAAGTATACTTAGGTATAATTTCTATGTTAGTATATGCAAGGGGACAAGATCTTGGGGCGTAAAATAAACGAAAAGGGAAATTTTTGAGGGATTTTCCCGAAAATCCCTCTGTTACGGGAAAATCGTACGTGATGGAGAAAAACCTAGTGCATATTCGAATTCAGCGCAAAAAGTTCCTTTAAGAACAGGTATTTCCTTTTATGTAACAAAACCTTTGTTAACTAGTGTAATGAAACACAGTAAATACTACAGGTATATCTGTATCCTACGACATTTAAAGATATACGGAATTGCAATATTAATTGTTTTTAATTGCAATTCAAACCCAATTCCTGTAGCTTTCTTAACTCAACGGGAAGACAAATAACCAATACGTACTCACGCAACGACAAATATTATATGGCACCATTTTTTCTACGAACCAGTAATACATACAAAAACTTTTCATTTCCAAACGAAACTATATACATTACGGGGTTACTTCAAAAAGTGAATGGGGGCAACTGCCCCCTCTTGCCCTCCCGAATCGCCGCCCCTGCATCCAGCAGTGATGTGACGCACTGATTTCAAATAAAAAGTTCCAAAAAGCAAAAGAGGGAAGTGTGATATCAAAATAGGTGATGTTACTATACAGTGATCTTTACAATCAAAAGATAAATAAAAATGTAATGGTGAGTGTAGATCCGTCACACTGCCTCCGCTTCTGTATTACCCATTTATTATTGGCAGAGTAGGTATTACAATACTTTTACGCCTCAGACTGACCATTCCAATATTGCTTCCCTAGATGTGTAGAGTGACCAGTAAATGCCATCAGCTATCTCATACGTACCAGTCTGAAAACAGTAATCAATTTCTAAAGCAGTCATTTAATGGGATCAAGCTGATGCAGTACAAAAAAAAAGAAAAAAAATCCTTTCAAAAGCCAGACATGCTAGGAGCCAGACAAAATCAGGGTTATAATACAATGATAATAACGATGTAACCTATATCTATTACTTCAGTATTCGATGTGCCTAACTTGGAACCAACACTGTGAAGCAGGATTCTGTTATTGCCCCTTGCTGTGTGCAACGCTTTCCTAACCAATCAAAATGGGATCTTACCTATTGAGTCGACAGCGATTAAGTTTATCAGAAACCAATGACGACTAGAAAGCAATCAAAGAACGACCACATAGCTCTTTTTTATGCACTGTTTCCCCACTATAGACCTACAAAACGGCCACCCAAGCTTCTTCGCCTCATTTCGTATAGCCAGAAAAATAAGTAGCAGGGTAACTTTCAATCCTCTAAGAGAAAACTCACTGTAACTTAGAGGAGAGAAAGCCATAAGTACTGTCCCAATTGTCTACGTAATGCAAACCAACGCCCGAAGAACAGACATGTCATACAAACATGAAAATAGATACCAAAACTAACAGTATAAACAAACAGCCTCTCTTATAGTGCATCGAGAGGAAGAGAAAATTGAAATTTTACGAACCAACGATTATCAGTGGAGGCTAAGACTCACCCCTTTTTTTTTTCAATTACAGTGATTAGATATTTAGGTGAAAAAAGGTGGAAATCCACAAGGAAATTTACACAGGCAAAAGACCCACAACATTCACCCTTATATTCAACTTCAAAATTGACATTGTTTGTTATAATTTAAGTGTATGTTCCTAATTTTAATAAAAGTTGTAGAAACAAAACGAAATGTTGAACTTAACTCTTGAAAACAGCAATGCGCTGAACTAAGTTTCCCCCATACTTTAATGTTAAATAATTTAATCAATTATTGCAAAGATTAATACTAATTTAATACTAGTGTATGGTGTTGTAGAGATTCAGTTATATGTGCTTATTCCGTATAAAATACGAAATATTTAGTATAAAAAAACTTGGTTCAATAATTTTGTGATTCCCTGAACAAAGAACTAATTATTGGCCAAGATCGCAATCTTTTGATGCATTTTTTTAGATTATTCCTAAAAGTTTTGGCCAAGATCGCAATATTTTCATCTCCCTCTTTTTGTCTTTTAGATCATTTCTAAAATTCTTGTAATGTAATCTTCCTGTGCTTCTAATATATGCGTATTGTTGCCTCCTATAAGGAAAACCGCTCTATGAATTAACGGATGTTAATCTACGTAGAAAGTAAAACAAACCACAAAAGAAAATATTTGTGTTCCTAACTAACTCGATCAATGGTTAAACGGATGTATGTACACTACCTGTTTATATGTAATATGACTGAAGCGATTTGGTAAAGGACAAATAATATTTTATTAATTTTGACATTAATATTTTGTAAACTTTCATATTTTAAATGCAAATAAAACTCAATTCCCAATCTGGTGCTGTTAGGTCGTTCAAACGTGTAAAGAAATTAAAGAAGTCTCGTAACAATTCAAAACCGACTAGATAAAACATTCTTTTAATAAGAAATATAACTTATGTAGTAATGTGTGAAGGCAATAAATCACTTCTACTTCAAGTTATGAGGTAATTCTAAAAATGTAATTGTAAGCGGAAGAAATGACACTACCTAAAGCTAGGAAGAAAAGGTAGGTGGACAAAAAGAGGAGTGAACTCGAGGGAGGTTTCAAGTGACGGTCAGACAAGAAGGATCAACCTCTCAAATCTTCACTGATCAAAATCTGGGTGAGTACATGCTGGTTACAAATTGATAACACACTTCTATTATTCAACTTCGTTGCCAAATTAATTCAACTCATAACCTAACTTCTAAATTCAATATGACAGTTGTTATTGACTTAGACGTAAGGCCACAGCACCAGTTTGGGTAATTATCTGATCTGATATCTCTAGTTTTATTTATGCAATCACAACTATGCATCTTAACAAATTAATCGCTCTACCCAAAATGAAATGGTTAAGTTTGTTATGAGATTTCACTCTAAATTGCCCTCATGCTAATATGGTTATTATTACATGAGCTATGTGTGGATATAAATTGTGTATGTCAACGACCGGATTTCGATCCAATAAGTTGGCATATGCTAATATGAAAGAAAAATTCACTTTTGCAATCCTGCCAAAAGCAAGAAAAAACAAATCTATAATTCTTCTTTGTTAATATAAATTTTATTCCATTATATTATTTTACTTTTTTCTTTTGTTGTCGGTCATTACAGTCCAGAGGATAAATGCATGATATCAAGAGAATTGTGCACTTTGGTATACCAACATGAAACTTGGCACACAGGTTCTGTGCGTCAATTTGTTCATCTTAAGATATGGAGGCATTTCGAGAATCGCCTATATTCAAGATGGGGACCAGATTTCAAAATGACTGAAAGTAAATACAGGAGAACTAAGTGGAAATAATTTTCGAGGTAACTGGCTGGAATTTGATACAGAAAGGTTTTGTTTGCTTCTTGACATTTATGCGTATATAAAGTGGCTTCTAGGAATACCCTGCATCGAAAATGGCTGCTAATTTTCAAGTTGGTGGACATTGTTTTAAGAAAGCTTTCATTTTTCGCATATGGATTATATTGAATTTGGTGGTTACAAAGTAAATGCCTCTTAAATGTTTTAAAAGTAAAACGTAAATAAGCTATCATAGAAATATAATATGGAGAGTGTCCCAAAAGTAATGGCGGAAATGAAAAAATCAAATGAAATCTTTCAGTTTTACGTACCACGGTTATGCCGGTTAGGCTAAAGGAGATGGTAATGATGAGAAATGAATGAAATGGTGAAATGAAGAAAGTGGGACGAAACGGGAGAACCCCGAGAAAACCCACAAGCAAGGTGTTTGTTCAGCACGAAGTCCACACAGCGCGAGCTGGGATCGAATGGCGGAAAATGAAACCAGATTCCTGGCACTAAAACGAGAAAAAGTTTTATGACATAGCCTATAGTCTGGAAGTGGACAGGGGTGGAGCTAGACAGCTTCGAATGTGGGGTGGAAAAGTTCACACTTAGGGAAGGAAATTGCCAATTCACAAAACCACATTTAAGATACGTGGAAACAGTTACGCAACACACTGGGAGTGATGGAATGCATTCGAAACTCGCGATTAGCACGTTGCATAGATGAGAGGACAGCATTTTGAACATTTTTTGTAGATACGTTTATTGTTAGGACGTATGATCTAGCAGTTGTTAGTGCTATTCTGTGTAAGATACTACGTAACAAATACAGTAGGTCGTTGTTTATTCTGCCTGTTATTTTATTACATGACCCGACTAGTTACGCTTGTTCTAATTTCTACCCTCTTTCTGCAAGTTTATATCTGGTATATCACTTTCCGTTCCTCCTGAGATTAAGCAACCATTCTCATTGATCTTTGCTTTGACTCCAATTGGACATGTGCATGCAATCGTACCACGAACAACAACATTTTTTTCTATATGGTTTCCATCTTTACTGCACCATTTCATTACCCCTGCCGTACATACGTTCGGCGAATCCCTAGAACTTCCTGTTGCAAAGAATCCTGCGTTGGCGGAAGGATTTCAATGTCTCTATTTTTTTTTGCAAACACTTTTTGCCTTGCGCTGTTGATGTGTTGTTCTTGACTGCATCTATAATAAAGCACAACCAAAAATCTTCCTAAAACAGGAAATATTTTGACAATATCTTCCTTGCTTGTTAAACGAGAAAGTGTTACTCCTGCTGAAGTCACGGCTTTGAATGATTATCATGCCGACCATGCAGATACTTTTCTTTTGCCTACGAATCTAGATGTAGTGTCACAAACTGTTAGGGCGTGAAAGGCTGGTAAACCCTTACAATATTCGGTGCCTGAAGATGCAGCAATGCCACTCATGTCGATGATTCTAAAATGTGTACTGGTTCCGAAAGATACAGATAGCTGTTCAAACTGAAGTTTAGAAGTGATGCAAACCAAGAATTACAACATCCGTATCAACAGTTCGTACCAAGGCACGGCAGCATTAACTGGAAAGACCGTGCGCAGCTTGAAGAAATATCCTAGTATCTTCTTCGTGGTTGCAGGGCATAAATCCAGTTACGTTGATCGAATTCGATCTGAAAGCAGATTGTCCTGAAGTTACAACTGTGTCACGGAACGAAATTTTTTATATTCTGTCTGCCAAAAGTAAGAAAAGCTCTTCTTTGTTTGCTTCTACGCGAAGAAGTTCGTCCCATTTCCTTGGAACTTTCTTCCAAGGTTGTACTTCACGCGTCTCTACTTTAAGCTATCAGTCCTATGTGCGTTAAAAATCGCATCAATTCTGAGAATATTTGTATGGCTGACGTTTTGGATCAAGTAAATGATGAATAGTCTTCGAAAGTGTCTGTCAAGGTTGAATTCATCATGTTGACTAAGGCTGTGCCATCAATGATTATCATAGTAAGGATATTCATGGCTTTGGATTGATTATTTTAACAAAAGAGACACTGACCAAAGCTTAAAACCCACTTTATTTTAAATTATAATTTGTAACTGTTTCGGATATCTAGCATATCCTTCTTCAGACACTATTTTTTTTTCGATACTGTCTGAAGAAGGATATGCTAGATATCCGAAACAGTTACAAATTACAATTTAAAATAAAGTGGGTTTTAAGCTTTGGTCAGTGTCTCTTTTGTTAAAAAAAAATGATTATCATATTTGCAGACTGATCGACCTTTTCTTCTATGATTTGCTTTTCCTTTTTTTAGGTAATCTTCTGACCATTCCGCCAGATCAGGCTTTCCACCGGATCGCATCAAACCATCTTTTTCTGTCAATGGTGGAGGAAACCATTGATTTTCATGTCGGAAGAATTCTGAAAGATTTACATCACGCACTTGATAAGAGATGTACACGGGTAGGGGAAGATTACTGTCTTGCTTCAGAAAACATAGTTGCTGTTTCTGCTCACGGAAACTTTTCTCGTATTAGTAGGATTACAAGAGTATACTAAATGTTAGATGGTCTTCTTCTGATAAAAGAAGCACTTGTCCCAATCAGTATCAGTACTTGATTCACTGTATGATGTATCTATTACCTGGAATGATCTATTTATTGTCAAAAATTCACGCAATACCAACACACAGATATTTATTTCAGTCACTCACAACGCAAGTTCACACATATAAGCATAAAAGTGACTTCTCTAGGCACTCTTTTAAGGAGCAACCCATTTCCTGCAACGATAAGAACAAGAGTTAGTCTATTAGTCATACTACAGAACTATTGAGCTTAAATAAGTAAACAAGATCAGCAGATTAAATGATAAT
The DNA here is from genome assembly GCF_964235325.1 of Thermobia domestica. Classification (NCBI taxonomy): domain Eukaryota; kingdom Metazoa; phylum Arthropoda; class Insecta; order Zygentoma; family Lepismatidae; genus Thermobia; species Thermobia domestica. The sequence continues at coordinate 91,915,883 of NC_137465.1, forward strand.
AGAAAAAATATCTTGAAAGTATTAGCGGTGATATTGAGATGACACGGAAGCTGTTTCCAAATATCTTCATATTAGGGAATGGCAAATGAAACGTGTAAAACATGTTTCCAAACGAAAAGAGCAATATTTTCGTTAGTATCTTGAAATTGCAATCTGTCATTTTGAAAATCGCCCTACATTTTTATAAGGGGCTTTGAAACTAATTATTCTTTCACATGTAAAAATTACAAGTGTAACACAAGGAAAACATATAGTAAATTTCACTGTAGTAGTATAAAAAACATGACTTTTGTGTTGTTTTATAATAATTCCTTTCAGCCATTTTGAAAATTGGTAGCCATTTTGGATTAACTTGATTTAAAAAATGCCTCCATATCTTAAAATAACCAAGTGACCACAAAGAACGTTTATACCAAATTTCATGTTGGTATACCAAAATGCAAGATTTTTCCGTTATCCTCCGGACTATTAACAATGATCAAGTCTGAACGACTAAAATAGTCACTGGAGTTATTCAGACGGGATAACGGAAGACAATTGCCCTTCTCTCCTTTCTTTTATTTCTATGATATCCAATGCAAATTTTTCAGTTACTAGTAAAAGAAGGCTCGAGTGGATCAGGCTTAAATAATTGTTCATCAACCAGATTTATTATCCCAGGTACACTATCTTTTTCAAAGTGCCATAAGCAAAGTTGGAAAGAAAAATGAGATGAAATTGTTGTGTTTTCTTCAGTCATTTTATAAAAGAAATGGACTACCTACTTATATTATGGTTCTTTCTTTTGTTTTCTGTACGTGACAACTTGATAATTTTCTTTCACTGTGTTTTACTTATTATAATTTTAAAATTCGTTGTTAATTTATACTCATTAAGAAGTGTGGATTGCAGACTTGCCAACCTGGGAGAAATTTTAGACGAGAGACTTCCTATTTTGTTTCAAATAGGAATTTTTGTTTCAAAATCTTTTGTTTGAAAGTTTGGTTTGAAATTTTTTCGTTTGAAATTTTGTTTGAAAATTTTTGTTTCGAAATTTTTGTTTGACATTTTTGTTTCAAAATTTTTTGTTTGAAATTTTTTTGTTTCAAAGTTTGGTTTGACATTTTTAAAAGTTTGTGCACTCATTAGTAAAGAACCGGAACTGTTTAGAACAAAAACCTGTGACAACATTGTTTATCATGGTGCAATAGTACACGTCAGAACATGATAATGCAACGTCATCAGTTTTTGCATCATATATAAGTATCGTTCGAGTTAGTATTCATAATAACGTCATCATGGCTACTTGTCTGCAGTTTCTAAACACACGTGATGTGATGAAATTATTTACTGATTTACAACAGAATGTACCTTATAGAATCTTAGTTAGCCAAAAAATCCCTACAAAGTTTGGATTAAGAATCGTAGTGAAGCTTCAAAATGATAAGAATATAATTTTACCAGCAGGATATTTACCCATGGAGACATCAAAACAAGAAGATCTGCTGCGTTTCTTAAATACTGGATCTGTATCTTTATGTTACAAAGGATTCTCGGGTCGAAGTCATCAATTTGAATTTAGTACACAGCCGGATCAGTGAATTTATTTTCGTCAGCAATTGTGATGAAATCATGAATTCAAACGTAAGCACATTCCTTTGACATTAGACGTAGTTGTATGCTGAATGCGATCTATGAATTTGGTTGGCCAGCATGATGTCAGCAACTGTCATGAAATCATGAATTAAAATGTCAGCACATTTCTTTCCAATGACGTCTGCCGTAGTTCTACAAATCAATCAATACAGTGTTATCCCATGAAATCATTTGAGCAAGTGCGTTTCAGCAGGAAATATGTCTACTTCTAACGATAAAGAATTCATCTTTGCAAGCTATTATCCAATAAGTATATTTCAAACAAAACATGTGATGATTGGTATCAGTGCTAGAACATTTGAACCTGTGATTCGATTGGGCAAAGCAGAACAATTTAGTGTACAACTGAACTTTGGAGAATGGCAAATATTATGTTCACGAATCGACCAAATGAATGATTATTTTCATGATGAGCTAAATGTGACCATAGTAAATATCATTAGGCTCAAATCATGAAGTGTTGCTGCGTACAGTCCTCGAAGAGAAGATGGTGCTGTTACGTAAAAAGAGTACATTGCATGTTCCTCGCAACATGGTGTATCTAACGCAAACGGAATGGAACAAATTCATCAACGTATTCCAGTGTGTTAAACATGCAGTGGAAGTGTGCAACAAAACAAGTATATTCCTGAAAAAGTACTATTTTGAGATTTGTGTCATGCATATTGTTCATGTATCTAAATTTTGTGATGGTTGTCAACATCGTTCATGGGTGCATACCTGTATTGATAAATAGTTTATTTGTGATCAAATGGACATTGAGTTTCCACCAATTGATATTGCAATAGATCTTAAAAGACTTAAACTGGAATTAAAATTATACGCTAAAGACAAACTAGTGCAAGAAGTTCAAAATACATGGTATCGACAATATCCAGATCCTTTATCTGGTTTGGATGTATGTGATTAACCAGTGCAGTGTAATAAAATGATCTATTTCAATGATTTGTGTTTTTTTCATTTCAAGTAACCCCATGTTGTGACGTGTACTATTGCATCGTGATAAACCATGTTGCCAGAGGTTTTTGTTCTAAACAGTTTCGGTTCTTTACTAATGAGTGCACAAACTTTTAAAAATGTCAAACCAAACTTTGAAACTAAAATTTCAAACAAAAAAATTTCAAACAAAATTTTCAAACAAAAACTTTGAAACAAAAATTTCGAAAAAAGAATTTCGAAACAAAAATTTTCAAACAAAATTTCAATCGAAAAAATTTCAAACCAAAGTCTCAAACAAAATTTTGAAACAAAAATTTCAAAACAATTTTCAAACAAAAATTACGAACCAAAAATTTTCAAACTAAAAATTTCAAACGAAAAAATTTCAAATCAAAGTTTCAAACAAAAAAAATTGAAAAAAAATTCAAAAAAATTTTCAAAAAAAAATTCGAAAAAAATTTTCAAACTAAAAATATCAAACGAAAAAATGTCAAACCAAAGTTTCACCATGTTCTGACCTGTACTAGTGCACCATGATAAACAATGTTGCCACACGTTTTTGTTCTAAACAGTTCCGGTTCTTTACTAATGAGTGCACAAACTTTTAAAAATGTCAAACCAAACTTTGAAACAAAAATTTCAAAAAAAAATCAAACAAAACATTTTCAAACAAAATTTTGAAACAAAAATTTCAAACAAAAATTTCGAAACAAAAATTTTCAAACAAAATTTCAATCGAAAAAATTTCAAACCAAAGTTTCAAACAAAATTTTGAAACAAAAATTTTAAAACAATTTTCAAACAAAAATTACGAACCAAAAATTTTCAAACTGAAAATATCAAACGAAAAAATGGCAAACCAAAGTTTCAAACAAAAATTTTTTTAAACAAAAATTTCAAATACTTTTTTAATGTTAAACAAAACAAAACTGAATGCAGCAAAGATTTGAAAATTATCAACCAAACAGATTGCGCGAAAGATAGTGATCAGCCAATCACATTGCACGAAAGATAGTGATCAACCAATCAAATTGCATCAACAATAACTTTGGCAGTGTCAGATTAAATCACCTTGAAACTAAATTTCAATGTTGTAGCATGTATTCCCTTTAATACTATGAGTCATAAGATTCAATAAGGTTAGCTATCAGATTTCTAAAGCTCAAGGTCAAATCAATCACCACAAATGATCTTAGACTATGAGCTGTGACTAAAGTTCAAGATATTGTTTCAAATTTCGCGCCTTATGTTAAATTTCTGTTTATCACAATTCCCAAATTTAAAGAATACTTCCCTCGATATACGTAAGTCTTAGAATTAATCATATCATTATATGTTCAATAAGAGCAATAATGTCCGTCAATTATTTACCTGAGTAAAACCAACTGTTTTCTGCAAGTGTGTACTCAAACTTAAGAAGTACCACAACAAAGAAAATGAATCCCTGTACACTACCTCATCAAGGTCAATCACGTGGTACATCGTGTTGCTTACGTTTATATTTGGTCCATAGGCTGGAATAATCAAAATCAATGACGTAATTTCATTTGACAATTCTCAAATTATCCTACAAAATTTCAATGTACCAGAGTCCTGGACTCCTAATCCCGTCATAGGTCAATAACTGATCACGTAATCATACTAATAGTTGACAATGATTTACCCAATGAAAGAGATGCTATCCAATTTTAAGAACAATTACCAATTATTGATACGACAATAAGAAATAATAAACACTTCTGACCAGAGTATATACACTTGTTTATTAAAAACTAAATTGCAGTGTAACAGTTTCGACAACGTAACGTTGTCCTTATCAGACACTAACTGCTAGATCCGGCTGTGTACTAAATTCAAATTGAAGACTTCGACCCAAGAATCCTTTGTAACATAAAGATACAGATCCAGTATTTAAGGAACGCAGCAGATCTTCTTGTTTTGATGTTTCCATGGGTAAATATCCTGCTGGTAAAATTATATTCTTATCATTTTCAAGCTTCACTAAGATTCTTAATCCAAACTTTGTAGGGATTTTTTGGCTAGCTAAGATTCTATAAGGTACATTCTGTTGTAAATCAGTGAATAATTTCATCACATCACGTGTGTTTAGAAACTGCAGACAAGTAGCCATGATGACTTTATTATGAATACTAACTCGAACGATACTTATATATGATTCAAAAACTGATGACGTTACATTATCATGTTCTGACGTGTACTATTGCACCATGATAAGCAATGTTGTCACAGGTTTTTGTTCTAAACAGTTCCGGTTCTTTACTAATGAGTGCACAAACTTTTAAAAATGTCAAACCAAACTTTGAAACAAAAATTGCAAACAAAAAAAAATTCAATCAAAAATTTCGAAACAAGAAGTTTCAAACTAAAAATATCAAACGAAAAAATGTCAAACCAAAGTTTCAAACGAAAAATTTTTAAACAAATATTTCAAATACTTTTTAAATGTTAAACAAAACAAAACTGAATGCAGCAAAGATTTGAAAATCATCAACCAAACAGATTGCGCGAAAGATAGTGATCAGCCAATCAGATTGCACGAAAGATAGTGATCAACCAATCAAATTGCATCAACAATGACTTTGCCAGTGTCAGATTAAATCACCTTGTGACTAAATTTCAATGTTGTAGCATGTATTCCCTTTAAGACTATGAGTCATAAGATTCAATAAGGGTAACTATCAGATTTCTAAAGCTCAAGGTCAAATCAATCACCACAAATGATCTTAGACTATGAGCTGTGACTAAAGTTCAAAGTATTGTTTCAAATTTCGCGCCTTATGTTAAATTTCTGTTTATCACAATTCCCAAATTTAAAGAATACTTCCCTCGATATACGTAAGTCTTAGAATTAATCATATCATTATATGTTCAATAAGAGCAATAATATCCGTCAATTATTTACCTGAGTAGAACCAACTGTTTTCTGCAAGTGTGTACTCAAACTTAAGAAGTACCACAACAAAGAAAATGAATCCCTGTACACTACCTCATCAAGATCAATCACGTGGTACATCGTGTTGCTTACGTTTATATTTGGTCCATAGGCTGGAATAATCAAAATCAATGACGTAATTTCATTTGACAATTCTCAAATTATCCTACAAAATTTCAATGTACCAATGTCCTGGACTCCTAATCCCATCATAGGTCAATAACTGATCACGTGATCATACTAATAATTGACAATGATTTACTCAATGAAAGAGATACTATCCAATTTAAAGAACAATTACCAATTATTGATACGACAATAAGAAATGTACCCCTCCCAAAATTTAAGATTGGTACATAAAAACACCTGTGTCTTATGAAAAAGTAATAAATCCTGTACTTATTCAATAATAAAGCCGGTCAATAACCTTTAAATTTTGAATATTTGGCCATAAGAGGAACACCAACATCTACAATGGGTCCTAGAAAACGTTTACCGAATTTTGTTATTTGATAATTCCCAAATTTGAAAGGGAACATAGACATATGAAGGTAATAAACCTCTGTATATACCCATATAACGTGCTAAATCCTTATTAAACGGGGTCAATAACCTCCGAAATTTGATTTTTCGTAGTTCTTTACCCATGAAAGGGAACGAGGTGGACCACCCAAATTTATAGTAATATATATTAGGGTCCTATACTATTATACCAAATGTCCAAAATGGGCAATTTCTAAAATTTAAGGGGTGGGCCAAGGTATCCGTCCCAAATTTTTAAAGGGGTGCACAAATGTACCTATGTCTTATGATAGGGAATAGACCCCTATACATAACCATATAACCATATAAGGTAATAGGACCTCATCCAAGGGGATAAATTGAGCCAAAACCAAACACGTGGATGTACATAAATTTGGCAATTTCGTACGCATGAAAGGGAACAAGGTGAACCACCCAAATTTATAGTAATATATATTAGGGTCCTATACTATTATACCAAATGGGCAATTTCTAAAATTTAAGGGGTGGGCCAATGTATCCCTCCCAAATTGTTAAAGGGGTGCAGAAATGTACCTATGTCTTATGATAGGGAATAGACCCTATACATAACCATATAACCATATAAGGTAATAGGACCTCATCCAAGGGGATAAATTGAGCCAAAACCAAACACGTGGTTGTACTAAAATTTGGCAATTTCGCACCCATGAAAGGAAACGAGGTGAACCATCAAAATTTATAGTAATTTATATTAGGGTCCTATACTATTATACCAAATGTGTAAAATGGGCAATTTCTAAAATTAAAAAGGGTTTGCCAAGGTACCCCTCAAAAAATTTTTAAAGGGTTGCACAAATGTACCTATGTTTTATGAAAGGGAATAGACCCCTATACATAACCATATAACCATATAAGGTAATAGGACCTCATCCAAGAGGATAAATTGGGTCAAAAGACCAAGCACGTGGTACAACGTATTGCTTACGTTTATATTTTGGCAATTTTGTTGCCCTAAAAGGGGACGAGGTGGACCACCCAAATTTATAGTAATATATATTAGGGTCCTATACTATTATACCAAATGTGTAAAATGGGGAATTTCTAAAATTTAAGGGGTGGGCCAAGGTACCCCTCCCATGTTTTTAAAGGGGTGCAAAAATGTACCTATGTCTTATGATAGGGAATAGAGCCCTATACATAACCATATAATCATATAAGGTAATAGGACCTCATCCAAGAGAATAAATTGGGCCAAAAAGACCAAACACGTGTTACAACGTATTGCTTACGTTTATATTTGGCAATTTTGTACCCCTGAAAGGGGAAGAGGTGGACCACCCAAATTTATCATAATACATGTTAGGGTCCAGTACTATAATACCAAATGTTTAAATTGGGCAATTTCCAAAATTTAAGGGGTGGGCCAAGGTACCCCTCCAAAATTTTTCAAAGGGTGCACAAATATACCCATATTCTATGAAAGGAAATGGACCCCTGTATACGTCCATATAACTATATAGAATAATAACACCTCATCAAAGGCGATACATTAGGTCAAAAACCTCCGAAATTTAATTTTTTGGTAATTTTTTAACCATAAAAGGGAACGACATAGACCCCCAATACTAATAGAGGTACATACCCTGGTCCTAGGCTACCAAACCCAATTTTTAGATTTGGCAGTTTCCAAAATTTAATTTTGGGGTGGGACAAGATACCCCTGCCAAAATTTAGAGGGGTGGTCCTAAGTACCCCTAGGTCATTGACCCCGGGCCGAGGGCATTGACCTTTGACCTATGACGTCATAAATGTCGGGGTCAAGGTCTAAATTTGCCTCAGCTGGGGCAATTACTACTTCTAGACTCATGCTGGCCCGAAAGGCTGTTTTATTTTTTTAACCATAGAAAAAAATCCTTACCTCTGAAGAGTTTGAATGGTGAAGTACAAGCACTCACTGCCTCCACTACGTGGCCAGATATTTAAAAGTCTTTGACACATTAGTGTTCTCTTTCTTCATTAGGAAACTAAAAATTACGTCCATTCTGAGGAAACTATTTTCATCTGTTCCATCCTTCCATACTTCCTCACTCACATCGTTTTCTTCCAATAATTGGTAGGTTGTGAACTCATCAGCAAACTTGTCATATTCTTTGGAGAGTGAACGCCAGTCCGAGTCTGTTTACAACGATAGCCACGTATTCAAAGTTGGTGTGGAGCCTTTCCTTGAAGTTGACGAATTTCGAACTTCGTTTAATTTCATCATGTAAGGGGAGAGTCCCAAGGGATAAGTAATAGCTTTAACCAACACAGCATTGAAACATCCCATGGACATTCATGAAACGTAACATGTGGGACATTGTGATGTCCCAGAGATATCCAAAAATGTCCACGCGATGTAAATGGGACCTCTGTGCGACCTCCAAATGTCCGCTTCCGGCTACATCCCTGGGATATCCAATGCGGTGTCCCTGGTATGTTCCATGCGACATCTCTGCGACCTCCAAAACGCCTATTTTAGTTACTTTCCGGGATATCCCGTTGCGATGTCCCTGGGATGTCCAAACTGCCTATTTTGGTTACATCCCTAGGACATGTCATGCGATGTCCCTGGGATGTCCTATGCGACATCCATGAAATATCACTAGTGGGATGTCCCCAAGGTTTCTGAAGCTGAACTAATTTTAGTTTCCCGAACAGTGTGTTCAATTACACAACTGGTATAAACGATATTACACAACAAAATTGCACAACAGAAATAAACGATATTTCTATAACATGGCTGTAGTTTCAGAACAATTTTGAAATTAAAGATGACAAGCTACTGGTAATAATATTCAACTTCTCGAAAGCGTATATGTTCAGCTCTCGCTTGCACTGGATGCTTCCATTTAACGTGTCATTCGAAGAGGGGAGATATTCCACTTTTTGCGAAAATGAAGTTTTCCATCGTCTTTTAAAGCAACTGATGTAGTCCATATTTTTGAGAAATAAACTACAAACACATAGTTTTGACAATTATTCGATGACATAATAGCACACATTTAAAGAAAAAATTGTAAGCAGGAAGTGTGTTTTTATATTCTGAAAATTAGCTAAACGGAATGTTTCTCTTCTTTCACTTTTGTATATAGTAAGAACTTCGAAAATGAGCTTAACGAGCAGCAAGGAGATTTGCTTACATGCTATTATGTCAGATAGTGACAGTTGGCTGAAGGCTCTCTTTCCCTTTGCACCGTACCAACTGAAATGCTCAGCTACTGCATTTGTAATTGTCCTTTTCAATATGTTTATAGCTATTGCTTCTAAGCTGTAACCTCCAATTTCTCTCAGCTCATGAATCTACAATGAAAGCCACATTATGCACTCATGCAATAGTAATGAAAATTTAGAGCATGCAACTATGGTATAGGGAAATTTGAAGTTTAATTGCATTACATGCTGTATTGGAATCAACAGGATATTTCCCTTCTTGTAATAAATATTATAAATTATATTTCATGAGAGCAAAGCGAGGCGACCATTTATTTTTTTTTTTATTTTTTTTTTTATTTTTTATTTTTATTTTATTTATTTTTTTTTTTTTTTTGTACTGAAACTTTACTACTTTCAATTATATTTTAGTGGATTCCTTGCCTTCTCGTTTCCGGACTGAAACTTTCAGGTTAGAATGGAAAAGTTTAGTGGTGGAAATAGTATCGTTCAGGTGGTTTCAGAAGCCATTGAACTACTCTCGTTATTACTGCATTTTTCTTCCTTTTCCTCGGCATAGGCTGTAGTTTCCAGTCAGGGCTGCAGCCAGGATTTCATTTCGGTGAGGGGCCAGAGTCTTTCGGAGAGGTGTCACGGGGTCCTTACCCGGAAAATTTTTGGCTGAAAACGTGATTTTAGGCTTTATTTTAACAACTTATCAAAGTTTCGGTGGGAGGCAGACCCCTGAATCCCCCTTAGCTACGTCCCTGTTTCTAGTCAACCTTAAACAAATTATACTGATTTTTACCTACAAGTTCAGCGAGCGTATTGCAATTAGTGCATCTTCCAAAATTAATGGTTGCATTCCTATTTTGTCTGCAATAAAAGAAATGTCATATTTATTTAAGCAGTTTAAATTGGGAATTAACGAAAGCAACATATCAATAACGAACATTACGAAATCTATCAGGAAGACAAGGAATCGTGTACTGTTTCCAGATGTTAATATCACTAGGGATGTAGGAAACACAAACCACTCGAATTTAAAAAGAATAGAATAGGTACTTCCAGAATGCTCAGAATAACAAATTACATAGTTCTAAATTACTTACAAAGCAAAGGCTACATCCTTGTAGAATTGATATGGCCCTCAAACATACGCCAGAAACAACACCGCCTACATGCCACAGAGCAGTTTTCAGTAGACAAAAAAAAAAAAAAAAAAAAAAAAAAAAAAACCCTTACTGACAGAACTAAATGGAAATAGCAGTTTCAAAAAATGCGATAGCAGTGGATTCTGTTGGCTTTTCGTCGTAATACTTCGTGAGAACGTACGAAATGAATATGTTTCCATGGAGATACAATAAACGCAATAGCGACAAAAATGTCGCTTAGGCTGTGTTGTTTCTTAAGCGACGATACACTAGTTTACATATCAAATTAGGACTGTTATATTTTAAACCCATGAGGCAGTGGCGGTTCTAGGCCGGGGCCGGGGGCCTGCCCCCCAGTTTTTTGCTGTGAAGATAAACTAATATCCTCAATTGTCTTTCAATATTTAGGATAATTAATATTTATTTCGCAAGAAGTATAATGTTATCGATTCTTGAACATGCAGTGAAGTGTATAGTGATAAGTTTCTTCTATAAACATGGGGTGGGGGAAAAAGTCAGTATGTTAGAAACTGTATTTTGTTGAGAATTAAATGATTTTGTAGTTCTTAGAACAAGTTTCAAGTAGTTATTTTATTGTGTTTCGGTTATGTAACACAGTATTTCTTCTCCTTTTAAAACGTTGTAGAAGTCTTCACTATCAACAACGTTGCGTTAAAGGGAAGGCCATATAATCTGAAAATTTAATTTATTGCTTATACACAATGCGGTATTATATCGAAATTATACCAGTAGTAGCTTTTACCAAAAACGACAGAACGCTAATCGTTTTCCGACTTACTTCTTATCATAAAAATAATATAGGAAATTCTTGTTTGACCTACAAATAAAAAGTAGAAATCGAAGTTGGCGTTTTTTAAATCATCTTATTTAGGTCTGGTCGTTGTAATTCTTGTGTAGGCGCTGGTTTCTTAATAATTTTTTGACGTTGCTTTGAGACTGTTCAATATATTTGCATTTCATAACACACAAGATTATATGAATTCAAAAAATACAAACTTGCTAGATGAACATTATTATATGTGGATTAATGCGATATTAACACAACACACATTAGTGATGGGTCGTTCATGAACGAACTGACTCTTTTGAACGACACCTTCTTGTGAACTAGTATGGAACTAGTTCATACATTTGGAACTGTCCGTTCAAAATAACGACAGCTCCGCAGACGGACACCAGCACTTGAGTAATGAGAGCACCGTACACAATTCCAGCAGTTCAAAGTAACGACGACTCCTCTCCGAAACAGCCAATAAGAATGCACCAAACTATCGCACACGCCTACCGACACCGATATAGCCAGAAGCCAGTAAGAATGCATACAGGGTTACAATACATCCTCTTTTACGCGGGCACCGGACATGTTTATCTTTCAAAGTAAGCGTACGGGTGGGTCGGTTTTTTCCTCGCAAGGCGTCGTCTGCTAATACTGCAGAGACACGAGGACACGAGCTATACACAACAGTAGTTTGTTTTTCTCTCTCATTCGTGAGTTTATTAAGCAATAAATTTGTTAAATTAGTGTATAACATTTCTTTTCATTTTAAGCATTTCAAAGATTCTCGTAATTTATTAGCGCCCCGGATTTTCATTTTTGAAATATGGCAACTCTACGTAGATAGGTATAATACTTTTGTTCTTCATAATCTGAAGACAGATCTGCGTTACGTGACGATTCGCTGGTCGTTAGTATCAGTCTTTTTCGACAGAGGGACTCTGGCTGCGAAAAGGCTACAAAACAGTCGTTACCTTTTGAATGACACAACACCAGTTAACAAAGAACTGGCACCTTTGAACGACGACTCCTAACCATTCAAAAAAGAACAGGCTCCTTTTTGAACGACAACTCCCAACCGTTCAAAGAGGAACTGGCACCTTTGAATGACTCCCGTATCGGTGCCGGAGCGAATGAGCTAGCTCCACCAAATGAACTGCCTCGACCCATCACTAACACACATAGCTACCGTTGCTTTCTTGGTGTCCTGCTTTTCACACACACACACACTAACCCCTGTTAGGGAGAAAAGTATTAGTTTTTATGTTGCTGCCTCTTCATTTACTTACTGGCGTTAGTTTTTATTGAGAAGTACGCTCAGTTCTGAACATACCGCCCGCCTTGAAGGAATCCCTTCAACAAATCTATGAATGATTAATTTGGTTCATGAACTTAATATACACAACAATAGATAACACAAGTTATGAATGAATGATATAAACATAAACAGAATAATGCACACATAACACAACACTATGAATCACACAATGTACACACTATGAATACACCAACACATTAACTCTCCTTAGGAAGCGGGCACAATTGACGAATAGATCTTGTTGTTGTGCCTCTGGTAGTTTTCACTGTCGCCACTCGTACTATTCCGTCCTTTCCAGGAAACAATTGCACAATACGTCCAGTTTTCCATTTTAGAGGAATACTATTCCAGTTTTCTTTGATGAGCACCAAATCACCTTCCAGAAGGTTGGGGAATTTTCTTCTCCACTTAGATCGTTCTAGAAGACTTGATGGATACTCCTTTGACCATCTGGACCAGAACTGCTGATGAAGTTGTTGTATGTATTACCATCTCGAAAGTTTGTTGACATGAATATTTTTCAAGTTAGGTTCTGACATGGTAGTGAGTGCGTCGCCTATTAGGAAATGACCATGTGTTAAAGGATGTAGGTCGTTTGGATCATTTGATAATGGTATTAGGGGTCTAGAGTTTAAGCAAGCCTCAATCAGTGTCAAAATAGTGTTCATCTCTTCGTAGGTGAGTGAAACATTTCCCACAACTCTCTTTAAATGGTATTTGAGAGATTTAATTGATGATTCCCATAAGCCTCCAAAGTTTGGTGATCTTGCTGGAATAAAAACCCACGTGATGTTATCAGCTGCTAGAAAATTCTGTATTTTTTTCTTTATGGTGTTCTGATTCAAATAAAGTCTTCAATTCTTGTAGTTGCACCAACGAAGTTACTTGCATTGTCAGAATACAATTTACGCATTTTCCTCGACGAGCCATGAATCGCTTTAATGCTCCAGTAAACGCCTCTGTAGTTAGATCACTAACAAGTTCAATGTGAACCGCCTTAGTCGCAAAACACACGAAAAGTGCTATATATGCCTTATGGAGTTTGGCTCCCCTTCGGTTACTCGATTTAAGGTAAATGGGCCCACAGTAGTCAACACCGCTGTGAAGAAATGGTCTTGTTGGTTGAACTCTGTCAGTTGGTAGATCTCCCATCATCTGTTTACCATCTTTAGGATTGTTTCTGAAACATGTGACACACTGATGCTCAACTTGACGAACCAAGTTTCGTCCACGTATTGGCCAATATGATTGTCGCGAGGATGATAACAATAATTGAGGCCCAGCATGCAATAGCTTCTTATGTTCTTCTTGAGCGATTAACTTTGTCAAGTTGCAGTTAGCTGGAAGTACAATAGGATGTTTCTGTCCTTCAGTAACATCTGCTGCATTTAATCTTCCTCCGACTCTGATGATTTGCCTCTCATCCAAGTATGGGTTCAAATACCTCAGTTGACCTTGGTTGTCGACTTCCTTTCCTGATCTCAACGCATTTAATTCCTTGTGAAATGCTTGTTGTTGTGATAGTTTAATAAGACATTCGAGGCTTCATGTAATTCACTTACTGTAAGATGTCCATGCTGTCTGTTACAATTAGATCTTCTCATGTTGTGTGCAAATCGTAGACAATAAGCAGTTACACGTTGCAATCTTCTTAATGATGAATATCTGTCTAAGAGTTGACACGGTGTAGTAGAAACCATTACTGCTGTATTCTTTCGTCGCTCGGGAACATCGCTTATGTCACAAACATCTTCCCTCGTCTGTGAGTCTAATTTCTCAGATAACCAGGAGGCCCATGCCACCATAGTTCATTATCAAGAATCTCTGACGGTGTTAATCCTCTCGATATTTGATCTGCTGGATTCTCCTCTGTTCTGATGTGTTTCCATTCATAGTTACAAGTCAGTTGTTGAATTTCCGCTACACGATTTGCAACATACGTTTTCCATTGAGAACAAGGTCCTCTTATCCATGCTAATAGAATTGTGGAATCTGACCATTAAACAACCTTATCGATCTTGCAATGTAATACTTGAATTACCTTCTGAGTTAGCTGTGCAAGTAACAAAGCTGCACAAAGTTCTAGGCGAGGAATAGTTGTCTTCTTCAAAGGTGCTACTCGAGATTTTGAACATAGTAAGTTTGCTGTGAATTTTCCATTTTTTGTACTAGATGTTAGATATATATATACAAGCTCCATATCCATTCTGAGATCCGTCGCAAAATCCGTGAATTTCTACCTGCGATTGTGTTTCTTAAATAACCTTCCGCTGAACATGTAGTGATGGCAACTCTTGAAGTTGCTGCTCAAAAGTTTCCCACTCTGAATGCAATGGGGCTGGAACTTCTTCCTCCCAATTCAATTTTAGTTCCCACAAACGTTGCAGAAATATTTTTTCCTTAAGAATAACTGGTTCTATTAATCCTAAGGGATCAAATATGCTCACTACTGTAGCAAGAATAGTCCTCTTCGTGATTTGTTGAGGGTTGTTTCTTGGTTTGACAGAGAAAGAAAATGTGTCTTTAATGGGATTCCACAACAATCCTAAACTTCTTGTGATGCAATCATCATTTGGTTGAATGGTGAAATTTGATTCTTGAAGTTCACTGTGTATTTTTAAAAGCAGTGAAGTGTCGTTGCTACACCATTTTCTCAAACAAAAATCGCCTCTTTGCAGAAGAGTTGTGAGTTGACCTTGTAATTCATGTAGTTCCTTCTTCGTGTTTGTTCCTGTTTGAAGATCATCAATATAGAAGTCCCTCGATACAACTTCTGCTGCCTCAGGGAAATTCTTCTTTTCTTCTATGGCTAATTGCTGAAGACATCTAGTGGCTAGGAAAGGAGCTGCTGCAGTACCATATGTTACAGTTTTGAGTCGATATATCTTTATTGCTTCTTGAGGATTTTCTCTCCACAGTATTTTCTGGTAGTTTGCATCTGAATCATGTACCCTAATGTTGCGATACATCTTCTCTATATCAGCTGTCATGACGTATTGATGTTGCCTGAATCTTGCTGTTATGGAAAATAATTCTTCTTGGATTGTAGGCCCGACTCTCATTGTGTCATTTAATGAAAGTCCAGAAGTTGTTTTGCACGATGCATCAAATACAACCCTGAGTTTCGTAGTAGTACTGGTCTCCTTCATAACGTAATGATGGGGAAGATAGTAGTCTGGCATCATTGTATCGCTCTCTGCTCTAGTTATTTCTTCCATATGGCCCAAATCTTCGTACTCTTTCATGAACGCTATGTATGCCCTTTTTTCTCAGTATCCTTCATAAGCCTTTTTTCCATTGAATAAAGTCTTCTCGTTGCAATCTCCTTGGATTTACCAAGATTCCCCACATTTGCTTTAAAGTGAAGTCTGACGACGAATCTCCCAGTCTCGTCTCTCCGGTGTGTTTCTTTGAACTGTCTTTCACATTCTGCTTGCTCTTGACTTAATGGATGTTTCATTGAACATTCTTCTATCGTCCAGAATTTTTGTAATTGCTCGTGTATTTTTTCTGTTGTGAAGAGGTGACACACATTTGTCGAAATGTATGGTTGATTGTCTATTTTTCCAGCTACAATCCACCCAAACGTTTTGGGCAAGGTTGGATACCCTGCATTGAGTTTTATTTGCCCTTCACAAAGTAGATCAAAGAATACTTCCGCCCACAATAACATGTCAATACGCTGTGGTATGTTGAAGCTAGGATCTGTTAATTCAATGTTGGAAGGTATTTCCCACGATGACGTGTCTACACGAACCATAGGCAAGTCTTGTGATATTTGCGGCAATATGATGAAGTCTAATGTGGCTGAATAATTGTTATGTCTTGACTTAATTGTAGCCTGAATGCTATGGCATGACCTTGTATTAGCATTACCTATACCATTTATGTGTATAACGCTATTACTCTTTGGTAGTCCCAATAATTGAACCATTCTGTTTGTTAGAAAATTGGACTGAGAAGTACAATCGAGAAGTGTTCGACACATTTGAAAATTACCCAGTTTATCTTTAACATATACTACAGCTGTGGATAGCATAAGGCTTGGTGGTCTCCTAAGATTCTGCGGTACACTGTTTGTAGAACGAATATTCTTACCTTCACATTCCTGGTCGAGTGATGTGGTCGCAGCGAGGGTGTTTTGACCTTGACCTATTTCCCTTTCATCTTGTGGTTCATTCGCTCTAGTGGGCGATGGACAACGCGAGTAGTGCAGTAATGTGTTATGCCTTTTATTGCATATTTTACAATTACCTGATAAGCACTCATTTGCATTATACGCTCGTTTGAGACAATTTATACACAAAGAAAGACGTTTAACTTCTTTAATTCTATCTCCTATTGATTTTTTTAACAATAATTGGCATTCAAATAATTTGTGTGAGCCTTTACAGCTGGGACATGCATTGTTGTCGGAACACGTTACGTGTGCTGTCGTTGAGTAAGAACTCTTTTTGCCGGCCTTATTTGTTTGTTGATATTTGTTACTTGGAACGGAGGGTGTGTCTTTAGGTCTACGCTTATTATCAACTGCGTCTAAAACTTGGCAACGCTGTTGTAAAAATTGTGTCAGCTGTTACATGCTCGGTAATTCATTCGTTTGATTGTGTTTTCTCCCACTCCTTATGTGTTGTATTGTTTAGTTTGGTCGCAATCAAATAAATAAGTAATGCATCCCAACTTTCTGTCGGTTGACCTAATGATTTTAAAGCCCTCAAATGTTTTACTGTGCTGTCTAAAAGAGATTTAAGCGAAACAGCCGACTCACGTTCCACCATTGGCATTTCAAATAAGGCTTTGACGTGTTTGTTAACAATATACTTTTTGTTTTCAAAACGTTCTTTGAGTAAAGTCCATGCTACGTCATAGTTTTCAGAAGAAATTTCCAAGGCTTGTATTACTTCAAGCGCCTCCCCACGTAGAGAAGAACGTAAATAATGAAACCTTTGCACTGGCTGCAATGTGCTATTGTTATGTATTAATGCCTGAAACGTGTCATAGAACGACAACCACTCATCGTAGCTTCCAGAAAAGGTCGGAAGGTTTATCACCGGCAACCAAACTGATGGATTAGAGTTGCTTGCTTCATTGTTTTCATTTTTCTTTGCACTGGAGCTGTGTTGATTTATGAACACTTCCGCCTTAGCTGCTAAATCAAAATAAGTACTCTCGAATTGCTCTCTTTCTTGCGTTTCCTGATCAATTTCTGATGAACACTGTAACATTTCTATTTCGGATTGTATTGCATCAAATTCATCATAGCACTGTTTTATTTTCTCGTAACGTAACACTAACTGCGTAATATTCTGATCTTCTGTAAAGCTATCTACAAAAGGTTTAAAACGAGTGAGTTTGGCCTTAATTTGACCTCTCTTGAAAACTAATTCTTTCATTCTGTCCGTCATGCTTCACTCAAATTAAATACACTTTTAACACTTACGTTCTAAATGAGGCTTTGCTATTACAGGCTTATTTTGTATAAGTGATACAAGGATAATATATTGAAATATGCACTCACTACCTACCTTGTTAACTGCACTGTTGAATCCTGATCCGGCGTGGATGGACCATTTGGTCGTTGTAATCCTTGTGTAGGCGTTGGTTTCTCAATAATTTTTTGACGTTACTTTGAGACTGTTCAATATATTTGAATTTCATAAAACACAAGATTATATGAATTCAAAAAATACAAACAAATTTGCTAGATGAGCATTATTATATGTGGGTTATTGCGATATTAACAACACACGTAGCTACCGTTGCTTTCTTGGTATCCTGTTTTTCACACACACACACACACACCCCTGTTGGGGAGAAAAGTATTAGTTTTATGTTGCTGCCTCTTCATTTACTTACTGGCGTTAGTTTTTATTGAGAACAACGCTCAGTTCTGAACAAGGTCTAAACCGGTGTTAAATTATATCAATATATCCGGTGTGGTATTTATAGATTCTTGTGTGTGTAGAGGGAGGGACTCTTAATGCCGTTTTATGTAGTGTAAAATTCAATCAGTCATTTTATCCAGGGTAAATTTGGCAGCTAACTATAAGTTTCCGTCTGTAAATTCCATGAATTCCATGTACCGATGAGCTTCTCTGTAGCCTGATGGTTAGGGCACTACAAAACTAATAGATGTAAAATAGACTTTCATTATAAAAAAAATTTCCCTCCATTATACTGGCCCCCAGATATAAAAAATCTTATATGTGAGAGCGATAAAAAGTAAGCAAGGGGGAATTTTCCACTTCCCTCCGCTAAATTCCACCTTGAATATTCACTTTGTTCTTTCGTTTTTATGAAATTTGATTTACGTTTTATAACTACATTGTACTGTACTGTTTGGTAGCAGAAATCTACACCGTGTATAAGGAGAGAGAAAAATATAGTATTCAAAAACACATCAAGAAATGGGCTTTGCTCTTTGAGACCTTATACCGCCTTGAAAGAAATTCCCAATTAAAAAAATGAAAACAACACGGTCATTCGCCGAATTAAATTCTACTTCTTAGAGTAAAAATCAGTTTTCCCTTTGCTGTGTGTCTTTGCGGGTGATGACAGTGTGTGCTCGTAACGCTTTGGTAAAATGTCTAAATCACAAAGTACAATAATTAAATATTTTGCGAAAAAGCGTGCAATTACAGAAAACTTAGTTTCATCTCCTTTTTCGAACAATTGTGAGTCTCCTGACTGTAAACGATCCAAACTTGCTTCAGAGACTGTAAGTGATGATCCTAATAAAAATATTTCAAATTCAGAGAAGTATGTATCTGTTTTAAGTGATGAAAGTGGAGTGGTGCTGGATGGGAATGAACAACATGAACTATTACCAGAATCTGTGTGCAGTGATCAAACAAATAGTTTGAATGAAGACAGTCCCGTTCCACTTATACATGACTTGAGTCAGTCAGTGTACGCGTATGATGGACCTTCTCAGCCTCGAAGAATTATTTACAAGCAAACTACAATAAATAATAAGGTAAGAAGTTTTAACTGTAGCTGGTACGATAAATACAAGTTTATAGAATATTCGGAACAGCGAGACGCAATATTCTGTTTTTCTTGCCGCTATTTCCCACCCACCTCTGGTAATGCAGATCCCACTTTTGTGAATTGGCTTTTCAAATTGGAAGAAAATTGGTGAAAAACTTCGAAGACATGCTGAAACTGAGTGTCCAGTGGCGGAGCCAGAGGAGGGCCAAGGAGGGCCAGCCTCCCTTGTTCAATTTCTTGGCCCCCTAGTGCCCCCCCACAGAGTGATACTGATATAGGTCGACAAACGGAGTCTCCACAAGTCGCCTAGTTGATAGTCGCCACAAGTGAAACTACTACCGAAACAACAGAGTTACCAACTGCAGAATACCGTATGTTGCAGTAGTCTGCGTTTCGGGTAAAAAGCTTCAGGCAGCTCTTTTGTTTGTAGTTCAACAAGATCTAATTCATCGAAATTTGTATCGTACATACATTGACCTCACCATCTGAACGTTCATTTAACCTCTGTCCCTTATCTGGTTATCTTCTTTGTTTTCAAGAAAGAATCAGAAAAAAAGCAAAATGAGTAAGCATTCTCATTCACTTGAATGTTGAAAGTCATATAGATGCTTGCTTACAAATAGCATACACTACATTAAAACATGACATTTGAGTTGAACGAAAGAAGTCTGCGCACGCTGCTTATTATAATTCGTACAGTAAGTAATTAATTTGTATTGATTATGGTGACAGAACAAATGCATAGCATCCATTAAACAATTTGGTATTATTATTATTTTCAAAGAATCTTAATATCGAGCCGTCTTGTTTAATATACAGTACAAGAAGAGAACAAAAGTTTTTATGAGGTCCTGTTTCTGCAATAATCATTCTCCCTGTTGTTCGTATCCAGATCGCTTGAGAAAAATAAGATACTGAATTCTATCTACACCTATTACTTGCTACCGATAATGATTCTTCCTCTCGACTACCTTCTGGACCTGTCTCTAGTATGTCTTTTTTTCCTAACGCTCTTAGCCGTTGGCAACTCTGTAGAAACCTTCTGCTATGACTTAACTAGCGATACTACTGAATTCCAAGGAAAAGGATATTACTAACTAAAGCCTGGGGAAATGTAGCAAAAACCAGTGATTTTTAAAAATAAATCAGAAATATTTTGTTTTAAACGATTTTAGCTGTACCCTAATCCCCAAAATACTACTACTAGAGAAATTCCGAAGCTTATCAATGCCAGTGCTACAATCTCCTGATTACTAACCATCAGGTAAGATACCGAGATGATACAACTTGGTAGCGGCAGTAATACTATTTTGTGTAAAAGTGATAGTTAGTCCCGTGACCAGGTTGTTTCATCCCGTTTTCTAATGTTTAGTAATCAGAGAGATATGAGGAGTTTGTGGGACTGGTCCACAGATATTCCATACAGTAAATTCAGTCTGTGAATACCCAATTTTATCGCAGATTTATATTTGTTCTTTGTCAAAATATGAATTTCTAAGAAATTAAGCATTTAGCATTTCTGAGAAAATTACATTGTAAGAATTATGCAGAACAATAAATCAGTGGTGACGAATTTTTAACAGGATATTCTAACTAATGGCCCTCCTTCCAATTTAATCTGAAAACTAACAATATTAATTAGTATCGACTACAGGATAATAGCGTTAAGTTGCTTCAACTACATTTGGATTCATTTTAAGGCTTTGAAACATTCGAAGCTCAGAGGATAGAAATGAGGGAAATGATTCGATAGGGCAATAAAAATTTCTCTACTGACGCCGAGGAAGAATTTACCCTCAATCGAAATATTTACCCACGAGGGATCACCACATCCTCTTCTGAATATTAAGTTGGTTCTACCGCTAAGATTTGGCCATTCGGTATGACTGTGAAGTGTTTATGTATTTGAATTCACATCAAATTCTAAAAGCTAGTGAAGTTAAACAAACGAAAGAAAGAAAAATGCCACCTATGCTTCTTTTGGTGTAAGGAGTCCCAATTGAAATGTCTGTTCTAACACCCTTTGATATTAGGAAAAGAAAAACACATTTCCTCTTTTTGCTTCAAAGAGTGTTTACTTTATAACTTTAATGAAGTAAAGGGAAATTCATTACTTAGTTTTAAATGCGGGATTATTATGTGGCATTAAACCAAATCCGAAACATATGATATTTATTTACTTCCATCATTCCATGAGGCAAATTAGTGTGACCTGCACAAGTGGGAATTTTTCGGGCTGATAAAATTTGAGATGACTGCTGCCATACTATAACATTGAGATTCGCCTTATCTCAAGTAGATGCAGACATGTCAGAAGGTTTGATTCTTTTAGACTAACTAGTTCAAAAGCTGTCGAAGATGAAGTCTGGAGAATACTCTCATATGACTCTCAACGAACAACATTCGAAAAAATTTATCAAAAATATTTGGAAACATGCAAGAAAATGGTCTTGAAATTCCAGAGCCGGAAACAGATAAGCTATAGGGATTCCTCGTGAAAACGAATTAGACATTTGCCTTCAAAATATCACAAATTCGATTTGGATGAATCTCTTCCTTCACTGGAGGTAGAAAACGAATTTTCTAAAGATAATGTACTAAGAGGCATTTTTCTGCCCACTATTGATAAGGCAATCAGTGAGACGGAAAAACGCTTTGGATCACGTAGCAAAATCATTAGATCAATCACCGCTCCACATCCAAAAAAGTGAGAACTTCCTAAATTACAACATTGTCGAGCCTATGGATCAGCATCATGGAAGTGATCTGGAAATATTCAAATGTAAACACAAAATCCCCCCAAAACAATTAAGTTGTATGAAGACGAGAGAAACCCAAAGTTGATTTCTTGATGAATTTAGATCGTTAGATCTTGATGAAGTTGTTGATAAGTTTGGTGCTGCCCATAAGGAAAGAAAGATCCTCTTTTAAGTAGAGGCATGAACCTATAAGTTATTTTCTTTACCTCGTAAAAGTGTATTTCTCTGTTTCCACTTAAGTCAACAAGCCACACTTGTTTTAAACGCCAGGATTAAATAACTACTTGCTTACGTTAGAAATCAATTGTATTAATGTACCCTAGTTGTTTGAGATAGTAAATTTTTACATTTTCACTGTAAAAGAGCATAATTATGAACAACAAAAATGAAAACATTCACACACACACACACACACACACACACACATATATATATATATATATATATATATATATATATATATATATATATATATATATATATATATATATATTAATGTGAATACAGTTTTTCATTCATTGGAGATGGCACCTTCAAAATTTTCTTGTGACCTTCATTGGCCCCTCCCGGAAAAAATTCTAGCTACGCTACTGTTAGTGTCACAAAGCATCAATAATTAAATGGAAAAGTTTTACAAGCACTGAATGTCACGGGACTGTAACATCTATGCTGAGTGCAAAACATGAAACAGATATTTCACGAAATCGCTTGGTAGTGGCAACAATGGCGCGGGTAGCTATAGTATGTGCGCGACAAGACATTGGACTTAGAGGTAATCATGAGACTAGGAGCGATGAGTGTTTAAATAAAGGAAATTTTTTGGAGATTCTAAATCTGGTTACTTTGGAGAGTGATACAGCTAGAAACAACGTAAGGAACTTGCCAAAAAAAAATGCAACATACACATCTGCGAAGAAGAGGTTTGTAAGTACAGCAATGGTATATTTTGATACTAGACGAAGCAAGAGACATTAGTAAAACGGAACAGATGTCTGTCTACATTATGTACGTCAAACATGATGAAATAGAAGAACGCTTTATCAGTTTCATAAAACTATCAAATTTGAGTGTAAAATCACTCGCGAGTAAAGCTTTGGAACATCTTGCTACTGTAGGCTTTGACCCAAAGAAATGCATCGGCCAATCCTATGATGGTGTGTCGGTAATGTCAGGATGAGCTAATGGTGTATAGAACGCATTTCCTCAGAAAGTTAAAAATCCATGTATTTATATCCATTGTTATGCACATAGATTAAATTTAGTGCCAGTAGACGTTTCTAAAAGACTTGATGTGGTTGGTGATACTTTAGGTTTGTGAGAAGCCATCTATTCTTTCCAGTCGGTGTCCACGTTACGTCACGAAAAATTTATTGAAGTGCAGAATGAACTTTATCCTGAAGAGCGAGCTCTAGAAATGCCACTTCAAAGTGACACACGTTGGGTATGCAAATACAAGGGCATCGTGTATTTCATAAAATGCTTTGCATCAGTTAAAACAGCCCTTGAGCATTTTTCAAACTCAACAAACAAAAGAGAAGCTGCAGAGGCGCGAGGACTATTGAAACAGTTCTGTGACTTTAAAGTGATGTTTGTGCTACAAATACTTAATTTGGCCCTTACAAACGGTACTTCGTTGACATTACAGCAAAAAAAGTTGACTTCGGCAGCGCAAAACTATTAGTTAATGGACTGATTTGTTCGTTGCAAGATAAACGTAATGATGATTACTTTTCTATCATTTGGAAGACAACATGGGAGCTATTCAGATCTTTCGATCTTCAAGTTGATGCTAGCTTAAGAATTCAAACTACATCAAAGAAATTGGATGATTAGTCATAGCATCGATTTCCAACGTAAGAATCTACACGTAAGAATCTGAAGAATATCAAAGGGTCTTGTTTCAAGTGCTTGATAATATAACCAGTGAACCGAAGCGCAGATTTACTGAAAATGATTTTGTGTGTGATGCTATAGACGCATGCAATCCTAGAAGTGGTTCCTTCCTTAATCCATCTTTCATTCAGATCTTCGCGGAGAAGTACAAGGACTTTTTCCAGGATATTAACAAATTAAAATCGGAACTGGATTTGGCTAAGAGTGTGTTTGCTAACGACAATAAACTGAAAAGCGTAGGTGTCATAGAGTTTTTCGTTCAGCTACAAACTATGGAATTGGCTTTTCCTGAATTGTTGACGTTTCTAAGGATTACCTTAACACTTCCTGTGTCATCTGCATCTGCTGAACGCAGTTTCTCTGTTATGAAGCGCGTAAAGCAATATTTGAGATCTACAATGTCAGCGAAAAGACTTTCTAATCTTGCTCTCATATCAATTGAGAGGGAGTTAAGTGGAACACTTTCACAGGATCCATCTGGGATAGTGGATCAATTTGCGAATATTGGAAACCGTAGAATCAATCTTTAGTTACTGATTGCTCATAATATAAATACATATTTCTTTGGTTATAAATATTATTACGTTTGCTTTTATTTTATTTCTAAAAGAACAAAGTAATATTCCATTGTTAGGCTCTACTTTAGAGTAATCACAAAATTAATATTTTCAACAGGACTTCTTTCTTCTAAGCTTCCGATCAGGATAAAACTTGCTTATAAACAATGGAAATCAAAAAATAATTTATTGTCATTCAGTGGTAAAAAACAGCATAGCTTTTACTATATTAAATTGAGAAAAATGTTTTACATTTGTAAAAATATAATGTTAGGTTTATTTGAATTTATTTTGTGCAATAATTATTACATAGCACTACCTAGAATGTAAACTTTATTTTATGAATTTTCATTCAAACGTATTGCAAACATTACATATATCCAAATCCAATGTTTGAATATTAAAATGTTCACTCTTTTGCTTCAACTAATTAGTGTTTTCAAACACTGAAAAGGGTTTTAAACGTACATATTTGTTTTTCCTTCATAAATATACCTCAGGAGAATTAATGTAGATTATGTATGACAGCAGAACTATGTATGGATTAAGTGTTCCAGATTATGTATGGAAAGAGAATGTAGATTATGGACAGGAGGACAGCATCAAAATAGAAACACATTATATTACACACCCACACCCACACACACACACACACACACACACACGTCTCCTTTAGCCTAACCGGCATAAGCGTGGGGCGTAAAACTCGAAGATTTTATTTCATTTTTCATCTCGCCCTCTCCTGTATGAAGTACCAACTCTACTCCCATGCGCAATAAAAATTGCGCGTATACTGTAACTCATGATTTTTCGCATTTATTCTATTTTCCTTACGCTTATGGGTAAAATTCAGTTATTATTATGTAGAGATAATGGAAAGCAATCCATCTAAGGAGATATTTCCAAAAAATATAATAAAATAATACAAATATAAGCAAAAAACAAAATTGTGCTCGGTTTTGTGTATACTGGCAATCATGATGTCTAGGGAGTTTCTCAGTAGCAGAGCACGATTGCGGAGGGTATTCAGTAGGGAAGTCGAGGAGTTGGATCAAGGAACTGGATAGTGGAGTAAAATTTTGCATTTATTGGTTAAAACCTAGTGTGTAGATTGTCAGCCAAATATAAATTAGCTTCTGTAACCAAGATATCGTACGGAAATATAGAAACAAAGAGGAAATCTCCTGTCTTGAGGTTGGAAGTGGCATGCGCTATGGATATTTGCATTTATTTGTTAAGAAAAAGAGAACAAGCAGAAAGTAGTTTCCGTGGTTAAGTGGGTAGCGTGGGGATTAATAGTTCTTACACTATTTTGACACTAGATCGAATCCCATCCCATCATTTTTTTACAAATTATAATTTACATGTTAATAAGAACCGAAACAATATAATGACAAAACTTATTGATATTTTGCTGTAATGACGTATTTATCCAGTATTAGAGTACTATTGGTAATAGCTATTGTTTTCAATTCATGCTGTTGTATAGCTTCTCTCATACTGTTTCCTTGGGAAAAGAACGATTTTGTCTCCAACAAAGTGTGAATGATATATACGGACAGAAAAATACATCTTAGTACCAAACGTGATTTATCGTGATGAAATGGACTATTTTGCCATTAAGAAAAAACCTAAGTAAATTATTGAAGTAGGCTTCTCTTTAGCTTTTAGCTAATTTTTTTTCTTTATAAGACTATACTTTATAAGGCAAGGTGTGTGATCATACCCACAAATTTAGCTAGGGAGTGAAAGATAATTGTTTATGCAAACATTTTACAGATTTAGTTGCTTGAAACACCAATACACCATGGTCTCGCTTATCTGACCTTCCTTTGTTCCACATATCGAATGATCCGACATATCATTCCAGATAGCACCAAACGGCAAGAAGAGCTGCAAGTTGTGGTCTTAATCTATTTTTCATGCTCTGGAGTCTATCGCCTAGCGCGACCGTCTACAACTTGACTCATATGTCTATCATTCAGTACAGACACGTATCCAGGTTATCTATTCGGAGGGGACCAAACACGAATCCTCGAAAGCACGTAATTCTAATGTTTTAGAAAATATCAATAATAATAATAATAATAATAATAATAATAATAATAATAATAATAATAATAATGCAACAGTTTTGTATTTCTCTTAAACTTCTTCCTACTTTTCATTTATAAACCGGTTTACTTTGGAAACTGCATTATAGCAGAAACAAAAT
The DNA here is from genome assembly GCF_964235325.1 of Thermobia domestica. Classification (NCBI taxonomy): domain Eukaryota; kingdom Metazoa; phylum Arthropoda; class Insecta; order Zygentoma; family Lepismatidae; genus Thermobia; species Thermobia domestica. Next base: position 91,942,785 of record NC_137465.1, read on the forward strand.
GAAAAATATTTTCGAGAGAAATATAACTAAAGAAAACTGTCTTCTACGTATATCACATAACAAAAATAGCAAGAAGACATTGAGTGTATCGTTCTAATATATTAAAGTTAAAAACAGAACGGAAACGAAATATTAATCCTATTTAAAACTGTTCTTTAATTCCACCTGGTATAATGGCATTATGATAGGTTCTTAGAATCATAACAAGACAACAGAACATTGCCCAAAGTTTGGACACTGACTCCAAGTAAACTGATATAAAAGAACCTCAAAAGGGTAAAAGCAAGTTTATTAAAAAGTGCTTGAGTTTCGGAGGGGGACAGCCCTACGTCCCTGATTCAGTGCAGGACATTTATTTGTTAAAAAACATGATTATTAGAGGAATAATATGTAAAATTATATCATAAGTTTTACTTTTAATAGCAGTTTTCTTAATACATTCATATTATCCGAAGTTCTGCATGCCTGTTTATGTCGGATAAGCGAAACTCTGCTGTATTTCCAAAGCTAGCATATTCATGAACTAGAATTGTATCGTCCTAGAACAGACAATAGTGTGAAATGCTTATATTAAAAGCTTGGAATAAAAAAAACTAAGTACTGTTTTGGTAGCGTGAGAACAAATTAAAAACAATTCAATATATTTCCTAGGTATCAGATTATCATCTTATTGTATCGATTTGCATTCTTTTTTAAACATAGTTTTAAAAGTCATACCATTTGCAATATTTCTAAGGAAATCGAAAGAAAAACTCCTATGTGCCTCTTGTGGCAAAATGGCTTAAGTGCATGGTCCAAAACCGATTCCCACGTTAAGGTATAGATAGAATTCCCATATTTCAAAAATGCAAATCCGGGATGCTACTAAATTACAAGAATCTTTGAAATGCTTAAAATTGAAAGAAGTGTTGAATACTAATTTACTTTCCTCCATTAGATGAATTGTTCAAGTATTACGTTATCACATTTTTATTCATTTCACTAGACCTTCTTCCAAGGGCGCGGATTTATCCGTAAATTTGGGGGGAGGCACTCAAATGCAGAAGATATATCGGCGCCCTTGCCATCTTCCTAGTTAAGCAAACGTAAGCAGATGATTTACTCCCTCCCCCTGGTAAGCAAAATTATTTTTTCCCTCAAGATCTGTTGTGTTTCGTGAAGTAACAGCAGCAACTTCCTGATTACTTAACCATGTAAATGAATGTTTTCACTTACGAGGGAACCTATCCAAGTGCAACTCTGACTTCGAGTCGAGACTATGGTCGTTGGATACCTTGTAGCAAAAGAACATAACACGAAAAGTGATACATCCTCGATCGCAACCGTTGCGGAGATATAAGCGTGAAAAGTTAGAAATTGAGCTCCATACTATACATTACAAAGTCAGCTTCCGAGTCAGATTTTCCGGAAACGGTCAGGTAAGGAAACTCAGCGAATACATATCAAATTAGTGTTGGGAGCCCACCACCTTTTGAATGAAAACAATGTTGCCCCCGGGGCACTCGCAGGGTCCCAGGTGGGGTCCAACTCAAAATTGGCAAATGGAACCGGGGGTCAAGTAGCATATTGTATGAAAGCTATTGTTAAACAAAAGAAGATAGAACAAATCTCAACTCTCTATGATGACCCTGTGCAAACGGGCAACTGGTCAAAATGTCAATACAACCTACATCAGAAAATATATGGCCACTCTTCTAAATCCGTTAAGTTGTGACAATAACAAAACAGAAAAACACGTTTAAAAGTGCAAGGTATTGATGTTAAACAAATTGTTGCAGAGTCTCTCACAGAGTTACACAACGGACCTTATCCAAGTATAAGTGTGACTTCGAATGACCAATGGACCATAGAATGACCATGGCCATTGGATTGCGTGTCCTAGAAGAGAAAGGATACATTGTCAATCGTACATACTTTTGTTTACTTATATTTCATCCAGATATTCTCCCAATAAATTGCATATTTCTGCAAATAAATATTGTATTGTCACAGGGTATTTGTGTGCTAATTTTGCTAATGTTAGAGGAAACACTACCTTCTAGTACGTTCTTGCTATGTTTTGACTCATCTCCCACCCCACTTGGTTATCGTTTTCTTTCTCGAGTTTACAATATATCAACTGGTTTACAATATATCAACTGGTATACAATATATCAACGAAATATTAATTTTGACCATTCCCTATAGCCGTAGAAAAGCACCCTCCGATATAATTTATTTCTGCACCATTATTCCAGTTTTCTCAACCCCACTCCTCTCCAAGTTGCCTCACAGTTTCAAGGTCAATCCTTTTCGTCTTTACCATCATGTTTCTAGTTCAGCAAATTTCCCGACAGAAATTTCACGGTCCAATCTGCGAATTTGGGGTCCCGATTCGCGAAGTATATACCGTTGCCTTTTGAATTTATCACCCTCCATGACGGTTGCTATTGACAATGTATCATTTCTCTTCTAGGACACGCAATCCAATGGCCATGGTCATTCTATGGTCCATTGGTCTTTCGAAGTCACACTTATACTCGGATAAGGTCCGTTGTGTAACTCTGTGAGAGACTCTGCGACAATTTGTTTAACTTCAATACCTTGCACTTTTAAACGTGTTTTTCTGTTTTGTTATTGTCACAACTTAACGGATTTAGAAGAGTGGCCATATATTTTCTGATGTAGGTTGTATTGACATTTTGACCAGTTACCCGTTTGCACAGGGTCATCATAGAGAGTTGAGATTTGTTCTATCTTCTTTTGTTTAACAATAGCTTTCATACAATATGCTACTTGACCCCCGGTTCCATTTGCCAATTTTGAGTTGGACCCCACCTGGGACCCTGCGAGTGCCCCGGGGGCAACATTGTTTTCATTCAAAAGGTGGTGGGCTCCCAACACTAATTTGATATGTATTCGCTGAGTTTCCTTACCTGACCGTTTCCGAAAAATCTGACTCGGAAGCTGACTTTGTAATGTATAGTATGGAGCTCAATTTCTAACTTTTCACGCTTATATCTCCGCAACGGTTGCGATCGAGGATGTATCACTTTTCGTGTTATGTTCTTTTGGGACAAAGTATCCAACGACCATAGTCTCGGCTCGAAGTCAGAGTTGCACTTGGATAGGTTCCCTCGTTAGAGCCATCCCGTCGATTCGCGTTGCATATGACTAAAATAAATTAAGGGTCAATAATGAAGATGAGACTTCCATATCAAACATGAAGGGACATGTGGATCGGAGAACTTTCTTTGTTCGAACTTTGGATTTTTCAAATCCAGGATGGAAAATTATATTATGAGTACAATTTTCGAAAGTAATATTATACGATCGTAAAAATATCTTAAAAAACGATGGTTTATTGCAAAATACTTTGACTCAAAGAATAAATTACATCTAATAAACTTGTTACTTTTCCTGAAGAATCTAAGTCTTGAATGAGACGGAGGGTGTCGAGCGTAGCTATTCGAACGATTGCCACACTTGTTCTACCTTCCCGTGGGGCAGCCTTGATTTGACTTGATTCTAAACGGATTACTCAGAAGTCGAAGTCGGAAGGTGTTCCCGATTTTTACAAAACACTGTTGGTCAATTACAATCTGCCTCACTTCTAAGGGGACAACCCTATGCCGTAAGCGTCGGTGAACCACCGTTAGGCAACTAGCGACATGTCCCCAAAAATTGGCGGTCCCGCAGCGACGACCGGCGGTGGTCCCAATTCCGTTTCGAAAATTATACCACAAGCGGCAGAGAAGCGACGGAACGCCAACGAACCACAAAATTATTCCCCTAAAATACGTTAAATTGCCTATATGCGTAATTTGTTTTCATTAAGATGAGTCTAAAAACATTTTTTAAAAAGTAAAAAAAAGTGCACTGAGCGGGGCGCGAACCACCAACCTTAGGGCTACTAGTTGTGTGTACTTCCGAGTTCGCCACGGAGGCGATTATGAGGACACTGTTTGTAGTGCTAAATTGTTGACGTCTTTTTAATATTTCTAATCAGAGTGCTCCTTTAACCGTGTATATTTGACGATAACTGTTTGGAATCAGATAAATGCAGTCACCATGTAATTTTGTAACAAAATGGCAAGCGTCTATTTACTTTTTTCATAGTTTTCCCAAATTCACTTGCTAGTGATCGGCGACAGTTGCCATCTAAATTCTACAATTATACGCACCCATCTCAAGATTTTTCACTTCATGCTGTAAAGGTAGGAGTTACTCTTTACCCCCGGAGCTCACGTATTGTCTTTATAATAAAACTTTGTCAAGGAAAAATAATTTATAATAATAACCGCATGTACATGACTGGCGATAGTTCGTGTTGTTCCTTTGCGATTCTCCGTGGCAAATCAAAGGAGCGCGGATCAAAATGAAGTACTCACTGGTACGCGGTGGTAACTTCAATACCCCCCGATTTTTTTTTTTTTTTTTTTTTTTTTTTGATTGCTCAGACGTGCCTCTTCGGTTTCGGCACCTGAAGATTTGAACCGAAACGGGCTATCATCATTGCAATCTTGTCTTCCTTCTTTATTTCATCATTCATTTTCCTTTTTTTTTTTAGAGCGGGGACAAGGACAAGGACAAGGACGAGGGCGAACCACAACACATTGAACAGACAAAACAATCAAAACAAAACAAAATACAATAAAATTTAAAGAAAAAAACCCAGCAAATCCTTACTACTAACTACTATTCTCTAATGATTATTAGTCTTCTTTAACTAATCAAACTAATCTACTCTACATTCTGTCTCAAGTCGAGCTTAACATTGATCCTATCATAAATATCATCATTCATTGCTTTTTGCCTATACTTAGCTCATCCATGTGGTATTCCCTCTTCTTCTTTGTTTCATTTCGTTCAGGTTTTCCCTGTATGATTAGGTTATTCACCTTTGTATATAATTTGATTCTCTCCTGTATGTTTTTTTATTAATTTACCACATTCTCCTACAAAATCACTAAACACACACTTCACTTATCACTATTAAGCACTGTCCACACTGGTATTTATAATATTACACTCATACACTATCACACTCCTGTGTGGAAACACAGTAATTCCACCACACACATTACACTTGTTCCGTTCATTTTGTGCATTCTTCGTTAAATCTTGTCTGTCTCATGTAAGATGATTTTGTTTTTGATATATGTTCCTCGGTTGTTGTACGTATGTCCACGGTCCCCAATACAACGGCTTGGGGTTCAGGACCCACTCGGAGCACTTAGTGCGGGCCCTGGACAGTTGTGTCCCACCGCCGTAAGCACCGGAACCGAAAGCGGCGCGTACGCAACAAGATCGCGGACGGTCACTGTTTCCTTTTACCCGAGTTCATTTGTCTCATTTCTTAATTCTATGAGATATTAATGTGCTGTATGTTAGAATGCACGATGACCCACCACCGAAACACGAAATTCACTCCGGCCCGACGCATCCGGAGTTCCAATCCGGTCTGTCCGGGGATGTGTCGAGCTCACTTTTGCTCCCGCGCTTCCTTCCGGGGCATGCGGAATACCAGCAATCCTGGAGGAGACCTCCGGTCCGAAAGGAACGCCCCATACACACGTTCACACATTCAAACTAATTCATTTATATAACTGTTAATTTCTTATTGGTTTCTGTTTGCTAGATTCCTTTCTTCATATTGTTTTTTGATGCGTTCGGAAAATTCAGCCGTAATTCTATTCAGCACTTTAAAGTCTTCCTCTTCGCTAATAATATCCTCTAACCTTCCTGTTCTTATATTGTTCCTCTCGTTCATTCGGTCTTCTAGTAGGGGACACCACATTACATAGTGTTCCGGAGTTCCAAACTCACCACAACCACAGTTCCCTTCTTCTTTTAAGCCAAACCTTTGAAAATATTGGCCATAGGGTCCATGTCCCGTGAGGAAGTGGACAGGGCCTGCAGATGGTTCAAAATGGTTCCATTTTAGTCTTTCACTTATGTTTGGGATTAATTTATGTGTTCTTCTTGCCTTCTCTGAGTTATTCCAGTCTTGTTGCCACTTTTCTAATATTACTTGCTCTATATCTTGTATGTTATCTATTTCTTTCCCTATTAGGTCCTGTACCCTACTCCTTTTTTAAACTAGTACATTGCCGCCCGTTGGATTATTAATAAATGCATTGGTTTTAACCCCAACAATACAGCTAGTGCATTATGGGGAGTAGTACCAAATGCCCTGCTTAGTCTGATCATTATATTTCTTTGGGGTCTTTCTATTTTCAGTTTTAGTGCATTGTTCTCTAACAACCTGTGAGCCCAAACGCTAGCAGCATAATTCATAGTTGCCCCTAAAATTGAGTCGTGGTATATTTTTATTATTTTTCGTGGAAGCTTATATTTATTACTTGCTATATTTATTAGTTTATTGGTAACTTTCTGTCCTTTATCACTAATGTAATTTATGTGATGTCCAAAATTTAGTTTATCATCTACCTGAATACCAAGATATTTGAATTCGCTTACTCTTTTTATTTTTTCTTCTCCAATTTTGATGGTTGGATCTCTTACCAGTTTTGTTCCGAAAATCATATATTTGGTTTTTTTCTTGGATAATTTTAGTTTACTTTCTGAACTCCAATCTTGCAATATTCTTATTATTTCTTTTGAGTTTTCTTCTATTTCCCTTCTTGTGTTTGCTGATGTTATTACTGCTAGGTCATCTGCAAAGGCTATTACTCTATCTACGCATTTATTTTTGTTTAATGCTTCCAGGCATGGCTGGAATTCAATGTCCCACATCAATGGACCTAGAATAGATCCCTGTGGGCATCCTTTTTGTGTATTAATGCTTATATCTCCATTCTCTTCTTTTATTATTATTTTTCTGTCTTGAAAATAATCTTTTATTGTGTTCACTAGGTATTCTGGTATTTTTAGCTCTTTTAGTCTTCGTACCAGCGAGGGGATCCACAGATTGTCGAAAGCCCCTTCTATATCTACAAACAAGGTTAATACGTACTTTTTTGCACTCCTGCGATCCAAAATGTTGTCCACAAAAGCATTTAGAGCGTCCTCGGTTGATTTGGCCCTCCTAAAGCCGTATTGCAAGTTATCTCCTTCAATATTTCTATATTTGCGTAATCTGGAAACTATTGTTTTTTCATAAATTTTGGAAATATTACGGAGGAGGCATATTGGTCTGTAGGAGCTTACATCTGTTGGGTCTCTGTCTTCACTTTTCATTAATATTATTAATTTTGATTCCTTCCAAGAAAGCGGAAATTTCCTCTTCCTTAGTAGAGTATTGCATAATTTAGTTAAATAAGGTATCCATATTTCTTTCTTCTTTTTATAAATTTCATTTTTTATTCCGTCTAATCCAGGGGCTTTTCCTGATTTCAATTTCTTTATTATTTGTTCGATTTCCTCATTTGTTACTAGGTCAATTTGGTCTTCATGTTCTTTTCTGATAATTTGGTTATAGTCTTCTCTTAGTTTCCGTTGTTGATCTGTTTCTTCATTTACGTCATCTCTTGGAAAGAATTTATTTGGCAGTTTAAGCATAGTTTCTTCTCTTGTTTTCGTATATGAATTATCATTATTCTTTAGTGTAGTTAGCGTTATGTTGTTAATTTTCTGCATGATTAGTTTGTAGGGAAACCCCCATTGATCCAGTTCTATATCATTTTTTAGAAATAGTTCCCAACTCTTTTTTTTAGCAGCTAATAATTCCTCTGTATATTTTTGTTTCGCTAGCCTACAATTTTCTAGTCTTCTTTCTTTAAGTATAGGAATTATTGTAGACTAGCAGCGTTCACCCCGCTTCGCTGCGGTCACCCCGGAACGCAATAAACTTTGTTACTTAGATAATTTTTACTTTTTCGCTTTCAAGTGATATGATAAAAACCATAGAAGATTACAGTAAATGTTAACATTATATCGCCTGTCATTTATGTTAACCCGCCCCGCTTCGCTGCGGTCACCCCGGAACGCAATAAACTTTGTTACTTAGATAATTTTTACTTTTTCGCTTTCAAGTGATATGATAAAAACCATAGTAGATTGCAGTAAATGTTAACATTATATCGCCTGTCATTTATGTTAACCCGCCGAGTGACACGGTCATGCGGGTTGCATATAAATACGTTTATTTTTACCTATGATGAACTAACAAAGGATTTGTACGTTATGGACACTTGAATGGTCAATTATCTCAAGACACTGGTAATTAAAAATTAAAGTGATATGATAAAAACCATCTAGGGTCCAAATCCTAATAACCCCCCAAAAATGAAAGAAATTGGTTCAGCCGTATTAGCGTGATGAGGGAACAAAGGATTTGTGCGTTCTCTTTTATATATAAGATTGGTAGCTTTTTCTTTTTGCTTTTGCTATCTTCTTTAGTCTTTCTAGTTTTGGGGACCAAAAGTCATTATATTTTTTCTTTGTCTTGACTTCTGGAATTGATTCCTCTATAGATTTCTTTGTTTTATTTTCTATATCGGTTACCAATTTATCTAGGTCGTCGTAGTCATCAATTTGTGGTAAGCACAGGTTTTTCTCGAAAAGTTCCCAATCTATTTTTCGTATGTTATAATTCTCACCTTTTGTTCCAAGTGTAGTATCTTCTATGTTAAATGTTATTACTTCATGGTCGCTTGTTATTACATTGTCTTGAACTGTCCAGTTCACTATTTGTTCCTCTAATTGAATAGTACTTATAGTAACATCAATGAAGGACTTTCCTCTCGGGCCTGCGAATGTTGGTCTGTTGCCTTTATTTATAACCCTTAAACCATTTTGTAGAACAAAATCTTCCAGGATTTCGCCTTTGTCATCTGTTATCGGTGAGCCCCACATGCTTGATTTTGCGTTTGCATCTATTGTAATAATAAAATTAGTCCTTTGATTTTGCCAAATTATTGTTTGTATTTTCTGTATGAAATCCTGAATATTTAAACTGTATTGAAAGTAAGAATTTATCAGCCAAAAGAATTTGTTACCGAAGGTTACCTCCGTGCATACTGCCCATTCGTCACAATATTGCGCAATTTTTAGTACTTCAATGTTTTTATTCATGATTACCGTTATTGCTTTTGGATCGTTTCCTTCCTTTATTATTCTTGCTGTCGGCGGAAATGCTATTAATTTGCTCTTGACAGTGTATGGTTCCTGTATGTTTATTATGTCTATTTCGTTGATTTCAACAAATCTTCTTAATTCCATCGTGGCAATTTTTGACCTTTGGGCGTTGTTTTGCACTATTTTTAATTTTGTAAATTTATTATGCATATTTAGTATGGAACAATGCCTCCTTGCCGGACTTGCTGAAGTCGAAATATATTCGTCCATGAGCATTAACGAGTTGTTTGTACACATTTTCCAAATTCCAATAAATTCCCCGTCGTTCAAATGCTTCGTCGATTAAATCTACTAATTCCCATCCGTTCGCTGGTAAGTCATAAGTTCGTAATTCCATCCTGTCCACTTCCTCCAGAACGGGATATGTTATAGATCTACCCTTCTCATGAAGATCCCTTGTTATTTGCCTAAACGCCACTGTTAGTATTTGCTTATCTTCCAACTTGGCCAGCTTATATTGTCTTTCCATTTTTTCATAAAGTGGCCTTGGTTCTTTGAATATTGGAGATATTTCTGAAATATCTGTGGATGTTGTAATTGTTGAGTCTTGGATTTTCTCTTCTTTGGGTGGAAATAAGTATTTCTCTTCGCCTTGTGTGAACGAATTTTCCAATTTCGGTATTTCCAATTTTTCTTCTGATGTATGTTTCTTCTTTGGTTTTTCTTCCTATTCTCCAATAATGTTGTAAATTCACTCTGTATTTCTTTCACTGTATCTGGATCTTCTGTTTGTACATATTTGTTCTTTGTTGTTATATTCTCTTTTCTCTTCCTTTCTAAAAATGCTTCCAGTCTTATTCTGTCTCTTTTAACTTTGCTCGGGGGTTTGTTTTTCTTATTTTTATCTTTTTGTTGGATATCTTTACCCATAGTTTAAAAAGACTTGGACCAACGGACCAATCTGAATCAAATTTTCAAAATGGATGAAGTTCGAGCCTGAGGTGCTTTTCATCATAATACTTTGACGGTAAAGTTTAGGGGAGAAGAAAGGTACATAAAAAAAATAAAACTTAATAACTCTTATCTACGGGAGTTTACTCGATCAAATTTTCAACCTAGATGAAGTTCGAACCTGAGATTATTTTCGTCATATGACTTTGATGGTGAAATTTAAGAGAGGGGAAGCGGAGCAACGTTTTAAAAAGAAGGAAAAATGACCGATATTAGTATCGAATCTATAAGTTTTGGAGTCTCTGAGATGAACAGTGACACATCTGATGCCGTTTAAATCCAACCTCAGGCCCGCAACATAGGGGAGGAGAAGACATAAAAACAATCGAAATTACCAAAGTCATTTTCGAATTTATATTTTTTCGGGTCGCTGAGATGAAAAATGACACTGAAGATGTCATGGTCCCCACATGGGGAGGGGGAGGGGATATATGAAACTCATTGAAAATGACCGATATCAGAGTGCTATAGGAATAATAAAACGTGACTAAATAACGGATGATATTACCATGTTTTCTTAATTTAACCCAGCGAAGCGTGTAACTGATCCTAATAAAAATAATAATAATAATATTTTTCGTGGATTGTATGATATTTCCTTTATTAGTGGACACTAATTTCTCTCTAGGTCGTCGAATAAATGAATTTCCTTGTGTATTTAGGTGCAAAACGTTACAGGAAGAGGCTTGTTCGTTCCAAAGATCAAGGCTCAAGTAAGTTGTATTAGGCTTATAGTTTCATGTGGCATGTTAGTGTAGGGGTAACGTAGTTGATCTAATACAGTTGTTAATACAGTTATACAGTTGTGAAATAGAGATTCAAATCCTATTTACGGCAAAGTTGCTTTTTTACAAAGCAATTCTGAAGAATCAACTTTTCGTACTAGACAAGCAATACTTAAGAATGTGGAAGAAAACACCTTTATAATGATAGAGACGATTTACGAATTTTGGTTGGGAAAGGGCAAGGAACTTAACAGGACATTCGAAACACTTCAATGATCTGCAGTATATACTTTACATGTTATAGTTTTCAGAAAGAAATACTACACCATTTGTTGAACAAAGGTTGGGTAAAGCAATCGGTGGTATAGTGGTAAAATGCCAGACTTCCAAATGGAAAAATCTCGGCTCGGTTCGCCGTCAGGTAGTATCATTTTTTGTATAAAATAAAGGCTGCAAACTAAGATTCATCTTCTGTTGGAGAACTTACAAGCATCCCTAGCGAGACTTCGGGTAAACAGTGTGTTCGTTCTTCATCACACACTGTAATGATAAGTATGTTTCATATTTATATTCATCTCTCTCTCTCTTTCTCTTTCATTCTTTCTTTACGTTTCCTTATCCTGTCTTTGCATCTTTCTATTCTCTCCCCTCTATCTCTCCCACGCACAAGCACACTTAATGTTCGTGTGCTGATCCAAAGTTAAAACGAAGCAAGACAAGATAGACCTGGTTTGGAAAATGTAATTAACTGGCAACTTAAGTGTTGTGTTTTTCATGTTCTGGGGTAACATCTCCACTCCTGGTCATCTCTGAAATAAATACTGTTTAAACGCAAGGGAATAAGTAAAATAACTTTTCTTGTTTTCTGGGTGACAGTCTCAGTCGAATTACAGGGTTACTATGCGTTTGAATCCTGGACCCACTACTGGTTCATAAGCTAACCAACATCATCCAACTGACACTATGATCCGTTTGAGCTCTAGCGTGTTCATTCTGTCTGTACAAATTACAACATTATATCCGCAAGAGATTAAATTGATGCTGGATTTTCGGAACAAATAAATCTTCGCAAAGGACTAGAAGATGGAAACCTCTTTCATTATTTGAGAACAAATTTTTTTTATACAAGTTAAGCAAAATGTTTGTCTCCATCCTGTAATTCAGTGTGTATTATTCACGTTGTACTTTGAAACATGCAAGGTCTGCAACATCTATAAGGAACACACAATTTTCCATTTCGACATTTGTAGCTTTTCATTATGATAGTTTGGACTTTAATATATGGATTTCTGATTAAAAAAAATTAGCAGTAAAATAGCATTTATTCAATATTTTCTTTCTTTCTTTATTTGTTTCTTTTTTATTTCTTGTTGTTTTCATTTCTTTTTTCTGTTCAGTTTACATTAGCAGTGCGAAATGGAAGATATGACCTACGCTACCTTCTAGCTTTATTAGAATGTATTTTGAATCAGTACCTCCAATGAATACTATCGAATTTGCTACCAAACCAATTGAAAACAAAGGATGAGTGTTAAACTTTTGACATTATCTTAGATGTGTCTCGGAGATATACAGTTCTACTAGAAGCTGAGTATGCTATCCTTTCTGAAAGTAACTTAATGAATGTTTCATAGTCCTGAAAAAATACCTGTGCATAAAAACTAACGTTATTTCTATATTACTGTTGGAGTCTGGAAACGGAACTTAATAATGTTATGTTCTTTTCTTACTACGTTAAAATTCCACTTTTTTATCCTGTCTGCCTTTTCTTTTTCTTCTTCTCTCTCCTTCTCTCTCTCTCTCTCCCTCTCTCTTTCTGTCTCTGGCTCATTTCTGAACCTCTGTGTAATAGACATGCATTGGTTTCAATTTTTATTGTGTGTGTTTCTGTTTCTCCCTACATCAACTTATGAATCATGTTTCCTTTCAGTTTTGTTATTTCATTTAATCGATACTAATACATGTGTATTTTGAAATTAGAATTGCGCTCGTGTTGTTTGCTAATTTTAGTATGGGAAAGAAGAAAGAAGGAGAGAGAGGGGGTGTCTTTATCAGACACTATTATTTGATAAGGTGAATATTGGGGGGGGGCAGCTGCAACGTGTTAGCTGTCGCAACTTTTTAGATGCGGAGTGTACCAAATGTAAGTATTAGAATTAAATATGTCATATCTGTAGTTTGGTGTGGAGAAGAAACTAAATCGTGAACTAAAGGTTCAAGAACAACTCAAGTTGTTAATTTAAACTATGTCAAAGGTTATTGACTTATAGTAAAAGAAATATGAAAGACTTTTTGAAGCAAAAAAATAACGTATAACTTTGTAACTCGAGGGAAAGAAACCTAACGTATACGCGCTAAAGGTGAACCAGTCATCGGATAGTAATCGTGGCTCAGTGGTCAGGGCAATCTCTCAGTTATCTGAAGGAACTCAGATCGGATCCCCAGCTGGTAACTTTTTCTAATTTAGAATTCTTCCTGGCAATTGATCAACGATGAATCATGTTTTATTATCTTCAGATATCTGAATACTTAAATGTTTCAATACCTGAACTACCAAATGTTCAGGATTAATAATAACACTGGTCGGCATGAAAATCCTCTCACGAGGGTGAAAGGGTGTACCGGATAGATTTCGAGACGCTGATTACGAATATCTCATCAAGAAAGTTCCAGCACGTAAGTTTTTTTTCTTTCTTTGGCGGGGTGCTGTTTCCATAATTGACAGCAAAATCGTATTTTTCGTATTTAACCCCCGTCTGGTACCACGAAAAAAATTACACTAACGGTACCATGGGGTCAAATTTGACCTCACTTACCAAACACAATTATACAAATAATATTACATCTAGAATTATATTTCTTTATCCAGACATCTTTATTAACGAATGTGAACAACATTTTCATTATGCTGCAATATCAATGTGTTATTTGTGTACACTCATCTTTTAGAACATTACACATTGCATTTACACAAGAGTATTCATTATTTCTATAATTGGGGCCGCGGTGGCTCAGTGGTAGAGCGTTCACCTCTGGTGCTTGGGGTCCCGGGCTCGATCCCAGCCCCCGCCAAGTGAACTTTGTGGTGGACAAATACCGTGTGCGTGGGTTTTCTCGGGGTTCTCCCGTTTCCTCCCACTTTCTTCATTCCACCATTTCATTCATTACTCATCATCACCGTCTCCTTTAGCCTAACCGGCATAACCGTGAGACGTAAAACTTACAGATTTCATTTCATTTTCTATAATCGCTCCTTTGTAGTTCTGTTTAATCGTTTGTTGTTTGCATACAAAATTGTTGCACTTGGTGCAGAATTCTTTAGATTTTGCAAGGAAAGAAGGTGGTATGCATCTCTTGCTTTTCTTCATGGCTCAGACCAGTGTCAGGCCCCATGACTTGAGTTGATTGGCCAACGGAATTGGTATATAATAATTGACCGTTGTAATGTAGCGATTGGTCGTAGCAAGTGCTCCTATCAAGTCGAATACAGCTTGAGTAGGAACTGAAAACCAGGATCGTGAGTACCTTTACTTATATACACTTTGGAACACAACGAATAGAAAGCCGTGCTATCAGATAACACGTACATTTTTATTCCATATTTGCTGGGCTTTTTCGGCATATACTCTTTGAAACCGCATCTTCCTCGAAATCCTAACAGAAATTCATCCACGGTACACCCACTCCCAGGCATGTAGTTTGCTTTGCAGAAGTCCAAAAACATCTCAAAAACTTCCCCGACTGTGCCAATTTGTCAACAGCCCTACGCTGGTCTCGAATACTCCTGTCATCGAATCTCAAGCAGTAAAGGAGAAATAAGAACCGCTTCGGATTAACAGCTGCAATACAGAGCAGTTTTCCAATACCATCCATTGCCCGAATGCTTCACAAACTTTACTTTGAACCTTTGGTTACGAAGAGAAAGAGTCATACTCCCAAAAGTTGTTTTAGTTCATCCTCATCAGTCTTGTAGTTGAAACAGCATCTAACCTTGTACGTGGTTTTCACAGCTTCTATTTTCTGGTTTGTACATTTCACTATCACAGATATCATGCGCTATCACGTGAACAGCGAAAATGCTTTCAGAGGAGTGTCGGCTTGACTTCCAGCTCCTTTAGGACCTGGTTTTCCGTTTACCAAATTTCTTGCGGGTGTTCTTTTTGATCGTTTTGTCTTTGTTTCTCAGACGTATCTATCCTTCCCGAGCATCACACCACTATCGTTTTCTTAATCGCACTCAGAATCACTTGCACTTTCCTCACTCTGGAATCAATCGCTTCGTTGAATTCTTTGTCAGTCTCATCCCAAACTGTTCTGAATAGTCTTCTTTGTCACTGGCTTCCTCCAAATAGGACAATGTTTCTTCAACAGATAGCTTTTGTCTCGCCATAATGTTGTTTTGTTTACCTCTGCTTGAAAACAATGTGTCTATTGATGCTAGCGTTGCCAGCTACAAGTGGGGTAATGTAGCCAAGTCTAGGAAGAAAATAGCTCATATTCCAGTAAAATATATTAGACTCAATATGATTCTATATTCAAAGAACTGTTCACTTTGCGATTGTAATAATTATAACTATTATTATTATTATTACCTGCTATTTATTTTGGTAGGAAAAATTAATACGTAAGGTCTAAGTCATAAAAAATGAATCTAACATATTACATAATTTAGAACACAAGAAGTATCATGGGGTCATATTTGACCCCAAACACTTATACTAACAAATACCTGTCATTATGTAAACCCGAGGTCAAGTGTGTACTAAGCATACTTGCTGTCTGAAAGCAAAGGTAAAATACAAAAAAGGGCCTGAAGCTATTTCAAATGTATTACAAGTTACAGCACTGGAAAGAACACTGGGGTCAAATTTGACCCCATGGTGCCTGACGAGGGTTAATATGTGTTTTCCGTGTTTGGAGTGCATAATTCTTAACTTTTACGAGGGTGAAAGGGTGTACCGGATAGATTTCGAGAAGCCGATTAGGAATATCTCATCGAGAAAGTTCCAGCACGTAAGTTTTTTCTTTCTTTGGCGGGGTGTTGTTTCCATAATTGACAGAAAAATCGTATTTTTCGTATTTAATATGTGTTTTCCGTGTTTGGAGTGCGTAATTCTGAATTTTTATCTTAATCCAAGAACTGTTACTAGGCTATATCCCAGGAACATTCTTTTCTCTAGCTCACGTACCCCCTCTCCTTGGGTTGCAAACATTTATTGCCGTCCCACACTGCATACACTAAAAGCTAGGCGTTATTGACGGAGAAAGGTTTCGTAATCAACTTGCGATTATTCGTCGGCTCTCTTTAGCCTAGACGACAGACAGATTGTTAAAAAAAGGCTCCAAAATATACACCACGTTGTCACGTGAAACAAATATTTCAGTTTCGAGTTGATCTTCGTGTTAGAAGGTGGTGTTACGCTGGGTCTGTGCATACTGTAGGTGAAAAATATTTCTGCGTGAAATATTGACGTTTGTGTTAAACGAACATGCCGAGAACTTGCAACATATGTGGGGAAGTGATTTTCAAGAAACGAAGTAGGCTATTGTTACCGTTCATGAAGACAGCCTACCATCTATACTTCGGGTGTAAAATCGGCGACCAAAATCTCGTTTGGGCACCGAAACAAAGTTGTAACTCGTGTGCGCGTACTCACATAGGATGGTTGAAAGGTATACACAAGGGCGAAAATGTTTTGGTTTCCAAGGGGGTGTTGGAAGTATAAGCGACGTTACAAATAAAGTTTCAAATTTTGCTGTAACTAATATAAAAATTATATTGGGGTTTCGATATTGCCAAGTACAGTTTCCTGTAAGAGGGGGCTAGCGCCCACCTTGCCCCCACGCCCTTGGGTACACATAAATCGATGCCGTTCGCCATACCTATGATTTGGCGCGAGCCCCGTGATCATGTTTCAGACTGTTATTTCTGTCTGACTAATATAAAAGGTTTCTCCAAAAACATAATGCATAAAATACAGTATCCTAACTTGGATTCCGCGAGGAGACCTGTGAAACATGATGTTTGTCTGCCTGTACCC
Source organism: Thermobia domestica (assembly GCF_964235325.1). Classification (NCBI taxonomy): domain Eukaryota; kingdom Metazoa; phylum Arthropoda; class Insecta; order Zygentoma; family Lepismatidae; genus Thermobia; species Thermobia domestica. The sequence goes on from NC_137465.1 coordinate 91,959,583, forward strand.
GTACCACCAGACTCATACACACTGTGCAGTGTTTCATCCGATGAAGAACCTGCTGCTTGTGAGGATGCTGCACAATCTTCGAGTACACAGTCAGATCCCAATTACGCTCCAGTGCTTGACACTAATGAACCACATGTGATAAGTCAGGAAGAACTTAATGATCTGACTAGAGACTTAAACCTTCCCAAGTCTAAAGCCCTGTTGATTGCATCACGACTTCAGCAATGGAATCTACTAAAACAAGATGTGAAGATATCGATGTATAGGAAAAGAGAGGTGAGCCTAGTTCCTAATTTTACAAACGATGGTGATTTTGTGTATTGCATTGACATTCCATAGCTAATGGGACAACTGAAGTTGAACTACAACACTGAAGATTGGAGGCTATTCGTAGATTCCTCTAGGATAAGTCTCAAGACAGTGTTACTACACAATGGCAATGAAAAGCCAGCCATCCCTATTGCTCATGCTGTACATATGAAAGAAACATACGAGAGCATGCGAAACCTATTGCAGAAAATAAAGTACGAATAGTTCCAGAGGTCTGCATGAGCTGACCTTAAGGTTATTGCCATCCTCACCGGTTTACAAGAAGGTTACACAAAGCACTGCTGCTTCTTGTGTCATAGGGATAGTCGAGCCAAAGATTAGTACACCATCACAAAATGGCCGCCAAGGAAGCAACTGGCCCCAGGGGAGATGAACGTGGCTAATGAACGTCTTGTGGATCCGGAGAAAATATTCTACCACCCCTTCATATTAAATTAGGGCTCATGAAGGTCTTCGTCAAGGCTCTGAACCGGGATGGTGAAGCATTTACGCACCTCAGAAAACTATTCCCAAGACTGAGCGAGGCCAAGGTGAAACGAGGTGTTTTTACAGGACCTCAAATCAGAGACGTTTTTAAAGATACTACATTTTTTTCTAAGCTTAATGAAGTGGAAAGTGAGGCTTGGGAGGCCTTTCGAGAAGTGTGAAGTAACTTTCTAGGGAATCATAAGTCACCTGACTACAAAGACATTGTGGGCAGGTTAATTACTTCATTTCGTAACATGGGATGTAATGTGTCCTTAAAGTTACACTTCCTGCATTGCCACCTGGACTTCTTCCCTGGAATGTGCAGTTTGGGGGAGGTCTCTAACGAGCACGGGGAAAGGTTTCACCAGCAAATAGCTACCATGGAGAGGCGCTACAGTGGTAAATGGAGTGTGAATATGTTGGCAGACTTCTGTTGGAATGTGACACGCGAGACACCCTGTAGTAATTAAAGAGGAGTAGGAAAACCAAGTGACACGTAATTGTTAAACTTTAACTTTTTATGCAATTTTATCTGCATAATTTATATTGATATTTAAATTATAACGTGCAAATTATTGTGGGTGGAGAATAGCATCTTTGGCCGGATATTGATACACCCCCCTCGTCCCTGAAAACTGGGACGTCCTGGAGAAAGACGGGTTGCTGATTCGAACTCACGAGCTCGAAACCTATAGGAATCACCTATTTTCGTTCGTGGGAGCGAAACAAAGTTTCATTTTGCCGACAGTGTAATTATCTCGTAGAAGACTAAACGTTAGGAGCTGATTATCGCTCAGATCATACCATTACAAGCAGAAAAGTGACACGTGGCAAGAATATTGCGGTTTTCTTTAGTGTTGCTCACGAGAGGAAGAATTTCTCATATTCTTATGAAAAGAAAATAGAAAAATTCGAGACAAGAACGTACATTTTAAATTCCAGACGAGACAAGGCTAACTCAAATTATCGTATCACTTTGGAGATGGGAATCGACACGAGAGGAATAGTATCGTAAATATTTCTCATCTTATCTCGATTCTCGGGATACTATATGTCCATTCTTTAGCAATTATTGCTCTGTAGGCTGAATCTTTTTAGCTGTTTTGTTACTTTGTATTTCAGAGCTCATCGAATTATGAACTGTGTAGTTATTTTTTAAAGCGAAGCTTTTATAATTACTTCTGCATGTCCTAAAAATTAGTTTATTATATGAATTACTGTTCACTCATATTCATTTATTTTTTAGTTGCAGAGATGTGTTTTGGAGGTCCGGACTCCATCCTTATATTTCTGTAAGTTTTGCCTAATTTTACGGCAATATAAAAATTTTATAGTAATGCTACTACTATTACTACTACTACTACTACTACTACTACTACTACTACTACTACTACTACTAATAATAATAATAATAATAATAATAATAATAATAATAATAATAATAATAATAATAATAACTATTATTATCATCATTACTATTATTATTACTATTACTATTGAAGTTTTGTGAAGGTAAAGCCCATTTTTGATGGTTGTTTCAGTCAGACCACTTAGCTCTGGAGCTTGTCTCCCTGGATTTATCCCAGCTCCCACCAGTGTGCATTATGTTGAACAAACGCCGTGTGCAGGGATTTTCTCGGAGTTGTTTCCTCCCACTTTGTACTTTCCACTATTTCTTTCCTTCTCATCGTCGCCCTTTAACCATGGAACGAAAAAAAAATTAAAAACATAAATTTTTGTAAGGGTTTTGTGGGGTCAGGAGCTCTACTTTCTACATGAAACTTTACTGGAAACCTTTCGTTTAACATTTAGTTACTTCTAGTTACATACGCAGGGGGTATGTCTTGGTGGTACGGACATTTCTCTCCAACCTCGAATATTTTGTAACTTTTGCCTAAATTTAGGGACGATTTTAGAATTTTAAATACTATCTATCCTCATAGGGAAAATGTATTCTAAATTACTGTTCTTCTTCTCAATATTATTATTAATAATAATACTATCATTATTAATATTAGTCAAGGTTTGAGATCTCAGTACTAGTTCATACTCCAGCAAGATCGAGGACATTTTCGGGCTGTTTGAGTGGTACACTCCTGTTCACATAAACTTGGAAACTTGTTCAGACACCAAGTCCAAAAAATAAACCTAGATCCATCACAATTCCAGCAGATATATACAAAGGAATTTGCGTTTTCCCTCTGTTCTTTATATAGGCGCAAGCTGCAAGCCGTGCATATGCCGTCAGTTGGTGAACGTGTTCAGCCTTCGTAAACAACTTGTAAAATTTGATCGAGAGTTCGAAACTTCGTCTGAAATGATTATTTATTTTTTAACATGAAGATATGACGAAATAATTAAAAGTGTAATACATTTTACATTTGTAAATTGCAAATATAATCAATTGATATTAAAATTTGTGTTTCCTGCCTGTTTTGCATGTTTTTTCATATTTAGTTCAAAAGAAATACTTATAATATTTCTCGGTTTAAAATCTCTAGAATAATCAGTGACACTTGAATGGGTGAACTTAGACTGTAATAAATGCAATAAGCGTACTGAAAATAATAGGAAAAAGGAAGATAAATTGTTTCTTTGCACTGTCTAAGGATGAATTGCTTTATAAGAGATACTTTGTAAGGATTGGTGTCTAAGCCATATGCCCTAAGAACGAACCTTATGTATTCATGAATTCTTTGCTAATACGTTACGTTCTCAAACAGTACGAATCGAGATAGTAGATATGTGACGTAATGTTGTTAGTATTTGCCCTGTGAAGAAAGTTGTTTTAACTCTAAGACCAAGAGGAATTTCATGTTTTTCATATTATACATTAGAAGTATCGATATTGTGAATGATAAAAATCGAACTCAGGAATCTTTCAATATGAAACAAATGCTCACGCCACTACTCTAAGTTGGCTTTGTTTACTAAGAGGAAAAAACACTCGTGTATTTAGAAAAATGAACACGTTTACCATTCAAAAGTTTTAATAATAACGAAACACGCTGATTTCAGTCGTGATAAAATATTATATTGCAGAGAATTCTAATTTAAATTTGAAATAAAAAAAATACCAACACGCAAGGACATGAGTGAGAAAGTGGTCTGAAGAGTCATTCAAAACCTTAACTACAACCTGGTGCTACATACCAATATTGTTGCTTTTTCTGATTCACCGAACATTTCTCCGTAACTTGCCTCTATTTTCTACTAGGTTAGACACATTTTACAGTTCCATAAATCTTGAAAGAGAGGGACACAAACACAGAAATCGAGAACATTTAAATTTTAAATTCTCTCTAACGGGTGTCCAACTCTGAACTCCAACTACTGAACTATCTGATGATTAGGGCACCTAGATCGTTTGCAAGGCAAGTAATCTTGAGGTGGACAACATCGTGCTCATAGGTTTTCTCGGGCACTCCAATTTCCTCCCACTTTCTCATCCCACCAATTAGTCCTTCATAATTCACCTGCCTTAATCATGGTCTCGCTTACCCTGACAGGCATAATCGTGGGGCATTAAACGGAAAGCAATTTTTTCATTTCATTTTCAAACGGTTATCCGAAACCAAAAGGAAACGAACAGAATTGTATTTTCTATTGCTCATTAACGTGTTCGCACTAAAAGATATAGAAAAAAGACATCTAAAATTGTAATTACATTCCAAAGTGAAACAGCAGATACTTTAACTTAAAACAAAAGCATTACATATCTTTTTGAACTTTCCCAAAATATGTTTGGATATTCTACAAAGCGGTAACATAATGTCTGTTTTCAAATAAAACTGAACCAAATTACAGTTCGGCTTCTGAAATAAACCGAAACATTCTGTTTCAACGTTAAGCGGAGCCGAAACCAGTTAACCGGGTTTGGGACGCGCCCAGTAGCTATACTGTAGTTGATGTTTCTGTTTTCGATTTCTGTGTTTGAGTCTCTGTCGCTAAGGGTTAATGGAACTGTAAAACGAGTCTAACCTAGTAGAAAATTGAGACAAGTTACGGATACATTTTCGGTGAATCAGTAAAACAAAAAAGAAAGTGGTATGAAGCAAAGGTTCCAGTTAAGGTTTCGAATTACTCTTCTCACCACTTTCTCCTTCACGTCCTTGCGTGTTTATTTGCATTTTTACAATGACCAAGATCAGAGTGTGTCATCCTTTAAATGGTAAACTTGAGCAATTTGCTAGATACACAATTTTTCCTCTTATTTAACAGAGCTGTCTTAAAGTAGTGGCGTGAGCATTCGTTTCGTAATGAAAGGGTCCTGGTCTCGACTCCCTCTTAGGTAATTGGGAAATGTTTATCATTTACAATATTGATATTTCTGATGCATAACAACATGAAAAATTCCATTTCCCTTGATTTTACAAGAAGAAAGAGACTTTGGTAAATGAACTTCAGGGCCATCCTGTGTATTAATATTACAAACTGGGAGGAGGTAATAGCCAGAAATATCCTACAAAAAGCGTCTTAAAGTTGCCGACTCGCGGTATATATGATACGACGCGTAAAATTATCAAGTGATGACGTGGTAGAGTGAGGAGAAGCCATGACTCACATGGAGAGGGTCTCGGATTCGATTCCCATTCAAGTCTGCTTTTTCTGCTTTTTCTTTTACCAATAAAGTAGTCATTTGTAACTACAAATTAGAATATTAATTTACCGTATGTTTAAAATGCAAAAAACAACAGAAATATTCAAATATGTTGTAAAACCTTTCAATGTTCCATGTTAACTCGCATTAAAAATATAATCTATTTTCAAAATATACCATTATGGTTACCACAGTCACGAGTTACATTATGGTTACCACAGTCGTTATGTGAAAGTGTTCTTGACCCTTCGTGTCGATATCTGTGAACTGTGCGAATTGCAAAGGAATGAGGGGGAAAGTAATCTTGGCTAGAGTATACATCTGGTATTCCCAAAGGCTATTTCCCCTTCATCCCCCTTGTGGCACACTCTCCAAAGATATAGACATGAAGTATCAATAACATTGTTTATTGCGAGATGGGAGGACAATATTAAGATGGATCTCGCCGAGATTGGAATACAAAGTAGAAACTGTATGCAGTTAGCTAAGGCTAGAAGTCAGTGGAGAGCTTTTGTGAACGCGGCATTGAACCTCCGGGTTCCATAGGTCATAGAGTTAGTTAGTTAGTTATTGCGAGTTGTTTCGATGCGAGTAAACATAGAACATTGAAAGATTTTACAACAGATTTCAACATTTCTATTGTTTTATGCATTATAAACATATGGTGAAATAGTACATTACTTGTAGTTACAAATGTCTACTTTATAAGTCAAAGAAAAAAGAAAGCTAGCTAGAGCTGGAGTCGAACATGAGACCCTTTGTACGTGAGTCATCGATTCTCTGCACTCTGCCCACGCAGTTACTTGATAATTTACACGTCGTATAATATATGTGGTGACTTGGAAAATTTAAGATGCTTTTTCTAGGCTATTTTCGACTATTGCGCTCTGTCAGTTCGCAATATTAATACTTTAGATATGCACTACTTCCCTGCAAAAGAAAACCACGAAGTTCATTCACTAAAGTCTGTTTTCTCCTTGTTAGAGTTGAAACGCGGCACGGCGCACACGGCAAATAAAAGGACATGAGAACACATGTTTACTACCACGATTCGTACTGTTTGAGAACGTAACGTGTTAGCAAAGAATTCATCCATACATAAGGTTCGTTCTTAGGGCATAGGGCTTAGACACTAGTCCTTCCAAATTATCTGTTATAAAGCAATTCACCCTTAGACAGTGTAAAGAAACATTTTCTCTTCCTTTTTCCTATCATATTCAGTGTACTTATTTGCATTTATTTTAGTTTAATTCACCCATCCAAGTGTCACTAATTCTTCTAGAGATATCAAACCCAGAAGTGTTAAAAGTATTTCTTTTGAACTAAATGTAAACAAACGTGTAATATAGATAGCAAACACCAATTTTAATATCAAACGATTATATTTGCAATTTACACACCTAAAGAGTGTTTTACACTTTTAAGTATTTCATCATATCTTCATGTTAGAAGATTAATAAAACATCTCAGACACGGGTTTCAAACTCACGATCTTCAAATTTTACAAGTTGTTTACGAAGGCTGAACACGCTTGCTTACTGACCGTATATGTACAGCCTGCTGCTTGCGCCTACATAAAGGACAGAGGGAAAACGCAATTTCCTCTGTATAAATCTCCGGGAATTGTGACTGATCTAGGCTTATTTATTCTGGACTTAGTGTGTCAAGTTTCTAAGTTTATGTCAACAAGAGTGTACCACTGAAACAGCCCAGAAAATGTCCCTGATCTTGCTGAAATAGGACAAAGATTGAGGTCCCAAACCTTGAATAATAATAATAATAATAAGAAGAAGAAGAACAATAATGTATAATTCAAATTGACGTATGAGGATAGATTGTATTAAAATTTGTAAAATCGCCTCTAACATGAGGCAAAGGTTGACAAAATAGTCGAGAGTAGAGAGAGGTGTTCGTACCACCAGGATATACTCCCTGCGTAGGATCCTACATGTAGCTTAATGTTCAACGAAAGGTTTCCAGTAAACTTTCATATAGATGTAGGGCTAGATCTCACAAGATCCGTACAAAAGTTTGTTTTTAAGTTTTACGTTCCATAGTTATGCCGGCTAAGCTGAACAAGACGTCGATGATTATCGAAAGAAATAGTGTAATGAAGAAAATGGAAGGTAACAGAATCCCGAGAAAACCCACACACACGACGTTTGTCGAACACAATGCACACTGGGGTGCACACTGGGGGTGCTGGGATAGATACACGGACAAAAGCTCCAGAGCCGAAAAGTCTACGACAGAAACAACCATAATGAAAGAATGTAACCTTTTTGGTGTAGGGTAGGCCATTAAATTCACAAAGCTTCAATAATAATAATAATAATAATAATAATAATAATAATAATAATAATAATAATAATAATAATAATAATATGGGGTCATCAATGGGCAACTAGCCTCATTTCGCCAAAAATTGGCGGCCTGGCAGCGACTTTACGCAGTGGCCTCACCTCCATTTTGAAAGTTATACTAGCATTGGTCCACCAGCGGGAGACACGCGACGTCACCAATGGATCACAAGTTATTCCCCCAAAATACTTCAATTCGCCAGTATGCGTGATTTGTTTCCATTATGGCGAGTCTAATAACACTTTACAATAGTGAAAAATATGTTCTCCTGGTTGGGCGCGAACCACTAACCTTGTAATTAGTACAGGCATTCTCTTCCGATTTCTCCATGGAGGCGTTAAAGAAAGTATTGCTTGCAGGGGGATAAATCGTTGAAGTCTTTTTAATTTGGCTAATCAGAGTGATTTTTAACCGTGTATATTAGCCAATAATCGTTTGGGATCAGATAAAATGAATTCGCATTGATGTAATTTTAATCAAAATGATACGCGTTTCACTACTTCATTTCATACTTCTCTCATATTCAGTTTCTAATGATCGGCGATAGTTGCTATCTAAATTCATACAAGTATACGCACATATATCAAGAGTTTTCACTTCATGATGCAGAGGCAAGGATTACGCTTGACTCCCGGAGCTAACTTTAGGAAAAATTCGTCATGAAAAAAGAAAATATACGTGTTTGATGCGTAAAAGTGGTTAAGTCCAAAATGTTCTAAACGTTTGAACTTAAAAAAACTTTTTTATTATACTTTGTGGGGAACTATTTATGCAGATATTTAAAACTCTACTACTCAATTTTTAAACGAAAGCGTTTCACTAAGGTTTCATGTAGAAAGCATTCTACTGTAGATTTTAAGAAACATAACTGTAATAAAAAGAACTGAATGTCAGTCAAAAGTAAGGCATAAAATAAACTAACTTTTAGGATATGCAAAAGTAATTACACAAAAATACCTACACAAACCATAATTGGATCAGTTTCGAAACAAAGTAACAAAATAGCATAAAAAGTTCAGCCTACAGAGCAATAATTACTAAAGAATGGGTATATAGTATCCCGAAAATCGAGATAGGACGAGAAATATTTACGATACTCTTCGACTCGTCTTGATTCTCATCTCGAAAGCGATACGATAATTTTAGTTAGTCTTGTCCCATCTCGAATGTAAAATGTTCATTTTCGTCTCGATTTTGTTTTGTTTTAGTAACGAGATGTGAAATTCATTTTCTCTTGGTCAACACTAAACAAAACCGCAATATTCTTGCCAAATGCCATGTTTCTGTTTCTAATGGAATGACCTGAACCATAAGCTCCTAGCTTGTAATCTTCTACGAGGTGATAATAATTATTACTAGTTTATTATTACTATTATTATTCCTGAAGATTTGATAGTCAAGGATTGAAACATCCGATTATTCAAATATGTGAAGATAATCAAACATGATTTATCGCCGATCAATCCCCATGAAAAATTCTAAAGTTAAAAAAGGAATATACTTGCCCTCTGTGGATCCAGTTCGAGGACCTTAAGATTACTGGCTGAGCGCCTTGACCACAGAACCACGGTAAATGGACAGTAAAAGAATCATCCTTACTTTAGAATGTTTACTTTAAGTTTCTTTGCTTCCGCTTACAAGGTTCTACGTAATTATAATTCTTTTCAAAACGTCTTTCGAGTTGATTTTAAGATGATATAAGTCAAATTTTTTTGCATAGTTTATATTAATAACTAGAGTTGTTCTTATAAGTTTGGTCCTTAATTTAGTTTTTTCTCCATACCAAACTACCACCGCCACTAGACAAAAGTCTGCTCGACGTAGTATTGAAGCACAAGGATAACGTGTTGAGCCCCAAATGGAAATCATTGAAGTGTTGTCTTCTATTTATGGTTCTTTTTTTAACAAGCATTACAAAAAAGAAACGTAAACCCTGTGTGGCAGATATTCGAACCCAAGACACATAACAGCCATTTCAGTGATCAAGTACGATAGCTACTCACCTAACAATACACAACGGAAGTTTCTGTAGCAATTGTAATATCTTGGATTAGTTGAATACTTTTGTTGTGTTAACGTAAGTGCTAAGCTATGAAGATTTGTTCTGATTTTTTTAAATCTTTTTACAGGTTGTTGTGTGAACTGCAACAGTAAAACAAATCTAAATATCTATTTTATTCATATTTGCAACTTGAATAGCTTTCTTAAACATAATTAAATTAGAACGACAGCATTCGACAGCATATATTATTCGGCATGCATGAATTATTCTTTACCTGCACCATTTAGATATTTTAATCAAAGGTGTTATAAACTAGCCAACTATTTAATTATTTTATATAGGTTAGAACAAGAAGTTATGTATACTTTAAAAAAATATAATTATATAAATGTTTTGTATTTTAGATTGTTGATTGTGTATCGATAGCAACTATATAATACATTGTGGTACGATGGCTGTAAACAGCCTAGATATAACTATACAATAAATACATTCGAATAAGCAACATTTGCAGTTTTTGTGCTAATCTAATACGTGTGCAACTCACTTATTTGTACTAGGGACCAACGATTACGTTATATAATGGTGCCTTCACACCGGAAATAGCTAAAAACTGGTAAGAAGTTTAGTAAACCAAGTTTAGCAGAGAACACAAGTGAGTGCTACGAAGTGGTTTTATTCATTGTGTACTGTTTGAAAGTATAGTTAAATACATACATCATTGAGTCGATTAACAATTATACCATCTTGAGGAGCGGAAAGTTAATATATAGAAATACTAAGATGAATTTATCAGATAGTGAAGCTAACGACATTAGGACTAATCAAAATGAAACTGGTGCATCTGAGAATTTGGCAGATGTACTCAAACAAATATCCCGTCAAATGAACGACTTGCAACGAAAAATTGATGTGTCTCAACAGCAGTTGGAGGACAAAATGAACAATTTGCAACATAGAATGGATGTATCACAACAGCAATTACAACATAAAATGGAGATGTCACAACAGCAACTGCAACAAAAAATTGATACATCTCAACAGCAATTTAATGACAAGCTGAATGATTTGCAACATAAAATGGAAGAACAATTTGATGACAAAATGAACCGATTCCAACGCAAACTAGAAGATAATATATATCAGCGGCTGGAACAGCTACAGCAGAGAAACGACAATAAATGGGAACAGTTACATCAGCAGCAGAACCAAATGAATGTACAAATTAATGCCAGTTTCGAGAAATGCGAACAGAAAATGGAACAGGTAGCTGAAACCTATACCGGAGTACAAAATGCCGTCGAAGTTATAGAATCGGTTGTAAACGAACATTCTAATAGGATTAAAGGACTTCAAGAGGAGTTCCATACTTTCAAGGAAAAGTATATTTCTGCTAAGGAGACGGAGCACGATGATGGACCTAGGAATATCAATCGACCTCCTGATAATGGGACAAAATCAACACCTCATTCCCAAGCAATTTTTGAAGATAGCGGATCATCGGATGATAGTGAAGAGAGCACCGAATCAGGAAGAAGTACGAAGCATCCTACACGGAAGAGTAAGAACTCTCACGGTATCTGTAAGTGTTCTAAATCTTATAGTACTGATACGCCTTTGCGATTCAGTGAAATAAAATCCTTAACAAAATTCAGTGGTGTGCCTGAGGATATCCCAGCTAGGGTATTTATAGAAAAATTCAAGGATGAGTGTGAATTAATGGGAATTAAAGAGTCAAAATTCATGAAACTTCTTCCTCATGTCTTATTGCCCCCATGTTTGACTTGGTTCAAAGCAATCCGAGATAACATTAATGGGTATTCTGATTTTAAAGAGGCGTTATTGGCAAACTATGAGAATGATTTCATGTTAGCAAATAGGGACGCATTACTAAGAATGAAATCATTTGACCCTAAGATACATAAAAATGTTACCGAATTTGTAGTGGCCACATATAATGAATTAAGAGCACTTAACCCAAATCAACCAGAATCACGTACAATAGCTTCTGTCCGTATTTTATTACCATTTAGATTACAACAAATGTTGATGGCCGCTCAATGTGTCAATTTTAACAATATGATCAAGTTAGTTCAGAGTTACGAAAGCCAATTTCTAGCACAAAGAAATAGCAGAAATCCAGAGAAAAGTCAGGTTACTTCTCGTCGTAATAATATTATGCGCATATTCGAAACTTAAGTATTCAAAATAAAGATAGTGTTAATTCTCCAGAAAATAGTGTCCGTTATTTTAGTACTAGAACAAATGATCAAAATAGTACCGGCAATTTAACTCAACCTAATCATAGATACGGTAACGGTAGCAGAAGTTACAGGAATTATAACAGGAATCTTAGTAGAAATCCCAATACGAATCAGCGTACTTTGTCACAAAATAGATTCCTAGATGGACAAGTTTGCAGTAACAGAAACTCAAATTCAGGATCTTTATGTAATCGATCGGATCATAATCAAGAGTGCGGAATACAAGGTACTTTATTGGAGTCTACTAATCCTTTTAATTTAAACAAAGTTAATATAAGAAACACATAACAGAGGAATTTTATTCTTGGCGCTCGACCTATTATGATGGAAGCTATCGATTTGATATTCTAGATTGTACTTAGGATGGAAGCTATCGATTTGATATATGTTACACCTAATTATCAAGTGCAGGAAATATATTTTGTAACATCCCTATTTATAATGAGTTGAAATATTCAAAGAGCCTCGACCATGTTACTTAAAAAAAAAAAACTATGCTTGGACCAAAAACAAACTTTTAATTGTTCATAATTTTTGGAATAGACCCTCCTCTACGGTGTTGTAAAGAATTTGAAGTGTAAAGAATTTGAAGTATAATTAATTATAAAAGAATATTATTGATATAAAGAATAAATAAAAAGGAATATAAAGATATGTATTTATATGTATTGTGAATTTTGTATATACGAGGACTATCCAATAATTAATGTATACTTATCTTTGTAAAGTTGTCATACGGTCCAGAATTCTTTCTAGAAGTGCTAAATCACTTCAAGAAGTCCTGTCGGGAGCCTTTAAAGATAGAACGACAGCATTCGACAGCATGTATTATTCGGCATGCATTCTTTACCTGCACCATTTAGATATTTTAATCAAAGTGTTATAAACTAGCCAACTATTTAATTATTTTATATAGGTTAGAAGAAGAAGTTATGTATACTTTAAAAAAATATAATTATATAAATGTTTTGTATTTTAGATTGTTGATTGTGTATCGATAGCAACTATATAATACATTGTGGTATGATGGCTGTAAACAGCCTAGATATAACTATACAATAAATACATTCGAGTAAGCAACATTTGCAGTTTTTGTGCTAATCTAATACGTGTGCAACTCACTTATTTGTACTAGGGACCAACGATTACGTTATAAAATTACGAAGTGGATGTTAATGCATGGACTGATTGTTTATAACATCGACTCCAAGAAGCATTAAACAATGTAAACCCGCGACAAAAATCTTTTTGAAAGATAGTAATGTATATTTTTACTACACAAGACGCTTGTTTCAAATTTCAGCGTAATTAATTGAATACCTACCAAGACACACACATTCGGCAAAACGAAACTTTTTGTGTTTATTTCTTTTTTTAAAAAAATCACAACTTTGTTTCCGTTCTTTCTCCCTCTGACTATCATTTCATGGCACAAGTCGAGTTGTTGTATGCAGAAGATTAGGAATCGTAGGGTCGGGGGTTCAAATCCACTCTAAGTCAATTTAACACTTTTGTATTTAATTTGTTCTTGCAAGGAGCAAAACTCTTTATTCAAAGTTCTCCAGCTGGAGATAAGATGTAAGAATTCTGCAAGTGAAAAGAGAGGGAAAAGAGAGTGGAGTTATCTCCAATTGAAATATGATCCGAAATATTCATCGATATTCATATTTTATTGTTTTATTTCATTTTTGTTTATTCTCCTTTATAAATTACAGTTCTCGATTACTTAGAGTATAGCAAGGAATAGTGAACGATATACAACGGTGTATTACAAAAAGGAACTCGTATTCTTTTGATATCGTATATGCTTCTAATAAAAATATGCTTGTGTTATGAGGTGGGGATTAAGTTACACAAACGGATATTATGTGCTCACAAAATATGACTATTTGTCATATTTGAAACATATGACATGTTTTCTACTGATGCAATGGTTTTCGCAAATTGAAGTGACAAACAGTGCATATTTTGTTTTTACTTTCTTACATTGTTTTTTCTTTTTCTTTTTCGTTTTTTCTTTTTTGTTTTATTTTCCAAACACACTGGAATAATATAACTCCAGAAAATATTCTTGTTAGCTTTAATGTGTAAATTAAAAGTAATAATAAAATACATTTTTAAAAAACAACGATAGTTTCGCTGATGAAAGTATTCTCGCAAAAGAAAGATGGAAATCAAAACACCTCGACCTGATGCTTTTTATAAAATTTTAGTAGAGATATTAAAACTGATAACTAAGAAAAGTGAAGTTTCGGAAACGAATAATGCGAAAGACTCTGAGATCTTACAAAATACTGTAACCTCTAAAATGAAATGAATGTTTGATCAACATTCATTTTTCCAAGATATGTCTAAGGTTAAATATGCTCTCTTTGTGACTTTGTCATGATATCAATTGCTGTTCTGGAAATCTAGTCACTATGGACTTTATCCTTCCTGGTCTCCTCATATCTTAAGGGCACGTGTTCTTCTCCTTCACTTCCTTCTCCAAATAACGCTTTAACCACGTCTTTCTTCACTGCTGCGTGGACTTCAGTATCATAAAAACTGAGACCAATAAATGGTTCGCTCAAATACTACAGATATTGTGAAAAACTGTGCGTTGCTGCTTCTGAAATTTATGCATTAACATAGTTGTATGAATGATTGTGCCTTAAAATATTTAGCTCATTCCTTGGAGCTGAAAGCGCAAGATGAGAGGAATATCATTCCTTCAAATACATTGCGACGACAGTTTTGAAGTCGCGAAGCCCGTTCAGCTCACAAGATGTAAGTGAAACTGTGGCCGGAAAAGATATATCTTCAGGCAATAAATCAATTTCGCCATCCATTGTGAACGATGGTAGGCTTCAGAAACGTAGAATGTGATGCCTCCTAGAAGAACTTCGCCAGGAAGTATGAGAGCAACTTGTAAAAGTTTTTTGTAATCATCTCTGGGTTGATAGTGGGTCAGTTCGTGCATGAAGAAAGATATCAGTTCGTACTATACTGGAGTAAAAACCCCTGCGACAACTTCGTCCTGGATTTCAATGTCGAACTTCAGCTTATAAAATTGAGTTCCATTCCTCAGAGAAACAGTGAAAACATTCTGTGTGTGGATCCATTGAAGCACCGATAACCATGCCGAACCCTGCCACAATTAGTTCCATTATGTAATGGCTGCAAGGAACTCTGACCAGATCCTTCTGCATTTTCTGTTCCAGCAGGGTACAAGCTCCGTTTTGTGAACTTGTTTTAGATGCTATTGTGTCAAATCACATGAAATGCACAAGTGTGCTTAAGTTCCAACCCTCCAGCAATTTAAAAACAACTTCCGACTGGGAGGCACCACTTCCATTTGAAATAGCAGGCCCTCCTAAATGTTTCGTGTCACCATTCCCAGAAACGAGAACTGCTATGCAATTAACTCATTCTTTAGAAGTGAGATCAGGTAACAACTTCTCATCCCGATACACTGTATGTGGACCAGAGAAAGAAAAGACGAGCAAGTTCCACTGATGATACCTTGCGGCTCGTTCTGCGTGCTCATCTAATAGATCCCTATTAACAGGTTGCTCATGAGCTGTGTCCCAAAGCTTCCGCTGCAGCAGATAGAATATGACTGGCATTTCTGTCACTGATTTTTGCGCGATCCATTGCTGAAGACAGCACTGGTGTAATGACGTTGGCTGGTCGACACAACTTGGACTTCTTTGTAACGGACAGCCTTCGGAAAGTAGGACCTTCATAACTGAGTCGTGGCAATTTTCGGAGCCCCGCATAAACTGTCACGATCATCATCATCGTCATTGTTGTTGATTGAGGCATTTGCTGAAAGCCTTTCTCTTCCTGATCTCTTCCTTATCTCTTCTTACATTGTCAATTTAATATCCACTCCTGCCATAGTTCCTCGTCTGCCTTTATCCTTCTGCGCCAGCAAAAATTCGTGCTTTTCTGGTATTTTAATAAGTTGAAGAACTTCGGCATGAGCCACATCGAAAAAGATAAACAAGAGTGCCCACAAACACATTTTCCTTGGTTTCAGGATCTAAATAGCATATATTCTAGAGTATATCCGCGATTCCTAAAGTGTTTCACATGTATTTGTTTTCAAATGTCAAATAATTGTAATAAATGCTACGTTTGGGAAGAAGTAAAATGAGAAAGTCATATGAGGTTTCAATCGACCAATGCAATATACTCGTCACGCACCCTATATATGAGACCTCTAAACATATCACCACCAAACTTTACAATACATCGTGAATACCTCCGGAGGTCATGTACTGTAAGTGTGAAAACTGTACCTCAAAGAGAAAAAGTTGGGCTGGTCCACGTTAACACACGCTGAGGTTCACATGAATGCTTAAGTAATGTAAACGTAGCTATAAGTTTGAGCGCATTGAGCGACCTTTAAATATTAAAATACTTTCATGAAATTTTGCATGCATGCTTAATTAACCAAAAGGAATAAATTTATGGGTGAGACCCTATTAAAATAAATTTCGAAATTTTCCCATATAACTGGTTGCCACCCTAAATATATATATATAAGTGTGTGTGTGTGTGTGTGTGTATAATATCGTTAATCGTTATTTATACAATACACAATTGCTACTTCCATCAGCAAAATGCATTTACATTTCATGATTAATCTCATGTACACAGGTAAGAGTTTGAGATTTGGCAACACTTACCGAAGCATAAACAATGCCAAGTCTTTGATACCATTTGCTTCTTACGCTTAGCCTTTTATCAACTGCAATCGTATTTTTTCTTTTACTGTTCTTTTTCAAGCATCGTGCTCTGTGTGATTCTGTGCGATAACTCATTCCGGAATTAATCGACGGAGAAAAAAGCACTAGCAACCGAAGGAAGAAAGAAATCCTGAGGAAAAGCGACGCTATAAATCAAACCATGTGTCGACAAGAGGCATTCACTAGATTTGACCAATAACGGTCTTAGAATCCTCTGTGGACCATCTCCTTTGAAAAGGGGCCAGTTACAAGAAGTAGAATAAGGTGAGGACATGGGGCATTTCTTTCTTACAATATATTGCCTAAGAACAGTCTTTGCTATAAATAATCCTAAATTTTATTAGAATGTGAATTCTTATATTAATCGTTTATAGTACGTATATACATTTACTATCCTATTAAGTTACTTTGATCATAAAAATTTTCACACCTAAAAGCATATTATGGCACTATTTAGTATTAAAAGAGCAAAAAAAAAGTGACGAATATGACAATTTTATTATTTTACATTGTATGGAAATTGTAACATTCGAATGTAGTATCCAACTATCATCATTTCATGAAGAGAATGTACTTACGAAAAGTACATTCGTAAGTTTGTAATGTTCTAGAAAAAAATATTTACAATTTCACCAACATAATATTTATATTTACATATACTTTCGACTTTACTTAATTCCTAATATAGTAATATTCCAAGTAAACCAGTTAACTAGACTCGGTATGTTGAATGTGAGCTCAATTTCCATAACTACTGAGTTGCAAAGAAGTGGAAATTTTGTTTGTGTGACGCAGATTTTTTGAAAGATAAATAAATTCATTCAGAAGCACTTATTCAAAAGTGGTAGATGTACGAGAAACAAATGAATATAGGAAAATGCATATTCTCTTTAACATAATATTGACCAATCTACATAGGAATCTTAAAGTAGTTGCAGACTAATACTTACACGCGATTTCATTGACAAATATGTATGTACCAACAATATATTCATCGTCTATGCAATACCTTTAGCACCATGCACAGTACATCAGTGCACTTGATGGAGAGAGACTGGTATATTCCGTGATGGTTTGCACCAACACTACCCATTTGTGATTTACTTTGTGATAATCGGTATAGGATTTATTATGACTTCTTTGCATTTTTTATGTTGTGTTGCTGTACGCAGTATTTTACTAAGATAAGGACGAAATTATGTGATTTAATTGATGTTCTACTAAAAATTATTTCACTTACAACCAGTGTTCTTTCATTTTACAGCATTTGATGGAATAAAGAACACCAATTTAAGAATGATGCACAAATGTTCTTACGAGGGAACCTATCCAAGTGTAACTCTGACTTCGAGTCGAGACTATGGCCGTTGGATACCTTGTCCCAATAAAACTTAACACGAAAAGGGATACATCCTCGATCGCAACTGTTGCGGAGCTATAAGCGTGAAAAGTTAGAAATTGAGGTCCATACTAAACATTACAAAGTCAGATTCCGGGTCATATTTTTCGGAAACGGTCGGGTAAGGAAATTCAGCGAATACATATCAAATTAGTGTAGAGAGCCAACACCTTTTGAAAGAAAAAATTGTGTCCCCGGGGCACTCGCAGGGTCCCAGGCGAGGTCCAACTCGAAATTTGCAAATGGAACCGAGGGTCAAGCAGCATATTGTATGAAAGCTATTGTTAAATAGAAGATGATAGAACAAATCTCAACTCCCTACGATAACCCTGTGCAAATGGGCAACTGGTCAAAATGTCAATACAATATACATAAGAAAATCTATGGCCACGATTCTAAATCTGTTAAGTTGCGAAAATAACAAAACAGAAAAATACGTTTAAAAATGCAAGGTATTGAAGTAAAGCAAATTGCTGCAGAATCTCTCACAGAGTCGCACAACGGACCTTATCAAAAGTCATCGATATAAGTGTGACATCGAATGACCAATGGACCATAGAATGACCATGACCATTGGATTTCCTGTCCTAGAAGAGAAAGGATACATTGTCAATCGCAACCTTCGTGGAGGGTGAGAAGCGCAAAAGGCAACGGGTATGTTTTCATTGAATTTTACGATATTTGTTATCATTTTGTCTAGCGCAATATATGTTTTCTTTATTAAAGCAACATTCTGTAAATATACCAACACGTATGTGCGAAGATGTATATCTATTTTCTTTGGATATAGTTTTGTTAAATTATATTTCATCGACATATTCCTCCAATAAATTGCATATTGGTGCAAATCAATATTGTATTGTCACAGAGTATTTTTATGCCAATATTCTATGAAACACTGCCTTCTGGGACGTTCACTATGTTTTGGCTCGTCTCCCACCCCACTTGGTTATCATTTTCTTTCCCGAGTTTACAATTATCAAACTGGTTTCCAACTATATATTTTTAACGAAATATTATTCTTGACCATTCCATATAACCCTAGAAAAGCATCCTCCGATATATTTTATTTCTGCACCATTATTCCAGTTTTCTCCAACCCCACTCCTCTCCAACTTGCCTCACAGTCTCAAGGTCACTCCTTTCCGTCTTTACCATTACGTTTCCCGTTCAGCAAATCCCCCGAGAGAAATGTCACGGTGCAATCTGCGATTCTCGAGTAATATACCGTAGCCTTTTGACCTTCCCACTCTCCACGACGGTTGTGATTGATAATGTATCCTTTCTCTTCTAGGACACGAAATCCAATGGTCATGGTCATTCTATGGTCCATTGGTCATTCAATGTGACACTTATATTTTGATAAGGTCCGTTGTGCGACTCTGTGAGAGATTCTACAGCAATTTGCTTTACTTCAATACCTTGCACTTTTAAACGTGCTTTTCTGATTTATTATTGTCGCAACTTAACAGATTTAGAAGCGTGGCCATAGATTTTCTGATGTATATTGTATTGAAATTTCGACCAGTTGCCCGTTTGCACAGGATTATCGTAGAGAGTTGAGATTTGTTCTTCTATTTAACAATAACTTTCATACAATATGCTACTTGACCCCCGTTTCCATTTGCAAATTTTGAGTTGGACCCCACCTGGGACCCTGCGAGTACCCCGGGGACACAATTTTTTCTTTCCAAAGGTTCTGGGCTCCCCACCCTAATTTGATATGTATTCGCTGAGTTTCCTTACCAGATCGTTTCCGAAAAATCTGACCCGCAATCTGACTTTGTAATGTATAGTATGGAGCTCAATTTCTAATTTTTCACGCTTATAGCTCCGCAACAGTTGAGATCGAGGATGTATCCCTTTTCGTGTTATGTTTTGGGACAAGGTATTCAACGGCAATAGTCTCGACTCGACGTCAGAGTTACACTTGGATAGGTTCCCTCGTTAGTGATTAATTCCAGGATGGGGTGGTTTCTAGAAAACCCAGAAATAATCTATGAGAGTACTTTGTTCTTTAAGAAACCTGTCAGTTTTTAAAACATGATTTAAAATCTCACGTCATTCTATATCAAATTTTGTATTGATGTGTTTTTCTCAGCTGACACAAACATTACGCTTCTTCAGGATATATTCTTGATGTATATCACTCCTCGTGATGCTATACTGACATGTATATTTGGTAACAAGTTAACGAGAAATCTCATCTTAACCTTTAGCTACTCTGAGGGGGGACTCGCAGACCCCAGTCGTCATATGTTTATATCTAAATTTAAAAGGTGCTCAATGGATGATTTTGATTTCTTTGTCTATCCTCATAGTTTGGTGTGGACAATTATTTTATTAATAGGACCAAAAAGAATCACTGAGACTTTCACAATGTGAGTTATCTGGGATCAGAGATCTTCCACTAGAGTATAAATTCCACTATTAGTATTAGTCTAGGCATCGGGGCTTAAAAATTGAGTTCTAATGGCAAATCATGTAACAATTTTTTAATATATACCCATCACTGCTCACAAAAATGCCGGATACTAGAAAAAACACCTCACGGCAGGCTAGGGGAGGGGGAGAGTTCCAAAATTTTAGCCCTTTCTATTATT
This sequence comes from Thermobia domestica, assembly GCF_964235325.1. Taxonomy (NCBI): domain Eukaryota; kingdom Metazoa; phylum Arthropoda; class Insecta; order Zygentoma; family Lepismatidae; genus Thermobia; species Thermobia domestica. The sequence continues at coordinate 91,980,346 of NC_137465.1, forward strand.
AACTATATCTCCGTAACCATTGCAGCTAGAACATCCAAACTTTGTTCATTTTGTTTGCCTAATTGTCTTCTACAATCTTATTCTGGTGCATGTTTAAGTTTAATATAATGGTTTTCTTGTTATTTTAATTCATACTCACAAGGGCAGCGATTCTAGTGTAACACGAAATTGTGGAAAGTTTATGAGCAAACGAAGTGCTTTTGTTTACAATTAATCCCATCCCAAGGAAAAACTCTCGGTCTCAAACGTTCCGGAGATATAGAGGGGTAAGGAGAAAGCTGGTGCTCTGATATTTTGTGAACTTTCGTTTATGTTGCGAGTAGATGTGTTTGAAAATTGCGTTGAAACGTTAAGAAGCATGCACCAGAGCAAATAAAAGTGGTGTTGAATGTTGAGGTGAGTGGTGTAGCTTTTACTCGGGGCTGGAAAGTAAAGGGGCTGTGAGGAATAACAAACACCATTGACACGAAGAACAAAATTGTGTGATATTACTTGCTAATTTATCATGTGTTTAGAAGTAAAAAAAAAAAAAAAAAAAAAAAAAAAAAAATTGGGAAAAGGTGATTTGAAAGTGCATAGATTACATTGCCAAAGAAACAAAGACGTTATTATGTGAACAAAAATACAAGGTCATATTCTGTGCAAAGTCGCTATAGAGAATCAAATCAAAAAATATGAAACATAAACACATATTGTTTCAAACGTAAGTACGACAGTGTGTAGTTGTGTAAGACCTATTAAAACGCAAAGTATTAATCAATAAACAAAAATAGTATCTTTCACTTAAAAAACGGAAACGTGTACGCCTTTCTGTATTGTATATCACATTCATTTCCCATTGGTTAATAATTGTAAAAAGTATAAATGTTTGGAAAGATCGGACGGCCACTATGTTTTACATTTTTATCCCGTTTGACTGATGATGCTTTTATTCGATTCAACGTACCAATAAACATAAACATAGACACCTTGCACTCCTATTTCAGGCAACAATGCAACTTCGTAGTTTCGCCGTCCTCCTCCAAAACTTCCTTTCTTATTCCTCTATTTCCGCAGGACGGTTGAGACCGAGAGTTTTTCCTCTAATGCGATTAACTGTACACAAAAACACTTCGTTTGCCGATAAACTCGTCCACAATTTCGTGCCACACTTGAATCAATTACCTTGTCAGCATTGGTTATGACGTAAGTTTTTTAGCCATAGATTCTTTACAAGATCGAATTCGGAAAAATGTTTCCTCTAAAAGTTTTTCGTCATTTTACGCTCTTTAAAGAAATGTATACTTATATTAATGTAGGACTAACAGTGCCTGAATTATAAACGACTTTATTCTGTCGTGTGGCAAAAGAGTTACCTTCCCACAAATTAGTATTAGCAGCTGATGATATATATATATATATATATATATATATATATATATATATATATATATATATATATATATATATATATATATGATCTTGTCTGCCTATAAGTATATAATCCTGATGATTAAGTCTGTCTATAAACCAATTAAAAATATCCATTTCTAACATCAATTGAGGGGCTTTTCGGAAAATAAACCTTGTAAAACACAAAGTTTCTCTGAAGAATGAAAAGAGATCTTTCTCTAGTATACATAGGGATGGGCACGAGCGATTTCGAGCGAGTTTTCATTGAAACTCGACTCGGCTCGAAACAGACATCTTTGAGCTCGACTCGAGAACTCGGCTTGAAAAATTTCCTCCAACTTGACTCGAAACTCGACTTGAATTTGATTTGAGTTTGGAGTCGAGTCGAGCCAAATCGAGCCTAATGCTGTGTGTAGTTTTAAGTACTTTCTTCAAGTATCCTACATAGACAATATAATTATTATCAATGATACTACTACTACAATAACATTATTATTATTATTATTATTATTATTATTATTATTATTATTATTATTATTATTATTATTGTTATTATTATTATTATTATTATTATTATTATTATTATTATTATTATTATTATTATTATTATTATTATTATTATTATTATTATTATTATAACAACTCCATGTATAAAATGAAAGATAGGTGGTTTGTATATGAATACTGAAAACTGGTTGACTGCTGTCCTCAGTAGTCTTGAAGTCTAGGAAGCAGGGACATCGTTTACGAGGTTCTGGGTTTGAGTTCCGGAGGAGCAAGTATCCTGGCTCGAACCAAAAATCGTTAAAAGTTAGAAGGCACCGGACACACATGTTCAAAACTGCTTGGTCCAGGTTTAGGGTTCACAACAGATCGAGCGACTCGGCTCACAGATCATTCCCTATAGAACCGAGCCAACAGTTCACCCACCCAAACCGGCACGAGCCGAAAGAAATCGGCTGATGGCTCAAACCAACCGAGCCGGCTCGAGATGATGACTCACCAGAACACAGTCAGTGCCTCATCTCAACCAAGCCGGCTCGAGCTGTTCGCTCAGTTGAACCGAGCTAAGCCGGTTAACATCCCTACACAAGTTGGGCTTCTGCTTCTGCTCAAAACTTTCACCGTGCAGGTGTCAGTCTTGGTGTGAGGACTACAGTATATACTTATGTTATTGCTCACAACAATTTGAGGCTGTCTCGTTATAAAAGTCCATTGTCATCTTGTTAATCGAGAGAAGGCGAGATGCGAGCAGTGCCTCACCTCGTGAGCAACACTAAAAATATTCGACATTACTGCTTACATTTCACATACCTTTTGTTTTCCAATCTAATCAGGCAATGATTTTAGAACGAGCTTAACAAGCGAGCCATTTTTCAAACTCGACTCGATTCGAAACTCGACCTCAAAACAGTCGACCCAAACTCGACCCAAAGCTCGACTCGAGAAAATTACCTTGGACTCGACTCAAAACTTGGCTCGAATTCGCTTCGAGATTCGAAGGGAGTCTTTTAGCTCGACTCGTGCCCACCCCTATATACACAGTATAAGAAACTCTGAAAATCAGTTTCTTTATACTTGTCTCTGATACCTTCTAAAACATACAGCTTTCTATTTATTTTTCTTTAAAAAAAATGTTTCGACAAGTGTTGTTTTTGCTACAAGTCCTTCGATTTATGTACTACAATGGTACTGAGCGAAATAAAGCATGAACCAGATTTCAAAATTGCCTTCAAGAGATAATCATGAATAATTTACCATCCACGTTATTTACATATTACTACCTTTCCCTCTTAATACTCACTGTAATGTAAAGAAAAAAAAATATTGTTCCTAATACATTTTATAAATGCTCAGTTTTTAAACTGTTAAATATTAATTACAGAAGAAGCATTTGCCTATTATTAAGATTGTCTACATTGCTATAATACAATAAATCTATAACAAGAAATGCAATAGAAGGAAACTATATACTTGAGATATCTCTACACAGGAGAACAAATTATTTCATTTCTAGTATTAGTTCTCTATAATGTTACGCCACTCTTGTATGAAAGTAACCAAGTAAGTTCTGTCGCTTTTTCACCCACCACTTTCTAACATCGATATTTGACCTAAGACGTACCTGGGAGATCAAAAATAATCCGCATCCACATCAACGACCCTCTGCTAACGTTCTGGAAGGCCATGGATTCCACCGAAGTAGAAATTGGGGTCCTGTGAAGCGAAGAAGGTATCAAGCGCATTTTGCAACTTTACTAGGGATTTTAACTGGTGTTCTCTAAGGTGATTGTACAAGGAATAGAAAAGGCGTTAATCGGATGGTGCAATGTGCGGACAGTATGGCGGATGCAAGTATAGTCCGGGCAGTATGTTTCCCATCCAAAGCATAGAACGGTGTCACGGGTCATCATAGCCAGGTAGGGTATAGCGTTGTCCTGTAACAGGAGGACCCCTTTGCGATTCAGAAATGGTGGCTCCACAGTTTTTTTCTTGAACACGACTCAACTGCTGACAATACACAGTCGCATTGATTTTCTGAGCCGCTGGTAGCAGTTCCCGATGCACGATGCCGTGAACAGTCCACCAAACACACAGGAAGACCTTCTTCTGTTGCAGTACTGGTTTCGACTGTTTTGGAACCGGTTAAGAGGATGCTAAACAATGACATCGCAATGGAGCTTCGTACAGGTCCTATTTCTTATCACATGTCAACACCCTGTCCAGAAATAGCTCGTTCCTCAGAGGAGACAGCAAATAAACACAGGTGTCTGCTCGCATTGCCTTCTGGTCCGGAGTCAAATTATGTGAGACCTATCGACCCAACGTGTTGCTTCCCAAGTTGATGGAGGTGTTGCCGAATTGTTTTTCCATTCACATTGAATTGTAGTCCCAGTTCCTCACATGTCTGACCATTGTTCGCCCCAATTGCTGCATGAAGAGCTTCATTTTGTACACGTGTTGGTCTTCCGGCAAGTAGTGCGCCTTCGAGTGTTTCGCCACCATCCTTAAACTTTCTAAAAAAAAACATTGGACTGTCCGTGTAGTCACGACACCCTCACCATATGCCGGGCATATCTACCGGCCCACTGTAGTAGCGTCTGATCTCAGTTTGAATACACGTTTTTATGACGCTCTGTGAAGGTCCTATGTTCACAGTGTAACTGAACTGCCACAATCATGTAGTATATTGGATATACCCACAACAACAACTGAACTTCGCCTTATCTCCATTCGTATTCAACTCACGGTGTGGAGGCCAATTGAACACAGACCTCCACAAAAAACGACAGAACCTTCTTGGTTACATTTATACCTCGAGAAAGATAAAGGAATTTGTGAACCTTCTCAAATCATCTGAAGAATCTTTAATGCATCATTCAGTTTTCTTCATCACTTTGTTCATTAACTGATATTGAATTTTTATGCTCTGTCGGACAACTACACATTTGAGTGCACAAGAAACTGCGATTCTTACATTTGCATTTCAAACTTACACACTCAAGTTTCTGATAGCTACACATGGTAATCTCTAAAGAAGTCTTGAAAGTGTCTTCGAATATTTTCAAAACTGGCTTCAAAATTTCGTCCTCCAAGTACAATCTGGAGTCTTCTGGTATTGGAGATCAATCTCACACTTATCAGCATTTCCCAAATTGTTTTTTGGTAATGGGATCTCTTTAAATGTTGTTTCGGAGCATCACTAGTTGCAGGTAATTTCTCCAGGCTGTATTTTGCTAAAAGTAGGAACCTAACAGATCTTCGCATTAACCTTGAGGAACTTTGTGAGAAAAAGTTCTCCAGATTCAATAGCGCTTGCTGATAAAGGAATCTTTAATAAGGATTAAAAGGTCGCAGTTTTAAGACATGAGTAAATAGACAGTTCTTGATCTTTGATATTCCAACTGAATATGACGTTATATCGCATCCAAGTAGAGCGTGATATACGATTGCCTCTCTTCTCATTCTCAAATAACTTGTGGCGAAGATGGTGAACTGAAATAAACCTTCTTGTCTTTGAAGTTCCGTTATCACGTACAATTCTCTACAAGAAATTTTGTCATAATAAGGTATCAACAGCAGAAATACAGTGGTGTCTCTACTCATCACAACAGTTCTTTCTGAATTGTGATTCAGAGCTTGAAGTATCATTCTAAAATCTGCTTCTTCATGCTTCCCTTCAAGGTTTCGAACATCGATCTAGAAGTTTGACTTAAAAGTCTTGTGATTTTTAAAACTACCGGAAACAACAACAAAGAGTTCTGAATTCCAGCATTTCATAATTCCAGCAATGCATTATCTACTTATGGTCTACTTGCTCAGAGAACTGTGACCTTTTATTTTCCCTAGGAAAGATTCCTTTATCAGGAAACACTACTGAATATGCAGAACTAATTTCCAGAAAGCTCCTTAAGATTAGTGTGAACATATGTGATGGAGCTAGGCTCCTACTTTTAGGAAAATGCAGCCTGGAGAGAGTACCTCCAACTAGTGATGCTCTCCAACAACATATAAAGAGATCCCATTACCAAAAAGCAAGTTGGGAAACGCTGATAAATGTGATATCTATCTACCAAGGCCAGAAGACTCCGGATGGTACTTGGAGGATAAAAATTATGAGACCAGTTTTGAAAACACTCGAAGATATTCCCAAGGCTTGTTTAGAGATTACAATTTTTAGCTGTATATATATATATATATATATATGTTTTGCCTTCATTAGTGTTTTACAGATAGAACTCTCATAACAACACAACATATGCCACTTGTCCTAGAGAAGGGATTACCTTTTGGGGCTAACACGCGTTCAAATTGAAAATGAATTTTTTAAAAATAAAATTCATGACATTGGAGGAACGTCAGTTGGAATATTTATATGAGAATACGATTTACTTGAAAACGTAGAGACATGGATTAAATATCAAGGAAAATGATTAGTCTCTTGACGACGACTAGGAGTACAACCATTTTAAATGTAGTTTTACAGTGCATTACTGGAGATGGAAACAAGTGAATACAGCAGAAATGCCAGAAGGAAGTACATTCATTATATTCGTAAGGAAATGCAATCTGGCCTTACTTTCTCAACGTGACATTAGTTACTTCTCACAAGAATTGTGTTTAATCGTTCAATGAGTTTAGGAATATTAGTAACTTTGTAATACGAGAAGAGCAGAATAACACGACATAGCCATGGAATTAAAAGCAATAAACATACATTGACAAAAGAAACATTGGGTGTGTGTCAGATCCCTTCTGAGTGTCAGTGTAGTTAATTTTACCTAAGTACTCGTACTTAGCGGAAATTACTGCAAAATGAACACTGTACCGAATCATAATGCTATACAGCAGAGGCAGACCTCATTCCTAAACTCAACTTTTGCGTAGATACTTTCACTGTGTCAAATGGGAAGCGTTACATATGACAGTGACACTTTTCATTCCATCGGTAGTAGGTTGCTGCTTTACGACAACTCATACCGAAAAGGTATAGAAAAGTACGATAAATAGCTCTGCGAGAAGGCAGCATAATTGTTATATATATATATATATATCGGGATTGTATCGCGTGACGGACATTAAGTCTTTAACCAGGTAATGGCGACTTCTTTGAAACAAATGCAGAGTATGAGAATTAAATCTGTCATATCTGCAGTTTCATGTGAAGAAGAAACTAACTTCTAAACAAAACGTTTAAGAACAACTCAAGTTATTAATAGGGCTATAAACTATGCCGAAGATTATTGACTTATATCATGATAAAAGAAATACGAAAGACGTTTTGAAATGAAGAAAAGGAACATACAACTTTCCAAGCGGAGGCAAAGAAACCTAACGTAACCAAACTAAAGAAAAATCATTTACAGCGTCCTGATCGTGGTTCAGTGGTCAAGACGCTCGACCAGTAATCTGGAGTTTTTCGGATTGAATCTTCGTCGAGGATATACTTTTCTTTCTTACTTTAGAATTTTTGGTGGTGATGACAAGTTTTATTATCTTCAGATATTTGAATACTCGGATGTTTCAATACTTGAACCATCAAATCTTCAGAAATAATTATAGGAATAACAAACTAATAATAACTATTATTATCTCGTAGAAGATTAAAAGCTAGGAGCTAATTATCTCTCAGGTAATACCATTATAAGCAGAAACGTAACATTTGGCAAGAATATTTCGGTTCTGTTTAATGTTGCCGACGAGAAATGGAATTTTTAAACTCGTTCCTAAAACAAACAAAAGAACATGAGAATTAACATTTCACATTCGAGACGGGACAAGGCTAACTCAAAATATCGTTTCGCTTTTAGACGAGAATCGAGACTAGACGGAAAGTACCTTTCTCGTCTTGCCTTGACTCTCGAAATAGTGTATGTCCATTCTTTAAGTAGCAATTGCTCAGTAGACTGAATCTGAAAGGCTATAGCTATTTTGTTACTTCGTATTTCAGAGCTCATTGAATTATGGTCTGTTTAGGTATTTTTGTAGTAAAGCTTTTATAATTATGTCTGCATATCCTAAAAATTAGTTTATTACATGCTTTACTGTTCCACGATATTCTGTTATTTTGTAATACTTATTTTCCTTAAAACGTACAGAAGAATACTTTATATATGAAACCTTAGTGGAAAGCTTTCGTTTAAATCTGGGTAGTTGCAGAGGTGTGTTTTGAAGGTACGGAACCCCTTTCCCGAAATCCCTAGGTTTCAGTAAGTTTTGCAAATTTTCGGGCAACTTTAAAACTTTTAAAACCATTATTATTATTATTATTATTATTATTATTATTATTATTATTATTATTATTATTATTATTATTATTATTATTATTATTAGTAGTAGTAGTAGTAGTAGTAGTAGTAGTAGTAGTAGTAGTATCAATTTCCGCCTAGTGAGAATTGTGCTCAACAAGCAACGTGTGTGTAGGTTTTCTCCGGGTTCCGCTTCCTTCCACTTTCTTTATTCCAATATTTCTTTAATTCTCATCATCGACGTCTTCTGTAGCTTAGCCGACATAATCACTACTAAAAAACAAATTTTCTTATGAGTTCAGTATCCCCACTTTCTACATGAAATTCGCCTGGAAACATGCTGTTTAACATTTAACTAGTGTAGGGACGTATGCAGAGGGTATGAGTAGTAGTCCCCCCGTTATATGCAACTGAGTCAGCAAAAATTTTTGTGACGTCATAGGTCAAAGGTCAATGACCTTGGCCCGGGGTCAATGACCTAGGGGTACCTAGGACCACCCCCTCTAAATTTTGGCAGGGGTACCTTGGCTCACCCCCTAAATTTTGGCAGGGGTACATAGGACCACCCCCCTTAAATTTTGGAAATTGCCAAATTTAAAAATTTGGTATGGTAGCCTAGGACCATAGTATGTACCTCTATCAGTATTGGGTGTCTATGTCGTTCCCTTTTATGGGTAAAAAATTGCCAAAAATTTAAATTTCGGGGGTTTTTGACCTAATTTATCTCCTTGGATGAGGTCCTATTACCTTATATGATTATATGGTCATGTATAGGGGTCCATTACCTATCATAAGACATAGGTACATTTGTGCACCCCTTTAAAATTTTGGGAGGGGTACCTTGGCCCACCCCTTTAATTTTGGAAATTGCCCAATTTAAACATTTGGTATTATAGTATAGAACACTAATATAGATCACCATAAATTTGGGTGGTCCACCTCGTTCCCTTTTAGGGGTACAAAATTGCCAAAATTTTAGTACAACCACGTGTTTGGTATTTTGTACATTTTATCCCCCTTTGATGAGGTTCTATTACCTTATATGATTATATGGTCATGTATAGGGGTTCATTATCTATCATAAGACATAGGTACATTGGTGCACCCCGGGAGGGGTACCTTGGCCCACCCCTTAAATTTTGGAAATTGCCCAATTTAAACATTTGGTATTATAGTACAGGTCCTCAATATGTATCATGATAAATTTGGATGGTCTACATCGTTCCCTTTTAGGGGTACAAAAATTGCCAAAATATAAACGTTGTACCACGTGTTTGTTTTTTTTGGTCCATTTTATCCCCTTTGATGAGATCCTATGATTACAAGGGTCCATATCCTATCATAAGACATGGGTATATTGTTGCACCCTTCTTAAATTTTGGCAATGGGGGTCCACTGAAATTGTCCAATTGAAGCATAGTACAGGACCTCAATATGTTTCGGTGGTCCTATTTTCAAATTTTTAAGTACAACCAAGTGTTCGGTTACTGACTCAATTTATCCTATTTGATAAGGTATGGACGGTATCTCCTTTCAATTTGGTAGTACCCTTCGGGTGTAGTACGGTCACGTGATCAATGATTTGGTTTTGATGCGCGACGAGGTCCCTGGTCAATGTTCTTTAGGAATTAGGTGGAAACTTTGTCCAGGGTTCTCGTCTTATATCACACAGTTTTTTAGGAGAATCTGATACCGTTGTATATGGAATGGACAATAAAAACACATAAATAAGTATAAATTGTATTTTATTCATTTTTCTGGTTTCTTCTTTTTCTTTCTTATTGACAATGTTTGTATATTGAGCTGGGTTTCTTCATTAGACCGCCTCCTCTTCTTGATTGTGATGATTTGTTTCCATGTTTTGCAGCATAGCACCCGTTTGCAAAGCTTCGTATTGTGAATTCTGTAAAAAAGAACGAGGAAAAAGATGATTAGTATAGAAATAGATGATGATTAAACAATACATTTACAATGATAAATATGATAAAATTACCTGGAAGGTATATTGCAGCAGTCTACGATCATTAACCGTGGGTACTGTTGTGAACAAGTATTGAATTTCACGCAGAGATTTTCCTTGGGCTTTACAGCACAAATAAAAATAAGCATAATAGCCACATACGGATGAACCAAGACTTTGCATTTGGCTATTATTATATTTATAGTACATACAATGAAGTTTTAAGAATGCAACATGTTGTGGTACATAAGGAGGAAGGCCATAGCTGTCAAAATATTCTCCAACACCGCGATGATCAATATAAATTGCAATCCAATGACTTCCTAGTTTTGTAGATGGATCTGTATTTACAATCATTGCCAGAGGAAGAGAAATCCGTGAGGGCAACTCATCGCTTGCAAATACCCCGGTAAAATGATTTCTGAATAATGGACTACCGTGTAAAGCACTAGCTAATTGTAATGTATTCAACATCGTGAATGGAAATGATACATAACGTATACGTACCTTGTAATTTAAAAGTCCAGGATAATGTTGCGCTGGTGGTCGATCTCTAGGAGTGAGGAAAACTCTCCATACACAATACAGTTTGCAGGTGCTGCTAATTTCTCTTGGAAATGAACTTCCAATCGGATAGCTCCATGTCGTTGTAAATTCCAATAGTGACAATCTCCAGCAGAAGAATCGGGAGTTAGGTCAAATACAAACAGTGTATATCCATTCTTGTAGTCGGCTCTTGAAATTGTATTTCCAGTATTGGTAAAATGTATGCCAGAGCCTGAGAACAATGTGTGGTACGATGAAATGTAGAGATTTTCTTCAAAGTTGGGTTGCAACGGTTTTGAAGGTACAGCTTTTCCATCCACGTACAGTGTAAAGAAATTAATGTTTAGATGTTGAAATTCAAATGGATTGGTGGTAATAGTTCCACTGGATGCTTCATTCGATGTAAATCCTACAATAATACGATTTGGCAATGTTCCCATAAACAGGTTATCAATAGTTTTGGATTGTATATCCTTCGGGATGGTAAATGATTTCATTTGAACCCTTGTCAGAGGATACTTTGCCGGTGTAGATTGTAAAATTTTATTGTGTGCCAATTTAACACTAGGGCTAATGTTGACTTTTTTCACCTGCAACGATGCATCTAGAATATTGATTTTTGCATTGACACCACTTTCACCGGCCATGAGACAAAAGTTTGGTTTTGCAGGAATAAGTTTCACACGTAATTCCACTCCATGAATTAAAAATTTATCTTGATTAAAAATGTCACAATGAAGATGTCCAATCATATCGAATTTCATACTTTGTTTTGTCAGTTCATAGCGTTGTTGAAATCCTTTGTTCTCACTTGTGGTTGCGTTCATATGACCAGCCGTATCTTGAAACCACATTGCTGTTTGTAAATGTGTATTTTTAGCTCCATCACTATAATTGAGCAGTTTTTCCATGTACGAACGATATGGATGATTATGTGACGGAAATGAAATCAGTTTATTGTTCAAGTAGATTTGTACTTCACTAAACATAGCATTTAGAAAATCATTGACAGGTGCAATTGCTTTATCCGTATTGGTGAAGGAGGAACCATCTGGTTTCACAATTTGTGCTTGGATGTACAATAAGGTTTGTGGCAAATCAATATATTCATCACTGCTACCACTCACTACAAATTCTATTGGTGAATTTTCAGCTATTGAACTAATTGGTTTGTAGCCTATAATACGATTGTCCAGAACACTGGTTTGCGTGGGCAACGTTGAAAAAATGTCCAATTCACTTTTTACACATTCACAGGATTGATGATGTAAGAAAGCCATCGTTGAATTAATCAAAAATATCTGGTGACGATGCCAATGATTTCTTCTTCTTCTTATGTGATAATTTACGTCTCTTTGTAGGATTGATGGTGTTGTTGATCGTTGGAAGGTCAACCTCAAACTGAGAGCAGTCATCCCATTTTCGTTTATGATATCCACTTCCCAGCATAGTTTTCAACTTATTTTTAGCTTTTTCTTGTAAATTTGATTTTGCCTCTTGCATACGTTGATGAAACGATTCTTCCAGCGGTTGATTCGAGATCACAACATCATTAATCATATTGGCACCTGATTTTAATAATTCTTTTCCCACAGTTTTAGCTCCTTGCTTCACAAGTGGTAACACTGAACGAAATAAGCCACCAAGGAAACTTCCAATGCCATGCCCTGCTTGATAGGGACTTCCCACATAGACGTTGCCGATACCGGACAACGCTTGTTTTTGGTAGTATTGCAAATACGGATCAGTCATGACGACGACGACGGAAATGTAGTTTTGTACACACCGTTCCAAAGGTGAATGGCATCCGATGACCTGTGCTATCCCTTATATCGATTTGTATTTGCTCAAAATTCATTTTTTCCACCGGAACATAATGTGCAGGATTAAAGATTTGTACTGCATGACTTCCAAAAGTATGATTCACAGGATCCATGTTGACAATTCGTAGCAATGGTACCATTGTATCTCCAACAATGACAGATTCAATAATGTCACAATAGACGTACATTTGTGATGGTAAGCCTAATCGTACATCCGGTGTATATTGTCCCTTTTCCATATCTTTTAAATCACTTTTCGGTTCAAATCCAAGCATTAAACTAACACTTGGTGAAATTTGTACAGAAGTATGGATTTCCTTTTTGGGATGTCTTATGAGGCATATATTATTAGTTGCGTCATGAGATATAAATAAATTGGTTTCTTTATGATGTATATTAATTGCATGAATAAGATCCCGTATATTGTTATAATAGCGTACAGGGATCGTTACAACCTTCCACGGTTCTTGATCATTACTACTTGATGATTTGTAATATATTTTATTGTTTTTACTGTTAATGTTCAGCAAAGAATGTGGATAATGAATCTCTACAATTGCCACATCCCATTTCTGGCGAAACTCTACACGTCGTTGTAATTTCGTAATATATGAAGTCAATGTATTTTCTGGAAAATAATCCATGGAACTATTACTGGGAAGTGTAACGTAAAAATCTTGATCAGGTTCCATTCTTGTTCTTCTTCAATGAAGTTGCAGGGATCCACGAATTGAATGAGGAAAGATATCCTTTCCACTGGACGAGATACTCCTTTCTGCGACCATTTGTTCTTGTACGTAATATTTTATCGATGAGGAACGTCGAAGGGAGCGGTACTGGTTGTAATTCTTCTCTGTAGAAAACACCATCGATGAGTTGATGATTTAAATCCTCTAGTCGATACACTGGTGGGTTTCTTGGTACAATGGCTTTTACTCTGAATATTTCCCAAGTCCAGTTCTCGAGGTAACCCTTGTCAAAGATACGTTTTGTTTTACTTATACGAACAGTATCACCAACAGATAAATCCGTATCTTGTTTTGAACGTTGTAGCTTTTTGTCGTATAAGTTATGCCACACCTCCAGTAAATTGTCCTGAGAAACGTTTGCAGGTGCCATTTTAATACTGGAATGCAGACTTTCATTGTATGCTTTTACAAGTAAAGGCAATACTTTGATGTAATTGTATGTTTGATATTTGGTAAAGTATTTCCACATACGATGTTTCAATGTCTGATTAAATCTTTCTGCGATGCTGGCTTTAATATCTGGATCCTTTGTTGTAACATGTTGCACGTTGTGTTTCCTGAAAAACTTTTGTACTGTCTTGTTGGTAAATTCAGTTCCTTGATCACTACGTAGTACAATTGGTTTCCTCTCCTGGAAAATCATTTCAAATGCATTCACTATATCCTCGGCACTTTTTGATTTTAGTGGTACAGCCCACCCGTACCGACTAAACACATCAATCACTGTAAGAATATAGCGGTAATTGTCATTATAGTTTTGAAGTGATTGTAAATCATTTAAATCACATTCCCATTGATCATCAATATTGTTGACAAGATAAAAATCTCTACGGAAACGACGACGTACAGGACGATGTAACGTGTAGGTAGGTTGTTTGTTTAACCAAAGTTTTATTTTGGCTAGAGGTATAGATTTTCCTGTGGCTTGCCATAATTTCTTTGCAGTAGAAAACGATGCAGGATGTGCTGGATTGTAATAAATGGATTTCAACTTTTTGTTCATGGTTTGTACGTTGACCATTGTGGAATGATACGTTTTCTTTTTGGTCGGACTTCTAAAACATCATCATCATCATCTTCTTCTTCTTCTCCGGAAGAAAATAATTCAGGTGCCGGTTTTGGTGGTGCAGATCCTTCAGATGCTGTTGTACTATTATGCTTGACAATATAGTTTAATCTCCGTGGATTACCGATCAATTCTTGAGGTGTGTTTGACGATGCAAGGTAGTTGCAAAACAATTCCCAGCCTTGAGGATTAGAATGTTTCTTCGGTCGAGTCACATCGCACATTAAATCTACAATATTGGATCCATGTAGTTTATTATCGTTGATGTACACTGTTCCTTTATGATCCCACGTAATTGCGTCATCTTGTTTTAAACGACGGAATAGTAGTTCGGCTTTCTTACGATACATTTGTGGTATTGCGGCTAAAATTTCTTGTTTCGTGCTATCGTCAACATTCGGGACGTCACCATCAGGTTTCATTGATGTAATTGTAAGTGGTATTGGTTCTTCTTGTTTACGTATCACATAAAGATATTTCTGTAATATTCTATTGTACTGATTCCATTTTTCTTCATCACTTGGATACGATGTATTCAATATAGATTGCATTTCACGATCGAGATTAGATTCTCGATTTTCACTCACACGGGATGATGATGCATGCATTCGTTGAAGCATTTCTGGTGGCACTAAAACCATCTTCTTGCTATGTTCCATGATGTTTATTGTTTAAACAAAATACTGGATAACACACTTCCTACAATAGGTGCAAGTAATGCAGATAAGAATCCTCCTTGTTGTACGGCTAAATGTTTCTTCTTTTTATCCAATGATTTTGTATTGTCTACGAGATAGCGGAGCGTGTTCTTGTAACGCTTTAATCTTGACTTCTGCGCACTTGTCAGTGGAACATTGCCTTTTAAGACATTATAACAACATTCACAAATACTATGAATTAATGAAGCGTCTGCATTGGCAATAATAGCTTTACGCAATCTTGGTTTAGCTTTGTGCAGAGCACGTAGCAGATCAGCGTGTTTCACTGTAGGAGACATCGTGACAGACTAAGTCATTCTTTTCGCATGCACAATAATTTAAACATGTTTTGTTGGTACGTAAACATAATGATGCAAATTGTCGGGAAAAATATTTGTACGAAATCGCATTTCATCGGGTGTATCTTGTTTAAGATCCATCAGTAAATAACCATGTGGATTTCTTGTTGCGTCTGCATAACTTTCTTGTAGAAACAGTGGATGCTCAGGCATGATTTGATAACTCATATGCTTGATTTGTGACTTGTCACGTGGATTTTTATACAACACCAAATACGAACAATTTAAACTCATATTTCTATTTGCTTTACTTTGATGAAATACATTTTGTGTTATAAAAATCACACTAATATTTCGATGATGTGATCCTTTTGTGAACATATCAACAATATCACTATTCACTTCTCGCATATGGTCATCAATAATAATCAAATGTGGTCCATCGTGAGGCTGAAAATCTTTCATTCGTGGAAGTCCTTCGTGAAATTCTACTGGAACTGGCATTGTTGCATACACGTCTTGCCATTCTGCATAATACCAATATATCTTACGAAATTTTGCATTGATCATGGTTGGGAGATGTGACAGTAATCGCTTCACAAAATACGTTTTTCCACACCCACTAGGCCCTGCGAGAATACAGGTAAATGGATGTTTCCACTGTGTATCCATGATGAACACTAACACCTTGTTTCAAAAATGATGCGTATTTAAAGCGAGTACAAATTTTCTTTTTGTTTTAGATTGTAAACTCTTGCACTCACTGGTGTGAAAAGGTTAAAACCGTTCATCTGTTTATCGAGTAGTTGAAAACCGTTTATTTGTTAATCGAATAGTTGAAAACCGTTTATTTGTTAATCGAATAGTTAAAAACCGGATAAAGTTTAACGGTTAACCGTGAAAGCTGATCACTGTTTGATTTAAATTCTATTTGAAAATTTTTCGTTTGAAATTTGTTTTGTAATTTTTGTTTCAAAAATTTTGTTTAAATTTTTTTTTGTTTCAAAATTTTTGTTTCAAATTTTGTTTAAAAATTTTTTCGTTTGAAATTTTTTTTGTTGAAAATTTTTGTTTTGAAATTTTTGTTTTCAAAATTTTGTTTGAAATTTTTTTCGTTTGAAAATTTTTAATTTTTTTTGTTGCAAAATTTTTTGTTTAAATTTTTTTGTTCGAAATTTTTGTTTTGAAATTTTTCGTTTCCAATTTTTTTTTGTTTAAAATTTTTTTGTTTCAAACTAAAAAACTTTTTGTTTGAAATTTGTTTAAAAAATGTTCGAATTTTTTGTTTAAAATTTTTTGTTTGAACATTTTTGTTTCGAAATTTTTTCGTTTCAATTTTTGTTTTCATTTTTTTTTAGTTTGAAAAGTTGAAAAAAAAAGTTTTAAATGCCAAGAATCTTTCCTAGAGAACATTGACCAGGGACCTCGTCGCGCATCAAAACCAAATCATTGATCACGTCACCGTACTACACCCGAAGGGTACTACCAAATTGAAAGGAGATACCGTCCATACCTTATCAAATAGGATAAATTGAGTCAGTAACCGAACACTTGGTTGTACTTAAAAATTTGAAAATAGGACCACCGAAACATATTGAGGTCCTGTACTATGCTTCAATTGGACAATTTCAGTGGACCCCCATTGCCAAAATTTAAGAAGGGTGCAACAATATACCCATGTCTTATGATAGGATATGGACCCTTGTAATCATAGGATCTCATCAAAGGGGATAAAATGGACCAAAAAAAACAAACACGTGGTACAACGTTTATATTTTGGCAATTTTTGTACCCCTAAAAGGGAACGATGTAGACCATCCAAATTTATCATGATACATATTGAGGACCTGTACTATAATACCAAATGTTTAAATTGGGCAATTTCCAAAATTTAAGGGGTGGGCCAAGGTATCCCTCCCGGGGTGCACCAATGTACCTATGTCTTATGATAGATAATGAACCCCTATACATGACCATATAATCATATAAGGTAATAGAACCTCATCAAAGGGGGATAAAATGTACAAAATACCAAACACGTGGTTGTACTAAAATTTTGGCAATTTTGTACCCCTAAAAGGGAACGAGGTGGACCACCCAAATTTATGGTGATCTATATTAGTGTTCTATACTATAATACCAAATGTTTAAATTGGGCAATTTCCAAAATTAAAGGGGTGGGCCAAGGTACCCCTCCCAAAATTTTAAAGGGGTGCACAAATGTACCTATGTCTTATGATAGGTAATGGACCCCTATACATGACCATATAATCATATAAGGTAATAGGACCTCATCCAAGGAGATAAATTAGGTCGAAAACCAAACACGTGGTACAACGTATTGCTCACGTTTATAGTTTTGGCAATTTTGTACCCCTAGAAGGGAACGAGGTGGACCACCCAAATTTATCATGATACATATTAGGGTCCCGTACTATAATACCCAATGTTGAAATTGGGCAATTTCCAAAATTTAAGAGGTGGGCCATGGTACCCCTCCCAAATTTTTCAAGGGGTGCATTAATATACCCATGTCTTATGAAAGGTAATGGACCCCTGTATACGCCCATATAACTATATAGGGTAATAACACCTCATCCAAGGGGATAAATTAGGTCAAAAACCCCCGAAATTTAAATTTTTGGCAATTTTTTACCCATAAAAGGGAACGACATAGACACCCAATACTGATAGAGGCACATACTATGGTCCTAGGCTACCATACCAAATTTTTAAATTTGGCAATTTCCAAAATTTAAGGGGGGTGGTCCTATGTACCCCTGCCAAAATTTAGGGGGTGAGCCAAGGTACCCCTGCCAAAATTTAGAGGGGGTGGTCCTAGGTACCCCTAGGTCATTGACCCCGGGCCAAGGTCATTGACCTTTGACCTATGACGTCACAAAAATTTTTGCTGACTCAGTTGCATATAACGGGGGGACTACTACTGTATGTCCTGATGATCCTGACACTTATCTCCAATCCCGACTATTTTGTAACTTTTGCCTAACGCTAAGGGCGATTCTACAGTTTAATACAATAGGTCCTCATACGGAATTTGTTTTAAATATTATTATTATTATTATTATTATTATTATTATTATTATTATTATTATTATTATTATTATTATTATTATTACAGAATATTGAAGACCTCAATATTATATCCAATTCCAATGCAAATAAGCATATGGAAGTTAACGAAAATGAAAAGAAATTATTTGAACCCTCTATAAGGAAGAATTGCCTTAAAAGCGATACTGCGGAAGGAAAACAGAGGCAATAGAAGGTGTCAGTAGTGATTGGCAGTGGAAATATTCCCGGTGGGGAGGAATTTAAAAAATGGGAATATTCCCGGGTTTTTTCCTTGACCTATAAATTCCCGGAAAGGAATTTATTTCCATTTCTTAATTTATCTTCCAAATTATAAGAACCATATGACTAATTACTTTATTTTAATATATTATGATTTACTTCTAGGTTTTAAAGAATTTAAAAGGTTAAAAAATTTAAAATTATTTGACGGTACTTTATATAACTGATAATATGACTTTTTTTTTAGTTCCATTTCCATTTGCACTAAAACGTAGGGTAATTGTTTAGTATTGGAGGCCAAAACTAGCAAAAAGTAGGATGATTTACGGAAGAAATGAGTTGATAGTGTTGTTCAAGTAGTCAAGAAAATATCGAACATATTTTTTTAAGGCAGTAGGGGATTATACAAAACGGAAAGGTAAGTGAAAGTGATTTATGTGAGAAAAGAAAGTGAATTGTTGGTAACGAATATAGAAAACAACGTGCCATGCGGGGCTCTAACCCGCCTTCGATCGCTAACGCTCGCTCTGCAATGCTGTCTGAATTTAATGTTGGTATTACCTGACCAGGATAACAGTGCGGTTTTAGGAGGATGGCGCTGCTGTTGTGTTTACATCAGTTTCTTGGCAAGCGCGGTGGGACAAGAGAGCGGAGAGTTTCACTCTACAGTGTATCCAATGGTTTTTAAAAGTTGCAGCTTAGATGTAATGTATAGCCGAATCTCTTTACGCTTAGAAAAGAAAACCGTAAGTTATGTGGTCGTAGTGAACCATTCCTGCAGTAATACAGATGTATTGTGAATAGTGATACATGAATAGAAATTACTAGAGACAGCCACCAGAAAATAATGAGTAACCATTCTACATATCCTCTCGTCAAAAACTTTGGAACGAGTCGAATCGACCAATTTTAATTCGTTTTTTCTTTGCCGCAGAGAGCGTCTGATCCTTTGTACAGTACTGAGGTTAGTTTGTTCGCAAGTTAATGTGGTTTTTATTTATTTATTTATTTTGCTTGTTACTTAAAATGTTCTGCAAATAACTTCAATAAGTTTTGAAACTGTTTGTCTTAACTTGAACCAGGGGTTAAGACAGGCTGAATGTTTGGGGGGGCGGTCGTTCGAAGTCAAATCAAGGTAAGTGTATTGCAATAATAATAATAATAATAATAATAATAATAATAATAATAATAATAATAATAATAATAATAATAATAATAATACAAATTTAGAAAAGGAGAAGTAGCTATTGTTTGCAATTTCTAGAACAGAAATGGCCACCTGCGATTTTGAAAGTGAACATCTTTTTTTTTAACAAGAACGTCAAGGTAAATAATTTTTTTGTATTTATTGCTTCATTTGGCTTCTTCAACGTAAAACAAAAAAGTAAGGCCTACCTATTTTAGGTTTTATTTTATATCTATAATACGAAGGTGAAAATTCTTAGGTTTTATTTTTTAAATAAAAAATATCCTATTCTGGGGGAGGGGCAATCGCCCCACTTGATCCGCCCCTGACTTGAGCATATGCATGAAGTGGTTTATTACGAACAGAACAAAAAGAACTGTGATAGATTGATTACAAGTAATCCGGTTAGAAACACTGCTGCTTGCATTTTAGTTCGAAAACCGGCCGCCCGCACTCGTTCGCTGGTCAGGTAATAACGTAATTTAACGTATGGAACCTTAAACCCCCGCATCGGTATAGAATACCGCAAAAAAGTAGGTGCAAAAGCTAATACTAAAGAACAGCCAAAATTAGCAAAGTACTAATTTACAAATGATGAAAAGGAACCATTTTGTAAAGTAATTTAGAATTATGTAGAAATAGAGATGAAGTATTATTAATAAACCCTGAACCACCATTAGTAATAGACGTCAGTCTGTCTCCTCTCTCTGACTCGAATTTCTGAAGATGTACTCGGACTTCTTTTACATGTGAATTAACGTATGGAATTTCGAGAAATAGGTAGAATGAAAGGTCGTGTATGGCAATGTTACGTGCTAAAATATAAAGATAAATAAGTATCTTGAAAATTTTGTGAACATAAATCTGTATGGGCAAATGTTGATAAATTGGTGAGACATGTATCTTCTAGCATTTACCCAATCTAATTAGTTTATAACATTTATAAATTTAATGTGTTTATAATATCAGTAATAGAGTCAAGTTGAGCAAATCCACTTACATGTAAATTTAAACTGTTACTATATAATTTTTCCACACATATTTAATTGATAGAAAATATTGTAAATAACTATACATTTATGCGTACTCTCTAAATATAATAAAGTGTTAATAAAGTAACATAGTACCGTTCAGAATATACAGATTTTAAAGAATCCTCTGTGGACAACAGGATTGTGATAATATACAGTGATATAAAAATTAATTCAACTTTAAAACCATAGTATAGTAATAGAATGCAATTTTCTTTCTGATTGTACATAAATTACCGGATAAATTCCCATTTTGGGAATCTTCCCAGGGAATATTCCCGAAAAATATCTTCCCGGGAATTTACCCATTACTAGGTGTCAGCTACTTGATAATATGAAAATCAAAACTTCGGAAGCCTTAACAAAAACTAAGTAGGACTTGTCTTCATCACGATACATACTAACGCCCTTTCTTTGTGTAAAAGACATTGGATTATGTATGTGTTATATTGATATTTTAACCAAATATTCATACACATATAAAAAAGAATAGTTCCTATTTATTAATTTTGTTTGAACGAATACATGGAACATGTTGAAAATGGCGAACAAAAATATTATTATTATTTCTAGTAAGAGTGGAAGAACTTAGAAACAATTCCACAATGACGTTTCAGACAAATTTATGACTCTACTAGGTCTTAAGGATGACACTTTTGTATTCATGAGTTGTTTGCGAAACACGCGAAGTTATCAGAGAGTAGAAATCAAGATTATAAACTGTGAAGTCATGTTGTTAGTTTTTCCCCTGTGAAGGAAGTCGTTTCTACTCTAACTTCTGAGAACAAGAGAAATTGACTATTATTCATGTTATTATACATAAGAAAAATCAACATTGTAAATTATAATTTTTTTTCTAAATTTCCACGAACGCAATCGAATAGCGGGCCCCTAACTCACGAAACAAATTCTCAAGCTACTACCCTAAGACTGCTCTCTTAAATAGAAGTCAAGAAACACTCGAGTATGTAGCAAATTGCAAACGCTTACGATTCCAACATTTAATAACGATTAAATACCGATTTCGGTAATGATAAGATACTATTGTCCAGGGAATTCAATGTTAAATTTAAAAAGAAGACCGAAAGCATCTCCATAATATATCTCTATTATATTCAGTTATTCTCGTTTTACAGTTAATTTCAATAAACTTGAACAACAATTACACGAACACAGATACATCGAGGACATTTAATATTTCAAAGTTTCTCCCATCCGGAATCGAAACTCAGACCCAGCCTACTAAACTATCTGATGGGTGGGTTACCTGGTTCGTTCCCAAGGCAAGTAAGCTTGAGACGAACAACATTGTGCTCGTGGGTTTTCTCGGGATACTCTTACTTTATCATTCCACCAATTCCTCCATCATAATTCACTTTCCTTTGATCATAGTCTTCCTCAACCTAACAGGCATAATCGTGGGACACTAAACGTAAAGATTTCATTTTTAAGCTGTTAAATCAATCCGAACCGAAAAACGTTTGTATTTTCTATTGCTCATTAACGTGTTTCCACAAAAAATATATAAAGAAGAAAACACGGGGAATCATAATTCCATTCAAAAGTGAAATAGCAGATTCGTAATAACTGAACCTAAAACGAAACCAATACATATCGATTGTAACTTTTCCAAAATATATATTCTGAGAAGTGGCAATATAGTGTCTGTTTCCAAGCAAAACTGAACCAAATTGCGGTTCGTTTTTTGAAATAAACGGACACATTGTTTCCAGTTTAAACTGAACCCAAATCAGTTAACTCAAAGATATCGTAGGTCTCTAAAACCTTGACCCACGATCCATTGACCCAGCACTCACCTTGACCCACTCGGACCCATAACCTACCGTAACTCAACACCTACCGTGACCCACTCTGACCCACCACCTACTATGACCCACTATGACCCACCACCTACTATGACCCACTCCGACCCACCATCCACCATTAACCACTGACCCACCAAAACACCATCAATTCTGACACATGATCCACGACCTCTTCTCTGCCGACTAAAGAGTTTAACGGTTGTAATACAATCAGGTTGTGAAACTCTAACTAATCGGAATTTAATTTCCACGGTCAATCGCTCAAGTACCGCTCTCTTACAAGAACGATGGATCTGACATTTACGATATAAAATGATAAAGTGTTTGTCATGGGTAAAATTTCGATTTCAATTAAATTATCATGGTTATGGTAATTGTAAGGTACTATTTCTTTTGCAAAAATTCGGATCCCTACTATCCATTAGGATATTTTTATAATGAAAGCAATATGATAATATCCAAGTTTTGACCAAGGCCTAACCGTATACCAAAATTCATTTCATTTGAATGTAATTTGGCCGTAATGATTCTTCTCATATAGTTATGTTCATTTTTATATAGTAATTTATATACTTCAGAGATTCAAAAATGAATTTTTTTCAGTAGTTAGCTCCGTTCTAAACTCACAGGGTGTGTCTCAAAACCCAAATAGTAGTGTAAGTCCTATTGCAATTATTGCAATCACAAGTATCAATATCCAAAAATTCCTCTTCTTTTTTCACTTAGAGATACTCATCATAGGTAAGTAAACAGAAACAAATGAACAAGGGAAATGGAGGACTTCTAAGTAAAACGTAAACAATTTCACACGTATTCAGAATCATATTTTTAAATCACGCTCGACCCTAGTTATAGGAGCAAAATACGCGGTTCTGGTTAGTTGGAGTTATCAGTTTCTCACAACGTAGAATATAAAAATACAGCAGAAATTAAATGTCTGTTACTGGCGGTCTTCTTGGCCGAGCGTACTAGCGCAATGTGCTAGTAATTATAATGCCTTTTGGCGTGGGTTCAAACTCGGGTCGAATATTTTTTTTTTATTTTTATAAAAAATAACACTCAAAAAATGATTTACCTAAGGAACTTGTACAGTTCTGCTATACGATTCCACTGTATAAGTTGCAGTAGAACAAGTAGTAGTAATAGGAATAGTAGTAATAGTAGTAGCAGTAGTAGTAGGAACGGGTTAAAAGCTCCGCAGTTTTGTACCACCTCGACTGCCATTATATAAACCTAACCTCAACTGCTTCTTCAATTTTCTTCTTCTATTTCAACAAAATGACAATTATCTTCTACAACTATAATACACAATACATACACCTGAAGGTTTGGACCAGCTCTCAAGCAGCCACAGAGGTTTGGAAGGGACATGAATATGTTATGGGATGGGGAACAAGTGATTAAAAATTCTTACACATATCTAAATTGTGTTTTCTGTGTCGAGGCCAGGAGGGTCCATGAAAAGTTTAAGGGGGCCAAGACCCTAGTCCCCCTCTAGCTGGGCCTTGGTCGGGCCTGGTTTGAACAATCGCAAACTGCAACCAATCAGAAACGTGTTTTTAGTTTCTATAACTATGGTCGAGAGTTAAAAGAAATATGCTGTTCAGAATATACTGTCTACAATGCAGTGAGCAGAGTGGGTCGGTGGTTAGTGAGTAGCAGTGGGCTATGGTGATTGGTGGGTCCGCAGTGGGTCATGGTGGGTGGTAGGGTGCAGTGGTTCACTTTCTGTGGTGGGTGGCAGTGGGTCCAATGTTGTTCACCCACGACCCACTGACACTCAAAAAACTCTATCCACTTGACACACCAACCCACCGACTCACTGATTCACTCCAACTCTGATTGGGACTTTTCAGAATTTGCTTATATATTGTGGAAAAGTTCCATACCATATGTAATCGTTCCGTTTTAGGCTAAGGTATTATGAGTCTGCTGTTTATTTACAATTCCCCATGTTTTTTGTACATATATTTTGTAAAAACACCATTAATGAGCAATAGAAAGTATAACTGTTTTTTGAACCGGATTCGTTTGGGTTAAGAGCTTAAAAATGAAATCTTCGAGCCACAATTATGCCTGCTAGGTAGAGGAAGACTGTGATTTAACCAAGAGAATTTTGATGAACGAATTGGTGGAATGAAAAAATGACAGCATCCCGAGAAAACCCACGAGCACGATGTTGTCCGCCCCAAGCTTACTTGCCTTGGGAACGAACCAGGTACCCCACCCATCAGATAGTTTACTAGGCTGGGTCTGAGTTTCGATTCCCGATGGGAGAAACTTTGAAATATTAAATGTCCTCGATGTATCTGTGTTCGTGTAATTGTTGTTCAAGGTTACTGGAATTAACTGTAAAAGGAGAATAACCGAATATAATAGAGATATGTTACGGAGATACTTTCGGTCTTTTTTTAGTCAATTTCTCTCGTTCTCACAAGTTAGAGGAGAGGACTTCCTTCACAGAGAAGAAACTAACAACATGAGTCACAGTATACAATGTCGATTCCTACTGTCTGAAAACTTAGTGTTTCGCAAACAATTCGTGAATACAAAAGTGTCATTCTGAAGACCTAGTATGAGTCATAAATTTGTCTGAAACGTCATTGCGGAATTGAGGGGGTGAGCGGAACAGTGGCCTAACCCACATTTTTTAAAAATGGAGAAAAATAGAGATAACCTTAAACACATGTGTTTTTTTATAGAATATATATATGCACAATGCATGACAGTTTCAACCACTTTTGTTTGCTTTTAGTATATTGTACAAAAAGCGCTTGTGTTTAACTTGAACTTGATTGTTTGTCATTTTTTTAAAAATGTAGGTTAGACCACTTTTGCGCTCACCCCTTCAATTGTTTCTAAGTTCTTCCACTCTTATTAGAAATAATAATAATATTTTTGTTCGCCATTTTCAATATGTTCCATATATTCGTTCAACCAAAATTGGTAAATTGGAACTCTTCCCTTTTTATATTTGTATGTATATTTTGTTAAATTATCAATATAACGCATACATAATCCAATGTCTTTTACCCAAAGAAAGACCGTTACTATGTATCGTGATGAAGATAAATCCTACTTAGTTTCTGTTAAGGCATCCGAAGGTTCAATTTTCATATTGTCAAGTAACTGATACCATCCTTTTCCCCCTCTTTTCCCTCTAAAGTATCACTTGTAAGGCAATTCATCCTTATAGGGCGTCCAAAAACCTTCTTTTCATTATCGTTAACTTCCGTATGCTTATTTGCATTGGAATAGTACGTAATAATGAGGTCTCAAATATTCAGTAATAATAATAATAATAATAATAATAATAATAATAATAATAATAATAATAATAATAATAATAATTAAAAGAAATTCCGTATGAGGACAGATTGTATTAAACTCCGTAAAATCGCCCCTAGCGTTAGGCCAAAGTTTCAAAATAGTCAGGATTGGAGAGAAATGTCAGGACCATCAGGACATACCCTCTGCATACGTCCCTACAACTAGCTAAATGTTAAACGGAAAGTTTCCAGGCAAATTTCATGTAGACAGTAGGGATACTGAATTCACAAGAGCCATAAAAAATGTGTTTTTAAGTAATGGTTATGCTGGCTAAGCTACAGAAGACGTGAATGGTGAGAATGAAAGGAATATTGAAATAAAGATAGTAGGAGGAAGCGAAACCCGGAGAAAACCTACACACACGGTATTTGTTCATCATAATGCTCACTAGGCATGAGCTGGGTGGAACAGGGTGAACCATTAAATTAACAACACATCAGTATTATTATTATTATTATTATTATTATTATTATTATTATTATTATTATTATTATAAAAGTAATGGTATTAAAGGTTTTAAAGTTGCCCTAAAATTTGCAAAACTTACTTAAACGTAGGGATTTCGGGAAAGGGGTTCCGTACCTTCAAGACACACCTCTGCAACTACCCAAATTTAAACGAAAGCTTTCCACTAAAGTTACATGTAGAAAGTATTCTATTGTACGTTTTAAGGAAAATAACTAATAAAAATAAGTGAATATCATGGAACAGTAATGCATATAATAAACTAATTTTTAGAATATGCAGATGTAATTATAAAAGGTTTGCTACAAAAATATATACACAGACCACAATTCAATGAACTCTGAAATACAAAGTAACAAAATAACGTATAAGATTAATTCTCATCCGATTTTTTTTTAAAGAATCGAGAAGAGAAATTCCTCTTCTTATGGGCAACAGTAAACAAGACCGATATTACCGACACGGACAACCGACAAAAACAAGATTATATTAAACCGAAATATCTTTTGCTAAATCTCACATTTCTACTTGTAATGGCGCGACCTGAGCGATAAGTACCTAATTTTTAAATTTCTACGAGATTATTATTATTATTATTACTATTATTATTCCAGAAGATTTGCTAGTTCAAGTATTGAAACATCCGAGTATTCTGATATTTTAATATAATAAAACGTGTGTAATCGCCGTAAATGCCCGCCGTGGATTCAATCCAAGAACCTCAGATTACTGGTCACGCGCCGTGACCACTAAACCACGATCTCTACGCTGTAAATGATTCGTCTTTAGTCTGGTCACGTTAGGATTCTTTGCCTCCGCTTGGAAAGTTGTATGTTATTTTTCTTCGTTTCGAAAGTCTTTCTTATTTCTTTTATGATGATATAAGTTAATAATCTTCGGCAAATTTATATTAATAACTTGAATTCTACTCAAACCTTTGGTTTAGAAGTTTCTTTCTTCTCCACACGAAACTACAGATATCACATATTTAATTCTCATACTCTGCATTAGTTTCAAAACAGTCGCCATTACCTGGTCAAAGACTATTATCCGCCATGATACAATTACCTGACAATTCCAGGTGATCAATCCGTAATGTGATCTTCATGATTGGAACAGCGCGAGTTGTGATGATCCTATTTTGAATCAGTGTTTATTTTATGAGTTGATAGTTATTTTAATATTAATTCTGTTTCTACGCTTTGCAGTATACAATTATAAATGTCCTTGTTAGAATTTTGTAGGTATATCTTGCATTTGATTGAGTTAAGGTTGAGTTTCCATAGCAAGAAGCAGTTAGTTAATCTACAGACGATTGTAAACTTTATAGTAGCTGAGCAAACAGAGGTACACCTTGTCTCAAAAAGGTTGAGCGCATTCTTTATTGGTGTTTTGAGGCAAAAATTTTCAAAGTCCAACTTCGGGTATCTTCGGGAAATAGTAAACCAGGTTCGAACCTCCAAACCAGCCTTTGCAATCGAGAAAAAGTTCGCAGATGTGTTTTTCTTCTTTTAAATATAATAAAACCTGTTATTAAGTGTTGAAAAAAAGCAACATTGATTGAAATACTTAATGACACAATATTTCGAAACTTTGTATTAATGTCAGCGCATCCTTGTTTGTCATTTAGCTCTCCATATGTAATGGAACATTTAGATATGTAAACGAATCTTTCCATATGTAAAAGAAAGCTCAAAGTTAAGACATAGAACATAATTATCGCCTGAGTACTAAAATAATAGTCAAAGTAGAACAAAAATAGCGTTTCTAGTGGGTATGAATGTCATAATTTTCTTGAGAACCGTTATACATCGCTAAAAGTACCTTAGCAGAAGTCCTTGTGTTAGCCCACTGGTAAGCTGTCGGATTTCAAATAATAAGGTTGTGAATTCGAATCCCATCTGGGTCAATGCTTTTTTAAAAATTATATTTTCCGCAATGCATGAAAAGTTATATAAAATAATTACATTAAAATACATCAGTTGTATATATATAACTTAATCATTACAGAACATAGTAATTATTATGTTTAAAATATAAAATCTGAGATAATTTTCACAGTAGGTCGGTATTATATATGAGAACGTTAAATGGAAGTTAGGAAAATCGTTTAATAGCAATAAATAAATTATGTAGTGTATTTATTTGCAGCTATTTGTCATACAGATGTAACTTCTCAATATTCTCAATACAGCATGTCATTTACATTCGTGAAATACAGTATATTCCTACGGATATAGAAAGTGTGTAAACAGAGTATCCAAAGTCGGATCCTGCTTCAAGACACAACTTTTCCCGATCCCCTTAACGTCACGGGAAGAAACACAAATTCTCTTTAGAACGGAATATCTTTACTTAGAGTCTCATTCGAATACGTTGAATATGCTTTTGTATATTCATTTCTCTCTCTCTCTCTCTCTCTCGCTTTGTTTATGTGTTGCGGAATATCCCAAGTTGAATACAACATTTGCAAAGTATATGACCATCAGTGTCATGGAATACCGGAAATTGAAAGTCGTGTTTCTTCAGGTTGGATTTGCGTATTCATGTTAGCTCACTGGTAGAGTACGGGCTTGTTAATGAGGTCGTCTTGAGTTCAAAGCCTGCAGAGAATTATTATTATTATTATTTTTTTGTTAGTAGAATTGCACAGAAATCGGATTCAAGGAGTGGTTTACTTCTAGAAATATTTTCAGAAGCGTTTAGGTAGCCCTGAAAAGGACTGTTTTCAGGAGTTAAGGCGGGGACATTAATATTGTGTCCAATACCCTTCTGAATTTATTACACGCCCCATTCTTCTGGGCATGGAATCTATTAAATGGGTGACAAATTTATCTCCTTCCCCTACCTCCAGCTATGCTTCGGAAACAAGATGCCACAGGTCATCCTGGGTTCTTGGTGGATCTGCTTCAGGCCAACTATCCCTTAGAGTACGCTTCACTTCTGCCCACATATTTTCCATGAGATTGAGGTCTGCTCCACTAGGCGGCCAGTCAATTAAATCAATCTCAGGCTGCCCTGCGAACCATTCCTGAACCATACGGGAAGTATGTATTGGCGACTGGTCTTGCTGGAACTGAATTACACCATCAGGCTGAAATACTCGTACAGATGGCACCATGATATTACTCATAATATCTAAGTACTGAGCACTGTCCAGGTGTCCTTCAATTCTGTGAAGCTGTTCTGCTCCGCGCCTGAAAATACAACCCCCAACATGAATTAGATACATGGCCACTGCGATTTCAAGCAGCAACACATCCAGGGTCATATCGGGTGCTTCTCGGGCGATACACAAAACGGCGTCCCTCATTTGATGTTGTGAATATGGATTCATCTGAGAAAACTACGTTTTCCCAATTGCGACCCACATTCGCCTGTGCAAACGCGAGACGGTAAATTTTATGGTCGTCTGAGAGTTTTTCCTTCACGGCAGCAACACAGCCACGTAACCCAGCATGACGAAGCCTTCGCAGAGCTGTATGCTTACTACCAGGAAAAAGAGAAGTTTCCTTTAGCTGTCTAGACGTCCTTAGTGGGTCTAACCGGGCTTCGTTTACTAATCTCGCATCTTCGGCTTCGGTTGACACATGCGGACAACCAGAAGATCGTAAATTACCAGTTTGACGTGTAGGACCATATTTCCGAATCCATCGCCTTCCTGTAGAGGCCGGGACACCTACTCGCCTGCTAGCTGCAGTTGCAGAATAGCCTTCCAACTCCCATAAAGTAATTACTGCTGCACGTCTATCCATAGTTACCAATGTTCTGAGCTGTGAGCAGGAAGCAATAGGTAAAAGCTAGTACCTGACGCGTGGTTGGTTAATTGCACGACACGCCTATTGTGGGGAACGACTTGGTTAACGACTCGCGAAAGAAATCTGAAAATGGTGCGCCGTAATAATAATATTAAAAACAGTTTTTATAAAGGAGTAGTAATACATACGAAAAGCTGTTTAAAGAATGAATTGTTATACTGACTTTACACGTATAAAAACATATACCATATACCAAACAGATTGAGCGATATGATGATAGCTGTATTGAGACGAACACTTTCGAAGTCCAACTTCGGGTATCTTCTGAAAACAGTAAACTAAAGCTGCTGGTTCGAACCTCCAAGCCAACCTTAGCAATCGGGAAAAAATGTACAGATATGTTTTTCCTTCTGTTAAATATAATAAGACATGTTGAAATGGTATTGTGTAGAAAAAAAGTAAAGTTGATTGAAATAGTTAATGATACAATATTTCGAAACTATATATTCACACTCTCGTTTCGTCATTGTGATTTCCATACGAAAAAAAAATTTACGTATGAGCTCAGTTATATTTCAGAAGCAGCTTCCGAAAAGCGGTCATGTTAGCTCAGTGGTACACTCCCGAGCGTTTAAATCGTGAGTTCGACACCCGTTCAGGTGAGATTCTTTTATGATATTCTAAAATACTTTCCTCAATGCATGAAAATTATGTAAAATAGTTACATTACAATTCATCAGTTGTATATATCAGTTGAATATATATATTCATATCATTTCACGACATAAGCAATTCTTATCTTTAAAATATAACATTTGAGGTATTGACAGAACGTCGGTATATGTGAATATTAAATACAAATTAAGAAAATCGTGTAATAGCAATAAATAAGTTATGTAATGTATTTATTTGCAGCTATTTTCATACGCAGGTAACTTCTCAATATTTGCATTACAGCATTTAGGTAGAGCATATCGAAAATCGGATCGTGGTTCAAGACAAAAAACTAGCTAGCCCCAAACTGTCACGTAAGAAATTCACGAATCGCAAAAGTAAAGTGAAGAGATTGAGAGCGGCAATACCTTAATCGCTCTCTCTCACTCTCTCTTATCTGCATTTATACATATAAAAGTGTATGTATGTATGTTCCAAAATAACTGATGTATGCCTACAGCAGGGTTTCTCAACCTGGGAGTCGTGGCCCCTAGGGAGTCGCGAAGTTAAGCGGAAGAGATAAATATAGTTAGAATCTAATACCGGAAATTATTTTGAATTTTGTTCTAATAGGCATAATTTTATTTTTTATACATACTGTAAAGAACAATAAAAAATAAGTCTACTGAACATTGTCAAAGGGTGCAGAGTTGTTTAAAAATGAATTTAAATGAAAGACGTATGATATGATACTAATGAGAACTGTATATAGAAATACTAGAAAAATACACATGGAACAAAACCTGCACATTGAAATACAATTAAAATTGAAACCTAATGAGATACCTAAGCATGGTGTAATTTCACTAGTGCAGCAATGCCCGGTTCAATCTTCGTGACGAACATTATGAAGCCATTTTCAACTGATAAACGATTTTTTGTCTTTGTTTTAATGTTTACCATGAAAAAAAAACTTTCGCACAAGTACGATGTAACAAATGGAATTATTACTTTTAAAGCAGCAGATACCAGACCAGGATATTCTTCTCTCCTCATCAGGCAGAACTTGTCCAAGTCTTCGTTACAGAAAACCAGTTGCAAAGACTTGTAGCATGATCATTCTATTATTTGGTCAAGAAGTTGTGGGCTTAGATCAGATACGTTAATGGCTTCTTCAATGAAGGACTTTAACATCCATCTTGAACCAGCACCTTCGTCGTTGGGAATATAGATAGTACAGTTACTGTATCCACTGTCAATGCCGGGCGCCGAAAAAAGGGGGCACAAATTTCGGAGGAAGTGTGTTACTCATGTTAGGAAAGTAGGGATGCACGCGAGACAAGACGAGACGAGATATGGAAAAGTCTCGTCTCGTCTCGCAACCTCAAACGTTGGTATCGTCTCGCGTAAGGTCTCGTCTCGCATAAAATTTTGAGTCTCATCTCGCGTCTCGCGCGGAACTTTCTCGCATGGTCTCGCAGTCTCGCATATATTCTAGGTCAAAATTTTGCAATGTGTCATTCTATGGCTGTTAATGAATGATGATGTGATATTCTGTCCGAAGGCAGGTATTTGACCTAAAAGTCCCTTGGCAAGGTGAATGGTGGTTTGCCATTGCTTTCCATGGGATGAATGTTTATCACATCCTAAGGAGACGGAACCTAGAGTTCAACATGTTATCCGAACTTGTGTCCCCTCCGCTCCAAATTAAAAGAAAAGTTGTGCTGGAATTTGATCGCTGGACCATTAATTTTCGTCAAATTAATAGCATAATTTACAGCAAAACTAGCATAAATTGTTGCTGGATCCAACATTGTTTTCCAGCTTAGAGGTGTCCAGCAATATTTGGCTCTTCTAAAATATCGTCGCCACTATCAACATTTACACGTTTTGGTCGTTTTCTTGAAGGGTGATTTTCCAGTATAAAGATGTTTTTATACCACCAAAAGCGCTTGTAGACAACAAAAGAACTCCTCACAACACAATACGACCCAATTCTTTTGGTTCGATCGCGCTTGTAGCAATGTTGGATTATCGCATTTTATCAACTTTCGCTTTCAACTTATACTGCCAGATCTAGAAAATAAAATTACTGACAGATATAGGGCCATTCCTACCATCTCCCACGAAACCTATAGGGATATCCTGCCAAACCAGTATTTGAATTAAACTTCCGAACTAGAGGGGGATGTATTTTATAAATATATAGAAAGAAAATACTTATTCCATGTAAAAATATCATGTTATTTCTGCGAGCCGGGCCGGGGATAAACTTTAACGAGAGGGGATTTCCCCGCCATCCCCCAACATTAATCGCTAGTAGTAATGTGAAAAAGACAGAAACAACAGAAATATCATATTTCACAGCAATAGGGAGTCTTATTCGCTTTTCAGACCAAAAATAGAAGTTCATGTATTCGTGCGCGCCCGCGTGTATGTGTTTGTGTCGCAAAATAAAGTCCTAAATCGATGCTGTAATAAATTTCCAATTTACAAAGCTTTTCTTTTTTAATGATGTTTAGAAACTAAAGAAGGCTTTTATTCTGAAAATCAACCTTGAATAATAATAAATCTCATAAAATGTATATTGCCCCAATCACTTTTTTGTTCCTGGAGGCATTAACGCTCAACTTAGAAAACTCAATAAATGTAAAATTACTAAATATACAATTAAATGTAATTCATAAATGTTGCGAGACTGCGAGAAGAGCTTTGTAATTTTGCGTCTCGCGTCTCGCATAAAATTTTCACTCTTGTCTCGTGTCTCGTATCGCAAATGCGAGACGAGACGAGACTTCTCGCGTCTCGCGTGCATTCCTATAGGAAAGTGCATGTGCACATGTATAAAATAGAAGGAAAAACGTAATAAAATGTGCTCAAAATCAAGGAAAGGCAGGGTTTACTTTTGAAAATTTTAGTGAGCTTCGTGCCAACCATGGTGGCACTTCGCAGCTAGTCTGTCGACCTCACTCATATGTACGGAGACATCGTCGTATACTCTCGCCCCGAGCGCTGATTTTCCATGCCACGGCACTGTTCACTATAAACAAGAAATTGATTCTACTATTATAGAAATAGGTATGTTAAAAATCCCACACAAGCTTATTATACAACAAATTATAAAAGGGTCGCTGGCAAGAGGATGTGATAAAAGGGGATCGTGATAGGAATTAGATTGAGAACCACTGGCCTAGAGTAATTTTAACCAAATTTCTTATAGTCTGAAAAAGAGTGCTCTCGGGTTACCTATGGTAAATGGGAGGGGGATACATATAAAAGATTGCTAGAAAATGATCGGTATTAGTGTCGAATTCGTAGTTTTCGGGGTCGCTTAGATAAATAGTGTGACTTTCGATTTCGCTTAACT
This sequence comes from Thermobia domestica, assembly GCF_964235325.1. Taxonomy (NCBI): domain Eukaryota; kingdom Metazoa; phylum Arthropoda; class Insecta; order Zygentoma; family Lepismatidae; genus Thermobia; species Thermobia domestica. Next base: position 92,014,557 of record NC_137465.1, read on the forward strand.
CCGATTAAGGTCTCATTAGTATTGATGGGCACGAGCGACTTTTCTATGAAACTCGACTCGACTCGAAACAGACATCTTTGAGGTCTACTCTAGGACTCGGCGCGAAAAATATCCTCCAACTCGACTCGGATTAGAGTCGAGTCAAACTAAAACGAGTCAAATCCTGTGTGTAGTCCTACCTAGACAATACATAGACAATATAATTATTCTATTCTCAATTATACTACTATTACTACAAATAATAATAATAATAATAATAATAATAATAATAATAATAATAATAATTATTATTATTATTATTATTATTATTATTATTATTATTATTATTATTATTATTATTATTATTATTATTATTATTATTATTATTATTATTACACCGTGTATAAACATGAACGATAGATGGTTAGTAAAGGAATGCTAAAAGCTAGTTGACTGCCGACGTCGGTAGTCATGACGTCTACAAGGCAAAGACATCGTTCATTACCCTAAGTTGTAAGCGTCGGTGGACTACAGATGGTCAACTATTGACCTCTCGCCAAAAATTGGTGGCCCCCCAGCGACAATCCGCGGTGGCCCCAGTTCCATTTTGAAAACTTTACTACCAGCGGCAGAGACGTGATGAAACGACAACGAACCACAAAATTACTCTCCCAAAATATGTTAAAATGCCTATATGTGTGATTTGTTTATATTTAGGTGAGTCAAAAAAAAAAAAAAACCGGGGTGGACGCGAACTATCAATATTACGATTACTAGGCACGTGTTCTTCTGATTTCCCCACGGCAACGATCATAAAAAGCTTGCTTGTTGATGGATAAATCATTGACGTCTTAATTTAGCCAATCAGACAAACCCCTACATTTCGAGTTCTAGGAGGTGGTACCGTGAACCGTTTTAGATTTATTGCTTTCTGGTGGGGTACTATCTATGTGCAAAATTTGAGCATAATAGCCGACATGCATCTTCGGTGCCTCTTATCTTTAGTACAATTCTAACCAGAGATGGTGTGGGTCAATGAAAATTTGATCCACGACCCACCATGATCCAGTATCACCCACCACATAAATGACCCATTGGCCCACTCTGACCCATCATCCATCGTGATCCACTCTGACCCACCACCAACTATGAACCACTCTGAACCATTGCGACCAACTCCGACCCACCAACACCCATCGACATCAACTCTGACCCATGATCCACGTCCTCTTCTCCGTTGACTAAAGAGGCTACACTTGTAATAAAACAAGACTGTGAAATTATCACTTATCGGAGTTTGAATTTCTACCGTCAATGGCTCAAGCACCTTTCTGTTACAATACTGGTGGATCTGACCTTTACGATACATAATGGCAAAGTGTTTCTCAACTTCCGAATTAAAATGAATTTAAATTTATCATATATAATTATTTCTTTGTTGCCTTACAGACACATTTCAGTAGAAAATAGGATGAAATTTGAAAGTCTCAAATCAAGGAAAAGTAGACCAACGTAAAAAAAAAGAAAGAAAAACTAATTTTCTATATCATTAAGCACCTGGAGTGCCACTCTTTATCGCCACAATCCACCTCGAAAATTATGGATTCGACACTAATGTCGGTCTTTATATATATATATATATATATATATATATATATATATATATATATATATATATATATATATATATAATTTTGATGACAGCCCCTTTCATTTCTCCTAGGAGAGCAAACGGATACTGCCACCGTTAGGACTAAACTTGGTCTTAAATGACATTAAAATTTCTACCAATTAATTTAGCGACCAGTGTTGCATTTAATAGCTCGGCACCCCTACGCACTTTTGCTCCCGGCGCCCCCAATAACTACATATTTCTCCGCCCCTTCATCCCTAACTTAAAAATAAAACTTAATTCGAATATGCTTAATTAGTGAATTTATTACATTTAAATACCACTCACTACATGCTACAGCTAGAACTACGTAACAAAAAATAACAAATGTGAAACGTGTTCTGAATTATTTTTAGATTTCTTACGCTATTATTATACATATTAGAACAGTAAAAGAGGATTGTTGATGAAATAGTATATTTGCTCTTGATTTTTAACTTTTTCATACGGAAAAAATTAAAATATTATTCAAGTTTTAAACTTTGCACTCTGCAAATATATTGCCCTCTAGGCAATGGGACTAATGTGAAATGTGGACTATTGGCAAATGCGGCACTGTTAGCGGCGCTGAAAACTTATGATTCGATTCTAATATCGGTTGATTTCGATATTTTTATGTCGCTACGTAACCACCCTGGGTGCTAATGGGAGCTTAATTGGACTTGAATTGAAAGTAGAACTATTCACCTAAGCGACCACGAAGCTATGGATTCGATACTAATATCGACCCGTTTCTAGCATTTTTGATATGTATTCCGACAGTACTCTTTTCCAGACTGTAAGAAATATAGTTATAATTGCGCTAGATATATCAGAATTATGTTGAAACACACACATACATCCACTTTTATATTCTGTATAAATAGAGAGTAAGCGAGCGAGCGAGAGAGAGCGACTAAAGGCATCGCCACTTCCACATTGCAAAAGCATATATCAGGAATTGAATTGAAAATCTATGTAAATACTTTTCTGTTGTGGCGTGCTTCATAAGGACAATTCTAGTCTGCTCACGTGACCTTTGGGGTTCATGCATTTCTTGCGAGCGTTGCGACTTTGGATTCTCTGTTTAAACCCTCGGTTTATGCGTCGAATAAGTTTTCAAGAACATAAATGACATGCTGTATTATGAATGTTGAGAATTACTCTCTATATGACAAATAGCTGCAAATAAATACACTACATGATTTATTTATTGCTAGTGAACGAGTTTCTTAACTTGTATTTAACATTCTCATATATATAATACAGACCTACTGTGAACACCTAGCTATTTCAGATTCTATATTTTAAACATAATAATTACTCCATTCTGCAATGATTTTGTTATATATATACAACTGATGTATTTACTGTCATTATTTTATATAATTTTTCATGCATTGCGGAAAATGTAATTTTTAAAAAAAGCATAGCCCCAGGTGGGATTCGAACTCACAACCTTAAGATTTGAAATCCGACAGCTTACCAGTGAGCTAACACAAGGACTTCTGCTAAGGTACTTTTAGCGATGTATAACGGTTCTCAAGAAAATTATGACATTCATACCCACTAGAAACGCTATTTTTGTTCTACTTTGACTATTATTTTAGTACTCAGGCGATAATTATGTTCTATGTCTTAACTTTGAGCATTCTTTTACATATGGAAAGATTCGTTTACACATCTAAATGTTCCATTACGTATGGAGAGCTAAATGACAAACAAGGATGCGCTGACATTAATACAAAGTTTCGAAATATTGTGTCATTAAGTATTTCAATCAATGTTGCTTTTTTTCAACACTTAATAACAGGTTTTATTATATTTAAAAGAAGAAAAACACATCTGCAAACTTTTTCTCGATTGCAAAGGCTGGCTTGGAGGTTCGAACCTGGTTTACTATTTCCCGAAGATACCCGAAGTTGGACTTTGAAAATTTTTGCCTCAAAACACCAATAAAGAATGCGCTCAACCTTTTTGAGACAAGGTGTACCTAGAAGAAGATAGGCTGTATTGTGTTGACTATTGTTAACATCTTTTAACAATCTGTGAAATATTAAAATTTTTTATTGTATTAAATTTAAAGTATCAAAAACTTTTGATTAAGCATGTACCAAATTTCACAAAATTAAATCCCCACGTTAAGCGGGTTTGCATATCCAGGCTCCTAACTATGAAAACATTTACGCTCACTCCAACCTCAATCATTTCACGAATTCAACCTGTTTTACGTATGTTATTAGGACATAATATCGATTGTGATTTATTCTAAAAACACTTTTATACATTGCAAGAGCTGTAACGTCCAAATATTTACTGAGAACTCATAGTCGTATCGGAATAAACAAAAGCGAGCATGAAACAGTAAACTGCTTTCACATAAGGCAAAAGAAGAGGTGCAAAGGCATACAAAACGGTCAAGTGGTTTGGGCCGATACACTACCAATCACATGTTTGTGTGTTCAAGCCCGGTAGCAAGTTGTTCCTTTCTTTTAGTGTCTTCCTATTTTCATCCGGAGGCTGAAAATGTTTCTTTGAGTAACTCATTGAAAACTTCTTTTGTTTCAAATTCGATAAGAACAGAACATTATATGAATTGCGAATCTTAAATCCATAGCTAAAAAAAAAAAAATGAAGTATACTCACTACTCCATTATCATCTGATTTGTAACGAAAAACTATTTATAAACAGTGGTGACTTCAGAAAATTATCCTCGGAGGGAATTTCAATATGCGGGTGGAGGGCAAACATTGGTAGTCCACATTGAGCACGATCGAATATATGGTCCTGAAGGCGGAAATTTCTTAGCTCGAGAGGAGTCTCAAATTCTCCCTCAGACCACGTCCTGAAAGCATCATTGCTTAAAAGCTTTTCGTAACAAATATAATATTACACTTGTTTCTCGTTCTACATTTTGAATTGGAAAAATCATAACTTATAGAGGATTATAATAAAAGCATAAAAATTACAATACCAATCATTTATAAATTATCCTGTAAGTTACCAACTTTGGGTCAGATTAAAACTCAAATATTTGTTTTCGGATTGCACTTAGAAGTAAGTCCTCTCTATATAATCCTGATTGGAAAGCCATGTATAACTAATTAATTAATCAATATTTATACAAATATTTTTTTATTTTACTATTTTTACTATTCAATATTATATACACTTCATTTCCAAAATCAAAATCTCGAAAATGTATATTGTACAAGTGCAGATTCCCAAATAAATGATAATTTATCATATATATTGGTCTCTATTCGAAATTCTATTTAATCGAATCCGACAAGAACACAGACAGAAACATCGAAAACAGGTGAAAAAAAGTGCTGTACCCGGCGGAGATTCGAACTTAGTTCGAATGGTGCTTTATAAGCTGAACGCCTTAGACCACTCGGCTATGGTAACAACTAGTGATTGTGGCAAAGGCTTCGAGTGGTAGTTCTTATTACAGAATAACATTTTCTATTGCCTAAAATTTAAACCTAATTTACTTTGATATAATATATCTATTAATTTGTTTCATGAACACGTTTTCCTTACTTTGATGAATGATGTATGTTGTTGATATTACACGTTCTTTCGTAAATATTATAGAAAGTATCAGGGTTATTTATGATCTTTCATGGAAATTGACTGGCGCATGCGCAGTACACAGACAGTTCAATTGGAAGGCGAGGGAAGGAAACGCTAACACACTGTTAGAATGTTTCCCTCGCAAGCAGTAGTTCCCAACCGAGGGACGGCGGAACGCAGTTCCTCCTCCTGGGGTGGCGTGAAGGGTTTACGAAGTCCCTTCGTTGTTATATTTCTTGAATGATTATGCACAATATCCAGTCACATCTTCTACACATTTGGAAATGATAAATCGTAGTATAAATAACCGTCCTCCACACACAGTGATTGTTGCTTTTCCAAGATTATAAACTGGAACACTTTTTCTTTCAATAAAATATCAAAGTTTCAATGGGAGGAGTTACAACCCCCTCAACCCCTGGGTCTTTGATATGTCACCGCCTAAACTGTAACTTTCAAGTTAGAATCGAAAAATGGAGACATGTGACCTACTAAATATATTTTTAGTTCATTATACATTTTCATAAATAAAATATCCACAATTACAATGGCAGTAAATGCTAAGTAATTATTGTAAATCTTTGTACTTTAATTTTTCCTCTTTCTTCTCAAGTGAGCTTGAAAAATGTAAAAATGGGAGGTTAAGAATTTCAATATTACGTATATTTTAGCGTATTACGAAATTATATTTAATAGAATCCGGCAGGATCACAAACAGAAACGTCAAGAAGAGGTAAAACCAATTGTACTGTGGTGGAATTCGAACTACTCTTGAATGGTGCCTCAGAATCTCTAGCCGAATACCTTAGTCCACTCGGCTAATGTGACAAGTTGAAAGTACAGTAAGCGTGTTTCATTTTCAATCTTTTGTTACAGTATGAAACTTATTTTGTATTCTCTGAAGTCTAAGCCTGTTTTGGCCTGATGTAATAGTCTGTTGAAATTGTTTTATGTTTACGGTATTCTTTACTTTGACGAATGATGTTGTTAATATAGGTTCTATTACGTATTCGTTCATAAATATTACAACAATTGTCAGGATTATTTATGATCTTTCATGAAAATTGACTGGTGCATGCGCAGTAGGAACAGAAAGATGCACTTCACCGACATTTGTCATACACGCCAGAACGCAAATTTCTAACAGGTTCTGAAAATGCCTCACTCTAAAGGTTGTGGAGAACTGTCTGTTGCTCTGAGAGGAGAAATCATAGGCCGAGCAAAAATGGGACAAACTGTGCCTCAGATTGCTAGAGATCTGGGATGTGACAAGAAAACGGTCAAGAAATGGGTTCAGCGACATGAAGAAGGTGGTGAATGGTTCAGGTCTTGGTCAAGAAGTGGAAGGCCAAAAGTGACAACTGCAGCTCAGGATAAAGTTTTAGTTACTGAAGTAATCAACAGACCTCTACACCACACGTCAATCCTCTTGGACAAAGCCAGAGAATATAATTGTTCTCACGAAACAATAAGAAGAAGATTATTGGGGGCTGGTCTACACTGTTCAAGACCCGCTAGGAAGACTCTCCTGACTGAAACTCACAAGGCCAGACGAATGGAATGGGCACAGAATAACATAACCCAACCTCAGTCATATTGGGACTTAGTCATTTGGACCGACGAGAAGGTTTTTCAAGTCTAACCAACAAGGCAGAGTTATATTGTATAGCCCGCGCGGAACCAGGTATGCTGAACAAAATATTATCAGAACTTCTTGTTCAGGGCGAATATCAGCACACTTTTGGGGATACATGACGGCTGCTGGTCCTGGAGATTTGGTTGCGGTGCCTGAGAGAATGAACAGCAGTGTTTACATTAATATCCTCAAAAATACGTTGTTACCGTCCTTAGAAAGAAACTTCCCCGAACAGGAAGAATATATATTTATGCATGACAACAGTGCTGTTCACACTTCCCGGCAAACACGAGAGTGGCTAAGTGAACATCCAGAGTTAATTTGTATTGAGTGGCCCCCTCTATCCCCAGATTTGAACCCAATTGAACATCTGTGGGCCTACATGGTGCAAGAATGGGAAGAGAGACGTGAAGACAGAGACCAAACGTTTCTTCAAAATCATGTTATGGAACTGTGGCAACATTTTCGTGACACACCGTCGTATTGCTCGAGACTTGTATCTAGTATCCCCTCCAGACTTCAAGAAGTTATTGACTCTGGAGGTGATTACACGAAGTACTAGTGTGTTATTTTTTGTGTAAACATTTATTAAATTTCATTTATTTATTATATTTTTTCAAGAGCAATACTTTCGTTCTTCATTCTTTTCCTTTGCTTGTTTACTTATTAGTTCGTTAAAACGTTAAGGAAGAGTAGTATATCTTCAAAAAGTATTTGTGAATTTACTTTGAACGTTTCTAACAATACATTTACTTTTTTTTCTTACTCTATATCATGCCCAATATTACTTTCATTTCAGTTAATTAATAACTTTATTTCATATCTCGGATAAAAGTATTATTGTCATTTTAACGATGTTTTTCCTTTTGATTGTGTAATTTCTAGTTTCATTGAATTATCTCAATTCGAATGAATAAATCACATTTTGTTTATTGTCCCTTCCTTAGCTAGGTTCGAATTCGAGAACAATGTGGTGTAATTTACGTTCTTTATTCTTCATATTGTGCAGTAATGACAATATTAATTATTTTTCATGAGTCCAGTTGATCAGTGAGAACTTGGACAAACATTAACCTGGTGATTCTTAACGCAATGACAAGCGTAAAATACATTTTAGCTGTTCTTTATACTTCACAGCGATGAAACATTCTAACAGTGTGTTAGCGTTTCCTTCCCTTGCCTTCCAATTGAACTGTCTGTGTACTGCGCATGCGCCAGTCAATTTCCATGAAAGATCATAAATAACCCTGATACTTTCTATAATATTTACGAAAGAACGTGTAATATCAACAACATACGTCATTCATCAAAGTAAGGAAAACGTGTTCATGAAATAAATTAATAGATATATTATATCAAAGTAAATTAGGTTTAAATTTTAGGTAATAGAAAATGTTATTCTGTAATAAGAACTACTACTCGAAGCCTTTGCCACAGTTACAAGTTGTTACCATAGCCGAGTGGTCTAAGGCGTTCAGCTTATAAAGCACCATTCGAACTAAGTTCGAGTCTCCGCCGGGTACAGCACTTTTTTCACCTGTTTTCGATGTTTCTGTCTGTGTTCTTGTCGGATTCGATTAAATAGAATTTCGAATAGAGACCAATATATATGATAAGTAATCATTTATTTGCGAACCTGCACTTGTACAATATACATTTTCGAGATTTTGATTTTGGAAATGAAGTGTATATAATATTGAATAGTAAAAATAGTAAAATAAAAAAAATATTTCTATAAATATTGATTAATTAATTAAGTGCAATCCAAAACAAATATTTGAGTTTTAATCTGACCCAAAGTTGGTAACTCACAGGATAATTTATACATGATTGGTATTGTAATTTTTATGCTTTTATTATAATCCTCTATAAGTTATGATTTTACCAATTCAAAAGGTAGAACGAGAAACAAGTGCAATATTATATTTGTTACGAAAAGCTTTTAAGCAATGATGCTTTCAGGACGTGATCTGAGGGAGAATTTGAGACTCCTCTCGAGCTAAGAAATTTCCGCCTTCAGAACCATATATTCGATCGTGCTCAATGTGGACTACCAATGTTTGCCCTCCACCCGCATATTGAAATTCCCTCCGAGGAAAATTTTCTGAAGTCACCACTGTTTATAAATAGTTTTTCGTTACAAATCAGATGATAATGGAGTAGTGAGTATACTTCATTTTTTTTTTTAGCTATGGATTTAAGATTCGCAATTCATATAATGTTCTGTTCTAATCGAATTTGAAACAAAAGAAGTTTTCAATGAGTTACTCAAAGAAATATTTTCAGCCTCCGGATGAAAATAGGAAGACACTTAAAAAAAGAAACAACTTGCTACCGGGCTTGAACACACAAACATGCGATTAGTAATGTATCGACTCAAACCACTCGACCGTTTTGTATGCCTTTGCACATCATCTTTTGCCTTTTGTGAAAGCAGTTTACTGTTCCATACTCGCTTTTGTTTATTCCGATACGACTATGAGTTCTCAGTAAATATTTGGACGTTACAGCTCTTGCAATGTATAAAAGTGTTTTTAGAATAAATCACAATCGATATTATGTCCTAATAACATACGTAAAACAGGTTGAATTCGTGAAATGATTGAGGTTGGAGTGAGCGTAAATGTTTTCATAGTTAGGAGCCTGGATATGCAAACCCGCTTAACGTGGGGATTTAATTTTGTGAAATTTGGTATGATCTGTCAGGAAAGTAAATGTACACCTATTTTTCCAGTCTGGCATTCCTGCGCTCCATCCGTGGAGAGTATGAGAATTAAATCAATCAAATGTTTACTGAGGGGCAAAAAGAAAAGCTTAATCTGAATAAGACATTGCAGAGGGGCACAAGCTGTGAATACGAATAGTGCATTGTGTAAACAAAGGACGACACCGAAAGAGAAAGCCAGAAACAGCTGTTAAACTTACAAAAAAAGAGTAAAAATTGTCGAAGTGGGAACATAAAACACAAATACAACAAATACGCCGACAACTAAACGGTCACCATGCTATGATCTTGGTGTAGTGGTTAAGGTGCTGGCTTACAAATGCAAAGGACGCAAGTTCGAATCCTCGGCAAGGACATTTTTAAAAATTTTTGTTAATAATACATACAACTCATGAGAGATGGTAAAAGAGGTCGTATTTAGTTTTTCGTAGCAATTATTATTGGTAATGTTTAGTACTGATAATACTTTTTGTCTTTGCGTATTGCTTTTGTTCTTGTTTTCATTTCGAAACAGAAGAATATCCGAACAAATGCCACAATAATTCCTCATATTTTGAATGTAAACGCCATTTGCAATTAGTAAAGAGTAAAAATTGAACGTTCCGAAGTAGCTGCAAAAAGTAAAAGGAAAAACATGGAAGTCGACCATACTCATGGTTACTAAAAATACAATTTCTACATGCCTTACACCTCCCGACCACGTTTCTACGTTAGCAAGTAAGAGGCTTGTGTTTAGGTTAGGCTCGTCAATACGTTTTGCAAAGGGACCCGGTTTAGCTCTGACGCACCACAGGTGCGAGAAGGGAGAAAAACACTTTTTCTCTCTCCCTCTGTGTGTCTATTTATCTATCTATTTGTATATATATAACGCTATTTGTGAATGCCATAACCACCCTAATTTTCAGCGGATTGAGACGAAACTTGGCACAAACATTAATTGTTGAAATATCTTGATGAGTTCGTTAACCAGAACAATCAGATGAAAATGTTCAAAATGGTGGCCCTTCAAACTCTTAAAAAGTTCCAAGGGAACCAAATTTCGCCCATAAATAGGTATTCAGAAAGTTTGAATAAATTTTCCTCTTTTACTGAAATATTTGTGTGCAGAAACTTATTGAAATATTGGACCCGATTAATCGCCTAAAGAAGGTTCACGCCCTTTCGCTACGGTCAGTTTTTTTTTTTTTTTTTTTGCAGGAGGGGTTATCTTCCTATTGGAACAAGATGATTGTTACTGATGATATGAAATTACACATTGAAAGTGAAATAACTTGTGTAACGTGTTATTTGAAAGAATAATATAATAAATGTGCATTCCTCTAACACAGAGAACTCATGTATTTCGAGTTCGGGAGCCTGAATGGCGAGGAGTGTTATTTGATTTGCTTTTTAGTAACACATTGCATTGCAAATAAAGGTAGGCAACATTAGTGGTAAGTAAAACAATAATAATAATAATAATAATAATAATAATAATAATAATAATAATAATAATAATAATAATAGGTGTTGTTTGTGGCAAGGCAATATCTTCCTCAGTTCTCCTTCAAACGTAATGATTGTAACGCCATATCTCCCTTACAAACAAAATATTAGCAATTTATATCGAGAGAACGAGAAACTGTAGAGCGATGGGACCAACGCTGGACAGTATGCACTCATAGTACTCAGAAAAGTAAGCGATTTCAATGCAAAATGAACGAAGAGTCATTGTAATGGGTACTCATGGGGCACGGCAGAGCCCTCTTTAGGCAAAATGTCGATAGCTTATTTCGAGAAAACAGGAGATGATACTGGGATGGGACCAACGTTGGACACCGTGGACCCATAAGGCGTATCGAAAAAATTAGGGAGGCGGGCGCCAGCCAGCCTTACTTATTTCCACATAATAATATAAAATTATGTTGTCGAAATACACACACGAGTTAGCTACTAATATTTCATATTATTATTATTATTATTATTATTATTATTATTATTATTATTATTATTATTATTATTATTATTATTATTATTATTATTACTACAGCGTCTTTTCATTACGGGAGCATGTTTGACATGAAACCTAAGAGAAAATCCATCCTGTAGCGAAAAGAAACAATACTTTCTCTCAAATAGATAAAATATCAAGCCGAGATTGATTCGAACTCGCATGTACGGCGCGAAAAGCCAGTGCTTTATCCACTATTTTTTTAACTGACTCACCGAACGCGTTTCAGTAACTTACTTATTGCTAATTTTACTTGCTTCACTCGTTTAACTTGCTTTTTCTAATAACTTATAACGACAGGGACACGAACACAGAAACATCGAGAACAGTTAAAAATCATAGATGCTCTCCCGCCGAGAATCGAACCCGAGACTCCATACACCCAAGGCTCACGTGCTAGCCTCTAGACCAGCGGCGATGGCAACGCTCACTTCCTGTGTCGTTAGGGATTACGACCACTGTATTGCCAGCTATCACTTCTGTGGGTTGTATACTATGATCACATGTTTCTTCTTTGCTGGAAGAGTAAAACCTACATTATAAGTAATACATGAAGTATTTAGACCTACATGCTCTTCATATAATGTAATAAAAGGGTCATGGTGTTGGATTTTAATACATGACGTATTGCAGTATACAACATGCTTTGCATTACTTGTTTGTTTGTAGACAGCTACTAGCTTAGTGTTCTGAAAGGTTGTGTATAAACTAGGGATAGCCCGTTCCGGAATTATTAGTTTTCGAACTCCCTAAAGTAAAGCCGGACAAATTCCGGAATTCGGAAAATTCCAATTTTGTAATAATTTCGGAATTCGGAAAAATCCGGAATTTAGAAATTTCTGATTTCGTTAACATTCCGGAATTCGGAAAATCCGGATTTTTTCGAAAGTCGGAGTTTTTCTCAATTCCGGAATTTTCTAAATTCCGGATTCTTTCCGAGTTCCGAAATTCTTCTGAATTCCGGAGTATAACTGAATTCCATAATTTTGCGAAATCCGGAAAGTGAAAGTTTCGCTTCCGAAAAATGAATTTATTTTGGTTAATATGAATCGTGGCGGAAATAAGTCTTTGACCAGGTAATGGCGACTGCTTTGAAAGAAATGGGGAGTATGAGAATTCAATCTGTCATATTTGTAGTTTCGTGTGGAGAAAGAACGAACTTGTGAACCAGTGGTTTAAGAAAAACTCAAGTTATTAATATAAACTTTGCCGACTTCATAAAAGAAATACGAAAGACATTTTGAATCGAAAAATATAACATACAAGTTTGCAAGCGGAGACAAAGAAACCTAACGTAACCAGACTAAAGACGGATCGTTTACCGCGTAGCGATCGCGGTTCAGTGGTCAAGGTGCTTCTGCGAATGCACGTTGCATTTTTTTTTCTTACTTTAGAATTTTTGAAGGCGATTGATCAGCGATAAAATAGGTTTTATTATATTCAGATATTTGAATACTCGGATGTTTCAATACTTGAACTATCAAATCTTCAGAAATAATAATAGTAATAATAATAATAATTATTATCTCGTAGAAGATCAAAAGCTAGAAGCTAAATTATCGCTCAGGTCATACCATTACAAGGAGAAACGTGACATTTGGAAAGAATATTTCGGTTTGGTTTAATGTTGCTCACGAGAAGAGGAGTTTCTCATCTCATTTCTAAAACAAATAAAATAACATGAGAATTAACATTTTACATTCGAGACGGGTCAGGGCTAAATCAAAATTTTTGTCTCTCTTTGGAGATGAGAATCGAGATGAGACGAAAAGTATCGTAAACATTTCCCGTCTTGTCTCGATTCTCGAAATAGTGTATGTCCATTCTTTAAGTAACAATTGCTCTGTAGACTGAATCTCATAGGCTATTTCGTTACATTGTATTTCAGAGCTCATTGAATTATGCTCTGTGTAGGTATTTTTGTAGCAAAGCTTTTATATTTACCTCTGCATATTCTAAAAATTAGTTTATTATATGCCTTACTGTCGCGTGATATTCAGTTATATTTATTACAGTTATTTTCCTCAAAACATACTTTCTACATGAAACTTCAATAAAAGGTTCTAGTTTAAAATGTTGGTAGTTGCAGAGGTGTGTCTTGAAGGTACGGAACCCTTTCCCCGAAATCTCTACTTTTAAGTTGTTTTGCCAAATTTCTGGGCAAGTTTAAAACTATTATTATTATTATTATTATTATTATTATTATTATTATTATTATTATTATTATTATTATTATTATTATTATTATTATTATTATTATACAACTCCATGTATAATCTTTAAAAGATATACGGTTTGTATCTGAATAGTAAAAGCTAATTGACTGTCGATCTCGGTCGTCTGGAAGTCTTCAGGAGGCAAGGACATCGGTCACCTTCTGGGTATGAGTTCCGAAGGGGCAAGTATTCGGGCTCGAGCAAAAAATTGTTAAAAGTTATAGGCTTCATCCAAACATATTCAAAACAGCTGGAACCGGGTTTGGGCTTCTCAACGGCTCGAGCGGCTCGGCTTACAGCTCATTCAATATCGAACCGAATCGAGAAGTGAGCCGAGCCAACAGCTCACCACACCGAGCCGATTTGAGCCATCGGCTTAGTTGAGCTGAGTCGAAACGTGCTGATGAACTAGTTTCAACTTAGCTGGCTCGAACCGGTTCACATGAGCCGAGTAGGTGACCCATCCCAACCGAGAAAGCTCGAGCCATCGGCTCAATTGAGATGAGTCGATGGCTTGTTCCAACTAAGACGGCTCGGGTCATCGGCTCATCCCAACCGAGCCGACTCGAGCTGTTCGCTCAGTTGATACGAGCCGAGCCGGTTGATATCACTACCCGAGTTGGTCTTCTGCTTGGGCTCAAGAATTCGACCGTGCAGATCTGAGCCTTGATTTTAAGAACTACAGTATATACTTATATTGGTGATTACGACATTTGAGGCTGTATCGTAATAATAATAATAATAATAATAATAATAATAATAATAATAATAATAATAATAATAATAATAATAATAATAATAATAATAAACTCTTGTCTTCTCGTTATGTAGACGAGACGAGATACACTAAAATTGCCCCATGAGATGCACTAAAATTACGAGATGAGACGCACCTCTGTCGTGAGCAACACTAAAAGTATTCCACATTACTGCTTACATTTCTCATGGCTTTTGCTTTCCAGTCTGATCAGGCCAATATTTCAAAACGAGTTAAAACGAGCTGAACGAGCGAGAGAGCCATTATCAAACTCAACTCAACTCGAAACTAGACCTCGAAAACAGCGACTTGGCTCGGAACTCAATTCAAGAAAATTACCTTTGACTCGACTCAAATTGTACTCGAGTTGAATTGAATTTTGGCTCGACTTGTGCTCATCCCTATTCGTGTTTGTATTTTATGTTTCCACTTCAACAATGTCTACTCTTTTTTCTCCTTTTACCTGCTGTTTCTGGATTTCTCTTTCGGTGTCGTCCTTTATTTACACCGTGCACTATTCTTATTCCCAGCTTGTGACCCGCTTCAATGTCTTATTCAGTTTAGGCTTTTCTTCTTACATTGACTTCACATGTGATTGATTTAATTCTCACTTTCCGCGCACGACCGATGAAAATGTTTTATTATTATTATTATTATTATTATTATTATTATTATTATTATTATTATTATTATTATTATTATTATTATTATTATTATTATTATTATTATTTTATTATTATTATACTATTGAACTTGCACGGCGAAATTACTGTATAATACGATATCATTTCTGTAATTTTACTCCATTGTATGTTATTTAGTTTATTAATGGGCACTAAATTGTCTCCAGATCAACGAATAAATTAACTACGGCATGCACTTTGGTGGAAATATCATTGCAATAAGATTATTGGTTCGTTCCAAACATGTTCATGTAATGATATTTCCACCAAAGTGCATGCCGTAGTTAATTTATTCGTTGATCTGGAGACAATTTAGTGCCCATTAATAAATTAAATAACATACAATGGAATAAAATTACTGAAATGATATCGTATTATACAGTAATTTCGCCGTGCAAGTTCAATAGTATAATAATAATAATAATAATAATAATAATAATAATAATAATAATAATAATAATAATAATAATAATAATAATAATAATAATAATAATAAAACATTTTCATCGGTCGTGCGCGGAAAGTGAGAATTAAATCAATCACATGTCAAGTCAATGTAAGGAGAAAAGCCTAAACTGAATAAGACATTGAAGCGGGTCACAAGCTGGGAATAAGAATAGTGCATGGTGTTAATAAAGGACGACACCGACAGAGAAATCCAGAAACAATAGGTAAACGAAGAAAAAAAAGAGTAGAAATTGTTGAAGTGGAAACAAAACACAAATACGAATAGGGATGAGCAGGAGTGAGCCAAAATTCGACTCGACTCGAGTTCAATCCGAGTCGAGTCAAAGGTATTTTTCTTGTAGTACTTAAAATTATACTGTAGTTCTTAAAATTAAGGCTGAGACCTGCACGGTCGAATTCTTGAGCCCAAGCATAAGACCAACTCGGGTAGTGATATCAACCGGCTCGGCTCGTATCAACTGAGCGAAGTTGTTGTATTACTATACATCTGCTTCCGCCCCTGTCAAATCTGGTCGATCTCGTTGACGCGACATATTTGCTTTTTTATACCCCTTTCTTCGTTTACTGAACAAAACAGTAACTATTCTGAAATATACTACTGCGCATGCCTCGTAGATAAATATTTCTGATGCCAATAGTTTCCGTTTTGTCCAAGGAATGTTCTTTTCCTTATTCCCAGCATGACCCTTTTATTACATTATATGAAGAGCATGTAGGTCTAAATACCTCATGTATTACATATAATGTAGGTTTTACTCTTGCAGCAGAGAAGAAACATGTGATCATAGTATACAACCCACAGAAGTGATAGCTGGCAAGACAGTGGTCGTAATCCCTAACGACACAGGGAGAGAGTGGTGCCCTTCCCGCTGGTGTAGTCGCTAGCACGTGCGCCTTTGGTGTATGGAGTTCCGGGTTCGATTCCCGGCGGGAGAGCATCTATGATTTTTAACTGTTCTCGATGTTTCTGTGTTCGTGTCTCTGTCGTTATAAGTTATTAGAAAAAGCAAGTTAAACAAGTGAAGCAAGTAAAATTAGCAATAAGTAAGTTACTGAAACACGTTCAGTGAGTCAGTTAAAAAAAAAGTGGATAAAGCACTGGCTTTTCGCGCCGTCCATGCGAGTTCGAATTAATCTCGGCTTGATTTTTTATCCATTTGAGAGAAAATATTGCTTCTTTACGCTACAGGTAGTCCACTCTTTTCGTATTTTTCGCTGTCGTTCACAGTTAAAGTAACTGACTATTATTCTTTCTACGAATGATGGATCTTCTCTTTGACTTCATGTCAAACACGCACACGTAATGAAAAGACGCTGTCGATAATAATAATAATAATAATATGAAATATTAGTAGCTAACTCGTGTGTGTATTTCGACAACATAATTTTATATTATTATGTGGAAATAAGTAAGGCTGACTGGCGCCCCCCCCCCCCAATTTTTTTCGATGCGCTTTATGGGTCCACGGTGTCGAAAGTTGGTCCCATCCCAGTATCACCTCTCGATATAAGTTATTGACACTTTGCCTAAAGAGGGCTCTGCCGTGGCCCCATGAGTACCCATTACAATGACTCTTCGTTCCTTTTGCATTGAAATCGCTTACTTTTCTGAGTACTATGAGTGCATACTGTCCAACGTTGGTCCCATCGCTCTACAGTTTCTCGTTCTCTCGATATAAATTGCTAATATTTTGTTTGTAAGGGAGATATGGCGTTACAATCACTACGTTTGAAGAAGAATTGATTAAGATATTACCTTGCCACAAACAACACCTATTATTATTATTATTATTATTATTATTATTATTATTATTATTATTATTATTATTATTATTATTATTATTATTATTATTATTATTATTTTACTTACCACTAATGTTGCTTACCTTTATTTGCAATGCAATGTGTTACTAAAAAGCAAATCAAATAACACTCCTCGCCATTCAGGCTCCCGAACTCGAAATACATGAGTTCTCTGTGTTAGAGGAATGCACATTTATTATATTATTCTTTCAAATAACACGTTACACAAGTTACTTCACTTTCAATGTGTAATTTCATATCATCAGTAACAATCATCTTGTTCCAATAGGAAGATAAGCCCTCCTGCAAAAAAAAAAAAAAAAAAAAAAAAACTGACCGTAGCGAAAGGGCGTGAACCTTCTTTAGGCGATTAATCGGGTCCAATATTTCAATAAGTTTCTGCACACAAATATTTCAGTAAAAGAGGAAAATTTATTCAAACTTTCTGAATACCTATTTATGGGCGAAATTTGGTTCCCTTGGAACTTTTTAAGAGTTTGAAGGGCCACCATTTTGAACATTTTCATCTGATTGTTCTGGTTAACGAACTCATCAAGATATTTCAACAATTAATGTTTGTGCCAAGTTTCGTCTCAATCCGCTGAAAATTAGGGTGGTTATGGCATTCACAAATAGCGTTATATATATACAAATAGATAGATAAATAGACACACAGAGGGAGAGAGAAAAAGTGTTTTTCTCCCTTCTCGCACCTGTGGTGCGTCAGAGCTAAACCGGGTCCCTTTGCAAAACGTATTGACGAGCCTAACCTAAACACAAGCCTCTTACTTGCTAACGTAGAAACGTGGTCGGGAGGTGTAAGGCATGTAGAAATTGTATTTTTAGTAACCATGAGTATGGTCGACTTCCATGTTTTTCCTTTTACTTTTTGCAGCTACTTCGGAACGTTCAATTTTTACTCTTTACTAATTGCAAATGGCGTTTACATTCAAAATATGAGGAATTTTTGTGGCATTTGTTCGGATATTCTTCTGTTTCGAAATGAAGACAAGAACAAAAGCAATACGCAAAGACAAAAAGTATTATCAGTACTAAACATTACCAATAATAATTGCTACGAAAAACTAAATACGACCTCTTTTACCATCTCTCATGAGTTGTATGTATTATTAACAAAAATTTTTAAAAATGTCCTTGCCGAGGATTCGAACTTGCGTCCTTTGCATTTGTAAGCCAGCACCTTAACCACTACACCAAGATCATGGCATGGTGACCGTTTAGTTGTCGGCGTATTTGTTGTATTTGTGTTTTATGTTCCCACTTCGACAATTTTTACTCTTTTTTTGTAAGTTTAACAGCTGTTTCTGGCTTTCTCTTTCGGTGTCGTCCTTTATTTACACAATGCACTATTCGTATTCACAGCTCGTGCCCCTCTGCAATGTCTTATTCAGATTAAGCTTTTCTTTTTGCCCCTCAGTAAACTTTTGATTGATTTAATTCTCATACTCTCCACGGATGGAGCGCAGGAATGCCAGACTCGAAAAATAGGTGTACATTTACTTTCCTGACAGATCATACAAGAACTACACATATAGTTATTGTTGGAATATAGAGAAACTTTCAAATACAAAAACAACTTTAAAATAGTCTACAAGGATGTATGACGTCCTAGTTGTTTTTGTATTATATGCCAGTGAAAGTACTTCACAATTCATATAAATACTTCCCAAAATTTTATTGTGGATAAGAAAGAAGACGGGAAGGATTACTGACTGACGTCTATATTCATCGAGATATGAGAATGTATTTAATACGAATACTTTCATGTAAGTTAACCTTTTTTAATTTGTTGAATTTTGTCTTGCATTGAGAATGTATTTAAATTGTTCTCATGGAGGTCTCCTGATAGGCCTATTAAATTACCAGATCCTTCAGATCTCGGTACAGTAAATCTTAACTTGTCTTGAAGATAGCAGACATCTTTAGTGCACTAAATTATCAATTATTAGAATTATTAACTTTGAACATGTCTGCAATATTTGTAAGATTTTTTGTTAATAATCTGATTTGTTATTTAATAAACTTACATCAAACTGAATTTCATTTCAAGACATTTGAAACCTAAATTAATCTAAAAAAAAAACACTATACTACCAATTAAGATAATAGCGATATAAGATACTACCAATTAAGATGATTTATTTCTATGCATCTATATCAGTAAATACAATACTCAATCTTAGTAAATCGATACAGTATCGTCAGTAAATTAGAAAACATGACGATACAGAGAAGTTGGAGTTCATTCTTGAGGCACTAAAAACTCTGAAATAGAAATTATAAAGGTAACCAAGAAACTTCTGTCGCTTTTTGTTGAAATGTGTGTTCAATTCACCTCCACACCGGGAGTTGAAAGCGAATAGGTTGAAGGCGAAAGTTAGTTGTTGGTGTGCTTATATCCAACATACTACCTGGTTGTACCTGTTCAGTTACACCGTGAACTTGCGTAAGGAGAGAGTGAACATGAGTCGTCCACAGACCGTTATAAGGGTGTGCATGCTATACGAGTTCAAAAATCTGGTCAAATACCGCTTCAACGGAGCGGAAAATATGTCAGGCCTTTGGCGAGGGTGTCGTACTACGCGGAGAGTGAAGCGGATTTTTAACAAGTTTAAGGACGGTGACGAAACACTCAGAAACGCACTACGTGCTGGAAGACCAATACATGTACAAAATGAAGATCTTCAGGCAGCAATTGAGGCAAACAGTGGCCAGGCATGTGAGAAACTGTGACTATAGTTCAGTGGGAATGCTGATACCATTCGGACCTTCATCAACTTGGGAAGCACTACAAGTTGGTTCTATGGGTCGGACATGATTTGATTCCATGCCAGAAGATAACACGAGCAGACACCAGTGTTTCTTTGCTGTCTTGCCTGAGGAAGGAGCTATTTCTGGACACGGTGTTGACATGTGATGAGAAGTGGGTTCTGTACGAAGCTCCACGACCGTATTTATTGGTTAGTACCCCATGAACCAATTCCAATACAGCCGAAACCAATACTGCATCAGACGAAGGTCCTTCTGTGTGTTTGGTGGACTGCTCGCGGCATCGTGCATCGGGAACTGCTATCAGCTCTTCAGAGCATCAACACAACTGTGTACTGTCAGCAGTTGAACCATTTTCAAGAAAAACTCAAAACTCTGGAATCACCACTTCTGAATCGCAAAGTGGTCCCCCTGTTACAGCATATCGTTAAACCCCACATTTCTATAATGACCCGGGACACCATTGTCGCCTTGGATTGGAAACACTATTTTATCCGCCATATGTTTCGGACATTGAACCCTCCGATTATCACCTGTTCCATTCCTTGTACAATCACCTTAGGGAACGGCATTAAAATCCCTAGTAAGGGTGAAAAATGTACTTGGCGCGTTTTTCGCTTCACGGCTCACCAAGTTCTACTGCGATGTATCCATGGCGTTCCAGAACGTTCGCAGAGTGTCGTCAATGATGATGGGGTTTATTTTTGATCTTCCAAGTACGTCTTAGGTGTAATATCGATGTTGGAAGGTGGTGGGTGAAAAAGCGACACAACTTTCTATGTTACGTTTATTGTATGATTGTTCCTGATTTAACTTGTGTAAATCCAGGGCAGTGATAGATAAATTCACTATCAGTATGACTTAATGAATTTGTGGAATGTGTTACAGTTTATATATTCATGCAAGACGATTTCAAAAGCATACTCTATGTCAAAGAAAATAAATACAGATGTAAATAAACAGGAACGTAAGACATTTAATATGCATATTCCCTTTGAGAGAACTATCTTAGATATCTTATCATTAGAGCAAGGAATGACCGAAATCCTGCCTGAGTAAACAAAAGTATCTGATATTGTGTGTGTGATAAACATGAATCTAATTAATGAAAATTTCTTTCCAATGTTTTATTGAAGACGGTAGTAAGGCTATTAGATTTGTAGGAAGTAACTTATCTGGGATTCTTTTGTTGTGTTAATATATTGGCAGATTTCTGCGAGCTAGAAAAATATCCTATTCAAAGGATAAAAATATAGAGACGAACTTGTAACATATAGAATATATGAGGTGTTTTTGATAACAGTACCTTCAGGATAAGGTGTTGTGTCTATTACGTAGAACAGCTGTATATCCTCAGCTGTAATTGGTAGTAGTAAATCATAGGCAACATTGAGTAGAGCGCCAAACTCGGGTTGTAGTAAGTCCTAATTTGGATTTCCCTCAAGTTCGATGTATTGATTGGAATAATGTGTGTAAATTTGTTGCTTTATCACTATCGGTTATTATAGCATCACTATTGTCGCGAAGAGGATGCTCATGTCAAAGTTTCTGAAATTTCAAATATTTAAACAAGTTGCAAAAATTTATGGAATTTTTCTCAATTTTTAAGGTCACTAGAAAATGGTGCCAGGTAAGATATTTCTTTGCTATGGTGTAGTGTATTAGCATTCTTTGTAACTTTTTATGTAAATGAAAAAATATGGATCATTTGTTCGTCTGTACCCGCTGTAGTAGACTAAACTGTGAAGAATGAGAAATATCTTTACGAACAGTATGTTCGATGATACTTGTGGCTTCTCTTAACGTCTCTGTTAATAAATTTATCGATTCAAATGTTAAAAAGAAGATCTTAATTAACATCTTTGAGCCTATCGATGATGTGTGTTTTGTATTTATCTCTGTTGGCCTTTACAGAATCATATTTGAGACATAGACAAAGGATTAGGATCACGTCGTGGTTGAGAAAGAGTAAGAGGTATTAGTAAGTAATCACTACCTATAGTACTCAGTACTTCGATAGTAGAAGTAGTCAGTGGTAGAGGTTATTTCAGAGCATGACTACATGCTGTACTTTTCAGGGCCGGCTCGTCCATATAGACAACCTAGGCGGCTGCCTAGGGTGAAAAACATTTAGGGGCGGAATGACAGGCATTTTTTTTACGTGCGTTATCAACATTAGCCAAAACGTACATGCATCAGTGTCCTACACAGATAAAGGCAAAGGTAAAATTCCAATGGGTTTAAAAATATAAAATTTTCTGATGTTCATTGCAAAAGAAGACTTCCGAATGGTGAAGTATGCCGCGAGTACCTTCAATATTCAAGATCAACAGATAAATAATTCTGCTTTTGTTGCAAGGATTTTGGCATCAATGTTTCCTCTGCATTAACACAAAGTGGTTGTAATGATTGGCCCAATATTTCAGCAATTTTTGACCAACACGATAGAACTGCTGAGCACCCGAATAACTTTCAGGAATGGAAAACGTTGAAGAAAAACTTTAAAGAGGTCTCAACCATTGACCATGTATATGAAAGGAAAATAAAGGAAGAAACCTACTGGCAATAAAATTTGGAGCGATTAATGACGCTTGTTATAACACGTCGCTCACAAAACTTAGCATTTCGAGGTAGAACTAAAAAACTGGATGCTCCTGATAACCACGGAAACTTTTTGAAAATTATTGAATATCTAGCAACGTTCGACTCATTATTAATGAACATCTACGAAGAATCAGAAGTGATGATAAAAAAGTACTCATTACTTGGAGAAAAATATATAGAATTGATCCAATTGTTAGCTAGTGCCATAAATACAGAGAGACATCTTGTCCTCAGTTCAAGAAGCTTAACTATTTTACATTATATTAAACTGCTCCCCAGACGTTAGTCACACAGAGCAAATGACTATGATCATTGGATTTGTGCAAATAATTTCTTCTTGAGGTACCG
Organism: Thermobia domestica; assembly: GCF_964235325.1. Taxonomy (NCBI): domain Eukaryota; kingdom Metazoa; phylum Arthropoda; class Insecta; order Zygentoma; family Lepismatidae; genus Thermobia; species Thermobia domestica. Next base: position 92,037,787 of record NC_137465.1, read on the forward strand.
TCAAAAAACGAATATGAATTTAACCCTTTTCCGGGCCGGGTTTTTTTTTTTTTTTTTTTTTTTGTAGATATGATGCTGGGTTACGCCGATTAAAATAAGATCTCTACCAGGCGAATATGAATAATCATGTTGGTGGATTCTATTTATTCTATGTATTTCCCAAAGATTATGGGATGGGAAGTATTCTTCCCACGAGCCTAATTTAAAGCGGTTTTTTTTTTCCACAGTAGAAGAATGAATATTTTTTATATTGCATCCTGGCTGCATTGCAATGCTGGTTGCATTGCATGAAAACTGCATGCTAGCCATCCACGAATTACCAGAAACAAACAGGTTCGCCGCTAGGTTCTCAGAATTGCGATGTCCCTGGGGGAAGACAAGCTTGGAATGGGGGTAAATCAAACAAACCATATAAAAATGGGCAATATTAATACAATATGTGCAATAATAATTAAAATAATAAAACTTTGTGGGGACACAAGGGAGGAGAAGGGAAGATCTGGGGCCACTTGCCCCCTGAATCCCTTGGCGCCGTCCCTGGATACATCACCAAAATTACTATTTTCGGTATTTTAGGTAAATTTCTTTTCAGAAAAGAAGAACACACATGGAAAGCGAATGGTATGGACCTGGGCGCCGGCAGGATTTTTTCCAGGGGAGGGCAACAACATTTTCCAGGGGGGTAAAAATCCTAAAACTAGACAATTTTGTCTCGAAAGTGCCTCAAATTGCATAACATTAGGGGCATTCCAATTTCCAGGGGAGGGCAAATGCCCCCTCTTGCCCTCCCCTCCCGATGCTAATGGGTATGGATCGAATTGTATGGAAACAGAAGTCAATAAAAAGTGTTTACTATTTACACGCCAGATGGTGCGCACTAACGTGCATACTAATCACGTCAGCAGAAGCAGGCATTTGTTCTCCAAAACAGTCATTTTCGGTCTGCCTTACTGCACGATAACCAAGTGGGAAATGCTATTTCCACCAACCTAAATAATGCACTTTTGACACTATGATTTTGGGGCCGGGCCGTGACACTATCTTCCCACGGCCCGGAAAAGGGTCTGGTGAAAGAACACTTTTTGGGATTTATGCCCCTGCAACAAAGTACTGGAGTGTCTATGACTGAGGTAATTCTTGAAAAGTTTAAAGGTATGCCATTATCTGTTGAGAATATTCGAGGACAAGGTTACGATAATGGCAGTAGTATGAAAGGAAAGGAAAGTGGTATTCAGAAAAGGATTTTGGATATTAATCCACGTGCATTCTATGTTCCACGTTGCTCATATACTCTAAACCTCGTGGTCAATGACACAGCTTCATGCTGCTTGGAAGTAACTATCTTTTTTGATGTGGTTCAACGAATTTATGTGTTCTTTTCATCGTCGTCACGTCGATGGGAATTTTTTCGCCGTCTCTTGCCATCTTTGACTGTAAAACTCTTGACTAATACACGATGGCCCAGTCGAATTGATGCACTTACACCTCTGCGTTATCAGTTGTCAAGTATATGTGATGCTTTAGAAGAAATACCTGTAGATACCTATTTTACAGACTCAGTGGCATGAGAACAAAGGCAGAAGCACTTGGGTTACTTAAAAACCTCTCAGACGTCAAGTTTGTAGTTGCTCTTATCACATGCCACAACATTTTGTTTGAAGTCAATTTAGCAAGTAACATACTTTAAGAAAAGGGTTTGTCTCTCTAAAGAGCAGTTAGTCACCTGAAAAGAACAGAACAGTATTTAATCAGTGCTAGAAATGATTTGGAATGCAAGAGAACTCTGGTTGGTGCTCATGAAGTAGCAGAAGAAGTTGGATTAGAACCATTTTTTGAGAAAAAGAAGGCCCCATTTGAAATAAGAAGACAATGAAGAAATATGGAGCAATAGAATCTGCAAATGTAGCTGATCCCGCGGAAAATTTCAAGATACGTTCTTATTTTGCTGTTGTAGACACGGGTATGAATGTAGTCAAAGAAAGATTTCCCAGTTAAATTATGTGTGTGTTATCTTCGGATTTTTGATCAACATTCATGATCTCAAAAACAAAAACGCAGCAGAGATCGAAAGGTTGTGTGAAAACTTGGAAAAGGCCTTAACAGTTGAAAATAAAGAAGGCGTGAAGGAATGTGATACTGACGCTTTAGGACTGTGTTCTGAGCTTACAAGTATTTCTCATCATCTTAATGACTCAGTATCAACCCCTGAGGAAGGTCTAACAAGGAACCCTAGGTATCTATCAGAGCCCGATTTTCATGAAACTTTGTATATAGATAGAGTACCTCGGGAAACACGCACAGCCAAAATTGTAGCTGCAGAGTCCAAGATGTTGGGACACTAGGGCTTGAGAAAGATCAAATGGGAAACGTCAGTACATTAAGGACATGGTGAGAAAATGCAAGTTTTTCTTTAAAACTTGTCATTGTAACCACACGAAATGAGCATACATTGATACGAGGTGGTAGATATGATCTGTTAAAAGTGATGAAAAGAATATCCGCCATCTTGAAAGAGGCCATGTTGAAACTGGTGCGATTGGTATAAATGAGAAGAGGGTCATGCGATGCATCAATTTGAACATAAATATGCACAAAAACCAGTTGGTGAAGTTTGTTGTGGGATTACATTATTTCTGTGCTTCTGGCAGAGTGGTTTAGGTACAAGATGAGCAAATTGTATCTCATGACACTCGAGCAGATGCAGGTTATGGTGCGCTATAAGTGGGATCAGTGCAACTAGAAAAACAGAGCGAAATATAATTTTAGCACTACATGAATTGTGTCAGAGTCAACATATATTTTTTGTGGATGTGCTGATACAACGGGTTCTTCATAATAATTCCATGGTTAGCATTAATTTGTAACTGTTTATTATATTTCCATTAATTCGAACAGAAATCAGAACGCCTATCAGTTCACTCATAACGCTCCATACCCTCCATCTGCTCGAGTGTCATGAGATACCTTTGCTCATTTTGTACATAAACCACTCTATCAGAAGCACAGAAATAATGTAATCCCACAACAAACTTCACCAACTTGTTTTTGTGTATATTTATGTTCAAATTGATGCATCGCATGACCCTCTTCTCATTTATACCAATCGCACCAGTTTCAACATGGCCTCTTTCAAGATGGCGGATATTCTTTTCATCACTTTTAACAGATCATATCTACCATCTCGTATCCATGTATGCTCATTTCGTGTGGTTACAATGACAAGTTTTAAAGAAAAACTTGCATTTTCTCACCATGTCCTTAATGTATTGACGTTCCGCATTTGATCTTTCTCGAGCCCTAGTGTCCCAACGTCGTGGACTCTGCAGCTACACTTTTGGCTGTGAGTGTTTCCCGAGGTACTCTATCTATATACAAACTTTCATGAAAATCGGGCTCTGATAGATACCTAGGGTTCCTTGTAAGCTACATTTACCACCACGGTCTTGAAAATGGACTTCCAAATATATGTGTAGCTCTTCGTATTTTGCTCAAGTTGCCAGTGTCCTTCGGTAGTGCAGAACAAAGATTTTCCAAATCAAAACTTATAAAAACATTCGTTTTACAATGTGCTAGGAAACATTAGTAGCTCTAGCCACAATTTCTATTGAGAGTGAGTTATCAAGATAAAGAGACCCGACAGTTCTAGTGAAAGAGTTTGCACGTATGAAAGCAAGGAAAATACCGATAAGGTTTTAAATGCTGTTGCTCAATTTATCTCAGTGAGTGACGGACATACGGAAATATTAAAATGTGTTATCCCAATATCACGAACTTTATATTGTTTTTACACTGGTGCAACTGAACTGATTTTTCTGTGACATTTGTTGAATGTAGGTAAAGCTACTCCAATAAAAATTACATTGTATGTAAGTATAAAATTCCTATTACTAGCTAATCCTAATTATTAACGTATAAATTGTTCAAAACGCAACGCTGTTTATAGTATACCTCCTAACTTTTAATTTCCTTAAACAGGCAAAATAAAATTTTTGAACACATTGCAATCACTAGTCACGTTTTGTTCTTGTTCTTGTTCTTTCACGACTATTGTGGTTGGAAATATTAGGTGCTGTAGCCATAAGTCATGTCAGCTATTGTACTATAAATGGTGAAAAAGTATAAGATTGAATTAAGCTAATTGATATACAATATAGTTTTTAAAACGAAATGGCGCAGACATATTGCCCGAAATAGCCAATGTTAAACTAGTTGTTCTTCAGCTATGAATATTATAAATATTAATATTATTATCATCAGAAATGTCCACACTCAGGAAAAATTTGTATCACACTACAAAAGAACTAAAAACAAACATTTGTATAAATATAAGATTGAATTAAACTGGAGTTGGAGATGGCTGTTCGTATACAGTATCAACGCCGTAGTCTTTTTAAAGAGAATTACAACAATCTTTTGTTTTATATTTACAATGGACATCGACATGGTTTACATTTCAATAAAACTTTTATTTTCTGTCGCCCTGTGGTTATATTAGTGAAATTTCATTCCAATTACCACAGCAATAAACATTTTTTTTAAATAATTACTTATTAAAACCATAGAGAGAGGCATTGAGAGTAAGTTTTATTTATTTAATGCTTAAACAATGATAACAACGTGATGATGTGGTGAAAATGTCAGGGGTGACAAGGCTTCACCTTGGTTTGGATTTGGGGAAGAAGAAGATTATGGGGACACAGATATGATTTTCGTCTAGGGTATAAAATATCCTAGAGTCACCCTTGGTACTTTTTCTAATTTCGGGACGTGTGGTCTAGGGAATTGAATTAAAGAAGCATTCGTAGTGGAAGAAAATAATGAAATAGCTTTTTGTGTTGCAGTGCGGAGATGGTAACTTATGTCAGCCAAAAAAAGCATAAGTTTAAAAATGTAGACCCAAATATATAAGGAACGATATGCCATCGATTGTGTTGATCAAACATAGATAGTAATCACTACTTGTAAGACTTGATTTGGAAAGTAAATTGTTGGAATAACATGTTTCAGTTATAATTCATAATGTAGTTGTATAATAGAAAGTTTCGGATGTTTACACGTAGAGCTAATACTACTCCGCCCCGAGCAACATTTGGGGTAAGTTGGAACGAAGGAAGATATTTCACTATAGGCCCTATAAGAATAATTAGATAAACCATAGCTTCCATATGAGCACAGAAGGACACCAAGTGCCTCAAAATTCTTCGTTGCTTCTGTTAACAGTCAAACAGACTCAATTACACCCTCCTAAAACAGTTACGAATCTTGGGACAGTTTTCGCCCACGGTCACACTTGTAACCCACATTTTATATCAGTGAAAGCCAAAATGCGCAATAGGCTTAATTTACTGACTCATCTCCGAGGCACTACTTGGAGACTATTTCCAACCTAGAACTCACAAGGAAACATCTTATATTGATAGTAGCAGTGCCCAATCAAACAATGTGCAATCGATAGAGGAGTGAAGAAAATTGAGAAATCCGAAGTTTTACGGGCCGACACCCAGAAACATAGGAGATACAGAGGAAAGAAGGATCTAGAATCATGTTAAGATAGCAATGCCAAATATACACTGACGCAGAAAGAACATCAAAACGATTAAAGTAATCAAAATGACATTTACCCAACACTATAGTAAGGAAACATTGTACCCAGAGACATGCTCAATAACATCATATGTAATGCAGTGTTGCCAACTGAGCATAAAATGAAGTTTCGTTAAATGGCACGGAACACAAATTATAACATCTAGGAAATCTAATTATGAGTAGAACCATACTTGTGAAGTCATGATGTACAGCGCTACCAACATTTGCAAGTCATAGGCCTGTATGACTTTCTACATGAATCTCTGACGTAGAAGAGTATATAGAGTACAAACATACTCGGAGCGCTTTATCAACAGCAACACTGAAAAATTGACTACCAATAATGTGTGAGGTGATACAATATCACGTACATCAGAAAAATGAACCTGCTAATCAATCCAAGAGCATGCTTCACTTCAGTTTTGTGTGTTGCGTCTGATTTTGCACTTGGGCAAACCTGCTTCGAGACTGTGCTTCGTCCCTTATTTTCGTACTTCAGTGATTATATTCTTGTTTGTGGTTTCATATTTTGGTTTTAACTAGTTTGAATCGTGTACTGCATGTTCTCTTCTACATTCGACATTCATATAGGAATTCATATAGGCCTATCTTCAAACGTTGGCAACATTGTACATCATAGCTTCACAGGTATAGTTCTACACATAATTAGATTTTATACGTGTTATAATTTGTGTTCCGTGCCATTTAATAAAACTTCATTTTGTGCTCAGTTGACAATACTACATTACATATGATGTTATTGAGCATGTCTGTGGGTACAATATTTGCTTGCTATAGTGTTGTGTAAGTGTCATTTTGATTACTTTAATCATTTTGAAGTTTTTGTTGTGTCGGTCTATCTTCACATGATTCCGGATTCTTTCTTCTATATCTCCTGTGTTTCTGGGTGTCGGCCCGGAAAACTTCGGATTTCTCACTTTTCTTCACTCCTCTATCGATTGCACATTGTTTGATTGGGCAATGCTACTATCAAAATAAGATGTTCAACTGTCAGTTTCTATAAAGTGTTCTCCGATCAATTCTGGTGACACTGTAACTCAGTGGTGAAACGCTGAGGTCTGGTTTTGTGGTATAAGTCGTTCGATCCCCGACCAAGTAAGTTTCTGGTTGACATCATTGTGCCTATCGGTTTCCTCATGCTATTCCCATTTCTCCTACATTATCTATTCCACGAATTCTTCCATCATCATTTATTAACTTAGTGAGCCGTCTCCCTTAGCCTATATGGTATAACCGTCAGACATTAATCTGAAAAATTTAATTCCATTTTTTTCGAACCAGTTTTCAGATATGGTGGATTTCGACTCCGGCTTCGTATTATAACCAATTTGAAATTTTTGATCGACTTGCATTCCGTTTGCCTTTCGCAATATCTACCTAGTAATACTCAATTATTCACTCATAATATTTTTCCTATTCTGAAATTTAACCTAGACCCACTTCGTCGAAGATCTATTACTGCTCGTTACAATATTTGCTCTTCTTGACACTATGCACTAACTTGGACCCCATTCAACCCACTCCCGAAATTCTTACACCATTACACTTACATTTTACACTTTACTGCAACTCGCTTTCCTTAGATCATCTGGATCTCATGCTTCTCGACGATATTTATCATTACTCCGTTTAATACTTCCACACGTCTACTTGTGTGTCCCACGTTTCTTAATCCTACATAGTTGATCGCATTCATAACCCTATTTCTATGTCTGTCTCTATATACAGGATGCCACGTAATAGAGCAGAGGTGGAGTCGAGGGAGCCAATTTAAACTGTAAAACGATGTAAAGTGTATATTCTTCATTATTTATAATTCTTCAATACCGGTCTTCCGAAGACTAAAAAAAATCTAAATGAATTTCATTGACCGTGTCCATGAAGATAACTCCCAATCATGACCTCTCTATTCAGTTGAATAAAAGATAATAGATAATGAAATTAGGAGGGAATAAGAAGAACAGAATAAGAAGAAGAAAAAGGAAGAAGAGGAAACATATTGGAGAGAAAGAGAGGAAAAGGTAAAGGGAAAAGAAGGAAAGGCAGAAATATTAGAGGATTTTTCTTTTCCCATATTCTTCTTGTATTGCATAACGCTTATACCACTAACCTGGATCCAGGTAACTATGCAACTTAAAGTTACCCAAAGCCAGCCGAGTTCATAAGAAGTGGCGATTGTTTATCTTTAAACTATAAGTAAACCGGTATATTTAATTAAATTTTTGTAGTACTTTGAGTTGCAAAAAATAAATAAAAAGTGCATAAAATAAAAAACTTAAACAAAATGTTTCACTTGGCTTTAGTTTATTCGATGTTGGCATGCCTTTCAGAGCCATATCAAACTAGAATTTACGATATCACATTGACTATCCCATGACTATTGTGCACTTTATAAACATTAACATATATAGTTACGGCGCTTAATACCACAAACAAAATTAATAATACTTAAAAATGAAAAATATCCATCCATCCACAGCCACACACACTTACACACAGGATGTTTTCTTTTAAAGGAATTATTCTACCCAAAGTTTTTGAGTACATTTATTGTGCAGATCATAGAAAAGAAAAAAAAATGAAATGAAATCTTAGAGTTTTACGTCCCACGCTTATGCCGGTTAGGCTAAAGGAGACGGTGATGATGAGTGATGAAAGAAATGAAGAAAGAGAGAGGAAACGGGAGAACCCCGAGAAAACCCACACACACGGTGTTTGTCCACCACAAAGTTCACTTGGCGGGGGCTGGGATCTTAGTGTCCAAACTTATTTCCCTTTGGCGCGCCGCTGCTTTCTCCATCAGCTATCTCTCTAATCTCTTCTTCAAGATTTTTTTTTATTTTTAACCCTTCGCTCCCCCCTTTTATTTTATTTTATTCTTTTTGTGACTTTGCATTCTTATATTTAAATCTGAAATTGTTCGTACGCAAATTTAGCTTGGAACGTTCAATTGAGACATTGGCAGACAGATCTTGTAAGGCTATTTGCTCTTATCGAATACCAACAAAGCTTTATACTACTAGTTTTGGCTAGTTGTGTTTGAGATCGATCGCACGGTGTGAGACCCTTTTCTTTCCTTCTCCTATATAGTACAGGTCTATTGATTATTTATTGATAATTTTGTCTTCTTTACTGTTCATAATTTCAATTTTGTTTCCAAGAGTACCATGGAATCTAGGAATCTCTGTAATACCTGCTGTAAATTTGGGTAATTTTATTTAAAGGGTGATTAAGGATTCGTTAATATATTATTTTAGATATGTTAATTATGATTTTTTAACTAAGTAGCTGTATTTAAAGTTTGGGAATGAGTAATGAATTTATTTAAACGGGGTAATTGGCGTGAAATAAAGAGTAAAGTAAATATAAACATAATAAATATAATATGATGAATATATTAGTAAATATTGATAAAATAATATATGTGAATGTGTTAAAGGGTCTTTACCTACCCCGCCGGTGTGTGTTTGCCATAATTTTCATAAATATGTTCCACTTAATTAATCATTGAATGTTGTAGAATGTCAAGCACTATGCCATATTGCATATGAATCCTTGATGTTGGGAAATATAAACCCTGTGTCAGAAACTAAACATTATATGTATGTAACAGCATGAAGCATGTTAAAGGGCAGGTTATAGTAGTGATGAATATTCAACGGAATTTCCTAGCCTTCATACTTTCGAACCTTACCAGTATGAAACTACCAAACCTCTTTGGCCTTAGGGAAATCGTGTTCACAGTGCGACAGAAATTAAGATCTTAAGGTGCGAGACTAAACAACTGAATTTGAAAAAAAAATAATCATAATTTTTCCAATTGATACAACCAATTTAGAGTTTTCTATTAATTATTTGAAACTTACTTCTCTCCGATGTTCCTGTAAGTCCGGTGAATGATTATAACATCACAATAATTAATAAACTTCATAGTGTATTTCAATTTGTGACTGTTGGAGAAAATTAAACTGATTTGGACTAAGTAGTGGGAAAACTGGATAATGTATAAAAATACCCACTAGAAAAGTTTGGAAAGGTGTAATAGAGACACCACATGAATATAAATTATCCTTTTAATTAATACTCGCAACTCTTGTAGAGCAAGGAGTCGATTAATGTGAACATCTTTGCAAGGACTTAATTTATTAAGAGATCTGCACTTTAGTGCAAGGACACCTAACATGGTGCAGTGAACGTGCGCTTTAACAAGTGACGTTAATAATAATATGAGAGATGAACTCATTCAAAGCAAATGTACCTTTTTTTAATTATATATATATATAATTCTTTTATTCTACCTTATTTCGTTTGAAAACTTATCTATATATATTGTAACCTATAATTTTGTAATGACCAATTTTTATGATTTCGGTCTATTCCTCCACTTTACTTACCTTTGAATATGTGTTCCCTGTTTTTTCCTCTTCTATGATCTGCACAAATCCTGTATGTAAGTGTGTGTGCATGTGGATGGATGGATTTTTTTTTATTTTTAAGTATTATTTTTTGTGGTATTAAGTACCGTAACTATATGTATGTTAATGTTTATAAAATGCACAATAGTCATGGGATAGTCAATGTGATATCGTAAATTCTAGTTTGATATGGCTCTGAAAGGCATGCCAACATCGAAGAATAAGCTAAAGCCAGGCGAAACATTTTTTAACTTTTTTATTTTATACATTTTTTATTCATTTTTTGGAACTCAAAGTACTACAAAAATTTAATTAAATATAGGGCCTACCGGTTTACATATAGTTTAAAGATAAACAATCGCCACTTCTTATGAACTGGGCTAGGTTTGGGTAACTTTAAGTTGCATAGTTACCTGGATCTAGGTCAGTGGTATGAGCGGTATGCGATACAAGAAGGATATGGAAAAAGAAAAATCCTTTAATATTTCTACCTTTCCTCCTTTTCCCTTTACCTTTTCCTTCTTTCTCTCCAATATTTTTCCTCTTCTCCCTTCTTCTTCTTCTTAGTCTTTTCTTCTTATTTGCTACTAATTTCATTATCTACTATGTTTTATTAAACTGAATATAGAGGTCGTGACTGGGAGTTATCTTCATGGACACGGTCAATGAAATTCATTTAGATTTCTTTTTATAGTCTTCGGAAGCCCTATATTGAAGAATTTTAAATAATGAAGAATAAACACTTTACATAGATTTACAGTTTAAATTGGCTCCCTCGGCTCCACCTCTGGTCTATTAAAGTTTAAAAAATGGCGACCCAGACTCGGACAGTTACTATGGAAACAAGTGTTTCCATGGTAACGGATCTGAAATTATTGAATTCCAATACACTTTGAGTTGGTCTAATGCATAGAAACCGTTCATTTAAAAAACTCGTGAAGGAGTCGCATCCCTTTTGCTTCCTAGCGATTGATTATGATTGGACAATATAGAATCAATACTAAATTATTTAAATTGTTATTTTTTTTATATTGTGTGCTCTTTCGGCAACAGATACACAATTTCCTTTCAAAGAAATATTATTGGCTTTAGTTATTCATTGATCTTGGTTTTGCTTAAATACATAAATGTAAGAATATTAGGGAGGAAAACAAAATTATATCCGCATAAGGGAGTACACAATGATAGAATAGATAGAAACCCATTAGTAATGAATAATAAGTGAAATATATACTGTGGTAGTTTAGTTTTAAGTGCAACTAGTATATATATATATATATATATATATATATATATATATATATATATATATATATATATATATATATATATATATAGATATATAATATTATTATTATTTTAAATGAAAAATATGGCAACGCGCAAACAGACGGTCGTGATGCAAAGCGATTCGGGAGCGTCGTGTTACCAATGTAAACTAACTGAAGACTAAAGAAAGACGCGAGTTCCAAGAAGATTAGTCAGGTGCAGTGGTTCCCATTAAAAATGGATCCACTTCAGCTGTACAAATTTGGATGATACAGTAGAAATGAAAAAAAAAATAAATAACAGACAGAAAAATTGCAAAATATTGTGAGGACTGTATCAGCAAACTTGATCAATCTTCTAAAACTATGGATGTTTCGGCTAATAAAGAAATAGAATGTGAGGATTAAGAGGGAGAGCATTGTTCCTCTACCCCGAAAATTCGAGGCCAGACATCTCATGTACACATATCTGACCTCGATGATAATGAGGGAAAAACGAATGGTAACACAGGCAATCAGTCTAATGGTAATATACATAAAGAGGAGCCGAAGGAGAATGTACCATCCAGTAACGATGCTATCTTCCTCCTGTTGCAGCAACTGAATAACAGTATAAACCAGAAATCTGATTGTGTGAATCAAAAATTTGATACCTCGAAGCGAGAAACAGATTCTCTGTTCCAGGTTTTAAGCAAGAAAATTTACTACATTAATACAAAATTTGCTTCCTCAGTAACCAAGCTAAAAGATGAGATGTTTAACGAAACTGAACGGGTTGGGGCTGACACCCAACAAAGTGTGAATACTTTAAAACAGGAAACTGAGGAAAAGTTAATTGTAGTAAATGAACGGTTAGAAAAGGTAAACAAGAAATTTAGGCAGGTAGACAATAGATTTAATTAGCAACAAGCTGATATAGATAAACTTAATGTTATGTTAAATAACTTATCTGTGGAAACAAAATTGAATATCCTCGAAGCTCATATTAGTAGAAGTTACGAAACAGACAAATCCTTTATGTGCTATCCGTTTCCTACAAATAGTGAACCAGAGACTGAATTAGTCGAGAAAGACGGAAACAGTAAGGAAAAGGACAGTTTTGTGTTGGCTGGTGCAGGGGATATATCAGTAAATTGCTCCATTCAGCAGATAATCCAAGCCATTGCAAAATTTTCAAAGTACAGTCGATAAAACTAGCATAGTTACTACAACTGTGACTAGTGTGAATGCCCCATCTATCTTTGGTGGTGATATGCACAATAGACTGTATTCAGATAGTGAAGGGTTTCATATCGGGCCTTCGTTTGTGAGTACTACCGGACCAGGAGTTGAATTTCTTCATAGGAACAAAAAACACCAATTTTCTTTTGAATGTTCGGGAGTGACACACTCAGACTAGTACGTCCCTGGCAAACCCCGTGACAACTCCGATGGTTCAAAGCAGTGCATTCGTACCGTTTAGTCCTTTTTAGGCTATGCCGAGAAATCTCACCTCATCTTGGTCCAGAGGTAGGATCGGCATCTTCTATCATCAACCATCGTAAGTATATTATCGAAGTAGGCAGACCAAATTTATATAGTCACTGCGTCGGAATCAGAGGATGTTGATCTTACGATGGTTGATGATAGAAGACGCCGATCCTACCTCTGGACCAAGATGAGGTGAGATTTCTCAACCAATCACAGCCAAGTAAAAACACTCGTGACTAACGCTATGATGCTGCTAACATATGGCATTATTATTATTATTATTATTATTATTATTATTATTATTATTATTATTATTATTATTATTATTATTATTTTTGGCAATCTAAATTATTTTTGTTAATTTTGTGATTTCAGGATTCTTTAAGAAACATTTGTGTGTCTGTTCTGACAGATGGATTGTAAGAAAAAAATTATAATCTAGGTTTTTACCATTGTTGATGACCAAATAAGGAAATAGACACAGAGAAATTTTAATTACTATGTAAGAAGCAAGAGAAATATTCCCAAGAATATAAATTTGGTCTATTTCTCTTAGTTATCATTGAATTATATGAAATAAAAGTTAATCTTTTAACGTAAATTTAATAAACAAATCGGAATTTTTATTATTAAGAGTTTGGTGTTCCATTTCTACTTTCGCAATAAAAAAAGAAAGTAGACCTATTATACCTAACTTTAATAGGTATATTACAGCCAATTAATGAACTATATGAAATAAAACCGTCATAATTTCTGAACGGTTTGCGTGATGACGTCCAAATTGCGTGGATGACCACAGTGCATGATGGGAATTCGTGAGACGAAATGCAGCGACGAAGCCCACTTTCATTTGGATGGGCGTGTCAGTAAGCAAAATTGGAGCATTTGGGGAACTGAGAATTCGTATTCCGCAATGGAGAAATCTCTCGAACCTGATCGGGTGCCGGTGTGGTGTGCAATGTCCAGTAACCCTTTGGGGATCCGATGGTACAATTTGTACCATACGGGCAGTGGCGTATTTACGATTTTCTTTCGGGGGGGCTTTGCTAACTTTCGGGGAGGGCTTTGCCTGAAAATGTGAAAATTCTGCAAGATATTTCATATACTTTACTATAGTAAGATTTCGGGGGGAAGGGTTTAAGCCCGGAAGCCCCCCCCCCTAAATACGCAACTGCATACGGGTGTTTCATGGTACATTGCGTTGTAACTCTCCTATTTGAGCTTTATCGTCTCTTTTTTGTTTTTTTTTTTTTTTTTGTTTTTCAAGTCCAGAGGCATTGTAGAAGACCCTACGCATCGGCGCAAATTTGTCTTCAACATGGGGGGGGGGTACTAATCCCTCTTACCATTTCTAAGAATGTCATTGACTTTTCACTTTCTTATGCTCTTTGTTCAGAAATAATACTGTATATGTTAAATTTCATTCCATGTAAGAACTGCGTCCTTTTGCTGTTTCTTTCGTCCTTTCTACTTTTCTGTTTCTTTTTCTTGATGCTACTATCTTTCGTTTCGCCTATCATACTTTATCGATCGCTGTCAGTTGTGATTCAAGTCGTCCGTCATCAGTAACGCCTAAGCTAAGAGTAGTTGATAAGCGAAACTGGTGTTCAACACCAACTTGAGCGGATATCAACATGACGGGACTTTAGTTATTATAACAAAGGAAAAATTATATCGTTCAGTTTTTTTTAAAAAAAAGAAGGAAATGTTTGAATTAAAAAATCAAAATAGGGGAATAATTAGCCCGGGAAATTAGGTAGGTCAAGAGGATGCTTCCTTTTTCTTGTATGAATAGAATAAAGGGTTTGATTCACTCGTAAATTTTTGTATCATATCATATAGGATTTATCGGTCTGCAATTCTTGCCATTATAATTTGAATTGATTCATAAATTAAAATATATTTAATTCTCAAACTCAGGTGGGAAATTGGCTATTTCCTTCCCTGTGTTGGGCATAGCTCCTCGAAACAAAATCTTAAATAAGCCATTGTTTGTCTTCAACATTGGGAGGTAGGCAGATTTGAGGTTTATTCTAGGGAAGAGAGGTGAAACTCATATTACGGTGGATGAATCTGAGGTGAACTTGTTGTAGAGCATATTATATATTAGGCGATGTAGATGAAGTAGTAGTACATATCAGTATTACAAATCACTGCCGTGAACACATTTTGAAATCTGAATACATGCATATTTATACAGAGGTTGTTCAGCCTACGTTTGGCCGATTTCGTTCCTTTCCCCTTCCGGACACAATGGACTCACCCAGTCTGGTTTGTGGCGTCCTGCAGTGTTGTGCAGTGGCTTCCTGGGAACGGAATTGTTTTTCCTCGCGGACGACAATAACGCACAAAACGAGACCATTGTTATGAGTGTTGTGTTAAATTTGTTTCCAAATATGTGGGTTTTCGCTGCGACCAAACTGCCGCCCAAACTCAGCCGGGTTTGGGAAGGCTATGTTGCTTCTCTTTATGACGCCCACTTTAGTGTTTCACAGTGCAAGAAGAATAGTTGCAACATCAGTTTAAGTGGGAAAAAAATGTTATTAAAAAGTACAAGGGCAACGAAGCTCCACCATTTGGGTCACCAACGAAGTTGCCTAGGAAGCGGGCCAAGGCCACCAAGGACACCTCCACCATGCAGAGGAAACTTCGCAAAATGGCAATTCAAGAAAATCCGCCAACACAAAGGTGTATGGCTAATCGTCCTGACGCGTCTTAGGGACTGTGAGACGGACGTTAAACTATCAACTCAAGCTGGAAAAAGTCATGAAAGCTTGCGGCCATCTTCTCACGGATGCCCACCAAAAGGAACGAAAGTGTAACGCCCGGAAGCTGTACGAGCATCATCTGCAAAAGCAAAGGTGGATGTGCGTCGTAACGCTCGATGAAGCAAGGATTTACCTTTCCGACTGCGGCAAACCGAGAGCCATGATGTACCGAGAGAAAGGCGCCAAGAACTTCAGAAGTTGGGCCCGTGTCTGTAAAGAATCCTTCCCAAAAAGGTTCATGGTCGTCATTGGCTACTGTTACCGAGGTAAACTGAAGATTCGTAGGATGGCGAAGAACTGCCAAATAAATTCGCAGTATTTTGAGGAGCAGATCATGCGGCCGATCTACGAGCATGAGATTATAACAATGTACGGAAATGACGCCAATCTGGTGCGCATACACATGGACAAGGCCTCATCACATACCTCACGATCGTCCCTCGCATTCTACAGGGAGATGGAGGAGGCAAGTGGTATGCAGGTGAGGTACCTGTTAAATCTCCAGATGCAAGTCCTATGGACTGTTGTGGATTTGGATTGCTGAAGCGGGCTTTGGGAAAACGGCATGTGACAACTGTGGAAGGACTTTGGAAAGATGTGCAAAGGGAATGGGACAGGATTCCCTCCCAGTTCTTCAGAGAAGCCTATTACAGTGGAAATTACGCTGTGGGGCTATTGTCAGGAACCAAAGGAAACACATCGAGCACTTACGGACCTATCGCCATGGATTCTTCTAAATTTTTAGGTAAGTCGAAATTGGCCAAATATGGACTGAACAACCTCTGTAATTGGTATACTTCTAATTAGGCATCCACAAAGGTCCACCTTAAAATTGTTTTATAATAATATAAATAATGGCTTCCCCAAAACTACGAAGAAAGAATATCAATTATATATGACGCAACAATGCGCTTATTTGAGCAAAAAGATGATAATCTCAATAGCATTACAGGAATCGTTACAGAAATATGACGCATGTCATATACTCTTTAGTTAACAGATGTAACCTTACGATTATGGAGAAAAATGTTCCAGCAATTGAATTCTTTTCTTTCCTTACGAACCATCCTGTCTCAGAAGAAAAATTGGGACACGTGGAAATATGTAGGAACAAACCATGGTTCGACCAGGAATGCATTAAACTAGCAGAGAAGAGAAAACTGGCAAAATTACGTTGGCTACAAAATCCGAATGAAATAACTACACAAAATTTCGTAGACATCAGGCAGGAAACTTCCAAAACTTTTAGAAAAAAGAAATTCAATTTTTTGAAAGTTAAAATTAAGGAACTTGTAGATAATAGTAAAAATAAAAACATTCGGGACATGCATAAAGGGATCAACAAATTTAAGAGAGGCTTTCAACCTCGTGCTTATATTAAGGAAAGATGACGGAACAGTTCTCAATGATACAGACAGCATTTTAAATAGATGGAAAGATTTCTTTGACAATTTGCTTAACACGCAGCCAAACACTAATGTGCGTGGAGAAAGGGAGATACACACGGCAGAACCGTATATTCCAGAACCCAACCGAATAGAAGTAGAAATCACTATAAAGAAATTAAAGAAACACAAATCTCCGAGAGCTCCCTCGTGGCTAAGCGGTTAGCGTACACGCCTGTGGCGTGGGAGACCCGGGTTCGATTCCCGGCGGGTGCTCATGTGGTTCGGATTCCACGTTAATCAGTAGGTCCACGTCTCATATAGCCTCGCTGCTGAAAGGGACGCTAAACTAAAATCAACTCAACTCAACAAATCTCCGGGTGTAGATAAAATTCCGACTGAGTTAATTTTAGCTGGAGGCGAAATATTGTGGAACAAGACACACAATCTCATCCTCCTTATCTGGAACAAGGAAGAATTGCCAGAAGAGTGCAAAGAATCAATCATTGTTCTAATCCACAAGAAAGGCGACAAAACTGACTGTAATAATCATCGAGGCATCTCTCTTCTTTCAACATCCTATAAAATCCTTTCAAACAGTCTATTAGCAAGATTGGCCTCATACGTAGATGAAATTATCAGTGCGGATTTAGGCGAAATCGATCAACTATCGACCAAATATTCACCATTCGCCAAATACTCGAAAACAAATGAGAATACAATATCCCTTTACATCAACTATTTATTGATTTTAGAAACGCTTACGACTCGGTTAGGAGAGAAACATTGTACAACGTTCTTACAGAATTTGGAATACTGACAAAGCTAATTAGATTAATTAAAGCATGTTTAAATGAATCCCAAAGTAAAGTCCGGGTAGGAAAATTTTTATCCACGAGCTTTCAGTCGTGAATGGCCTGAAACATGGAGATGCGTTGTCGCCATTATTGTTCAACTTTGTCCTTGAATACGCTATAAGGAAAATCAAAGATAGCAACCAGGGCCTAGAGTTGAAGGGTGTCCACCAGGTTAAGGCGTACGCTGATGATGTAAATTTAATAGGGGGTGATAAGAGAACAGTAGAAAGAAATGCAGAGGTCTTATTAAACGCTTGCAGGGACATGGGTTTAGAAGTAATTGCAGAGAAAACTAAATACATGGAAGTGCATCGGGACCGTAATACGGAAAATTATGAATGCGTTAAAATTTTAAATAATACTTTTGATATTAACAGACGAAAATCATATTCAGGAAGAAATGAAATGTCGACTAAAAACAGGGAATTCGTGTTATTATTCATTTCAAAATATACTGTTGTCGTGAATTCTGTCGAGGAATTTGAAGCTTAAAATATATAAAACAATAATCATGCCTGTTGTTCTGTATGGTTCCGAAACATGGTAACTTACTCTGAGGGAAGAACATAGACTGAAAGTATTTGAGAACAAGATTCTGAGACGAATATTCGGACCCAAGAGGAACGGGAATGGGGAATGGCGGAAACTTCACAACGAGGAACTACATAATTTATACGGATTACCAAACATGTTAGGGTCATGAAGTGTAGGAGGCTTAGCTGGGCAGGTCATGTAGCTATAATGGAAGAAAGTAGAAACGCTTTCAGTCTTGACTGGAAGACTAATGGAAAAACGACCATTAGGGAGACCTAGGTTCAGATGGAGGATATTATTAAGATGGACCTCGCAAAAATAGAAATACAAAGTACAAACTGGATCGAGTTGGCTAAGGATAAAAGTCAGTGGAAAGCTTTTGTGAACGTGGCATTGAACCTCCGGGTTCCATAGGCTACAGAGTTAGTTAGCTTACGAAGCATGAGTAGATGCCTAGGCTGATACGTACTACATATAGATGAAATGCGCATTTACTGAAAAGATGGGTTCTACTGACATTGGGTAGTCTGTATATACTCTTCATGTGCTAGGGCCTAGGGAAGAGGAGGAGATAAGATTTCACATCAGGTTACGTCACGCACAGTCGTGCACCTTCATTTTCATTAAAAATGGAAAAGCCAAGAGAAACAAATTTCATCTCACTTTCCTTTGAGGCAGTCGGACACAAATCATCACACTTATCCCCCCAAAATAAACTTTTCATGTCAGACTATTGGGGGGACATGTCCCCCTCGTCCCCTCGGGATTTGCGCCAGTGACCTTACGTATGGTTTCACACCTTCCTGCGTCGAGACATAGAAGGTGATGACGTCATAATTCTAAAATATATATTTTCTTTTATTATTTTTTGGCGGGTCTATGTTCAATATTTTCTGGTGGGCTTATTATTGCACGTAGAAGATTGAAATTTTGCACAAACATTCAGTCCACCGAGTAGTATTTACCAGATTTTTTTCAGATTTATGCGTTAAACAGGGGGGATCCAGAGGGGCAAAAAGTTGAAAAAAGGGATATTTTTACCAAAAAATCCCTTTCTTCGGGATTTTCCCGCCTGAGATACATGATGGAGACATGTGAATGGTACCGCCTGAAAGGCAGTTCTGTTCTGAAGAGAATGATGGGAGAATCATGACCCTAGGGTAATTAGGGAAGTGTCAGGGATTTTTTATCAAAATATACTTCTGTTTAGGGGAATTTTGGACATTTTCGGTAGTTTTTTGCGGGCTTATTTTTGCACCTAGAAGATTGAAATTGTGCACAAACATTTAGTCCGACGAGGAGTATTTAACAGATTTTTTCGTATTTCTGTGTCAGAACAGGGGGGTACAGAGGGGCTAAAAGTTGAAAAAGGGAAATTTTTTAACAAAAAATCACTTTTACGGAATTTTCCCACCTTACATACATGATGGAGACAAGTGAATGGTACCGCCTGAAAGGCAGTTCTATTCTGAAGAGAATGATGTGCAAACTATGATCCTAGGGTATTTAGGGATGTCTCAGGGAATGTTTACAAAATATCCCTCTGTATACGGGAATATGAGACATTGTCGGTATATATTTTTTTGGTGGGCTTACTTTTGCACCTGGAAAATTGGAATTGTGCATAAACATTCAGCCCACCGAGTAGTATTTATCAGATTTTTTCAGGTCTCTGAGTTAAAACAGGGGGGTCCAGAGGGCCTAAAAGTTAAAAAAAAGGATATTTAGACCGAAAATCTCCCTTTTTACGGGATTTTCCCGCCTTAGATACACGATGGAGACACGTGAATGGTACCGCCTGAAAGGGAGTTCTATTCTGAAGAGAATGATTGGCAGATTATAGTTCTAGGGTAAATAGAGATGTTTCAGGAAATTTTTTACCTGAGATCATGGTGTTTTACGGTAATTTGGTTCATTGTGGGGATTCTTGATAAAAATTTCTCCCGCCCTTAGTATTCAAGATAGATACTTGAAATTCAGCACATACATTCAGCATACCAGGTACTATTTACCAGATGTTTTAGAGATCTCTACGTTCACACAGGACCGTTCCAGAGGAGCCCAAAATGTAAAAAAAATTCCCTGGAAATTTTCCTTTGACATCACTTTTCCCTCTCCTGATATATGTTATGAGCATGCAAGTGGTACAATTTCAAAGCCAGCTCCATTCTCAAGAGAATGAAATATCAACCATGATCCTAGGATAAATAGTGACGATGCAGTAGCTGCTTGACTGAAAGTCTAAAAAATACCCCCAAAACCCCGGATCCCTTAAGGGGTAATGGAATAATCGGTGCAATAATCCTTGACGGTACAATGACAACTGCACGATACGTGATCGTTTTATAAAATGATTTCATACTCATTATCCAAACTGACCCTGATTTCGACAAATTATGGTCCATGCAAGATGGAGCTCAACCCCTTCGGACCATGAGAGTATTTGACGTTCTGGAGGAGTATTTTGGGGACCGCATTTTGGCTTTGCGGTACCCAGAGGTCACTGGAAGCGGATTCGCTTGGCCGACATATTCCCCGGATCTGAACCCACGTGATGAAACATCCCCTTGGAATTCGTTGCGTCCCTATAATTTTGATTTTCTAAATCACCGCTGTGTATTTATACAAATCAATCAGGGAGGATAAAATAAATTTCTATTTTAAAAAAATACAATCTTCTCTTCTCTATATGTTGTGCAGCCAGCAACAGAAGCAATTCTCCCCTTAGCGCTCTAATTCCATTACTTGGAGTCCAGGTCTTTTGCAATTGTGAGAACACCTAGACAGATGCAACCCAACTTACACGTAACTTCTCTCGGCACTGACAGTAGTTGTTAGCACTGAGTCAAGTCTTTATGCAAGTAAAATTGTGAGTAGAGAACTCACGAAACATGTCTCCATTCTGAGATTAATCTCTCTGGTTCAGAGTGTGTTGTCCAATAAACATCATTTGTTATCTCAATATTGCTTTGTATGTAATGTATTTTTTTCATTATATACTGTATATTCAAAGAAATATAAACACTGATCGTATATGAATCAGAAAATGCTTGAAAGTAGCTGAAAATATCAAACCTAGAACAACTACTGGAAATAACTTTGTGAAGGATTGCCTCCAATGAGAGACCTTCCCAAATTCTCCTCATTCCAACATCTTTTTCATTCTAGGATACAAAACAGCACATAAAAGGGTAAATAGAACAAAAATGAGTCGTGGACCCATTTGAGTAATATTTATTAGTGTGACTTTGAGATTTATCAATATTTCCCCTTAATAAATTTGCCATGTATGGAATGGGCCCAGGGTGTACTAACGGAACAAAAGACTTTGCCCTGCGGGAGGGCATACAAGCTCCGGTGCCCATAAAGATTAAGAGAAAGTTGGAGAGAGGGGGCCCAATAATTAGAAATCAACTTTTTCTAGGGGTCCAAATAAGAGTATTAATGCTTGCTCGCCCCAGAAATGAGTTGAGTTGATTTTGAGTTTACCGTCCCGTTAGCAGCGACTCTATATGAGACCTGGTCCTACTGATTAACGTGGAATCCTAATCACATGAGCTCCTGCCGGAAATTGAACCCGGGTCTCCAACGCCAAAGCCCCCCCAGAAAACAATCTAAGTTACGGCGCTGGTCATCAGTAGCAGGGATAGTTCCGCTTTGCATTACATTTCGTCTCTAATATAGCTTCTAATTTATAAAGAAGAAAAGACGAGAGAAATTATCTTCACCTTCTTTAAGTTCTATGTTTATGTACCATAACTACTACTTTATTTTCTTATATTCATATTAGGAGTTTGTGGCATCTTGAGGACAGATGATCCTGAGACTGGTGATCATGAGGCGCAATCCACTAGGGGTTGGAATTCCTCTGAAGAGCAAGGTCGGAATTTTAATTGTCCTCAGTATTTCTGTGTTCGTGCTCCTGTAGTGTTTGGAATACGTCGAAAGCACAAGAGGTGCCAGTGGCGAACAATACTTCAGTTGGGGCGATTTCTTGACGGTAAATTGTGCAAGCAGGAAACTCTCATTGCAGCTACTTGGGTTCAAGTCCCGATGTGATAATTAGTAATTTTTCTGAATGGGAAGATAATGTTTATATAATTGGTATTGTAATTATGTTATAACTTTATCACTATAATTGTTATTATTTTATTATTATTATTATTATTATTATTATTATTATTATTATTATTATTATTATTATTATTATTATTATTATTATTATTATTACCGCAATGGAAAGATAAAATAACATAGTCGAAGGTATTCATAGGAACAGAAAAGATATACAGTATGTAAGATGTTTCTTAGGTTTACGCATGAACGCAATAAGATTATTACGTTTACGGATTTATAGATAGAATTATCATTTTATGACAAGAAATGGAATATAAAGATTTGTTAGCTGATAACAGTAATGGATTTTGTTTCATCCTTCTTCTAAGTAGAAAGGTGAGGTGACATCTTAAATGGGATCATTCTCGTGACTAGCGATTCCTATTGTAAGTTCGATCATTATTAGCAATTTGTGCACAGCGTCCTTGGAACTCATTTTTTGCCCATACTACAGCAGTAAGGACGTGTTTAGCTCTTATGTGTTCATCAATTCTTGTCCAAACACGTTACTTGCCAGACAGTTCCGAAGGTAGATATAGGTGACGTAATTTTGTGTTATTGACGTTTCACCTGTGAAGAAAGTTGTCTCAACTTTTAGACCCAGAGAAATTGAATATTTTCCATGTTACTATACATCAGAAATATCAGTTTTGTAGAATGTAAAATTTTACTGAATTGCCACACCCGGAATCGAACTCGCGTCCCCAACATTACGAAACTAACGCTTAAGCCACTACTCTGAGACATCACTGTTCTGGGAGAAGGAAGTCAACTTCTAATGACAACTCATATGTACGGAGGCGCTGCCATATGCTCTCGCCCCGGGCCCTGATTTTTCACGCTAAGGCATTGGACAGATACTTATATCGACTGGAATCTGGTGTTTTAAGGCATTGGATTATTTTAAGTTAATTAGTTTAACGAAGATTCCTCAGTACCTTGTTTCCTATTTTTACGCGTTTCACTCACTTTTACAGTTTTTGCACTAACTCTTTAAGAAGAGGGTCAAAAACACAGAAGCATAGAGGAGAGTAAAAATTACAAACACTATTCTCTCGTACTTCCCTTGCGTGAAATTAAACAATAAAATATGGAGAACATGCAATTTTTGGTCTTCCATTTTCTATGTGGTGTGAAATCCGGAGTTGGAGTGGGTCGGTGGGTCGTGGGTCAACAGCATGTGAAACATAGCGACCAATCATTCACCGTGACTCATTGCGACGCACCACCAACCGTGACCCCACTCACTATGTAGCACTTTGACCCACCGACCCTCTGTGCTCACTGCATTGTAAACAGCATCTTCTGACGCGACAAAACGCCAATGAAAAGCAACATTACTCCCCCAAGATATGTTAAATCGCTTATATGTGTGATTTGATTATATTAAGGTGAGTCTAAAAAACACTAAAAAAGTACCGCGGAGGAGGCTCGCACCACCAACCTTATGATTATTCCGACTTCCACACGGAGGCGATGAAAGAGACGTCACTTCTAAAGGGATGAACCGTTGAGATCCTTTTAACTTGGTCAATCAGAGCGCTCTTTTAACCGTATATATGAGACGATAGCTGTTTGGGATAAGATAAAATGCGTTCGTCATGTAATTTTGTAACAAAATGACGCGTGTCTATTTACTTTACTTCATAGTTCTCCCATACTCACTTTCTACGTACCTTCATTTGGGAGTTTCAAATTTCATACGCTTTTCCACTGAGAAGTATCGATAATTCAACAAGGAAATAATTAGACTATTATAATTTAATTGAAATTCATAATAAGTTTGCCCGTGACAACCACTTTACCATTTTATATCGTAAAGGTCAGATCCATCATTATTGTAACAGAGCGGTGTTTGAGAGATTGACCGTAGAAATTCAAACTCCAATTAGTTAGAATTTGACAACCTGGTTTTATTACAAGTATAAACTCTTTAGTCGGTAGAAGAGGCCGTGGATCATGTCTCAGAGTTGATGACGATTTGTTTTGGTGGGTCAATGGTTCATGGTGGGTGGTGGGTCCGAGTAGGTCATGATGGGTGCGGGTCGGAGTAGGCCGAGGTGAGTTTTGAATCATGGGTCAGAGTAGATCGCGGTGTGTGGTAGGTCAAGTTTTATTGACCCACACCATCTCTGAATACATCTGTAAAATCAAACCAAACAAAGAGCAATACTACTACACAAAACGCCCAACATCTTAGCTATTCGACAAACTATTGCATGATCCGAATAACTCCATATATTCACAAACCATCATTTGTCATATTTTACCGAAATAC
The DNA here is from genome assembly GCF_964235325.1 of Thermobia domestica. Classification (NCBI taxonomy): domain Eukaryota; kingdom Metazoa; phylum Arthropoda; class Insecta; order Zygentoma; family Lepismatidae; genus Thermobia; species Thermobia domestica. The sequence goes on from NC_137465.1 coordinate 92,062,485, forward strand.
GTCATGACTTTCCTGACAACCTGATATTTGAAATGTTGTTAATACGCAAAGTTCATTCATCTCATTACTTATTCACTTATTGTCTTACGATCATCCCAACCTTTAGGGTACTTCCCGTAGATATAGAAAGTGAAATGTAGTATCCATGCTTGGTGTAGCGTGCAAGTAAACCAATCCAAAGCAACAAAATAATATTTCCCTCCTCGAAACCCCCTAAAGTGGGTGTGTTGATTATTCAACAAAAAGACGTGAAATCCAATCAGAAAATTCATAAAATATAAAATTGTATATTTTTCAATGATAATAATAATAATAATAATAATAATAATAATAATAATAATAATAATAATAATAATAATAAAGAAATTACAGAATTACAAAATCAATTACGTAAACAATACCTCATTTAAGAAAAAATAATTGCCACGAGGACGGGCCGTAGCTTGTGGTGGCAGTGAGCGCACTCTCCCCCACCTGCAGGGAAGCTCCATGCAGTTCAAGGGGTTCCCATTTTATAACAACATTATTTTATCCACATACAATACGAAAATGAAATTATAAGTGCCGCATCAATCAGGTTCACTACATTACATAAACACAACATCACCTAAAAGAAAATAAAACAATAATGGGCCCATTTCAGTAAAAAAAATGTCTACTATTATGGGTACTAGAAATAATATATACTTGTATATCATTGTCAGATTTGTCAATATGGTCCCCTTAATTAATTTGTCGTGTATGGAACGGGCCCGGAGGCGTAACTAACGACCCCACAGATCTTGGTGCGCAGGAGATTCCAAGAATGTCATATATCCTCTGATCTTATTTATCGATACAGGCAGGATATAAAGAGTAATGACCTACATATAGTTGAAATTAAGTCAAAGTGCTGTCAGCACTCTTGGCCAAATGTTCTAGGACAACGTTCTAGTACTGCAAAATATTTTTGGCGTGAGTTCAAAGCTTGGCCAAGGATTATTTATATTTTCATAACACTTTTTTCATTAAACAAGCTTGCAGATTTACTATACGTATCCATACTAAAAGGAATAATAATAATAATAAATAATAAATAATAATAATATTAAGTAGAAGTAGCAGTTGTAGTAGTAGTAGCAACATTGATAATAACTATATTGTTTATGTAGGATACTTGAAGAAAGTACTTGAAACTACACATAGCATTTGGCTCAATTTTATTAGTTCTTACTCGACTCGACTCGAAACTCGAATAAAATTCGTGTCAAGTTGGAGGAAATTTTTCAAGCCGAGTTCTCGAGTGAGCTCAAAGGTTGAAGAGGACTTGCCTTAGGGAAATATCAACCTTTTGCTTTATATTGGTTTACTTGCATGCTACACCAAGCTTGAATACTACCCTACGGGAAGTGCTCTAAAGGTTATGATGATCATAAGAGAGTAAATTAATAAGTGCTGAGATCAATGAACTCTGCCTATTAATAATATTTAAAGTACCAAGTTGTCAGAAAAGTCATGACGTATATCGGTAAAATATGACAAATGATGATTTATGGATATACTGGAGTTATTCGGATCATGGAATAGTTATCTCATGAATAGCTAACATGTTGAGCGTTTTGTGTAGTATTACTGTCTTTGTTTGTTTTGATGTTACAGATTTGACAACACATAGAAGATGGAAGAAAAAATTACATATTCTCCATATCTTATTGTTATACTTCAGGTAGGGGAAGAACGCGCGAATACTGCGTGTGATTCTTACTCTCCTCAATGTTTCTGTGTTTTATCCCTCTTCTTAGAGAGTTAGTGGAAAAACTGTAAAAGTGAGTAAAACGCGTAAAATTTGGAAACGAGGTAGTGAGGAAGGTTCGTTAAATTAATTAATTAAAAAAATAATCCAGTGCCCTGAAACACCAGATTCCAATCAATATAAGTATCTGCCGTAAAAAATCAGGGCCCGACGCGAGAGCATATGGCAGCACCTCCGTACATTTGAGTTGTCAATTCAAAGTTGACTTATCTGGACTATTCTTTCTGAATAATGCTTTACTATTTTATCGTGACTGAAATCAGAAAGTTTCAGCATTATTACACTGGAATCGTAAAAGTGTGTAATTTCTGAATTCACTGCATCTCCATTTTTCCTTCTCCCAGAACAATGATGTTTTAGAGTAGTGAGTTAAGCGTGAGTTTCGTAATGTTGGATACGCGAGGTCGATTCCGGGTGTGGCAATTCAGTAAAATTTTTACATTCTACAAAACTGGCACTTCTGATGTACACTACCACGAAAAATATTCAATTTCTCTGGGTCTAAGAGTTGAGACGACCTCCTTCATAGGTGAAATGTTATCAACAAAACATTACATCATCCGTATCAACTTCATTCGTAACCGTCTTGCAAGTAACGTGTTTGGAGAAGAATTGATGAGTACATAAGGCCTAAACACGCCCTTACTGCTGTAGTATGGGCCAAGAATGAGTTCCAACGAATTGTTCGTTGCTTGCACAAATTGCAAATTGTGATCGATCTTAGAACGCTAGTCACGGTAATGATCCTATTTAAGATATCACCTCACTTTTCTACCTAGAAGAACGGCGAAACAAAATGCATTACTGTTATTAGTTAACAAATCTTTATACTCCATTTCTTGTTGTCATAAAATGATAATTCTATCTGTAAACGTAATAATATTATTGCGTTCATGTGTAAGGGACATCTGACATACTCTATATCTTTTCTGTTCCTATGAATACCTTCGACTATGTTACTTTTTTTCATTGTGATATTATTATTATTATTAATAGTAATAATAATAATAATATTCAAGGAATAACATAATTACAATACGAATTACATAAACATTATCTTCCCATTTAGAAAAATTACTAATTACCGCGACGGGATTCGAACTCAAGTAGCTGCAATAAGAGTTTCCTGCTTTCACAAATTTTTTTCAAGTAACCGCCCCAACCGGAGTATTGTTCGCCCATGGCACCTCATGTGCTTTCGAAGTATTCCAACACTATAGGAACAAGAACAAAGAAATACTTAGTACAATTAAAATTCCTACCTTGCTCTTCAGAGGAATTGGAACCCCTAGTGGATTGCGCTTCATGATCAGCAGCCTAATGATCATGTGGCTTCAATTTGCCACAAACTCCTCATATGAATATAAGAAAATAACCTATTAGTTAGCCTCGCTGCTGAACGGGACGTTAATCTCAAAATCAACTCAAATCTTTTCTGGGGGACAGGCATTAATAAGCTTATTTGGGCTGCTACGAAAAGTTGATTTCTAATTATTGGGCCCCATTTCTCCAACTTTCTTTTAATCTTTATCTCCCACCGGAGCCTGTGGTCCCTGCCGCACGGCAAGGTCTGCTGTTCCGTTAGTTACTCCCTGGGCCCATTCCATACATGGTAATATCATTAAGGGGAGAATATTGATAAATCTCAAAGCCATACGAATAAATATTACTAAAATGGATCCACGATTAATTTTTGCTCTATTTATCTTCTTTTTTTTTTGTTTTGTTTATGTAATGTAGCGACCCTATTTGAAGTTTCATTTCTAATTTCATGTTCGTATCGTATATGGAATAAGAACTTTTTATATAAAAATTGGCCCCTCGAACGGCGAGGAGCTTCTCTGGGGGGCAGTTGCCACCCCACAAGTTACGGCTCTGTCGATGATGTAGGATCAACTTGAAGAACAATTCGTGATACCTTCTTCATTGACCAACGTGTATACGATAACTGGTTTTTGAGTTAAGCAAGGAAACCTCAAGTAAGTCATTAAGACACTCACACAAGTTGCTTATATTTTCTTATTTATATTTTTATTTATATTTTGTTTATATTTGTTTGTTTTTGTTATATTTGAATATCTTGTTTAGTTTTTCAATGGAACGATTTTAACTAGTTCTTGGTTTTAAGTGGTGCGGTAGGTGAGTGGTTAGCACATTCAACTTGTGTTCGTTAGACCCGGCTTCGAATCCCGGTGAGGCTGAAACTTTTTCAATGTTCTTGTTTCAATTTCAATTTCAATGCATACTCAGTGTAATAAGCAAGATCGTCTCTTCCCTAGAAAGAAAGAGATGTTGGAATGAGGAAAATTGAGGAAGGTCTCTGAATGGAGGCAATCCTTCACAAAATTATTTCCAGTAGTTATTCTAGATTTGATATTTTGAGCTACTTTCAAGCATTTTCTGATTCATATGTGATCAGTGTTTTCATTTCTTTTAATATACAGTATATAACGAAAAATACCTTATATACACTGCAATATTGAGATTAACATATGATGTTCATTGGACAACACGCTCTGAACCAGAGAGGTTGATCTCAGAATGGAGAAATGTTTCTTGCTTTCTACTCACAGTTTTACTTGCATAAAGACTTGACTCAGTGCTACCAACTGCTGTCAGTCCCGAGAAAAGTTACGTGTAAGTTGGGATGCGTCTGTCTAGGCGTTCTCACAACTGTAAACGACCTGGACCCCAAGTTATGGAATTAGAGTACTTGGGGGGGGGGGAATTACTTTTGTGGCTGGCTGTACATCGCCAAAATGGTTTCTCCATTATTTCCAATCTATGCCAAATATATTATTTTCACAGTTTGCTGATTATCTTGCCTTAGGGTCCTTTGTTCACCGCATTACTATTCAATTACACACAGCAGTAGAAAATCTAATCAACTGGTGCTTGTGATGAAAACTCAAACTCAACCAAAAAGAAAAAAAACACTGTTTATTTCTTATATATATATATATAAAGATTTCAGTTATATATATAACTGAAATCTTTATATATACACTGAATACTGTTTTCCATCTATGTTCGTAATATATTACTCTTTAAAACTTTATCTGGCAAAAAAGGTGTCACCTACTACCCTGCCGTCTTCTGATAGCAATGAAAGACGGTTCAGAAAAGAATAAAGAACCTGTTTTGTCTCCACTAGCCAATTCTTTTATATGTAGCTGATAGGTCACCACATCTCTGTTTTTATTTTATTTTTTTTAAACAATACCTCGCATGATGATGCAGATCATACCCGATACCTTGCCATTACTCCCAGTATATCATATAAACTCAATATTAGAACCAGCAAATGATAAATTTGTAAATTGGTGCTTAGAAGAAACTCAAGCTAAATCCATACAAAACTTAAATGATGTTGGGCTTGCAACATAACAAATACTGTCCAAGAAGACATCCTGAACGTTTACATAACACACTCCTAGCTTCACAGTTTTGTTTGTAAGATATCTTGGTTTTTCCTTCGATAAATAACTATCCAAAATGGCGGCTTCCAGGATGACCGCCATGGCAACCATGTCGTGCAATATGGTCCATCACCCACCCGATATACCATGAACCAAGTGTGAATGCCAAGCAGTTAATTGATTTATGCCTAACCCTGTATATATATATATATATATATATATATATATATATATATATATATATATATATATATATATATATATATATATATATATATAAAAGAGAACGTACAAATCCTTTGTTAGCTCATCACGCTAATACGGCTGAACCAATTTCTTTCATTTTTGGGGGGTTATTAAGATTTGGACCCTAGATGGTTTCTATCATATCACTTTAATTTTCAATTACCAGTGTCTTGAGATAATTGACCATTCAAGTGTCCATAACGTACAAATCCTTTGTTAGCTCATCATAGCTAAATCTAACCGTATTTATATGCAACCCACATGACCGTGTCACTCGGCGGGTTAACATAAATGACAGGCGATATAATGTTAACATTTACTGCAATCTTCTATGGTTTTTATCATATCACTTGAAAGCGAAAAAGTAAAAATTATCTAAGTAACAAAGTTTATTGCGTTCCGGGGTGACCCCAGCGAAGCGGGGTGAACGCTGCTAGTATATATATATATATATATATATATATATATATATATATATATATATATATATATAGGGTGTCTATAGAGTCCGTAGCCACACCGTGTATCATGGAAAACGACTGCGAATATGAGAAAACGCAAAAACGCATCAATTATTGTGAGTTTTGAGCTATAAAAGATTCACCCCAGACACCCCCATATAGGTGTACGTGGAGTCAACTTGAAAATTTTAAATAGCACAGGGGCGAGTAATATATCATTGGAAAAGTCTCGACAAGAGAAATATTTTCCCGAAAGTTTCAAGTCTCTATATTGATCACACCCAAAATGCTGGGGTTCATATTTCGTGTCCATAAAGTATGTTGCCACCCTGTGTATCTTCGAAACGACTGAGAATATGATAAACTGAAAATCACGTCCATCATCACTCTAAGCGACTTGAATTTTGAACTATAAAATATCCACCCCAGACACCTTCCTATAGGGGCACGGGGATCGTGGTTTTGCACTTTATCATATTTTCTGTATTACTGTGAATCCCGCTATCTCGGAAGTGGTCAATATAGGGACTCGAAACTTTCGGGAAAATATTTCTCTTGTCCAGGCCTTTCCAACGATATATATTACTCGACCGCCTTTGCCATTTAAAATTTTCAAGTTGACCCCACGTACCTAGTGATAAGCGCAAGAGTCTTGGCCTTGCAGTTTTTGCAAGAGCAAGCCCACGACCAAGACCCGGAATCCCGATGCAAGACCAAGACCATATCGGCAAGACCAAAGTACAGGGAATTGTTGAAATTTTTTATAGAATGCAAAAAAGAAGGAGATGGATTTCTTGACTTCATTAAAACTGCTGCTGGAATGTGTTCCAAGTAGTTTATGCAATCCGTGTGAGTCTATCTGCCCCTGTAGCATATAGCTACAGTATGTCGTTTTCTCAATTCGTTGTTCGCGTTTTCTGTAGATATTGCTCGTTTTCAAGCCACACAGGCGACATCTTGCGCCATCTGAGCTTTTTTGTTAGCAAACACTGTGTGCGTGGATTTTCTCGGCGTTTTTCTGTTTCCTCTACTTTCTTCATTTCACCATTTCAGTCATTTCTTATCATTACCGTCTCCCTAAGCCTTGGTACATAATCGTGGGAAGTTAAACTAGATACTTCATTTCATTTCAAAACATATTAGTGGTGTTCTTCTTTCAAAACTAAAGAGAAATGTAGTATTGAACACCCGTAATACCGTACAATATATGTGTCGACTACATGGGTATGGCTTTGGCTCTGGTTCTCAAGCATCCCTTGGAATTTTTTAATGTGTGCTCATAAAATTAATTTGGAAATAACAATTTCATGACATTGACAAAAACTTAGTAAATGTGACCGCAAGTTCGATTTCATGGGCAGATGCTTATACGTTGACTAATTATTCATCAATATAACTTTCAGCCTCCTTAGGTATAAGACACATCGAGGATTGAGCAATATAACATTATACTATAGATATGCCAGATTGACTTGATCCCTAGTCTTCCGTTGCAAGCGCTGCTATCGGCTGAAGGAATTCCACTCGCTTTCTCTCGTTTAGCAACAGCTGAACCATTACTAGATCAACGCGTGGATGTGTGAGGGTGTGAGCGTTAGTTCTCATTTTTGCCACAGCTCAAGACATTTTGGCAGCACCATACAACAATAATCTATATCATAAAATAGAAAGTGACTCTTTTTGTGACTCCTAATCTCTTGAGCTCGATCATATTTTCAACATAGATGGAATTCGGGCCTAGGAGTGTTTTAATCATTTTACTTAAACGGTAAAACTTAGGGGAGGGGCGAAGGGGGAGTTATAAGATAATAAATAAAACTTAATAACTCTTGAACCAAACGACCAATCTCGATCAAATTTTTAACATAGATGAGGTTCAAGAATGGAATGCTATATGTCAGTTCACTTTGACGGAGTAACGAAGGGGAGGGGAATATTTACAAAAATCAATATAAATAAAAATAAAAGTGACTAAGTTTGTAACTCTTGAACGGCTGTCAATCAAATATTTAAAATGTATGAGGTTCTTTCCTTGAAAGTTTTTTTTTTTGTATGTTTCACTTTGATGGTAGAACATAGGGGAGGAGGAGGGGAACAGGATATATATAAAATAAGTAAAACTTAATAACTTTTGAAACACCCGTCGATCTTGATCAAAGTTTCAACATAGATGAAGTTCAGGCCTGGAGCGATTTTTATTATTTTACTTTGTCCGTGCAACGTAGGGTAGGGGAGGAGGGAGATACATGTAAAAAAATATATAAGTGACTGTCTTTGTGATTTCATCACTCTTGAACCAGCCGATCAATCTCAATCTTATTTTTAACATAGATGAGGATCTGACTTGAGATGGTTTCTGTGATATCACTTTGACGGTGCTGTTTAGGGGAGAGGGAGAGGAAAGATATTTAAAAATTATCGAAAAAAAACGATATTAAAATGGAATCTGTTTTGAGAGTCGCTGAGAAAAACAATGATACTTCCGATGCTGTTTAAATAAAAATTCAGCCCCGAGCTTGGCGGTGGGGAGGGGAGATATATAAAAATGATCGAAAATGACGAATACTAGTGTCAAATACATAGTTTCCTAGGACCTGAGTTGAATACTAAGACTTTCGATACCGTTTATGACCAAATTCAGCCTCGCAACTTGGGGGAGAGGGAGATACATAATAATGATCGAAAATGGCCATTATTAATGTCAAACTCATGGTTTTCGAGGTCATTAAGATGAACAATGACATTTCCGATGCCGTGCCTGACTACATGGAGGAGCAGGAAATATATATAAGTTTATTGAAAATGATTGATATTAGTGCCTAATCCATGGTTTTCGGGGTCTTTGAGACGAACAGTGACACTTGTGATGCCGTTTAAATCCAAATTCAGCACCGCGTCTTGGGGAGGAGGGGAGAGAAATATAAAAGTAACCGAAAATAACCAATATTAGAGAACGCTTTGCTAATAGTAAAAAGTGACTGATTCACGAAATATATTATTATTTTTTTAAGATTAACCCAACGAAGTGGGTAATTGATGCTAGTGATCCATATTGACAAGTGAGACTCCAAATAACTTGCGGCCTTATGCAGAATTGTTTAGACGTATGATTAGCGTCATACTAAAGACCTGACTACTGGTAGAAACATATGTTAGTCAAACTCTTCAGTATGGCACTAATCACGCGTCAGACCGATTCTGCATAAGACCCTTGGAATTTCATGTCATTATTTTGTATTTCTAATACAGGTTAACAGTATTTATATGAATTGAGTACACACAAAAGACAGACAGTTGAGTTGTTTTCAGTTTCTACTCAAGTTATTCTAAAGTATTAACAGATTTGATTATTGTAATTATTATTTTAATTCTCTCTCTCTTTTCTGCTCAATATTGCTAAACATATCATCATCATCGTAATAGCTATTCTACCATTATTCACAGGTTACTCGCTGCAACTGACAAGGTTCGACGTTCGGTGGTCTTCAGCTAGTCTCTTCGTCTTGACGTAGCAATTTTCTGTTGTAATACCTTACTTCAACTAGTCTGCTTCGCTCAATACCTCTCTTTTCTTCCACAATACCCCCTAGCACGTCCCTCATAATACAGTTCCTCCTCAGCCAATATTCTAACCAGCTCCTCTTCCTCCTCTTAACAATATATAAAATTCTTTTTTTTCCTTTAGTGTTAATATTTCCTTTACTGCTAATAACACCATCTCATTCGTTTTCTGTTCAAAACAGCTAACTCTCTCCGTTTATCTCCATGCCCATGTTTCGAAAGCCTGCAATTTTTTCATCGCTTTTGCGTAATTTGAATGTTTCTGCCCCATAGAGTACATATTGGAATCAGTAAAACAAAGTCTCAATATTTAATTGGACGTTTGTTTAATATAAGGATTAGCTAATCGTGGTTGAAAAGAAAAATCTGAAGCTTTAAAGTGTAAAAGTAATTTTGCAACTCATGGTATATCAATAATCTGTGCAATCTGATTTTCTTTCATGCGTCTCAGGGGTAGCCTCCCCACTTTGGGAACCAGTGGGGTGTTGGATCTCTTAAAAAATATAAACAGATTACGAAACGTTGTGATTTATAAGTAGTGAAACGTGGGCACCCATTAAAAAGAAAAGGTCATCACCTATGTTGTACACTATTATCATACTTACACGACGTTAAATTATATTACATTTAGAAACATACATTGTATTTCAGATACTATTGGCGCATTGTAGAGTTTATTATCCCTTATATCCATAGTAAAATTTACCTATGAAAAGCTTGAGATTTCGTAAATGCAAGACTTGCAAGACTCTTGCATGCAAAACCAAGACAAAGACCAAGACTGGATGTGCAAGACCAAGACCAAGACTAGATATGCAAGACCAAGACCACAAAAAGACCACTATATTCTTGGTCTTGGTCTTGCATTTGCTCGTCACTACACGCATCCCTGTATGGGGGTGTCTGGGGTGGACTTTTATAGCTCAAAATTGAAGCCCCTTAAAATAAAGGTGGACGTGTTTTTCTGGTTTCTCTTATTCACAGTCGTTTTGACGATACACGGGATGGCAACGGACATTTTGGATACCAAATGTAAACCACGTCATTTTGGATGGGGTCAACATAGGTACTTGAAACTTACGGGAAAATATTTCTCTCGTAGAGATCTTTCCAATAATATATTACTCGGCCACTTTGCCATTTAAAATTTTCAAGTTGACCTCACGTTCCCTATATCGAGGTGCCTGGAGTGGACCTTTTATAGCTCAAAATTCAAGAACCCTAAAAATAATAACGGACGTGTTTTTGCGTTTTATCATATTCGCAGTCGATTCGAAGATACATGGGCTGGCAACGAACTTTATGAACTCTTTCTCGCTCTCTCTCTCTGATATATATACGCAATTTGATATATATGCGTATCAAATAATATATGGATAGATTATGCGGTATAAATAATGAGTTTTGTTTTAAGTAAACACAAACCCTTGCACTAAGTTTTGAAACTATTACAAGTAGTCCTACCTACAAATCAATTAAAGTATGAAGCATCAAATGAAAGTTTCCTTTTTACCACTTTCTTGAGTTACACTATGTGAAATTATACCAAATCCTGGGAGAATTAAAATATATACTTCAGGGTGACCAAAGAATCAGAATAGGTGTTGGTATAAAATAGGGTCTCCTCCCCCAGAAGGATCGAAGAAGGAAGTGTTGAGGTTTCGGTCAGTTAAGAGTATTGTAATGGCTCCTGCTAATACCGGTACAGATAGGAGAAGTAATACAGCAGTAATTACTACAGATCAGAGAAATAGTGGTATTCGTTCTAAGTCATTCCGGGGGTTCGCATATTGATTACAGTTGTAATGAAGTTTACTGCTCCAAGGATTGAGGATACACCAGCTAAGTGAAGGGAGAAAATGGAAAGGTCAACAGAGGCCCCAGCGTGGGCAATGGCACTGGAAAGTGGAGGATATACAGTTCAACCAGTTCCTGCACCACTTTCTACAATTCTTCCAGTTAATAGTAGAGTTAATGAAGGAGGAAGTAATCAAAATCTTATATTATTTAGGCGGGGGAATGCTATATCAGGTGCTCCTAGTATTAAGGGAACTAGTCAATTGTCAAATCCCCCAATCATAATTGGCATAACTATGAAGAAAATTATAATGAAGGCATGAGCAGTAACAATTACGCTGTAAATTTGGTCGTCTCCAATTAGGCTGCCAGGGCGTCCGAGCTCTGCGCGAATAAGAAGGTTTAGTGATGTGCCCACTAGTCCCGCCCAAGCCCCAAAGATTAAGTATATTGTACCAATGTCTTTATGGTTCGTAGAAAATAATCATCGTTGCAAGGGAAATAGGATGGCCGAAATATTAGGCGATGGATTTTAAATCTATTTATGGTGTAGTAAACCTCCTGTTAGGTTTTATAGTCAATACTTATGATGTCGGACTGCAATTCCGGAGTAGCAGTTAATATACTAAGACCTAAAAGGTTGCCTTTTATTTACGGCTTTGAAGGCCACTAGTTTTTTTTAAACTTAAAGTCTTTGTTTAAAGTATGTTGACTGTAAGCGGCAAGATAATTATACCTCTTAATGAAGCAATAATGAATGTTGATCTAATTAAGGTTTCTTGATTTCTTTTCGGTAAAGATGTTCATGTTTGGTTATGGTGGTTAATAATGAAAGCAGCATAAGCAATTCGTATGTAGTAAAAAAGAGTAATTAGTGCTGTTATTACTATTAAGGTGAGAATAATAAATGATATTTGTTCAGCAGTTTTTATAATAATAATTCACTTAGGTAAGAAGCCCAAGAATGGGGGGAGGCCCCCTAAGGACAAGAGGCTAGTAAAAATGGCTAATTTTGTTGTTACAATAATTTCATTGGTGAAAGTTTGGTTAATGTGAAATATTTTGTTTATTGCGAAAAGAGTGACTGCTATTGTCGAAAGTAAGGCATAGAATAGAAAGTAGAAAGACCATGTTATATCACTTAATAGTAAAGCTATGAGCATTGAGCCAGTATGATTGATTTATGAGAATGCTATAATTTTACGGAGTGATGTTTGATTTAGGCCCCCAATTGAGCCTACAATTAGAGATAAAATTAGGGTTAGGCAAATTAAGTTTGTAGGAGTTAAACTATAGGAAAGCAGGCCAAGGGGTGCTAATTTCTGTCATGTTATTAAAGCAATGCAATTTATTCAGAGCATGGCCTCTATCACTTCTGGTATCCAAAAATGAAGGAGCCTGCCCCTATTTTAAATAGTAGAGAGATGGAGATTAGGTAATATGCAGTTTGCAGTCCTATGTAAAGTAAAATGATTGCTATTAGAAGCAAGGATCTTGCAATAGCTTGGACTAAAAAGTATTTTAGAGCAGATTCGGTATGCCGTTGATTGTTGGTCTTTGAAATTACGGGGATAAATGATAGAAGATTAATTTCAAGACCAATTCAAGTACAGAATCATAATGAGGAGGTTAATGAAATAAGAGTCCCTAGGATAAGTGTTGTGGAGAATAATAGAGTTTTAGGATTAGTGAGCATTAGAAAAATAATCTTCATATGCGGGGTATGAGCCCACTAGCTTACCTTAGCTTATCTTTCTACATCTTAGTGTATGACGCTCGTTGATTTTTGATGTCAAGAGTGAAAGTTTGATTCTTTTGGGTGTAATAAAAGTATATTGAAATACTTGATTTATCCTATCACGATAATCCTTTAATAAGGAATCTTAGTATTTAATTATTATTTATAGCGGTATGTGGGGGTTTAAATAGATCAATATTATATTATAGTGACTAAATATAGGAGTACTATATGTTAATAATAATTAAAGCTTGAAAATCTATTAAATCCTCTTAATATCCTGTGATACCGACTAAAGGTATATTAATAAGCTTAACGTATCCATTAAATGCTAGTTTCTACCGCATATATGTAGAGAGAAAATAAATATACTTGTAAAGGATACAATTTTGTTTGGAGGGGGAAAAAACAAAATTGTATCCTTACAAGGGGAAATTAAGGGTTCATTTAATACTAATTCCTATCAATTAAAGTTAAAAATATAACTAATAACTATTTCCTTTAGCATTGAGTTAATAGTAAAATATTATCCTGGCTTTTCTTCCCTTATTTATCTGGTTGTACATGTAACCTTTTGGGGGAGAGAGTAAGTTGTTGACCTTGAGGGCAAACAATGAGACTAATTGGTCGCAGTACTTGTTTTTGTTTATTAATGAGTGTTTGAAGCAGTTAAGGTTTAAGAAGATCCGGCGAAATTCGTGCGAGCTGCCGCGGTGAGACGAAGGGTTTGAAGGGAAGGTAAATGGTTAAGGTGTAGTTATAAATATGAATTGAAGGGCTTTATATTTTTATTTTTAGGTGAAATTATCATTTGGAGTAATAAGTTCTGTGTTTGAGGCTATGAATTTATTTGTTAGGCTAGGATTAGATACCCTATTATTTTTAATGTAAAATGAAATACCTGAGTAATAGTAGTTATGTTCTTGAAACTCAAAGGATTTGACAGTATTTTAGACTATTCAGAGGAATCTGTCCCGTAATCGACAATCCACGATATATTTTACTTGCTGTTGTATTGCAGTTTGTATACCGCCGTAGTTGATGGTAATAGGGAGAAATTAAGTACCTTCATTGTCTTTATTGAGAGGGACTTCAGGTCAAGGTGCAGCTTATCAGTAAGAGGAGATGGATTACAATAAAGTGTTTGTACGGATTTTAATATGCAAATTATTAAAGTGAAGGTGGATTTGAATGTAACGTTGGTTATATTACTAGCATGAGTAAGGCTCTAAGACATGTACACATCGCCCGTCGCTCTCATTTGTTTAGGTGAGATAAGTCGTAACATAGTGGGTGTACCGGAATGTGTGCCTAGATTGGATAATTACAAAATAGAGCTTGTTAGTTGAGCTATTCGTTTACATCGAAGAGGTTTCTGTGCAATTCAGATTATTTTGATTGAAAGAAGTACTTATTGTTGTTATTATCAGTTACGTTAAGTGAATCAACTTGAAATTAATGTTATTGTATAGGGTATACAATTAATTTGTTAGTATTATAGTTAATTAGTACCGTAAGCGAATGAATTCTTTGAGTTGTACGTCCCACGGTTATGCCGGTTAGGCTAAAGGAGACGGTGATGATGAGTAATGAATGAAATGGTGGAATGAAGAAAGTGGGAGCAAACGGGAGAACCCCGAGAAAACCCACGCACACAGTAACGTAAGGGAATGTTTAAATAAGTGAAACCTTTTTTTTAGGGAAGAAGACATGGAGTGTTGTACCTTTTGTATCAGGGAACACTGAATAATATTGCTACAAAATTATTTCCCGAAACGGAAAGAGCTAAATAACGTGGTATTATAGGTAACATATTATTTATTAATTTTATTTTAGTGGTGAAATGCCTTTCGGTTTCCGTTATATCTGGTTGTACAAGAATTGAATTTAAATCAGCTGCGGCTAGCTTGTTATGATTTAATTTTGTTGTAGTTTGGCCGTAAGTAATAGTAAGGGAGATTTGCTTCTTAGTTTTGTTATTTATAATGTGATGTCGTACTTAATGAAAGATGTGGGCTTAGAAGTAGCTATCATTTGTAATTTTGTTATAACTTAATTGAGTTGTTCATTATATTTTGTTACATTTAATTTATTATTGTACTTTTATCCAGTGACGACGCCAGAGGGGGGCAAGGGGGGCGAGCGCCCCCCTAGTAGCTTCTTCTGCCCCCCTGACTGCCACCTAGACTGCCCCCCAGACTCCTACAATCTTTAAACATTCTACATGTAGTATTTTATATCAGTATCATAACCAATCTCATTGTCAAATTGTAGTCTACTTTCCATGCATTTACTATGTGGCAGTTTAGTCCTCAAGCTTTCTTCTTTGAGCGTCTGGGTATGCATGCATATTTCTGTTTTCTAATTTAGCGCCTTTTAAGGTAAATTTTAGTTATACTTCTTTCTTATGCTTTCTAATTATTGTGCCTAGCGAACAATACTAGATTTGGTCGACTTGTTTTCTTCTCATTGGATCAACTTCGATTGGAAACAAAAGAAAGGTAAAACTAGTTACGTAACTTGTTTGTATTTATCCAGGTTTGAAGTTTTCAGTTTCATATTTTGTTTTATTTAAACGTTCTATACTTCTTTTTTCTGAAACATTATTCTCGGCTTTCAATAGTCAGAGGATGTGCTTATAACAGTTTAGTTTGCAACTACCACGGCTTAATTTTTTGAAGGGGATCAAAAGAGTTGTGTTTTCCCTTCCTGCAAATGATAATAATAAATTTATGGAATTAAAGTGATTCACAATAAAACGTATTGTCAGAGTGATGATCTTTAATTAGTATATCTAATTGGTTTATACTAGTGCTCCCTTACTTATTTTGTTTCAAAGTACTGACGTGACATCTACCATATTGACTAGGAACTGCTAAAAATTTCGTAGCCCAACCCAGAAGGAGTGCACGTGAAATTGTGAAGTTTTACTTCTTCTACACTTCCCCCGAGATTCAATACACTACCTTGTGCAATGCTCCAGTTTTTGCAGAAAAGTTCAAAAAAATCTGAAGATTTCCTCGCACCACTGTTCGTAGCACTACCCCTATCAGATCTAAAATTGCGTCCTTTCAAGTGTTATTTAAGTTTGGGAAATAAGTACATGTAATACACGGAGCTAAATCTGCGGAATAAGAATGATGGTCTAGACATTGAGATGGTCTAGGCTGCGAGCAGTGGCACAGACTATTTCTTATGAAGTTAGTTTAGCTTTGATTTTATTATCTTTTGTGTTTTTAGCTGAAAGATATAGATTGTTGAATTTTGCTTATTACCAGGAGGAATTGTGGTTTTTGTGAATCACGTTCCCCTTGGCATTAGTTTGGTATGCTTCTTGTTTAGCAGAGACTAATCGTACTCCTTTTGATTTTGCCGAAGGGGAATCAGAGCTCGTCTCAGGATTTAATATTGAATATAGAGCGGGAGGATTTGTTCTTATTTTTATGGCCGAGTATGCTAGTATTTTATTTATAAGAACTTTATTTAGTGTTTTGTTTTTAGGTTATAATATTTTTTCTACTTTATTTTTTGTTAGTATTTATTTCTTTTGCATTTATTTGGGTGGGAGGCACTTTACCTCGATTTCGATATGATAAGTTGATATATCTCGCTTGAAAGTTTTTTTGCCTTTATCTCTTAATTACCTTTTATTTTTAGGGGGCATAAAGCTTCTTTTTGTTTCTTTAATAATTTAAGTGTATTAAATTGAGAATAAGTTCTTAAAGCTTTGCTCTGTTGTATGTTTTCAAAACATATGCTTGTCCTCAGCCAAAGAACTAGGGTTTATTTAATAAAGAATCTCAAAGAGTGGAGAGGTAAGGGACAAATAGAAAATAAGCAAAGTAGATAACTGTTAGAATTTGGCCTGTTAGGATATAAGGGTCTTCGACTGGGCGGGCACCGATTCATGTTAGGAGGATTACTGTGCCGACTATAATTCAAAACATAATTTGGTTAATAGGATAGAATTGTAGGCCTCGTATTTTTCCAGTGTGAAATAAGGGCATAATTATAAATATTAAAATGAGGATTGATATTACTAATGCAATAACTCCTCCTAATTTATTAGGAATGGAACGGAGAATAGCGTAAGCAAATAGGAAGTACCATTCTGGTTGAATGTGTACAGGCGTAACTAAGGAATTGGCGGGAGTGAAATTTTCAGGGTCCCCTAATATATAAGGATTTCACAGAGTAAGTAGTATTAAAGCTATTATTATTGTTAAGAATCCAATTGCGTCCTTTAATGAGAAATAAGGGTGGAAAGGGACTTTATCCTGGTTTCTGTTAAGGCCTAAGGGGTTATTAGAGCCTGTCTGATGGAGGAATAGTAGATGTACTATTGATATGGCAGCAACAATAAAAGGTAAGAGGAAGTGGAAGGCAAAGAATCGATTTAGGGTGGCATTATCTACGGCGAACTCCCCTGAAATTCATTGTACTAATATTGTTCCTAAGTAGGGAATAGCTGGGAGTAGATTTGTAATAACTGTTGCCCCCCTGAAACACATTTGACCTCATGGTAAGGCGTATCCTACAAAAGCTGTTGCTATAACTAAAAGTAGAATAGCAACCCCTACTCTTCAGGTGTGAAGGTAGAGGTAAGAGCCGTAATAAATGCCTCGACCAACGTGTAAGTAAAGGCAAATGAAGAACAATGATGCGCCGTTGGCATGTAAGGTACGTAGGAGCCAACCATAATTCACATCTCGACAGATGTGAATTACTCTATTAAAGGCTAATTCAATTCTTGATACATAGTGTATTGCTAAAAATAGACCGGTGGCAATTTGAATAATTAAGCATAGGCCAAGCAGGGACCCGAAGTTTCATCAATATAGGATATTAATTGGCGCGGGTAGATCAACCAAGGCATTATTAGCAATTTTGAAAAGGGGGTGATGTAGGCGAATGGGTTTTGACATGTTTTAGAGGGCAGAAGGGGTCCTTGATATAGAGAAGTAATTTTTACCACTGCGATTAATGTGATAAATAAGTATGTAGCTAGTATAATAGTGTTTATTAAGATTGATGATATGTAAAATTTAATACCAGGAATTTCTTGATAATTAGTTACGCAAACGTGGGGGTCTGGCATTGAAATTATGTTTGGTAGAAGGAGGGGGTCAATAATTATAATCAGGATTACGAAGAAGGGAATAAGAAAAGTTAATAAGAAGAGGTTTGGGGTTAAGGTGAATATTTCATTTGATGCTAGTCTTGTTAGGGGGATCGATCATTAGAGGGAAGAGCAAAGCCTCCAATGAAAACTTTCGGGGTCTAACAGGGCTTGAGGTCCTTGATTACAACGGCATTGATTGGTACAGCCAGCCGCAAAAGTAATTCCCCCCCTAAGCGTTTTAATTCCATTACTTGGGATCCAGGTCTTTTGCAGTTGTGAGAACGCCTAGACAGATGCAACCCAACTTACAAGTAACTTTTTCACGGCACTGAGAGCAGTTGGTAGCACTGAGTCAAGTCTTTATGCAAGTAAAATTGTGAGTAGATGACACACGAAACATTTCTCCATCCTGAGATCAATCTCTCTGGTTCAGAGCGTGTTGTCCAATGAACATCATATGTTCATCTCAATATTGCTCTGTATGTAATGTATTTTTTCATTATATACTGTATATTCAAAGAAATAAAAACACTGATCACATACGGATCAGAAAATGCTTGAAAGTAGCTCAAAATATCAAATCTAGAACAACTACTAGAAATAACTTTGTAAATCATTGCCTCCATTGGGAGACCTTACCCAATTCTCCTCATTCCAGCATCTTTTTCTTTCTAGGGAAGAGAAGATCTTCCTTATCACACTGAGTATGCATTGACATTGAAATTGAAACAAGAACACTTAAAAAGGTTTCAGCCTCACCGGGATTCAAAGCCGGGTTTACCGAACACCAAGTTCAATATGCTAACCACACACCTACCGCGCCACTTAAACTTCTACCAAAACTAATATCTCGTTAAAATTGTTTCATGGAAAAATATAAACAAGATACTCAAATATAACAAAAACAAACAAATATAAACAAAATATAAATAAGAAAATATAAGCAACTTGTGTGTCTTAATGACTTAGTAGAGATTTCCTTATTTAACTCAGAAACAAGTTATGTACACGTTGGTCAATGAGGAAAATATCACGAAATGTTCTTCAAGTTGAGCGTACATCATCGGCAGAGCCGTAACTTGTGGGGGAGCAATTGTCCCCCACAGAAGCTCCCCGCCGTTTGAGGGGCCAATTTTCAGAAAAAAATTTCTTACTCCATATACGATACGAACATGAAATTAGAAATGAAGCATCCAATAGGGTCGCGCCATTTCATAAACAAAATACTACACAAAATGTAAAAAGAACAAAAATGAGTCGTGGACCCATTTGAGTAATATTTATGCGTATGGCTTTGAGATTTATCAATATTGTTCCCTTAATAATTTTGCCATGTATGGAATGGGCCCCAGGAGTAACTAACGGAACCGCAGAACTTGCCGCGCGGGAGGGCCCACAGGCTCCGGGATGCCCATAAAGATTAAGAGAAAGTTGAAGAGAGGGGCCCAATAATTAGAAATCACCTTTTTGTAGTTGCCAAAATAAGGTTATTAATGCTTCCTCCCCAAGAGAAGAGTTGAGTTGATTTTGAGTTTAACGCCCGATACAGCAGCAAGGCTATATGAGACGTAGACCTACTGATTAACATGGAATCCTAACCACATGAGCTCCCTCCGGGAATTGAACCCGGGTCTCCCACGTCAAAGGCCTCCCCAGAAAAAAGTCTAAGTTACGGCGCTGGTCATCAGTAGCAGGGATGGTCCCGATTTACATTACATTACGTCTTTAACATAACTTTTAATTTCCAAAGAAGAAAAGACAGAAATTATTTTCAGGTTCTTTAAATTGTATCAACACGTGTAGAAATAGACATTCCTATGTCTATATTCCAGAAATACTAGTTTAATTTCTTATATTTATATGAGGAGTTTGTGGTAAATTGAGGCCAGATGATCAAAAGGCTGCCTATCATGGGGTGCAATCCACTAGGGGTTCGAATTCCTCTGAAGAGCAAGGTCGGAATTTTAATTGTCCTCAGTATTTCTGTGTTCGTGTTCCTGTAGTATTTGGGATACGTCGAAAGCACATAAGGTGCCAGTAGCGAACAATACTCCGGTTGGGGCGATTTCTTGAAAAAAATTGTGAAAGCAGGAAACTCTAATTGTAGGTACTTGGGTTCAAATCCCCTCGTGGTAATTTGTAATTTTTCTGAATGGAAGATAATGTTTATGTAATTGGTATTATAATTATGTTATTCCTTGATTCTTCTCCTCCTCCTCCTTCTTCTTCTTCTTCTTCTTCTTATTATTATTATTATTAATAATAATAATAATAATAATACCACAATGGAAAGAAAAAGTAACATATTCGAAGGTATTCATGGGAACAGAAAAAACATAGAGTATGTCAGATGTTTCTTAGGTTTACACGTGAAGCTAATAATATTATTTCGTTTATGGATTTACAGATAGAATTATCATTTTATGACAAGAAGTGGAATATAAGGATGTGCTAGCTAATAACAATAATGCATTTAGTTTCGCCCTTCTTCTACTAAGAAAGGTGGGTGACTTCTTTAATAGTATTATTCTCGTGGCTAACGATCCGTATTGTGAGTTCGATCTCTATTAGCAGTTTGAGCACAGCTAGGGACAATTCTTGGAACTCATTTTCGACCCGTACTACAGCCGTAAGGACGTGTTTAGCCCTTATGTGTTCATCAATTCTTGTCCAAACACATTACTTGCCAGACAGTTCCGAAGGTTGATACAGATGACGTAATTTCGTGTTACTGGTGTTTCACCTGTAAAGGAAGTTGTCTCAACTCTTAGACCCAGAGAAACTGAATATTTTTCATGTTACTATACATCAGAAGTATCAGTTTTTTGGATGGTAAAAATTTACTTAATTGCCACATCCGGAATCGAAATGAAGTGGAATGAAATCTTTGAGTTTCACGTGCCACGGTTATGCCGGTTAGGCTAAAGAAGACGGTGATGATGACTAATGAGTGAAATGGTCTAATGAAGAAAGTGTGACGAAACGGGAAAAACCCGAACAAACTCACGCATACGGTGTTTCTTAACCACAAAGTTCACTCCGCGGGGGCTGGGATCGAACCCGGGACCCTAGCACCACAGGTGAACGCTCTACCACTGAGCCACCGCGGCCCCACCCGGAATCGAACTCCCGTCCTTAACAATACCAAACTAACGGTCAAGCCACTACTCTAAGACATCACTGTTGATGGAAAAAGAAAATATTGAACTGTAGTGAATTAAGTAATTACACATTTTTACGATTAAAGTGTAATAATGCTGAAACATTCTGATTTCATTCATGATGAAGTAGTAAAGTATTATCTAAAAGGTATCGTCCAAGGAAGCGAACTTTAAATTGACAACTCATATGTACGGAGGTGTTGCCATATGCTCTCGCCTCGAGCCCTGATTTTTCACGGCACGGCATTGTACAGATACTTATATTGATTGGAATCTGGTGTTTTAGGGCACTGGATTATTTTAAGTTAATTAGTTTAACGAACCTTCCTCAGTACTTGCTTCCTATTTTTACGCGTTTTACTCACTTTTTCAATTTTTCCACTAACTCTTTTAGAAGAGGGTCAAGAACAGAGAAGCATTGAGGAGAGTAAAAATTACAAACACTATTCGCACGTTCTCCCTTGCCTGAAGTAAAACAATAAAATATGGAGAACATGCAACTTTTGTCTTCCATTTTCTATATGGTGTGAAATCCAGAGTTGGAGTGGGTCAGTTTGTCGTGGATCAACAGCATGTGACCCACTGCGACCAATCATCTACCGTGACTCATTGCGACGCACCACCGTGACCCACCACTATGTCGCACTTTGACCCACCGACCCTTTCTTCTCACTGCATTGTAGACAGCGTCTTCTGACGCGAGAAAACGCCAAGATAAAGCAAAACTACTCTCCCAAAATATGTTAAATCGCCATATATGTGATTTCATTATATTAAGGTGACTCTAAAAAACACTAGAAAGTACCCCGGAGGAGGCTCGCACCACCAACCTTATGATTACTGGGCGGGTGTTTTTCCGACTTCCACACGGAAGCGATGAAAGAGACGTCGCTTCTAAAGAAATAAATCGTTGAGATTGTTTTATTTAGGTCAATCAAAGTGCTCTTTTAACTGTATATATGAGACCATAACTGTTTGGGATAAAATAAAATGAATTTCCATGTAATTTTATAACACAATGACGCGTGTCTATTTACTTTACTTCATAGCACTCCCATACTCAGTTTCTAATACCGATTACAGTTGCCATCTAAATTCATACAATTATCGCACTGAAGACTGTTCACTTCATGATGTTGAGGCAGAGATTATTCTTGACCGCCGGAGTTCAGTTTAGGATCAATTCGTCAGGAGAAAATAATATATATAATAATAACAGCATGCATATGACTGGCAATAGTTCGCGTGGGTCCATTCGCGGTTATCCGAGATTCTCTGCGACGAAGACGCGCGGACCAAAATGAAGTCTGACGCGCTGTTAACTTCAAAAGACCGATGCGAGATATCTGTTTCGACTCGACAAATCCCTGAGGGGAGTGGAATACTAGCGGCAATCCTTCGACACGTCTCTATATTGACGAGCGACGTTTACCCGCAAGTGGGACACTAGGTTTTGGTACGTCCATTTATACAGCCCCCCCACACCTTTTCAGATTCAATCGGAAATGGTCCCAATCGTTTGTACACCTTGTCTCAAAAAGGTTGAGCGCATTCTTTATTGGTGTTTTGAGCCAAAAATTTTCAAAGTCCAACTTCGGGAAATAGTAAACCAGTTTCGAACCTCCAAGCCAGCCTTTGCAATCGAGAAAAAGTTTGCAGATGTGTTTTTCTTCTTTTAAATATAATAAAACTTGTTATCAAGTGTTGAAAAAGAGCAACATTGATTGAAATACATAATGACACAATATTTCGAAACTTTGTATTAATGTCAGCGCATGCTTGTTTGTCATTTAGCTCTCCATAAGTAATGGAACATTTAGATATGTAAACGAATATTTCCATATGTAAAAGAATGCTCAAAGTTAAGACAGAGAACATAATTATCGCCTGAGTACTAAAATAATAGTCAAAGTAGAACAAAAATAGCGTTTCTAGTGGGTATAAATGTCATAATTTTCTTGAGAACCGTTATACATCGCTAAAAGTACCTTAGCAGAAGTCCTTGTGTTAGCTCACTGGTAAGCTGTTGGGTTTCAAATCATAAGGTTGTGTGTTCGAATCCCATCTGGGTCAATGCTATTTTAAAAATTATATTTTCCGCAATGCATGAAAAATTATATAAAATAATTACATTAAAATACATTAGTTGTGTATATATATAACATAATCATTACAGAACATAGTAATTATTATGTTTAAAATATAAAATCTGAGATAATTTTCACAGTAGGTCGGTATTATATATGATAATGTTAAATGCAAGTTAGGAAAATCGTTTAATAGCAATAAATAAATTATGTAGTGTATTTATTTGGAGCTATTTGTCATACAGATGTAACTTCTCAATATTCTCAATACAGCATGTCATTTACATTCGTGAAATACAATATATTCCTACGGATATAGAAAGTGTGTAAACAGAGTATCCAAAGTCGGATCCTGCTTCAAGAAACATAACTTTTCCCGATCCCCTTAACGTCACGGGAAGAAACACAAATTCTCTTTAGAACGGAATATCTTTACTTAGAGTCTCATTCGAATACGTTGAATATGCTTTTGTATATTCATTTCTCTCTCTCTCTCTCGCGCGCGCGCGCTTTGTTTATGTGTTGCGGAATATCCCAAGTTGAATACAACATTTGCAAAGTATATGACCATCAGTGTCATGGAATACCGGAAATTGAAAGGCGTGTTTCTTGAGGTTGGATTTGCGTGTTCATGTTAGCTCACTGGTAGAGTACGGGCTTGTTAATGAGGTCGTCTTGAGTTCAAAGCCTGCAGAGAATTATCTTTTTTTTGTTTGTTTGTTTGTAGAATTGCACAGAAACCGGATTCAAGGAGTGGTTTACTTCTAGAAATATTTTCAGAAGCGTTTAGGTAGCCCTGAAAAGGACTGGGACATTAATATTGTGTCCAATACCCTTCTGAATTTATTACACGCCCCATTCTTCTGGGCATGGAATCTATTAAATGGGTGACAAATTTATCTCCTTCCCCTACCTCCAGCTATGCTTCGGAAACAAGATGCCATAGGTCATCCTGGGTTCTTGGTGGATCTGCCTCAGGCCAACTATCCCTTAGAGTACGCTTCACTTCTGCCCACATATTTTCCATGAGATTGAGGTCTGCTCCACGAGTCGGCCAGTCAATTAAATCAATCTCAGGCTGCCCTGCGAACCATTCCTGAACCATACGGGAAGTATGTATTGGCGACTGGTCTTGCTGGAACTGAATTACACCATCAGGCTGAAATACTCGTACAGATGGCACCATGATATTACTCATAATATCTAAGTACTGAGCACTGTCCAGGTGTCCTTCAATTCTGTGAAGCTGTTCTGCTCCGCGCCTGAAAATACAACCCCAACATGAAATAGATACATGGCCACTGCGATTTCAAGCAGCAACATATCCAGGGTCACATCAGGTGCCTCTCGGGCAATACACAAAAGGGCGTCCCTAATTTGATGTTGTGAATATGGATTCATCTGAGAAAACTACGTTTTCCCAATTGCGACCCACATTTGCCTGTGCAAACGCGAGACGGTAAATCTTGTGGTCGTCTGAGAGTTTTTCCTTCACGGCAGCAACACAGCCACGTAACCCAGCATGACGAAGCCTTCGCAGAGCTGTATGCTTACTACCAGGAAAAAGAAAAGCTTCCCCTAGCTGTCTAGATGTCCTTAGTGGGTCTAACAGGGCTTCGTTTACTAATCTCGCATCTTCGGCTTCGGTTGACACATGCGGACAACCAGAAGATCGTAAATTACCAGTTTGATGTGTAGGATCATATTTCCGAATCCATCGCCTTCCTGTAGAGGCCGGGACACCTACTCGCCTGCTAGCTGCAGTTGCAGAATAGCCTTCCAACTCCCATAAAGTAATTACTGCTGTACGTCTATCCATAGTTACCAATGTTCTGAGCTGTAAGCAGGAAGCAATAGGTAAAATCTAGTACCTGACGTGTGGTTGGTTAATTGCACGACACGCCTATTGTGGGGAACGACTTGGTCAACGACTAGCGAAAGAAATCTGAAAATGGTGCGCCGTAATAATAATATTAAAAACAGTTTTTATAAAGGAATATTAATACATACGAAAAGCTGTTTAAAGAATGAATTGTTATACTGACATTACACGTATAAAAACATATACTATATACTAAACAGATTGAGCGATATGATGATAGCTGTATTTTGGCAACCGGGAAAAAATGTACAGATATGTTTTTCCTTCTGTTAAATATAATAAGACATGTTGAAATGATATTAAGTGTAGAAAAAAGTAAAGTTGATTGAAATAGTTAATGATACAATATTTCGAAACTATATATTCACACTCTCGTTTCGTCATTGTGATTTCCATACGAAAAAAATAATTTACGTATGAGCTCAGTTATATTTCAGAAGCAGCTTCCGAAAAGCGGTCATGTTAGCTCAGTGGTACACCCCCGAGCGTTTAAATCGTGAGTTCGATACCCGTTCAGGTGAGATTCTTTTATGATATTCTACTTTCCTCAATGCATGAAAATTATGTAAAATAGTTACATTACAATCCATCAGTTGTATATATCAGTTGAATATATATATTCATATCATTTCACGACATAAGCAATTCTTATCTTTAAAATATAACATTTGAGGTATTGACAGAACGTCGGTATATGTGAATATTAAATACAAATTAAGAAAATC
The DNA here is from genome assembly GCF_964235325.1 of Thermobia domestica. Lineage (NCBI taxonomy): Eukaryota > Metazoa > Arthropoda > Insecta > Zygentoma > Lepismatidae > Thermobia > Thermobia domestica. The sequence goes on from NC_137465.1 coordinate 92,088,476, forward strand.
GTGTAATAGCAATAAATAAGTTATGTAATGTATTTATTTGCAGCTATTTTCATACGCAGGTAACTTCTCAATATTCGCATTACAGCATTTAGGTAGAGCATATCAAAAATTGGATCGTGGTTCAAGACAAAAAACTAGCTAGCCCCAAACTGTCACGTAAGAAATTCACGAATCGCAAAAATAAAGTGAAGGAATTGAGAGCGGTAATACCTTAATCGCTCTCTCTCAACTCTCTCTTATCTGCATTTATACATATAAAAGTGTATGTATGTATGTTCCAACATAACTGATGTATGCCTAGAGCACGGTTTCTCAACCTGGGAGTCGTGGCCCCTAGGGAGTCGCGAAGTTAAACGGAAGAGATAAATATAGTTAGAATCTAATACCGGAAATTATTTTGAATTTTGTTCTGATAGGCATACTTTTATTTTTTATACATACTGGAAAGAACAATAAAACATAAGTCTACTGAACATTGTCAAAGGATCCAGAGTTGTTTAAAAATGAATTTAAATGTAAGACGAATGATATGATACTAATGAGAACTGTATATAGAAATACTAGAAAAATACACATGGAACAAAACCTGCACATTGAAATACAATTAAAATTGAAACCTAATGAGATACCTAAGCATGGTGTAATTTCACTAGTGCAGCAATGCCCGGTTCAATCTTCGTGACGAACATTATGAAGCCATTTTCAACTGATAAGCGATTTCTTGTCTTTGTTTTAATGTTTAATCATAAAAAAATAAAAAAAACTTTCGCACAAGTACGATGTAGCAAATGGAATTATTACTTTAAAGCAGCAGATACCAGACCAGGATATTCTTCTCTCATCAGGCAGAACTTGTCCAAGTCTTCGTTACAGAAAACCAGTTGCAAAGACTTCTGGCATGATCATTATATTATTTGGTCAAGAAGTTGTGGGCTTTGATCAGATACGTTAATGGCCTCTTCAATGAAGGAGTTTAACATCCATCTTGAACCAGCACCTTCGTCGTTGGGAATATAGATAGTACAGTTACTGTATCCACTGTCAATGCCGGGCGCCGAAAAAAGGGGGCACAAATTTCGGAGGAAGTGTGTTACTCATGTTAGGAAAGTAGGGATGCACGCGAGACAAGACGAGACGAGAAATGGAAAAGTCTCGTCTCGTCTCGCAACCTCAAACGTTGGTCTCGTCTCGCGTAAGGTATCGTCTCGCAAATGTGAAGTCTCGTCTCGCGTCTCGCATAAAATTTTGAGTCTCATCTCGCGTCTCGCGCGGGACTTTCTCGCATGGTCTCGCAGTCTCGCATATATTCTAGGTCAAAATTTTGCAATGTGTTATTCTATGGCTGTTAATGAATGATGATGTGATATTCTGTCCGAAGGCAGGTATTTGACCTAAACGTCCCTTGGCAAGGTGAATGGTGGTTTGCTATTGCTTTCCATGGGATGAATGTTTATAACATCCTAGAGTTCAACATGGTATCCGAACTTGTGTCCCCTCTGCTCCAAATTAAAAGAAAAGTTGTGCTGGAATTTGATCGCTGGACCATTAATTTTCGTCAAATTAATAGCATAATTTACAGCAAAACCAGCATAAATTGTTGCTAGATCCAACATTGTTTTCCAGCTTAGAGGTGTCCAGCAATATTTGGCTCTTCTAAAATATCATCGCCACTATCAACAATTACACGTTTTGCTCGTTTCCTTGAAGGGTGATTTTCCAGTATAAAGATGTTTTTATACCACCAAAAGCGCTTGTACACAACAAAATAACTCCTCACAACACAATACGACCCAATTCTTTAGGTTCGATCGCGCTTGTAGCAATGTTGGATTATCGCATTTTATCAACTATCGCTTTCAACTTATACTGCGAAATCTAGAAAATAAAATTACTGACAGATATAGGGCCATTCCTACCATCTCCCACGAAACCTATAGGGACATCCTGCCAAACCAGTATTTGAATTAAACTTCCGAACTAGAGGGGGATGTTTTTGATAAATATATAGAAAGAAAATACTTATTCCATGTAAAAATATCATGTTATTTCTGCGAGCCGGGCCGGGGATAAACTTTGACGAGAGGGGATTTCCCCACCATCCCCCAACATTAATCGCTAGTAGTAATGTGAAAAAAGACAGAAACAACAGAAATATCATATTTCGCAGCAATAGGGAGTCTTATTCGCTTTTCAGACCAAAAATAGAAGTTCATGTATTCGTGAGCGCCCGCGTGTATGTGTTTGTGTCGCAAAATAAAGTCCTAAATCGATGCTGTAATAAATTTCCAATTACAAAGCTTTTCTTTTTTTAGAAACTAAAGAAGGCTTTAATTCTGAAAATTAACCTTGATGAATAATAAATCTCATAAAATGTCTATTGCCCCAATAACTTTTTTGTTCCTGGAGGCATTAACGCTCAACTTAGAAAACTCAATAAATGTAAAATTACTAAATATACAATTAAATGTAATTCATAAATGTTGCGAGACTGCGAGAAGAGCTTTGTAATTTTGCGTCTCGTGTCTCGCATAAAATTTTCACTCTTGTCTCGTGTCTCGTATCGCAAATGCGAGACGAGACGAGACGTCTCGCGTGCATTCCTATAGGAAAGTGCATGTGCACATGTATAAAATAGAAGGAAAAACGTAATAAAATGTGCTCAAAATCAAGGAAAGGCAGGGTTTACTTTTGAAAATTTTATTGAGCTTCGTGCCAACCATGGTGGCGCTTCGCAGCTAGTCTGTCGACCTCACTCATATGTACGGAGACATCGTCGTATACTCTCGCCCCGAGCGCTGATTTTCCATGCCACGGCACTGTTCACTATAAACAAGAAATTGATTCTACTATTATAGAAATAGGTATGTTAAAAATCCCACACAAGCTTATTATAAAACAAAAATTATAAAAGGGTCGCTGGCAAGAGGATGTGATAAAAGGGGATCGTGATAGGAATTAGATTGAGAACCACTGGCCTAGAGTAATTTTAACCAAATTTCTTATAGTCTGAAAAAGTGCTGTCGGGTTACCTATGGTAAATGGGAGGGGGATACATATAAAAGATTGCTAGAAAATGATCGGTATTAGTGTCGAATTCATAGTTTTCGGGGTCGCTTAGATAAATAGTGTGACTTTCGATTTCGCTTAACTCCGATTAAGGTCCCATTAGTAGGGATGGGCACGAGCGACTTTTCTTTGAAACTCGACTCGACTCGAAACAGACATCTTTGAATTCTACTCTAGGACTCGGCGCGAAAAATATCCTCCAACTCGACTCGGATTACAGTCGAGTCAAACTAAAACTAGCCAAATCCTGTATGTAGTCCTACCTAGACAATACATAGACAATATAATTATTCTATTATCAATTATACTAATATTACTACAAATAATAATAATAATAATAATAATAATTATTATTATTATTATTATTATTATTATTATTATTATTATTACACCGTGTATAAACATGAACGATAGATGGTTAGTAAAGGAATACTAAAAGCTAGTTGACTGCCGACGTCGGTAGTCATGACGTCTACAAGGCAAAGACATCGTTCATTACCCTAAGCTGTAAGCGTCGGTGGACTACAGATGGTCAACTATTGACCTCTCGCCAAAAAGTGGTGGCCCCCCAGCGACAATCCGCGGTGGCCCCATTTCCATCTTGAAAACTTTACTACCAGTGGCAGAGACGCGATGAAACGACAACGAACCACAAAATTACTCTCCCAAAATATGTTAAAATGCCTATATGTGTGATTTGTTTATATTTAGGTGAGTCAAAAAAACACAAAACAAATACCCCGGGGTGGACGCGAACTATCAATATTACGATTACTAGGCACGTGTTCTTCTGATTTCCCTACGGAAACGATCATAAAAAGCTTGCTTGTTGATGGATAAATCATTGACGTCTTAATTTAGCCAATCAAACAAACCCCTACATCTCGAGTTCTAGGAGGTGATACCGTGAACCGTTTTAGATTTATTGCTTTCTGGTGGGGTACTATCTATGTGCAAAATTTGAGCATAATATCCGACACGCATCTTCGGTGCCTCTTATCTTTAGTACAATTTTAACCAGAGATGGTGTGGGTCAATGAAAATTTGATCCACGACCCACCATGATCCAGTATCACCCACCACCCAAATGACCCATTGGCCCACTCTGACCCATCATCTATCGTGATCCACTCTGACCCATCACCAACTATGAACCACTCTGAACCATTGCGACCAACTCCGACCCACCAACACCCATTGACATCAACTCCGACCCATGATCCACGTCCTCTTCTCCGTTGACTAAAGAGGCTACACTTGTAATAAAACAAGACTGTGAAATTATCACTTATCGGAGTTTGAATTTCTACCGTCAATGGCTCAAGCACCTTTCTGTTACAATACTGGTGGATCTGACCTTTACGATATATAATGGCAAAGTGTTTCTCAACTTCCGAATTAAAATGAATTTAAATTTATCATATATAATTATTTCTTTGTTGCCTTACAGACACATTTCAGTAGAAAATAGGATGAAATTTGAAAGTCTCAAATGAAGGAAAAGTAGACCAACGTAAAAAAAGAAAGAAAAACTAATTTTCTGTATCATTAAGCACCTTGAGTGCCACTCTTTATCTAATCCACCTCAAAAATTATGGATTCGACACTAATGTCGGTCTTTATATATATATATATATATATATATATATATATATATATATATATATATATATATATATATATATATATATATAATTTTGATGTCAGCCCCTTTCATTTCTCCTAGGAGAGCAAACGGATACTGCCACCGTTAGGACTAAATTTGGTCTTAAATTACATTAAAATTTCTACCAATTAATTTAGCGACCAGTGTTGCATTTAAAAGCTCGGCGCCCCCAATAACTACATATTTCTCCGCCCCTTCATCCCTAACTAAAAAATAAAACTTAATTCGAATATGCTTAATTAGTGAATTTATTACATTTAAATACCACTCACTACATGCTATAGCTAGAACTACGTAAAAAAAATAACAAACGTGAAACGTGTTCTGAATTATTTTTAGATTTCTTACGCTTTTATTATACATATTAGAACAGTAAAAGAGGATTGTTGATGAAATAGTATATTTGCTCTTGATTTTTAACTTTTTCATACGGAAAAAAATAAAATATTATTCAAGTTTTAAACTTTGCACTATGCAAATATATTGCCCTCTAGGCAATGGGACTAATGTGAAATGCGGACTAATGTGGACTAATGGGAAATGCGGCACTGTTAGCGGCGCTGAAAACTTACGATTCGATTCTAATATCGGTTGATTTCGATATTTTTATGTCGCTACGTAACCACCCTGGGTGCTAATGGGAGCTTAATTGGACTTGAATTGAAAGTAGAACTATTCACCTAAGCGACCACGAAGCTATGGATTCGATACTAATATCGACCCGTTTCTAGCATTTTTGATATGTATCCCGACAGTACTCTTTTCCAGACTGTAAGAAATATAGTTATAATTGCGCTAGATATATCAGAATTATGTTGAAACACACACATACATCCACTTTTATATTCTGTATAAATAGAGAGTGAGCGAGCGAGCGAGAGAGACCGACCAAAGGCATCACCACTTCCACATTGCAAAAGAATATATCAGGAATTGAATTGAAAATCTATGTAAAGACTTTCTGCTGTGGCGTGCTTCATAAGGACAATTCCAGTCTGCTCACGTGACCTTTGGGGTTCATGAATTTCTTGCGAGCGTTGCGACTTTGGATTCTCTGTTTAAACCCTCGGTTTATGCATCGAATAAGTTTTCAAGAACATAAATGCCATGCTGTATTATTAATGTTGAGAATTACTCTCTATATGACAAATAGTTGCAAATAAATACACTACATGATTTATTTATTGCTAGTGAACGAGTTTCTTAACTTGTATTTAACATTCTCATATATATATATATATAATACAGACCTACTGTGAACACCTACCTATTTCAGATGTTATATTTTAAACATAATAATTACTACACTCTGCAATGATTATGTTATATATATACAACTGATATATTTAATGTAATTATTTTATATAAATTTTCATGCATTGCGGAAAATATAATTTTTAAAATAGCATTGACCCAGATGGGATTCGAACACACAACCTTATGATTTGAAATCCGACAGCTTACCAGTGAGCTAACACAAGGACTTCTGCTAAGGTATTTTTAGCGATGTATAACGGTTCTCAAGAAAATTATGACATTCATACCCACTAGAAACACTATTTTTGTTCTACTTTGACTATTATTTTAGTACTCAGGCGATAATTATGTTCTCTGTCTTAACTTTGAGCATTCTTTTACATATGGAAATATTCGTTTACATATCTAAATGTTCCATTAGGTATGGAGAGCTAAATGACAAACAAGCATGCGCTGACATTAATACAAAGTTTCGAAATATTGTGTCATTAAGTATTTCAATCAATGTTGCTTTTCTTCAACACTTGATAACAAGTTTTATTATATTTAAAAGAAGAAAAACACATCTGCAAACTTTTCCTCGATTGCAAAGGCTGGCTTGGAGGTTCGAACCTGGTTTACTATTTCCCGAAGATACCCGAAGTTGGACTTTGAAAATTTTTGGCTCAAAACACCAATAAAGAATGCGCTCAACCTTTTTGAGACAAGGTGTACATCGTTTGTACAGAAATGTGCAGGCGAAATTTTCGTTTGTACACAATTAGGGGCGCCCTCAGAACGAAAACAAAGTGGGAGGCTGTCTAAATGGTAGCTCCCCACCTCTTCAGATTCAATCGGAAATGGTCTCAATCGTTTGTACATCGTTTGTACAGAAATGTACAGGCGAAATTTTCGTTTGTACACAATTATGGGCGCCCTCAGAACGAAAACAAAGTTTGGGGCTGTCTAAATGGTAGCCCCCACCTTCTTAGATTCAATCGGAAATGGTCTCAATTGTTTGTACATCGTTTGTACAGAAATGTGCAAGCGAAATTTTCGTTTGTACACAATTAGGGGCGCCCTCAAAACGAAAACAAAGTGGGGGCTGTCTAAATGGTAGCCCCCCATCTTTTCAGATTCAATCGGAAATTGTCTCAATCGTTTGTATATCGTTTGTACAGAAATGAGCAGGCGAAATTTTTGTTTCTACACAATTAGTGGCGCCGCCAGAACGAAAACAAAGTGGGGGTTGTCTAAATGGCAGCCCCCATCTTTTCAGATGCAATCGGAAATGGTCTCAATCATTTGTTCATCGTTTGTACAGAAATATGCAGGCGAAATTTTCGTTTGTACAAAATTAGGGGCGCCGCCAGAACGAAAACAAAGTGGGGGCTACCATTTGGACAGTCCCCCCACCTTTTAAGATTCAATCCGAAATGGTCTCAATCGTTTGTACATCGTTTGTACAGACATGTGCAGGCGAAATTTTCGTTTGTACACAATTAGGGGCGCCCTCAGAACGAAAACAAAGTTTGGGGCTGTCTAAATGGTAGCCCCCCACTTTCTCAGATTCAATCGGAAATGATCTCAATTGTTTGTACATCGTTTGTACAGAAATGTGCAGGCGAAATTTTCGTTTGTACACAATTAGGGGCGCCATCAGAACGAAAACAAAGTGGGGGCTGTCTAAATGGTAGCCCCCCACCTTTTCAGATTCAATCGGAAATTGTCTCAATCGTTTGTACATCGTTTGTACAGAAATGCGCAGGCGAAATTTTTGTTTCTACACAATTAGTGGCGCCGCCAGAACGAAAACAAAGTGGGGGCTGTCTAAATGGCAGCCCCCATCTTTTCAGATGCAATTGGAAATTGTCTCAATCATTTGCTCATCGTTTGTACAGAAATATGCAGGTGAAATTTTCGTTTGTACACAATTAGGGGCGCCGCCAGAACGAAAACAAAGTGGGGCTACCATTTGGACAGTCCCCCCACCTTTTAAGATTCAGTCCGAAATGGTCTCAATCGTTTGTGCATCGTTTGTACAGAAATGTGAAGGCGAAAATTTCGTTTGCACACAAATGGGGCGCCGCCAAAACGATAACAAAGTATATGCTGCATAATTGGTAGCCTCTCCCCACGTCCGATTCAAAAGAAAATTATCTCAATTTTTTGTACATCATTAGTACAGTAATGCCCAGGCGAAATTTTCGTTTGTACACAATTAGGGGCGCCCTCAGAACGAAAACAAAGTGGGAGGCTGTCTAAATGGTAGCCTTCCACCTCTTCAGATTCAATCGGAAATGGTCTCAATCGTTTGTACATCGTTTGTACAGAAATGTGCAGGCGAAATTTTCGTTTGTACATAATTAGGGGCGCCCTCAGAACGAAAACAAAGTTTGGGGCTGTCTAAATGGTAGCCCCCCACCTTCTCAGATTCAATCGGAAATGGTCTCAATTGTTTGTACATCGTTTGTACAGAAATGTGCCGGCGAAATTTTCGTTTGTACACAATCAGGGGCGCCCTCAGAACGAAAACAAAGTGGGGGCTGTCTAAATGGTAGCCCCCCATCTTTTCAGATTCAATCGGAAATTGTCTCAATCGTTTGTACATCGTTTGTACAGAAATGCGCAGGCGAAATTTTTGTTTCTACACAATTAGTGGCGCCGCCAGAACGAAAACAAAGTGGGGGCTGTCTAAATGGCAGCCCCCACCTTTTCAGGTGCAATCGGAAATGGTCTCAATGATTTGTTCATCGTTTGTACAGAAATATGCAGGCGAAATTTTCGTTTGTACACAATTAGGGGCGCCGCCAAAACGATAACAAAGTATATGCTGCATAATTGGTAGCCTCTCCCCACGTCTGATTCAAAAGAAAATTATCTCAATTTTTTGTACATCATTAGTACAGTAATGCCCAGGCGAAAGTTTTGTTTCTACGCTATCAGGGGCGTCGACAGAACGAAAACACATGGGAGTTGTTTAAGTGGTAGCCCCACCATGTTCGATTGAACCACAAATTGTCGCGATCGTTTATACATAGTTTGTACAGAAATGTGCAAGTTAAATTTTCGTTTGTACTAAATAATATACGGATGTGAGTATTTTTAATATTTGACCTAGAATTGAAGGAAAGGGTTGGGGATTGCAATTACTATAATTATATATATATCTCGGGATTGGTCAAATGTAGAGATATGAAAGTTGTTATTTCGACTTCAGATTTCAAATGTTAAACCAGTGTATCATGGTTTAACGTTTTCTGATACCTAACCTAAAATGTAAGAAAGGGGGTTCACTAAAATCTCACGAAATTCGCGATTTTGGATTAATTCTATATTAAAGACTCAGGATGAAGACAAAATATTGCTCACAGTAGCACGTTGGACCATCTGCTAGTCCTAAGATGATAATAATAATAATAATAATAATAATAATAATAATAATAATAATAATAATAATAATACAGTAGAAGCAATTAACTTTGAAACTACTGGTTAGTGGAACATTAAAAAAGGTGTCATATACTATGGAGTATTTACTAACAAGGCAGTTGATGCAAATACAGGGGATTTACAAAAAAAGTGGAAACAGCTGGTATAAAAGATTGGACCATTTCAAACACGATTTGAGTCTGAACATGATGGTGTCGGTGTGGTCACCGGCACATCCCTTGAGATATACAACCCGGCCAATCGAACAGAAGGGCCAATTACAGTTCAACGACCAGTCCGTGCAGGTTATCGTGAATCATATCTGAACTGATAGAGTTTCAAAGAGGGGAAATTATTGGTGTACGTATTGTGGGAGTTTCCGTAACGAAAGTAGCAGAAATTTTTAGTGTATCAAAAGGTACAGTCTCGAAGATCATGTTTGCCTACGAATGTTTCGGAAAAAACGCTGTAGCGAAGCACCAGCGTGGACGCAAGTGTGCGTTGCGTGACAGAGACACGCACATTGGGTAGGATTGTGACCAAGCAGATCACCATGACGCGAAAAGCCACAGCTGAGCTGAATACAGTGCTTACAAAGCCTGTTAGTGTCAAATCAGCCAGAAGAGAACTCCGCAAGTAAGGAATTTATGGCAGATATGGCATTTCCAAACCACTCGTTACTATTGACTATGCTGCTATACGGAGACAGTGGTGCAACGCCCATAAAAACTGGACAATGGAGAGGTGGAAGACTGGCATCTGGTCGGATGAGTCTTCCTTTACATTGTTTCCACGTGCTGGTCAAGTTTACGTGTGGAAAACGCCGGCAGAAGCGTACAATACAGACTTCTGTTACCAATAGTGATGATTTCAGCAGTGATGATTTGGGATACAGCGGGTGGTCCAGTGATGATTTGGGCAGCCATATGCTGGTATTCTGCCAGACTCATTATCACCTTGCATGAACATGTCACTGCCAAGGTGATAATGGCACGTAACCATTTTGAGTAACCAGCTGCATTCCATGATGGAAATCTTATTTCCAGATGGTAATGCCATGTTCCAAGATGACAGAGTCCCTGCTCACACAGTTCACATCGTCCAGAACTGGTTCGATGAGCACAAATATGAAGTGTCGCAACTTCCATGGCCTCCACAATCGCCACAACTCAATATCATCGGGTCCTTGTGTTCAGTTTGGGATACCCGCTACCCACCACTGTCCTCTCTATAACAACGTTCCGCTACTTTGGCGGAAGAATGGTATAACGTCTCTTTGACAACCATACGCGACCTGTATTTCTCCATTCCCCATCGACTACAGGGCGTTCTGCACACGGTCCTACTGGCTCTTAGTGAAGGTAATGTGCATGAAGAGAATCCATATTTTTGTCCATCCCCTGTAACTTTTATTGTTGAATTTGAAATTTAGTAAAAATGATAACAAGGTATAATGTGAAGGAAAATATACGGAACTGTAGGAAAATATATGGAAATAATATTCAATTGAATAATTGTTGCTTCAAATATATTGTAACTTAAAAGGATGTCTTAGTGAATTTTTGCTCCATGTTCGATTAAATGAATGTACTACATTCATAGATGTACAATATGAACACAATTTAATAAATAGATAGAAATTGATATGGATAAGCAATGACGTAAATATGGAGAATAATTTTTAGCTCCCGCCGTATGAATATGGGAGCTTATAGATTCCTACCAGATATGTGTAGGTTTGTCTATCTCTCTCTTTCTCTCTGTGTGAATGTGATGTTTTATTTCTCCGTAAATACTGATCGGATCTGAACTAAATTTCGTGAGGAAGTCCATAGAATATAGCTATATTTGGTACCCCCTTTGATCCTCCTATGGGTGCTGATATGTTTGTATGCGATAGTCTATTTCTTGGTAATTTCTGCTCAGATATAATCAAAATTGGTGATTAAGTAGGCTATCGTCTAATTAATAAAGATCGCTATATTCTGCGAACCCTCTCTGACCTCCTAGGAGTGATGGGGGTTACATGTAAAAGTAATGTGTCGAATCCATAGTTCAGGGGGTCTGAAAAGAAAAGTGATACTTCTGATGACATTTAAATACATTTTAGCCCCAACCGTCATGTGGGTTCAGAGTGAGGAATAATCGAAAACAGACAATATTAGTGTTGAAGGAACAGTTTCCAGGATGACTGAGATGAATAGTGACAGATCCAATGCCGTTTTAAGTTCAAGTTCAGCCGTTATCGACATAGAGTGGCATATAGAAATAATCAAATTAATGTTTAATGGGAATAATAAGGACCAACGCATTTTGTGTTTCACGCTTTGCAAATCGAGAGCACCTGAGTTCGGTTCACAGACTGTCCCTCAGCTTCTACTCTTCCCAACTACGGTATTTTTAAAGTCCGTACGTGTTTCACCTACTCCACTTAATACATCTACAGTAGAATGACGATTATCGGAATAGGAGATAGCGAGAACTGGTGTTTTGCAATCGATTTAGAGTTCTAATAATAGGTACCATTTTCAATCTCAGCAATTGTTATTCAACCGGTTAACGTTGATCGCTAAACAGCAAAAACAGTAATACACAGCTGTAGCCCCATCCTCTTTCTTACTTTCGAGGTTAAATATCAAAAAACGTTAAAACACGATACACTGGTTTAACATTTGAAATGAGAAGTCGAAATAACAACTTTCATATCTCTAACTTTGAGCAAATGCTGAGATATATATATACATAATTATAATAATTGCAATCCCCATTCCTTTCCTTCAATTCTAGGTCAAACATTAAAAATACTCACATCCGTATATTATTTAGTACAAACGAAAATTTAACCTGCACATTTTTGCAAAAACGATGTATAAATGATCGCGACAATTCGTGGTTCAATCGAACATGGTGGGGCTACCACTTAGACAACTCCCATGCGTTTTCGTTCTGTCGACGCCCCTGATAGCATAGAAACAAAACTTTCGCCTGGGCATTACTGTACAAACGATGTACAAAAAATTGAGATAATTTTCTTTTGAATCGGACGTGGGGAGGGGCTACCAATTAGGCAGCATATACTTTGTTATCGTTTTGGCGGCACCCCTATTTGTGTGCAAACGAAAATTACGCCTGCACATTTCTGTACAAAGACGTACAAACAAGTGCGACAGTTTGTCGTTGAATTCGACATGGTGGGAGGTCTTCCATTTAGGCAGCTCCCAGTTGGTTTTCGTTCTGGAGGCGACCCTAATTGTGAAAAACGAAACTTTTGCCTGCACATTTCTGTACAAACGATGTACAAACGATTGAGACCATTTTTGATTGAATCTGAAAAGGTGGTGGCTACCATTTAGACAGCCCTCCACTTTGTTTTCGTTCTGGCGGCGCCCCTAATTTCTGTACAAACGAAAATTTCGCCTTCTGTGATGGCGGTGTTTTCTGGTGACTTCCCTTTTTTTAGGCGCATGTCGAGGGTATCTTCTAAATACTCTGAAGTATCCAAAGAACTGTAAAACAGTCTTTTTACGTATTGGATGTCTTCTTCCTCATATTAAATTTTTCTTTCGATGATTAAGTTAAACAAAATAGGATGAGCTCGCACATGGAGATCTTGGAGATCTAGGCTCGCACATGGAGCAGACTTTTGGAGGCAGAAAGATTAATGTTACAAATTGTTGGTCATCTTTGTAGCTTCGCATGGCGTTCTTCGAGCGATGAAGCGTCCATATCTCAGCAAATTGATATTTTGGTGATGAGAACAGTCTCTTCAATGCGTTTCAATCTTAGGTTTGCAGTTTCGTTGAAATTTTTTTTCAATCTTATGCTTTGTCTGCATGACTGTTTCCCGGCTAATGTTGAAGGCCGATTTAATGAAGTAAGAAAAGTAATCGTTTCTATGCAATGAAAATTAATTTGGAATAGTTGCGCTTTTCCCCGATTATTTCCTTTTACTCGTTCTTATTTATTTTTGCTTTTTTTCTATAAATTACAAAGTAGATGAGTTTTACGTTATGGAGATGCTCTCCCATAGAATAGCCGAGCACGCTTATACACTATGAAAAACTGATTTTTCAAGTGTTTTGTGAGAATAATACTGTGAACTGAGAAATCATAACCTTTTTCATATTTTACAGGGGTATTTTCCTGTGAATAGGAGTTTCTTTTGGAATGCGTTCAGAAATTAACACTTGCAAGAATACTCTCCTAGTACAAGTATATTTTAGCCACACACTAATTTCCCCCACCTCGAACTGTTTCAATTTCCTCACTGACAAACACTTTACCATTTTATATTGTAAAGGTCAGATCCACCGTTATTGTAACAGAGTGGTGCTTGAGTGATTGTCCGTAGAAATTCAAACTCCGATTAGTGACAATTTCACAGTCTTGTTTTATTACAAGTGTAAACTCTAGTCAGTACAGAAGAGGCCGTGGATCGTGTTCAGAGTTGGTGACGATGGACTTTGGTGAGTCAGAGTAGTTCACAGTGGATGTGAGTGGGTCATTGTGGGTGGTGGATTACGGTGGGTGGTGAGTCATGGTGGGTCGTGGGTCACGGTGGGTGGTGGGTCAGTGGATCCTGGGTCTAGTTTTAATTGACCCACACCAACTCTGGACAGCCCCCAGAATCTGAAAAGGTGGGGGGTTGTCTAAAAGGTTATCGTTCTGGCGGCGCCCCTAATTGTGTACAAACAAAAATTTCGCCTGCACATTTCTGTACAAACGATGTACAAACGATTGAGACCATTTCCGATTGAATCTTAAAAGGTGGGGGCTGTCTAAATGGTAGCCCCCACTTTGTTTTCGTTCTGGCGGCACCCCTAATTGAGTACAAACGAAAATTTCGCCTGCACGTTTCTGTACAAACGATGTACAAACGATTGAGACCATTTCCGATTGAGGGCCGTCGTGGCTCAGTGGTAGAGCGTTCACCTCTGGTGCTAGGGGTATCGGGTTCAAACCCTGCTCCCGCCAAGTGAACTTTGTGGTGTACAAACACCGTGTGCGTGTGTTTTCTCGGTGTTCTCCCGTTTCCTCCCACTTTCTTCATTGCACCATTTCATTCATTACTCATCATCACCGTTTCCTTTAGCCTAACCGGCATAACCGTGGGACGTAAAACTCAAAAATTTCATTTCATATTTCCATTTCCGATTGAATCTGAAAAGGTGGGGGGCTGTCTAAATGGACGCGGTTTTGGTGACGATTACGGCATGGCTAGGCTCATTTTCATATAGCCATAGTGCTGAAAGGGACCTTAAGTCAAAATCAACTCAACCCATCTCAACAAGAAATACAGTGCTTCGCATCATATATCCATATATATGCTTACCATGAGCTTTATAATAATTTCTAAAAGCTTGTTTATTATATAGAGCGCTTAGAGCACAGGGAAATCAACCCATAAAATTGTGAGAAAAATAGACATAAAGTTTGTAATGTAAGCTTCTGTGTGTTGGTCTACGTACCTTGATTTGGGATTTTCAAATTTCATCCGCTTTCCCACTGAGAAGTATCGATAATTCAACAAGGAAATAATTAAACCATGATAATCTAATTGAAAATCATCGGAATTTTGCCCATGACAAACACTTTACCATTTTATATCGTAAAGGTCAGATCCATCATTATTGTAACAGAGCGGTGCTTGAGTGATTGATCGTAGAAATTCAAACTCCGATTAATTAGAATTTGACAACCTGGTTTTATTACAAGTATAAACTCTTTAGTCGCTAGAAAAGCGCCGTGGATCATGTGTCAGAGTTGATGACGATGTGTTTTGATCGGTCAATGGTTCATGGTGGGTGCTGGGTCGGAGTTTGAGTGGTGGTCATGGTGGTTAGTGGGTCACAGTGGGCCAAGGTCGGTGGTGGAGCATGGATCAGAGTGTTTTGCGGTGGGTGGTGGGTCAAGTTTTCATTGACCCAAGCCATCTCTGAATAAATCTTTAAAACCAAACCAAACAAAGAGCAATACTACTACACGAAACGCACAACATCTTAGCTATTCATGAAAAATTATTGCATGATCCGAATAACTCTAGTATATCCACAAAGCATCATTTGTCATATTTTAGTGAAATACGTCATGACTTTTCTGATAATCTGATATTTGAAATGTTGTTAATACGCAAAGTTCACTGATCTCATCACTTATTCAATTATTGTCTTATGATCATCACAACCTTTAGGATAATTCTCGTATATATGGAAAGGTGAAATGTAAAAAATGAAATCTTTAAGTTTTACGTCCCACGTTTATGCCGGTTAGGCTAAAGGAGACGGTGATGATGAGTGATGAATGAAATGGTGGAATGAAGAAAGTGTGAGGAAACGGGAGAACCCCGAGAAAACCCACGCACACGGTGTTAGGTGAAATGTAGTATCCAGGCTTGGTGTAGTGTGGAAGTAAACCAATGGAAACCAACAGGATAATATTTTCCTCACCCAAACCCCCTAAAGTGGAGTGTGTCGATTATTCAACAAAAAGACCTGAAATATATTCAGAAAATTCATAAAATATAAAATATGTAACCAAGTCTCAACTTTGCAATAATAATAATAATAATAATAATAATAATAATAATAATAATAATAATAATAATAATAATAATAATAATAGTAGTAGTAGTAAAGAAATAAGAGAATTACAAAATCAATTAAGTAAACATTACCTTCTACTAAGAAAAAATAATTGCCACGACGACAGGCCTTACCTTGTGAGGGCAGGGGGCCGCTACCCCCCACCCCCAGGGAAGCTTCCCGAAGTTCAAGGGGATTCCATTTTAAGACAAAATTGTATTACTAAGTATACGATACGAAAATGAAATTGATACGAAAATCATCAAACAGCTTCAATACATTACATAAACAGCACAGCACACTAAATGTAAATGAAACAATAATGAGTGGTGGGCCCATTACAGTAAAAAAAAAAATTTCAACTATTAGGGACACTAGAAATAATATATATTCGTATATTATTGTCAGATTTGTCAATATGGTCCCCTTAATTAATTTGTCGTGTATGGAACGGGACCAGAGGCGTAACCAACGACCCCGCAGACCTTGGTTTGCGGGAGATTGCAAGAACGTCACATATCCTACGATCTTATTGTCCGATACTGATAGAACATCAAAAGTCATGACCTACATATAGTTGAAGTTAAGGCAAACTGCTGTCGGCCCTAATGGCCGAGTGTTTTAGGACAAAGTTCTAGTAATGAAAATACTTTTTGGCGTGAGTTCAAACCTTGCCAAAGGATTTTTTAAATCTTCATAACACTTTTTCCATTAAAGTAAGCTTGCAGATTTACTATACGAATCCGTAGTAATAATAATAATAATAATTATAATAGCAATAATAATAATAATAATAATAATAATAATAATAATAATAATAATAATAATAATAATAATAAGTAGTGGTAGTAGTGGTAGCATCATTTAAAATAATTTTATTGTTTATGTAGGATACGTGAAGAAAGTATTTGAAATTACACACAGGATTTGGCACGATTTTCTTCGTTTTGAGCCAACTCGAATCGAAACTCGAGTCAAATTCGAGTCAAGTTGGAGGATATTTTTCGAGTTGAGTTCTCGAGTTGAGCTCAAAGATGTCTGTTTTGAGTCGAGTCATGTTTGAGTGAAAACTCGCTTGCACTTGCTCGTGCCCATCTATACAATTCTTCTTTACCTTCTAGTTTCCAAAGAAGAAAAGACGATAGGAATTATTTTCACATTCTCTGAATTATATCAACACGTTTAGAAATACTGTGTGATATGGTTATTTAACATAACTACTAGTTTACTTTCTTATCTTTGTCTGAGGAATAGTGTGTGTGATTTTTACTCTCCTCATTGTTTCTGTGTATTTGCCGCTCTTCTTAATAAGTTAGTGGAAAAACTGTAAAAGGGAGTAAAACGCGTAAAAATAGGAAACAAGGTACTGAGGAAATTTCATTAAATTAATCAACTTAAAAAAGTAATCCAGTGCCCTGAAAAACCAGATTCCAATCAATATAAGTATCTGTCCAATACCGTGCAATAAAAAATCAGGCCCCGAGACGAGAGCATATGGCAGCGCCTCCGAACATATGAGTTGTCAATTTAAAGTTGACTTCTCTGGACTATTCTTTCTGCATAATACTTTACTATTTTATCATGACTGAAATCAGAAAGTTTCAGCATTATTACACTGAAATCGTAAAAGTGTGTAATTACTGAATTCACTCCAGCTCCATTTTTTCCTTCTCCCAGAACATTGATGTCTTAGAGTAGTGGCTTAAGCGTTAGTTTCGTAAAGTTGGGTACGCGAGAGTTTAGATGACCTCCTTCGCAGGTGAAATGCAAACAAAACAAAATTACATCATCCGTATCAACTTCATTCGTAACCGTCTTTGCAAGTAACGTGCTTGGACAAGAATTGATGAATACATAAGGGCTAAACACGTCCTTACTGCTGTAGTATGGGCAAAAAATGAGATCCAGGGAATTGTTCGTAGCTGTGCAGAAATTGCAAATTGTGATCGAACTTACAACGCTAGTCACGCGAATGATCCTATTTAAGATGACACATCACCTTTCTACCGAGAAGAAGGGCGAAAGTAAAATCATTACTGTTATCAGCTAACACATCTTTATATTCCATTTCTTGTTGTCATAAAATGATAATTCCATCTTTAAATCCATAAACGTAATAATATTATTGCGTTCATGTGTAAACCTAAGAAACATCTGACATACTCTAGATATTTTCTGTTCCTAAGAATACCTTCCACTATGTTAGTTTTTCTTTCCTTCCCTGGTAATAATAATAATAATAATAATAATAATAATAATAATAACAATAATAATAATAATAATAAAGGTGTGACATAATTACAACACCAATTACATAAACATTATCTTCCCCTTCAGAAAAAGTAGTAATTGCTACGACAGGATTTGAACCCAGATAGCTGCAATGGGAGTTTTTTGCTTTCACAATTTATTTTAAACAAATCGTCCCAACCGGAGTATTGTTCGCCACTTGCACCTCATGTCGTTTCGACGTATTCCAAGCACTACAGCAACACGAACCCAGAAATAATGAGGACAGTTAAAATTCCGACTTGGTTCTTCAGAGGAATTCGAACCCCTAGTGGTTTGCACCTTATAATCAGATGCCTCATGATCATCTGCCCTCAATTTGCCACAAATTCCTCATATAAACATAAGAAAATCAACTAGTAGCTATGGAACATAATTATAGAACTTTCTATTTCTACAGGTGTTGATGCAATTTAAAGAATGTAAAAATAATTTCTGTCGTCTTTTCTTCTTTGGAAATTAGAATTTATATAAAAGACTAAATCTAAGTTATTTGGGGACCATCCCTGCAACCGATGACCAGCGCCGTAACATAGATTTTTTGTGGGGGGCGTGCAAGCAATAATAAGCTATTTTGCCCCCCTATAAAAATTTGTTCTTCTGATTCTTGGGTCCCCTCTTTCCACCTTTCTCTTAATCTTAATGGGCATCCCGGAGCCTGTGGGTCCTCCCGCACGGCAAGTTCTGCGGTTCCGTTAGTTACTCCTTGGGCTCATTTCATACATGACAAAATTATTAAGGTGACAATATTGATAAATCTCAAAGAAATACGAATAAATGTTATTTCCAGAGCCCCTAATAATAGAGGTTTATTACTGAAATGGGTCCAAGACTCATTTTTGTTCTATTTACCTTTCGTGTGCTGTTTTCTTTATGTATTGTAGCGGCCCTATTTGATGCTTCATTTCTATTTTCATGTCCCTATCGTAAAAGGAGTAAGAATTTTTTTTCTCGAAATGGGCCCCCTCAAACGGCGGGGAATTTTTCTGGGGAGCCCCCTGCTCCTACAAGTTATGGCTCTGCCAATGGCGTAGCCTCAACTTGAAGAACGTTTGGTGATATTTTCCTCATTGAGCAACGTGTATATAACTGGTTTTTGAGTTAAACAAGGAAATCTTGAGTTAGGCATTAAGACACTCACAGAACGTACTTATATTTTCTTATTTATATTTTTATTTATATTTTGTTTGTTTTTCTTATATTTGAGTATCTTGTTTATATTTTTGCACGAAACGATTTTAAGTAAGAATTACTTTGGGTGGAAGTTTAAATCGCGCGGTAGGTGAGTCGTTAACGTATTGAACTTCCATCGCGTGGACCCGCGTTCAGTCCCGGCCAGGCTGAAGCTTTTTCAAGTTTTCTTGTTTCAATTTCAATGTCAATGCATACTCAGTGTGATAAGCAAGATCTTCTCTCCTCCAGAAAGAAGAAGATGTTGGAATGAGGAGAATTGGAGAAGGTCTCTAAATTTAGGCAATGATTTACAAAATTATTTTCAGTAGTTGTTCTTGATTTGATATTTTGAGCTACTTTCAAGCATTTTCTGATTCATATGTGATCAGTTTTTTTTTTTTTTTGATTATACAGTATATAAGGAAAACTTCATTACATACACAGCAATATTGAGATTAACATATGATGTTCATTGGACAAGACGTTCTGAACCAGAGAGGTTGATCTCAGAATTGAGAAATGTTTCGTGCGTCATCTACTCATAATTTTACTTCCATACAGACTTTACGCAGTGCTACCAACTGCTGTCAGTGCCGAGAAAAGTTACTTGTAAGTTGGGTTGCATCTGTCTAGGCATTCTCACAACCGCAAATGACCTGGACCCCAAGAAATGGAATTAGAGCGCTTAGGGTGGGATTACTTCTGGCTGACTGTACGTAATACTACTTCGAAAAAAGAACTTGTCCCATTTCATTATTCGTTAAACGACTTTTGAAAATGCTGAATATCGGTATCCAGTAATTTATTTGTAAATGTTAATAATGCAAAATTCGATAACACTGAAACGAGTTGAAGAACTTATCCGCCCGTATTTGCCCTTCGGTTGCAAATGTAACTGAGGGTTCCTAATTTGTATAACATTTGTGAAAGTTTACACATTGAGACAAAAGGAGAAAAGGGGAGAATAAAGTGTCAAATAACAACAGTTTTAAAATATACGAAATTAACGAATAATATCAAATATGGAACCATTATCATAATTAACTCTGTAATTCGTTTTCTCTATTCACTTTTCTTCCTTTATTTTCGGGATCACATCGTCATTGAATTTCTCCACTGGAGATTATCTTCGTTTAGCAGCATCCAACTAGAGCTCAGCCTTGTGAATGAAACATTTTAAAATGTGTAAAGGAAGATGGGAGAATCGAACCCGGACCGGAAATTAGGAAACCACAACTCTAACCATTTATCTAATGCATTACTTAATCTTGCTCGCCTAAATTAAGTGTCTTTTCTGTTCGTTCAAAACAGCAGCTTGTTTATAATCAAATTCATTGGCAAAACAGGAATATGTAATTTAGGACTCGCATGGCATTATATCATTGTATTCACTAAATTATCTACCTTACAGATTTTTAAAAAGCAAAATACAAATCTCCGTTATTTTGAATGAAATACGGCTAGTATATTATCCCTTTAATTGGCAAACCGTGAACGAGTTGTGTTAAGATTTTCAAATTTGGGTGATTTGCATATTTTAGGTACTAAATCAAAACTTAAGGGTGAAAATAATTTTATTGTTTGCAATAAATGAAGTGCGATGCGTTGTCCAGAAGCAACAATGCCAATTTGAGTTTTTCTTTTGGCGTGTTACATCTTTCAAACTTTGTGTATATTTTTTTGCTGCCTATGATCTGATAAATTATCAAGCAATTACATTCTGATTACGTTTTTATATAAATATATAATATGGGGAATATACAAATAATATATATATGGGGGATAGGTGACTAAATTTCTCACGATATAAAACAATTATATATATTTGTTTCTTCCTATATATCTGATAATATCATAACAAGTACACATTGTGATTACATTGTTACATATACAGAACCATGTAGTTTTGATTAAATCTCTGATGCTACCACACGATTACACACCGATTGCGTTCATAGCTACAGAAAGATATACTGTATGTGGAATAGACACACCGTATGAAATACTGTATTTATAGGTTTCTTGCCACATATCTGATAATACGAAACAACTTCACACTGATCACTTTCTCACTTGCAGAGGCACACGTGTTGCTTGTAGCTATATTTCTGATGATACCAAACAATTACACACGGATCACTGGGCAAGGTAAATCTCTGGTGATTTGCCATTGCTTTTATTTGAATGATGTCCTAAGGTCGGAACTTTTAATTCAACGTGAAATACGAACCAATATTGTGTTCCCACAAGGAATAGAACCCGGGGCTCCTTGATAAAAGAAATTAAGCTTATCCAATTATACTCTGGTAATATTATGTATATAGTAGAATTATGTATCACCATCATGATCATCATTATAGGTATTCTGCTCGTATTAATAGGTCACTTTCTGCAGCCTGAGAAGCTTCCGTGCTCCACGGTCCTCCGCTAACCTCTTCGTCTTCACGTATGATACTTCTGTTTTATATCATCCTTTAATTGTAGTGTCCTCCGCATCCTCCCTGTCTTTTCCACCACCATACCCTCTAGAATGTCCTTCATGATAAAATTTCTTCTTAGGAAATGTCCCAACCAGTTTCTCTTCCTCTTCTTAATAATATCTAAAAGTGTTCTTTTCTCCCCCACCATTTCTAATACTCTCTCATTTGTTCTCCGATAATTCTTTTCAATTTTTTCCACACTCATATTTAGAAGGCTTCCAGTCGAATTTAGTCACATTTACGTTATTTCCACGTTTCCGCCCCATGCAGTACAGAACTCCACACGAAGCATTTTATGAGTCTTTTTTCTCAACTCTCTATTCAAGGTCTCACAAAACAGACTTTTCTTCCTCCTATAGGTTTCTTTCGCCATTCCTATCCTTGCTCTTATTTCACGTTCGCACTTCACGTCATTATTAAGAATACTACACAGATATCGAAAACTATTTACTTTTTTTATTTTCTCCCCTCCCACTTTCATATTTGACACAGATACCTTCGTTCCAATCACCATGGCTTATGTCTAACATTTATTTTACATCCGATATTCTTCAAAGACCTTCCTCATTTTTTCTAATATTTTATTAATTTCCTTTTCAGATTCTGCAACAAGCGCTATATTGTCTGCAAATCTTACGCATCTAATCATTTCATCTCCTACCTAAATGCCGTTATCATCATATAGGTTTTTCATCACTATCTTTTACAGATAGACATTAAATAGTATTGGCGAGAGACAGCATCCTTGTCGAACTCTCTTTCCAATTGCATTCTCCTCCGTCAGTTCTTCCCCTATACTGACACTTCTTTCTTGGTTCATGTATAAGTTTCTTATGAGTCTTCGATCTTTCCATTCCAATCACATCTTCTTTAGAACCCCCAACAACAATTCCCAACTCACGCGGTCAAAAACCTTTTCTAGATCAATAAATACAACACACACCTCTTTCCCTTTTTCTATAAATCTTTCACCGATTGCCCTTAATAATCCAATTGCGTCTCTTGTGCCCTTGCCGCTTCTGAACCTAACTGCTCCTCCTCAACTTCTTAATTTGTTCTTTCATATAACCTTCTGTTCAGTATTCGTAGCAGAATTTTAGCTGCATGAGATATGAGACTAATAGTTCGATAATCCTCACATCCCTTTAGGTTCGATTTCTTAGCCATCGGTATCATGACCGTTATCAGGAAGTGTTTTGTCCACTCTCCTGTTTCATATATTTCAATGCATAGTCGGAACAATTCTTCCTTTCCCTTGTCTCTCTATATTTTTAATGAATACGGTTGGTATGTCATCTCTTCCAGTTGCCTTTCCGTTCCTAATCTCGCATATAGCCTTTTAAAACTATTCCCGAATAATACTAAATGCTTTATCATCCTCGCGTACTTCATTTTGTACTTCAACGTTTAGGCTACACACTCTATCCCTACTCTCATATAACGTCGGTGAAGGGGCGAAGTGGCGTAACTTGAAAAATTACGTTTTTGAGTTATGACTACCATTCGTATATGACTAACCACCTCTGTTACCTGTCAAAATTTCGTGGCTGAATTCCCACTGGTTCCGGAGATAAAGCACCTAGCACTTGGCGTATCTTGAAATTTTCGATATAAAAAAATCTGCAAAGGGGCGTAAGTAAGATAAGCCCGTTCGCCATTTTTTGTTTCTTCAGTAGCTGCTAAGAAATAAAACCGCGTACGGGCGTAAGCTTATATTGGTAAAGTTTTTGTCGGCAATGCCGCCACAGAAAGAGAAAAAACATATTTTTCAAGCTTTGTTGACAATCCGCCAAGGTTTCTTTTGTTTAAAAGTGCGGAAACAATTCAATCAAAGTAACAATAGAATATTTACGTAGTGGTTTCCTTCAGTTTTCTGTACTGATGTATGATCGTATTCCAGTTTTCTTAACTTAGAATATAGTATAATAGCATTGTACAGCTGGCTTTTGTTGGAGAAAGTTGTTACCAAGATGGATGTGCTAGTAGAGTGGGATACTGGTGGACTGAATGTTGTAGGAGATAAGGAATTGGTGTGTGTTTCAGGGAAG
The DNA here is from genome assembly GCF_964235325.1 of Thermobia domestica. Taxonomy (NCBI): domain Eukaryota; kingdom Metazoa; phylum Arthropoda; class Insecta; order Zygentoma; family Lepismatidae; genus Thermobia; species Thermobia domestica. The sequence goes on from NC_137465.1 coordinate 92,112,447, forward strand.
GAAATTACTGTTGGTTGTCGTGTGAAAATGTATTGGTTAACGGATAGAAAGTGGTATTGTGGAATACTGAAAGACATAGAGTGTTCCGACGTGTGAATGAGGAAAAAATGTAACTGCAACAAGTGGTGACACTGAAAGTGAGAATTCTGAAGATGATGTTCCCCTTATACAATTAGTACAAGGAAAGAAAGTAAACGAAAATTTAAGTTTAAATCCCACTGATATTCTATATTGTGATGGGGACGACTCTGACCTTGATCCAACATATAAAGCAGAGTGTGAAGTACGAGGTTGTGAAAGGGAAGTGTTCAGTGCATGTCCGTTGTGCAGTATGTTGTTGTGCTGAAAACATTTCGACAAACCATTGAATTGTGAAAATCAGCATGAACTCTTTGAAAATTCGTGTAATGTGAAGACACAAGTGAGAGAGAAATGCGGAGGTGATGTAAATGTGGATCCAGAGCCAGAAAGTTATGAAATGGAAGGATCTTCTAGAGAAGAGGAGCATTTATTGAGTGAAGAAAAAGGTTGTCGGAAGAGAAAGAGAAGTATTGCCAAGGATTTACGAACCAAGGGTGAATCGTATGTTAGCCCATACACAAAAAAGTTAGTTCCGGGAAGAAATGTGAAAGCAAGATGTGATGGAAAATGTGAAAAGTTTGGTAAAGAATGCTTTAAAATCACAGATGCGGAAAGACAAAAAATTTTTCAGGACTTTTATGCGAGTGGTGACCTTCAACTTCAGCGAGAATTTATCAACAGATATGTAAAGTTTTCTGACGTTAAACACAAAACTACGCAAAATGAAGAATCTCGAAGATCAAAAACAAATTATTACATTTTACCAAAGAAGGAAAAAGAAGTGTCCGCGTGTAAAACCATGTTTTTAAACATAATTTCAGTATCAGAGAAAACTGTGCGAACAGCTCTAGCTAAAAGAAGAGACTCAGGTATCATTGAGAAAGAAAAGAGAGGAGGAAGACGTCAGAGCCAACTGGAAAGGGATAAACTAATAGAGAAAATGATAACAGAACACATAAAGAGATTTCCAAAAGTCGAATCTCACTACTGCAGGAAAGATACGAAAAGACAGTATCTGCATTCAGATTTGAAAAAAAGTAAAATGTATAGAATGTTCATTCAGGATCATAAAGATGAAATCACTCCTTTGCCAACTTACCAGACATACAGAAAAATCTTCAAAAGCATGAACCTTTCTTTCCATCGATCGAAAAAGGATACATGTGGTCTGTGTAGCAACTTTCTGGAAGGAGATGAACAGAAGAAAAGTGAACTAGCTGACAAATATCAAAAACATATCGCCGAGAAGGATGCAGTAAGAAGGAAGAAAATGGAAGCTAACTATTCACCGGACTTCCAATGCAAGACTGTCGCTGCAGTGTTTGATTTGCAACAAGTCATTTATCTTCCAATTTCAAATGAAAGCAAACTATTTTATAAAAGACGACTATCAACATACAATCTGACTGTGTATCATCTGAAGACAAGGAAATGTCAATGTTTTGTTTGGCACGAAGGAGCAAGCCACAGAGGTGCATGCGAAATCTCCACTTGCCTACACAATTTTTTTTTTCGTGAATTGAACGAAAAACAAGTTGAAGAAGTTTACTTGTTTGCTGGTGGTTGTACAGGGCTGAACAAAAACTCAATATTTGCAGCCATGTTGCTCTACACTGTTACTACGGCGCAGCATATCAGAGTAATAACTCTAAATTTCTTTAAATCGTACCACGGACAGAATGAAGGAGACTCTGTTCATTCAACCATTTTGACGGCACTAAAAGCAGCTGGAAATGTCTTCATTCCAGCACAGCTACTACCAATTTTTAGACTTGCACGATCTGCTAAACCATATACTGTGCATTCTCGTGGATACAATGGTTTCTTGGATTTCTGAGATGTCGCTTCTAATCTGTAAGAAAGGATGATAATGGTGAAGGAATTGACTGGACAGACATACGAGAACTAATGCTGAACAAGGATCAACCAGACAAGATTTATTTCAAAGACAGCCATTTAAATATGGTTTATCGAAGCATCTCGCTACCAAGGAACGTTATATTCACCAAAACTCCGAAGTGTCTTCACTTATATCCCCCCAAGAATCCACCACAGAAGTATGCGGATTTAATGTCTTTGTGTGAAGGAGATACGCCTCTAGTGAGAGACCCCGTAGCGTCTTTCTACGAAAATCTTCCACATTGAAAGTTATTTTCAACAAAACTCTTTAAAATTTGCTATTGTAACAGACTTTACAGTAATATAGTTTTTCTCAGTTTTCATGTTACAATTGTACTAGTGTTACAATATGTTGAATTTCGTCATCCATTATTCATTTCTGTAGTTTATTCATTTATTTCAAATACTATGTTCAGCAGCACTGGTAATAGATATGGTTTTATGAACCGCCAATAAATAAATGTGTGAATTTAATACAATTATTATAATAACAATTATAATAAAAAGTTATAATAGTAGTAAAAATATATTATTATATTATAATAATTATTAAATGCTTTTTATTAACGGAGAAATTTTAGAAAAAGTATCTCTACACACCAGACCAATCTTATTTTTCACATTTATTTGTGGGGCGTAACTTTAATCTTGATCTTTAAAATGAAAAGGCGAAAGGGCGTAAGTGATTCCAGCACATTCCAGCAGAGTTTTCCAGTAGAAATTAAAATATTTTTAGCACGTAACTTTTTCCTTAGATGTAACAATAATCATACTCTTATTGTACAAAATTTGAAATTTATACAATAAAAACCAAATAAACACGAAGGTATTATGGTCAACAAAAAACTTTAAATCGTTCTCCTGAAAAATCGTAAAAATCAAGATACGCCACCTCGCCCCTTCACCGAAGTTTTCAAAGTATTCTTTCGACCTTCCTATGACCTCATTTCTCTCGATGACTGCCTTCCCATTCATATTTTCTACTGCCATCGTAATACCCCCTTGTTTCGTCCGAAATTTCATAGATATTCCCTCCTTGTACATTTCCCCATATTTCTCAACTCTTTCTAATTCATCTATGTCCTCGCATTTTCTTTTGTAAAACTCTACCCTGGCTCTGTCTGTTTCTTTTAGTAATTCATTATTTTACTTTCTGCACATCTTTCTGCCATCTTCTGTATCAACCTGGGTCGACGTCTTCCTCTCCCTCACTTTTTGTATCATCTGCTCTGTAACCCATGTGTCCCCACCGTGCTCCGTGCCCCTCTTAATATGTCCCCACCGTGCGTTACTACCTGCGCCTATTCTTTTCTCGTTTGAATATTTCTCTTCAAATTTTCAACGAAAAGATTTATTATTTCCTCTTTTTTCAACTTTTCATTATTCAACACTTCATTGACTATTTTTCTTTTGCCTACATTTTCAGTTAAATATCTACTTCGGCCAGCACAAGATTATGACCTAAGAAAATATCAGCCCCCGCAAGGGAGTTTGCGTTCTTTAAGCTATTCCGATACCTGTTCTGAATCATAACATAGTATGTAATGAATCGTTTGCTAACCATAAATTTATTTGAAACAGTTCTCTTACGTTTGTTTGTTTTCCAAACAAACGGTTGTAGAAGATTCTAACCCCATAGACGAACCGACAAAACCAGCCATTGCGCAATCTTAACAAACTGGTAGTTTCGATAATGCACTAATTTTGCACTATGAGCAGTAACGTGGCCCGAGTTGTGATTTTGAGGTTCATATTTGCAAATGGAAACACCTTGGCTCCCAAATATAGTGAATTTATAAATAAATAAATATGTAGTAAACTGATGACATTTGGGGGAAGCTAAATTTTGGAGAACCCGTTCCCCCATGGCCCCTATCTACATCCTTGACTATATGAGTGATTGCTTCGAAGACCGGGAGAGGGATGGTTGTGAAATCAACAGCTTTTTGGACATGTCCAAGATCATTTCCATACGAAAGGATACTGTCTTGAAATACACCATATTCTAGCACTGTTGCTCTTAAGCAACACTCTTTTCAAAGACTTAATTACTACTTTAGTAAGTTAGATATTGCCACAATAGTTTACACAAATATCAAGTGAACCTTCACCTAGCTTGTAGTCAAACCTCAAAACGAAACTTTATTTCTTCAGTGGTGCACACAATAAAAGAAAAAAGACGGAAATGCAAGGCGCCAAACGTTGGAACCACGTCAGTCTCTTGACATATACGGATAAATTTTCGAATTTCCGGAGCGCAAAAAAAAAAAAATAAATAAATAAATAAAAAATAAAAAATAAATAAATAAATAAAAAAACCGACAAAAGAGAGGTGTTTGTAGGCAACATCGCTAATTGAAAGACATACAATAAATATGCTCGTGAGGAAAAATATAGAACTTTCGTGCAGCTAAGGAACAACAAGGACAAATAAAGGATTATGCTTGGAAACAAACTAAAGACGAATCATTTGCCGCGTAGTAAACGTGGTTGAGTGGTCAAGGGGCTTAACTAGTAATAGGAAGGTTCTCGGATCTGGTCCCCGAACAGTAGATATTTTTTGCTTTTTTTTTTTTTTTACTTCAGAATTTTTGTTGGCGATTGATAGGCGATGACACAAGTTTTATTATCTTCAGATATTTGAATACTCGGACGTTTCAATACTTGAACAATCAAATCATCAGGAAATGAGCTTATTATCGCTCAGGTCATACCACTACAATCAGAAACGTGACATTTGGCAAGAATATTTCAGTTTTATTTGATGTTGCTCACGAGAAGAGGAATTTCTCATCTCGTTTCTAAAACAGAAGAAACAAAATTGGAAAGAGAATTAATATTTTACATTCTAGACGGGACAAAGCTGACTCAAATTATCGTCTCGCTTTGCAGACGAAAATCGAAACGAGACGAAAAGTATCGTAAACATTTCTCGTCTTATCTGTATTCTGGAAATAATGTATGCCCATTCTTTAAGTATCAATTCCTTTGTAGACTAATCTTATACCCTAGTTTTTTACTTTGTATTTTCTAGTTGATTAAACATATTATGATCTGTGTAGGTATTTTTGTAGCAAATTTTTTATAATAACTTGTGCATATACTAAAAGTTAGTTTATTATATGCCTTACTGTTCAGTGATATTCAGTTATTTCTATTACAATAATTGTCATTAAAACGTACAGGCGCGAAACGTAATCCCACGAGTAGGATAGGTCCGATAAACTAATATCACAAATAACATTTAATGTATCACAAAATGTTTAAAATTATGGTCAAAATTCTATTTTCCTCATTAAGTTAAACAAAAAACTACCAAATCTGTTTATATTAAAGAGCTTTTTAGGTGTATTTCTAACACTTCTTAGAGTTAAATTTATGTGCATGTATACATAGTAGTCTTTTTGCTGTTCTTTAATTTAACAAGAAACAATGAATGTTTTATAAGCAAAATTAGACGTACAGTAGTCTATTATTATTATTATTATTATTATTATTATTATTATTATTATTATTATTATTATTATTATTATTATTATTATTATTATTATTATTATTATTATTATTATTATTCAACAAATATTTACATCGAGGAAAACAAGCAATGTGTATTAATGGAATATTCCCAAATATTTTGAAGTGTACTTCGTATTTTCTTGTGACTGGGATTTGCAACGGGGATGAGGAGAATTTTCTCCTCACTTGCTGTTTTCATTTCCTGCATATTTGAAAGTGGAGACAGAGAAAAAGTAAGTACATTGTTACACTTAACTGTCAAATTTATTGAATAAGTGTTTGTTACTTGCATCTGTCACTTTAAGATAAATATCGTCACACGCAATAAAAAGTTCGCATATACTGCAACTTCCACATTTTCATTAAAAACTCAGTTTTCTTAATATATTATCGCCTCTTTGTGCTTTCCTTAACAAAGCAGTGCAGTAATGAATAATTATTTATGATTTTTGAGAAAAAATAAAGCAAAATAACTATTCTCTTCAATTTTTACTATTCTCTTCAAGTTTCTTAATTTTAGCTTTCAGAAAATCGCGTCGGAACTATCCAACGTAAAAAGGGCTGTTAAAAGTTCAGTGAAGAAGTCATGCCTGCTGTATTGAATTTTGCATGTTTCACAATCCTACCATGCACGCGCAAGGAATTCGCCAAAGGAACGTAGGGAGTCCCTCATAGTCTGTGAAATGAAGATTGGTCTAAATGGATATGAATTGATAGGGCTTCTACCAGGTAATAGTAATTCGTTTGTATTAAGTCGATGTCTAGAACAAGTACAAAATGGCGGACACCTTCATTTCGTTGTGTGTGGTTGCATAATCACCAGGTACGGATGCTGGCTAACAGTGACGTTCTGAGTATTAAGTGTAGCAAATTTAAACTCAAATACTCTAGAAAGACATCTGGAGTGTCGATAGAGCACAACACATGAAGTAGGGTGATTCACATGTGTGGAAACACGTAAGGAAAAATGCCCAGGAAAAATGCACTCATACTAAGTAAACGTGTTTTCAAAGTATCGGAAATTTAAAGAATAGCTTCAAGAACATGAAAGCCATTGCCAATTCTCCAATAATATTCCATCAATCGGATGGAATATGATGTGCACGGTAGCATACGAATAAGGATGCAACAACTGAGGCCAAGTTGAAAATGTGCAAGGGAACGCACAAAGGAACTGGGTAAACTAAATGAATGTCACTAGTGGGATCGCATGATCGATATTGAAATGTGAACAATGTGTGTGTTGATATCAACATGTAGCTAATGGACAAATGCAACATGTTCCACTAGTGCTGGGACACCGTCTCTCGTGCGGAAACTAGGAAAATAACATTGTACATTCCGCTATTACATTTGGTCCATTTTTTGGTAGAACGTAACTAGAACACGATTGTACCAATGTTCCTCTTTGTTTGGGATATTGTCCCATAGTTGACCCATGAAAAAAATCTCTTAATCCATGGTTCAAATTCTGATAGAGCGTGAAAATAACAAACTTGTATCATGTCCCATTTTTCACGTACTCGAAATATAGAGAAAATACCTTTAGAAACCTGTATCTTTCATACAGTGAACATGCCAAGACAAAGAAGAATATGAACCAATTTGGCACATGTAACACTATAGCTGCAACATCATAAATACGGAAAATAAAATGACATGAGAAATAGGAAAAAAATACCTTAAAGCTCTGATTGTTTACAACTCTGCAGTAGGAGTAACAAAATGAAACGCACAAGCATGTCGGGAGGCTGTACAAGAGCGCTTGCCAAACAAAGTGGGTGCTCCTCAAAGAAATGAATGCAGAGAAAGTGAGGCTCCCTCGAGCATCAGGGCTAGAGCGCTCGCTTTCGCTCGCGTGGTCGCAGTTTCCAATACTACTAGAAGCCCACGGGCTCAGATTCAAGACCCGAGTAATTTCCTATTTTTCGCACGTGGGTCGGTGTCCCAGTAGTAGTGAACATGCTGACATTTCTCCATTAGCTACATGTTGATATCAACACACACATTGGCCACATTTTAATATCGATCATGCGATCTCACTAATGATATTCATTTAGTTTACCCAGTTCTTTTGTGAGTCCCCTTGCACAATTTCAACTTGGTCTCAGTTATTGCATCCTTATCCGTATGCAACCGTGCACAACATATTGCATCCGATTGATGGAATATTATTGGAGAATTGGCAATGGCTTTCATGTTGTTGAACCTAATCCTTACATTTCCGATGCTTTGAGCTCACGTTTACTGATTATGAGTGCATTCTGCTCCTTTTTCCTTACGTGTTTCCACACATGTCAATCACCCTGCTTAATGTGTTGTGCTCTACCGACACTCCAGATGTATTTCTAGAGTACTTGAATACAAATTCGCTACACTTAATACTCAGAACGTCACTGTTGGCCAGCATCATTGGCCAGCATAATATCGGGTATTGCAAAATAAGTGTTACAACTCTTGGGAGGTGACTCCTGCCACTGAGACAAGAAAAAAAGTTCTCTTGAACTTTCGGCTATCGGGCATAATTTCAGATCTACAAGGTGCCGAAAGCGTGGGAAAATGACTTTCGGACTCCAATAGTTCGGAAACTATCCAACGTAAAAAGGGAGGGTAAAAAATTCACTGAAGAAGTCATACCTGCTGTATTGAATTTTGCATGTTTCACAATCCTACCATGCACGCGCAGGGGATTTCCCAAAGGAACGTGCAGATTTAGACGAAATCGATCAACTATCGCCCAAATATTTACCATTCGCCAAATACTCGAGAAAAAAACTGGGAATACAATATCCCGGTACATCAACTATTTATTGATTTTAGAAAGGCGTACGACTCGGTTAGGAGAGAAACATACAACGTTCTTACAGAACTTGGAATACCGAGAAAATCTATAATGGCTACCATGTTATAGAAGTATTTTGTGGACGCTCTGTATATTTCGTAAAGACGGTGATTATTATTTTCGATTTATACTTTATTCTGCGACGCAAATAAGTTCTTTCTTTGGTGGGAATTGCTTATTTCCCATACAACTGGACAAAGAAGTCTCTCATTGTTTTCTCATATATATATTTAAAACATTGCTTTTTGGTGAGAATATTTGTCAACCGTGAACCTTCTCAGTGTTTCTCCATGACTTATTATTATGCACAGTATATATATTCTGCAGTTATTTGAAACTGAATTAAGTGCTTTCTTTAATCGCTTATAGAAATATTGCGATAGTTTAGAGAAATACTGGCTGACCAGATGTTCAAGTGACCAAAGTGACGCCAGTCACATTGGGTTTGCAGCTCTTATCTGTACTTTCACACGCCAGAGTTATCGCAGTGTTTCGTGCATCGTAGCAAGTGGACTAAAATTAACATAAATTATTTTCTATATTCTGTTCGTATGTGCATACAGGTGAGTTAACTGAGTGGTTTTGGGAATGAACTGCCAACGTTCTTCAGTCAACCATTGTAGTTTGCATCTTAAACTTTTGAGCTCGGGAAGTTTGACTCCTGTATTGTGTGCAGCTACCACGCACGTTGCATTGGGAATTAAGTATGGTTTTGTGTTAAGGGGCACAAGCTATTAGCTGGCGAAGGATGTTTTCTTACGGCTAGCCCCAACTAGTGAAGACTGAGGTTCACAAACCTTGTGCGTTTAAAAAGTTATACACGCGTCCTCCAACATCAGCATTCTACTTTCTTTTTTTTAATTTGCTGAAGACTCGTCTTTACGCTTCAGGATTGTTTGGTGCAGCAACTGGATTTCTACGTGGGATTATCCCGGCAACTTTTTCCCCAGTGTTAATTACAGTGAAAATTATTACACATATTTTGTGTTAAGTGTTGTGTTCATTTCTCTTCGTTATTTTTTTTGATACAATAGTGTTCTAATAAAGAAGTATAGTGTTATTTAATGCAGTGTGTTTTCGTTGTTTGTGTGAGTGACGTTTGCGTGCGTTATGGTCTGGATGACCGTCGGATCGTCTGTGAGGTTTTCGAGACGAGTTACCCGAACCTTTTGGCGCCTAATGCTCATCTCATCATTGAGACCGACGAGCGATTCGGAAACAATTTGTAACCCTTCTTGGAGAGGTCCTTCATCGTCCTATCTAGGTAAGTTCAGGCCTCAGGACAATACTTATTTGTAGGACCACGAACCACGAACAGAGACCTCGAACACGAGTTGGTTACAAATAAATGGTAGCCCGAACAGTGACCCGACACCCGAGTGGTTACAAGAGCAAATTTTTAAAATTTAGAAAGTTGGGCTTTCGATATTAATACATATTTAATGTGACAATTCAAAGGCACACACACATATACAAGTACTGGTAACCTAGGTTGAGCATAAACGAGGATATGACGTAAGGAAATTTTGATATTATATAAAGAGCTTATACGTTATTCTCACCATTCGTACAGCTTATAACTGTGTCTCACACAAGTAGACAAATTTGCACAATAGTTAGGAACTTGCATATAGTATATCATAATATATTAATACTATCTAATATATTAATACTATCATAGTATAATATATTAAGATAATACATTATTCGTAAACTTAAAAAGTTATTAAATTTAACACTATTCTTAAACTTCAAATTTCAGTATTTCTCCTTTTTTCTAACTGACAATAACGCAATTAAAGGTACTAAATGGCTATTAGTATGAAAAAAGTAACAACTGAAAAATATACAGCATTGTAAATGTTTAATACACTGAAATACAAGTGTCGAGCTAGACTTATTTAAGTGATAAAACGTAGGCACAAATTCTGTGAATGAAAATGATTTACTGTATTTTTTTTTTTAAAAAAAAAGCTTTGTTGAGTTTTCTAATCACAAACTGTTCTTCATATTATTATAAAATATAACAAATTAGAGCTCTCACATTTTTATAACTAATCAGTCAAGTGCGTCTGGGTTCCTTCACTGCATACCTGTTCATAACCTCGTGAATAAAATCTTCTGTAGGCTCAATGTCTCCTTCGATCGATACTTTTAAACATGACTGAAGAGTATCTTGACCAACACGATTTCGCAATTTTGTCATGATTCTGATAGCACTGAATGACCTTTCTACAGTAGCAATAGAAACAAGGATACACAACACACACTCAGCCAGAGGTTTAAGTCCTCGTAACCAATACCAGATTCGAAAATAAAAGTAGCAACATCGTTCCAGAATCTTCAAGTTTGCTGCGTGCTACATATTTAAAAAAGCGTACTTCCGCAACGTCAGCATTAACATCATTAATTCCAAATACAGCATAGAGTACTCTACATTCTTTCTCACTGAACTGTAAAAATGTATCAAAGTTTTGAAAATAAACACTTAGTTGAATCAATTTCATGGCCTCATCATTCAATCCTTCCTGCATTTCATTAACGATACTTTCCACAAATTGTTTTGCGCTCTTTAAACATTTCATTTTACTCTTCTTAAAAAATACACTTTTGGTTACTGATGCATCTTCCTAAACTTTCTTGATTTTGATATTCATCTTATTTTCTTCATCCATTGTAGCGCGAAGAGTGGCGATTCTTTTTAAATGCCCTACAGTTCCAGATACAAGAAAATTTAAAGAGCAGATACATACGGGAATCATTACCACAAGCTCTTCCAAAGCTTTCTAAATTTCATGTAGAATCTTTTCTCTTTTGGGGGGAGTTTATATATGTCTTTTACAACATGCAGCGTGCTCATGATAACACTGGTCGGCAAAATGAAACTTTTCTTCGCTCCCACGAACGAAAATAGGTGATTCCTATAGGTTTTGAATCCGTAACCCGTTTTTCTCCAGGACGTACCAGTTTTCAGGGAGGAGGGGGTGTTTCAATATCCGCCCAAAGATGCTATTCCACACCCATAATAATTTGGGAGTTATAATTTTAATATCAATATAAATTATTCAGATAAAATTGCATAAAAAGTTAAACACTTACGTGTCACTTGGTTTTCCTACTCCTCTTGTAATTACTACAGGGTGTCTCGCGTTTCACATTCCAAAAGAAGTCTGCCAACATATTCACACTCCATTTATCACTGTAGCACCTCTCCATGGTAGATATTTGCTGGTGAAACCTTTCCCCGTGTTCGTCGGAGACATCCCCCAAGCTGTACATTTCAGGGAAGAAGTCCAGGTGGTAATGCAGGAAGTGTAACTTTAGGGACATATTACATCCAATGTTACGAAGTGAAGTAATTAACCTGCCCATAATGTCTTTGTAATCAGAAGATTATGATTCCCTAGAAAGTTACTGCACACTTTTGGAAAGGCCTCCCAAGCCTCACTTTGCACTTCATTAAGCTTAGAAGAAACTGTAGTATCCCTAAAAACGTCTCTGATTTGAGGTCCCGTAAAAACACCTTCTTTTATCATGGCCTCGCTGAGTCTTGGGAATAGCTTTCTGAGATGATTAAATGCTTCAACATCCCGGCTCAGGGCCTTGACGAAGACCTTCATGAGCCCTAATTTGATATGAAGGGGTGGTAAGAATATTTTCTCCGGATCCACAAGACTTTCATTAGCCACGTTCATCTCCCCTGGGACCAGTTGCTTCCTTGGCGGCCATTTTGTGATGGTGTACTGATCTTTGGCTCGAATATCATAATGACACAAGAAGCAGCAGTGCTTTGTGTAACCTCCTTGTAAACTGGGGAGGATGGTAATAACCTTAAGGTCAGCGCATACAGACCACTGGAACTGTTCGTACTTTATTTTCTGCAATAGCTTTCGCATGCTCTCGTATGTTTCTTTCATATGTACAGCATGAGCAATAGGGAGGGCTGGTTTTTCATTGCCATTGTGTAGTAACACTGCCCTGAGACTTATCCTAGAGGAATCTACGAACAGCCTCCAATCTTCAGTGTTGTAGTTCATCTTCAGTTGTCCCATAAGCGACGGAATGTCGCTGCGATACACCAAATCACCACCCTTTGTAAAATTAAGAACTAGTCTCACCTCTCTTTTCCTATACATCGATATATTCACGTCTTGGTTAAGTAGATTCCACTGTTGAAGTCGTGATGCAAGCTACAGGGCCTTAGACTTGGGAAGGCATAAGCCTCTGATCAGATCATTCAGCTCTTCCTGGCTTATCACATGTGGTTCATTAGTGTCAGGCACTGGAGCGTAATTTTGATCTAACTGTGTACTCGAAGAGTGTGCAACATCCACACAACCAGCAGGTTCTTCATCGGATGAAACACTACACAGGGTGTATGAGTCTGGTGGTACAGGTACAGGCAGACAAACATCATGTTTCACAGGTCTCTTTGCGGAATCCAAGTTAGGATACTGTATTTTGTGCTTCATGTTTTTGAGAAAACTTTAATATTAGTCAGACAGAAGTAACAGTCCGAAGCATGATCACGGGGCTCGCGCCAAACCATAGGTACGGCGAACGGCATCGATTTATGTGTACCTTTCAACCATCCTGTGAGAGTACGAGCACACGAGCTACAACTTTGTTTCGGAGCCCAAACGCGATCCTGGTCGCCGATTTTACACCCGAAGTACAGATGGTAGGCTGTCTTCAGGAAGGATGACAATGGCCTACTTTGTCCCTTGAAAATCGCTTCCCCACATATGTAGCAGAATGAATCTGTCGAATTGTTACAAGTTCTCGGCATGTTCGTTTAACACAAACGTCAATATCTCACGCAGAAATATTTTTCACCTACGGTATACACAGACACAGCGTAAAACCACCTTCTAACACGAAGATCAAATCGAAACTGAAATATTTGTTTCACGCGACAATGTGGTGTATGTCTTGGCGCCTTTTTCAACAATCTGTCTGTCGTTTAGACGAAAGGGAGCCGACGAATGATCGCAGGTTGATTACGAAACCTTTCTCAGTCAATACCGCCTAGGTTTTAATGTATGCAGTGTGGAACGACCATAAATCTTTGCAACCCAAGGGAGAGAATACGTTTCCGGGGGGTCTTGAGCTAGAGAAAAGAATGTTTCTGGGATATAGCCTAGTACCAGTTCTTGGATTAAGATAGAAATTGAGAATTATGCACGCCAAACACGGAAAACACATATTAAATACAAAAAATAGATTTTCCTGTCAATTAAGGAAACAGCACCCCGCCAAAAAAAAAAAAAAAAAAAACTTACGTGCTGGAACTTTCCCGATGAGATATTCGTAATCAGCTTCTCGAAATCTATCCAGTACACCCTTTCACCCTCGTGGGAGGATTTTCATGCCGACCAGTGTAATCATTTGCTTGTTTCTACAATTTTTAAAAGCGATTGACAAAATGTGTGCTCTATTGTATATACGATATTTCTTGTCCCTTTTCCTTCGAAAGTCGAGCACGAACAGCATTGACACAACCCCTGAAGTTAGCTGCCCCATCAACTGAACAAGATATTAAGTTTTCATAACAAAGTTAATATTTTTTAATTCGTTATAAATCGTCAAAAATATTGACTCAGCGTCTGTACCTCTCAGAACAACCATGCATAAAAATCTTTCTCAAACTTCAAAGGAAACTGGGACAACATAACGCACATACAAAAACAACTCACTCTGCTTTTTAATATTTGTTGATTCGTCCGCCATTAGAGAATAACGTCTATTGCGAAGAATGAATTCATGGTGACTGTCCAACACCTCTCCGATGCAACTTAAAAGTTCTGAAGCTGTATTTCTACTTGAATATGTAGAGCGTTCACTTTGAGATTGAACCCATTTTTCAAGATCGCTGTTGTTTTTTTTAATAAAATCCTCTGAATTAAGTGTTAATGAGGTATTTCCTCCTTGGCCAAGAGAAGTACACAGTTTGAACGAACGTACCGTATGTAAATCCTGTCGATTCACCTCTTTCTCGTTTTCGTTTTGCTGAATTATTTGTGAGTGGTTAGGAGTTTTAAGTTCTTGAAGTCTATCATTCTGCATTGAAACGGCTTTGCGTGCTTTTCTAAGTGGGAATATTTTTCTAATTTTCCAGTGTTTCTTCTTGCCTTTCGAAAGATAGTGAAAGGTACGGTAATAAATACTTCACCTGTTTTTATATAGAGCTTCTAAATAATTCCTTAAGGGCTCTTCACGAAGTTTACAGAAAGCACCACCTAGTGTATGATCAAAATATAGCCAACTATACTTACTTTCCCACTTTCTTTGATATTTGAATTCCCGTGCAACGTCACACTTACTTCAAAATGGCTCTGACTCAATATCATTGCTCACTGATGTCTTGGAAGAAACAACTGGATTTGATTCTACACTGTCAACTTCACTGCGAATGTTGCCGCTAGTAGAACATGGTCATATTCAATACGTTGTCGTTTGTTTAAAAAAGATAATAATGTCGGTTGTTTTGACATTTCAGCAAGGTAAAGTGTCAGCTGTTTCACACGCGTATGTCAACTCTTCAAAACATTCACCACAACACCACACACGCAGGTAGGACTAATCAAACACTTACGCCATCTCCCAATTCAATAACAAACTCGAATCATGTAATAATATGTGTAGATTTGCGATACATATTTTCTTCCGCTACAATCAATAGACAATGACAGGTTGGCCGTTGGGTCATCCCAAGCTCAGGTTGTACTCCATAGATCAGTTTTATTTTGTACAATATAATGATAGTACAGAATGGATTAAGTGGAATAATTCCTTAGTAATCATAGTTTTCTTTTTAATTTAAAAATAGTTATCTACTAAGCCCAAGTAGACATAGGTTTGCTAGTGGTCTACTATTGCCACGTTTAGTTGCATGCATGGGGAGCATGTCCGCGACCGTTCAGTCTATTTGATGGACGGGTTCCGCGAGAATGTAACGCACCCCGCCCGTAGTTCCTCTATACGCTATTGTATACTCGTGCACGAGATGCACCGTCAGAATTTGTCCCCTAATTCTGACTCGCCTAAGCGATGTAAACCCCATTCTCTGGTGGGATACGCCCACTACGCGGCCAGACCGAAGCTGGGATCGAACTTGGGACCCCAAGCACCGGAGGTGAACGCTCTACCACTGAGTCACCGCGCCCCCTCTTATTATAAAACCTTTCAGTACATCGCAAAAATGAAATCATGTCCACTGTTTAACAAAATTATGATTCATAAATTAGTGTTCCAAAAATAGATCAAAGTCACAAATCTTTGTATAAAAACTGATCTCTTGCTGAACCAGTGTGACCCATAATTCAACTTCACGTTTTTATCTTCCAAAAATTGTGTTCCTAGTTCCTAATATGAGCTCCAAAGATCCTTAAATATAATAAAAAAAATCATAATATAAAATACACAATTCCTTCAAGATATTGGCTAGGAAGAGTTACTAATGAACTAGTTGAAATTCTCGCTCTTTGAACGACAAGAAGCTTATGGAAATATTATTTGCCATATATTTAAACCCCTTCCCCCAATAGAGTACCATTTCCATCAAAGAAATATGACGAAGATTCAAGTAAATCCAGTTGCTAATCATGTTCATGATTCATTTTAAACGCTTAAAACCATTCTTCGCTTTGGCCAATTTATGATTACAAAATGGGAAATTAAAATATTGTAGCAGTTGGCCGCTGCGAAGTATAATTTTTGAAAGCAATAAAGCAAGTGATCAAATATTTTTAATGAGGTATTTATATACCGAGCTCCATCTTCCTATAATGAGAAGTTCGTGAGGTATTCTATTTCTTGGCGTACAGTTCTATTCCTCCTTTCCTCACTTACGATATGCATTGTAATGAAAGTAACATGATAAAAGTCTGGATCAAGCTAGCTAATAAGTAGTCAGCTGGCGCCCGCTAGGAAACTTGGACACAATATAAAGAATGGTCAGGTAAGTTTAGATACGAAATTTCAGGTGGAAACTCATACGGGGAAGAGGAAGTTATAGCGGTTGAAGTAAAGTTTAGCAATGAAACTCAATAAAAAACAGATTTTGATGCAGCTGTAATCGGTCAGCAGCAATTAAAATAAAGCTAAACTATTTGGATACTAGGAAGAAATAACTTTGCAATTAGGACAAATAATGATCTGTTAATCATTCATTCAAACCCTGTAAGAAACCCATTTTGTTCTTTTTACTTCATTCCTTCGCATCTAATTCTGTTTCTCAATAACTTTCATTTGGAAACTTAAAACCCTTATTATTTCTTTCCTTGTGTTCATTTCTATCTGAAATTTTATATTTAGGTAGAGTGTACCATCCTCTAAATTGTGTCCAAGTTTTGTCAAATTTCCACCAAACTCAAGTTAACCATTTTCTTCTAGGTAGCAAATGTGTCCAAAAATTCATTTCAAAAGGTTCATTTCTTCCACGATGATCAGATAGACAAACACGATGTTACTATTATATATTGACCAAGTATTTGGAACCTGACCCCTTTTTCTCTTAAAATCAGATTTTTTGGTAACCATGCTCACAGGTTTTGAAAAAAGATGATTATGTACCTAGTTTCACGTTTCTAACAAAAAACGCTCGAGATCTGCTGTATTTTCGGCATATCTTTGAAATATCTCTTCCTCTTTTGATATAAGTTATATATAGCAGTCAAAGTAAGGTTTGAAGTAGACATTTAGAATGAAAAAGATAGGATCTTCTGGAATTTGTTCGTGATCTCTTCCTCATTAGCCTCCAGAAAATCCAAGAAAATCCAGTTGCCAGTTTTCCGCCATTTTGAATAAATAGTCTGCCATCTTGGATTTCTCACATGTACTTAGTTTATGCCACATAACTTCTAAACTAATTAACGTAGAAGGATCATTCTTTCTTTATTACATTTCGAATATTATAGGCAATGTAACAAGTTATTATGACTTTTCTCTGAGTACCAATTTTTGCATAATCTATATATATAAAAGAGAACGTACAAATCCTTTGTCCGCTCATCACGCTAATACGGCTGAACCAATTTCTTTTATTTTTGGGGGGTTATTAGGATTTGGACCCTAGATGGTTTTTATCATATCACTTTAATTTTCAATTACCAGTGTCTTGAGATAATTGACCATTCAGGTGTCCATTACGTACAAATCCTTTGTTAGTTCATCATAGGTATAAAAATAAACGTATGTATATGCAACCCGCATGACCGTGTCACTCGGCGGGTTAACATAAATGACAGGCGTTATAATGGTTTTTATCATATCACTTGAAAGCGAAAAAGTAAAAATTATCTAAGTAACAAAGTTTATTGCGTTCGGGGGTGACCGCAGCGAAGCGGGGCGGGTTAACATAAATGACAGGCGATATAATGTTAACATTTACTGCAATCTTCTATGGTTTTTATCATATCACTTGAAAGCGAAAAAGTAAAAATTATCTAAGTAACAAAGTTTATTGCGTTCCGGGGTGACCGCAGCGAAGCGGGGTGAACGCTGCTAGTTTTAGGATAAATTAAAAAATTGGTATCCATATTAGGGGACATATTCTTTTCATTGTCTCATACAACTTAACAGAGTAGAAATATGAAACAAGGCTTCGAATAAAAGTTGTTGGAAATTTCATAATCTTTAAAACGATGTATATATTGTTACCATATACAGTGTTCGAGATGCGAAATAAAGCTTCAAACGTTATCGGACTGCGCACAATTTCTGTAGAAACATATGAATGAATCATTTAACATGAACAATATATATATATATATATATATATATATATATATATATATATTAAGTGATTTGAGATGGCGTTTCATTGCGATTTCCGGTAAATATCAACAAGTTTGGAAGTTCGGCTAGTTTAATAAATAGTTCATAAACAGTGGCGTCGTCAGATGATGCGCAAGAACCCTGAAAGTAGACTTTCGCACTATTTTTCTGTATGTAGGCCTATATGTCCATTGAAATTAGTGTTTGAGATAAACGTTTCAAAAAGAAGATGAAATCTATTGAAATATGTTTTACTGATGTCGTTATCCTGCAGAGAATCCAGTTGCGGGTTTTCCGTCCTTTCGAATAAATAGCCGTAGTCCAATGCAATTACGACAAAATCGATCAAACTTAAAGATTTTCTTTTTTAAAAAAATGATTAAACCTGGAGGAGATTTTTTTTGCTTTAAAATACATATACTTTTCATTCTTACTTCAGAATAAAATACATTAAAATACTTAAACGAACGAATAACGAAAATCCAAATTTTATGATAAATTTAAAATTTTTACATTGTACTTGTCCATTATTGGCCTATATATATATATATATTTGATTGTTAAATTTTAAATGTAAAATAATTAGGCAAAAATCGCTTTATTTCTGATTGTGTAGTATATTGAAACTTTGAAATAAATGTGTATTTTAATGTTATATATATATGTCATATGTATTGATATTACACTAAAACAGTCCCAGAACGCTAGTTGCTGGTTTCCCGCCATTTTAAATAAGCAATACGACATCTTGAAATTTACTGCAGCACGTAGCTTTTGCCTTGTGGCTTCCACGCCAATAAACGTAATAGTCTTTCTTTCTTTATTACACTTCTAATATTATAGGTTATATAATAAGTGATCACTTTCTCCGCGTTGGCGTTACCAAAATTCAGAGTACATTAAAGTTTTATCTATTAGTGCTTGAAAACATAAATTTAGGAAAAATAAAAATGGTGATTTAAACAAGAGATTAATTATTAAAAATGGATGAAAATATACTTATCGGAATTATTTGAGATGCATTTTGTATCCGATTTGCAGTAAATATCATCATATCCTGTTCCATGATTTTCAATATTTCACTCTACGTACTAACTTTTATAATTGTGCTTAGATTCCTCTGCGCATCTATTAAACTGCTAAACTTAAAAGTATCGAATTATAAAAAGGAAGAGAATATAGACCGATCACCAGTTGAATTATAGACACCTACCTAATAGTGTGTAACACCACCTTTCGCAGTGATAACAGAGTTTCCCAGCCGCAGTATGGACTTCACGAGGTATCTGAAGTGCTGTTGTGGAATTTTAATCCATATCTGCTGCAAAGTCTTCCACAGAGTTTGCAGATTAGTTGTAAGAGGGTCCACAGCCGAAGGCGTCCTGCCGCAAGATGAGCTAACCACCTGGATGTAACAACCGAGCAAATGACATAACATGCTCGTCCAGAATATCGCGGTAGCGTTTATGTGTAACAGACTGTGTTTTACGTGCTAGGGGATCAATTTCAGTCCACGCAAACATGCCTCAGATGAGAATACAACCACTACCGACCTGCACAGTTCCCTGCTGTCACTATCGACCCATTTCCTCTTGCGATTAGTGACCACTCTTATCGGTTTATCGGCATGTATCAATGTGAAACTGTCCAGGCAACCTCTTCCCACATTTACACGATCCAGAGGCAGTGTTCCTTTCCCCATGCTATACGCTGTTTCCTGTGTTGTGCTGTTAGAAGGGATACTCGCGTGAGTCGATGGCTTTTGTATCCTATTTCGTGCAGGCGGTTGCGAATTGCGTGGCTGCTGACATGGCATTGTTGTCTTGCGTCGAACCTCTCCGCGATTTGACGCACTGTGGCCCGTCTATCGGCTGTTACAATGCGAGCCACTGGGCATCTACCCCTATCGTCGACACGCTCCTGACCGCGGCAGTTTGCCCGTGTGGGTGCAGTTTTACCGGAATCCAGGTGCTCACGATACACCCTTGACACAGGTGCCTTTCAATATGCAAGTGCTGCAGCCACTTCCGAGATCGAGCCACCCAGTCGTCTGGTCCCTATGATTTGACCACGGTGAAGTGCACTCAGGTCCTTCGTCTTACCCATCACACACTGTACTGACACGGATACCGAGAAAGGAAGTACACATAAGCAGTACCCTCGCGATGCATTTCATTTACAGGCACTGGTGGAGCATCTTCAGTGAGGTTTCTGCAACTGTCCTGCTGTATCTTATTCAACTGCTGATCAGTACATATGGCACCTTAGAAAAGTCTTGCAATGATAAATGAACTTAAACGAAAGTTCTAAATATACCAGTGTATTTTGAGACTTACTTCTCTCGTTGGCGTTTTGCAGTTGAATGTCCACAATTTTCCTTAATTTCCTTCTCAAACAAGTTAGTTTCTGTGACAGCTTCATCATCACTTCCTTCATCTACATCTTCAATTAAAGTAGTGCTATTACCACATCCGACTCCACGACTCAGTCTACAAAATGATGTTCAATCAATCTCTCTTCTTTTGCACCCACAACTGTTTCCGCAGTTCGCCTGGCAGTCGCATGCTATAAACTTTAACAAATCTTCTGGAACAGGTTGTTCAAATGTTGTTACAGAAAGAAGGCAATCACAACAAATTCTCCAGCCCCATTCAGTTGGAGTCATCTCTTGATTTTCCACTGCTGAACTTGATAGAACACATAGAGAATATGCTGATTTGCAGGAGCTGTTGTTGGAGATAGTACTGCTAAGTTGAAAGTGTCGCTAATGCGTTGTTTGGATACAATCATTTTGTACATGCAGAATCTCTTACAATGTAGATTTTCTTTCTCTGCACATGTATATAACGCTAAGAACAATTTTTCTCAAGCAGTTGCCACATCATCAGCAGATGATGTTGGGGTGTTGAAAACATCCATTCCTTGATGCAGTTCTTCATTTTCCCCAGTATTTTGAACGCAACTTTCTTCCCTTTATTGTGTGGAGCAGAAGTTGTATCACAACCGGTGAAGGCATGCTGAAATAAAATGCAGTTCACCATAAATCCCAATGCTCTCTCAAGTTTGGTACTGCTGCATATCTAATGTGGCTTCGAGGTAGAAATAAAGATGTAAGTCTGAGCTGTTGCGAGTGCTACTATCAGAACCAAAACATCTGAATCTTCTCCCAGTATTACTGACGAGCAAGTTTGCAAGATTTGTTGCGATTAACACAACTAATGTCCATGCATCTCCAGGTGATTGATGTACAGTAGAACCAGATTTCTGGAGATTTTTTCGTGAAAAGTGACATCAATTCGGATTTGTTTTTTGTGTTAGAAAGAAATTCCTCTTTAGATAAACGAACAACGTGGATGTTGTCCTCAACGATTACGCATATTCATGCTTGCTTTGTTCATGTGCAGTGTTTTATATCCTTTACGCTTGGTCCACCATCATAGCCATCAAATACAATGCATTATTTACCATAGTGCTTTGTGATAAACCTCACATATTGCTCATATAATTGGCCGCAAAAATTATGAAAAACTAACAACTAGAATTTTGGGACTGTTTAAGTATAATATCAACACATATAACATATTCTAACAGGTTTAATCATTAAAAAAAAATTAAATTTGGTCGATTTTTGTCGTAATTGCAATGGACTACGGCTATTTATTTAAAAAGGCGGAAAACCCGCAAATGGATTTTTTCCACGATAACATCACTAAAACATATTTCAATAGACTTCATCTTGTTTTTGAAACGTTTATTTCAAACACTAATTTCAGTGGACATATAGGCCTACATACAGAAAAATAATGCGAAAGTCTACTTTCAGGGTTCTTGCGCAGCATCTGACGACGCCACTGTTTATAAACTATTTATTAGACTAGTCGGGCTTCCAAACTTGTTGATATTCACCGGAAATCGCAATGAAACGCCGTCTCAAGTCACTAAATATATATATATTTGTTCATGTTAAATGATTCATTCATATGTTTCTACAGAAATTGTGCGCAGTCCGATGACGTTTGAAGCTTCATTTCGCATCTCGAACACTGTATATGGTAACAATATATACATCGTTTTAAAGATTATGAAATTTCCAACAACTTTTATTCGAAGCCTTGTTTCATATTTCTACTCTGTTAAGTTGTATGAGACAATGAAAAGAATATGTCCCCTAATACAGATCCCAATTTTTTAATTTATCCTAAAATTATGCAAAAATTGGTACTCAGAGAAAAGTCATAATAACTTATTACATTGCCTATAATATTAGAAGTGTAATAAAGAAAGAATGATCCTTCTACGTTAATTAGTTTAGAAGTTATGTGGCATAAACTAAGTACATGTGAAAAATCCAAGATGGCAGACTATCTATTCAAAATGGCGGAAACCCGCAACTGGATTTTCTTGGATTTTCTGGAGGCTAATGAGGAAGAGATCGCGAACAAATTCCAGAACAATACCTATCTTTTTATTCTAAATATCTAGGTTTGGCACGTTTTTGATGAATTTGACTGGACTAATAACGAATGTACCAAGATAAAAACCCAACTAGAGTCAAATGCTATATACAGTGTGTTAAAATATTTCAACGTTCGAAAATATGAGGGGAAGTTACAGAATTTGCCCCTCTTCCCTACCTAATACCGAAATTTCTAAAATCTTTCAATACGTGTACACTCGTTTCTAATACGGATTTTATATGATACGTTTCATTCGTTAAGTTAGATACTACATTCTTTGCTTTAATTTTTAACCTCGTGTCCTCCATTAGAATATACATGTTAATAGGAAATGTCGTTTCAGCAACCCTTTTGGTGGTAGGTGTTAACAAGTTTTAAAAAAAAACATTTCAAACGGTTCAGCAATTTTTTGGTGTGGTATTAAACAACATTTGTTTCATTTATATAATATAGATATAGATTGAATTTTTACTAACTCGAATGCACAAGTTATTCATTGATATTAAATTAGTTATTATATTATGTTTAATGTGATGAGCAATAGATAACAATATTTTCCGTGTTATCAACAGTCAAACTGTATGTTTTTCTATAAGATTTATCTTACTTTGAAAATAATATGTAGTAGTAACTTAAGCTTGAATGCTACAATATTGTTCAGTTTCATTTCGAAAGAGATTTTCTTTCCTGTCTTACAACCAGTTTTGTCCTTGCTTACAAACAACTGGCACCAGATTTATTTTATATGAATTTTATGTAAAAAAAAAAAAAATCACGTCCAAGACTGAGCTGTTAATCTAAAGGATGATTAATAAAAGTAAATGCTAGTTAAAGTACCATTTCATTGATCTTCTAAGGGAAATCGAACCTAAGATTATATGCACCAAAGGCATCAGAATTTCATTAAGAGTGTCATGCAGATTTTCTGTGTGTGTAACGATGTTTTGTCGTCCCCAGATCTGTTCGGGCGATACTAGGTCACGAAATTCGTAACCAGATTCATCACTGCTTCCCAATATGAATTTAATACAACGTTTGTTTCGTTCCTAACGACTAAGAACTAATTGTCGTCAGCTACTCTTTTCTAAAGGACGAAGAGGTTAGCGGAGGACCGTGGAGCATGGAAGCTTCTCAGCTGCGACAAGTGACCTGCCAATAAGGGCAGAATATTATGATGATGATGATGACTCTTTTTCTAGAAACGGAGTACAACTCCAGGCTGGAGCTAATGTTCATCTGATCCCACGTTAAGCTGTAGCTGCACGCCTCTTATAGCGTCGCTCCTGAAGGAAACGCTAAACTAATAACAGCTAAGTAAAACAACTAATAACAGAGTTCTAGATACGGCTTAGCACACATTTTTTCGTAATAAAATTTTATTCGTATCAAATAGATGATGCACGTATGTATAACAACAAACATTTTGTAAAACCTAAAGAAATATACAAACAGTTTTTAAAAAAGCATTTGATGTATGTGCTTCCATCAAAATTGAGTTCTAATAAGCAACGTAAGCTATTTTTGCAATAAATTTATCAGTTGCTACATTTGCTAATGAAACGTTGACGTTACTTCCTCTTCCTAAATTATATGCGAAGAAAAATATCTTTTGACCTGAAATATAGCATGTAGTAATAATAAAATTAGCTATATTGATTATAAAGAAATCATGAAACAGGAGTTGGTTCAGTAAGCCACTCTCTGGATTTATCGCTAGTTTAGTCAATTTGAAACAACAACATTGTCATGTGACGTCAAACTTGTAAAGATTTCCTAAAAGTTCAAAGTTCTTAACATATTTCAAATTATGTCTACAATCGAATTCAACAACGGTCAAATGTCCCTATTTATTCAAGAAACTTGTGTTTCAGCATATAAGTACCAATATTTTTGCTAACTTCCAATGCTTTGCACTTAATTGAAATTTATTTTGAGTATAATTCTTACTTAATTTGTTACAGAATTGTTCATAATGTTTGTCACATTATCTTCGACATTTTTAAGTATAAATGTTTTGATTTTTCCATTTATGTATGTAACGAAATGTAATGGTATATTGAGTTTTTAAACTATGCTATCTGATTTCTTTGAAAGTAAGTCTGGGTATTTTATTTGTAAAGAAAAACATGATTTTAGTTATACTTAGTTCCAGAAATAAAGACAAGGAAATCATGTGCTGAGTACAAAATAATTAAAATCCATCTCATTGGCCACAGCTGTTTATGGACTATAATTGAAGAGAGCGTAATTTAGTTTTCAGCTATAAAATTATTCATAATTTTTATTAATAGTAACATCTAGAACGGTGTTCATGCTTGTAAAGTCCTATTGCATCATCTTCACTTGACAGATAAAAGGGGAAGGGGATTGTAAAATGTCGAATACACTTACAGTTGTAATCATGTTTTCCTTTTTTGCTTTTGTCTTATCTGATAATTGAAACAACAAAAGCAAAGCTCGAGGAAGATTTGAACACCTGTGAAATTCTGTATGGAGTTCTCCACGAATCCAATGAGCTACAGAATAACATTTAGCAGATCTTACATACTAGGTAAAAATGTGGCTCAAAGCCGTGAGTTTCAAGCTGTGAAAGAATGTAGTATTATTTGCTTATTTTTATTAAGCTTTGTGATATTTCTATGTCTTGTGTGAACTACAGAGAGAAAGATAATACATTTATAGATTTTGTTAAAGATTGGTCCTTTAAAGCTTTTAAAACATTTTATTGAATTGTGAGGTAGTAGAATCGTACGCGTACCGATTTCATTCTCATAGTACGGGTAAAAGATACTATCCTGCAATAAACATACATTTTCTTTCGTGACGGATAATACGGCAGTGTCAGGAAAAGGCAAACACTAACAGATGCAAAATTCTAGTAAACATGGCATCTTTAAATATAGGACTGCAGTACATACACAAGTAATTAGTTACTATCAATGAGAAACTCTATAGCGCCATAAAAATTTGTTTCCCTCGGTTTTAGTAAACACTACGAATGAGATTTGACCCTCTAGCGCAGTGGTGTCCAATTGTTATGAGCCTGAGGGCCATAACCATCTTTACTAATAAGGTGGAGAGCCGCAGCTAATAATAATAATAATAATAATAATAATAATAATAATAATAATAATAATAATAATAATAATATATTATTATTATTATTATTATTATTATTATTATTATTATTATTATTATTATTATTATTATTATTATTATTATTATTATTATTATTATTATTATACTACAAAAGAAAAGAATAAAAATGTATTTGAAATATTACATAGGCCTATCTATTCAGTGTGACAAATGAGGGTGACTAGCAGCGTTTACAAGGACCGGGATAGCGAGTCGAAGGAGAGGTAAAAAAGAATAATCTACAAGACAGCTTCTGAAGCGATTCTTCGCAATCTTGATGCTGGAAAATGCACTTTCTCAGGAACAAATGCTACCAAACATTGACATTGTTTTCCGACCAAACTCACAAAAATAAGAGAAACTTGTTGCCATGGATGCCCGCGCCTTTCTGTTGTACAGAAGCGCTAAATGAATTCCTTATTTCCAAAGAAGAGTGGAAACATTAAAAGAATGAATATATGAAAATAGTATCGGTAATAACAATCGTAAATCGCGAGAACTCTGTGGGCCGCAGAAAATAGTTTGGCGGGCCGCATGCGGCCCGCGGGCCGCCATTTGGACAGCACTGCTCTAGCGTGTAATTTTGTTCAGCTCAATATGACTTACCGACTAATGTTTTTATGATGTTCGAATAAATCTGTTACACAAAAATTAAAATTTAAGTGTTTTGATAATTTTGGGCGATATAGTCCATTAACCATAATGTTTGTTATTATCGTGCTAGTATTATGTGAAAAGCTTCAGGAGGATATATGCAATATCAGATCAATCTTATCATTTGGCATGGTTATATTACACCATTATTTTTCCAAGTTTACTTAATAATTATTTTTTTCTTCGATTTTCTCGACAACTACGCGGCGATATTTACTTTCACCTACACCACTTTATTCAGCTCGATGAAATCTATTGCCTCATATGTATTTCATCTTTGGGTGTTATCTTCTGTTAAACGCTAATAATACAGTAAAAGTTTAACACAGAATATTTTCTATAATAAATGTACATATATTTTAGTATACTAATAAGTACAAGATACATTTACAATTTGCTATATGAATTTCAAATAAATAAGCAAAAACATTAAATAATAAAATAATTTTTGGATGTCCTTATTATAAGCTAATTACCTACCACACTAATCCTATGACCACACTAATTCTTTAATGAACCTAACGGTCATTGCCACAGGAACAAAATGTCACCAACAGGTTATCTCTCATAGTGAATCAATGTATTTTTGATTGTTGCTCATGCCCATGATAGTCTCTTTTACGTATATTGTTAATTTTCTTACTTCTTTGTCTAATGGCGTTTTTTCCACAAGGTTTTTCAATTCGAACAACATACCCCAATTATTTTACACGTCTCCCCTTTACAGCTAGCGATTGGTGCTTCACTTACTTTATAATTTATTTTGCTTGTTAGTGCACTTTTGCTCCGAATATTTATTTCAAACTTCCTTATCGAATTTCTTAGTTTGTAATCTCATTTCTAAAGCAACGATAAATTTGCATGTTTTCATTGTGTAAGGGACAGAAGTATAGCCTTTAGCCTTTTATTCTTATTTTCTTTACTTTAATCGCAACTGAAGGGTAAGGGGAAAAAACAAGGAATGTTCATGTATGAGCTTTTTCGGGTGTTTTGTCCTATCTGTTGGTGACTCTTGGTATTATTTGATTGTATATGCCATGCATACGTAGATGTAAAAGTGTCCATGTAAAAAGGGGCAAAAGATGTAACTAACCCTATTCTTTTTATGTGGTTTTCATTATTAAAGCGCCGTTTTCTCGAAAATGCAGTTTTGTGACATTCCTTCTTTTTCCCCTTAACCCTTCAATTGCAGAATGTCTTTTCATAGCTGTAACATGTGTTTTCTGTTATTACTTTTCTTTTCTATGACACTTGGAGCTACAGATGAACGCAGAATCCTGCATATGCTCCTAGCAGCAATTTAAGCCGAATATCCACCAACGTAGCCACGTACGTTAACAACGAGAGATCTCTTTACATTTAACTTGCAATACGTATAGCTATTAATACTCCTTAATACTAATCACAAATTTTCCAATTTATGTAATCTATCATTCTTCTTTGTTCATCTATTATTCTTCCTTTTCATGTCCCGCGAATCCATGGCTGTCATCAATAGATATTTAATTAGTATATAACCTTATAATGTAATGTAATAAAAATCTACAAATTGTAATTTACTCTTCTGTGTGTGTGTTTTTTTAAAAATAATTTTCTCAACTAGAATGCTTATGTGATTTTGTTCATCGCATTAATAGTCGTAAAATATAGAGTAAGTCATTTTTGTTGAAAAAGTCCATAAGAAGTAATTTACCCTTTGTCGAATTTTTTGAAGAGTGATTCAGGTGATAATGTTTATATTTCATAAATTAATATTTCACTAATTGCCTTACAATATTATGTAGTTTATTTCTGATAAGGAATTCACAAGGGTAGTTAGCTCTTAGAGTGAATCTTTACATAAATTTTCTCGAATATGACTAATCTGAGTTTTCTTGAGATTACTTTTTTCATATTTCATAGATAAATACTTGGTTGAAATCCTCCAAAATGTGTAAGCCATTTGAATGAAAAGATTCACATGCAGTTATTTATTCTTAGGGAATGGATTTTAGAAGAAGAATATCCGAAAATATCTATAATAATTTTCACATTTCATAAATATATTATTCAATAATAACTGCAACATAACATGATTTAATTAAAGGAATTCGAGAAAGTAGTGCGGTGGCCTTTACCTTTTATTTTGATTGATAAATACATCAAAATGTTGTTAAACATTACCAAAATATTGACAAATATATAATCCACAATCGTAACAACTTTGAACGTGAGGAACTTTTACGGTTTTGAGTCGGAAGCTGATGTTAGTTCAATATATCATATATAAGTTATACAAAAAAAAAAAAAAAAAAAAAAACTATTAAGAAACCTTAGAACATTTATTGACTCTATTTCCCTGAAAATCTTGAGGCTTAGTGTTTCAAAATTAGAGTGGAAATTAATTTAATATAGGAGTTACTAAGTAAAGCAGTATAATACTAGGGAGTCAACAATAACTCAATGTACAAAATAATGATTTATACGATTTGCTTCAATAATAAAATGGGAGACCTGGGTCCGATTCCCAGCGCGAGCTTACCTGGTTTGGATTCGACGTTAATCAGTAGGTGTTGTCCCATGTATCCTCGCTGCTGAAAAGGACGTTAAACTCAAAATCTACTCAACTCAATTCAATAACAAAAGTATGGTTGTTCTTGATTGGTGAAGGATACCTAACTTAAAGACGTAAACGTAGTTCACTAAACTAAAACTCGTGCATTGTTAAACATTAATTAGCAATATTTTATAGCTAAAAGCATTTATCTGCCTGGAATGTAAGCTAAACTACGAAAACTGTTAAATTTTACTTATTGCCTGCTTTTTTCATTTCTGAAAGTAATCTAAAGTAAATCTTTGTATATTATTTAGTTTGAGAAATTACAGTATGTTATTAATAATTTTATCACGTTCAACATATAAAATCCTCGTATTTCTCCTTCGAACTTTAGAGAGGACCACACCCATAAGTAAAGATTTCTACTCCACAATGTTCGGACCTAAACGAAAGTATTTGGATTTGAGCCAGGAAAGAAAAGATAAAAAATAAAAATAAAATAAAAAAGAGAACCCATTCAAACAACAATATGTATGAAACTTATCAAAAGCCTGCATCATAACTTATTCTTTAAATTAATCAATTTCTTTGCAAGAAGGAAATAGATACGAAAAGTTTTTTTGTTTGCTAAATGATAATGGCTATGTTGTATAAATGGCGCCACTACACTCGCGTTTTATAAGAAGTAATTCTTCCTCTTTGTTTTTCTTTCTCCTTTTCTCCTTCTATCCTTCTTGGTAGTGGGGTTTCTGTCATGATCAAATACGAATAACAGGGTTCACAAACAACTTCTGGATAAACTGTGAATGACGCAGACTAGTTCAGTGGTTCGTTCGAATTTGACACGAAGTGACGCCGCATTGCAGCTCTACTTGAACCGGAAGGAAGCATTTGTGACTGTGGCTAACCCCCATTGCACCCAATGTTTGCTATCTTACAGGAAAATGAGATCTGGCTTGTCAGTGTCTTGTTGGGAAACTTTTGTGAACTACCGTCATTGCAGCCAAATGTTTAGTGGGAAAGGAATTGGGTCTTCCAGTTCAACTTTCTTAGTTACTTACTCCTACATTTGTGTTTTCGAGGGTCTTCGTATTATGTATATATATATATATTTGCAAATCATCAATATTAAAAAAAACATCAATATGTACTTTCCTGTTGACAGTTCGGACTTGCGTCTTAAAATATATTATTACTGTAATATCTTAAAACCACATCCTTTAATATTATATGATAAATATTTCCAAAATTAATATATTCCTTTCAATAATATATATATATCTTTTCTCAAATTTTATTTCTATTTCTTATCCATCTAAATAATAGTTGTTTTCTTAAAATGGAGACGCCTCCTTTATTTTTGTCGTGTATAAGTATAATCACTCGGTTGGTCCATTTTTCTTCTGATATTTAAAGTCAGTAGCATAGGTAAATGACATTTATCAGGATCTAATTCTCCTTTAGACGAGATATACAGTGTATCCCTAAAGTCATATTACGCTTTCGACCGCTCACAGGAAATCAACAAAAATGTGTAATCTTCACCAAATAAAAGGAAAACTATCCAAATTTCACACCTCTTCAGTGCGGTTCGACGTAGCTTCCATTTGTAGTCCTACACACATCTAAATGATATTCAAATTCTTCACATACACTGTTAAGGATGTCTGCTGTAACAGAGTTAATAACGTGTGTGATCCCGTTTTAAATTATTAATGTCATTATAGGATTACTGTACACATGTTGCTTCACATAAACTAACAAGTAAAATTCCAATGGCGTTAGATCAGGTGATCGTGGTGGCCATGGCTTGAGAGACCTGCGTATCTACTACTGAGGGAATGATGTATCCAAGAACTCATGAACAATGTCCGCGTAGTGTGGAGGTGTGTCGTCACGTTGAAATATAACACATTCTGGAAATTATGACACTGCATACAATTCGAACGTGTAAAGGTAGTTGTGTGTCGTCACAGTGTGCTGCGCAAAGAAAATAGGCCTATCACTTTTTCATGCATAAGGCTACACCACACGTTCAGTTTAGGGGTGTTACGTTCGTACTCAACGTATGCCCGACGATTTTCAGCAGCCCATATTCGGACCTTATGGTGATGAACAGGATCACTGACATGGAATGACACCCATCGATATACAGTATCTTCTGCAGAAATCGTTCATCATTGTCGATCTTCTGAAGCATACCTGTAGTAAATGCGAATCATTTGGTTCTATCCGCGATTGATAGCATGAAACAGCTGCACTTTGTAACCCGAAAAGCGTAGACGTTTCTTTAGCACCTTATGAACTGTAGTCTTGCTTAGGTGTAATTGTCGAACACAGGCACGCAAAGATATTTTAGGACTGGTTAGGTAGCTCTCCCGTATAGCCTACAGACTCGTTACTTAGCGATGTCCAACAAACTGAGCGTATTCTTCAATTGCTTATCCAACCTAGTAATGTTATTCCTATGTGGTGGCGCTTCGTTGCACAGAGAACGATATTAACTTTGCACTTTAGTCACGAATTCGAATTTAGCAAGCCACAGAACACAATGAACATTCCTCTGTACCGCCTACATCTTGACTGGCGTGAGCGTGGCTGCTTCGCTGCTGCGAAATTCATAGTGTTGCATCATCACCTGTATGTACACACAATTGTACATCATACTACAGAAACTTGGAGAGGTTTTCTCTTATTTGATGTAGATTTCATATTTCTATCTTCCTTTGTTGCTATCCTGTGGCCGGTGAAAAGTGTATTGTTACTTTACGAACATACTGTGTAAAAATATGAAGGAATATAAACTTGAAAAAAATGAAAATGAAATCTTTAAGTTTTACGACCCACGGTTATGTCAGTTATGCTAAAGGAGACGGTGATGATGAGAAATGAATTTAATGGTGGAATGAAGAAAATGGGAGTAAACGGGAGAACCCCAGAAAACCCCCCACACACGGCGTTTGCCCACCACAAAGCTCAGTTGGCGCGAGCTGCAATCCAACCAAGGACCCCAGTCACCAGAGGTGAACGCTCTCCCACTGAGCCACCGCGGACCCAAACGTAAACTTGAGTACGTGATCCTTGATGGGATTGTATGTACAAGATATGTTACATTTTGTTTATGGTTGAGACTTTTCCATTAGTAATTTTTGTAATGTAGTAAAAATTAGTAATTTTTAATCCTACATGAAGTGCAATAAAGCTTTTGCTTCTACTTGTTGAGAGGTATTCAAAATAACAAAAGTAAAATATTTTACTTGATTTTATGTTGAACAGTTTATCTAAATAATACCAATTTAGACACTTCGGGGTATTTTTAGCAGAAGGGATCCAGAAGCATGTAAGAAAACATAAAATTTGCAGGAGAAAAGGATGATGCAAGTACTTAGACCTAATGTAACTTAACCAAATCTAAGCTAACCTAACCTAACCTAACCTAAGCCAACCTGAACTACCTAAACTGACCTAATACTAG
This sequence comes from Thermobia domestica, assembly GCF_964235325.1. Classification (NCBI taxonomy): domain Eukaryota; kingdom Metazoa; phylum Arthropoda; class Insecta; order Zygentoma; family Lepismatidae; genus Thermobia; species Thermobia domestica. The sequence goes on from NC_137465.1 coordinate 92,144,822, forward strand.
TAGATACAAGCGAAATTCTATCATTTTTTGGAAAATTATGCTGGGCCCCTACATTAAGATAATGTAACGTAAACTAACTTAAACTAAACTAAACTTACATAGACTAAGCTAATGTGAACTGAACTTGACGAAATTGTAACATTCTTTAGAAACAATAGCTGGACCTCTTCTGCTAAACATTAGTCGACACTTCTTTTTATTTTACTCTTATAGCGTTGCATTAGCCTTCAAAATTGTTTTGAAATTCAGTTTTCACGTGACAAACATTAATGTAGTTCTTAGTACATAACATCATCTAAACCCTATATAAGGTTTATGAAGTGATAAACAGGGTGGCTCAGAAGTACCAGAACACCCAAGTAAAATATAACGATGTAGAAAGTATGAAAACTATGTCTGTGTGCTGCAGATGTGTTAAAAGCGAACTTTATAATTACTTGATACTCCTAAGGGGTTAAGGTCCGAAGTTGGTCGTCCGTTTCAAACAAAATTTTGAAAATGTACCGGGATGAAACGAATAATTTGCTCGTTTGTGTGCTTGACAAAATTTAAGGAGCGCGGGAGTTCTGTTTATTTTTCTTTATAAGTGGTTATAAACATGGAACTATTTGGCAAGCGGAGAGAACTACTTCGCAAAAAGTTACTGTATTGTTGGATGAGGGAAAGTAACGAGAATTTGTATTCTGAACATGGCTGCAGGTATACAGTGACGCTTCAGTTGGGATCCTTACGCATAGACAAGGAATTAAACTATATTAATTTTAACAAAATGGGTAAAAAGTATTTTGTCCATCATCACCTGTAGTCCTTCGGTTCTGGCTATAATAACCGTGTCATCTGCATACCTGATCTTGTTAATGATGTGCCCTGCAATCTTGAAATCTCCAAATCCCAAAAACGCTTCCTTCATTAAACATCACTGCAAATGTTGAATTGGAGCGACTTATCCGGAGAAAGGGAACGAAGAAAGGTTTGGGGAAGGAAGAAAGGGGCCTGGGACATATAAGGTGGGTACCACTCCTTCATTTCCCTGGTGTGAATGAGGAAAAGAAGCTTTTTACACTTTTTTGACCGAGTGCCCTACCAGGAAAATAACCCGAGGGAGATAGATTTGTCAACCATCTAATAGATTCCATGCGAAAAAAATGAACGTAAATAAATTTAGAAAGGTCTTGAACATAATATTAGTATCCCATTGTTAACTACCAAAACAGTCCTTTTGAGGGCTACCTCGACTTTTTTGAAAATGTTTCTTGGACGAGCCACTCATTGTATCATAAATTTGAGAAATTCTACTAATAAAGAAAAATATCTACAGGAATTGTACTCAGCATCTGACGGTTAGGAATCCTCATTCTACTAGTAAGCTAACATGAACACACAAATCCATTCTCCAGCAACATGACTTTGAATTTCCGGTTTTCAATGATGATTATATTTAAGTTTGAATTAATTTCCATTACTCAATTAGTGAAAGTGTAAATCTTTACGACTTCTTTCGTACAACTCTGTTAAGTATATGTATCATTTTTCATATGTTTGATTATGGATATTTACTTTAAACAATTGGAAGTGTCCCAAATTCGGAAATTTAGACATTCTGTGATTCGCAAATTTTATTAATAATTTCCTATTGCTATCTCTTCAACCACGGATAGTTCTTACCAATATATGTCACAAAATTTGAGGTTGAAAGTGTTTAACGATATATTATTACTTATCTTTCAGTCTGTAGCGTAAGGTGTGGAGGAAAATACTAATGAATTCAAAATAGGAGAGCATAAAACTTTACTTAAATAATATAATATATAGTACATTTTACTGTGCATGACATTGAGCATGCAATACATCAGTGTTTTCCAACTTGGAGGAGCGTCCTGAGGAGGAGTGAAAAGTGAGCAGAGAGACATACAAGTTATAACAGAAATAAAATGCAATACTATGAACAAATGTAACTTATGATAAGAACTTCCACTTTAGCTTTAGCAAACTCTTACACGCTACAATTACATTTTGTCCTTCCTATTTCTATTTAAGATTTCTACTTTATTAAAAACTAAATAATTATTTATTTTTTCAAATTTATCATAAACGAGAACAAAATTATGCCTTAGAGTATAAGATAAGTAAGGACAGAGGAGAAACTCAGCGTGATTATTGGCATTTATTTCCTTCAAAGGATTTCTTGAGATTCGGTGAAAAGTTCGATAAAGATAAGCATGATCATGTTTCTACTTTAGAGTTTGAGATTAAGATTGTTTAATAATTCAAAAAAGTCAGCAAGATATAAAAGAGAAAGTACAAAAATGTCATAAGTAAAAGAAGTATTAAGTTAATATTTGCTGGTATAGCCTACTTAACATATTACCTTTCGACAACCAACAAACTTTGCTATGAAAAAGTAAAGTTTTAAATTCAGCATTGAGGTTGTCACACATAGATTCAATGAGGAGAATATTCAGTGGACTTGAATTAACAAAGTTAATAACTTCAATAGCCAATAATAATGCTTTCTTCAGGTTCTCTGGTAAAGGTTTTGCAGGTAAGACTTGCCTATCAATCAAGCGGTGTGAACCAGTAGTTGTAATATTACTGTCCTTTTGCCAGATGCTGTCTTTATAAACCCAGGCCGTGAAAGTGCATATTCCTACAGGTCTGTTCCGAGACAAAGCATTTTCAACAAAAAAAATTAGATATAGCAGAAAAGACACCCGAATCTTTGGGTGGTGGCCTCAAAATTTATAAAAACAAAATTCCTTCCATTAACCCCTTTTTATTTACGACCCGACAATACACTATTTAAATGACAAAACTGAGATATGTCTCTCGAATCATCACAGCGGAGGTAAACAGTGGATTTTTTTTAACTCTTCAACTCCCTGTTCTTTCAAGTTAAGGCCCTTTCATTAATTCTACATTTCACATTCTCTAAAAGCAATATTATGACAATTTATCTGGTTTTCTTCCCCAAGTTCAATGTTCTTTCCTTTAAGTATCCAAGAGTCTCATGAGATTATTTATCGTTCGCTATAAGAAGGGAAATTCATATTTTGCCCGAGAAAGGTTCTAAACAATATGTTTCAGTGATTTTTCTTTTCACAATAAAAGATCTTTACATTTATCTTTGAGGGCTGGTTGTACTGTTGAAAATGTCGTTATAGACAGTTTAGAGTTATGATGAGTGATTTTCTACATCAAAGACTTGCCGCCTTAACGGGACTTGTTAACGTTGTCTTCTTAATTACTACATGAGAAGAAAATGTAAAAGTTAAGTGGTACTTGGGAAAGTAGGTGATGGTTTTCCTGTAAGGTGAATGACCTGTATCACATGACTTATTTATTTCTATCGTATTATTTATAATAATACTCGTTGTTAAAATATCCAAAGCATATGTATTACTAAAATTGATTGTGATGTAATTTTCTTTAATCACTCGCTTCCGTAATAACTTTTATTCGCTCGCTTCAGTAAGAAGCTCGTTAAAACATCTATTATGTTATGATATTAATACGTTTAATTGGATCAATCAGAATGACGTAAATTTATTTTATTACATTTTTAATTGGATCGTATCTTTATTCTTTTGCTTCGATATGAAATTAATTAGAACAGCTATACTAAAAAATCAAATTAATCTCAAACTCAGCTTTTTAAATTGGATCGTATCTTTCACTCCCTCGTAACAATTTATTCAAATACGACAGCTAAGCTGAGATAATATTAATTATTTTTAGTTGGATCGTATCTTTTATTCTCTCATAATTTACTCGATGAACAATATTTGGTTGTGATTATATTAAAAGCTCGTTGTTAAATTTGATTGTGATTATATTTAAAAATGCGTTATTAAAATTGATTGTGAACATATTATTTATCTAATTTTTAATTGCGATACGGAGGTCATTTACATAATGTAAACCAGCTAGCTGCGATCCAACAAAAATTGTGGGAGCAAATAACGTTTGTTCATGCCCGACTTGGTTTTATTCGTTCGCTTCATGTGGAAGCTCTTGATGCTGGTACATACACAGACATGGATTTCGCACATCCTTCTGGCGACTCACTAAAGTTTTCGCGGGCCTTTGGAACACGGATGGATGAGCGAAAGTGAAAGCTGGTGGTGTAGGTTTTTGACCTTAATGTTACGTAACAGCACAGAATGCCGACAAATACTAGCAAACAAATTTGGCGGCACGGTGAGTACAGATCACAGAATGCCGATGACTAATAGAAAAGAAGATTGGCACCGCGTAAGGTAAACACGTGATTACCTTGTGGGTATAAAAATACTTTAAATAGAGGTTATAAGAGACCAACTGTATAAAGATACATCATGCAGTCGTATGAGAAAAAGGATCATTGCATTAGTAATATTGAAACAGCAGCATCTGATGCTGAATCAGAAATATACGAATCACGGTCAAATGAAGAATTGACGCAATAGAATCACCAGTGCTAACAGTTACAGAAACCCTACCAGCATATCCACCAATATTATGAAGAACATCGAGATTTTGAAGTTTACACTGTTGTTGTAATAGTCAAAAAGTAGACCGTGGATGTATAAAGAAGGCTATTGAAAAATGGGATTTCAACGATACATAAATATGCGACTCTATATATTAATGTAGAGAAGGATCCCATCATGACTATGCTCATGATTGTATGAATGTCCCCCTGAAGTCATTAGAAATCCACGCCTGGAGTATTATAGTAAGTCTTAGTATTGAAGATGTGTTTTACTTGTATGCAAATACACACATTATTGGAATATTAAGAAGAGAAAAATTTTAGGAAACATGTGGAATTATTAAATGATACAGACTATCAAACGGAATTACTGGATGTTTTATTAAGAAAAGATCGCACGGAAAAAGGATTGGAAAAATATATACAAATAGTGGTAATCCTTAATGTGTATTATGTACTGCTGAAATATTAACGTGAATTGTAGATTAAAACAATAAAAGTATACTTACGTGAAAATTATCCAATATAATGTGCCGAATGAAAATTGAATATTCTTCATGATTGTACTCACCTTCATAATACTGGAAGATTTGCAGGGAAGTACTTGTCTTTTGATAAAACTCTTAGTGAACTTTTTGAAGTGTTTGGACAATAACATGGTGAAATCTCATTTGTATGCTTTATGCGTAAATCCTGTCATTTAAAAAAAACACACATAATTTGCTGCACAAATTATACCATTATTTATTCAGCGCACAAATGAAATTTCATCATGTGTAAATCAGTATATTATTGATATTCAAGCCTTTTAAAATGTCTGATAACGAATTTATTATTCGTGAGTTTTGGATAAGTGCATCCGATGATACAGTAAATTTCCATTGCTTGATAAAATCAGCAATAGAATGTAATTTATTGGCATTAGCTTGCCAAAAACAAATTGGTTAACATTAAATTTACACGGATTGAAGTAGGATAGTAAAACTGGATATACTCTATGATTCACACACAACATTGCATATCAATTATGCTCAATGAATTCAACCTTTTATTGTAAAGGTTTAAAGAAATATCTTTGGATTAAGAGAATATATGAATTAGATACATCAATGCGTCTTACAAGAAGAATAACTTCCTCAAGTGCAACTGTATAACTTGTATCTTTAAGAGACATTAAACCAAAATTATCTTTATTGCAGTGTAATTTTATACGTAAACTTACTTTATTGGGAAGCATAAGATCTAAACTTACAATGTCAGTGTGAAGATTTATGTACATTTGGAAAGATCTTCTATTTTTCACCATAATAACACGTTTTTCAAAACCAGCATTTGTATTATCTAATTTATTAAAATGTTTTGCAGTATCTTTATGCCACATATCACATGCTAAATGTGTCTGAGAAGCATCACAAAAATAATTTAATAATGTTTCAATGTATGCACGATAAGATCTTGATGATAAACTAATTAATTTATCGTTTAACGAAACATCAATTCGACTAAATAATGAATGTAGGAAATTGTTTACGGTGCAACAGTATCATCTTCAGTTAAATTTTTACCATCAGCTTTTGTAATTTTAGAACGTACATAAAGATATAGATATACAGGATGAATGCATTCCCCTGTTTTTCCATTAATAACAATCTCAATAGGTCCTTCTGAGGTTAATGTAGAAATAGGACGATATTCAGCATTTGTAGAACAGATTCTTTAAATTGACGATTTTGCAATACATCACCTGCAAATTGTATATCCGTTTGTAACTGCTGACGAACTATAGTTTTTGCATCTTGTTTCAGAAATGGTAAAGCAAAATTAAATAACCCTTTAAAGAAACTTCTTATACTATGTCCCCTTTGATATACAGGTCCTGAAAAATATGGTTTTCCAAGTCCACGGAGATAAAAAGCATGTCTTGATCTCATCTTTATTATTATTTAACAGATGCAGGAAAGCGTTTAAATGTAGTGTTACAGTGAGTGTCCCAGATCGAAATGGCAAATTTTACCCTGCGTGATATTTTAATAGTATTTCAATTGTGTTAAAACAAAATTTTTGCAAGTGGCATGTAATGAATATATTCAAAGTTAATTGATTGCATATTTCCGTATTTAACCTTTTGTCACTCGCGCTGTTGGAAAAAAGCAAACAGGTGAATAAAAACTAATGATTTGCTCGAACGGTCGCATTAGCGGATTCATCCTCACAGCTATTCCTCAAGTGGATCCTCTCCATCTTCCACCTAAAAGCTCGCTGACGTGCTGCAATTTTAGTACCTTCCAGTACAGGATGAGGAAATAGTTTCGTCTGTGTTTGCTTTTTTCGAACGCGCGAGTAGTTCCGTGATAAAAGTAGCAAGCATATATTTTTATGGAGTTTGAAATTTTCCAACGCGCGACTTTTAATGTGATAATTACTGTTTATGAGTGAAGTTTTGTTTTTCTAAGCAATGTCTCGCTTCTTTAATACAAGCGATATACAGTAGTGGCTTGACAATATTGATGATGAGTCTGATGTTAACTATTGAAAATTAGTGGCTGCTAGAAAGCAATGCGGATTTAGGTAATGGAAAAGTGAATGAAGATGACATTGTTCATGATAGTGAAAAAGATAGATACAGTGTAGATGCAGATTCAGATGCAAACCACATGGATGTGAGTTACAGTTACAGTGAAAATAGTGAAGATTGTTTCATTGGGAAAGACAGAAAAAATGGAAGAAGTAACTGGCAGCATCGGCAAAGGCAAAGTGTATAAACATTGTAAAAAAGATGCTAGGACCGAAACTTACTGCTAGGGTATCACTGAGTAAATTGATGCTTTTTTTTAAGTTTATCGCTATAGCCGTAATTGATGAAATTGTAAAATGTACTAACAAGTATTTGCACAAATTACGAACAAGTTTCGACGAAGAACGCAGTTCAACTGTACAGGAACTTCAAGAGCGAAATTAATGGCTTTATTTCGACGTCTTTATTTGATTGCCACAAAGAAAGGAGCACGTGATGATGTAAGATTACTGTGGGCATGTGACGGAACAGGAATTCGAATCGTAAGAGCAGCAAAGAGTTACACGAGCTTTTTACTGCTACTCAGAGCATTAGATTCGATGATTTCGAAACCCGACCTCAGAGAAGAGTTATTGACAAGCTATAGATATACCACATTGACTTGACACCTAGTCTTCTGTTCCAAGCGCTTTTATCGGCTGAAGAAACCCACTCTCTTTCGCCAAGGCTCTCTCGTTTAGCAAGTGCTGAACCCTTATTGGCTCAACGCGTGGGTGTGTCGATAGTTTGAGCTTTAGTTCGCATTGTTGCTACGGATCAAGACATTTGGCAGCACTATAGCAGCGATTCGAAATGTTCTAAGTAATTTACTCAATAATTTCATGCATTACTTTAAATAAATGTTACTAAATACATTGTTTCTATCCCAAAGTGTCAATGTTGGAAAAAACCAAACGCGTGAGTAGTTATGTTACTAAATTTGACGCGAGTGACAAAAGGTTAATATCAGAGATTGTTGCTATACGTAATAATGGTACTTTTGTATCACCTAAAAATTTGATATTGTATAATATATGTATAAATTAAAAAATTATGTGCATATCCAGTATCTACGTATGGTTGTTTGAATCCGCGACGTTCTTTTACAAGGTCTGATTTTTCAGAGAAACCTGATTGTATAGCTAATGTAGGTGATAATGTAACTGATTCTATACGTTCATCACATTCGACATCTATTGGAAAAACTAAATCTTATAAATCTTGATAAGGTGTTTAATTCATCTATTAAATAATGAATGGTTGGGTAATATCCAATAATAACTTTACATTTCATAGGCTCTGCATTTTAAAATTTGTACCATAAAACATTTTCACCTTCGGTAAAATTATTACATGTTAATGGAATATGTACTTCACTTAATCCCACGAACCAATCGGATTCTGATAATCGTATATTATTTTTTTAATTGATCAATAAAATGTGTTGAACCATTTATAGGATATACATTTGTACTAGCGTTTGAAACTAATGTAATGTACAAAATACCATCAATACTTTCAGAAATCATTTTCCTTTAAAATAAAGTGACAAATTTGATGTCCCAAAACGAAATGATAATTTTAGTCCGTCCTCATCTCTTAAGTTTACTTGCATCAAAATATTTCTTTTCAACTTTAACATTATACTGTGTAAGAAACACAATATATTTTACATGACCGTGTTGTATACACGACTCCAAAAGTGCATTACCACCTGCAATTCTACTTTTCCTAAAATATCAGGAAACCCCAAAAGCTTGGCGGTTGGGTTGGTTGCGAATTCGAAAGGCGTTGGACCAAACCTCAATTTTGTAAGAAACATATCAATGTGGCAAACTGCAAATAAGCTAATTAAACCAATTGTTAACAATGACAATTTTATTATCGTGACGGAGTGGGAAGACTCAATATGTTTAAAAACGTTTGGTTCTTAAAAGTTACAAAATGTTCTTACTTAAGCAGTAAGACGAATGGCAAGAAATAGATATCAGAGGAAAGCACTATTTCCTTCCTCCTAACAAAAGGATCTCATAAGAAGAAAATGCATAATGCAAAGGTTTAATGTAAAAGCCCCAACCAAAATTTCGATATTTGACATCGGAAAGGCAAGAACAACTGAACCGAAGTGAATGAAATTGCGCAGAGATGTTGCAGACGTAAAGTGAGGAATACGGGTTTCGTATTTTCCTGGAAAAAAGGATTGCGTGCTGCATGGAACCCTCGAAACCTTCGATCACGAAATATGAAAAGTGCTAGTAACAGTATGTGAGGTGTGTGTAAAGGATATGAAGAATTACATAAAACTTTGTGAATGGACAGTAGGCAAAAAATAAACTAATACGAGTTTTTACATTTTTTGTGGAAAAACGGTTTTAGGGGCAATTGCTCTTACCGAAAATTTTGAAAGTTGACGCCAGAAGGCAAGAAGAAGTGAACAGAAGTGAATGATACTGTGAACAGATATTAAAGATGTAAAATGAGGATATCGGTTTCACATTTCCCTGCAGAAAACGGCCCGGTAAGGCACCGACCCCTCCAAACCTTTGATCACGAAAAATCACAAGTGCTAGTAACAGTATGTCAGACGTGTGTAAAGGACATGAAAAATTGCAACGAAACTTTACTTATGGAAAATACGCAAAAACAAAAGAATACGTTATTTTATTTTCTGCGGAAAAACGGTTTCAGAGATAAAAAGAACACACACGAACATTTTTAAAGTAGACGCCTAAAAGATAAGAAAAAAGGGACCGAAGTGAATGAAATTTTGCACAGATATTGTAGACATAAAACGAGGTGATACAGGTTTCGTATTTTCCTGGAAAAGACGGTTAGGGGGGCACGGACCCCTCCAAACCTTTGATCAAGAAATATCAAAAGTGATAGTATCAGTATGTCAGATGTACGTAAAGGACATGAAGAATTCCAACAAAACTTTGTGTATGGATATTACTCAAAAATAAATGAATACGGGTTTTCATTTTCTGCGGAGAAACGGTCTTAGGGGGCAAAAGCTGCCACCCAAAATTTTGAAATTTGACGCCCGAAAGGCCAGAAGAAGTGAACCGAAGTGAATGAAATTTTGCACAAATATTGGATACATAAAATTAGGGAATGCGGGTTTTTTATTTTCTGGGGAAAACTTTTTGGTGGGGCAAGGACCACCACTAAACATTTGATCAAGAATTATCAAAAGTTCTAGTAACAGTATATCAGATGCGTAAAGGACATGAAGAAATCCAACAAAACTTTGTGTATGCACAGTACGCAAAAAGTGAACGAATACAGTTTTTTTATTTTCTACGGAAAAACGATTTTCAGGGGCAAAAGCTCCCACCCGAAATTTTGAAAGTTGACGCCCGAAAGGCAAAAAGAAGTGAACCGAAGTTATCGAAATTGTGCACAGATGTTACGGACATAAAACGAGAGGATAAATGTTTCGTGTTTTTTTTTTTTTTTAAAGAATTGGGTGGGGCACAGAACACTCCAAACATTTGATCACGAAATATCAAAAGTGATATTACCAGCAGGACATGAAGAATTGCAACATAATTTTGCGTGTGGAAAATACGCAAAAATAATGGAATACGGGTTTTTATGTTCTTCGGAAAAACGATTTAAGGAGGCGAAAGCTCGCACCCAAAATTTTGAAAGTTGGAGCTCTTAAGTCAGAAAGAAGTGGGCCGAAGTGAATGAAATTGTGCGCAGATATTGTAGACATAAAATGAGAGAAAACGGGGAATCGTATTTTTTTTGAAAAAAGGGTTGAGTGGGACAAACTTTACGTATGGACAATACGCAAAAAGTAAATAAACACGGGTTTCTGTTGTTGCGGAAAAACGGTTTTAGGGTGCAAAAGTTCTCAAAAATTTTCGAAGTTGACTCCCAAAGGACAAGAAGAAATGAACCGAAGTGAATGAAATTGTGAACAGATATTGCAGACATAAGATGAGGATACTTGTTTCCTTATTTTCCTGGGAAAAAGGTTTGGTTGGGCAAAGAACGCTACAAACCTTTGATCACGAAATATAAGGAGTGCTAGTAACACTATACCAAATGTGTGTAAAGGACATGAAGAATTGCAACGAAACTTTACGTATGGACAACAAACAAAAAAATATAGGAATACGTTTTTTATTTTCAGCGGAAAAGCGGTTTCAGCGGGCAAAAAATCCACCCTAAACTTTTGAAATTTGACGCCCGAAAGATAAGAAGAAGGCAACCGAAGTGAATGAAAGTTTGCACAGATATTGCAGACATAAAACGAGAGAATACAGGTTTCCTATCTTCCTGGAAGAGACGGTTATGTGGAGCACGGACCCCTTTAAACCTTTGATCAGGAAATATCAAAAGTGATAGTAACAGTATGTCAGATGTATTAAAAGACATGAAGAATTGCAACATAACTTTGTGTATGGACACTAATCAAAAAACAAATGAATGCATGTTTTATTTTGGTCCGAAGAACGGTTGTAGGGGGAAAAGCTCACACCCAAAATTTTGAAAGTTGACACACGAAAGGCAAGAAGAACTGAACCCAAGTGAATGAAATTGTGCATAGATATTCCAGATATAAAATGAGAGAATAAGTGTTTCGTATTTTCCTGGAAAGAGAGTTGGGTGGCGCACGGACCCCTCGAAACCTGTGATCACGAAATATCGAAAGTGCTAGTAATAGTATGTCAGATGTGTGTATACGAGATTAACAATTGCAACGAAACTTTGTTTATGGACAATACGCAAAAATAAACTAATACGGTTTTTTTTTAATTTTCTGCGAAAAAGCGGTTTTAAGAGCCAAAAGCTCCCACCCAAAATTTTGAAATAAAAAAGAAATGAACTGAACTGAATGAAATTGTGCATAGGTATTGTAGACATAAAATGAGAGAATACGGGTTTCGTATTTCCCTGGAAAAAAGGGTTGGGTGTGGCACGGACACCTCCAAACATTTGATCACGAAAACATTGTAAGCGTTAAATGTGCCCCCTGAAATACTATAAAATGCTCTCTATACTGTTTGTGCTTAGTGTTGAAATTCCAAACTTGATGAAATATGATAGATACACTTCAGAAACATGAAAGGCTTTATTTTACATATCCAATATTTATACACAATTTCATTCGCTTTGGTCCACTCCTTCCGCCACCAAACGCCTCGGTCCACCCAAAAGTTATTTTCAGCCAAATATCCCAATAATTCTTCAATTTCTTTGGTGTGTCCTTTGTGCTGCCCGTGTACCATATCGAGTTTTGCATTAATGAAAGCTATGACTAAAAATAACATACATTTGCTTTCTCCCGACTTCGATCCGACATTTCGTTTTTGAGTTACGGCTTTTTTGGGAATTTTCCCGACAGGTTTTTGGCTGGTCATAGCACCAAACGGAAGCATTTGTGCACCCAGTTGCCTTATCCTAGTGTAAGCAATAAGCTTCCAAACGTTGTCCATGTTGTTTTGAAACACCCTCCATATTTCTATCGTGTATCTGATTAGCTTCTGTTTGCTAATCAATTTCCAGTATTCCGAAAACAACCAAAAGTGAAGTAAATTCACTAAATCGCCTTCCCTGTATGCTTTCTTCTTGTATAGTACTCACTATATATTTATATTGTAGTTGATAGAGATTGCCAACATTGATTGAAATATCTGGTTAAAATGCTAGTAGAGGAATTCCCTCTTTAGTACAGAAATTCCCTCCTTGCATCCTACCGTCATTTTAGGTGAGATGGGATTAGGTAAGATGGGAATTCCCATCGCGCCTAATATGGTGGGCATTCTTATCTTGGAGATATAAGTGGCTAAATCGGTGGGCTAGGTGGGATTAGGCGAGATGGGATGGAATCAACTGAAAAGGTAGGGAAACAGTAGGTAGCGGCATGACGTCACGCCGGCCCCCATGCATATCTTTGCACATTGCAATTGCTTAGGAACTGCGGGACGCCGTACAATTTTTTGGAGGTTGTGGGACTGGGTACCCCGCGTTCCTACGTACTTTTACCCCTGCTGTTAAGTATTAATTGCTTTGAGGACTAACGAAAAATATTATGTAATAATAATAATAATAATTATTATTATTATTATTATTATTAAAAAGGATTTCAACTTTCTATTGCAATTCTTGTGGGCTTCCGTGGATCTGGTTATATTGTTATTATAAGGAATAAAGAGGCTTCAAACAACAATATAATTTGTATAAAAGAAAAAACTCTTTCCAGTTGTTTTACAAAAACAGAAACTGACAACTGACCTTGTGTCTGTTTTCTTTAAACACAATTTTACGAGGCACAGAAGCCACACCTGCGGCCTGCTTGCTTTTTTGCCTCAAGCTATTAGTCAATCACACAGGTTCTTTCCAACGCTCAATTTTACAAGAAAGGTTTGGCTTTTCGGGTAGGAAGCAAAGTCCATCCATCATACATTGTAATCCCTTCCCCTCTTTTGCACACTTTGTGAAATTTAACTTGTATACTGTAGTGAGTTACAGAATTGAGAATGCTATCTTTAAAAAAGGACATATCAAATAAAATTACGCTTGGGACTAAATGTTTGCCACCCATTCACATGTCCGTGTCAAAATCGAGTGGACGAGAAAGGTTTACATGCTTTGAGCTGCATTAGAAGTGGTGGTAGAATTACACGACACACGGAATTAAACCAAATAATCAAACGAGCACTCGCCAGCATCGATGTTCCTAGCATCATTGAGCCACAAGGATTGTATCGAAATGATGGTAAAAGACCGGACGGAGTAACTTTAATAACTTGGAAAATGGGCCAGAGTCTTGTATGGGATGTAACATGTGTTGATACTTTCGCTCCTTCATACATAACACTAACCTGTGAGGAAGCAGAAGCAGCCGTTAAACGTAAACATACCAAGTACTCCAGACTGAAAGAAGACCATCTTTTTGTTGCCTTTGCTACAGAAACGATGGGAGTTTTTAGCAAAGAAGCCAGTGAATTTTTGAATGAGTTAGGATCAACTTTAATTAAGAAGTCAGGCGACGCAAGAATCAAACACTATTTAATACAACGAATAAGCCTAGCAATACAGAGAGGAAATGCAGTCAGCATTTTAAAATCTTTCCCATCAGCACAAGAGCTGGATGAAATTTTTTACTTAAAATAAGTAGTATAAACATGGTGATGGACAGCGATTTGCTTTCTAAGTTTATTTAGTAAATCCGTTCTATTTCCCTTTATATTTCTTCGCTGGGATGATATTCTTATTTCAATTTTTTATCACTAATTCCGAAAAGATTTGCCTAAGATATTGAACTTAGACGGACTTCTTTCTTTTTAAAAAAATTATAGTGCTAAACTGTGGTCTCCAGTTCCTGTTCTGTGTTCTGGTAACATTGAATGTGTTTGTCGTTGTCGAAAATGGAGTGCTAGGTGTAAAAGTGTGTGATGAAATACATTTTTTTTACGTTTAAAAATTGACTTATTATCACAATATATTGAAGATGAAAAATATTCATTTAACAGTTGTCGTACTTAGTAGTCTGCACTGAAATTCACATAATGTGCTTTCTTCTTTACTAATATGAGCTCCGAGCGTCTTCGTAGTTAAGTGGTTAGCGTACGCGCCTTTAGCGTGAGACACCCGGGTTCGATTCCGGCGAGAGCTCATGTGTTTCGGATTTCACGATTAATCAGTAGGTCCCGTCTCATATATCTTCGCTGCTGATTGGGATGATAAAATCAACTCAACTCATATTGAGCACCATAGGAGATATAACTCCGAGGAAAATGTTGTCCCTGGAAAACCTCTCAATCATCAACGGTACGAAATATGTCTGCAATGCAACATGTCAATCATTTCCAATCATTTCAAATACAATCTCCTAAAACAATAGATTCGACACTAATATTAGTCATTTTCAATCATTGTTAAATGTTTGTCACCTCTCCTCAATTGTACCCTCCCTCTTCGCAACTATTAGGGCTGAACTTGGATTGAAACAGCATCAGAAGTGTCACTGTTTGCCTCATCGGGCCGGAAAACTATGTATTCAACACTAATATTTTTTTATTATTTTTAAATTTCTCTCCTCTCCCAAGACCCTACGTTGCATCGTCAAAGTGAATAGCCTAAAGCAATCCTTGTCACTAAACTCGTGTATATTGAAAATTTGATTTAGATTGGTCGAGTGGTTCAAGAATGATGAAGTCACAAAGGCAGTCATTGTTTTTTACATATATCTCCCCGTCCCTTTTGGCCTACTTTGGCTCGTCAAAGTGAAACGATAAAATAAACACCCAAGGCCAGACCCTCATATATGTTGGAAATTTGATCGAGATCAGTTGGGTGGTTCAAAAGTTATTAGGATTTATTAGTTTTTATTTATACGTTCTCCCTCCCTCCCTAGGATGAACCATTAAAGTGAAATTACAAATATGTTTCTAGGTCCAAGCCTCATATATCTTGAAAATTTAATTGTGATCGATCAGATAGTTCAACAGTTATTAAGTTACAAAAATAGTCACTTTCAGTCTTATATATCCCCTCCGTATCCTCCACACGTTGCTCCGTCAAATTTAAATTATAAAAACGATCCTAGGCCTGAGCCTCATCTATGTTGAAAATTTCAGAAAGATCGGTCCAATGGTTCAGGAGTTATTAATTTTTAATTTTTTTTTACACCCCTCCCCAACCCTCAGTTCTACCATCAAAGTGAGTAGCATAAGACCAGGAGAGTCGTGAAACTCATCCATGTTATAAATTTGATCAAGATCGTTGGGGCGGTTCGGGAGATTTTGAGTCACAAACCTAGTGATTTTCAATAGTATATATATACATATATATATATATATATATATATATATATATATATATATATATATATAGAGAGAGAGAGAGAGAGAGAGAGAAAGGGAGAGATTAGTAGTGTCGAATCTAGATATTTTCCTATGGAGACAGCGTAAAATTTTAAAGCACTATCTACCAGCCCCCCCTTTCCAACAGAACGCGGAATGCATCGTTATACCACTAGCAATCCACTACATTGAGACTTCTTCCAAATAGGCAGTACTGGCCTCGATTGAAGGAAGAAAGAAGAGTTTCAATGGCCGGATCGGAGCAGTGAAGAAAAGTCATCTTTTTATAGCTAGACAACACTAGCCGACGTGACGGCCACAAGGGTCTCGCATCACATAGTCCATTTTTTTTTAATTTTAATGAAGACCTGCGTACGTATTTTGAATTGCAGAGGAAAGTAGGTTATATGTATTAACATTACAAATGTATGAGCATAGTGCTATTGAAATTTGAAAGACGTTTAGGCCAAATTGAATTCAATAAGTGATTGTATCTCCTTTTTAGGAGCTTTTACTTTTAACTTTTGGCAGCTTGCCGACCCCTAAAGTGCCACTCGGAGTGTTTGTCCCTTGCCCCTAGATCTGGCACTGATTATTCTTGCACTGTGATCTGGACAGAAGGTCATGGCTTAGTTAAAAACAATAATACAGCAATAAACTAAAACGTAAATATAGTGAGAATAATAATAACTCGCTGATTGTGCGAGCAGTTTTTCCTTTTTCCCCTCAGCTGATCTAATAGTGACTGTGCAGCACTCAGTACACGTACAGAAGATTCGTCAACGCCACATGCCTGAAACAAATACGAGCTGAAATTTCTGAGTAATTTATCCAACCTGCATTGAAGGTTTCTTTATAATGACAAACATTATATTGTATATTTTACGTTGAACTTCGCTTACAATATTTTGTTATTCTATCCAAGATTTTAAGTCCAATCCTCTTCTTTTCTTTCTCTTCGTTGATAAAAACAAACGACCTTCTTTACTTATTCGTGGCATGATTTTTTACACACAGGTACTGAACTTTGAATTTAGCGCTTGAGAGTAGCAGAAACATACAAGCTTGATATTCTGCCACGATCCACTCTTCACTGAGTTCTGTTGCTCGCCACTGGATGGCAATATAAGATGCAATTGCGAAAAACGAGCAATTATCGATTTGAATTCCACTAAGTTCACTTACATATGTTAACCTATTGCGTTAGTACTGGTTCATATGTTTTCCTAAGATAATGTAGTTTGTCCTTAGATTTTTCGTTTCTCTCAATTTCCAAGCAGAAATAGACCAAATGCTTTTGATCTTCACTAGCGCATTTTTCTTTCTATATTAAAAAATATTAAATTTGCGTACCAAATAAATTAATTTAACTAAGATACAGACAACCTAATAATTTCACAGAATAAATCAGTACAATCATAATCTTGAAATTCCGTCTCGTTTCGGCTCAAAAAGTGGAATAGTCTCCCATATAAATCAATGGGGAACATTTTAAAAATGGCAGCGGTATTCAGTCCTCTTAAGTGGAAATTTTCGCTGATCATCAGAAAGTTAATACGGGAGAACTATGAAATAAAGTAAACATACACGCGTCATTTTGTAATAAAATTACATGGCGAGTGCATTTTATCTAATCCAAAGCTGTTATCGTCGAATATACACGATAAAAGAAGTTACGATTAGCCAATTTAAAAAGACTTCAGCCATTTATCCCTCTAGAGGCGAATTTTTCTTCGTCGTCACCGTGGGGAATGCGGGTTTCTTATTTTCCTGGAAAAAGATAACCGCTTAGGTGGGACACAGACTTCTCCAAAACTTTGATCGTAAAATATCAAAATGCTAATAACAGTATATCAGGACTGTATGAAGGACATGAAGAATTGGAACGACATCTTGTGTTGGGACAATACGCAAAAAATAAACGAATATGTTTTTTTCTGCGGAAAAACGGTTTTACTGTGCAAAAGCCCCCACCCAAAAATTTTGAAATTTGAGGCCCAAAAGGCAAGAAGTGCACCGAATTGAATTACATTTTGCACAGATACTGTAGGTGTAAAATGAGATAATTAGGTTTTTTGTTTTCTTGAAAAAACGGCTGGGTGAGTCACGGATTTTTTAAACCGTTGATTATGATATATCAGAAGTGCAAATAGGCATACGTCAAAAGTTCGTAAAGAATATGGAGAATTGCAACGAAACTTTGTATAGCGACAATTTGCAAAACAATAAATTAAACGTGTTTTAATATTTGCGAAAAAACAGTGTTGAGTCCTATGCCCCATCAGAAAAAAGTAAATATTATCGTAATAGCGTAGGAAGGATTGGACCTAAGCAAACGAAATTGAGTGTAGATATTATATAATATCTATGTAAAATAAGGCATTTAGTGTTTCTCAAGTGTCCCTATCCGTTTTGCTTCGAATTTGGCAGATCAACAGCTAACTGCACATAAATCGACTCGTGTTTTTGTTTGAGCGCAATAACTTTGTAAGAGTTAAGTGGGCCTCCTGAATCACTATAAAATACCTTATACTGTTTGTGCTTGTAGTCGATCTGCCAAATTAGAAAAAAAATCAGATGAAGACAATACTCTTGTGAAACACGAAAGGCCATATTTAACATATCCTATATCTACATACAATTTCATTCGCTTCGGTCCACACATCCCACCACTCAACGCCTCGGTCCATTCAACAGTTCTTTTCTTTCCGGAAAATACGAAACACGTATTCCCTTATCTTACCTCTACAATATTCTTGCACATTTTATTCACTTCGGTCCACTTCTTCTTGCCTTTTGAGTCGAATTCAAAAATTTTGGACGGGGGCTCTTGCCCACCAAAACCGTTTTCCCCGAAAATAAAAAAAAAGTTTTCGTTTATTTTTTGCCTATAGTTCGTACACAGTGTCTCGTTGCAATTATTCATGTTCTTTACACATTTGACATCCTGTTACTAGCACTTTTAATATTTTGTGTTCAAAGGTTTGGAGGGTTCAGTGCCCCACCCAACCCTTTTCTCCAGGAATATATGAAACCCGTATTCCCTCATTTGATGTCTACAATATCTGCGCACTTCATTCAATTCGATTCACTTTTATTTTATTTTCGGGTGTCAAATTTCAAAATTTTGGATGGAGGGATTTTTCCTCCCAAAACTGTTTTTCCGCAGAAAATAGAGGAAACAGTATTCGTTTATTTTTTGCGTATTGTCAATACAAAAAGTTATGTTGCAATTCTTAATGTTCTTTACACACATCTGACATACTGTTACTAGCACTTTTGATATTTCGTGATCAAATGTTTCGAGTAGCCAGTGCCCCACCTAACCGTTGTTTTAGAAAAAATACGAAACCCGTATAATCATTTCACGTCTACCATATTACATTCACTTTGGTACATACTTCTTAGTATTCGGCGTCAACTTTCAATATTTTGGGGTGAGTTTTTTCCAACCTAAAAACCGTTTTTCACAGAAATTAAAAAAAAATATTCGTTTACTTTTAGCGTTTTGTCCGTAAAAAAAGTTTCGTTGCAATTCTTCGTGTCGTTTACATACATCTGACATACTGTTACTAGCACTTTTGATATTTCGTGATCAAGGATTTGGACGTTTTCTCCTCGAAAATTCGTAAAACTGTATCCTCATTTTATGTCTGCAATATCTGCTCAAAATTTCATTCACTTCCGTTCACTTCTTAAGCCATTGGGGCGTCAATTTTCAAAATTTTGGGTGGAGGATTTAAACGTTTTTTCTTAAAATATAAAAAACCCGTGTTCGTTTATTTTTCCGTATTGTCCATACACAAAGTTATGCTGTAATTCTTCATGTTCATTACACACATCTTACATACTGCTATTAGCACATTTTATGTCGTGATCAAATGTTTGGAGGGGTCCGTGCCCCACCTAAACATCTTTTCCAGGAAAATACGAAACTCCGTTCCGTATTCCTTCATTGTATGTCTACAATATCTGCAAAATTTCTTTCACTGTGGTTCACTTCTTCTTGCCTTTCGGGCGTCAACTGTCAAAATGTTAGGGTGGGTTCTTTTGAACCTAAAGCCAGTTTTCCGCAGAATGTAAAAACCCTTATTCCTTTATTTTTGCATATTGTAAATACAAAATATTTCGTTCCAATTTTTCATGTCCTTTACACACATCTGACATATTGTTACTAAAACTTTTGATATATCGTGATCAAATATTTGGAGGGTCCGTGCTCCACCCAACCGTTTTCCCACAAATATACGAAACCCTTATCCTCATCTTACGTCTGAAATATCTGTGCACAATTTCGTTCACTTTGGTTCACTTCTTCTTGGCTTACGGCCGTCAACTTTCAAATTTTTCGTTATTTTCTTTTGAACCCGAAAACCTTTCTCCCGGAGAATATAAAAACGCTTATTCTCTTTTCTTTGTGTGTATTGTCCGTACAGAATATTATGTTGCAATTCTTCATGTCCGTTACACACATCTGACTTACTTTTACTAGCACTTTTGATTATTGTGATCAAAGGTTTGGAATGATCTGTGCCGCACTCAATCTTTTTTTTTTCAGGAATATACTAAATCCGTATTCCCTCATTTTATGTCTACAATATTTGTGCACAACTTCATTCACTTCGGTTGACTTCCTCTTGCCTTTCGGGCGTCAACTTTAAAAACTTTGAATGCGGGCATTTGAAACCTAAATCCGTTACTACGCAGAATAAAAAAAACGTATTCGTTTATTTGTCAGGTATTGTCCATACAAAATGTTATGTTGCAATTCTTCATATCCTTTACACACATCTGACATACTGTTACTAGAACTTAGAATATATATCGTGATCAAATGTTTGTAGGGGTCCGTGCTCCGCCAACCGTTTTTTCCAGGAAAATACGAACCCGTATTTCCTCATTTTAAGTCTGCAATATCTATGCACAATTTCATACACTTTGGTTGACTTCTTCTTGCCTTTCGGGGTTAACTTTCAAAACTTTGTATGGGGTTTTTGAAACCTAAAGCCGTTTTTACGCAGAACATGAAAAGTCCGTATTCGTTTATTTCTTGGGTATTGTCCATACAAAATGTTTCGTTGCAATTCTACATGTCCTTTACACACATCTGACATACTGCTACTAACACTTTTGATATTTCGTGATCAAAGGTTTGGGGTGGCCCCTGCCCCACCTAACCGACGTTTTAGGAAAATGTGAAACCCGTATTATTATTTCACGTCTACAATATCTGTGCAATATTACATTCACTTTTTTCAGTTCTTCGTAGCATTCGGCGTCAAACTTTCAAAATTTTGGCGTAGTTCTTCCGCAACATAAAAACCGGTTTTAGGCAGAAAATAAAAAAAATACCATATTCATTGTTTTTTAGCGTTTTGTCCGTACAAAAAGTTTCGTTGCAATTCTTCATGCCCTTTAAAAACATCTGACATACTGTACTAGCACCTTTGATTTTCCGTGGTCAAGGGTTTGGAGGGGTCGGTACCCCACCCAACCATTTTCTCCTGGAAACTTCGTAAAACCGTATCCTCATTTTACGTCTGCAATATCTGTTCAAAATTTCATTCACTTCCGTTCACTTCTTAAGCCATTGGGGCGTTAATTTTCAAAATTTTGGGTGGAGGATTTAGCCATTAAAAACGTTTTTCCTCAAAATATAAAGAACCCATGTTCGTTTATTTTTCCGTATTGTCCATACACAAAGTTATGTTGCAATTCTTCATGTCCTTTACACACATCTTACATACTGCTATTAGCACTTTCGATATTTCGTGGTCAAATGTTTGGCAGGGTCCGTGCCCAACCTAAGCATCTTTTCCAAGAAAATACGAACCCCGTATTGCTTCATTGTATGTCTACAATATCTGTAAAATTTCATTCACTGCGGTTCATTTCTTGCCTTTCGGTCGTCAACTGTCAAAATGTTGGGGTGGGTTCTTTTGAACACAAAACCATTTTTCCGCAGAAAATGAAAACTCTTATTCCTTCATTTTTTGCGTATTGTAAAAACAAAATGTTTCTTTACAATTCTTCTTTTCCTTTACACACATCTGACATACTGCTACCAGAACTTCTTATATTTCGTGATCAAATGTTTGGAGGGTTCAGTGGCCCACCCAACCGTTTTCTGAAGGAAAGTACAAAATACCGTATCCTCCGTTTACGTCTGAAATATCTGTGCACAATTTCGTTCACGTTGGTTCACTTCTTTTTGCTTTTCGGCTGTAAACTTTCAAAATTTTGGGTTGGAGATTTTGCCCCCTAAAATCGTTTTCCCAGAGAACATAAAAAACCCATGTTCGTTTATTTTTGCGTATTTTCCGTTCACAAAGTTATGTTGCAATTCTTCATGTCCGTTACACACACCTGACATACTGTTACCAGCATTTTTAATGTTTCGTGATCAAATGTTAGGAGAGGCCTCTGCCCCACGCAACAGTTTTTCCATTAAAATAGGAAAACCGTATTCACTCGTTTTACGACTGCTATATCTGTGTACAATTTCACTCACTTGGGTTCAGTTGTTCTTGCCTTTCGGGTGTCAACTTTTGAAATTTTGGGTTGGTCTTTTATATTAAACCTTTACATTATATAACTTTTTCTTTTTAGAGATTCTTTTCTGTGGTGTAGTAGAGAATAGTTCCCTCTAATATCTGCTTTTTACAATTCATATTGCTTGAACTGCTTAAGTAAGATCATTTTGTAACACTTGATGTCATCCAACTCCGTCGCGAAAATGAAATTGTCATTTTTATCAATTTGTTTATTGTCTTATTTGCAGTTTGCCACACTGATATATTTGTTACAAAATTGATGTTTTATCCAACGCCTTTCGAATTCACAGCCAACCCAACCGCCGAACATTTGGGCTGCCTACTATTGCAGGAAAAGGAGAATTGCAGGCGGTGTTGCACTTTTGTAGTTGTGTATACGTTATATACACTAAGTTTTCAAACTAGCGGTCGTATATTTTCTTTGTTTTACAATATCAACGCATACATTAATTGTACTGGAAATATTGTATTCTAAATTATACGAAACTTTTCCACGTGTTAATATCAAATCGACATTTCTAACTTTTGCGTATACAACATTTTTAATATCAAGTGTGTTTTCATTAATAAATCCAAAAATATATTGTAATCCCGGTGTAATACCAATCATACATTGATCTTCTAATTTTAAAGGTTTTATAACAATTTGATTTTTATTTTATAAATATTGTAATATACGAACATTTTCAGGAATCAACTGAAGAATAGATTCAATAGAAGAATAATATTCTGGTGTAGTAATTATTACTGTAGTAATGATAAATTCTTCATTTTCAACATTATAAAAATCCACGGAATAAGACTTTCTGTTAATGCAACATCCCATATCCTATCACTTAAATCAATATGTTGTGCTAGTTTATCTTGAAATGAAAATGTAGTATTATTATCCAAAGTTTACTACTTGAATTTGAACGATTAACGTAAAAGCAGTGTGTAAAATTTGAATTCATGTTGCAGACTGAATAGAAGCTGATCTAATCCACGAATTCATACTTGACGGATATCGCAATGATTTCACATACATTCACCCATTTTTACGTTTTAATACTTTTTCAATTAGATAAGTTTTCTTTGAATTTATACTTTCTGTAATTCTTGAAATTCTTGTGCATAAAGTATTCCTTAATTTCTTCACCATTCCAATCTTTTAATTTATAAGTTACAGAAATTGTTTTAATACATTTATCAACAATAAATATTTCTTGTGACCATTTAGGTAAATATCCTTTTTCTAACATATGTTTATACTTACCAACAGAGACATAATCACCCGGACTAAATTTACAACTTATATTGTTTTTATTCATTCTATTTCTGTATAACGTTTCCTACACTTGACTCACATTGGGATCATTTACTTCTGCAGGTGCCATTTTAATACCTGAATGATATGATTGATTATAATTATTTACAATTTGATCCAAGACATTAACATATCGATAAGTATTCTTTGCAGTAAAGTAACGATACAATTTTTCTTTTAATGTTCTTATAAATCGTTCTCTTAACGCACATTTAACCCTTTGGGGATCTCATGGTACAATTTGTACCATACAGGGTGTTTCATGGTACATTCCTCTCCTATTTGAGCTTTTTCGTCCGGGTTTTTTTTGTTTTTCAAGTCCAGATGCATTGCAGAAGACATGACGGATGGTTTCACACCTTCCTGTGTCGAGTCGTAGGAGGTGATGACGTCATAAGTCTAAAATTTATATTTTCGTGTAATACTTTTGGGGGGGGGGTTATGTAAAGTATTTTTGGCGGGCTTATTTTTGCACGTAGAAGATTGACATTTTGCACAAACATGCAGTCCACCGAGTAGTATTTACCAGGTTTTCTCTTCAGATTTCTGCATTAAAACAGGGGGGATCCAGAGGGTCAAAAAGTTGAAAAAAGGGATATTTTTACCCAAAAATCCTGTTTTTCGTCATTTTCCCGCCTTAGATACACGATGGAGACAAGTGAATGGTACCGCCTGAAAGGCAGTTCTATTCTGAAGAGAATGATGTGCGACACATTGCCCTAGGGTAATTAGGGAAGTGTCAGGGAATTTTTATCAAAATATACTTCTGTATAGGGGAATTTGGACATTTTCGGTACTATTTTTGTGCTGGCTTATTTTTGCACCTAGAAGATTGAAGTTGTGCAGAAACATTCAGTCCACCGAGTAGTATTTATCAGATTTTTTTCAGATTTCTGCGTTAAAACAGAGGGTACAGAGGGGCTAAACGTTTAATAAGGGAAATGTTTACCGAAAAGTCCCTTTCACGGGATTTTCCCGCCTTAGATACTTAATGGGGGACAAGTGAGTCATACCGCCTGAAAGACAGTTCTATTGTGAAGAGAATGATGGGCGAAACGTGACCCTAGGGTAATTAGGGATGTCTCAAAATTTCCCTCTGTATACGGGAATATGGGACATTGTCGGTATATTTTTTTGGCGGGCTTAATTTTGCACATGGAAAATTGGAATTGTGCATAAACATTCAGCCCACTGAGTAGTATTTACCAAATTTTTTCAGATCTCTGCGTTAAAACAGGGCGGGTCCAGGGGGGCTAAAAGTTGAAAAAAGGATATTTAGACCCAAAAAATCCCGTTTTTTCTCATTTTCCCGCCTTAGATACATGATGGGGACACTTGAGTCATACCACCTGAAAGGCAGTTCTATTCTGAAGAGAATGGTGGGCGAAACGTGACCCTAGGATAATTAGGGATGTCTCAGGAAATTTTTTACCTGAGATCATGGTGTTTTACGGTAATTTGGGGCATGGTGGGAATTCCTGATAAAATTTCTCCCGCCCTTGGTATTCAAGATAGAAACTTGAAATTTGGCACACACATTCAGTATACCAAGTACTATCTATCAGATTTTTTTTAGATGGCTACGTTCACACAGAGTTGCTTCAGGGGGGACGAAAATGCGCGAAAAAAATTTTCCCTCTTAAATTTTCTTTGACATCATTTTGCCCACTCCTAGTATATGGTATGAGCATGCAAGTGGTATCATTTGAAAGCCAGCTCCATTCTGAAGAGAATGAGGT
The DNA here is from genome assembly GCF_964235325.1 of Thermobia domestica. Classification (NCBI taxonomy): domain Eukaryota; kingdom Metazoa; phylum Arthropoda; class Insecta; order Zygentoma; family Lepismatidae; genus Thermobia; species Thermobia domestica. Next base: position 92,170,268 of record NC_137465.1, read on the forward strand.
ATGAGCCATGATCCTAGGATAAATAGTGACGATGCAGTAGCTGCTTGACTGAAAATCTAGAAAGTAGCCCAAAAGCCCCGGATCTCTTAAGGGTTAATTTCAAAATACACATTATAATGATTAATTTGATATTCTTTAAACAATTGTTTTACATGATTATTATAAAATTCACCGCCTAAATCTGTCTGAACGTTAAACACGACTAACTTGATATTTTTTTTTTTAAAAAAAATCTTATTTCTTTTGACATTTTAGGATCTTTCTTTTTTTAAAGGGAACACAATATGCATAACGTGAAAAATATTAATACAACATAATATATATTTAGAATTATTATTACACTTTGCAATATTTTGCATATCGGTTAATCAATTTCTAATGTTTCATTTGATTCACTAACATAATAATTTTTACGTTAAAAAATTTTACGAGCGGGTGCATGTAATGTATAAGCATCTTGAGAAGCTAAACATTTTTTAATTTTCTTTTTAGACAACCTTGTTTTACGGTGTAATGTTTGTATACTTGGTAAAGAATCAGGATTTGAATAATCATAATATATTTCTGATAATTTTCTTTTCTTTTCTTTCTATTGTTTTATTTTCTGTCTATTCTTTCAAATGTTTAAATACATTAGCAACTGCTGTAGGATTAGATTATTTTCTTACTTTACGAGTACATTGCTTTTACTACTACTACTACTACTACTACTACTACTACTACTACTACTACTACTACTACTACTACTGCTACTACTACTACTACTACTACTACTACTACTACCAGTACTGCCACTATTCACATTTGATGCTGGTGGGCTAATAGGTGTACCAATAAATTCTTTAGGTACATTAAGATCTAGTAAATTTTAAAATGTATGAATACCTATAGGATTTCTTGAATGTATTCTTGTACAAACAACACCATTTACTAAGTCCATAATATTTGAAACTGGTATTGCTTTTCCTTGGATACGTACTATACCACACTTATCCCAATGAAGTTTATGAGAGCTTCGACTGTTTTAATAATAGATCAGTTTTCCTATGTAGTGTTTTCGGTACTGATTCTACAAATTTCTGATACAAATAGTAAAATAGAAGTATGGTTTTCATATTGGAAAGTTGATGATAATGCTGATTTTTTCTTCTTCATCCTGAATAACAAATAGTGTAATAGGTTTATGTGAAGATGAAGTATACTGTAAATAACGATGCAAAGCTTGTTGATATAATTTCCACTTCTGTTGTATATTAAGATGATGGCATTATAAATTTTATTAATTTCTCCTCTAACGTAACTGATGATGTCCATGAAGTTAGCAGGCCACCTATGGCAGGCCAGAAATTCGACTTCGCACATCGTTAGTGCTTCGTTAGTGCTCGTTAGTGCCGCAAACCCCATCGTTACTGCTACAAAAATAATGTCTCAATTTTATTAGTTACTATTGGCCTGCTAACTTCATGCCAGCAGGCCAACATATCAAAATCACACCATAAGTGAAACTACCGGTTAGAGCAACGTTAGTGCTCGTTAGTGCCATAAACATTAACGTTAGTGCTTCTATATATACAGTTTTTAGGGCAACAAAATGGGTCAGTTTTATGAAGCTAGCATGAACTTAGCAGGCCACCTATGGCAGGCCAGAATTTCAACTTCATAGAACGTTAGTGCTTCATAAGTGCTCGTTAGTGCCGCCAACCCCATCGTTAGTGCTATAAAAATAACGCCTCTATTTTCACTAGTCACTATTGGCCTGCTAACTTTATGCCAATGAACTTGGTAAGCCACATATGGCAAACCACAACTGGGATTCAACACATTGTTAGTGCTTCGTTAGTGCTCGTTAGTGCCGCAAACCCCATCGTTAGTGCTACAAAAAAGTCTGAATTTTCATAATTACTATTGGCCTCCTAACTTCATGCCAGCAGGCCAGCATATCAAAATCACAACACAAGTGAAACTACCGGTTAGAGCAACGTTAGTGCTCGTTAGTGCCATAAACATTAACGTTAGTGCGTCTATATATACAGTTTTTAGGGCAACAAAATGGGTCAGTTTTATGAAGCTAGCATGAACTTAGCAGGCCACCTATGGCAGGCCAGAATTTCAACTTCATAGAACGTTAGTGCTTCATAAGTGCTCGTTAGTGCCGCCAACCCCATCGTTAGTGCTATAAAAATAACGCCTCTATTTTCACTAGTCACTATTGGCCTGCTAACTTTATGCCAATGAACTTGGTAAGCCACATATGGCAAACCACAACTGGGATTCAACACATTGTTACTGCTTCGTTAGTGCTCGTTAGTGCCGCAAACCCCATCGTTAGTGCTACAAAAAAGTCTGAATTTTCATAATTACTATTGGCCTCCTAACTTCATGCCAGCAGGCCAGCATATCAAAATCACAACACAAGTGAAACTACCGGTTAGAGCAACGTTAGTGCTCGTTAGAGCTATAAACATTAACGTTAGTGTTTCTATATATACAGTTTTTGGGGCAACAAAATGGGTCAGTTTTATGAAGCAAGCATGAACATAGCAGACCACCTATGGCAGGCCAGAATTTCAAATTCACAGATCGTTAGTGCTTCGTTAGTGCTCGTTAGTGCCGCCAACCCCATCGTTAGAGCTACAAAAATAACGCTTCAATTTTCACTAGTCACTAATGGCCTGCTAACTTCATGCAAATTAACTTGGTAAGCCACATATGGCAAACCACAACTGGGATTCGACACATTGTTAGTTCTTCGTTAGTGCTCGTTAGTGACGCAAACCCCATCGTTAGTGCTACAAAAAACGTCTGAATTTTAATAGTTACTATTGGCCTGCTTACTTCATGCCAGCAGGCTAACATATCAAAATCACAACATAAGTGAAACTATCGGTTAGAGTAGCGTTAGTGCTCGTTAGTGCTATAAACATTAACGTTAGTGCTTCTATATATACAGTTTTAGGATAACAAAATGTCCGTTTTATGAAGCTGGCATGAACTTAGCAGGCCACCTGGCAGGCCAGAATTTCGATTTCACAGATCGTTAGTGCTCGTTAGTGCCGCTAAACCCATCGTTATTGCTACGAAAGTAACGTCTTAATTTTAATAGTTACTATTGACCTGCTAACTTCATGGCAATGAATCTGGCAGGCCACCTATTGCAGGCCAGAATTTCGACTTCACAGATCGTTAGTGCTTTGTTAGTGCTTCGTTAGTGCTCGTTAGTGCCACTAACCCCATCGTTAGTGCTACGAAAATAACGTATCAATTTTAAAAGTTACTATTGACGTGCTGACTTCATTACAATGAACTTGACAGGCCACCCATGGCAGGCCAGAACTTCGACTTCACACATCGTTAGTACTTCGTTAGTGCTCTATAGTTCCGTAAATTCCATCGTTAGTGCTACAAAAATAAAGTTTCAATTTTGAACAGCCACTATCGGCCTGCTAACTTCATGGCAATGAACTTGGCAGGCCACCTATTAACGCCAGAACTTCGATTTCAGATATCGTTAGTGCTTCGTTAGTGATCGTTAGTGCAGCAAACCCTTTCGGTAGTGCTACAAAAATAACGTCTCAATTTTTAACAGTCACTATTGGCCTGCTAACTTCATGCCAATAAACCTGGCAGGCCAGAATTTGGACTTGACACATCGTTAGTGCTTTGTTAGTGCTCGTTAGTGCCCCTAAGCTCATCGTTAGTGCTACGAAAATAACGTCTCAATTTTAATAGTTACTATTGACCTGACAACAGAACACAATTTCGATTACACCCGTTATTAGTTCGTCGTTGGTACTCGTTAGTGCCCCATGTTCCATCGTTACTGCTCCACAGATAACGGCACATTTTTAAGAAATCACTATTCGCCTGCTAACTTAATGCCAGCAGACCGGGAGAAATCTACAGCAGAACACAATTTGTATTACACCCGTCATTAGTACTCGTTATTGTGGTATATCTAATCGTTAATGATCCACAGATAACGGCTACATTTTTAAAAGATCCATTTTACCCTTCTAATTTCATCCAAATATGCTACGCACGAAACCTACAGCATACCATAATTTTGATTTTATCTATTATTAGTGCTTTGTTAGTACTCGTTAATGCTGTATATCATATCGTTAGTGCTCGACATATATCAGCTAGAATTTTTAGAGACTATTATTCGTCTGCTAAGTTCGTTAGAACAGACCACTAACGAAACCTGTCGCTAACCGAAACCAGTCGATGTCCAAATTGAAATTATGGTCTGAAGTTGGTGTCGTCCCAGGTCTATTGGCAGGAAGTTGGAAGGCCAATAATGTGTTCTTTTAAATAGGCATTATATGTCAATACTAATGATGGTGTGTACGCCATATCAAAGCAGTAATGACTTAGCCGTAGTCGTTATCTGTGGAACAGAAACGATGCAATATGCTGTACTAACGAAGCACTAACGACGGCTGTATATGAAATTGTTAGCGACAAGTTTCGTTAGTGGTCTGTTCTAACGAACTTAGCAGACGAATAATAGTCTCTAAAAAACCTAGCTGATATATGTCGAGCACTAACGATATGATATACAGCATTAACGAGTACTAACAAAGCACTAATGATAGATAAAATCAAGATTATGGTATGCTGTAGGTTTCGTGCGTGGCGTATTGGGATGAAGTTAGAAGGGTAAAATGGATCTTTTAAAAATGTAGCCGTTATCTATGGATCATTATCCATTAGATATACCGCAATAACGAGTACTAATGACGGGTGTAATACAAATTGTGTTCTGCTGTAGATTTACCCTGGTCTGCTGGCATTAACTAAGCAGGCGAATAGTGCCTTCTTAAAAATGTGCCGTTATCTGTGGAGCAGTAACGATGGAAAATGGAACACTAACAAACACTAACGACGCACTAATAACGGGTGTAATCGAAATTGTGTTCTGTCGTAAGCAGGTCAGTAGTAATTATTAAAATTGAGACGTTATTTTCGTAGCACTAACGGTGGGGTTAGCGGCACTAACGAGCACTAACGAAGCACTAACGAAGTGTCAAGTCCAAATTCAGGCCTGCCAGGTTTATTGGCATGAATTTAGCAGGCCAATACCGGTAGTGACTGTTAAAAACTGAGACGTTATTTTTGTAGACCTAACGATTGGGTTGGTGGCACTACCGAGCACTAACGAAGCACTAACGATGTGTGAAATTGAAATTCTGGCCTGCCATAGGTGGCCTTGCTAAGTTTATGCCAGCTTCATAAAACGGACATTTTGTTATCTTAAAAGCTGTATACATAGAAGCACTAACGTTAATGATTATAGCACTAATGAGCACTAAAGCTGCTCTAACAGGCAATTTCACTTATGGTGTGATTTTGATATATTGGCCTGCTGGCATGAAGTTAGCAGGCCAATAGTAACTATTAAAATTCAGACGTTATTTTTGTAGAACTAACGAATGGGTATGCGGCACTAACGAGCACTAACGAAGCACTAACAATGTGTCAAATGCCAATTGTGATCTGCCATATGTGGCCTACCAAGTTCATTGGCATAAAGTTAGCAGGCCAATAGTGACTAGTGAAAATTGAGGAGTTATTTTTGTAGCGCTAACCATGTGTGAAGTTGAAATTCTGGCCTGCCATAGATGGTCTGCTAAGTTCATGCTAGCTTCATAAAACTGACCCATTTTGTTACCCTAAAAACTGTGTATATATAGAAGCACTAACGTTAATGTTTATGGCACTAACGAGCACTAATGTTGCTCTAACCTGTAGTTTCACTTATAGTGTGATTTTGATATGCTGGCCTGCTGGCATGAAGTTAGCAGGCCAATAGTAACTATTAAAATTGAGACATTATTTTTGTAGCACTAACGATGGGGTTTGCGACACTAACGAGCACTAACGAAGCACTAATGATGTGTGAAGGCGAATTTCTGGCCTGCCATAGGTGGCCTGCTAACTTCATGGACATTAACTGATGTGAATCTATGGATTTAAGATTGGATCGATTTTCATGTACAGCATTTTCAGAAATTAAAATCATTTTACGTAATTCTGACATAGTTATTCACAAAAATACTACTTCCTACTACTGCAAGTAATGGTCCCAAGAAGCGTCCCACCTTTTGTACTAGCAATTTCTTTTCTTCTTTAATGCCGTACGTTGCTGAGATGAAGCACGTAATATCTTTTTGTGTCTACGTAAACGTTGCTTCTGACGAGAATTAAAGGTATGTTTCCTTTTATTGTGTTTCTAGCTACTTGAGAAATTGTTCATATTAAATCCCCTGAAGCATTTTGTAAACTTTGTTTCCGTTTTGTAATCTTGAATTTGCACATAGCACGGAGCGTGTTGTAGTGTTGTTTCACCATCAACATCTTGTCTCAGACTAAACAAAAATTTCTGTATGCATGTCTTTTACGTTAGCGTACACATGCATGATTTCATTAGGAAAAATATTTGTACGTATTAGCTATGCATCGTTTGTTTTTTGTGTTAAGTCAAATAATATATAAGTTTGAGGCTCATGTATTACTAATTCCCGATTAACACATTCACGATTTCCTTACTATATCGAGACATAATTTGCATTGCTCAATACTGTATTTGTAATTTAGCACAAGGAGTTTCAAGTACCATAATACAATGTGCAATTAAACTAATATCGTGCATGTTATCCTTTTGAATAAATTTTGAATAATAAATATTACAGTCAACTTTTTATGATGTGCATATTCTGTAGATAAATTAGCAACATCACCATTGGTTTCGTACATTAAATCATCAAGTATTAATAATGAATTTTTCTTTAATTTCAAAATTACCCATGTCGGGTATCCCCTCCACAGAACGCATTTTTGCATGTGCATCTAATTTTGGTATTACTGCGCTATAATACTATGTTATATCATTAATTTTATACTAAACATTTGATTACGTTCATTAAGTAATCGATTCACAAAACAAGTCTTCCCTGCTCTTGACGCACCAGCGATTGAAATAGTACAGGAATGATGAAACTTTAACATCTTGTACTCAAGTGAATTCATACAATAATGGTTTTGCTTTATAAACACACTCACACAGAGTAGGAAAAAATCACTGGGTTATTAGAATATTAAAGCTTGAAATTTTTAAGCTTCTGCGCTTCCATATCAATCGATATAATATATATTCAAATAACGAGCTACTATAAGAAACGATCCAACAAAAAAGAAATAAATTAAGAATAAATTAGCAATGAATTAAAAATAAAATAGTAATAAATAACTTGAAGGCTCCATAGCACGAAAAGAGACATTCATACAGGTCACATTCGTAGGCCTATAACCGTTAGGTACACGAGCACGTTTTCGTATAGTTACATCGTAAGTTACGTCATATTCGTCAATACGTTTACGATTTTTGTTGACCTCACGGTGTGTCTTTGTTTCTGAACAACTAAAGATACTGAACCCTGGCCTAATCCGAGAAACGTTGTAAACTTCGTGCCTTCTGTAATTTCATCTGTTAGATCACCCAATAATTTCCAAGCAGTAACGAAGGTTCCTCATCTTTTATCTGTACAAACATGACAGTGTCGGTGTCACAGTAGATTGCTGTCTGGTACTACAGTTGTCTGTAGTTTGTACAGCTGAAATCTAGCCTACGAAGTAATGAATGCGGCTAGTATTACATTGGAAAATTCTAGACTCACGTTTTCAGTTTCAATGTCTCTGTAAGTGAGTAGCATGTTAACCTAACTACGAGCGCAATTCCCCTTCCATCCCCTAATTACCAAAAAATTATGAACCCGCCACTGACCATAGTACTTAAACAAAGTTACAGAGCGCAAAGTATTCCCATAACTATAATTCTAAAGTGAGATTGAGTAAGGTGCTTTGAGCATAGGACTTTATGATGTTATAACCATAAAGTTTAAATGATTAGAAAATACATTTACAATTTAAACAATCCTCATTACCGCATAAAGACTTGGAGTTAATAAATATAATTCTATAACAAACTCGATTATATTCATTCTGGTATATATGTAATTTTCCGTTTTTAATATTTCTTTTAAGATGTTCATAGTGCTTTTCGTATCTAGATGGTAGTTTTAATACAGCTTTTTCTTCTTCTTTAGATGATAAAACAGCATAAATTTCTCCATTAATAATTACATAATCAAAAACATCTTGTAGCCCTTCTAAATGAGTACCTTTAAGTATAGTATATTTAAAGTTCGGTTTATTTTTTCTACATTCTATACATTTTTTAGCATTTGCACATCTTGGGTCTATTTTAAATTCTTTTTGACACATTAAACATGTTTTGGGTGGTAATGTTTCATACAGACATTCACGACAAAGAGAATCTTTTTCTATATATCTAAACTGAGCTTTATATTTTTCTTTTTTACATTTCTTACAAATTTTAGTTTTACTATTTTCTTTATGTGTTTTAGTCTTATTATGTTTTTCTATATCTAGTAAGTATTTGTTACATGGTTCACAAAGTGTCTTATTCATGTTTGTAAAATATAATAATTTTTAAATTTAAATTTCATTTTTATATTATCCCTCTGAAACTAATACTAAGTTGCATAACCCAAAGTGAGATCGCATATGCTTTTATGACATTTAAAATCATAAAAACTTACAATCTAAAAACTTATATCTAAATCTACATCTCTTCTAACTTATAATGTCCCCATGGTAGGGTATTGATCCCATCCTTTAAAACACATCTCTTATCATCTACACAACTTAAAGCTAACTTATTTACTTCTATACTGTACAAATCGTGCTTATAACTTCTAATCAAATTCATCTTCTTATAATATTCTTTTTGGCTAATCAAACAGTCCTTATACTCGTTAAATGACAGTTCTTTATACACAACACTCTTCTTAACACCTTTAGCTTTCTTACAACATTTTTCATTATCGAACTTACCTTTAAAGTCTTTATCTGCTAAATCTATTTGAGGTGCTTTTATACTGTACATCTTACTTCTTAAACCCACAAACTCTTCTATGATTGTGCCTTTAATCTCATCCTTCATTTTACCAAGTATTTTCTTATTGATTTGCGGTATCTTATATTTGTTATCTTTAGGGTAATCACTCGTGTCGAAGTAATCAATGTAATTTTTCATGTCCTCATACACATCTTCTGTTTGAATATGGTATATATAGCTATCAGTATCTGTATAATATACTTCTATTTTGTCTTGGTATTTTGGCTTCATCACATTGTAATGGAAGTCGTACATTAAATATTTTGACAAATCTAGAATTGACATACCAACATAAATCGGTTTGTTAAATTGCACTTTAATCTTGTTCATGTGAACTGCTACTAAATTTTCCGTAAAAACTGTAGTACTCTTATAATTCGGTTTTGCTACAAGTTTCTCGTATTTTTTCTCATCACTTACAAGTTTGATATTAACTCTCTTTCTAATATTCTCCACAGTCTTTCCAAAAACTGAATTGTTCATGAGCTTATAGAAGTCTTTTTCAAAATCATTTGCTGCTTTCGTTCTCATGTGTGTGTTTAAATCAATATATTTCTTTAACCAATCTGATTGTTCGAACTCTATTACTCGATGTATCTTGTTAAGTTTCAATCCAAGTGACAAACATTGTTTTAGGTTTCGATAGTGAATTACATATTTCTCTTTGTCATATAAGGTTGTTAAGAGTTTTAATTGTTTTGAACCAGGCGGACATATATTTTGAGGAGCTAATGGATAGTCTTTGTGATAGTCGTGTAATTCTTTAGGATATTCAAGATCAACTTCTAATATGTAACCAGTATCAGAATCATCAGGTATATTTGCGAAATCTATTTCTTCAATCTCATCTTCACTTAACCATCTGAATCCCTTATACGGCAGATATTGACTCATTGCCCACCCATACAAGTTATTGGCATCTAGATACATTAAGTAAGAATCTTCTTTATTCTTATTGTAATCTTCCATATACTTATTGTTTGCTTTCACATATCTTTTTGAACATTGACTAATCCCACCTCTTATACCTTTCTCTACCATTAATACCATATCATAATCCCACAACAATTCTAATTTTATATTTGTCATCTTTAACATTGCGTCCCAAGCTAAACCTGGTGCTGTCATATACCAAGCTGGATCAAGATCATAAGCTTTAAGACATGTTTCTCTAAAGTTCTCAAACACATCTGCTAACAATAATACATCTGTTTTCAAATATATACCATGGTATTGTCCGAGATTCTTAATGTCAAATGTTTCCCACACTTTCTTTGCATGCTTATAATCCTCATCGCTTATATGTGTGTTGTTAAGCTTGTTGTAGAATGCTTCCTTTGGTGGTAATTTTCTTTCTCTAAACTTATCCCAATTGTTAACATAATCATATGGGTAAACACCTTTTCTTATCACAAGTTGAGACTGTTCTTGATTAGGATAAAAGTGTTGGGTATGTATCATTCGCTCAGGTTTCAAGTTCGATGACAATTTGTCTAAACTGCAAGCCATAAATCTAAATGAATCTACAAATTTCAATTTAATAGTTCCAACCTTTTTACTGAATGATATGTATCTTTCCTCGTTATTGGGTATTAGATCTATTTCTTCTTTATTACATCCAAGCTCTTTTATAAACAAGTGAGAGTCATATCCTGTCAAGTTATGTATGATCACTGGTACAAACTTTGGTACTTTAACTTTTAAATTGCAGTTATTACATAGAGGTGCTACAAACTCTCCTGTTATATGATCGTGATGTTTAACTTTGTGGTTTTCTGGTGTATATTTTACTTTACAGTAAGAACAGGATTCGGATTGGTTGAACTCTTTTATCTGTTTACGTGTTAATGGCAGTTCATTATTTTGACTATATATGTTTGATATTTGTTTGGCTTCTTTCTTTAACATTCTTATGAACTTCTTAGCTGCATCTTTACCTCTATACACAACAGGATTGGTTTTACTTCCATCGCTCTTTACTACATAATAACAAAATCCAGATGGCTTATGTTGTTGATATTTTTTCGTATATGGCTCGTCATCCGGATAACATTCTTTACAACCCATAACTTTATGTAACAAACATTCAAAATCAACATAAATCACAAATGGCATTTTCATTGTGTATTGGTAGTTTTTAAATTCAACACATTTACCTTCTTCAGGCATTATTATTTTTACTGGCTCATTTAACGAACAATCTTGCTCATGTTTATTTAAAGCGTTTTGAGAGTAAAAGTATAACAAACATCTGTCACATAAATATTTTCGAGCTCTCCATTTAGTTAACTGTGCACATACTAGTCTGCTTAAATCCTTAATCCAACAATAGTGTGTTTTAACTTGGTCTTCATTTTGTTCTTTTATATATAATAAATTGACATGATTTTCTTGCTTGTTTTGTGTGTGATATAGTATATAGATTGAATAGTCTTTATCATATGCATAAACATTTATAGAAATACTAAGTAATTTTTCAGCTCTTGGAATATCACATAGTTTTACAGGAAAATGAATATTTTTTAATTTTTCTTCTAAGTATTTAACAGCTTGCTTGTACTTGGAAGGTCGTTGTGGATCTTTATTAACTGGGTATAGTGCAGAACAAATTGAATATAAGAAACATTTTTCATCTTCGTTCTTCACATTTATGATTGCTTGTTTATTTTTAATTTTATCAGGTAAATCTATGTATGTTGATCCTCTATATGGTGTATATTTGACGATTGCTAGTTGTAAAAAGTTAATGTTTATAAGAGCCCAGCCAGAACCTCTAGCTTGGAGCTCATCCATTCTTGTTCTTAACCTTTTTTTCATCTTAGTTATTTCTTCTTTCAAATTACTTGATCGATATATTTCTTGGTTTTCAGTGTTAAAATAGAAGTTTTGAGTTTCTTCACCTTTCTTATATGTACAATTTATATAAAGATTAGCTTTCAATGAACTATGTTTACTTAAGCTAATTTGTAATCTGTTTGATATAGCTTTAGATGTTGCAGTAATATATTGTTCAAGTGGATCTTGTGGTTTGTAATCTGTTGTAAATCTCCATGTTTCTAATCTTGATTTTAATGCAATGTTCTGCCGTTTTACATCAATTGGTTGTGATTCAACTTTGATTCTTGGTTCTTCAATTACTTCTTGTTTAAAGGGGAATATATCTCTAATCTGCCTTCTGCTTTGTTCATCGTCATGTTGTTTAAGAAGGTCTATCAATTCTGCTTTTCTTAATCGGGAATATCTTCTGATTCCCCGCTCTTTACATTGTCGTCTTAACTCTATTACAGTAAACTTATTATAATTATTCATCCTATTTATTATATAGAAAATCTTCGTTAGTACTCTTCACCGGGTTATTTCAGTTCATTTTCATTTGTCCTAGTACAACGCTTAACATTGTACACTCCTGCCATTGTCTACATATTAAGCGTTGTATTAGAACACGGCTTTTATGGGATTAACCCATCAAAGTCACATATACACATTTAAAACTGATTCATTTTTGTAAGCTTACTCATCATCAGTATCATCATAATCATCACTACCATATTTGTATTCATCATCACTACTCAAATCAGATGTTTTTTGTTGCATTACTAATAACTCTTTTTCCTTTAACAGTATTTGCTTCTCTAGTAGTGTTGCTAAGAGTTTAAGATCTTGATGAATTAGTTCAAGTCTATCATGTAATAAATCAAAATCTTTCTCCATATTTGTTATATAGAAAACCAACAAAAATGAAATAAATTTAAAAATCTAAGAATAAAAACAAACATGACTAGTGCTAAGGAAATATTGTCTTACAAACCTGTATTTGATTGTGTATGTAAATATTTAGATATTGGTGGTTATAATGATAAAGACAAAATAAATTTTAGTGTGTCCATAGGTATGTTAGATCATTTGTTCAAGAAGGCCACTAAAGAAAACAACTCATTTCTTACACAAAACATTCTCTATGCGAACGTTATGAACTTGTCAGATGAAATATTAGATTCACTGACTGATGAACAATGGCTATCTATAGGCCATGATGATTATGAGGAGGAATATAACTATGATCACATTACAGAAGACTTCATACGTAAATATCTACAGAAAGTTAATTTGATTGAAATATGTTTATGGAAAAATTTATCGGAAGAGTTTATAAGAGAATTAGCTGATAAAGTTGATTGGGAGATTATTTCAGGAAGCCAAGACTTATCAGAAGACTTTATAAGAGAATTTGCAGATAGAGTTGATTGGAAAGAAGTATCGTATCACCAAAAGCTATCTGAAGAATTTATTAATGAGTTTATAGATAAAGTTGATTTTGATGCTATATCTTACAAAAACGAACTCTCTGAAGTTTTTATACGAGAACATGCAGATAGAGTTAATTGGTGGTACATATCTGGAACTAAACAATTATCAGAAAACCTTATAAGAGATTACGCTGACAAAGTAGATTGGGAAATGATTTCAATGTCTCAAAATTTAACAGAAGAATTTATTGCAGAGTTCGAAGGTAGAGTTCATTGGCGTAACATTTCAACTTATCAAGACCTATCTATAGACTTTATATATTCATTTAGACATTACGTAGATTGGAGAGCTATAATAAGAAAATATCATAATAATCCCAATTTAGGTGATATGTTGAATGTAGCATTCGCTGTTGCAGCAGAGGGTTAATGCATAACTAATTATCTTTTATGACTATTATACCATAAAAGTTGTATGTTTGAAAGGGAGCCAGTGCTGGTGGCCCCCTCAGTTGTAATTAAATCTTCTTCTGGTAGGGATGTTCAAAACTCATTACTTTTACCTTTACAAATCTCTTATACTCAAAAACAAACTCATCGTCGTATTCTCCTTCAATATCCACGTGACAACCATACGAAACAACACAGCTGTATTTTTCTTTCACTTTGTTTAGGAGGTTGACTGAGTTTGGATCTTTGGTTTCTGATAACACTGACATTCTTGGGTACTTTTCTTTAAGACACTGAAGTCTTGCTTTGATGTTTCGCTGCTGAATCCTTCCAACCCAATATTTGTATGACTCGTAACGCCTAACCTGATCGTGTTTGTCTGTGTCGTACTTGTCTACTATGTCTTGAAGCTGACCAGCTGTGAGATTCTTTTTAATAATAACTAGCTTGTGTACTTTCCCTGGATCTTCTGTATGTTCAGCTGCGATTGATTTAAGGTGTTGATTTTCAGTTTCTAATTTCTCATTGTTTATACATAACTGATTCATTTGTTGTTCTATCTCTTGCACTCTTGCTCCTAGTTGCTCCTGTTTATCCTTGTATTGTTTAAAGTCTTTCGTGTAATAGTCGATAACGATTTGATTGCATTTAAGGTAAAACTCAGGACAAACCCATCGAGATATATCTAAAATCAACTCTTTACATACATATGTTCCTCTTATTTCGTTCCATGTTTCACCTTTACCTCCTGTTACTTTTTTGGTAATTTCTAGACCCGGATTACCGGATTTGGAAATGTATGAGCTCTTTTGATCCTTTATTTTCTAACCAGTGATCAAACCTTTTTCCACCATCTTGACACAACTTGGTAGCATTGAAGTATCCTGTACTCTTATCTATAATCAACTTGAAATCACCAAACAGACCATACCAGTAATCATCTTTAATCTGCTCGTAACAAATATCGTTTAAACTAAGAGAACTATCCATAGTACTCATATTTATTAGATAGAAAATCTTTATTTTTAACTTCATTTTCATTACCACCTAGTTTTACTGTGTAAGATGAGTTTCTGAAGTTCCTAGCTTCGGAGGAACTTATTTTCCCATGTGCAAAATCCCACACAGCGAAACCAAACGAAGCAAGCAGATGGTACTAAATTTCAGAACATTTTTAGCCCCCTCTGTATTCGGAGGTCCAAAATGTTCTTAAGGGTGAGCAATACCGACCCTGGAAATATGCTATGAGGGGTATCGTTTCGTTATCCCCTTATCTCGATCAAACTATCCTTTTATGGCATAATAACCATAAAAGACAAACATTTATATTTACACTACAACATTACTTTTATCTATCCAACTATTATGCGAATCATCAAACCCTAGCCATTTAACATATACTTTGTCACCTTTCTTTCTCAACACCTTTTCCACCAAGTATTCATCTTTGTGTTTCGTCTTTAATAGTTCTGGTTCGTAAAATCTACCTTGCACATCCTCTTCTTCTAAATCTTTAATTCTATAGGTAGGCGGATTAGATGGAATAACTTCACTAATAACAAATACTTCTGTTGACCAATTAGGTGTATATCCTTTCTCAAATAACCCTTTCGACTTACTTATACGAACATGATCACCTAACTTGTATTTGGGCTTAACACGATTATATTCTTTTTGATATACTTTCTCCAATATTGCTCGCTCATTCTTTTTGCTAACTTCTATAGGTTTTAAACCAATTGTTCTATGAATTTGATGATTATACTCTTTAACTAGTGTTGGTAATATCTCTATCCATTTGTAGTTCCCTTGTGTTGTGAACCTTTTCCACATGTTCTGCTTAAGCGTTCTATTGAATCTTTCAACCACAGAAGCTTTCTTACCACTATAGGTTGAGTAGTGATTAATCTTATTTTCCTCCATTAACTTCTTAAACTCTTTATTGTAAAACTCTTTACCTTGATCTGTTTGTAAGTTACTAGGCTTTCTCGTTCTTAATATGGATTCGAATGCTTCTGTAACATTCTTCCCACTCTTATCTTTAACAGGAACAGCAAACGCATATTTCGAGAACACATCTATAATCGTTAGCAAATATTTATAACCTTTATTGATTTTGGAAACGCCTTTTAATACTCCGCTATCCATTTCTACAAGATCAGCCTGCCAAAGATCATCGATACCTTTTATAACTACGCTTAATCTGTCAAAGTTTTTTCTAGATGGTTTGTGAATTTCTTCTACAATGTCTTCTCTAACACCTTTACCTTCTTCTAGTCAATCAGGCTTTTTAACGAATTGGGTTTTAGTAACACCACATACAGAACAAATACCTTTCTTTAGATATCTTCCATTCTTTGTTTGTTCAATTCTAATGGTATTTTTCTTCGTATCTGTCACTTTCTTACACTTAACACAATACATCCTGTTTATTATATAGAAAATCAATAACTATCGCTGTTTAATATTATGCTATCAACATTCTCACCATCATCATCACTATCTTCGTCTTCTCTTTCTACATGCATAAGAAGCAATAGTAATTTACCATGTTTCAGATCAGAACCTTTAGATGGTCTAATTGCCAAATTATCATTTGTATTAAAGTGCAATGGAAAAGTTTCAACTAGAGAATCATTTAAATATAGATCTATATAATACGTATTGTAAGATGACTCTATATGCATTAACCTACCTTTATAAAGAAATTTGTATGTGATAGATAGATTATGTATTAAAAAGAACGGAGTTTCAACATTTTCTGATATCAATCGACTATGAAGCTCTATAACATAACTCCGTTTGATGAAGTTAAGCTCTTCTTTCAACATAGCAATATCTTTTCTCATAACTGCATTATCTAACTCTGGTGTCATTTTAACATTACCAAAGATATCCATATTTATTATATAGCAAACGTCTTTAGGAAAGCTCTCTTTCTATGTACATTACAACAAACAATAATTGTCCTTCTTCCATAGCAGAATTTTTATTTGGTTTAATCGTAATTATATCGTTCTTCTTAAAGTCAAAAGGTATCTCTTTAACCAAAGTATCACCCAAATATATATCTAGAAAGTATTTATCCAAACTTAAGTCCATGTGCATTATTTTTCCATTATAGAGAAATTTGTAACCATTAGAGAGATTAAATATTCTAAAGATTGGCTCCTTAACGTTTTTAGCTCTTAATCGGTATAGTAGAGGCATGGTTTCTTTCTGCATAACCAGTTTAGTAGTATCCATCCTAATCTTTTGAAAATCTTCTTTCTTTATGTATGTGTCTTGTAACGTTTCTAATGCATCTTCAAATCGTTTTCTATCGTTCTCTAATTGGGCTTCTAATGCATCTTCAAATCGTTTTCTATCGTTCTCTAATTGGGCTTCTATTGATCTAAGTTGACTTACGCTAGCAATATCATTTAAATTCTCCAACAATTTTAATTTTTCTTCACTAATATCAGCATCGCCTTTTCTATCTTTAACATTACCAAATATATCCATACTCATTTATTATACAGAAAATGTCCATCCTAATTTTTCAAAACATTTCTTTAACATCTCTATTTGTCTAGGTGAGCGTTTAAAATCAATATCAACATGAACATCGTGCTTTCTCAATAGATAGTGCAATACACATTTCAAGTTAATAAACAATGCTCTTTCCGGATACAGCTCCCTAAAGACCTCGTGTAAGTTTTCAAAGTCGTCTATAAGTGTTTCTTCCATATGTCGTAAGTTTAATGGTTTTTGATCGGTAAGGTGATAGTGTATTAAATAGACATCATCATAATATTTTGTGTATTTGTTTTTCTTTAGTACTTCTAGAACATCTTTTGTTGATATTAAATCTCTTGGTATATCTCTAAGTTCATCATTTAACACCTTGAGCACCTCTTCGGGAATAATTCTATCCTGTAAAGCTTGCAAACGAGATAGCTGTAACTTAAATCTTTTTATAGTATCATACCATGATTTTCGTACGCAAGCAGCTTTCGTTTCTTCACAAGTACTGTAAACCCAACCACTCTCTACAGAACAATCGTCACAAATGTAACTACTCATACCTTTTGTTAATGACTTACTACCACAATAACTGCATTGTAATGGCCTAGACCTATAACTCGACAACAAGTCCTTTAAGGTAATTATTGGACGTAACTTTCTCAACTCTTCTTCCGTGTACAAAACTTTTGGTATTAACCTTTTCCATAGATCAATAACATTGTATACGTTATTTTTATCGTTTAAGTCTATCTCGCTAACATCCTGAAAATACTGATAAATATTATATCTATCTAGCTCATCTAGTTCATCCTCATGCTTCTCAAAATAATCTAAAAATCTATTGTGTATAGCTTCCATATTTATCTTAAAGCAAAACTTTTATGGATACAAAACCATAAAAGCACTTAATCATTTTTAATCATATACATAACGTTACTAAAAGAATACCCTTGATTTAGAAGATTTAAAACCTTAACACAAAGATGACCACATATAACTGTGTTAAAGTCTTGTATTCGTTCGTCATTGTAAAGTAAGTTTTCAGTACCAAGATATTGTACCAGTTGTTTAGGAGGCACAGCACCATAAGAATCGAACACGTACTTTATGTTGTTATCTTTCCAATAGCATATCCAATGAGTACCAGTGTTTTTTGATTTATCAAGGTTAACTACGCCGCACTCATGTACATAAGGTTTTTGTGGAAGTTCATCGCTCATAAATACACCTCTAAATCGTTTTATCTTTAGTTCTTTAGCCAACCTCTCTATATCGAAGTTGGTCAATGGTTTTAGTTTTTTGACTTCTTTGGTTTACCTGCTCCCTGCTTTTCTTCCATAGCCATATTGTGCCTTTTTTGTTCTTCAAGTTCTTGTTTATTCTTCTTAGCATCCAGTACAGTTTTAGTAATCGCTGCTGCACCACCTGCTAATGAGCCAACTGCTCCTAAAGCTGCTAGAATGGCTGGAATTGTAAAGATAAAACCGCCAATATGCTCTTTCTTAATCTTTTTCATTTGTGCAGTAGTTAAAGTTAAATCCATTCCTTTACCTTCTTTAATTTTCTTGGCTTTATCGTTAAGTTGTTTCTTTGTTAATACATGATCAATATTTAAATCCTTTAGTTCGTTATAAGGAACACTAAACATACAACCTTTAATAGAACACATCTTCCTATTTATCTAAGAGAAAATCTTGGTTTGCAAAAGTACAGTTGTTGTTGCTCCACCAAAATCAATTAAGGAATCATTCTCATCTGTTATCCTTATCTCAAAATTATCAACCTTGTCTTTGGATACAGGGAAAAATAATGGATCTGTTTTGAATGATGCTATAATTCCTGTTTCTCTATGTGTGTATTCTGTATCTTTAACAAACATGCCATCTGCTATATTGCAGTGAACATTTATAGTATCAAACGGATGAAACTTTGGCAACTTACTTCCAATATGTGTTTTATTCTTTTCTAAAACTTCATAAAACTCAAATCCAAGAACAGTACCTAAGTTTCCCATCTTAATATCAATATCACCTGTTTCTATTTTTACTCTATTTGTTATATGATCCTCTTTTAACGTTATGTTTATGGAGCGAGATTTTAAATACTCATTAAGACTGTTTAAGCTGTATTGTCCATTTGGTATACGAACAGATTCGCCTCCATACGTAAACCGCGCATTATGTGTAACGTTTGGTGTCAGATATGTACTGTAAAACCCAACTAGTCCTATACTTAAATAGTTGCTGCTGTTGTCTAATTCGTAATGGAGCTTCTTCTTTAAAACAGAAGTATCACTCGTTAGTTTAAATACCTTAGCCATTTATTATATAATAAATGAACGAGTTTGATTTACCTAGAGATATTCCAAGAGAGAAAGTAATCAAGGTAATAGAAGATGTCATTCGAAAGTTAGAATGCAGTTTAAAGAAGAAAAAGAGAAAACTACGAATTGTTAAATATGCATACTACACTTTGATCACGTTGTCGGTTATTCTTTCTGCAACAACTGGGTTTATTAATATTTTTATACCTGTAACAATTTACTCGATATTGACAACGTCTCTTGCAACTGGAAGTGCTATAATAACAGGTTTGTCTTCTAAGTTAAACATAAGCAAAAGAAAAGACGAATATAAAACCATTGTCACTCTTATTAACTCATTTAAAGAACAGTTAGAGATGATAATAACATTGAATGGCGAAATGGATAGCGAATATATAAAAGATACGTTGCTTAAGATCAGAGAACAACTTAAAGATATAAGATAGGTTATGTAAATACAAGTCAAGTCTCTAATCTTTGGCCCTTCACATGTGTAGGGCCTAAAAGTCTTGTAAACGTACAAGCACTAACTAAACACATAGACGAAGAAGATAAAACACAACTGTCACATATAAAGGGGGTTGTACAGGAAACGCTACCTGTCAATTCACAGCCTCATACAATCTTCATCAACGAACCGGGTCTGTACTAGCACTATGAGCAGAAAATTAACGGTCGGTTTTCCGACCGTTTCAAACAAGCATCATATGAGATCAAAGGTGATGATTTTCTCTATAATAAATGAGTAAGAAAACTATCAATTGGGATGTAAAAGAGATGATAAAAGAAACAACAGCTAAGAAAAGAAATGGAGAGCTTATACCTGATGATATTCGTTGTCTTATCGTGGGTCCGTCGGCGTGTGGTAAAACTTTTTTGTTATTTAACTTCTTATTACAGCCAGGTTGGTTAAACAACAATTACTTCTACATATATTCTAAAAGCATGAATCAGCCAAAGTATGAGCAGTTAAAAGATCGATTTGAGAAAGCAGAACTAAAGTTTAAGAAACAAATAGCAACGTTCTTAAGCGGTAATGATTCTATTGTGCCTATTGATGAATGTGAAAAATACTCTGTTGTTGTGTTTGATGATTACATTTTGGAGAATCAAGATACTGTTAGAAATTACTTTACAAGAGGTAGGCATAGACATTTAGACTGTTTCTATCTTGCACAAACATATTCAAAAGTACCTAAACAGCTTATAAGAGATAACGTCAACTTCCTATGCATATTCAGACAAGATGATACTAATCTTAAGCATGTGTATAATGAGTTTGTTGGAGGAGATATGTCTTATGATAAATTTAAAGAGATGTGTTCAAAATGTTGGCAAGAAGATTATGGTTTCATAGTAATTGATATGACAAGGAAGGTAAACAATGGTAAGTATAGGAACAAGATAAAACACTTCTTGAACGTTTGATGTTTATTGACGTTTGACGTTTTAACGTTTGACGTTCTTTGACGTTTATTGACGTTTATTGAAGTTCTTTGACGATTATTGACGTTCGTTCGTTTGCTATACAATAAATGGATGAGAAAGAAATTGATATGAATATTAAGCTGAAGGAGTTCTTGATAAAGGGATTCAAATCTTGGAAGAAAGAAAGTATATACGATAAATTTAAGACACAAGAGCAACCTGTAATTGATGCTATTCAAAACTTGGGAAGTGAGATCAAAGAAGTAGCAGAACAAAATAAAAATCTAATAACTGAACTTGTTCCAGTTGCACATAAGACGGCTTCAATAGATCCCAGTCTACTAGAAACACCTAAAAAGATAACTTATGATAGTTCTCCAAGTAGTAGTGATACGCCTATAACGGGAGAAATAAAACAAATGAGAAAACAAATTAAAGACAAAGTGGAAGGAGTAGAACCTTTAACAACAGCACAGTCATTTGGTAAGATTGCAACGAAATATTATAGTAAAAGAAATGATACTGTGTTTGGAATAAGAACTGTAGAAGAAGATGGAAAAATAATAAACAAGATAGGTAATTTGGAAGTTAAAGTGAATGGTGATGATTTGATAATTAATGGTAAAACTTATAAAGGAACAGAAGGTCTGTGGGAATTGTTAACGACGAATACTAGTAAAACCATTGAAGATTATGATGATGATGATTTTGAACAGTACAAGGAAATAATAATAGACTCAGATGCTGCCTTCCAAAAATATAATCGAGATAAAAAGGTAGCATCTAGTAGAGGTTCAAAGTACATTAATATTATCAAGCCTATTTGGGATAATTATATTAAACCAACTTTACCCCCAACTCCTAAAAAGAACACGACACCTAAAAGGACTGGTGAAGGAATTAAACAATATACAGAGATACCTAAAGAATATATATGGATGGATGATGTGAGAAAGTTAATTGATCGGTTAATAGTTATAGATGGAGAAGAAAGGGCTGGAAATCATAACTTTTACAATGAGAAAGTAGGTATAGTGAGTATGATTAATAATAAGCTTTCGCAATTTATTCCTAATGATCCAAAAGGTATAGGGTATTTGATTAAGATCTTAAATACGTTACCACCACGATTCTGGAATGATGAGAAGCTTGGAAAAGGATTAGTAAATGATTTGATTAATAAGCTCCCATTTGAATTACATATTCCAGGTTTCAGATTTTGCGGGCCTGGGACTAAGCTTCAAGAAAGATTAGAAAGAGGTGATGAAGGTATTAACCCATTAGATGAGGCTTGTAAAGAACACGATATATACTACAGAGACAATAAAGATACAGAGCCGAGACATATTGCAGATAAGGAACTAGAAACTAAAGCATGGAAAAGAGCATTTAGTAGTGATGCGCCAATTGGTGAACGATTAGCTGCTTTTGGGGTTGGTACTGCTATGAATGCTAAGGTTAAGTTGGGATGGGGATTATAAGTTTTTGATTGTTAATAGGCCCTTCACATGTGAAGGACCAATTATTCTTTTATGGGTATATCCCATCAAAGCGCTGTTTCAAGATTTTCTTTATAATAAATGGAGAGTGTTGAAAGTTACGAGTTACAGAGTTTTAAAGCTAACACAAGAACATTTAATAATTTGAATGAAGCTAACAAAGATATTGAGTTTGATTTCGACGTGGGTGATGGGTTCGTACATCCACACAAAGCAGATTGTCATATGACTTTTGAAGTTGTTGGTGCATCAGTTGGAGGAACATTTGGTGCAAATGATACTATAAAACTTGTAGATAACTTCTTCCCATTCTTCTTTTCTCAAATTGAGGTTAGAAAGCATGGAGTTGTTATAGATAAGATTGAGCTACCTGGAATAACATCTACAGCTGTCGGAACATTAAAGATTTCCAAGCCAGAAGTTGAATATTTAAAACAAGCAGGATTTGAAACAGATGATAAACTTGGTCTAAGAAAGGACTTTAGTGATTTATATCCATTAAGATTAATTCCTGGCTTTTTAAGTGATTATAAAGAGGTTATGTGGAAAGGTGGATTAAGAATAACATTTACAAAAGCTAACAACAATAACGATGTCTTGTATAAATGGACTGGATCAGGAGCAGCTCCTCATGATGGAAAAATAACAATAAAAAGTATGGAGATAAGAATGCCTATTGTTGAATACGAGTCTAATTACGAAAACAAGTTAAAGTTGAATATTCTTAAAGAACCAAAAATCATGTTTTCATTCCATACTTATCAATGTGTTCAGAAGACTGTTGTAGGTTCTTTCTTGGAGTTTGATGTTACTACTCAATTTAATTCTAGACAATTTGATATGCCTGATTTCGTAGTTGTAATGTTCCAAACTGATAGAAGTGGCAAACAAACAACAGATGCAAGTAAGTTTGATCATTGTAAGGTAAAGAATATCTATCTTAAGAATGGGAGGAATGAGGTATTTCCAAAAGAATCAAGAAACTTAGATATTGCTAACAAGGATTATTTCAAGATGTACGAAGATTATACTGCGTTTAAGAGAATAACGTGTGGCAACACCGAAATGTACTATGACCCTAAAGAGTTTATAGATAACAGGCCAATGTATGTGATTAATTGCAGTAAGAGGAAGAATGTATCGGTAAATGAGAGAACAAACATGAAGATTGTTGTAGACTTTGCAGAAGCTGTGGGTGCTGATACTATATGTTATGCGATTTTAATTGGGCGAAAGAACTTTACATATGATCCCAAGAATGAAAAAGTAGTAGAAGAGTTTTAGTTAGTTAGCAAAATATCAACGGACATATAGAGATTTTAAGGGTGAGCGTTTTGCTCACCCCTTACGGTTCAAGAATCTAAGAGTCAGTATCACTGGCCCTTTATCAGTTAACCATAAGCGACTTTAAAGGGTATCGAAAAGATACCCTCAAACTGTTTTCATTAACGATTGTTTTATGGAAGTTTTTCCATCAAACGAAATTAACGAAAATGATTAAATATTTTTTTGGTGAAGATAAAAATTGAAAAGTGTTCATTGATTTTCTATATAATAAACACGATGGCAAAACACGTTGATTTTTAACAACCTTGGAAGTCTTGAACAAAAAAAGGTTATTGGATTAAGAGAATTAGAATTAAATACGGAATATAAGATTGTGAAAATGGAAAAGATTAAAACTAAGTTTGGGAAGAGCATTTTAGTTGAATGTGAAGAGTTTAAGATATTTCTTCCACCTAGATTTACAAAACACTTAACAGATAAAATGATTGATGAGATCGTTAAAGATGGAATAAAAATCAAACACACTGGTCTAAAAGAAAACTATCCAACTGTTGAGTTCTGTATGTAAATCCAAAAGTGAATGAAAATGAACAAAAATATTTTGTCATAAGTAAAAAATGGAGTGTTTAGAAATGGATCCCCAAAAGAAGTTTATTCTTACTAATAACTTCAATGTAATTGTGAAAAATGTGCAAACCGAAGTTCAAGTAGTTTTTGATATTAACGGTTGTCTATTCAGCTTGAATTACGATCAATGGACAGAGTTTAAGAAGTCATTGTTTCCTATAGAGAACGAGGTTAACAGAAAATTCCATTATCAATATCCGAACTTGTAATTTTAAGTATGTTCTAAGTGTTTTATGGTGATAAAGCCATAAAACTAAGATCATTATACAAGCACAATGCATAAGGAGAAGCAGTACTTTTGAATGTCATTCGAATTTTAAAGATACATGTATAAATAAGAGATTTATTTGAGTTTTTTTGTAATTATATCCTTAGCGTTATGCAATCTACAACACATTCAAAAAAATTTCAATTTATTTCTCTATTGATTGACGTTTGAATCGGTTAATATTTGACAATGTTACAGCCAATTCAAAATTTGGGGAATTTTTTACGGGTTTATTTTTGAGTTTTTGGGAAAATGTTATTCTTTAAAAAAGTCTTAGAATTTTATGTAGATTATGCTAGTATTTTTTATTTTTCACATTTATGAATTTTATTTTTGCAGTGTTGCAAACTTAGGACCAAATTTGTTACTAGACTTAGTGATTTTTTAATTTTATAGGTTGGCAACACTTATGGGTCAGCCAAACACTAATTGCCAAAAATTAAATATCAACCCTCTATCACTTATAGGAACCAAGATATCCACAATTTTCTTATTTTTCGTTTTAAATTTGCCGGGCAGGTGAACATATTCAAGCAGTTACTCACCTACTCAATAGATGGCGTTACATATCACTTAGTTTATCAATTTGCTAATAGATGGCGTTGCTTGTAGAAGTATTTGTTCATATATAAGGCCCGATTTTCACTTGATTTCTTGAGCGTAGTGTTAGCCGAGCTCGCTCGCTTGCAGTCTGGCCAGCTGTAAGTAGTTATCGGCGTGGACGTCGCAGGTTCGAGTCGCCTCCAAGCCAGAAGAAGGATTTTCACTCTCTCATCTATAAGCAGCAAATCGAATTGAGTTGACGTGAATGGAGACTAGCGCTAGTCGGGAAAAGAAAACGGAGGCACAAGAGAAGCAGCAACAAAAAGAAAACGGAGGCACAAGAGAAGCAGCAGCAGAAAGAGAAACAAACAGAAAAAGGAGCCTGAGAGGCAGCCAAAAGCAAACCAAACAAACAAATAAGAGAAAGGCGTAAGTCCTCTCAGGTCCACCTGTGCACAGGTTTTGCTGCTTTTTACTTTGAAAATTTATTTAAAATGTCATAAAAGCCTATGCGACATACTAACATTTATCTTCTTATAATTCAGCTATTTCTGAACTGATTTCGATCAAACAAAAACTATTTTTTCAATCAAAGACAGCGCTATAAGTTGTAAGTTTTAGATGTAAGTTTTTTATGATTTAAAATATCATAAAAGCATATTCAGTCTCACTTTAACATTGTAGTTATGGGAATACTTTGCGCTCTGTAACTTTGTTTAAGTACTATGGTCAGTGGCGGGTTCATAATTTTTTGGTAATTAGGGGGTGGAAGGGGAATTGCGCTCGTAGTTAGGTTAACATGCTACTTAAGTGATAATTAAATGGTCATCACTAATTGGGACCACACTTGCAATTCCTATCATGCCATTGTTAAATACATAAGAAACGTAACCTCATCACTAACAATTACACTATGTGATATATCAGAGCAATGCCCACATATACCACATAATAAATTGATTTAAAGTTTTGCACATTGCTTCAATGCAGGGTTCGTCCTAATGTTATAATGCAGCTGTATGCCTTCATGGGCATAATATTCCTCGATGTATTTTTGTTTTTCTTCTGCCTTACAATAAGCAGGAAAAACAGGCTTTCTGCTTCATCTGAAGGAAGGAATTCATATAAGTTCAGAACAAACCACCTGAATTACCCTCTTAAGAACCCATGAGTTTGAATTCATATATTTCGTGTATATTGAGTATTTTGTTATTTTTTGAAGAGCATGGTGTAATTCTAGAATACAAAATGTCCCTGTGAGAGCACACTCAGCGCCACTATAAATAAAATCACCAGTGTTTTCCTCCTCCATAGATGTACGGCAAAGACCGAAAAGTAATCAACCTCCCGCAACATACCGCAGGAGTGGTAATACAAGTCTTTTGGAGGCAATATAGTGCATTTTACTACACCATGAATACTTTCAACATCTAGAAAATCGACCCCCTTACGTATCTTATGTGAATTAGTAGGCATTGGCTTTACGTGACATCACATCTGGAAAAAAGCTCGTAATATCTAAATACCTGATGACGTAATAACCCGTACAGATGACGTAAGATCGAAACATTTCATTGCGGCCACCGTTGTAACAATTCTTTTGAATAAGGGAATCAGGTAGATTTGTTCAACGTTCATTAATAAATCTTTGTACGTCCATATCGGTTTTTACCTTCTCATCCCAAGAACATTCCCACATTTCATATAGGTTTATACCTATACTTAAAGGGGTAACAGCGCTTACAACAATGCCAGTAACAACCCATAAAGTCGATGGCAGCGTTGAGTCCTTCGAGCCATCCTTCGACCTTGTACTTACCAATACGATTTTCCCCACCTCTCCTAGGATGCTGTTTTGTATCTCTAATTCTTCTTCTATATACATATGCCATTGTATAGCTTTAGTACTATACTTGGTCCTATGATGGAAACCCAATGAGGAAATTACAGATATATTAATTTCAGGTAAGTACAAAGTACGATAAGTCCGCATCGCCAGACTTGCAATGGTGGATGAAGTAATGAAACATTGTAAACTATTCGTTTTTTCCTCAATAATGTCGCTAAATTTGATGATCGCTTTTGTTAGATTCCTAACGTCCCTTCCACAATAAGAGAGCATTTCTTTTTTGAGGTTAAATGCCCCGCCACTTAGAGCACATTTTTTGTGCCAGGATTTCAGTTGTTGTTTTTCTTCTGTGCTTCGTCCCTCAGGGTCGTAAAACTCAAGCGCGGGATAGGGACAAACATAATTTTGATTTTCTTCTGTATTGAACAAATTTGGGAAATCACGCTTTTTTAAATTTTGACTAAGGCTTAAAGTTTCGGGTAATTTGGAGAGTCTCACACCGACAAACAAAAAAGTATCTCTGAGAAAATTGGATTTCCAATGTTAATATTAAAAATTTTCTGACCCTGAATAAGGACATTAGGAATCATATGCGGCTCTTCTATTAGATTTCTAAGGCAAAAAAGACCATCGTAGCGACTACTATTAAGAGCGATGCATAGTATAAGGCTAAAGACAGGGAGCTCTACTTATACATGATTAATAAAGGCAGTCGCCGTCTTAAAAGAAATCGAATGATTTCCAACATTATCCCCACATG
Source organism: Thermobia domestica (assembly GCF_964235325.1). Taxonomy (NCBI): domain Eukaryota; kingdom Metazoa; phylum Arthropoda; class Insecta; order Zygentoma; family Lepismatidae; genus Thermobia; species Thermobia domestica. Next base: position 92,198,039 of record NC_137465.1, read on the forward strand.
TTTTACAGGGCTCATCGATAACTTTAGTTATACAGGTGTGACAAATATGCCTACAACAGTTCAACACTACTTCGTGTTCCCTTTCACCGCGTGCATTCGGTGCCTAGAACATCGTTTCTACATCATAGGCAATGTACAAAAACCTTTTAGTATGTACTGGATTTTGTCTCCGGAAAAAACATGTGTTGTTTATACCAACATACATGTGACACGCTAAGCAAAAATGTTCACAACACAAGTGATCAGATTTTCGATGCCTGTTATCAAACATGACACCACAATCAATGCACACGTTAACACTATCACAAACAGATCTATCCGCTTTATTACGCTTCACATGATTCTCAAAACATACACGCTCAGCAAACTCTATATTGCATGCATGACCTTTAATTTTGTTACTAGTACAATCGCGTTGGAATTTGTATTCGCAAAGGAAACACCGAGTTTCACATCTTTGTTTATATGGCTCACCATTATACCCTCCCAAACAATAATAACAATACTTTCGTTTTGTAAAAAAAGCTTTTAATATTACGCATCGGTTCGAAATAGCCAACAGTGTTACCTCTCTGATAATGGATAAAGATTTTATTTACCGCATACTCTCCTGTCTAACGAATATATTCCCGGTTATTCTATTCATGCTCCTGATAAACTACAATTTGATGCACCCGTTTCAAATACGATTGGAAACTATCAACATCTGTAAAGTTAGAGCCTCCTTTAGTTTTAACGTTAACTCCGGTTTTCTCGCAAAGAACTGCTTTAAGAAGACATGTATCCTAATCTCTTGTTTTTAAGAGATACAATATTTGACTATGTGGTGTGATTCATTATCCACCAAACAATTGCAGGGGGAAAACAATAAATATTTTCTATGGTATTAAACGCTTTTCCATGTAATGTTGATGTTTTGAATATTTCTCAACTGCATTTGTTTTAGTATTTCTTCTCTGACCATACATGTTTTCGGCAATGTGAAACCGAAACAGTTATTCATGGCACAAAAAACTCCTCATTCGAATTTTTAATCATTCAAATGAGATAAGGACAGTTGTGGCAGAGAAATTGCGCTTTCTTCTCCGTGACACATACACAGGGTTGTTGTTTGTACTGTTACTGCTATCTATGTATAGCCCTATATAATCCACGGGGCGCGCATTAGATAACAAATGTTAGAACTCAAAATCAATTAAACTGTCAGTATAGGCGTCTGGGTTATCAATGCTTTTCTCTTTATCCACAAATTTAACACTAGAATGCCCAACGGAACATTTTTGTTCCACCATCATCTTCATTGCAGTCCTTATCTATTAATTACCGCACGATTCTTATTACATTCTGTGACTTTTAATCTTGAAAAAAGGATGCGATTGCGAGAAAATTACCTTCGTACGAATTATAGATTTTTCGATATTACCACATACCCCTAGAATGCCCGCGGAACAATTTTGTTCCACAATGCTTACGTATATGAGAGATACATTATTACGCACATTTTATTCCCCCATTTTTACACTGATGTTCATTATCCCTCTTCTGTTTGCATTCCTGTACCCCTCAATGCGCTCTCCCCCTTCCTCAACACCACCTATCCCTCGTTCACTTTCTCTCAACCGCCTACCCAGGAAAACAAAGGCTTTATATAGGTTTTCAAGTTTTGCACACTAGAGGCCCTGTGTAATTAGCTTCGTTTCACATGCCATAGTTGTGCAGATAGTTTCGATGGGAATGACGCGTTGATTTTTGCTGCAAATAATTGAAGTGAAGTTTATGGTACATTGGACGTGTCATTGTTGTGCAGTTAGTTTCAGTGGATTGTGGTCTGTAATTCAGTGGATTGACAACTTTTGTGTTTGAAAATGTCACGAAAGAAAGGACTAAGCACGGAAGAGATGCTTCAAGTGTTTCGTGAGCTATCGGAGGGAGATTCGGGATGTTTGTAAGACAGCAGCCTCAGCGGTGACAAGGACTTCATTCCTGTGTAGTCAAGTCATAGCAGTTTATCTCATGAATCATGCAGTGACCACATATCTGACTCCTGTTTCTCACATAAACGGGCCGGTGATGTACAAGGTGAGTTGCAACAGACCAAAAAAGTAGCAAAAGGGAGTGAGGGAAAGTGTTCTGATGTGACACAAATGTCAGATTCTGTGACAGATGATAGTAGAGAGTCCATGTCAGAAACTGTGCTTCCGGTTCAGCGTATGTGTAATGCAAGGGAACAGTCCATTTTACAAATTGGTACAATTACTGCTCCAGATGGTACCCGTTGGGAGGTAGTATGTCTAGGTAATCCTGCAAGTGGTAGGATTGCTAATCAAAATGTACTGAAAGAAAAACAAGTCCGACATCACACGCGATACGCCACATTGCTGATGACAGTGTTGAAAGTTCTTGGCGCCTAATAATTGATGATCCTATGTTGAATAGAACACGGACATACACAGAAAAAGAAGCACGCAGACAAACTGGAGACGAAAGTTGGTCGATGACACTGGATGAGTTAGAAGCATTTATTGCAATAATGTACGTTCGTGGTGCTACAGGGACAAAAGGTTTCAAGGTACATTCCTTATGGTCCCAGAAATGGGGTGTACCCTTCTGCCAAAAGACGATATCCAGAAACAGGTTCTTGGAGATTCTGAGGTACTTACGATTCGACGACAAGTCTACGAGTCAAGATTGGAAACAGACAAATTGTGTCATATTTCAGAAATATGGTATAAGTTCGTGGAGAATTCACAGATGTGCTATGTACTAGGCCAAGACATAACTGTGGATGAACAGTTGTTCCCGTCGAAAGCGCGGTGTTCTTTCACGCAGTATATGTCGTCTAAGCCCGATAAATATGGTCAAAAGTTTTGGGTAGCTGTGGACAATGATACAAAATACGTAATAAACGCCTTCGCCTACCTGGTCAAGGACGAGTTTCGTCCGGCAGGGGAAAGACTTTCAGAATATGTTGCGATGAAACTAGTTCAGCCCTTCTTGAAGAAAGGAAGAAATGTCACGTGTGACAATTACTTTACTTCGGTAGCACTTGCTAACAGGCTACGTTCTGCTTCTACTAGTCTAGTAGGAACTATGAATCGTTCACGCAGGGAGATTCCAGTTTCTGTGAAAAAATCAAAGGCTCCTTTACATTACACACAGATGTTGCAACATGGACAAACTACCCTCACGGTTTACCAGGCAAAAGCGAACAAAAGTGTCATGATACTGAGCACAATGCATCCACAAGTGGAACTGCAACAAGATGGCAAGAAGAAACCAGAAACTGCTATATATTACAACAAGACTAAGAGTGTTGTAGATTCAGTTGACATGATGGCTCGCAAATATTCTGTGAAGCCTGCCAGCCGACGGTGGCCTGCACACACCTTTTGTAACTTACGGGATCTGGCAGCAATTAATTCCTGGCTGTTGTTCAAGATGGTCATTGGAAAGGTCATTGAACGTCGCAAATTGATTTTGCAACTTGCAGAGGAACTGGCAGAAAGGTACATGATAGGAAGGAATAGAGAGGAGAGTCAGACACCGGGAACATCAATATTTTCCAGCTGTACGGAAACTACACGAAGGCGGTGTCAGGTACGCAAGAAGTGTAAAGTGGGTTGTGGACGATCATGCAATGTGTGTACGTCTTGCAACAAGGTTGTATGCAAAGAATGTACTGCGAAAGAAATGAAAACACTTGTATATGTTGCATGTCATGCAAACTGATAATACTGTTTGCATCTTGAGGAAGTTGATGTAGCAATTCAAATGAACACTTTCCACAAAACATTTTTCTCAATTTCTGTAAGGTTTTCTCGCATTTATTAGCTCAAAAAATATAATTCGTAGCAAACACCTTTGTAATAAGAGCAGAAAACAAATAAATGCGCTGGAGCATATAGTTCAGATGTAACGTAAAATTTTCATACTAAAAATAAAAGCACTTGAACTTAATTCCATATATTCTTCACTCTAGCCTACTTCCCCCTCCACCACTTCCCCTGCCTCACAACAATGCAAGAATAATGTGATACGTCTTTGTTAAAGTTTTTAGTGGATTAAGGCATATAATATTAAGATTTTTAAAAATATATTTTATTTGCTATAGACTCGAAAGAAGTATAACATTTTTGTTCCACTGGGCATTCTAGATATGTCGGAAGTGCGGGCATTGTAGTGTCAAACGCGGATTCTTGGCCCGTCAGATGAACTTACGAAACCTTTTTCTGCTTTCTCTAACAATATCGAAGTTACTATTTCTCTGATTTTGTCCTTCATTATTATTATTGCTATTATCATTATTATTATCATTACTATCATCTCTATTAGTAAAAACTAAATCTACTACTAATAGTACCACTTGTACTATTACCATTAACGCTTCCATATTCAACCAGTGGTGAACCAGGAGCGTATGACGGACCAGGTTGAGGATCAAATAGGTTTCCATACTGGGAACAGGTCAAAACTCCCACACATAGCAACGGTCACAATCCCCACATAAATGAACAAAAACCCCACTCTAATGGACAAAACTCCCACATGCAGAAATTGTCACAACTGCCACACAAATGGACAAAAACCCCACACAATCAGACAAATCTGCTACATTCTGAAATGATCCTGGTTGCATGTCTTGCTCTTGTACATTTAATAACATTTTTATTCCGCTTAAACTGATGTTGCAACTATTCTTCTTGAACTGTTTCCTATTGACAGAAACACTAAAGCGGGCGTCATAAAGAGCAGCAGCAAAGACGTGCAATCACGATCATTTCAGAGTATGGGAGGTTTGGCTATGGGTGTTTTGACCGTTCGTGCGTTTGGGTGATTTGTCCATTTGTGTGGGAGTTATGACCGACCGTGTGGGCGTTTTGACATTTCTTGAGTGTGGGAGTTTTGGCTGTGCGGGTTTTGACCGTTCGTGCGTTTGGGCGATTTGTTCATTTGTGTGGGAGTTATGACCAATCGTGTGGGCGTCTTGACATTTCTTGAGTGTGGTGGTTTTGACCTGGACCCTCCATAATCATGATTATCCTGTATACAATATTCACGAAGGGGATTGTATACAGGATTTTTTCCTGGGCATTTGGATGAGTATAAGTACTGCTTAGTCCACATTTTCAGTCAATCTCCTCGTCTTTCAACGGTATTTAAATGGTGGGTCACATCTAAAAATGCTGTTTTCATTAGTTAATTGATTTATATTATTATTGCTACACAAGCTACAATTTTCTTGAGGGTCACGACTATGGTGTTTTCAATTAGGATTACACATTGATTCGGAAATACCGCGTCCCAAAATCGAAAAAGTTTGACAGCTCCGTATCGTTTATCCTATTTACCTGACATTCTCCAGAAGATAGCAAATACATAATTTTATGCTGAGCGCAATCATAAGTTTCATATGTACGGAAAAATAAGTAAACAAATGAGTTCAGTATATCAGCACATGATACCCAATAATAATATGCAAGAATAATATGTCATTAACTTCAGAGACACGAATACCGCGTAGTAGTGCGTCACATCACTCTGATCCCCGATGTCCTAATCGTTGTAGCGCTATTATGGCTCTCGAAACATTGAAAACTCTCGGGTAGCCGTTGAAACCTGTCACCAATTCTTGTAGGTAAATCTCATTAATCATATTGATTTCTTCAGTTGGGCAGAAGATATTTATCTGAAGTAAACAAGAGTGACAAAAGGGTTTTAAGTAATGAAGCTTAGTTTACCAATGATGTTAAAAGAAAGTAGCTCTCTGTTTCGTAGTACTGGTTAAAAATTTGTGTGACAAGGAAACCATTCAATATTTTCAAACAGCAGTTAGATATTTTATAAAAGGCGGATCAATTAGTTATTTTCAGGTTTCAGTTATATAATAATAATGTAAGTAAACGAGAAAGACACCAATCAAATTACCTTAAATAAACAGAAGAGTGACTTAAATTTATATCAAATCTGAGTGTTCATTAATACTGGTGAAAAATTGTGTCACAAAGAAATCAATCAATTATTTTCAAGTAGTCCCTAAATATTGTATAAAAGAAAGATCAGTTAGTTATTTTCAAGCGTCACTTATATAGTAATAATTTAATTAAAGGAGAAAGACTGCAATCAAATTACTTTAAGTATACAAAGAAATTACTACAATTTTAAAAGAAGTTTCGAAGTGTTCCTTAATAATGGATAAAACAAACCAAAAATGCAGAAATATATGATTTCATATTAAAAATTTATTAACTATAGGAAATAAAAATACACACTTCGTAATTTCTAGTTAATCTCCAATAACTACAAAGTGCCGTGGAGACGCCGGTATTCGTACCGTTCAACAAACAGCAAAAAATGCTAGCCTATCCTTAAAAACTGGCTTGTCTTTTTTCTGCTAGTGCAAGTTCCACTAAGAGTCCAACAGGGATTGGTTTACTGCAATATAATAATGATTGATCTCAAAAAAAGGATCATCTCCTTTCAGCAGCAATATTTTTTAAAAAAGTGCTTAAAGCAAGCGCTTAAAAGCTAGACCATACTCCTATTTGATCTTTTACAGGGCTGTTAGTAGCGATACATGGTTTTAAATTCTGGAACTACTATTCAGTTTACTATGAGCTGCTCTTCGGTCTGGATGTTCAAGCGTACTTTCTCTCTGTTAGGTATGTAAACACATTTTGTGATATGTAAATTTATTATTATTATAAATAAGTAACTATTTTGAATTATTGCACCTATTATTGTACCTGAATATTTTAAAACAATTATGCAGATTTAATAATGAATAGGACTTGCGTATTGTACTACCGCCACCGGTTAAGGACCCGCCCCATCAAAACTTGTTATTCTCTTCGTCTCACATAGTTTCTCTTTTTGAGATTTTATTGAAATCCATTCGTAAATAATAATTATTTTCGAAACAATTTTTTCTTTAGAATATCAAATAACTTAATAACATTTTAACTTCACTTATAATATTGGCCGTCTCCCACTTTTGAATAGATCAGAAAATTAATTTATTCAGAGCTTATAATAAAGCGATTCATATATAATTAGTTCGCTCACACTTTTTTTAGAATTTTCAAAAACACTTTCCATTTAGAATATCGAATAATTTAATATAATTTTCTATTCGACTTTGCTAGGAAAGAAGACTTTAAATAATTAGTATTTCATTAGGGTTACAACACCATTAGGGAGTGGGATGTCGCTAGTACATAATTTTAGTATGCTCGCACAGAGTGTTCGAATAATTTAATATTTTCTTATCTCACCTATAATATTGGACTCCTCCCAAAAAATTTTACTTATGTCCCCTCAAAATTCTGGCTGTGCTTGGTCCTTGTACAAATTTTAGTATGATCACACTGAGTGTTCGAATAATTTAATAATATTTTCTTTTTTCACGTGTAATATTGGACACCTCTCAACAAAAATATTAGTTTGCTCACATTTTTTAGAATTTTCCTAACATTCTTCATAGGATCAGAACTTTTAGTATTTTCGGAATATAATTCCTGAGTTTTTAATAAAAAACGAAATGACACAAAAGCAGAGTTTGCACAAGCGATTCCAAAAAATTGAAATCAATCCATAAATAATTAGCATTTTTCTATCCGAGTTTCCTAGGAAAGGAAACAACACAAGACAACGAACTCGCACCTCCAAATCCGTCACTTCGGCAAAATGATCTATTTAGCGCATTTCTGAGGTTCAAAACCTAGGTTCGAATCGGGGGAAGTACTTATACCATAAATCGCTTCATGCAGTAACGTTACGCGTTAAAACTCTAGGAATAACACATATTCTATTAGTCACTAGCTTGGAAAGCTCGTTTGGTTAATGTACGCATATTTACTTTAAAGACTCTGCCTTCAAAAGCCGGATCAAGCTAGCATGTTCTACCGCAAGCATACGTGTGGTACCCAGATTATTTTTTAAAATATATACTAAAAACTATAAATTTTTGGGGGATATAGCTTTCTTAACCAGGTGACAACTAACGATTGGCCAGTAAAAAAGTGTAGGTCCACGGTCGTTGTAGCCTTTGTATTAAACAATAATAAACTCTTATTTCATGAATTCTAACCGTTACTTTTTCATAGAACTAAGCTAAACAACTGAATAATTTGTACTAGATAATTATATTCTGTCAGTGGGTTTTCCCGGGGTTCCCCATTTCCTCCCGCTTTCTTCGTCACACATTTTTCAAGAATTGTAAAATAGCTCCTAATGCCTTTTTTCGTAGAGCTTTCTTCAGTCTATCATTTCTTGCATTCATTTTTCAACAGTCTAAACTAGATCTTAACGCCTTATCATAGAGCTTAGCTCAATATTTCATTTATTTCTTAAGGACTGTAAAATTCTCCAACACCTTGCTTACAGAAAAGTTAGCTCAATAATTTTACTCTTATACCACACAATGTCTTCATCCCTGTGGGTTATCCTAGGTGTTCTCCCATTTCCTTTCGCTTTCTTCTGATACCCATTTTTGCAAGCACTGTAAATAGCTTATAATACTTTTTTCATTAAACAGGTCATCAACTTAACAACTTAGGATGTACTAAATGATTACATTATGTTTTTCCAGTAGGTTTTTCCTGTGGGTTCTTCCATTTTCCCATATTCTCATTCTACTTTTTTCAAAGATAGTATCTTATCACTGCGTACATATGTGTTTTTCCAACACTATTTATAATATACAATAACTGTATCGATAGTTTTCCCCAAACCTCTCCCTTTTCTCCTACATTCACATCCCACCATTTCTTTTCCAACAGTCTGAACAACATCTTAATCCGTTTTCATACAAAACAGAAAACCATCAAATAAAGCATAAATAGTAGAGAAAGAAAAACTTACATGTGTCTTCTAAGACGAAAAGGAAAGTTCAGGAAACAAAAACTCGCAAAAAAATCAGCACACACAGAGTTTAACGAGGATAATATCGAAATATAAGGAAGAAAGCGCACGCATCAAGTGTTTTTATAAACTTTACTTGACATATTAGGTCACTCATCTGACGTTACATAACATTTTCTTTGCCAAGACAACATCAAACTTTTCACTACAATTAGGAAATAGTAATCATTACAAGGAACTAAAAGAATAAAATATATAAATGAATAAAAATTTTACACCTCACAAAATCCCTACGCCTTTCAGACGGAGAACCAAAAATATTCTTTTTTTAATCTCTGTTTCTCTACCCCACCTCCTCCTCCTTCTCCGTGGCTTACTATGCATGCTTTGGCATGGAAGTTGCGTTTTCGATTCCTGTTTTTGTACACTCATACAAACTGTCGAGTAATTTATTACGAGGTGGTTAAAACACTTTTAATCCGATTTTCTCTAAGAAAGGAAGTGCGAAAACGTTAGTGTGCACGCCTTTTGGCGTAGAAATAACGGGTTCAATTCCCACTCTTTTTTATTCATACGAAATTTCGTTTGTAATCCGACTTTTCATAAGAAAGGAGATGGGAAAATGTAGTATGCACGCCTTTGGCGAGAAATTTCCGGGCTCGATTCCCACATTTAGTACACTCACACATTTGAGTATTTTGGGAATATAATTCCTCTGAGCTTCATATGGAAGCAAACAATTATAAAATTATAACAGAGCTTAATATTCCGAATGCCAAACATTCATTATTCTAGTATGCATTGGCATACAATCGAAGAGTTCTAAGCAATACATGACTATAGGAACTGGTTCCTACATCCATTCTAGGGGTACTGGAGGGGTCCTGGATGAAGCCCTACACAGGGGCGCTCTTCTGACAACCACTTTAAAGCTCCTGAACAATACAGAATCACAGGAGCTAATAGGCTAGGAGGGGTGCTACAATTATTTTCCCTAAGGACAAGGTCCTAAATCCATTGGAGGGGCCCTGGAGGGGTTCTACATAGGGAAACTTCTCACAACCATTTTCACACCATGCGGGCCATAGACCACGGTCGTAATGATGTCAAAGATCAATAACTTCTCACACATGTTATTCAACTTTCCAGAAACACAGACCCAGTTTCCCATGTACCACTTAACGTTCAGAACACTTTCTTCTCATGCAGTAATTAAGATGACAACGTTAACTACTCACAAACAAGTCCACTAAAGGCGGCAAGTCTTTGATGTAGAAAACCATGCATCATACTTCTGTTTCCGTTATGTTTGTTACTTAGAAGCACAAAGCGACACTGTTCAAAGAAGAAAGAAAGAGGCAGTCGATCCCTAATAGCTTCCAAATAAGTAACCTTGTTGTATAACAGTTTTTATCAAGAGTGCCAAAAATAAATACTAAATATTGATATAATGTTCTGCCGTCTTACGACATTACTTGCAACTCTTCGTTTTTAAAGCTGTTACTTAACAATTAGATTGCATTCTCATTTGTGGAAAGTTTTGTCGATGAGTGAGTACTAAAACAATTAAAAGTCAAACTTAAACAATCAATAACTAACATACGTAGAAGGAGATATAAACGTATATTAAATTAGGATTTTTCTTGTGGTTATACAACTTACCATTATAATTATTTTCCTTAGAAATAACTTAAATCTTATAACAAAGAGGCGTTAAATCAATAATAATAATAATAATAATAATAATAATATTAATGATAAGGCACTTTAATTGTGTGTAAAGATCTTGCTGCAAACAAATATAAACTCGCGAGAATAGGATATTACTATTATTATTATTATTATTATTATTATTAAACATTTGAAAATTCAAACCTGTATTTGAGCACGCAGAAGTCAGCCAAAACCTACGTATGCCCTAGAGTGAAAACAAAAACAAGGGCTGGACTGGAAAATATGGAAGTCTTCCGAAGTGGGAGCTAAGTAAACAGTAAACTACTGAAGTAGACAAATAAAGTGCATTTACGTATAATAGTACACAACTTTAGCAGTGAGTTAAACATCAAACGCAGACATCAATATTTAACTGTTGTATACTATATTTAAGAACGTGTAGGACAATATTGAAGAGTACTAGCCAATAATTTCCGTATGACAAATAGTTGGAGACAAATACACAACATACATATGTGTATTGCATTACAGTTTTATTTAATTTCTAACGTTCTACCAAAGCATACCACATCTCAGATATTATTTTTTGAACATAGTAATTACTTATATTCTGAAATTATATATATACACAATAATATATATATATATAATTATATATATATAATTATATATATATATAATTATATATATATAATTAAATATATAAATATTATATTATATATATATATACAATAATATATATATAATATATTATATATATATATATTATATATACAACTCATTTGTTTCAATGTAATTATTTCATATATGTAATTATTCATGCATTGAGGCATATTCCGATCAGCGAATGAGTGCAAGCGGAAGGCGGTTGACTTATAATTAATCTTTTACATTTCTTATTGTCCTGGTATATATCACTTTGCACATGTGTTCAAGTTAAGACAAATACATTTTTAAAAGATTTGGAAATTAGGTCAAAAACATTTTATGTGGCCCACAAAATATGTACATCCTTGGTATTTAGTTCGATAACTTGAGAAAATGAAATTATTTTTTACGTTTAATGTCCTACAGAAAGGACCTGTAGAGCAATTAATGAAAGTGAATTATTGTAAAATCCAATTCTTCGTACTCTTTTACATGTAATCGAATCTGGGACCATGTGCACCAAAGACACATTCGCTGACCATTATTTTTCTTAAAAGTTCGTTCTGACCGGGACACTTTTTTCCATGGCCATCTCACGTACATTGTACGTAACTCAATAGGGACACGAACACAAAAGCATCAATGACAGTTAAAATTCCAACCATATGTTGCATAGGAACTCGATACGCTTCATGATAAGAAGCCGAACAGCGAAGACCACTTGGTTATTGCCACCGGCTTGGCAGTGGACCAACGAAGATGATCTTTACATTTCTCGACTGAAAAAGTTTTGAATTCCTCCTGGTTGTAACTCTAGAAGACTGTTTCTGCCAACCGATAAATATACATTTAAGACAGTCGCAATCATCGTATAGTTCGTTCAGCCTTAACTTTAATTTGATTGAAAATTACAATTACAAGATATCTTCCAATTCTCTAAAAGGGCTTTTGCAACCTTTGCGTTATGGCGACACACTATTAGTAGACACAAGTTTAAGGTTTACACGACACCAGGTGTCGATCCACAGAAATTGCTGTTGTGGTGATTCAAGGTAGATTAATTGGAGGGTGTCCTGATGGGTTATAAACCTTGTGAGTGTACCCTCTACCCTGATACAACCCAAATATATTATTTAAAATTACTAGGTTTTTAGAGCGTTCGGACAAAAAGGAGCCACCTAAGTTTGTGCACTTGTACTACAATCATTCTTTTTTTTATTTTACATATTAAACACACCTTCATTCATACAGCACGTGAATTCATATCTAAATAATCCTCGTTATTTACTTGGAACTTAGTGTTGTCACAACATTACGAACAGAAGCATATACCATTGAATGCACAACCAGAGGGCTCCCTAGTCTAAAATTTTCGAGGCCTACTAGATCTTAACACAAGATACTACTATTAATCCAAAAAAGCAATTTAGCTATTTGTAAGAGAATTTTTAACAACTTGGCCGCCCTAACATATTCAGGGCCTTCCAAAACCTCAATGACTGGTTGCGATCCTGATTGAATGTTACTGCAAAAAAAAGTCGATCTCGCACTTAATGCCCTGGAGTAAATTAATAAGGATATTAAATATTGTTTCATCACAAGTTATTCATTCGTTTAAAATTCTGAATAAAGAAAACAACACCTAAGTTTGGGAGCTCTGGTCTAAATTATCAAACCCAAATTAATCGTCATTAATCGTCATGTCTGACTTTGAGAGATTGCTCTTGTTTTATAATGAAATCCAATAATTTTATACAATATGATAAATACAGAGTAGAAGCTCATTGGATTGTCACCTAACCTACCCCGAGAATACGTGCAGAGTTGAAATAACCAAAATTCGTTTGCAAGTAACTGAGATGCTTTATCAATATGTAGATTCCGGACCTCACGTTTCCTGCAACTGATAACTAATCTGTTAATTAATTTTTGCTCATACAACCGAGTAGTTTGGCTAATTCAACTGAGGGGTTAGTTAATTCAGAAATAAAGGTGCATTGATTAAATCATTTATTAATGACAATGTGGATAAGGTTTACACTTCAATTCCATTGAGCATATTATCTATACGGCAGGGTTTGATATGTATACCATTGAACCTCTTTCGACCAATCATGGTAGATTATGGAAGGCTGGGCAGCAAATATGGAGTTCTAAACAAATTAGAAGCTCCGGTAGAAGTAGCGCAATTGTGATGACCAACTTAGAAGAAATATTGAGCTCTATTAATTTAAATTGAGAGAACACAATATTGGAAGGAAATTAACATTTATCAAAAGTACTCTGAACACAAAAATAAATAACCTTTCATACCTGATTCTCCTGGTGAAAGTGCACCAGATGTGTGATTCCTTTTAACACTCGGTGTTGTATCACCTTCGCTACTTGGAGGATTCTGATCATGACTGTTGACGTGAGTGGAGCTTGAAGCCACAGTGTTACAGCGAAAACCTGTAAAAAGAAGGAAAGAAAAAAAAGCGTTCTGACACTGGAATTTAAAGTGACACAAATGCTGTTACCGCTGTCTACAGATTTTCATAGCTGTTAATCTCTCCTCATCTAAGCCAATATATTACAATTGTATAGTTTTTTGCTAATACAAAACGTAGAATCAAAACAAAATATACCGAAACATAGAACAATAAATTATATAGCAACACACACCAAATTAATTAGAAGTTTTCACATAATTATTATCGCAGAGCCTAATAACTAGAATATAAAAGAATCTTAAGTTCTCACTCCAAAATCTGAAAGAATAAATAAATAAATTTTAAAAAATGGAACCATACTTTGCAAAAAAAAAAAAAAATAAATAAATAAATTAAAAAAAGAATAACTAACAAAGTTTCCAAAACACTTTCTGTTTATTTAAGTGTATAGCTTCGGACTTAATATACAAACTGTAAAAATATGACATATCTGCTGGCAGTGGAACAATGTAAAACTTTCGTTGAAATATAATGTACTCTCGATAATCCGACAAAATATCCAAACTATATTTTAGCCCGTATTCAAGCGATCTGTTTGAAATTGTATAGTGCACGACTAGATAGCCGTAGAAGCTTACTCTTCCAATTTGATGGATATCGGTTGAACACCGACTGAAGAAAAGTCTCGAAACTTTTTCGGCATGCATTCTCAATATATTAAGTCTGCGTCTCCTGTAAAATTTAAATGTTACTTATGCCCTTTTTACAAAGTATGGTTCCTCAATTTTTCCATCATAGGTAACTAACTTGCTGTTATAGCTATGAAATTCTATTTTTAAACGATATTTTCAAAAATGCAAAGTATCTTCTTCTGCTCTAAGACCTTCAATTAAAACAAATTCGAACTACAGACCAGTCATACCTCAATCGGATTAGAGCTTTCGGATGGTTTGTAGTTCAAATTCAACGACCTCCCATAATGACTGGGATATTCATTGACTTACAATGTCGGAATGTTAAATTACTTTTTTTATCAGCAAGTATAACGTTTCATATGTAAAGGTCGAGAATACAATCTCAAGCAAATATATTTTCAAATAAAATATAAATCATACCTGCATGTTGCCTGCGTGACTCCGGACTCGAAGCACGATGAAAGTACTGAACGCAGTGGTTCTGAAAACAACACAATCTGCTTTTCTGTGCCAAAGTATTACGCAAACCTTCACCATATCAATTGAATGGGTGAGATGCAAAATGAATTCATTCCATTTGAACTTTTTAAAATACTAAAAATAAAGTGTTCCCGATGAATTAGTGGAAACACTCGTCGCCTTATAATCAAGGGTCCCGGGTTGGATTCCCAGAGAAGATACAAGTCAGTTCCACAGAAAATTCCTTCCCGATTTCCCAGAATGTGCTGATCATCCACGTTGTTCGAATCCCATGTTAAACTATAGGTCCCGTCCGTAGGACGTCATCATCGCATGGAAGGCAATGACAAACAAGCCAGGGTTCGTCTTGCTCAGATCTGCTCCGGGCATATTACCATATCATCATCACTAAAAAGAAAACTTTGTGGTCATACTATACTAATTTATGACGATTTTTCTGTCAGCTAATATTTCGTAGATTGAATAGTTTATGAGCAACCACATTCATTGTTGAACAGTAAAGTTTAGCCAAAAAAAAAAGAATGGTTTAGAGGAAACGATTTTATTTCAAAGCCAGATTCATATAGAACATTTTCCTTTTGCATATCAACCATGCAGTTATGAACTAACAATGCAATTCAAAACACAGAAACAAAAATGATGTCCAGTACTCAGTAGTATAGCACGTAGATCTCACGAACTTGTTCCGAATTTCTCACGAAAATGGCCCTAAAATCCGCCATTTTGTACCAAAAATTTACCCATGTTCCCAAAATCTCACGAAAATGGATGCAAATTTCCTCTTGAATGTTTTATCATATATTTTAATACAATTTTATATTAATTTATACAATTTATGCTGATTACTTACCGTTTTTCCCCACGCCTTTAAGAAACTTCTTTCTTCCTTGCTTATTCCTCCTTCAAATGCTGAAAATACCTAAAGGAACTTCAGAACATGTCCACACAAGTCTTTTTCGTTAATCTTGAACGCAGTTGGTCTTGGTATTCAAGAAACTAATTCTAAAGAAAGAATGGGATGTCGTAAGGTGAGGTAACCAGTGGGGGAAAGAATCAGGAAGTCGGGGTGGCTGTAGTCTTGGGGCTAAATGTAACCATCGTGTGTGGTCTTAGAACAATGGATTGCAGACAAACACCCTTTGTAATCATAAGAGATGCTTCTTTTGGAGCTGTCACGTAATTTCATCATTCTGTCAATTAAAGAAATAAGAAAATGTCACTTAAACGTGACATATGGATGTTTGAAAATAGTCTAACCGTAGGAGGTGAGAAAAACATGTGAAATGACTTTTAGAAACATTGGAAACATAAAAGAAAAGGTTAGAATTTGAAATTGACAAGCTTTTTGTAACACTGTTATAATTTGAACCTTCTGTCAATTAAAGAAAGAATATATTGTTTCTTAAACGTGAGATATAGATGTCGGATAATACTTTAACTGTTGGAAGCCAGAAAAGAGTGTTTTAAACGTGTCAAATAACTTTTAGAAACATGGGAAAATCTCGATAAAGAACAATTGTTAAAAGACATTGACTGTCTAAGATGGAAGGCGTAGGAGGGGAGAGAGCCCTTTGATGCCTACTAAAGAAAGAAACATAGACACAGCTGTGCTGTAATTTTGGGTGGTCCAGGTTTTTGGAGGTGGAGGGCGAAGTGTACTGTCCTGGGGGAGTAAAAGACGTTGTTTAATTGAGGCTGTGACTTGCAACCTAGGGAAAGATACCACTCATTATTTTGAGGACAAAAAATTTTAAGAAAGAGATAGTTAAATGTGACATGTTACTTTTAAAAGTTAATGTATTGCTCCCCATACTGAGAGACCGCACGTAGGATTGCATGAGGGAACTGTGTTGTTATTTTGAGCAAAGGGTTGGTTTTTAATTGTTACGCATTTTGTTAAGACCTTGCCACATACGTAGAGGGGAGAGAAAGAGTGACCCTTCCTACCTGAGTTCCAAAGAGGAAAAAGACTGAATGAATTGTGTACGTAAGGGAACTTTCACTTTTGTGCTTTTTGGAAGAAGTCTTCAAACAAGATTTTTTTTAAAGGTATTTCCGCATAAATGATTTTATCCTTTTAAAAACTAGATTATTGAATTAATTATTTATGAATATTAATGAAATGATAATGAATATTAATGAGATGGTAATGAATATTAATGAGGGGGTATTTTATGTATTGATATTGTATTTTCAGTAGCTGAAATGTGATTTTAGCATAGAATATCATCTTTTGGATACTGTATGGGTCTAATGGTGTACGAAGCTTAGACGAATAAGAAATTACATGTATATATGATTAGTTTGTAAGTGGGTACATGTATGTGTAGCTGATATGTGATTTTAACATAGAATATCATCTTTTGGATACTGTATGGGTCTAATGGTGTACGAAGCTTAGACGAATAAGAAATTGCATGTATATGTGATTAGTTTGTAAGTGGGTACATGTATGTGTAGCTGATATGTGATTTTAACATAGAATATCATCTTTTGGATACTGTATGGGTCTAATGGTGTACGAAGCTTAGACGAATAAGAAATTGCATGTATATGTGATTAGTTTGTAAGTGGGTACATGTATGTGTAGCTGATGTGTGATTTTAACATAGAATATCATCTTTTGGATACTGTATGGGTGTAATGGTGTACGAAGCTTAGACGAATGACAAATTGCATGTATATGTGATTAGTTTGTAAGTGGATACATGTATGTGTAGCTGATATGTGATTTTAACATAAAATATCATCTTTTGGATACTGTATGGGTCTAATGGTGTACGAAGCTTAGACGAATGACAAATTCCATGTATATATGAATAGTTTGTAAGTGGGTTCATGTATGTATGTATGTATATTGGTTTTGATATCGGGACAGGAATATATGTATCATATTGTAGACATATTATCTTTCGTTTGCATGTAAGTGTTTTAAGCATGTGTTGTTGGTTGCGTAGCTTTAGGGGCTATACTAGGCAGGATGCAAACACCTAAAGTGTTTCTATTGTATTAATATTGGATTGTAGCCTTATTTTATCGTATTGTAGAGCTGTATATGTTGTTGTGGTGATATGCTATGTGAATGCAAACACATGAACTGATTATATTGTAGGCTTATATTCTGAATCCGTATGTATATAAGTGTTTTAGATTACCTTGAATACCATGTTAGAATGTATATATTGTGATTTTTTACGTACGTAGATGCTTTTTAGACATGACCTAGTGGTATTTGAAGCACAAAGGATATCACTGTGTTATAACCCATTTACATATAGATATCTTTTCACTACAGTATTCTAATGCCATATATTCGTACCTTTACTTACTTTTAAGATGTTTGTTCACCTTGTAGAAGCCATTATGCCGACAACATGATTTCCAACTTAGGGTCATTTATTGCAGGAACATAAAATATGATATATACGTATAAATAACCTTATATGAAGCATACGTATTCTTCCTTTATCTTATATAGAATACAGATACTTCGTATTATATCAATATTTGTTTGGAGAAATAAAACATATTATTATAAATTGTAACGCTTTATTGTATTTATATAGTCTACAATATTCTATTTCCAATATTGGCATATTGATATACATATATAGATATATTTAAATAAGATATTTACTATACTTAGAATATTCTTAATAACTTATTGACATATTTACATTATATATACGTAGAAGTACCAACTGATAGGAAAACTTATGGACATATTTGATGATATTATGACCATGTTATGACATTATAGTACCTTTAGACAGTCTACTATTTACATATATACAGAATACCAATCATTTCACACACTTAATACTTTGATAACCATATGGCAATGTTCTATAGTCAGTAATACTGTTATGATTTAATCGCCGTCTTTTATTTTGAACTTTCTGATGTGTTTTAGTTTCAGACTTGGATACGATGACAAACCCAGGCTTACGAACAATTCTTCCTGGATTGTGTAACTGTTTTTTCTCAGCTTTATCTCGAACTAGTTGATAAAAATGATCAAAGTTAATTTCTTGTCGTGTACGATGATTTAAAGTAATTCCTCTAATTTTAAATACATAATCTACTTTCCCTGTTTGAACTTCTTTCATTCTATAGGCATAATTTTTTGGCCCTAAGCCTATAAAGGCATCAATTTTCCAGCCATCAGGAACTTCATTAGTTAACTGACCTAAATAGGAACCCAAAGAAAGTGGAGGCTTTTCATTACGTTGCTGCACAAACATAATACTATCAGTGTCGCAGTACAATACACGATCAGGATCTATAGCTGTTAGTAACTCGTAAAGTTTTAGACGCGCCCAAGAGGTGATGAAGGCTGCAAGGACAACATTGGAAAATTTCCATGGTTTGTTTTTGTTCTCATTGTTTTTATATGATAGAATGAGATGCTGCTCTCCAATAGGCAATACAGTTTGTACCTCATATTGTGGTGCCCATAGATAACTTAAAAATTTTTCTGGAGTATCTACAATTACAGATTGAGATAAATCTGTTCGCTGTCCCCATTTTCCATACAACGAATTGAGAAATATTTTGGAAATATATCTTAGACCAGGATTTGATTGAATGTTATTTTCCGTTAACTGAATGCATTCATGTTGATAATAGTCTGCAATATATTTTTCTTGATCTTGTTTACTTTTGCACCAGCTAGGAAATCCTGAAGACTCCTGTTTCATTTTTAAGAAGGAATTGACATAATCTTTAAACAGATTATCTTCTGATCCAGATAATTTGAATTCCCAAATTTCGATAATTTGTAGAATTTTGTATCCGAGATCTAAAGCCACATGAAGTTCAGGAGTACAGTATGTACCAGTAAGGACACGCTCGGCATCATTATGGATGCAATTGTTGTCACTTTGTTCCATACACGTACGGCATAACCCAAACAAAAGGCGTTCATTACATGTATATGGTAAAATTGGAAAATATAAGTCTTTGGGAGGTAAGATACTACATTTCACTAATCCATGAATACTTTGCACTTGTGGAAAGTCAGGCCCCTTGTATATTATAGGTTTACCTATAGGCAATGGCTTACGTGCCATCACCCAGTGGTAAAGACTGGTAATATCATAATATGCCACAAACTCTTCGCTGGCACATTCGTACAAGGCATTAAAACATTCTGTACGCCCACCATGAAAACTATCTTTAGGTACCAAATGATCAACAAGATCATGACACTGTGTTTGAATAAACTGCTGTAATTTTTTATCATTTTTTACCATGTGGTCCCATTCACATTCCCACATTTCAATGACATTAAGATTTAATTTTTTAAGAAATGCTATTTTTGTAGTGGTGTTTTCATACCGATCTTGTAGCGATGTACATTGCTTAGAAGTAGAATCTAGGGACACGTGTCGTAGTGTAGGATAACAGTTTAAGCACCCGTGATAGTAACATCCATGAAATTCGTAAACTGTATTTGTTTTAGTTTCAAATCCATCAACCTTATACCTTCCAAATCGTTTTTCCAAACCATTTCCAGAATGAAGAATTTTATTACCAGTAGTACGTTCTAAGTATCGCAGCCAGTACATTGCCTTCAGACTTTGACGATCACGATGGTCAAACCCATAAGGTGGAATAATTGGAATAATTTCTTTGGGTAAATATAAGGTACGATATGTTAGTATTGCCAAACTAGCAATAGTTGGTGCAGCGATAAAACATTGGATACCATTTGTTTTGTCTTCAATTAAGTTTGAAAATTTAATAAGAGCCTCTGCTAAAATTTTAACATCATTCCGACAATATTCAATCATTTCCTTTTGGAGATTATACTCCTCATTACTTGCAACACGTTCTTTGTGCCATATGATAAGTTGCTCTCGATCTTCAGTGCTCCTTGAATCAGGATCAAAATATTTTAGATCAGGAATTTTGCCTATATAATTTTGGTTTTCTAATGTATTAAACAAGTACGGGAAATCTCCCTTTTGTAAATTTGCAGAAAGACCTAACGTCTTAGGTAATTTAGATAATTTAACTCCCATATACAAATATGTGTCACGAAAGTAAATCTTTTGTCCTAAACGCATTTCAATAATTTTTTGCCCTGACATTATTACTTCAGGTGTAAAATGATGGTTTATGATCAAAGTTTTAGCACAGAATTGCATATCATAATTACTGCCATTATGGGAAAGCACAATGATTTATTTAAACATTGGCCGAGTTATTAATACATGATTAACAAATTCTTCAATGTTGTTGAAATCAAACGAACGGAATCCACTTTTATCGCCGCATACAAAGCATGTATCATCAAGCTTCATGTCCTTACACTTGTAACAAGCATGAATACAATTTACGAAATTTACGCGATGTTCTTGTTCTCCTTGGTCATTTTTAGGAAGCAACATTGTTTCTACATCAAAGATAATGTACAAAAAGGTATCTACATGCTGCATCATAGCCGTTTGAACAAAACAAATATGGTCATCTCTTACATATGAGTAACATGTTTTACAATAACGTTCACCACATTCATGTTGAGACCTGCTTCAACGCATGTCAATCATATCACCACATTGAACACAAATTTTCTTTGTTTGGCATAAACTTTTTCCGGAAACATTTATTGTTTTATGATTAGCAAAACATTCTTCTGAAGAAAACAGTCTATGACAATCAATGCATTCGCGTTTAATATTATTATCATTATTACAAACATTGTGATACTTTTCACACATTGGACATTTGAAGTTACACTTATGATTTTCTGTACGATGATAACCTTCCAAACAATACTGACAATAATTTTTCTTGTTTAATAGTGTTGTAATACTAGTAATTAATTCATAGTGTCCCTCAGTATACAAAATTAAAATTTTCTTTGATGCATATATTCCAGGATAAATTACATTGTAGTTTCGAGTTAAACGATTTTTTTCGTAAACAACAATTTGATAATGAGGTGTTAGCTTATTTTGAAACTTTTTTACATCATCAATAGTACATCCATCGTGGATTTCAATGTCAACTTTAGCACTGACACACAAATCCTTTGCTTGTTTCATCAATCGTTCATAATGATTTTTCAATTCATATACGTAATTATAACGGTGATCAGCCCTACCCATTCCAAGAATAATACTCTTGGGAAGACAATACACATCCTTTTGTACAGGAATAGTACATTGATGCATGTGTGTTACAAGATCAACATATTTTGATGAACCCATAGTTCGTCCCCTACCTTTACGTGAATCAACAATATGAATTTTGAAATTTACTTTATCACCTAATAAATAATTTTCATTACTATTTAAAACATTTTCAATTTTACGAAATAAAATGTCGGAGCTTAAATTTGACTTTTGACGCCAAGAAATGTATATTGGTTTATTAATTGTGGAAGCAGAACTTTCTATTGTTATACCAACATACATATCATCATCGGCATCATTTAAAACATGATCCTTTACAAATTCAAATAACAACTGAATATATTTTTCAGGATCATCTATTCCGCTAGTGTGCATACGTTCAATTGTAACTTCCTTTCCCGTAAGTCCAAAATAAGTATAATGTTTGGTTCTATTATTAACAATACGAAAATATTCATTTGTTTTACCACTCCCATACATGGTAGGTTGTGATACATTATTAGTATTAGGACTTGGAAAGTTTATAAAATTTTCCATGAAAACGCTAAAATCATTTGTAGTTAAACTATTAGCTTTTCCTTCAGACACAAGTTCCATAAACTTCTCACGAGCTAAATTCTTTATATTATCTTGACGAAAGAAGCCTACATGATATAAATCAATAATATCTTTTGCAGACTTACATTTTTTCAAAACAACATGAGGATCACAACCAAAATGCCTAAACAACGCCTGCAATAACTTGGAATAAGCTTCATTGCTTACCCTTGCACCCGTAGCATGACATTGTGTTATCACTTCCCATGTAAATAAAACTTCGTTTGGATTTTCATATCCTCATGCTTCTTGTGCTGATAACATGGTACAGATGACAGACTGTCCTTCCATTGTATTATTGACACACTAATTATGTAATTGCAATTTGAATTATTTTGTCTTATACAGTAAATATTTTACACAATGATGTACACAAAACTTTGATATTTCTTTTCACAGTTTTTAAATGACAAGGTTTCGTAAGTAGACTTTTATGATATAATTCACAATGTGTTGACCAAAGATACACTTTTTAAGAATTTTACACTTACCAGTAAGTGTAATAATAAAACTTTCACGAACTTGTTTCAGTTCACAACAGATTTAGTTGTAAGTTTACCGACACTACACTTAAAAGCTTGTCGGGAATTGCACTAACACTTGCCGTTAACTACAATGATAAAACTTCCCGTAACTTTTTTCAGTTTAGTATCGATGCACTACCACTTGTCACTCACTAAGTATATTTTAGTTCACCGAAGATATACTTTTAAGTTTATCGGTTAATCCTTTAACACTTTCCGATAATTGTAATTTACAAATTGCCGTAATGAAATTGTTTTACACTAATTTCAGCACGCAGAGTACAAATAGGAAGTGTGTTTACTTTTTATTGATTGTTTATTATGAACACTAATAAATGAAAATTCCAAGAACTCCACACGAAGATTCCCGAAGATTGCCGAAGGTTCCCGAAGTTCCCGAAGTTTTCCGAACATTGCCGAACCTAACCGAAGATAAACATGAGAGTTTATCCACAATTCCTGTACATGTTGGTTAATGTACCACACGAATGGTTCCGAAAATTGCCGAACTTAACCGAAGATGGACATAAGAATGTATCAACAATTCGTGTACACGTTTAGTAAATGTAACTTGCAAAAGTCTTGTAACTTTAAAGATCAGCAAAGATATATTTCAAAGTTTATTATTAGATGTAATTTTATAACAAAATTGGTATTTTAAAATAAATGATTTAACAACAGAGAGTATACCAATGATTGGCTTTACTTTAACAGTAGTAATTTTATAGTGCGCGGCGCGGCTTGCTGCGCTGGATTTATAGTTTTAAAATTTAATCTCGTACCCAAACACATTTCGTTTTTTGTAGTCTCGAACCCAAACGCATTTCGTTTTGTAATCTCGTACGCAGGTGCTTTAACATGTTTTAAATTAGTAACAGTGATATTACACAATGAGATGTAATTTGTAAATGCACTATTAAAGTTTGCAACACTTCAAATAATTATAGCTACTTGTTTTGTATGCATTTCCACTGTGTTATCGGTGTAAAAAATTCCTTTGTTAGTAACGCTAAGAATTTGTTTTGTTTGCATTGCTACAGGTGTTTAAACTGGTTTAAACCGGTTTAAACTAGTTTATTGTTTTTGTTATGCAATTATTCAGTTCTGCAAGAACTTCGTTGTTAATTTTTTTTTATTTGTTTGCTTCCAGCGTAAACTCTGAACAATCTTTGATTGTGAAAATATAAAAATACCTGTGCAAACTCCTTATTTATTTAACCTCTCGTAATATTCATTGGATCGCTTGCTAAGCAATCTCCTTATTTATTTAACCTCTCGTAATAAATTACTCGAACACTTCGTGTGAGCATACCTAATATGTTCCGAAAAATACTAAAATGTGTGAGCATACCAAAGATAATTTGAAAATATTAAAAAAATGAAGTGAACTTAGAATTAATTCCGATAGAAACACAAAGTAACATAGTAACAAATATTTTATTCGTTCGCTTCATTAGCAGCTCAGATGAATTACATTCCGAAAATATTAAAATTAACAAAACATAAACATAAGAAAGTTATTTTAGCATGACACAAGATGATTAAACTTAAAAATTATTACATGAAGCTCTTTGATTGTTAAATGGAGAAGTAAAATTTAAGTCAGTGTTGCAATTGAATACAGAAATTATCAGTAAAAGTACAAGTTCCAAAAGTAAAGTGTAGAAACAAAACTTAAAACACAATGTTGCAATCTAAATTGGAAAGAAAATTAAAAATACAACTTACAAACAAAATGTAGAAACCGAAAATAAAATTGCAGAAGCAAAATTAATACTACAAATTTAAAAAATTGAAACTGACATGAAAATACATAAACAAAATTAAACAACGCTACAATCTAAATTTAAAGTACAAGTTCCCTAAAGTAAAGTGCAGAAACAAAACTTAAAACACAATGTTGCAATCCAAATTGTAAAAGAAAATTAAAAGTACAAGTTTAAAAAAAATGAAACATGCAAACTAAAAAATAAAAAATACAGAAACAAAACTTAAAACACAACGTTGCAATCCAAATTGCAAAAGAAAATTAAAAGTACAACTTTAAAACACAATGTTACATTACAAATTCCGAAACAAAATAAAAATTACAACTGAAGAAATAAAAAATGCAAACCGAAAAACTAAAAATGCAGGAATAAAAAAATTTAAAGTACACAATGTTGCAATCTAAATTGCAAAATGAAAATAACAAGGAGGAAACAAATTTTAAAAAAATGCAAAACTGAAAACAAAAAATACAAAATAAGATTAAAACAATGATGCAATCGAAAATACACAAAGGAAAATAAAAAATACAAACATAAAACATATACGAAACATTATGTAGTAGTATAGCACGTCATTATTTTAATAACATGAGTTTGCACCAGCTTTGGTGAGATTTGCGGACAAAGTTGGTGAGATCTACGTGCTATACTACTACATAATGTTTCGTATATGTTTTATGTTTGTGTATTTTTTATTTTCCTTTGTGTATTTTCGATTGCATCATTGTTTTAATCTTATTTTGTATTTTTTGTTTTCAGTTTTGCATTTTTTTAAAATTTGTTTCCTCCTTGTTATTTTCATTTTGCAATTTAGATTGCAACGTTGTGTACTTTAAATTTTTTTATTCCTGCATTTTTAGTTTTTCGGTTTGCATTTTTTATTTCTTCAGTTGTAATTTTTATTTTGTTTCGGAATTTGTAATGTAACATTGTGTTTTAAAGTTGTACTTCTAATTTTCTTTTGCAATTTGGATTGCAACATTGTGTTTTAAGTTTTGTTTCTGTATTTTTTATTTTTTAATTTGCATGTTCCAATTTTTTTTAAACTTGTACTTTTAATTTTCTTTTACAATTTGGATTGCAACATTGTGTTTTAAGTTTTGTTTCTGCACTTTACTTTTGGGAACTTGTACTTTAAATTTAGATTGTAGCGTTGTTTAATTTTGTTTATGTATTTTCATGTCAGTTTCAATTTTTTAAATTTGTAGTATTAATTTTGCTTCTGCAATTTTATTTTCGGTTTCTACATTTTGTTTGTAAGTTGTATTTTTAATTTTCTTTCCAATTTAGATTGCAACATTGTGTTTTAAGTTTTGTTTCTACACTTTACTTTTGGAACTTGTACTTTTACTGATAATTTCTGTATTCAATTGCAACACTGACTTAAATTTTACTTCTCCATTTAACAATGAAAGAGCTTCATGTAACAATTTTTAAGTTTAATCATCTTGTGTCATGCTAAAATAACTTTCTTATGTTTATGTTTTGTTAATTTTAATATTTTCGGAATGTAATTCATCTGAGCTGCTAATGAAGCAAACGAATAAAATATTTGTAACTATGTTACTTTGTGTTTCTATCGGAATTAATTCTAAGTTCACTTCATTTTTTTAATATTTTCAAATTATCTTTGGTATGCTCACACATTTTAGTATTTTTCGGAACATATTAGGTATGCTCACACGAAGTGTTCGAGTAATTTATTACGAGAGGTTAAATAAATAAGGAGATTGCTTAGCAAGCGATCCAATGAATATTACGAGAGGTTAAATAAATAAGGAGTTTGCACAGGAATTTTTATATTTTCACAATCAAAGATTGTTCAGAGTTTACGCTGGAAGCAAACAAATAAAAAAAATTAACAACGAAGTTCTTGCAGAACTGAATAATTGTATAACAAAAACAATAAACTAGTTTAAACCGGTTTAAACCAGTTTAAACACCTGTAGCAATGCAAACAAAACAAATTCTTAGCGTTACTAACAAATGAATTTTTTACACCGATAACACAGTGGAAATGCATACAAAACAAGTAGCTATAATTATTTGAAGTGTTGCAAACTTTAATAGTGCATTTACAAATTACATCTCATTGTGTAATATCACTGTTACTAATTTAAAACATGTTAAAGCACCTGCGTACGAGATTACAAAACGAAATGCGTTTGGGTTCGAGACTACAAAAAACGAAATGTGTTTGGGTACGAGATTAAATTTTAAAACTATAAATCCAGCGCAGCAAGCCGCGCCGCGCACTATAAAATTACTACTGTTAAAGTAAAGCCAATCATTGGTATACTCTCTGTTGTTAAATCATTTATTTTAAAATACCAATTTTGTTATAAAATTACATCTAATAATAAACTTTGAAATATATCTTTGCTGATCTTTAAAGTTACAAGACTTTTGCAAGTTACATTTACTAAACGTGTACACGAATTGTTGATACATTCTTATGTCCATCTTCGGTTAAGTTCGGCAATTTTCGGAACCATTCGTGTGGTACATTAACCAACATGTACAGGAATTGTGGATAAACTCTCATGTTTATCTTCGGTTAGGTTCGGCAATGTTCGGAAAACTTCGGGAACTTCGGGAACCTTCGGCAATCTTCGGGAATCTTCGTGTGGAGTTCTTGGAATTTTCATTTATTAGTGTTCATAATAAACAATCAATAAAAAGTAAACACACTTCCTATTTGTACTCTGCGTGCTGAAATTAGTGTAAAACAATTTCATTACGGCAATTTGTAAATTACAATTATCGGAAAGTGTTAAAGGATTAACCGATAAACTTAAAAGTATATCTTCGGTGAACTAAAATATACTTAGTGAGTGACAAGTGGTAGTGCATCGATACTAAACTGAAAAAAGTTACGGGAAGTTTTATCATTGTAGTTAACGGCAAGTGTTAGTGCAATTCCCGACAAGCTTTTAAGTGTAGTGTCGGTAAACTTACAACTAAATCTGTTGTGAACTGAAACAAGTTCGTGAAAGTTTTATTATTACACTTACTGGTAAGTGTAAAATTCTTAAAAAGTGTATCTTTGGTCAACACATTGTGAATTATATCATAAAAGTCTACTTACGAAACCTTGTCATTTAAAAACTGTGAAAAGAAATATCAAAGTTTTGTGTACATCATTGTGTAAAATATTTACTGTATAAGACAAAATAATTCAAATTGCAATTACATAATTAGTGTGTCAATAATACAATGGATGGACAGTCTGTCATCTGTACCATGTTATCAGCACAAGAAGCATGTGGATATGAAAATCCAAACGAAGTTTTATTTACATGGGAAGTGATAACACAATGTCATGCTACGGGTGCAAGGGTAAGCAATGAAGCTTATTCCAAGTTATTGCAGGCGTTGTTTAGGCATTTTGGTTGTGATCCTCATGTTGTTTTGAAAAAATGTAAGTCTGCAAAAGATATTATTGATTTATATCATGTAGGCTTCTTTCGTCAAGATAATATAAAGAATTTAGCTCGTGAGAAGTTTATGGAACTTGTGTCTGAAGGAAAAGCTAATAGTTTAACTACAAATGATTTTAGCGTTTTCATGGAAAATTTTATAAACTTTCCAAGTCCTAATACTAATAATTTATCACAACCTACCATGTATGGGAGTGGTAAAACAAATGAATATTTTCGTATTGTTAATAATAGAACCAAACATTATACTTATTTTGGACTTACGGGAAAGGAAGTTACAATTGAACGTATGCACACTAGCGGAATAGATGATCCTGAAAAATATATTCAGTTGTTATTTGAATTTGTAAAGGATCATGTTTTAAATGATGCCGATGATGATATGTATGTTGGTATAACAATAGAAAGTTCTGCTTCCACAATTAATAAACCAATATACATTTCTTGGCGTCAAAAGTCAAATTTAAGCTCCGACATTTTATTTCGTAAAATTGAAAATGTTTTAAATAGTAATGAAAATTATTTATTAGGTGATAAAGTAAATTTCAAAATTCATATTGTTGATTCACGTAAAGGTAGGGGACGAACTATGGGTTCATCAAAATATGTTGATCTTGTAAGACACATGCATCAATGTACTATTCCTGTACAAAAGGATGTGTATTGTCTTCCCAAGAGTATTATTCTTGGAATGGGTAGGGCTGATCACCGTTATAATTACGTATATGAATTGAAAAATCATTCTGAACGATTGATGAAACAAGCAAAGGATTTGTGTGTCAGTGCTAAAGTTGACATTGAAATCCATGATGGATGTACTATTGATGATGTAAAAAAGTTTCAAAATAAGCTAACACCTCATTATCAAATTGTTGTTTACGAAAAAAAAATCGTTTAACTCGAAACTACAATGTAATTTATCCTGGAATATATGCATCAAAGAAAATTTTAATTTTGTATACTGAGGGACACTATGAATTAATTACTAGTATTACAACACTATTAAACAAGAAAAATTATTGTCAGTATTGTTTGGAAGGTTATCATCGTACAGAAAATCATAAGTGTAACTTCAAATGTCCAATGTGTGAAAAGTATCACAATGTTTGTAATAATGATAATAATATTAAACGCGAATGCATTGATTGTCATAGACTGTTTTCTTCAGAAGAATGTTTTGCTAATCATAAAACAATAAATGTTTCCGGAAAAAGTTTATGCCAAACAAAGAAAATTTGTGTTCAATGTGGTGATATGATTGACGTGCGTTCACGCAGGTCTCAACATGAATGTGGTGAACGTTATTGTAAAACATGTTACTCATATGTAAGAGATGACCATATTTGTTTTGTTCAAACGGCTATGATGCAGCATGTAGATACCTTTTTGTACATTATCTTTGATGTAGAAACAATGTTGCTTCCTAAAAATGACCAAGGAGAACAAGAACATCGCGTAAATTTCGTAAATTGTATTCATGCTTGTTACAAGTGTAAGGACATGAAGCTTGATGATACATGCTTTGTATGCGGCGATAAAAATGGATTCCGTTCGTTTGATTTCAACAACATTGAAGAATTTGTTAATCATGTATTAATAACTCGGCCAATGTTTAAATAAATCATTGTGCTTTCCCATAATGGCTGTAATTATGATATGCAATTCTGTGCTAAAACTTTGATCATAAACCATCATTTTACACCTGAAGTAATAATGTCAGGGCAAAAAATTATTGAAATGCGTTTAGGACAAAAGATTTACTTTCGTGACACATATTTGTATATGGGAGTTAAATTATCTAAATTACCTAAGACGTTAGGTCTTTCTGCAAATTTACAAAAGGGAGATTTCCCGTACTTGTTTAATACATTAGAAAACCAAAATTATATAGGCAAAATTCCTGATCTAAAATATTTTGATCCTGATTCAAGGAGCACTGAAGATCGAGAGCAACTTATCATATGGCACAAAGAACGTGTTGCAAGTAATGAGGAGTATAATCTCCAAAAGGAAATGATTGAATATTGTCGGAATGATGTTAAAATTTTAGCAGAGGCTCTTATTAAATTTTCAAACTTAATTGAAGACAAAACAAATGGTATCCAATGTTTTATCGCTGCACCAACTATTGCTAGTTTGGCAATACTAACATATCGTACCTTATATTTACCCAAAGAAATTATTCCAATTATTCCACCTTATGGGTTTGACCATCGTGATCGTCAAAGTCTGAAGGCAATGTACTGGCTGCGATACTTAGAACGTACTACTGGTAATAAAATTCTTCATTCTGGAAATGGTTTGGAAAAACGATTTGGGAGGTATAAGGTTGATGGATTTGAAACTAAAACAAATACAGTTTACGAATTTCATGGATGTTACTATCACGGGTGCTTAAACTGTTATCCTACACTACGACACGTGTCCCTAGATTCTACTTCTAAGCAATGTACATCGCTACAAGATCGGTATGAAAACACCACTACAAAAATAGCATTTCTTAAAAAATTAAATCTTAATGTCATTGAAATGTGGGAATGTGAATGGGACCTCATGGTAAAAAATGATAAAAAATTACAACAGTTTATTCAAACACAGTGTCATGATCTTGTTGATCATTTGGTACCTAAAGATAGTTTTCATGGTGGGCGTACAGAATGTTTTAATGCCTTGTACGAATGTGCCAGCGAAGAGTTTGTGGCATATTATGATATTACCAGTCTTTACCCCTGGGTGATGGCACGTAAGCCATTGCCTATAGGTAAACCTATAATATACAAGGGGCCTGACTTTCCACAAGTGCAAAGTATTCATGGATTAGTGAAATGTAGTATCTTACCTCCCAAAGACTTATATTTTCCAATTTTACCATATACATGTAATGAACGCCTTTTGTTTGGGTTATGCCGTACGTGTATGGAACAAAGTGACAACAATTGCATCCATAATGATGCCGAGCGTGTCCTTACTGGTACATACTGTACTCCTGAACTTCATGTGGCTTTAGATCTCGGATACAAAATTCTACAAATTATCGAAATTTGGGAATTCAAATTATCTGGATCAGAAGATAATCTGTTTAAAGATTATGTCAATTCCTTCTTAAAAATGAAACAGGAGTCTTCAGGATTTCCTAGCTGGTGCAAAAGTAAACAAGATCAAGAAAAATATATTGCAGACTATTATCAACATGAATGCATTCAGTTAACGGAAAATAACATTCAATCAAATCCTGGTCTAAGATATATTTCCAAAATATTTCTCAATTCGTTGTATGGAAAATGGGGACAGCGAACAGATTTATCTCAATCTGTAATTGTAGATACTCCAGAAAAATTTTTAAGTTATCTATGGGCACCACAATATGAGGTACAAACTGTATTGCCTATTGGAGAGCAGCATCTCATTCTATCATATAAAAACAATGAGAACAAAAACAAACCATGGAAATTTTCCAATGTTGTCCTTGCAGCCTTCATCACCTCTTGGGCGCGTCTAAAACTTTACGAGTTACTAACAGCTATAGATCCTGATCGTGTATTGTACTGCGACACTGATAGTATTATGTTTGTGCAGCAACGTAATGAAAAGCCTCCACTTTCTTTGGGTTCCTATTTAGGTCAGTTAACTAATGAAGTTCCTGATGGCTGGAAAATTGATGCCTTTATAGGCTTAGGGCCAAAAAATTATGCCTATAGAATGAAAGAAGTTCAAACAGGGAAAGTAGATTATGTATTTAAAATTAGAGGAATTACTTTAAATCATCGTACACGACAAGAAATTAACTTTGATCATTTTTATCAACTAGTTCGAGATAAAGCTGAGAAAAAACAGTTACACAATCCAGGAAGAATTGTTCGTAAGCCTGGGTTTGTCATCGTATCCAAGTCTGAAACTAAAACACATCAGAAAGTTCAAAATAAAAGACGGCGATTAAATCATAACAGTATTACTGACTATAGAACATTGCCATATGGTTATCAAAGTATTAAGTGTGTGAAATGATTGGTATTCTGTATATATGTAAATAGTAGACTGTCTAAAGGTACTATAATGTCATAACATGGTCATAATATCATCAAATATGTCCATAAGTTTTCCTATCAGTTGGTACTTCTACGTATATATAATGTAAATATGTCAATAAGTTATTAAGAATATTCTAAGTATAGTAAATATCTTATTTAAATATATCTATATATGTATATCAATATGCCAATATTGGAAATAGAATATTGTAGACTATATAAATACAATAAAGCGTTACAATTTATAATAATATGTTTTATTTCTCCAAACAAATATTGATATAATACGAAGTATCTGTATTCTATATAAGATAAAGGAAGAATACGTATGCTTCATATAAGGTTATTTATACGTATATATCATATTTTATGTTCCTGCAATAAATGACCCTAAGTTGGAAATCATGTTGTCGGCATAATGGCTTCTACAAGGTGAACAAACATCTTAAAAGTAAGTAAAGGTACGAATATATGGCATTAGAATACTGTAGTGAAAAGATATCTATATGTAAATGGGTTATAACACAGTGATATCCTTTGTGCTTCAAATACCACTAGGTCATGTCTAAAAAGCATCTACGTACGTAAAAAATCACAATATATACATTCTAACATGGTATTCAAGGTAATCTAAAACACTTATATACATACGGATTCAGAATATAAGCCTACAATATAATCAGTTCATGTGTTTGCATTCACATAGCATATCACCACAACAACATATACAGCTCTACAATACGATAAAATAAGGCTACAATCCAATATTAATACAATAGAAACACTTTAGGTGTTTGCATCCTGCCTAGTATAGCCCCTAAAGCTACGCAACCAACAACACATGCTTAAAACACTTACATGCAAACGAAAGATAATATGTCTACAATATGATACATATATTCCTGTCCCGATATCAAAACCAATATACATACATACATACATGAACCCACTTACAAACTATTCATATATACATGGAATTTGTCATTCGTCTAAGCTTCGTACACCATTAGACCCATACAGTATCCAAAAGATGATATTTTATGTTAAAATCACATATCAGCTACACATACATGTATCCACTTACAAACTAATCACATATACATGCAATTTGTCATTCGTCTAAGCTTCGTACACCATTACACCCATACAGTATCCAAAAGATGATATTCTATGTTAAAATCACATATCAGCTACACATACATGTACCCACTTACAAACTAATCACATATACATGCAATTTCTTATTCGTCTAAGCTTCGTACACCATTAGACCCATACAGTATCCAAAAGATGATATTCTATGTTAAAATCACATATCAGCTACACATACATGTACCCACTTACAAACTAATCACATATACATGCAATTTCTTATTCGTCTAAGCTTCGTACACCATTAGACCCATACAGTATCCAAAAGATGATATTCTATGTTAAAATCACATATCAGCTACACATACATGTACCCACTTACAAACTAATCATATATACATGTAATTTCTTATTCGTCTAAGCTTCGTACACCATTAGACCCATACAGTATCCAAAAGATGATATTCTATGCTAAAATCACATTTCAGCTACTGAAAATACAATATCAATACATAAAATACCCCCTCATTAATATTCATTACCATCTCATTAATATTCATTATCATTTCATTAATATTCATAAATAATTAATTCAATAATCTAGTTTTTAAAAGGATAAAATCATTTATGCGGAAATACCTTTAAAAAAAATCTTGTTTGAAGACTTCTTCCAAAAAGCACAAAAGTGAAAGTTCCCTTACGTACACAATTCATTCAGTCTTTTTCCTCTTTGGAACTCAGGTAGGAAGGGTCACTCTTTCTCTCCCCTCTACGTATGTGGCAAGGTCTTAACAAAATGCGTAACAATTAAAAACCAACCCTTTGCTCAAAATAACAACACAGTTCCCTCATGCAATCCTACGTGCGGTCTCTCAGTATGGGGAGCAATACATTAACTTTTAAAAGTAACATGTCACATTTAACTATCTCTTTCTTAAAATTTTTTGTCCTCAAAATAATGAGTGGTATCTTTCCCTAGGTTGCAAGTCACAGCCTCAATTAAACAACGTCTTTTACTCCCCCAGGACAGTACACTTCGCCCTCCACCTCCAAAAACCTGGACCACCCAAAATTACAGCACAGCTGTGTCTATGTTTCTTTCTTTAGTAGGCATCAAAGGGCTCTCTCCCCTCCTACGCCTTCCATCTTAGACAGTCAATGTCTTTTAACAATTGTTCTTTATCGAGATTTTCCCATGTTTCTAAAAGTTATTTGACACGTTTAAAACACTCTTTTCTGGCTTCCAACAGTTAAAGTATTATCCGACATCTATATCTCACGTTTAAGTAACAATATATTCTTTCTTTAATTGACAGAAGGTTCAAATTATAACAGTGTTACAAAAAGCTTGTCAATTTCAAATTCTAACCTTTTCTTTTATGTTTCCAATGTTTCTAAAAGTCATTTCACATGTTTTTCTCACCTCCTACGGTTAGACTATTTTCAAACATCCATATGTCACGTTTAAGTGACATTTTCTTATTTCTTTAATTGACAGAATGATGAAATTACGTGACAGCTCCAAAAGAAGCATCTCTTATGATTACAAAGGGTGTTTGTCTGCAATCCAATTCTAAGACCACACACGATGGTTACATTTAGCCCCAAGACTACAGCCACCCCGACTTCCTGATTCTTTCCCCCACTGGTTACCTCACCTTACGACATCCCATTCTTTCTTTAGAATTAGTTTCTTGAATACCAAGACCAACTGCGTTCAAGATTAACGAAAAAGACTTGTGTGGACATGTTCTGAAGTTCCTTTAGGTATTTTCAGCATTTGAAGGAGGAATAAGCAAGGAAGAAAGAAGTTTCTTAAAGGCTTGGGGAAAAACGGTAAGTAATCAGCATAAATTGTATAAATTAATATAAAATTGTATTAAAATATATGATAAAACATTCAAGAGGAAATTTGCATCCATTTTCGTGAGATTTTGGGAACATGGGTAAATTTTTGGTACAAAATGGCGGATTTTAGCCTCATTTTCGTGAGATTTTGAGAACATGGATAAATTTTGGTAGAAAATGGCGGATGTTAGGGCGATTTTCGTGAGTTTTGGGGAACATGGGTAAATTTTGGTACAAAATGGCGGATTTTAGGGCCATTTTCGTGAGAAATTCGGAACAAGTTCGTGAGATCTACGTGCTATACTACTGTACTCATCTAAATATGGCCTTAAAAAATGAAAATTATTTTACCGGACAATGGATCGAAATGGAACCTTTGGGCTTACATACCAACTGCATCACCCAGTCGACTCTATTCCCCGCCACAAAGCTTCAGCTCTTGACGTCAGTGTCAGGTGCTAGTTTTCTTAGGACCGCTGGAAAGTACTATAACTCATACTTGTACTGGACCGTGTCTGAATAAATATTGTATTAAATGTTGCTATAATTTTGCCATAAAATATAGACTGAAATATGAAAGTTGAAACCAGCAAGCACACAATATAAAAGAATCACTTGAACCAATCTGTAGCAACTGTAAACACATTTTTAGGTGGTATTATTTCTGTGTCATCACTTACAACTTCTCTGTTAACTGCTCCACGAGCATGATCCGATTCATTTGATTCTTCTGATTCATCTACACAATATATGCACCGCTTAACGGTTTTTCTTTTCGATCTACGTTGGGGCCCTGGTTCTTCATCCGCTGTTGTTGCTATATCTGAGGTAAAAGACCAAATTTCCTCTTTGGATCTTACTTTTAGGTAGTCCTCTGCAAGAAATCAATTTAGACTGTTTTATAAATCTTCCTGTGTATTTATATAGTTCAAAAATGAAAGCAATTCAAATGACACAATGTTATTAGTTAAATGCAATTTATATTTACTGTGTAATTTCAATTTCTAAAAGTACGAAATCTTAATATATTGGTTACATTTTATGAAATGCTTTTTAAAATGTTGAGTGCATTGTCATTTCATTCAGAACCAATCTAGAGTGATTCTTTACAAGGTCTTCTGTGCTTCCGAAAAAAATCTGTAGTATTGAATGGGCAGACAATTCAGACGTTATTTCCAAGCCCTGAATTTGTTTTACAAGAAAAGTGCTGCAGCCTGTTGACGAGATTTTATACTGAAAATAGGATCGGCCATAACAATATACATATTAGTGAATTCCTCGTGTATAATAAAATTCATTGTGGTCACTCCCGGACGTGTAGGGGCAACCATGTCCGAAACAAGTTCTCATCGGAACACGAGTGCAGATTTTGGGTTTAGCCATAAAAATGTTGTCAAACAAGAATTATTTAAGCCTTGACAAACGCAATTCATAGCAGCGAAATCCGGACAGCAAATGTCCGGAATACACACACGAGGATCAGAAATAACAATATACAGATTAATGAATTCCCTGTGAAGAATAAAATTGATTGCACTCACTCCTGGAAAACCATGGCTGACTACTGGCGAATTCACCACGTCATGTGTAAACCAAAATGTTGCATTCTTGTCGGAATTTAGATCCTACCACGGACATGGTAGTCCAAACATGTCCAGACGCAATTGCAGGGTTTGCCAAAGTGGGCCCACTTGGAAAAACTCACTTTAAAACACACCTGAGTTTTTGAGCTTTTTGTTAGTATATTGTTAGTACAACTAAGGTGATCATGTTGAAAGTGATTTTTATGAGATTTTGGACTTCCCTTGGGCGAATTATATGCTTTCTCGTTAAGGCATTCAACATTCAACATAAGATCTTTATTAAGTTCTCAATGCACTGAATAAAAAATTACTTTAGCTTGAGATAATTATAAAACAATTTAATGTATGGATAATGCTTATAGCTTATTTGAAGTAAAATGTGCATTTTTATATTTTAGAAAATACTTTCCGTGAATAGTATGCTCGGCTACGCCGAGGGACATTATCCTTCATATGTTAGACGGGTGTAGGGCCATAGGTGCCGGTACTACCAGTAAATAGGTTTAGATAGTGCATTAGTAAAATTATTAATATTATTAATATTATTAATATTATTTAATTAAATGTCGACTAAAAGCAGGGAATTCGTGTTACTATTCAGTTCAAAATCTCTTGTCATCGCGAATTCTGTCGAAGAATTTGAAGCTTAAAATATATAAAACGATAATCATGCCTGTTGTTCTGCATGGTTGCGAAACATGGTCACTTACTCTGAGGGAAGAACATAGACTGAAAGTATTTGAGAACAGGATCCTGAGAAGAATATTCGGACCCAAGAGGAACGAGAATGGGGAATGGCGGAAACTTCATAACGAGGAACTACATAGTTTATACGGCTTACCCAACATTGTTGGGGTCGTCAAGTCTAGGAGGCTTAGGTGGGCAGGTCATGTAGCTAGAATGGGAGAAAGTAGAAACGCTTTCAAAGTCTTGACTGGAAGACCCATAGGAAAACGACCATTAGGAAGACCTAGACGCAGGATAATATTAAGATGGATCTCGCAGAGAGAGGAATACAAAGTAGAAACTGGATGCAATTAGCTAAGGATAGAAGTCAGTGGAGAGCTTTTGTGAACGCGGCACTGAACCTGCGGGTTCCATAGGCCATAGAGTTAGTTAGTTAGTTAGTTAGTTATTTCTTATCTTTCATAGTGACACAAGTATTCTTCAGTAAAATTTGGTTGCCCAATAAAAACAGTTTAGGTGAGTTAAATGTTGCTACTCTACGAGCAAGCATTCTGTAAGAATTAACACCAGCAATAACGTAAACATTCTTGTCAAATTTAAGGAGCTTAATGGTCAGAGTTCCGAAGACTACGTAACGCTTACTATTTCAAGAACTGAATTCAAACTTCTGTACTAGTGGAAGTTTCGATGTACAGTAAAGAAAGGTGCATTTTCGAAAAGAAACCCGTCGTGAAAGAAGTGCTCGTGAAATTCCCGCAATTGAACGCACAAAGCATCGGAAGTGAATACTTCAAAAATAGAACAAAATTTTATTTACGCTGCAAAATATTTATGTCGTATAAGACATTCTGAAACATTTATTTTATGAAACATGAATTATATTTTTGTTTTTAATTAATATATGTAGTGTTCATATTTGGCGAACGTCACTGAAGCTTCTGGGATGATTCGATCTACATTTGCTCCTTCGTCTGCCTGTACCACACTTACTATAGGCAGGCCCGTGCTGGTCCACCGGGACACCGGGACGTGTCCCGGTGCGCCCTCCGAAACATCACCTTTATTTATATAAAGGTACAAGTTTTTAGTAATAAATTCTTACAGTTATATTGGTAAAGAACCCTTAAAAGGCACAGTGCGCCCTTTACATTAGACGCCCTTGCGAGACCACATCAAAATGGACGATTTTATTTACTCTTCTGTATACTACAGTCCTGTACAATACATACATACAGTTACTATTGGTATAGAACCCGTGAAAGAAACAGTGCGCCCTTTACATAAGGCGCCCTACGAAACATCACATTATACCCGTGAAAGAAACAGTGCGCCCTTTACATAAGGCGCCCTACAAAACATCACATTATAGATACGTTTTTTTAGTTGTTCTGTATACCAGGTTTGTATAACAAATTAAAATAGTGGCTGTTGATAAAAAATCTGTGAAAGGTACAAGGCGCCCTTTACATAAGGCGCCCTGCGCATTATCACATTATAGACATATTTTTTAAAAAAATATATTCTTCCTGATACCAGTTTTGTATTATATAAATTCATACAGTTGCTATTGGTGGAGATCAGGTAAAGAGTATAAACACTTAAAAAAATAACTGTAAAGTTATGTAGCTGTAAAGCAAAACAATGTGATACATTAAGAATAGTTCGGATAGTCAAACGTACGATGAATTCATGAAATACTACATTGACACTAGGCTCTAATTTACGATTTTTACGGCATCGAAGCTTGCACAGTCTTAATATGCATCCATATATCAAAGCATATTGATTTTTCCTGTGTGTTTTAAAGCAGTGTTAGGATAATCAGTACCTATTGTATTTCTAAGATATAGCTATATTAATTTCTGTGAAATGTAGTCTTCCTGCCACCACGGCATGGTGCGTCCTCACGAAGGCCTTTAGATATAGAGGTTAGCTGTGAATATACTGAATAAGCAGTCGCGGACAGATGACAAGGGGTGATCCTCCAGCTTGGGGATTTGGAGTAGGGCGAACAACCTTATTCTGTAAAAAGAAAAAGGCTTGTTCAAATATATTCGCAGAATCCTCGGATTAGCACTGATAACTTGGCACGAATTCAGCAAAGTAAAATCGACATGAAATTTGGAACATGGAATATAAGAAGTCTCTATAGGGTAGCGGCGTTAAAATTTGTAAGGAATGAGTTTAGAAATAGAGGATGGACCTAGTGGGGTATCAGGAAGTTAGATGAGAAGGAAATGGAGGAGTCAAGTCGGGAAATTTTACGTTCTTTTAAGGGGAACGAATTAAAAATTACCAACTAGGAACAGGGCTATCTGCTCACAAACGAATAATATTAGCAATCACATGGATTGAATTTGTTAATGATATATTTTCTTTTATTTCTCTTAAGGGTCGGTGGTGTAATATTTTGTTTTAAATGCACATGCTTCAACATAACATAACGATGACGATAAAAAGGACAGATTTTACGAAAGAATAAAACGCGTATTTGACCATCTCCCGCAATACCATATGAAAATTCTGTTAGGTCGTTTCAATACGAAGGTACGACGACAGGGTATTTTCAAACCGATTATAGGGAATAAATGTCTGCATAAGAAAGCTTGTGACAACGGCGTTAGACTTGAACTTTCCAACATCCAGAAACCGTATCGTAAAGATTACAAAATTCCCACATCGCGACATTCATAAATATAGTTGGATTTCATCAGATGGAAACACATATAACCAAACTGATCATGTTTTAGTAGACAGAAGAAAACAATCTAGCGCAACTAATGTTCGGTCGTTCAGAGGAGCTGATTGTGATACTAATAATCACCTGGTAGCAGCGATAATAAGAGAGAGAGAGACTATCGTTGCATAAAGGAAATATTCAACATCTGAAAACGGAGCGGTTTAATTTAAAGAAATTTGAGAAGAGTCAGGTGAGATCTGAGCCAGATTAAAGTGTCAAATAGATCCTCGATTTCAGAAGGTTCTGAATGCACTAGTGTTCAGCATACTTGGTTGAAATTAGAGGTAACATTAAAATTTCAGCAAAAGAAAAATTGGGGCAGGCAGAGATACGTAGGAACAAACCATGGTTCAACCAGGAATGCACTAATGTAGCAGAAAAGAGAAAATAGAAGAAACAGCGTTGGTTAAAAAATTGGAAAGAAATAACTACATAAAGTTTCATTGTCATCTGGCGGAAAGCTCCCAAAATTTTTAGAACAAAGAACGAGTTTTGAAAGCTAAAATTAATTAACTTGAAGATAATAGTAAAAAACAAAAACAAAAACATTCGGGACATGTATAAGGGGAGCAACGAATTTAAGAAAGCATATCAGCCTCGTGCTTATATATTAAAGAAAGCCAACGGAATAGTTCTCACTGATAAGGATAGCATCTTAAATAGATGGAAAGATTTCTTTGACGATTTGCTTAGCATATAGCCAAAAAATAATGTTAGTGGAGAAAGTGAAATGAGCATAGCATAATCGTATATTCCAGAACATATTTGGACAGAAATAGAAATCGCTATTAGAAAACTAAAGAAACACACTTCTCCGGGTGTAGACGAAATTCTGGCTAACAACTTTAGCTGGAAAGGGAAAAATGTACAGCAAGATACACAAACTCATTCTTCTTATCTGGAACAAGGAGGAATTACCACAAAAGTGACAGGAATCAACCATTGTTCCGGTTCTGAAGAAAAGCAACAAAACTGGTTGTAATAATTATTGAGGCATTTCTCTTCCGTCAACATTAAATAAATCCTCTTAAACATTCTATTAGCAAAATTACTCCATACGCACATGAAATTATTGGAGATTATCAGAGCGGATTTAGGTAAAATCGATCAAATATCGACCAGATATTTACCATTCAACTAATACTTGAAAAGAAATGGGAATATAATATCCTGCCCCATCAGTTATTGACTTTAGACTCGGGTAGGAGGGAAACATTGAACAACATGCTTACAGAATTTGGAATGACGAAAAGGTTAGATTAATTAAGATATGTTTAAATGAATCCCAAAGTAAAGTTTGAATAGAGAAATTCTCGTTTACGAGCTTCCACGTTGAGAATGGCCTAAAACAAGGAGATACGTTGTCGCCATTATTATTTAACTTTGTTTTGGAGAACACTATAAGAAAAATCAAAGACAGCAATCAGGTCCTAGAGCTGAATTGTATTTACCAGGTTATGGCGTATGCTGATGATGTAAATTTAATAGGGGATGACAGGAGAACAATAGAAAGAAATGCAGAAATCTTAATTAACGCTTGCAGGGATATGGGCTTAGAAGTAAATACAGAGAAAACTAAATACATGGAAGTTTGTCGGGATCGTAATACTGCATTTTATGGATCCGTTAAAATACCAGATAATGTTTACTTTCGACAAAGTGGATACTTTCAAATATCTAGAATCATTATTAACAGACCAAAAACACAATCACTAAGAAATTTGATGTCAACTGAAAGCAGGGCTTTCGTGTTATTATTCAGTTAAAAATCTTTTGTTGTCGCGAATTCTGTTGAGAAATTTGCAGCTTAAAATATAAAACGATAATCATGCCTGTTGTGCTGCAAGGTTGCGAAACATGGTCACTGACTCTGAATGAAAATCGCAGACTGAAAATATTTGGAAACAAGATTCGAACTCCAAGAGGAAAGGGAATGAGGAATGGCGAAAACTTCATAACGAGGAAGTGCATAATTTATACGGTTTGCCAAACATTGTTAAGGTCATCAAGTCTAGGAGACTCAAATGGGCAGGTCATATAGCTAGAATGGAAGAAATTAGAAATGCTTTCAAAGTTCTACCTGGAAGTTCAAATAGAAAAACGACTATTAGGAAGACCGAGGGGCAGATGGGAGGACAATATTAAAATGGTTCTCGCAGAGATTGGAACATAAAGTAAAAACTGAGTCCAGTTGGCTAAGGACAGAAATCAATGGAGAGCTTTTGTAAACGTGGCACTGAACCTCCAGTGTCCATAGGCAATAGAGCTACATTAAGTTGTTGATATATTTATCTTCTTTTTATTTGACAGAAATGCTGTTACATGAACTATAAAGTTTTTTTCTACTGAAGAGGATTTCGATTCGAGGTTTTCACAAATTAGCTATTTACGTTAATACTAAAGAAATTTGGTGGTGATTTTGATATAAAATGGCACCCATACTTTCTTTCAAAGTCTGTACATAAGATTTTATATTCCCGTTTGTATGGGTGCCCTTTTAGTAGACTTGTCCACCGCCCTCATTAGTATCCCAACACGGGCGTGACTATAGGGTACCACTTTCGATTTAAGTTTGAATTTTCAGGGTACAAGCACGA
Organism: Thermobia domestica; assembly: GCF_964235325.1. NCBI lineage: Eukaryota > Metazoa > Arthropoda > Insecta > Zygentoma > Lepismatidae > Thermobia > Thermobia domestica. The sequence continues at coordinate 92,240,874 of NC_137465.1, forward strand.
GACACCAAATTACCTGTATATATTTTGGCGGCGAACCAATGTAAAATTTCAAAATGGCGGTCACTTATTCAAAACAGCATTAAATAGAAATTTGTTGCAAGTTGTGACAATGATAATCTTGAAATATACATGAAATTTTAACACTTTTACCACAAAGGCATTGAAATATTTAAAAAAAATCTAATTAAACCCGGAAAAACCCAATAAAACCCGAAAAATCCATATGGACCCAGGTGGGTTGGGCTTTTTCAAAACCTGCGCAATTGTGATGGACACAACGCTTCACAATCAAATTAAAATTGGTATGAGTTTAACGTCCCTTTTTTGCACCGAGGGCCATACCAGACGTGGACCTACAGTTTAAAGTTGGTTCCGAACCACTCCATTCACGGTGAGCTCCCAGCGAGAATCCAACCCGCGACCACGCGCACTGAAGGCAAGTATCAGGCTACGAGGAAACCCACTTGACAATGCATCCACTGATGTATACATAACGTATTTTGAAAACTAATGTTCGTCATCTGGACACTGTTGCCTGCTGACTAATTTGTATATTGTTAGCCCGATACGCATGTCTGTATTCCGGACATTTGCTGTCCGGAATTTACTGCTGTGAATTGCACTGTTTAAGGCCAATCCAGTAATATAAAAATCATTCAGTCTGACAACATTTTCATAGCTAAACAAAATCTGCTCTCGTGTCCGGATGAGTCCCTGTGTACATATGCAAGTGTAATTAAAGTTCTACCAAATTTTCTATTTGGTAAACCGTCTGGTAAACTGAACCCTAATTTTTAAACCTGATGGTAGTGGGAAGGAACCTATATTTTGAAAATATGGTATTGCATGCATTTCCTTCATGGTAGTACTAGTCGAGTTCTATAATTTTACCAGGGCTGTGATAGTTTCAACGGGACCTTTTGGACCTGTAATTTTTACTGTTTTGTTTTAAGTTTTTTTTTTTTTTTTTTTTTACTTGCAAATCTTAATTTGGAATCTCCACATAACGTGTGAGTTACCACTATGTTGTACCTTTATTAACAAATAAGATATAATTTTTTGAACGTTAAGTTTACAGCTTAGTGTCAGCGTTTACCGTCACCTATATCTTGTAACAGTCCTTGCATTTTTAAGTACAAGGGGGTAAATCCCATATTTCGCATCATAAGAAACTGTATTTTACGATTACTAAGGCAAACGAACCTAATTTTAACTGTTTTCAAACCAGAATTGTTACGGAACGATCCGAGATTTTACCTGTCTCCAGATATAAGTTAAGGAAATGGTGGTAACGTATTTTTTTTTTTAAATGTATATCTCGGTTATTAATTAAGATACAACATTGTGGCAGCTCACCATTATGCTGAAATTCAAGGTTAAGAGTTCCAAGAAGAAAAATACAAAACAAACAGTAGAAATTACAGGTCCAAAAGGTAAATTTATGCAGTTTCAACAAAGATTGCACGGACTGCAATTTTGTGACGGTGTTGCGGACGAGTGATCTAGAACCTTCCCTTTAAGGGTTGCTGCAACAGGAGGGCAGTACTCTCTCCATCCTTCCTTTCCACTCACGTTTCACTTGGTTTAGCACCTTCTTTGGAACTCTCATAGTCCTTGCATACAGGAAGGCACAGGTCCAATTGGTCAACGTTCCTGCGTAAGATAATCGAACCGCAATTGCAACCTTTTAATGAGTTTATAATGAGTGGCATGCTTTCTTCAACATCTTTAACTAACTTTTATTTGACAAGGGTGTAAAATAAACTGACTCCCCCATATATGCACCAGTACGAATTATTAGTTTTCGAAGTACAAGGGGCTAAATGTGTTAAAGTAATAATCCTTACACCATAAAAGAGTTCATTTTATCATTTGTAAACCGAACTTGTTTAAATTTACCTAACATAAAGCCAGTACTATGTATGTGGAGGTCGGGCATCTACACCTTTCGCCTTTATTTGTTTCACAATATACAGGAGGTATGTGTATATTTTTATTTCGAGGCTATAACTTTTTTTAGTGTCTTACTAGTACGTTGCAAACAATTTAGTACATTTCTAAACCCTATTCTACTCAAAGTTTAAAATTTTCCTCGATTTGCTTCAGCGAGTATAGTAAGTAAATTTAAATATCTTACCGTCAGTGTATTTTACTGCCACTTCGTAGGTATGACATGTTCCCTCATCTGGTTCTTCATGAAATATAATCCGTCGTTGTCGTTTTGTTCCAGCATATGGTGGCCATATTGCAATTTGTTTCCCTTCTTCAAATATCCAACAGTTAGGAATAGTGGCAAGTGTATCTTCTTCCTTAAATAGAACAACTGAAGATAAATAGCACATCTTGCCCGCCACACTTTAGACCCGTATGTAAGAAAACAAATTAAGTCCTCTTTCCACATGAGCGCGGCGATGTTGCATTCCTTCCTCGGCGAATCGAAGAAGCGCGGACTGCAACGAAGTACACGCTGTCACGTGGTGGCACCGTCACAACGCCGCTGCTACATATCTCTATCCGACTTGTCGGAACTCTGCCGCCAGAGGCTCCCTTGTGATACTCTTCGATATGTCGCTATGGCGACGAATCGACCATTTCCCTGCCAGTGGCCCACTGGTTTTCAGCGACTCTGACGGCATGGGGTTATATTTACATATATATATATATATATATATATATATATATATATATATATATATATATATATATATATATTCCCTCCCCTACTCATATACTAAGTTCTACCGACAAAGGGATATGATAAAAACCACCCTAGGTCCGAACCCCATTTATGTTGATAATTTGATTAAGATCGGTTTCGTGAGTTAGACGTGATGAGATCACAGTTACTTTTATTTTCATTTTTTTTTTGCATATATCCCTTTCCCTCCCGTATATTGTGTCATTGAAGTAAAATGATGGAAACATCCCATGTCCGAACCTCATCTATGTTGAAAGTTCGATCGATTTCGGTCGGGTGGTTCAAGATTTAAGTTTTATTCATTTTCATGTATTTATTACTATCCTATCCCCTAAGTCCATCAAAATGAAATAACAAAAAAAAAAAAAAAACTCTCCAAGGTTTAAATTTAATCTATGCTGAAAATTTGATTGAGATCGATCGCATGGTTCAAGAGTTATTAACTCACGAATATGGTCACCTTTATTTTTATATTTATTGATTTTTAGTATATCTCTCCCTTCTCACCAACCCCTACGTTGCTCCGTCAAAGTGAAATGGTAAAATCCATTCCAAGCATTCATACTGTCAAAATGAACAGCTAAAAACACTCCAAAACCAGAATCGCATCTACATTAAAAATTTCATCGTATTGGTCGGGTGGTTCATGAGATTAGTAGTTACAAATATAGTCACTTTCAATTTGGATCTGAAGTCTTTTATTCACTGACACCGCTATTAATATATAGATTACCAAGCCATGATCTATTTCCCAAACCGATTTCCTTCATTTATTACTAATTTTTAAATAAAAAATTATTTAAAAATTTTTGATAATTTATTTCACACAAGGGGAAATCCCGAACAATTCGAGGTAATGACAAACATTCTGTCTTGCATTACCTCATTAGACACCAATTTATTGTTAAATTGAAACTAATTGTTGGCTTCATACAGGCTAGTAAGATTACAAAGAATTAATGCTCAAACATGGGGTAATGTATAGCCTTACCTAAAACAATATAGATAAGAGCCAACTTACCTTGCTCAGATTGTTGAATCAACGTTATAAATGAATCGACACAAACAATAAAACGTCTTCTTCCTTGCAACTCATTCAACTTACTGTCACCAAATTTATGCTACATATTTCCGGGTCTCTCCGCTAGTATGCAGCAAAAATCGCTTGTTTTCTAACAAGCTTCCTTGGGCGTAAACCTGGGTGTTCAACATTACTTCAGTGTTCACGAATACCCCGGTTTCTCCTAGAGTAGAGAATGGTCTAACTAACAAGGAGAAAGTGGACTGGTAAATGAACTTCGGGGCCATTTTTCGCAAGGTGATAGTGCATATTAAAGTTTTCATATTACACACTGAGAGAGCGCAATAACCAAACATAGCAGAGAAAAAGCGTTTTAAAGTTTTCGACTCGCCCCATATATTGTACGTTGCGCAAATTTATTAAGTGACGGCGCGAGAGAATCCGCACCATCTGGGACTCACGTGCAAAGGATCCGGGGTTCGAGTTCACTAGGAGTCAACTATTTTTGTTTTTGCTTCAACCAGTAAAGTAGCCACTTGTAGCTGCAAGTAAAATGTTAATTCCCCATATGTAAAATGTTAATTTAAAAGTGACATTTAAGCAATCCATAACTAACATACGTGCAAGGAGATAAAAATGTATACCAAATTAGGATTTTTCTTATGGTTATTTAACGTACCATTATAATTATTTTCCCTAGAAATGACTTAAAAGTTATAACAAAGAGGCGTTAAATCAAATATCGTACAAACAGAAAATAACCAATGAGTAAGAACCGTGGTTTCATAAAAGCTACAGTTATTATTATTATTATTATTATTATTATTATTATTATTAATAATAATAATAATAATAATAATAATAATAATAATAATGAGGCAAGATAATAGTATGTAAAGATCTTGCTGAAAACAAATATAAACTCGTGAGCATAGGATATTACAATTACTATTTATTATTATTATTATTATTATTATTATTATTATTATTATTATTATTATTATTATTATTATTATTATTACTAAGCTTTTGAAAATTCAAAGCTGTAAACCACTGCATTAGACTAATAAAGTGCATTTACGTATAATAATACAGAACTTTAGCAGTGAGTTAAACATCAAACGCAGACATCAATATCTAACTGTTGTAACTATATTTAAGAACGTAAAGAGACTATTGAAAAGTACTAGACAATAATTTCCGTATGACAAATAGTTAGAGACAAATACACAACACACATATATGTATTGCCATTACAGTTTTATTTAATTTGAGGCATATCCCGACCAGTGAATGAGTGCAAGCAGGCGGCGGTATACTTGTAATTAACCTATTGCATTTCTTATTGTTCTGGTATATATCACTTTGCACATACCTTCAAGTTAAGACAAATACATTTTAAAAAGGTTTGGAAATTAGGTCAAAAACATTTTATGTGGCCCACAAAATATTTACATCCTCGGTATTTATTTGGTAATAACTTGAAAAATGAAATGATTTTTTTAAAAGATTAATGTCCTACAGAAAGGACCTGTAGAGCAATTAATGAAAGTGAATTATTGTAAAATTGAATTCTTCATACTCTTCCAATTTTCTTCATACTCTACGCACCAAAGACACACGCGCTGGCCATTATTTTTCTTAAAAGTTCGTACTGACCGGGACACTTTTTTCCATGGCCATCTCATGTACATTGTACGTAACTCAAAAGGGACACGAACACAAAAGCATCAATGACAGTTAAAAATTCCTACCATATGTTGCATAGGAATCGATACGCTTCATGATAAGAAGCCGAAAAGCGAAGACCACTTGGTTATTGCCACCGGCTTGGCAGTGGACCAACGAAGATGATCTTTACATTTCTCGAGTAAAAAGGTTTTAAATCCATCCTGGTTGTAACTCTAGAAGACTGTTTCTGCCAACCGATAAATATACATTTAAAACAGTTGCAATCATCGTATAGTTTGTCCTGCCTTAACTTTAATTTGATTGAAAATTGTAATTACAAGTTATCTTGCAATTTTGTAAAAAAAAAAAAAGTGCTTTTGCAAGCTTTGCCTTATGGCGACAGTCTATTAGTACACACAAGTTTAAGGTTTACACGACATTAGGTGTCGATCCACAGAAAATTGCTGTTATGGTGATTGAATGTAGACCCTCTACGCTGATACAACCCAAATATATGATTTAAAAGATATGATGTTTTGAGCGCACTCGGACAAAAAGGAAACTTCTAAGTTTGTGCCCATATACGACGATCATTCTTTTCTTATTTTACATATTAAACACGCCAATATGGGGCAGACACCTTTCATTAATACAGCACGTGAATTCATTTCTAAATAATCCTAATTATACAGTTTGAATTTAGTGTTCTTACAACATTACGAACAGCAATGCAAGAAACCACAAGAGGGCCACCTAGTCTAAACTTTTTCGTGGCCTCCTAGATCTTAACAAAAAATGCTACTATTTATACAAAAAACACAACCTAGCTATTTGTAAGAAAATTTTTAATGACTTAGCCCACCTAACATATTCAGGGCCCCCCAAACCTCTATGGCTTGTTGCGGGCCTGATTGAATGTTACTTGCACATAACTATCCTAACCTGAGAACATGTGCAGGGTTGAAGTAACCAAAATTCGTTTGCAAGTAACTGAGATGCTTTATCAATATATGGATTACGGAGCTCACGGTTACTGCAACTGATTGCTAATCTGTTAATTAATTTTTGCTAATATAACCGAGTAGTTTGGCTAATTCAACTGAGGAGATTAGTTAATTCAGAAATAAATGTGCATTAATCAAATTGTTTATTAAAATCAAACATTAGTTGGAATTCTAGACATTACAGATATACCCATTACTGTTTTACTTCCAAGGATATTATTCTTTATTAGTTCAATGTTCAAATGTTAATATGCGGAACAAAATTGGCTAACTGCTAATGGACGCTACTAGGCTAAATAGATTTGTAAAAAGCTATGTGAATCACATACACAAAAATTCAGTCTTTGATAAAGGATCAGATATCTAATATGGGGTTACTGACTGTAGAAAAAGGAAGTAGGCCTAAAATAATAAATATAGAAACTATTCTAATTAATAAAGCTAGTAACGCTTATTAGCAAACACGATGGGCTGCGCAGGCGCAGGACAGTATTTTTGTCTAAATGATTGAATATGATACAAAATTTAAAATATTTATGGCTAGCAAAGTGGTTTTAATAACATCTTAATAATATCTTTAATTAAGAATGTGTCGATAATTACTGGAATTTTAGACGTCCCCGAATCTAAGACGCAAACTAATTTCGCAGGGTTAAATTAAGGAAAAATAGTAATACGATCCGCTTTTCTATTTCTAAAGCGCTCTTTGATATTGGTCATTTTCGGTGATTTTTATATATCCCTCTTTCCTCCCCATGTTGCGGGGTACGGCACGATAAAAATTATCTCAGACGCCAATGTCATGTATGATCAAAATTTGATCGAGATCGGTTGGGTGATTCAAGGGTTATTTTTATTATATATATATATATATATATATATATATATATATATATATATATATATATTTGTTGTATATATCCCCTCCCATCCTATCCTAAGTTCAACCGTAAAAGGAATATGATAAAAAACACCCTATATCCGAATCTAATTTATGTTGATAATTTGATTAAAATCGGTTTCGTGGGTTAAGCGTGATGAATTGACAATTACTTTTATTTTCATTTTTTGTATATATCCCTTCCCCTCCCCTACAAGGTGACGTTAAAGTAAAATGAAGGAAACATCCCATATCCGAACCTTATCTATGTTGAAAGTTCAATCGACTTCGTTCGGGTGGTTCAAGAGTTAAGTTTCATTCATTTTCATGTATTTACAATCCTCCCATCCCGTCCATTAAGTCCATCAGAATGAAATAACAAAAAAAAAAAAAACTTCTGACGTTTTAGTTTCATCTATGTTGAAAATTTGATTGATACCGATCGGATGATTCAAGAGTTATTAACTCACGAACATGGTCGCTTTTATTTTTATATTTACTGATTTTTAGTCTATCTTCCCCCTCTACCCCAAACCCAACGATGTTCCGTCAAAGTGAAATCCATTCCAAGCACGAACGTCATGTATGATAAAAATTTGATCGAGATTGGTCGTTTGGTTCACGAGTTAGTAAGTTTTATTTATTTTTATAGTTCTATCTTCTCCCGCTCCCCTAAGTTTTACAATCAAAATGAATAGCTAAAAACACTCCAAAAACAGAACCGCATCTACGTCAAAAATTTCAACGGATCGGTCGGGTGGTTCATGAGATTAGTAATCACAAATATAGTCACTTTCAATTTGGATCTGAAGCTTTTCTTTCAATGACACTCCTATTAATATATAGACTACCAAGCCATGATCTATTTCCCAAACCGATTTCATTCACTTATTACCTACTTTTCAATAAAAAATATTCAAAAGTATCTGATTATTTATTTCACACAAGGGGAAATACCGAACAATTCGAGGTAATGACAAACATTCTGTCTGGCATTACCTCATTAGACACCAATTTATTGTTAAATTTGAAACTAATTGTTGGCTTCATACAGGCTTGTAAGATTACAAAGAATTAGTGCTCAAATGTAGGGTAATATATATAGCTTTATCTAAAACAATATAGATAAGACAAGAGCCAACTTACCTTGCTCAGATTATTGAATCAACGTTATAAATGAATCGGCACAAACAATAAAACGTTTAATTCCTTGCAATCCATTCAACTTACTGTTAACAAATTTATGCTACACTTTTCCAGGTCTCTCCGCCAGCATTTAAAGTGCTCATATTACGAACTGGGAGAGTGCGATGGCCTAATATAGCAGGGAGAAAAGCGTTTTAAAATTTTTCGACTCGCCCCATATATTGTACGTTGCGCAAATTTATTAAGTCACGGCGTGGGACAATCCGTAGAATCTGGGACTCACGTGCAAGGGATGCGCGTCTAGAGTCCAGTTGGGGTCAACTATTTTTTTTTCTTCAGCCAATATGGTAGCTACTTGTAGCTACAAGTAAAGTGTTAGTTCACCATATGTTTATAATGAATTAAAGCAATAGAAATATTCAAGTAATTGTATGATCTTTCAATGTTCCATGTTAACCAGCAGAAAAGTGTAATCTATTTCGTAAATATATTAATATCACAAATTATATTATGTTTGAAACTACTGCAAAAAATGTAGTTTCAACTTCCACTTCCGGTTCCGATTAAACACAACAACAGCAGCAGCAGATTACGCAGCGCTATTTAACAACAGAGTTTGAACATAGTACATTTTGTAACTCTATGTAACATTGCAGGGTTTTCTTTCTGACGCAGTCAAAATTTAGCGTCAAAGTCTTATTTGGCAACGAGTGGCAGATCTGGAGCCGTCAAATTTAATGATGGACGTATATGACATCAATATTAATTTGGTGATGTCAATATATCAAATACCGTGACCGGAAGTGCCATTTTATGGTTCAAGATGACTCGTAGAGACTGGTGGTTTTAGATTTGTGATCACCGTATATGACATCAGTATTAATCGAGTGGTGTCAAATTCAAAACCTCAAAAATTGAGACCGGAAGTTCGGCTTTTTGGTTCAAAATTACCTCTTAGCAACTTGGCGGTTTCAAATTCGTGATCGGCGTATATGACATCGGTATTAATCCAGTGGTGTTGAATTCGAGATGTCAAAAGAAATCCTGACCGGAAGTTCGGATTTATGGGCCAAAGTCCTATTTGGCAACGAGTGACAAATCTGGGACCACCAAATTAGTGATCAGTGTATATGAGGTCGATATTAATATGGTGGTGCCGAATTGGAAATCTTAAAAATCGAGACCGGAAGTGCGGCTTTTGGTTCAAAATGACCTTCTAGAGACTCGGCGGTTTCAGATGTGTGATCAGCGTATATGATAACATTATTAATCTGGGAGTGTTGAATTCGAAATCTCAAAAAATCGTGACCAAAAGTGCGGTTTTCGGTCAATGTTACCTCGTAGTGACTCGGCGGTTTCAAATTCGTGATCGGCGCACCGCGTAACATAAAAAGGAATAATTTTTTGAAATTGTGAAAATTTCCGGGTCTAATTACTGGGGCACTGCGCTTTATGGACAAGATCGATTTGGCGTTTTCTTACAATTCTGGCAACAATGCCCCACACCTAATCATACGCAAATTTGAAAACCCTGTCCCTCTAGCTCGAACCGTTCTCGAGAGAATTACGATTACCTGAAATTTTGGCAACAATGTCCCACCCCAGGTTATAGGCAAATTTGAAAACCGTGTGCCTCTAGCTCAAACCCTTCTCGAAGGAATTACGATTATCTGACATTTTGGCAACAATGGCCCACCCCTGGTCATAGGATAATGAGTGGTATACCAGTTGTCACGACAACGTCAAATTTGAAAACCGTGTGCCTCGAACTCTAACCGTTGTCAAGAAATTGGCGAAAAGAATGGTCCACCCTTGTTCATAGGACAATGAGACTCTCTCAGAGTATATGTTGCGTGTTACGGCAAAGTCACATTTGGCAATCTCAAAATATTCGTGATTATTTCTGTGCTTTTAGACCAATGAAAGATTGTCCAAATTGGCAATAAGTTTTATAATGGGGAAAATTTATTATTTTAAATTATCTTGTTTCGTTTTAAAGTACTTTAAAGTGCCGGACGAAATTATGTCACCATAAGAGTATAAAAGAGATGCATCCGCAGTTAGCTCTTCACTCTGGTACGGGCCGATATTCTGGCCTAGTCCCCTTCCTCCGCGGGGGAAGCCCTCCTCACAGTGCTGGGGTGGAAGACCTATTGGGTCCCATAATCCAAGGGAGATTTCCTTTCTAAAAGGATGAGAGGAAATTGTCTTATGTTGGAACCCAGGGTAACCCCTTTATTTAGACATAAACTCTAGAGCAGTGACGCAAACACACAAGAGTTCCCGTTCATGTTCCAGTGCCAGCATCAGTCCCGATTCCTGTTCCGCTTCAACTTCGATTCCGGCTTCTGTTTTGATTCAGTAGAAATGTTATTAGCGCTGTTTTAATTGTCGGGACCCAGAGTAACCACTTTATTTACTCATAAACTATAGAGTGGCAATACAGCAGCAGAAGATCCAGGTTCATGTTTCGGTGCCAGCATCAGTCCCGATTCCTGCTCCGCTTCAACTTTGATTCCGGCTTCTGTTTCGATTCAGCAGAAATGCTATTACCGTTGTTTTTAATATAGCGTGAAAGGAGTGAGAGTTAAGAAAAATACGTTATTACAGAAGGTACTACTTGGTGTTCTATAGTGAGAAGAGACCCAATTGTAGTAAAGCAACCAACATTATGACAATACACTATTACAAAAAAGGCTCCTTGGTGATTAACAGTGAATGATTGTTGATCGTTGTAAAAAAACAAACATTAACGATAATACACTATTACAAAAAGGCCTACTTGGTATTCTATAGTGGGAAGAGACCTAATTATTTAAATCAGCAAACATTAACGATAATAACGATTTCAAAAAACGGAGAGATTTAGAATATTACTTGAATCTAGTCAATATTATAGGCAATTTAAGGACGATGGTAATTTAATGACGGTCGAATTAACTCCACCCCCAGAGGGAGAAAATCCCCTTGTCTGGTTAGAAAATGGGATACGTGATTTAGTAGAGTATGTAATGCGAGGTGTGCTTCGCATCATCGTCTGGGGCTGACGTTCGTTAATCAAAATCACCCAGATAAATCTTTTTATCTGTCTTTTAGAGTTGGTAGTAATATGAATGCTGATAATGTATGGACTGCTTTAGAAAAGGTAATACAATCAAACACATTCTCCCTATATGAGGAACGTTTCGTTGTCTACTTTCACCACGTTGAACTGCCTATTAGTATGGGACGGGTGAAACAGAATTTCACTAATATAAATGAGTATATAAAACAACAGAGGTATTGTTATTAAAAACCCCGATTTTATTGTTTGTGCCAAACCCTGGTAGTTGCTATAGGCCTTATTGAAAATAAAGATAACAGAAAAGAGAGAGATAGATACAGGAATCAACGCTCAACAATTATGTTTAATAAGGTCTCTGAATTGTGTGAAAAGGCTGGTGTAAGTTTAGAGAACGGTGGTGGAATACCGGAATTTAAAAAATTCAGGCTTCTTTAACAGCATATAAAAATACTGTGTATGACGGGTTGTCTGGGGAAAAATATATTTCGAGGAAACGGTCAGGATAAGCGTCTTAATTTACTGTATATTAACAACCATTACAAGGTGATCACTAACTTAACTGCGGTATTTTCATGCTCTTACTGTTGGGAAGAATGCCATAAAAATTTCACATTAAAGACCGGCATGGGCGAAACCTTGTGTAATTAATGCCACAACAAAACACCATGCACCATTACAGAAAGTGTATTATATTGTAAAGAATGTAATAGATGCTCTTACGGAGCTCAATGCGATAATAATGATAGGCTTTCATTATGCGATGTTTTGAAACTATGCGTTCAATGTCTTAAAACATGTGGTGAAAAAAGGGCAGAATCCGCATGTCTGTGGGGAGGTATTCTGCACGTTGTGCAATAATATGATGCCATCAGGGCACTTATGTTACATTCAACCATGCAGCATACCCACTCCACAAAAATGGTTATTAGTGTTTTATGACATTGAGTGCCGACAAGATAAGGAAATAGCCGGCGGTATTTAGAGCATCAGCCCAACCTGTTAGTAAGAAAACAGGTATGCTACAATTGTAAAAGTAATATGTGCGAACGGTGTGGTGTATGCGGTATTAGAGATCATGTATTTTGTGGATAAAAATGTACTGTACAGTTTCTAGATTATTTGGCACAAAGGCGTTCCAGTATTAACAAAATAGTAGCCATAGCAAAAACGGGAAGGGCTATGACGCTCATTTTGTTTTACGCACAATGACGCTTGAGAAAGAGTGGACTCCTCGAATAATTATTCTGGTGTTAAATTTTAGCCATGGAATACCTATATTTAAAATTTATTGATAGCCTAAATTTTCTACCAATGCCTTTGGCAAAATTAAGCGATGCGTTTGATTTACCCGTTTCGAAGGGACATTTCCCTCATTTATTTAACACGAAGTCCAATCAAGAGTATCGTAGTGTGTTACCCGGCCTTCAGTATTATGATGTGGGCAACTTAAAAAATAAACAGAAAGAGCGGTTTGTCAAATGGTATAATGAGGAAAAGGAAAGACTTGGGGATACGGATTTTATTTTAAAAGAACAATTAATTAAATACTGTGTAAATGACATAAACGTGCTGCGCAATGCGTGCATAAAATTTATGACTGAAATTGAGCTTATATCGATCGTGAACCCGTTTCTAGAAACTACAAGCATTGCCAGCGCGTGTAATCTAATATAAAGTTCTTGCAATCAGACACGATTGATATTATCCCACATAGCGGGTACAGGTGGCGGGATAACCAATCCGTTGGCGCTGTTCAGTGGCTCGTGTACGAGGGGGACCGATTAAAAACACAAATCGAGCATTTTGGAAACGGCCGAGAGGTTGCGGTGCGTGGTGGCTATAAAGTGAATGATCATGCGCGCTATAACGACTCAGAACATGTTTGGGAATACCAAGGGTGCCTATTTCATGGTTGCCAGCTGCGTTACTCCACAGGCCGTGACAACACCATATATAACGAATCATACACTACTTTTAATATGCGCTGTGAATATACTATAAATAAAATTAATAGATTGAAAGAACTGGGGTATATAGTGCATAAAATGTGGGAGTGCCAGAGGCGAAAATTTCTCAAATATCATCCGATGGTACATAAATTTGTAAAAAAACATAACATGACTAAGAAATGTCCCACTCATCCGCATGATGCACTGTATGGTGGAAGGGTCGACGCAATGAAACTACAAAAAGGTGAAAAAGGGATAGCGTATCATCTATACCGACATAATCTCCCTCTATCTTTATTATTGTAAGGTGCAAAAATATCCGGTTGGTCATCCGAAAATTTATGTTGGAGATGGGGAGTGGCCCCATAATTCGGAATTTGAGGGGATAATAAAGAACGGTATTGACTCCGAATAATCTCTAAGATCCAGTGTTGCCCTATCTGAGTGGTGGAAACTTATTATTCTCCATATGTCGAAAATGTGCGGACACTGTGAATGAAGAAAAGTGCACACATTCGGATGAGAGAGCTTTGACGGGTGTATGGGTTATAAATGAAGTGCAAGTGGTTGTTGAGAAAGGATACAAAGTGATGGAAAAGCATGAGGTGTGGAGCTATGGGATCGTAATGTATGACGCTAAAAAGAAAGAGGACGTTCTTTTCACGTAGTACATTAACCTGTTTATTAAGATCAAGACTGAATGTAACGGTTGGCCCGCAGGATGCACCACAGAACAAGAAAACGCAAAGTTCATACACGAGTATTATGATAAAGAGGGCATCCACTTAGACCGAAAACAGATTATGCGCAACAAGCCTAAGAAACGTATTTCAAGCTGGGTGTTAACTGTATTTGTGGTAAATTCGCTCAAAGGGAGAACTTGGAGCAGATCGCTATCATTAAAAATCCCGAGTAGTATTTCGATAAATTAACAAATCCGAATACGCGAGGTTAAATCTTGTATTCCGATTGGCGATAAAATGCGAGAGCTCAACTGGAGTGTTAACGATAACGTTATCGCTCCAGCTAAAATATCAATGTGGCAATAGCCGCAAATACCACGACACACGGTCGCCTCGAATTCTTCCGTTACTTGGAACTACTTGGCAAGCGTGTATTATATTATGATACCGAAAGTATTATTTATAGTGAATCTCCTGGCGAGCCGCAGTTAAAAATAGGATTGTATTTAGGAGAGTGGTATAATGAGTTAGCATAATATGGTCCGGATGCGTATATCGAAGAATTTTGTGCTGGTGTGCCCAAATGTTACGGCTACACCGTTGTCAATAGTCATACTAGTAAAACAAAGACAATATGTAAAATCAAAAAAATCACACTGAATAATAAAACATTAAAATACGTTAACTTTCAACAAATGAAATATATGATTTTAAATAATTCATCATCTATTAGCGTTCCTCTCGGTCGACAAATTGTCCGTACTAAAGATCATAAATTGATTACTAAGCCCGAGGCACATAATATCAATCAGGTTACTGCTAGTAAAAGGAAACGAGTAGACAATTTTGATACACCTCCGTACTTGTATAAAAGAAAACGTATAGGTTAAATACTGTATTAGTAGAAACCATCGTCTTTAATTAAGTAGAGAGAGAGAAAAGAAATGGATAATCAAATTTTAAATCATTATTATTATGTTACTGAAATCGAGATACGTGGCGGTCTAGCATACGACGATGATGATGGGGGAGAATTTTCTGTTATCACTTTACATACTTACTATGACCGTATTCGTCTTTCACCTGATGAGTGGTATACTTTTCTATCATATTATTTATATATTGAGAACTACTTTAATGCTACTACAGATTCTTCATTGGCTACACAATTTTCCGTTGGTGATAATTATGAGGTATCATTGTCAAATACTCTTAAAGACATTCGTCAGTGTTTTACTCTCTCGTCAGATGAGGATAGTACTGATAAGGTATTTTTTTTCTGTTTATACATGGAGAAAACTCCATCTTTATTTGCCATGCATTCACCAGGCCATATTTACCTGCTCTGAATGTTATAAAGATGTAACAAAGTATGCTCAAACATATCTGAAACAACTTACTACTACTACTACTACGATTCCAGACTTTATTGATTGATTGATTTTGAGTTTTACGTCCCGTTCAGCAGCGAGGCTATATGAGACGTGGACCTACTGATTAACGTGGAATCCGAACCACATGAGCTCCCGCCGGGAATCGAACCTGGGTCTCCCACACCAAAGGCGCGTACGCTAACCGCTTAGCCACGGAGGAGCTCGATTCCAGACTTTACTACTACTACTACTAGTATTCTATCATCTGAGCCAATTGCAGTGGAATATTCACATTAATTGTAATAATAATAATATTTAATTATATTCTTAATTATTTTGTGATGTATTAGAATATGGAGTTTCAACACCCATTTACTTGTATTATAGCCGGGCCCACCGTTTGCGGTAAATCATATTTTGTAAAAGAGTTTTTAAAACACTACGCTGAAAAATGGAAAAATATAGTATGGTATTATGGTGAGTGGCAACCTCTATATGAAACTCTTTCCTTAGATTGTACATTTAAAGAAGGACTGCCAAAACTAGATGAATTTTCAGCGGAAGAAGGTCCGCATTTTCTTATAATTGACGATTTAATGCGTGAGTGTAATAATCAAGTTGTAGATTTTTTCTAAAGGTAACCCCACCGAAATTTGAGTGTCATTTTCATAACGCAAAATATTTTTCATCAGGTCAGAGGTATGCGTGATATGACACTCGTTAAAGAGTCATTATTTGGTATGCTTTAAAAATCCACGTGATCAGGCTTAAGTTAATTACCTAGCATGTCAATTGTATCCAGGTAACACAAAATTTGTATAGGAGGCCTACCAAGACGCAACTCGAGATCCTCATGGTTAATTACTTTTCGACTTAAAAGATAACACCTCTGATGAACATCGTGTTCGAACAAATATTTTCCCCACAGATTCTTACAATTATGTTTATGTGCCAGTAAAACAATATTCTCAATAGTGTATATATTTTAATAACCAATTTTACTATAATAGGCCCTAAAATGATTAGTAAAGAAAGTGCACATTTACTGAAGCTTGTACCTAGGGCAAAACCTAAAGTGCCTAAAGCGATATTACAGAATGCAGACCGCGATTTAATCCGCTCCATTTGCGAATGTTCATATAATGTACTGCAGGGAAACGTTAAGTTAAATAAAAAAGAGAAAAATAGATTAAGAAAGTATAAAAAGGATCTTATGTATTAGTGAAAAAAAGGTCCATCATTGAAACAAAAGAGAAAACGAATTATTGTACAAAAAGGTGGTTTTCTCACTGCATTGCTTGCACATATTGTAGGAGGTTTACTGTCTGCTTTAATTAAATAAATATGCAGCATGCCAAAAAATTTGTTTTAATAGCATCAGAAAAATTGCATCACTATCAGACAATATATAATCTAGATTACGAAATGAAAAATATTTTAAATAATAAGAGTATGAGTGTTGAAGAAAAATGGGTAACATAAAGAGGTATTGAAAAAATATTTACACATCTAATAGAAACCTACAACAACGACAACATCTGCTAATGTCGAGACGGTTAAAAGAGAGAACGAGGAGGAGGGAGATGTAGAGAATGAGGAAGTACTACCTATACTCCCCGAATTTTTCTTGCGTAAAGTAAGACCTTTATTACGTAAATTAAAACAGAATCCCAACATACAATGGGATGATAATGGTAATGTTAATATTTATAATAAATTAATTCCACGTGCTAATATAGTAGATTTAATATCGGATTTAGTTATATGTCGTAAGAAGAATATTCCAACAGCCGGCTGGGAACCCTTTGCTATACTATTAGCAAAATGTAATATTCCCTTAGAGTATATAGCTAAACCTCATCGTATAACATATATTCGTAAGCTAACAACTTGGGAAAAAGACGAAGAAAACGAGGAGGAAGAGTAGGAGGAGCCACCACGTAAACGTAAACGGTATGACTATAAAATATGAAGAAGCTAGGGGCCGTTTATTATAAACCCTCACATTCTGCTTCATTTTCAACTGCATCGGCATTATGGAAAGCCGTGAAGAAATCAATACCATTACACCGAGTGGAACAATGGTTAAAAGAACAACCGATATATACACTGAAAAAGCCTGCACGAAAACAATTTCGACGTAATTCCTGTCTATGTTGATGTTCAGTGGCAAGCTGATTTAAACGATATGGAAAGTCTACAAAAATATAATGATGGGTACAGGTATATTTAGCCGGTATGAATGAGCCGTGCCTGTGCGTAAAAAAACTAGTGCCGATATTATAAATGCATTCAAGAAAATATTTGCATCTACCCGGCGTAAACCGCTACGTCTACGAACACATAAAGAAACAGAGTTTGTTAACCAACCATTCCAGTTGTATTTGAATAAGCCAAATATTCAGTTTCTCACAACAAAAAAAAAAAACCGATATTAAAGCAAGTATAGTAGAACGCTTTAATCGCTCTCTTAAACAGCGAATGTGGAAATATTTTACTGCCAAGAAGACGTACCGTTACATAGACACGTTGCCCAAGTTGGATCTGGCATATAATTCTCGTCCCCATAGAGCCCATCAATTACCACCAGCCAGTGTAAACCAGGATACGTTTCAACAAGTGTGGAAAAAAATAATATTGCCGCATACTAGTGTTGTTAAAGCTGCAAAATATAAAGAAAGTGATACTGTGCGCATTACTAAAACAGAGCGTCATTTTGAACAAGGTTACAAAGCAAATTGAACGAGTGGAAATATTTAAAATAAAGCACGTGATATATAAGGAGAAAAAAGTAGTTTATATTTTGGAGGATTTAAATGAGAAGTGATTGACGGTACATTTTACGAAGAGGAATCAAACAGGTAAAGTTACCCAGTGTTTTTGAAATAAATGAGATTTGAGAGGTGAAAGGTAAACGGGTGCCTGGTCCCTGACGCGGGTATCCTGCATCATTTAATTCATGGATTCCTCTATCGTATTTAAAGAGTATTTAGAAACAACAACAACAAAACTATATTATAAGATGGTAATATGTTTGAGTATATAGCGAAATGAACGACCCCTATTTTCAATATTATTCTCACCAAGCTGGTAGTGGTTATAATGTATATCTTGGTGCCCTCTTCCAAGAAGGGTATGGTATTGGTAATTTTCTATATGGTTAATTTCGTAGTGTATTTCCATAATAAAACAAGGTGCCAAACTGTTGGTAAAGAACTGTTACGTACAAGTATTAATGTAGCCGGAGATGTACTGGGTGATAATAGACCTATTGACCAGGCTTCACATTCACGGTGGGAGGAAGCAAAATGTAATTTAAAAACAAAAACTCAAAATAAATTAAATCATGTACTAAAGGGATCAGATAAGGGAAAAAGAAAAATTAAGTTTGCTCAGACAGGTGGTAAGAGCAGGAGGAAGAAGAAAAGAAAAACATATATTTTTAATTAAACTATGGAGCAATATAGTTTTTACCTCACCATCCCCAGTAACAGTTCTAATGAATATTTTCCACAAAATACTTTATCATGTTATACGACCAAATTATATAATTTTCTTGTACTGGAGAAAGGTGTGTGGGAGACAGCAGTTGTTGAAGTACATTACATAGCTTCTTTTCAGAATATTTTCAAATATACTAATAACATTTACTATCGTTTACCAGATAAAAAAGGCTGGCGCATATCTACCATTTTGCCAGGAAACTATTACCAGGTAGATATTCTTTCGCAAATTAATCATAAAAGTGTTAGATTGTACTTACATTTGAAAGTTAAAGTATCGGTAAAAAGAATTGAGATTACCAGAGTGAGAAAAGAATTGGGTGAAAATATAGAAGTGCAGCTATCTCACGAATTAGCCTAAATACTAGGTTTTGATCATTTATTTATTTATTTTATTTATTTAGTCTTATTTTACATGGAGTAGTTAAGGCTTCTGCCTTGAATCCCACTTGATCATGCAATACAATAGTATCATAATTAGTAATTTCAAGAATAATAATAAAATATATAAAACACTCCCAATCATACGTACACACACACACACATATATATATATATATATATATATATATATATATATATATATATATATATATATATATATATATATATATATATACAAAAAACTTTTACCATTTACCAATCGCTCGCTTATTGTACAGCAGTCATGTTGTAAAATTCACCTCTTCGCTTGGATGGCGGGCGAAGGACAAAGAAAGCAAAGATATTATCGACGAAACCTTCAAATTGTTTATGATACTAGCAATAACACTGGAGGTGAAGAGGTTTTACAGGACCTTCGTTTTGTTACGCGGAAATGTTTGATCTGACCAGAGTGTGAAATTGCCCTCTGTTTCCATGTTGAGAGGAGGGGAATACTCCCCTTTCGTAGTGAATAATATTCATTAGGACCTGAATTATCTTCAGAAATGGTTTCTCACAAAGTGTAAAGAACATTTGGTATAATATTCATGGAACTCCGTTGAAAGCAGAAAATATCATGAGAATGATCAAAATTCGAACATTGAAGAACATAATTAACAGAAAAGAAATAGGACACTAAAACCAAATTTTTAAACATGCTATAAAATGTATATTCTATATTTTTCTAATTCCTTACTCCCATGAAAGTAACCTGGGGAGGATATTCTCTCCAATTTTTTTAGACTGAAATCCTTTTATCTCGTAGGATTTCGCCCCCTGACACAACACGAAAAAACAAATGCTGTTAAAATCCATACACATGACCCTTCCGGGACTCAACCCGGGGCCTTTAAGCCGATGGTCTATCGCCGCAGACCGCTCGGCTTGGTATGAAGATGTACGTTGTATGATTGCGAATAGATCACGACAATATAAGAAACTTTAATCCAAAATGGGCACCCAAAAATCAACTTTTTAAAGACCACTAGCTAATCTGGGTGTACGGTCATGAGTTTGTTACACAAACGGGCAACCACCACATAGGGGCACAAAACCCTCGGTTATGGGAACAGATTTGTACCATGGAGGTGAAGACTGGCCTCAAGCATTCTTTCCTCCGATGTGTCGTTCAGCTCCCATTACTATGGCACTTTAAATAGAGCTTACTGTGCAGTAACGTTTAAAATTTCAATCAAATAATTTCCATTACTCAATAAAATTATTTGGTTCCAAGCTTTTTTTTGAAAAAAAGAAAGAATTGCAACAAATCTAAACATGCTAAAATGGAAAGTTGCTTTTGCATTGGTATGGGTTAACACTGTGAAACCTAAGGGCCAGATTATATGAAATCAAAGTGTACACACATATCTATCTCTTTATTTATCTATAAATCTTTCCATCTCTCTCTCTCTCCCTCTCTCCCTCTCAATATATATATATATATATATATATATATATATATATATATATATATATATATATATATATATATATACAGACACTATAAAGCAAGTGGGCTGATAGTATACGATAGAGTCGGGGATGGTGACACCTTTACATCGAACTTTGCTTGTCGTGTAAACATTATTTGACATTAGTGTCTTCATCTTCGACGTACCTGTGAGCAATTTACTGTATATTCGTGTATTGAAACTGGTGTGAAACAAATTTCAATGTTTCAGAATGTAAAAAAAAAAAAAAAAAAAAAAGCCAGGGTCGAGCCTCAGACAACTAACAGCAGAGATATATTATCTTGTAAACTATTTGTCCTTGACTTGTGAGCTTATTTTAATTTATTTTTAAGACCTTTCGGTAACTTTGGCCCACCCCGAATGGATGATGATGGGAAAATTAGTAGACTGAAGAAAGTGGTAGGAAAGTAGACAACCTCGAGAAAACACACACATTCTATGTTTGTCCAGCACAAAACTCACATGGCACTAACCGAGATCGAACCGACTACCACACACACCAGAGGTGAATGCTTCACGGTGTAGCTACCGTGAGATTTCTCGTCTTGTATGTTCTGGGTAATAACTTAGTTGTATCTTGATTAGCATGATGCAGCCTGCTACATTTTACTTTCGTTCCCATGGTATGCTGCTATATTGTTACGAGACAAAACGAGACAAACGAGATGAGACGGGACAGAACCTTTCGAGACGAGACACGAGACGGGACGAGCACATTTTTTCGAGACAAGACACGAGACGAGACGAGATAGCCTGAAGTCTCGTCTCTTCTCCTCTCGTGGCAACACTAAGACAGAGAGAGAGAGACTGGAAAGAAAGACGCACTGTTTATTGTTAATGGTTAAAAAATTCACTTATCCCCATGTATTTCGGTCTTTTCTTTTCCTTTTCCCCTCTTCCCTGCTCCTTTTCGCTATTTTGATACTTTTCTGCCTTATGCAAGATGCATATTATTATTTTCTATTTTCCTTGAGTTAATTGCTATCTGTTAGACAATGCTGTGACGTTAGAGGAACTTGTAGCTGTCATTAAAATAAAATCTTGAAACCCTACCATATTTCACAATGTAAACATAGTCTTGAAAGAGACACACACATTTTTTTTCCATCTTGCAAGGAGTAGAACAATGTGCAACTTTCTGGGACGTCTTGCTTGCTACCTGCTATCGCCCTCACGCTGACATAAAGGAAATACCAGTTTTGCCGCTTCCAAAACAACGGATTCTTTTGGACAGGGAGAGGGAGTGACTTCTGTGAAGTTGTCATGCCCACTTAACGAATTTTTCTTTTCTTTTTCTTATCTACATCGTACATTTATCGTTAGTAGTGTTGTAAATAGGAAAAAAACACATTTTTTTCAGAAATGTACGTTTTTTAGAAAAAAAGCATTGCCTCTCGTTTTTTTTCTAAATTTCGTTTTTTTTTTTTTCAAATCTCTTCTGTCAACATCCTATAAAATCCTTTCAAATATTCTGTTAGCAAGACTGACCCCATACGCAGATGAAATTATTGGAGATTATCAGTGCGGATTTAGACGAAATCGACCAACTATCGACCAAATATTTACCATTCGCCAAATACTCGAAAAAAAGTGGGAATACAATACCCCGGTACATCAACTATTTATTGATTTTAGAAAGGCGTACGACTCGGTTAGGAGAGAAACATTATACAACGTTCTTGCAGAACTTGGAATACCGAGAAAGCTAATTAGATTAATTAAGATATGTTTAAATGAATCGCAAAGTAAAGTCCGGGTAGGAAAATTTTTGTCCACGAGCTTTAACGTCGAAAATGGCCTGAAACAAGGAGATGCGTTGTCGCCATTATTATTTAACTTCGTTTTGGAATACGCTATAAGGAAAATCAAAGATAGCAACCAGGGCTTACAGTTGAACGGTATTCACGAGGTTATGGCATATGCTGATTATGTAAA
The DNA here is from genome assembly GCF_964235325.1 of Thermobia domestica. Lineage (NCBI taxonomy): Eukaryota > Metazoa > Arthropoda > Insecta > Zygentoma > Lepismatidae > Thermobia > Thermobia domestica. Next base: position 92,263,696 of record NC_137465.1, read on the forward strand.
TTTAATAGGAGATGATAGGAGAACAATAGAAAGAAATGCAGAGATCTTATTAAACGCTAGCAGGGACATGGATTTAGAAGTAAATGCAGAGAAAACTAAATACATGGAAGTGCGTCGGGACCGGAATACAGCAAATTATGGATGCGTTAAAATACTAAATAATACTTTTGATAAAGTGGATTGTTTCAAATATCTAGGATCAATATTAACAGAGGAAAATCATATTCACGAAGAAATTAAATGTCGACTGAAAGCAGGGAATTCGTGTTACTATTCGGTTCAAAATCTCTTGTCGTCGCGAATTCTGTCGAGGAATTTGAAACTTAAAATATACAAAACGATAATCATGCCTGTAGTTCTGTATGGCTGCGAAACATGGTCACTTACTCCGAGGGAAGAACATAGACTGAAAGTATTTGAGAACAAGATCCTGAGACAAATATTCGGACCCAAGAGGAACGGGAATGGAGAATGGCGGAAACTTCATAACGAGGAACTACATAATTTATATGGTTTACCCAACATTGTTAGGGTCGTCGAATCTAGGAGGCTTAGATGGGCGGGTCATGTAGCTAGAATGGAAGAAATTAGAGACGGTTTCAAAGTCTTGACTGGAAGACCAATCGGAAAACGACCATTAGGAAGACCTAGGCACAGATGGGAGGACAATATTAAGATGGATCTCGCAGAGATTGGAATACAGAGTAGAAACTGGATGCAGTTAGCTAAGGATAGAAGTCAGTGGAGAGCTTTTGTGAACGCGGCATTGAACCTCCGGGTTCCATAGGCCATAGAGTTAGTTAGTTAGTTAGTTAGTCATTTGTAATGCATCTTATGTCTATTTAAGTATTAAATATTTTTATGTAGGTATAATCACCATAAAATGCAACATAAATTAAACGCTAGATACTGATACGCTACAAATATTTTACCATTTACATGAAAACCATACCTATTAACAATTCGGATTTCAACAGTTTTCATCAATATCAACTAAGAAATAAAAGTAGAAATGAAATTTTGTTTTTTCGTGAAAGAAGGTCTTAAATAAGTACGAAAATAATGTCACGAACAGTATAAAATTCAAATAACTTGTTTAAAGGTAAAAACTAATACTAATTTGCCTAATAGTATTTTTCTAAATGTCATATATAAATAATTTGTCGACTAGATATATGTGATATGCAGAGCCGGCTCTACCATATATGCACTATGTGCATTTGCGTGGAGCGGCAAGTTTGGATGGTCCGGCAAAATCTGTCATAAGTATATTATTTAAATTAAATATTTCTTGTTGGAAACAGACTTCATGATGATGGTAGTTACACTTACTAAGCTGACATTCTATTTGAATACTACATTCATAAATTATGTTTAGGTTGCATTAGTTTAAGGCCACATGGACAATGCTAAAGCAAATGGTCAGCTTGATTGTTGCCAAATGCAAGAATTCAATTCTCGATCAGTAGTGAATATTTGTTCCATTTAGTAAGTTATTACAGTTTTGATATGACAACTAGTCTTTTTTTTTTGTCAGAAGCAAGTTCCTTATTATTGAAGATAGAAACAAGTTTTTTTTTTTTTAATGTTAACAGATATAGAAGAGAAATCAAGAAATAAAGATAAAAGAGCTAGTTGCACTGGAATTGCAAACTGATACATTGAGACTGAAGCTCGATAGTGAATTCTATAAAAAGGATTACCATATTTCTTCTGCAGGTTTGTTTGCTTTATCTTTCAATAACATAATAGATTAATATATATATATATATATATATATATATATATATATATATATATATATATATATATATATATATATATATATATATATATATATATAAACAGACACAACGGGATTGCATTTTTATAAGTATTTAAGCCTTTCTGAGTGCAACTGCTCTTACCCTCACCTTTGTTGTTCATGCTGGAGTAGCATACTTAAAATCATGACTTTTAAGATTTGTTCTTTCTGGAGAAAGTGGGAGGCGGCAAGTTATACCATTGCATGGGGCGACGATTTGACTAGGACCAGCTCTGACGATATGTATATAAAAGACATGAATATAGGATGACACAATTTGAAGTAATGCAGGGTGTTTCAAAATTAATATTAGGGTTTTGAAACCTTGTAGTATCTATTACAATTAACTTACAGTTATAAATATTATATCAAATGAAAGAGCAACTCAAACAATTTTGTACGCACGCATGTACACTCATGTCCAAAATTATTGTCGCATGTTTATAAATATGTTGTAGAGGGAATATAATTTGATAACGAATTCGCCCGGTATTTCTTATAATGTTATTATGTGTATAATCGGCAAACACATGTATGTGGCAAATTTCATGTCAAAAGAGCAGTAAATAAGAACAATAAAACGAAAATAAAACTTTCTTGTCCATTTAGCAACATTTTGTTTTACTCATTCTAATTTTCGTATTTATAATCCTTTTCCTATGAAATTTACCACAAATACACATTTCCCGATTATACATATAGTATCAGTATTAAAAATACCCTGCAAAATCATTATCAAATTATATTCATACAAGAAGACAGTTATAGTTATGCGACAATCATTTTGGACATGAGTGTACATGCATTGTTTCTTCTGTCTGCCGTTAGAAGGAGCAAGCAGCAAAGATGTAGACTAGAGAGCAGAAAGTTTTTTGTGTTTTAATAAAAACTAAATCTGTACAGTGCAACGGTCTGTGTAAAGAATATTAAGGAGACGCTTGCAACTACGTCCTTATCGTTTGCAGTTGCTACAGGTCTAAAGCCTACAGACTACGGTTTACGTGCCAATTTCGCAAGTGAAACATTGCTGCATAACAATGAAGATTTTCTGGATCGTGTCATCTTCAGTGATAAATCGAAATTTCACCTAAGAGCTAATGTGAACACTCATAATGTTTGTATCTGGCCGTCAGCAAATCTCAGGAGATGGTACATTTGAAACGAGACTCCCCTAAATTGAATGTGTTTTGTGTCATATGGCGGAAAGTTTATGGGCCTTTCTCGCCTATCGACTAGATGTGTGCCGTGTGACGAATGAATCTCACATTGAACACATATAGCAAAGACTGTTTGAGGTGCATTTGAGGTTTGGTCTTTGAGTTGGTGTTTGAGGTCTTTTACTTGGTGCATTGCTTATAATTGTACGTAAAATGTAATAAGTACTACGAAGACTTAAAACCCCAAAATTCATTTTGAAACACCCTGCATTTCTTACCAACAGTGTTGGAACTAAAATGTAAAAAGGAGAGAAACTTTTCCTTATAAAGTTATTGTTTACAACAACGATATTATTATTAGTCGAGACTAACAACGATATTATTATTAGTCGAGACTATAACTACAACAACAACACGAGTTAGTAGTCAAAAAAATGTAATCAAATGTATACTCGGTGGCCCAGGTGGCCAAAGTGGCACACACGGGTGCATTTGTTTAATCCGCTCCTGTGTGGACACTAATTAAGATATCGGGATATTATTTTTGCAAAATATGGTTGGGCTATAGTTTATCATAGTATTTTTTTTTCTTCTGGTGTCGAATTTCCTTCTCAAATTTGACCCCAGTCAAAAATTCGAGAATTTTCTAATTTCGAATTTCCCTTTCTTCTTTTTTCCCTGTAGCTTCCTTCGTTGTAGAAGGACCTCCTTAAGACTTGCCAGGTAGATACCTCGGACGGATACCTAATTGTTGACATCAATTGGACTGACCTGCGCGCAGAGTTGCCAATTAGGGAAATTAAAAGTTTCCTAAGTTTGGGCAAAAAATAAGACATTTTTGTTTATAAATCCCTACCTATATGTCCGAGTGCAAGTCAACTTACGCCAATCGAACATTTGTCCTTACTTAACAATTCAAGTACAGATCGTTACAATGGGGTAATTAGGGAACACACGAAAAATTCGTATTTAGGTTTTAACACGATTTTTCTAGTTTTTCCCTACTTGTCTGTTTACCGTAATATATTTTTGGTAATTAGACGTTTTGTTCCTTAAATATCGTCATAATATTCGTAAGATATATTAGTGATGTAACAGTGTTTAATTTAAGATAGTTTGCGTCTGTCTGGTAGCAGTGTTACCAGCTACAGAAAATTTTAATTCCAGATTTTAGGGGGAAATTTTGGAAAATTATCTGTTTTGTCTCTATTATTTCCCTCTTGTTGGCGATATAAGACCAAACGTACCAGTATCTGGAAGCCTCGTCTTTGCTCTACACAACGCACTATAGAAAGTTTCAATAGGATAATTAGAGGAAGTACAGTTGAGGTTTACAGTATACCATGTTCTCTAATTGGGAAGATAACTGTGATTTTTTAAAAGGTAGAATGAGATATTTTTTATTGACATGCTTACTTTATTAGATATCGTCACATTACTTGTAGGATATATTAGAGGGATACCAAAGCTTATTTTAAGATAGTTTGTGTGTGTCTGATATTAGTGTTGCGAGCTACAGAAAATTTTAATTCCAGATTTTAGGGGCAAATTTTGAAAAAAAAATCATTTTTGCTTCTATTATTTCCGTCTTGTTGGCTACACTCGAACAAACTACCAGTGTCAAAAAGCCTCGTCCTTAGCCTACACAGCGCACCATAAAAAGTTTCACTAGAATAATGAGGGAAAGTACAGTTGAGGTTTATAATAAACCATGTTCTGTAAATGGTAAGTAAATGGTGAATTTCTGAGGTTGAATTAGATTTTTTTAAATTTTCTTGCTTACTTAGTTAGATATCGCCATGATACTTGCAGGATATATTCTTGGAGTACCAAGGTTTCTTTTCAGATAGTTTTCGTCTGTCTGATGGCAGTTTTTCCAGCCAAAACAATTAATTTCCACTTTTAGGTTAAAACTTTGGGAAATTTCCCTTTTCCCCTCTATTATTACCCTCTTACTGGCCACATTGAAACAAACGTACCACTACCTGAAAGCTTCCTCTTTGCCCTACAGAACGCACCATAAAAAGTTTCAATAGGATAATTAGAGAAGCTGTAGCCCCGGCATATTTGATTTTTGCTTGTGAGGCGTAAAAAGTGTCAAAATTTCATGTGTATGACAGAATTTTTTCTTTCCCTCTTTGGATGGAAGCAAGCGACTTCAGGATTTCACTGTACCTTGTCAACACACCAAATATTTTTTTAGGTGACTTGAATCCATATAGCAGTAGTGGTACTAGATACAATAAAAAATTGAAATTCGGTTAGGGAATTTTTTGTAAAGTTTCCCCATTTCCCTCAATAATTTCCCACCTATTAGCAACACTGCAATGCAACTTACACCAAAAACTAGCCACGTCCATTTTCTAAAAAACAAGGACTTAACCATATCAATCGAATGAATGGTTTTTGAGCAATAAGACACTAACTGGAAATGTAGGAAAACGCCAAAAATGACCTGGGGCCGAAAGGAATAATCACACAATTTTGCTAGTATATAGGTACAAAGAAACAAAAGATTTGTAAGTTACGAGGGCTTCGACTCAAGTTCTGTTGATTATTTCAATAATCTGCAACGTAAATCGATAAATAATAGTTGCCAGAAAAGAAACAGAGATTTGAAAAAAAACATGAAAAAGAACGATGTTTTTTATTAAAAAAAACTTCACAGATAAAGAAACGTTTTTTTACAACACTAATCGTTAGTTTACGTTAGTTTTGCAAAAATAACGATTTTATTCGAGAAATAAAGGTTCCCGCCAAATGTAAAATTGGCCCCATCCCGAAGAATCTTCATAACCCAGACAGCACAATGCACGTACAGTATCCGTATAGTACATGTACAATTGCACGGATGCAACATGTGCATCATCTGTATAAATGCACGCCTGTACATGTGATGCACATATACATGCCAGGTTCTATTCAACATCTTCACGTGCACAGAACATGTGCAATGCACACGTACACGTCCTGCACAAGTGATTTACACCTACCGCGCAGGTGATTTACATGTAGCACACAGGTGATTTACACGCAGTAACCAGGTGATTTACATGTAGCACACAGGTGATTTACACGCAGTAACCAGGTGATTTACATGTAGGACAGAGATGATTTACACGTTAACACACAGGTGACTTACACGCAGTACCCAAGTGATTTACACGTAGGACAGATATGATTTACACGTAACACACAAGTGATTTACACGTAGCACATAGGTGATTTACACGCAGTACCCAGATGATTTACATGTAGGACAGAGATGATTTACACGTAACACACAGGTGATTTACATGTAGGACAGAGGTGATTTACACGCAGTACCCAGATGATTTACATGTACGATAGAGGTGATTTGAAGCAGTACCCAGATGATTTACATGTAGTGCACAGGTGATTTCCTCGTAGTACAGAGGTGCTGTAAAAGCAAATTCGAGATGCAACGAAAAAATGAGTTTATATATTTGGTGTCGTACGCAGTAACACCATCTATAACTGCAAATACATCACCTTCAAAGTATATAACAAGTAACTAATAATTGTCAGTGAGAATTTAGGTTTGGAGTTTAATGTTTGCAACGAGCAAAGCTTTAGGTAGTATCTTTGACATGTTTGCCAAGTAGCAAATAACGCAACATATTCTGCTGAAATTGGCCACGACAATAATTTTGTAAACCTATGAACTGCCTGACTGTAGTTATATCAGTACAATGCTGTCACCTGTTTATCTTGTATCCTAGCTCAGTGGACGTTATGGAGTTTTTACAATCATTCAGCTGTTATTCGTGAAAAAGTCTCTATAACACCGTCTGGAGGAAAAACGACACCTACTAAAAATGTAGGTTACTTTATATTGTTGATGAGAATGAGAGTAAAAGAATGAAAGTAAGAGTATACACTTGCACGGTATTATGGACGTCTCATACACACGTGCAGTAGCCGTGCAAATACCCATGTGCACACAACGGCTTAAGCAAAGGTAATTTAAATGTGCTTCATCCACGCAAATGCACATGTGCACATGCACGGCTCAAGCATGGGTTATGTACATGCGCTGCATCCACGCAAAAGCACATGTATACATAACGGCTACAGCACGGGTTATATAAATGTGTGCTTCATCCATGAAAATGCACATGTGCACATAACGGCTTAAGCACGGGTTACGTACGTGCGCTGCATCCATGCAAATGCACATGCGTATATAACGGCTTAAGCACGGGTTATATAAATGTGTGCTTCATCCACGCAAATGCACATGTGTATGTAACGGCTTAGGCACGGGTTATGTAAATGTGTACTTTATCCATGCAAATGCACATGTTCACATGCACGACTTAGTCACTGGTTATGTACGTGTGCATAACCCACGTAAATGCACATGTGCACATACACGGGTTATGTATGTGTGCTTCATCCACGCAAATTCACGTGTACGGCTTATGCACGGGTTATGTATGTGCTCATCATCCACACAAATGCACATGTGCAAATGTACGGCTTATGCATGGATAGTGCACATGTGTCGTACACGTACGTGTTGTCTGGGAAACGTCCACCTTATATTGATTGTATATTTTTAATTTCCCTTAGTTTCGCCAAAACTACCGTTAGTTTCAGAAAAATAACGATTTTATTCAAAAAATAAATGCTCACGGTTCCCCAGCCACAAACAAATTTCAAAATTCTTTCACATCGCATCATTAGTTTATCGTTAGTTTACGTTAGTTTTTTCTAAAACTTTCGTTAGTTTCGCAAAAATAACGATTTAATTCGACAATGTTTTCGACAATGGCCTAGGCAGAATTTCGTTTGGGGGATCCGGGGCCCTTCCCAGAAACTGTCAAGCAATTTGTAAAGTGGGAACGCAAGTTTAGGTTATATTTTAAGGACCCTTACAAAGTTGTTGGATCCAGGGGTCCTACCGCGGAAATTTTTTGGCAATATGTAGACTGGAAATGCAATTTTAGGTTTTATTTTTACAATTTTTAAAAATTTGTGTGCGGTCCAGACCCTCCAAATTTCTTTCACATCACATCGTTAGTTTGTCAATAGTTTACGTTAGCTTTACTAAAACTATCGTTAGTTTCGGAAAAATGCAGTCTCCCGCTAACTGCGAAATTAGCCTTCTCATAAAGAATTTCCATATATTTCCACATCACATCGTTAGTTTGTCGTTAATTTACATTTGTTTTGCAAACCTATCGCAAGTTTCGCAAAAATAAGAATTTTACTCGAGAAATAATGATTTCCGTCATATCTGAAGCTAACCTGCAATTAAGAAACCTCCTGTGTCACATGGACTCCTATTGTGCATTATCATATTCAATTTGTTGGGAGCCGCGGTGGTTCAGTGGTAGGGCTTTGATCTCTGTTGCTGTTATGTAGTTAAATATCATTCTTATCGATGAGCGACAACCTCATTTTTGTGAAGCTAACAATAGTTTTAACAAAACTAATGTACACTAACGATATGAGGTGGAAATTTACGAAATTTTTTTGTGGGCGGGGTAACGTCACATTTGACGAGAAATAGAGACGTAGCCAAGGGGAGGGTCCGGGCGGATTGAACCCCCAGAAACTTTTAAACGTTGTAAAAAATAAAACCTAAAATTGCCTTTCCAGTCTATATATTGTCAAAATATTTCTCCGGTAGGCACCCTGGATCCCCCAAATTTGTAAGGGTCCTATAGCCTAATCTTGCGTTCCCACTTTACAAATTGCCAAAAATTCTCCGGGAAGGGTCCCATATTCCCCGAAACGAAATCCTGGCTACCTCGCTGTCGAAAACATTGTTTGTCGAATTAAATCGTTATTTTTGTGAAACTAACGATAGTTTTAGCCACACTAACATAAACTAACGATAAACTAATGATGCGATGTGAAAGAATTTTGAAATTTATTTGCGGGTGTGGAACCGAGAATATTTATTTTTTGAATAAAAACGTTATTTTTGTGAAATTATCGATAGTTTCGGCGAAACTAACGTAAACTAAAAATATACTAACAATATAAGCTGGAAGTTTATGAAGATTCTTTACGGGCGTGCTAACTTTAAATTTGGCGGCAACCTTTATTTCTAAAATGAAATCGTTATTTTTGCAAAACTAACTTAAACTGATGATAAAGTAACGATATGAGTAAGAATTTTATGAGAATTCAATATGGGCGTGCTAATTCGCAGTTGGCGGAATACTTTATTTCAAGAATAAAATCGATATTCTTTTCGAAACTAATTATAGTTTTAGCAAAACTAACGTAGAATAACGATGTGATGGGAAAAGCTTTGAATTTCATTTGCGGGCGGGGAACCGTGAAGATGGTCTGCCAATTTATTTCTCGAATAAAATCGTTATTTCTGCGTAATTAACGATAATTTTAGTAAAACTAACGTACAGTAACGATGTGAGATGGAAATTTATGATAATTCTTTATGGGCGGACTAACCTTAAATTTGGCGGGAACCTTTATTTCTCGAATAAAGTCTTTATTTTTGCAAAACAAACGTTAGTTTCAGCAAAACTAACGTAAACTAACGATATACTAACGATATGAGTTGGAAGTTTATGAGAGTTCAATATGGACTGGCTAATTCACAGTTGGCGGAAACTTTATTTCTAGAATAAGATCGTTATTTTTGCGAAACTAACGACATTTTAGCAAAACTAACGTAAACTAACGATAAACGATATAGATAAGAAAAAGAAAAATTCGTTAGGTGGGCGGAACAACTTCACATTTTTGGGGGAGTGTGCCAAAATACACGTTTTTAATGAGGAGGTTCACTGTTTGTCCACTAGAGTGCAGTGCTGCATGGGTGGTGATATCTTTCTTAGTTTCAGGAAGTTGAAATGTGTAAAGAGTAAATAGAAGGATTGGGTTTCTAGATTTTTTTATGACAGCTACAAGTTATTCTAACATGACAACGTGCCCTTAGAAATTAACGCGAATGGAATATTTGCCTATCTATCTCGTGTTTCTCCAAATTATGATAATACTTATTGCTTCAAATAGAGGAATATCCTGACATTCGCCACCATATATTTTCGTCCAGGCAAAGCAATCAACTATGACTTCTTTCGATACATCGATTCTACCTTTAGGCATTACATTATCATGGCGGATCTAAACATTCATAGCCGGTCACAGCGAGATAAAACTAATTTTCTTGAGTTTCTTCACACTGAAACAGTTGCCGAGTTCCATGTTTTATCGAAGCCTACACGTCCCGTCAGCAATACTACTCCTGATGTTGTCATCACATCAACATCTCTCTCGCAGAGTATACATATCGATGTGCTCGATTCTATAGGTAGTGATCATGTACCTATCAAACTTGCACTTCACTGCTCTCCTCGCTCACAACCTAAGCTACCTCCTCAGAAAGTATTCTGTTACAAACGAGCTAATTGGGAGCAATATCGCTCTGATTTGGACAATGCTATTAATACACTACTCATGCCTACTACACAATGTGATCTTGATCACACAATCGCCGCTCTTACTGAATCTATTCAAGATGCAGCACACCGTTCAATTCCAACAGCAGAAGTACAATTGCATAAACCAAAATTGCCTCCGCACTATTTACCTTTCATATCCGCTTCTCGTCGAGCACATCGTGAGTATCTCGCTACGGGTAATCTTGAAGCGCTTCGACTTCATCGCCAATACCTTAGAATTACGCACAATTATATTGTAGCCTATAAGAAACGCCATTGGATTCAAACTTGCAACACACTTGCAAGTGAATCACACCCCAGTAAATATTGGCGCAAATTCCATCAACTCACCGGGACAGTATCTCGCACACCATACCCCATTGTTCACAATAATCAGGCAGTAATCACTGATGTGGATAAAGCGAATACGTTTGCTTCATATTTTCAAGATATTTTTACACCTCTCCCTGGTTGGCATACACCGCAGCGCCTACAAAATTCAATAAACCGACGTACAGATCCAACATCTGCTTCTCTGCGCCCATCTATCAGCCACTCTTTAGAACCCAATAACCAACTTACCACTCCGATCCAACCCGATGATATTCGCCAAACATTGCTCCGTAAACGAAACACTGCACCAGGCTTTGATTCTATTACCTATGTTCTAATCAGGCAAGCATCACCTGCTTTTCTACTTTTTCTTAGCGCCATATATACTTTCATCCTGCGAACTGGATTTTTTCCATTCGAATGGAAATACTCAAAAGTTCTTCTATTTCCCAAACCTAACAAACCTCCAACTGACGTACAGTCCTATCGCCCTATTCATCTCACCAGTTGCCTTTGCAAAATATTAGAACGCATTCTAGTCCGCCGCATGCACGCTCATCTTACAACTCATAATCTACTTCCTATTCATCAAGCCGGTTTTCGACCTCATTTTAGTACGATGGATCAGTTATTACGACTATCTACGGCTGTTTATAATCAATACAACACAGGTTTTCCTTCTTGTCTGGTAGCCTTTGATCTAGAAAAAGCTTTCGACAAAGTTTGGCACCCTGGTTTACTATACAAACTCCATAACTATTTTCTACCATCCTCGTATATCAGATTCATCCATTCATTTTTACTAGGGCGACTAGCATATATCTCTATTAACGGAACACTTTCTCATCCGATCTTCATCCAATCTGGCGTTCCTCAAGGCTCGTCACTGTCTCCTTTATTATACCTATTGTATGTTGCCGACCTTGTTGTTCCAAACAACATCAACATATTTCAGTTTGCTGACGACACCGCCTTTTTCACGACAGCCCGCACAGTGCAATCCATCAGTAAAACTATGCAAACGGCAATTGATGCATTCGTTGACTGGTGTAGTGTATGGCGATTAAGTATTAATTCTACCAAAACTCAGGCTATTGTTTTCCTACCACGTGGGCGCCGTTCACGAATATACAGGAATCCAAGTCGATTAAACCTCCTAGATCATACACCTGTCGTGGCGTCAAATACGCTTACTTATCTTGGTGTCATATTTGACTCCAAACTTACTTGGACCCCACACCTCACCAAGATCATACGCCAAGCGCAAAATCGGCTCAACCTCCTCAAGCGCCTAGTTGGTACAACCTGGGGTTTAAAACCGTTAACAGTACTTCATACTTATAAAGCATTTATGCGCAGTACATTAACATATGGTCACACGGCCTGGACATCTGCACCGCCAAAATTCTATCAGAAGTTGGCTATCCTAGAGCGCCATGCTCTACGCCTCGCACATCGCATCAGCTTACCGCATCCGACACGGTTACTTTACGAGCTGATTGACTTTCCATCTTTATTGCACCATCTCGAACAGCTTCGTACTCGGTACGTTTGCAAGCGAATTGAACAACAGCATCCCATGTTACTTGATATCCTACGGTACGATCGGGATCACGACGCACCCCCAACTTACGTTGATACTCCCCTACAGCACTTCATGACTCTTTATCATTTGCAACTGGATGATGCTGTAGTGGATCCTGAAATATTTCACATCTACGAACCACGTGAGCTTTCATCATTCATATATCCATCATACGCACCGTAACTACCTATTAACATGGGCTTCCTCTGTCTTCATCAGTTCCTGAATCGCCCCAGGAACAGAAGATAACTTGCATTCGTCAGTACTAACAAATACCTTGTGATGTGGCGTTAAGAGCACTTCATTTCATCTTCATCTCCATCTCTCCATACTGCCTCCTGTACTATATTCATTCCAGTTTTGCATTCGTCTTACCTCAGCACTACATGGTAATAAATGTATTATTTTCTACAATATTATTGTATCATGCTTATATCATGCTTGTACTTCATTAGATGTTATTGTCACCCTTCCATCACCTCTCTGTGTGTATATGTATTTAATAAATAAATAAATCTTATATACTTGTGCACCTCTTAGACCAGCCACATTAAACTGCAAACTACCTTTTCTATAAAGCACTTACCCGAAGAAAGGGCAAAACCCTTTAGCGGGACGACGGACAAAAAAAAAATATCCTGACATTTCAGTTTTGGGGCATGTCTGTACTGTCATGTTGGTTGTCCAACTATTTATTAGGCGTACAGTGAAATAATTATAAACAATTCTCTCGGAGGAAAGAACTACAATTTGTTATAACTCCAACCTCTACTTAATTATATTACCTACTAAAGATTTACTATAATGTGTTTTGCTTTCTCAAATTTAACTGCTGAGTCAATGTAGCTCCTGGAAAATTTAGAAATGGTGTATCAATATATCCATGTTCTATGGAAGAGAAAGAAACCCTCTACTAAACCATATAATCTTATAACAGGGTAAAATATGATGAAAGAGGATATAATAGGTTAAACGTCTATAAATTGAGAACTTCTGGTAAATTTTACCAATAAAAGAAAACAAACAGTACAAACTACATTTACCAAGACATGTTTTTAAGTCTTAGGGAACTTTTACCAAATGTTGAGTTTAAACAATTCCCAACCTTAAGAATGTTCCTATGTATCCCCTCAATGAGTAATGCATAAAGTTCCTCCCTGTGAACGGCAATGCACCATGTACTCAAAGTTATAATCAAGACATACCATGGTTAGGTCAATACCAAACCACGTGATAAGCACATAGTGCATATGATTATTTTAACAACTTTTAATCCATATATTGAAACAAGCAGGATCAAACAAATTTGTAGAGGTATATATTTGCGTCCTAGAGAACAATTACCATCTTTTATTTTTATTTATTTATTTATTTATTTTTTTTTTGAAAATATACAAATTTAAAGATGGTCCACCTGTCATTGCTTACAAAAATTTTGGAGGATTTCATCAAAGCAAAACGTCTCTTGAAACATTACTGCGTCCCTGTACTCAACCATACAACCACATATTGCAATAAATCATCATCAAAGAAGATAAATGAGATAAGTAAGTAATCACGTGGTGAGCATATTACAATATGTATATTATTGAGAGTGTTTTATCCATAGAAGCGAACAAGCAGTACCACCAAATTTACAGAAAGATGTATTTTCGTTTTCACAATACCAAATTTCAGAGGTGATCTCAGATCTCTGATCCCATCCTAAAATTTAAGATGGAAGTATCAACGTATCAATGTCATATGAAAGGGAACGGACCATATATACTGAACGATATAAACAGAAGGGCAAAGACAGGGAAAGGGCAGGCAGAAGGGCAAAGACAGGGCAAAGAATAAAATAGGTAAAAACTTCAAAATTTGATATTTTGACAATTTTTTTTACCCACAAAAAGATACACCATGAATTAATCAAACTTGCAGAGGTACCTACCCCGGTCTGATATAACCATATCAAATTTTCAGTTTTGGTAATTTTCAAAATTTAAAAGTTATCCTATGCATCCCTCACAATATTTTGGGGTGGACCAAAATACCCATGTCATTATTTAGAGCTTTTGCTGTTTGATTAATATGAACGAAAGCGCATGCTACCTACATTTATATTAAAAGGAACAACAGCAAAGGTGTTACTCTTCCTAATTTATTTACTTCACTCATGTCTTTATCTTCAAATGTGATATATTGTATAAAACTTATCCTTCCCATTTGAAGGACGGATATTACAGCTAGTCTAAGGTAAACCTAACCAACAAAAATTCTACATTGTTATTCAGAACTCTTGTTGTGGGGACAAGGCTACTGGCTATTAAGCATTTGTATTAATCAAATTCAATAATATCATCTCTTCTCGAAAATATTGATTGCTGCTATACACTTCGCCCATAGAAAACAATTATACGTTTATCTTATGTATTTTCATCTAGTAGTGGACATTTCAGAAATATTTTAAAATCAGTATTTAGAATAGTAGAAACTGAAAACCTAAACTACGAAGTGATTAAAGCTGAGCAACTTCTTCTAAATTTACTTACACTGAAAAAAGACATTCCCTTAAGGTATAAGGAGTGCGAATGTAATTAAATTACATTGTTCTTTATAGAATGATTAGCATTGCTAGTTTTTTTTTTTGTATAAACAATCTTCTAGTAGAATTTAGTATCAATGAAGAAGCTGCGAATGCTAAATGAATTCTTAGACGAAGGTCAATATCTCCTCAAGGAGCCATTTATATGTTTCGTTGCATAATTTCGTGATAATGTGTTGGATTCACAATGATTGCATCCTCGCAGTATATATGTATGTGATTTGTAGTAAGATAAACAATTTATAGATGCAGTATGTAGTTTATATAGAACTTCAGTAAAAAGTAAATTAGAGTATGCATAAAATTTGGGCGTCTTGCTAGCAGCATTGCATGGAAAGTATAGAGTGGATGTAAAATAAATTCTTAAGTATCTCTTTACGAGAAGGAAGGAACAAGCATATCAACAAAATTGTCTTATAAACACTATTAACCAAATTTCATTACGACAGTCTACATAATAAACGGAAATTAAATAATCAGACATTGCTCTACAAAATCTTTAATGGGATTGGATCATAATCAGGAAGTCTTGATATCATCTCACACTAAGAAACACAGTCTCTTAGTACGTTATACCGTCTCTCTGTATTAAATTTTAAATCACTGTGTCAACAAGGAAAATACTCTGACTCCATAGTAGCATGCTCACTTCTGGAACCTGGGGTCCTTGATTTGATCCTAGGCCAAGTGAGTTTGTGATGGCCAACATCGGCTAAGTGTTTTTGTTTGTTTTTTGCTTCTCACGTTTCCTCGCGCATTATCATTCCATCAATTATTCCAGATTCATTCACTTTCATTGATAATCTGCCTTCTTAGCCTGAACGGCATAACTGTGGACATAAAGATATAAATTTAATTTGTTTCTCAAAACTCAACAACAATAATTACTAAAACCGCAACATTTCCGTGAAAAACGGTTGGTAAGTTGACTTGAGAATGGAGATCGTACGTTATACAACTCTGCTAAAATATGTATGTTAGTAAATGATAAAATATTTTAGTATATAATTATTAGACCTTGATTTGTAGTGTAGTGTTTATACTATGCAAATGTATCCTCGTCGCCAAAAGTGCCTTTATATCACCGTGACGGGTATGTAACCGCGCAGTACACCAAGGAAGGGATGGTTGCATAAGAAAGTGTGATTAATTTTTAAGAGTTTTTATTTTGACTAGGGAAATAACCTCGGTATAGGGAGAAAAGGTATAGATTTGAAGCATCAGCACACTGTCATCTCTGAAAAGATTGGTATTCTCAGTTTTTCAATTTATTGGCGTACATGTAAGTTAACAACTGCTAACAACTGCTACTAGCGTTTTCCACTCTTCAGGAATTTACTACGACATGTTCCCAGAACACTTCTAAGTCCTAAATTTGTGCGTGAATTATTTCGTTCGCCTCACTGGCTTATTTGAGAATGGAAACTACTTACACTAAACGTGAATAAGTTTCGCTGTCGTAAACCAAAGGCCGTAGTAATGTAAACAAGTTTCTCATTATTAAATAAAACACAGAAGTATATATTCCGTGTATAGCACAATGTAATACGGTAACTAAGCAACATGATAATCACTAACGCCGACAGGATTTTTTCCAACGGGGATTTGGGCAAAAGACCGATATAGAGTTTTTCGATTTATTGTCTTATATATATATTATATTAAAAGTCATAACATTTATCATTGATAGCGTATATCGTATTACTTATTAAAATTGCCACTGTAGCCTATTACTCAAAACATTCATCTCCAGATATGATGTAGAGAGAAGGAAAGAGATATGAAAAGTGGTGTGACTAATCATACTGCGCCCTGGATCATCGATTTACTCATCCCGGCCCCCTGGCCTAGGCAATTAAGATTCTGCGTTATGCGTTATATATATATATATATATATGGTTCCAAGTCAGAAGGGACAGACAAAAGGGCGAGAACAGAAAGGCCCCCAATTAAAAACGGCCCTTCGTCAAAAGGCCCAGTTGAAATGGTCTCCGCGACAAAGGAGCCCAAGTCAAAAGCGCATTGCGTCAAAAGGATTCGGTCAAAAGTGCCCTGCGTCAAATAATCCATGATCAAATGCAGCCCGAAACAAAGGGCTCGAGTCAAAAAGGCCCCGCGTCAAAAAAAGCCAGGTTCAAAAGAGTTCAGCGACAAAAATACCCGAGTAAAAAACGCCCCGCGAAAACAGCGCCCGTGTCAAAGCGGTCCCGTTTTTAAAAGCCCTGGGTCAAATGGTCACCATAACAAAAGTTCCCTGCGTCAAAAGCGTCAGTGTCAAAAAGGTCTCGCGCCGAAATCCTGTGTCTAAAGGTCCCTGCGTCAAATGGTTCCGGGTCAAATGGGGCCCAAACAAAGAGCCCAAGTAAAAGGGCACTGCGTCAAAAGGGACAAGGTCAAAAGGGTTCCGCGACTAAACTACTCGAGTCAAAATTGCCCCGGGAAAAGGATATTAGTAAAAACGGCCCGCGTCAAATGGACGAGAGTCAAAAGGTCTCCGCGGCAAAAGGTTACTGCATCAAAAAGGCCTAAGTAAAGGAGCTCTGCAAAAGGGCCCGCGTCAAATTGACTAGCGTCAGATGGGGCTCCGAGACAAAGAGCCCGAGTCATAAAGCCCCGCGGCCAATGGTCTTCTCGACAAAAGCGCCGGAGTCGAAAGTGCCCGGGTCAAAAGTATATTGCGACGAAAAACACGAGTCAAAAGAGCCTCTAGAAATAAGGGCTCGACTCAAGACGCCCTCGTGTGAAAACGAAACAAGTCAAAACGTCTCCGCGACAAAAGGTCCTAAGTCGAAATGTCCCGAGTAAAAACGGGCCCGCGTCCTAAAGGCCTGTGTCGCAACTTCCCCTCTTCAAAAGGACAACGGTCATCAAACCCCCGCGACAAATTGGCTCAAGTGAAAAGGTCCCTGCGTCAAAAGGGCCCGTGTCAAAAGAACCCGGGGACAAAATGATCTGAGTCAAAACGCCCCCGTGTCAAAAGTGCCCACGTCCAAAAGGTCTCCACAACAAAAGGGCTCCATTACAAAAGGGCCCCAGTTAAAAAGGCACTGCGTCAAAAGGGCTCGAGACAAAATCGACTCGCGTCAAAAGGACCCGGGTCAATAGGCTTCCTCAGAAAATATACTCGAGTCAGAATGACACCAGAAAAATGGCCCTGCGTCAAATGGACTTGGATCAAATTTGGCCCGAAAACAAAGTGCCCGATTCCAAATGCTTCGTGGCCATAATTCTTCTCGAGAAACCGTCCGAGTCGAAAAAGCACTGCGTCAAAAGGGCTCGAGTCAAAAGAGTCTGAAACCAAAGTGTACCGCGACAAAAAACCCGAGTCAAAAAGGGCCTAGAAAAAACGGGCTCGATTCAAAACGCCCCTACGTCAAAAGGACACGGGTCATAAAATCTCCGCGACAAAATCGCCCAAGTCAAAACGGCCCTGCGTCCAAGCGGCCCCGCGTCAAAAGGTCCATGGTCAAAAGAACCTTGCGCCAAAATGTCCCGAGTCAAAACGGACCTTTGTCAAAAGTGCCCAGGTGAAAATTTATCCAGAACAAAAATGCTGTGCGTGAAAAGAGCCCGGTTTAAAAGGACTCCGCCTCAAAAGGGCACGGGTCAAAACGGCTCCTCTAGAAAAGGCCCAAGTCAAAATGTCTCCACGACAAAAGGACCCGAGCCGAAATGGCCCCGTGCCAACAGTGCCCAGGTCAAAAAGTTCTCCGCAACCAAAGTGCTGTGCGTGAAAAGAGCCCACCTGAAAATAGCATGGGTCATAACAGCTCCGCTTCGAAAGGGCCTCGCGAGAAAAAGGCCAGATTCAAAAGGGCCCCGCGTTAAAAGAGGCAGAGTTAAAAGAGTCGTGTGTCAAGAAGTCCAGAGTCAAAAAGGCCCGCGTCAAAAGGGCCTATTAAATACGGTTCTACGGGTAAAAATGTTGAGAAAAACGCAAGAATGAAAATCGGGCATGCACAAGGGAATATATGTATAGTTAACTATAAGTTACACAACAAAGTCGATAGAAATGGATCTCCAGACACGATCGACAATGAATTCATAAATTGCCAAATTTTCATGAGATTATTTTTGATCTGTCAAATGTATTTATGAAAAAAGAAGGGCAGGAGAAAAGTACTAGATTTGCTGGTAAACGTACTAGAACACTAAAAAAATGAAATGAAGTCTTTAGTTTTACGTCCCACAGTTATGTCGGTTAGGCTAAAGGAGATGGTGATGATGAGAAATGAATGAAATGGTGGAATGAATGAAGTTAGAGAGGAAGGGAGAACCCCGAGAAAACCTATGAGCAGGGTGTTTTTCTACCTTAACGTCCATATGGCGTGAGCTGGGATCAAAGCAGAGACCCTAAGCACCGAAGGTGAACGCTCTACCACTCAGGCACGGCGCCCCCTATTACACTATAGAAGCTACTAGATCTAGTACGAAAGTAGTAGCGGTGGCCACACTGGGTCTCATAGATGTGAAGTACTTGCAACTATACACCGAGCTGTGTGCGTTCTGTGTCACTCCCTGTCTGTCCCTAGCCTGGCTGTGTTTGTGAAAATATTTGCTTTTTATCGGGTTAAGGCACCGCTGTATCAAGAGGTCTTAGTCCGTAGTGAGTGACGTCACACAAAGTAGTAACAGGCAGGTGCACAATATGCTGAGCCGTGGCCGGCCATGGCTATGCAAAGTTAACCAGCTCAACGCGATTTTTTTTAAAAAAAAGCAGTTTTACAGAAATGAATTTTGGTGAATCACTATATATATAGCAGTTTTGAACGATACGCACTGAGTGCTAAGAAAAGAGAGGGACGTAAAACTTTGATGCTATCACATTAAAACTATTATTGTCGAGAGAATAATGGTAATAAGAAACATACGTATTACATTTAAAAAATCTTAAAAATTATATTTCTGACAGAAATTTCAAGAGAATAATAGGTTACTATTATTTGAAATTACAGGTTCTTCTAAAATCTTTGTATCATGCTAGATTGCATAGAGAATATTTTTGTTGAAAAAATCATATCAAATAAAAAAATATACATCTAACAAAAATATTTAAATTTAAATTAAATACCGACACTAACAGCAGTAACAACACGAAAGATTTGACGATTTCTAACCTGGGCAAGATATTACTGTCACTAAGGTGCTCGACACATATATTAAGACGTGTTCCAAGAGGTGCTCGTTCAACGGTGGCTGAGGCACTAGCAGAGGTGTTCAACCATATAACAATTTCAAATGATGTACAAGACTGGATCAACCTTTGCCTTTTTCCATTTGTTTTTTTAAGTTCTTCCAAACAATCAGATAAAGTTAAGAATCTAACTACTTGGGTGAAGCAGCGAGTTCGCCTCTGGTGTAATATTGGCCATGACGCCTTAACCTGGTTTTCAACTAAGATGAACAAATCTCGATTAAACCACAAATTTTCTAATTTGAAAGTTGTAGAGAATAAACTTGACGATGGTCTTTTAATTTCTGATGATACGGTTGTTGCTCCGGATACCTCTGTACTGGAGACCCTGTTGAAAAAACATCCTGCGCACCCTGGCAATTTCATTGCGCCGGATCTTCCTGATGGTCAACACACTTTTCAAGGAGTTTCGACTATGGAGGTTCAAAAAGCAATTAACTCGTTTCTGTCAGGCAGCGCGGGAGGTCTAGATGGGCTTCGTTCTTCAATTCTTAAAGACCTTCTTTCTTGTCAAATACTGGAATCGAAGGAAAAACTCCTAAAATCCTTATATGATCTATTTAATTTAATACTTTCTGGAAAAGTACCAACGGAAGTTCGCCCACTGTTCTTCGGTCCCAAACTTACAGCTCTAAGATTAAAGGTTGGTGGTATTCGGCCCATAACGGTTGGGAATGTTTGGCGCAGAATATCGGCAAAAATTTTATGCTTTAGAATACGTGAGCCAGTTAAGAACGTTTTATCCCCCCATCAGCTTGGTGTATGTGTTCCTAATGGTGCGGAGGCAGCTTTTCACGCAGCCCGAGTTTATTTCTCTTCTACTCACAGTGCTACTAAGGCGATTGTAAAATTGGATTTTCGTAACGCATTTAATGAGCTTCGCCGAGATACTATACTTGCCGCAGTGATGAATAATTTTCCTTCAATTTATCCATATGTTATGCTCAACCAAGTGATCTGTTTTTCAGCGGAAATACTATTTTTTCTCAGAGAGGTGACAACCAGGTGATCCCCTGGGCCCAGCATTTTTCGCTATAACCATTCACTCTTTAGTTAAATCACAGGATACCGAATTAAACATTTGGTTCTTAGACGATGGAACAATTGGTGGTGAACCCCAATAGTTCTTTCATCTTTAATAGAAATAAATAAGAAGGCATCACTTCTTGGCTTGCGTCTTAACTTTTCTAAATGCGAGGTGGGTTGTCTTGGAACAGATGAAACCACATTCGACGAAATCTTTAGAAGATTTAATGAGACTGCACCTGGCATACGCCCTCTAACAATCCAGAATGCTTATCTTCTAGGTGCTGCTCTAACATCGGAAGCACTCACTAACGTGCTATTGAATAAAATATCTACTTTAGAATTGTTCTTGTCTTGACTTCCCTCAATTTCAGCCCATTCAGCCTTTTTCCTTTTACGAGCATCTTTGTCAAGTCCTCGCTTAACCTATTTTTACGATGCTTTCCATCTTGGCATGAGAGTTCTTTGCTGAAAAAATATGATACTGTCCTGAAAACTGGCCTTGAATCAATTCTGAACTGCTCCTTAAATGACAACTCTTGGACACAAGCATGTTCACCTGTTGGTTTGGGCGGTCTTGGTATTCGACGAGCTGTGGATATGGCGATTCCTACATTCTTAGCGTCATACCACGGATCTCCGCGTTTAATCGAAGCTCTCCTTCCACAGGGTTATTGTTTGGACCCAGATGGTTCAGTTCAAGAAGGCTCTAATAAGTGGGCAAACTTAGCAGATACAAGCCTTCCGGAGATTAAGTGTTATCAGTCATCTTGGTATACACCAATTGCATGTCAATTATATAATAATTTTTACAATCTATTGTTGTTCCGGAAGATAAAGCTAGGCTTCTCGCTGCCTCGTCTCCCGAAGCGGGTGCTTGGTTGAAGGCGATACCTTCTCCTTCTTTAGGCCTTCATTTGTCAAATGAAAGCTTTCGAATTGCTGCAGCCTTACGTTTAGGCTTAGCAGTTTGTGAGCCTCATCGCTGTCCAGCTTGTGGGGATGAAGATGGCCTGCATAGCCTTTCATGCATGAAGAGCGCTAGTAGATTCGCCCGACATTCCTCTGTAAATGATATAATACTACGAGCCCTCAACACAGCTGGATTTCCTTCAATACGGGAACCTTCTGGTTGCTGTCGTTCGGATGGAAAGCGACCGGATGGGATGACACTAGTTCCATGGATGAGAGGTAAATCTTTATTGTGGGACTTCACATGCGCTGATACATTCGCTCATTCAAGTCTCCCTCTGTCAGTAATGAATGCTGGAGCTGTTGCTAATCGCAGAGAAGCTGAAAAGCAAAGAAAATACAACATCCTTCTCGAAAAGTTTGTTTTCACTCCAATCGCTATTGAAACAAGTGGTGCTTGTTTAACGAACGACTCACCAAGGGTAGTCGTCAACCTGGTTCGATCGATGATATATGAATCTCGAGTGGTAGTAATAGTTTGCATGTAAAAATATCTTTAATAATTATACATATTATTATTCTCACCTTTTCTATCAAAATTATAAAGTCGATGAACGGTATCAAATGGTTTATTAGTTGATACACTTTTATGTATTTTCATTCAAATTGTCATGCACACATACATGATGATTAGGTATCCATAAACAACAACATAGCAACTAACTACATAACACTATCTATATCTCCTACAGATATTAAAAACATTCTTCTTTTGTTAATATTAAATTAACATTCTATTAAGTATAGTGCACATGTATGAGCACTTTCTGCCCAAGGTACAGGTAATTATTAAACTATCCAAAGTATTTCGTTATACTTGGGGTGCAAGAAGTCTTGAATTCATTAGGGAGGTAGGAAGACGCATTTCTTGTGTTTCCGGCGAAGTTCGCTCCACATCTTATCTAATACAGCGCATATCCCTTTCTATCCAACGTGGTAACGTCTCGTCGGTCCTGGGCACTTTACCACCTGGCAAGGAACTGGATGAAGTGTTTATACTCCGAGGGATTATAGTTTTTCTTTAGACGTTATAATTACATAATTATTTCCGATCTAATATTTCTTGTTTCCGACCATAAATCGACATTAATATGTTCTTTAACTTTCAAATACTATCGTAACCAATGTATTATATAGATTGTTTACTGTTGTAAATAGAATCATTATATTTTAAAACTTAAATGGATATTTAAAAAATTATTTAACTGTTAAAAAAGTTTAAATTCAGCTTAACTTCTAAATACCTGATGAATCAAGCAAACAAAAACAAGTGGCATGAAAAGTGACTGAGAAATTTAGTTTTTGTAAAAGCAAAAAAAGTTGTGCAGGATACAGAAATTTATCGTGTCGTCTCGGAAACGAGACGACAAGTGTATGTTCTAATAAGTGTTAAGACGAGAAGTGTATGTCCAAGTTGGGGACGAGACGAGAAACGACAATTCTTGTCTCATTTTCCAGACAAGATATTTATCAAGTCTCATGGACAACAATTCGCTGAAGTCTTAGATAGCAGCGTTTAGTGTTACATGATTCATAGTAAAAGTTCATAAATTATTACAGTTTTTGTACGAACACAATAAACAATAAAATGAGTTTTACGTCCCACGTTTATGACGGTTAGGCTAAAAGAGACGGTGATGATGGGGAGTGAATGAAATGGTGGGATGATGAAAGTGGCTGGAAACGGAAAAAGCCCGACAAACCCCAGGAGCACGGACAATGAAGAGTATCAACATTTTAAGATAGTAAGTCATTACATAATATATTTTAATAATAAATATGATTTTAATTTTGATATATTACACTCTTAGTAGCCCTCTCGTGACTCGGAAGCATTCTCATAATTTCCAGATAAAGTTAAGAAGAAAGCGAACACATAAATTTATAAAACGAGAAGAGGAATAATACTTCGAGAATCTAAACGAGACGAGAATCCACAATTAATTTAAGAGACGACAGTAGAAAACTTTATTTTTCGTCTCGCCTATTGAGCAACACTACGCAAACGTACAGGTAATTAAATCAAGTCATCCGTGTCACTAAGGAGGGAGAAGATTGATGGCTCAGTAGTGCAGCCTTTACATTTCATATGAGGACCATAATTCAATCCCAAATATAGTAGTGTTCCCCACGAGAAAGACAAGAAGTAAGAATTTCTCGTCTATTCAATTTTTATAGAATTCTCGTCTCGGCTAAATTTTCGAAGAATTATTTCTCTTTCGTCTCGATTATCTAAAAAGTTTTTCTCGTCTCCTCTTGTCTTGTAAAATAGTTTCTGGTCTCGATTCATAAGAAATAATCTACTAAGTTTTATGTTGCTTGATGGTAATTGAAGAGAGTACTACAAATCTGTTCTGAGATCAGCCCTATGTAATTGGGAGAGAGACGAAACCAAATTAAACAAAATGTGAAATTTAGGTTTCTTTTTGAGAACCTAGATTACATTAGACGTAAATGGTAGATCTACAGTTTAAAATGTAATTCGAACCCGAGTTTTCATACAAAGAAGGCTCATGCGCTAGTCATTAGACCGACAGTTGGGGCTAACATATTAACATATACAAGTATATATATATATATATATATATATATATATATATATATATATATATATATATATATATATATATATATATATATATATATATGTGTGTGTGTGTGTGTGTGTGATTATCGCGGACTTTAATAAGATTGTTTCTTAAGTCAGGGAAAATTACATTATGTAACCAACACTTAACAGTTAGCGCAAATCATCGTAATCGAATTGTGTGTAGGACTGAAAAAAACTTCACATTGGAATATTTTGACAGAATCCACATATATGAATGTTCGTAATTATTACATAATGTAGAATTATATGTACAGAATTGTCATATTATAATCACGCTTTTTTGTCTTTACACTGTGGAGTATGCAAGAAAAGATTTGGGATTTAACCTCTCGTAAGATATTATGGAAAGATAAATATGTAGTATGTTAGGATATATATTCAAAACCCACACTTTGTATTTCACTATTGAACTTACTATCATACGAACTTCTAACTTTATTATATACAGTATGTTACCTGTCTTCTTTTCCGTCTTACTCTTATAAGTTCTCCTAGTAGAAGTTGCATATACACGTTTCGTTCGAGATGCCCTTCCAATTTTCATGCCTTACACGTTTATGATACCCCAAATTATGCGAAAGTTAAGAATCAGTAACAACACCAGAGGGGAATAGGAGGATGAGCGTCTGTCCCATGTGACGACGTCTGTCCCCTGCTGACAAATTGTATTATTAAATAAGTGAAGCAATATAAAATTACCTTTTTCGTATAAAAAAGTTTGGTGTCTCCCGACCTTTTCTGTTCTTCCGCTTACTCCCACCTAACTAATTAAAATGTTCATCCTCACTGTTAAAAATGCTTCAGTTAGTTTCTGCGTTAATGTATCCAAGTTTAAAATACTTTCGACTGAATGAACTCCGAACTGGCAGATCGTGCAGAAGGTGGTTGCATATTTAAATAGCCTTGTTTTTACCATCTTTTCAAAGAACCAAGCAGGCTTCAGAGACGAGACTTCATGAGGAGTATAGGGATGACTCTCATTCAAGATCACCTAACAGTAAGGGGCGAATGCGAGACACTTTCTCGTAGACTTCGGCAGTCATTGTTACGACTAACTGGTGGTAACATCAATGAAGACAGTCCGCAAACAGATTCTCCATCTAAAAGGAGGAGATGTGCTATTTGTCCTCGAATTGATGACAAAAAAAACGTCCTTGGATTTGTTTTATGTGTAACCGAAATGTGCACAAGAGTCATTCAAGAAAAAACACTATATGTACTGACTATCAGTAGAACAACTAAAGTGTCTATACTTGTTCTGTGTCTAATGGATATGTGATTAAGACACATTTAGGGGTCGTCCACATGTTACGTAACGCGGCAAAGGAGAAGGGGATTAGGCCTTGCGTTCCGAAAGTTGACAAGGGGGAGGAGGGGCTTTAGGTCTTCGTTATGTAACACTTTTTCCGCTGTAATTTTTATTTTTATTCTCAGACTTATATGCAATCTTTTAAACAAATAATTTTATTCAATTCGTCTCTTTTTTTTTTATAAATGAGCTAGAATACCCGTTTTTCATACGGGGAGAATACGTTTAATTTTGGATATAAATGGCACCAAACCTGTCACCATCAACTTACGGACTCCAAAAACTATAGATTCGACACAAATATTGGTTATTTTCGATCGTATATATATATATATATATATATATATATATATATATATATATACATATATATATATATATACCCCCTTCTTCAAGTTGCATGGCTAAATTTTAATTTAAACGGCATCGAAAGTATTACTGTTCGTCTCAGCGACCCCAAACACCATGGACTCAACTCTAATATCGGTCATTTTCGAACATTTCGTATATGCCATCCTCCCCTTTTCCCAAGTTGTGGGGTAAATTTGGATTTAAACTGCATCGAAAGTGTCACTGTTTATCTCAGCGACCCCGAAAATTATGGATTTGATACTTCACAAGTTGCACCTTCAAAGTGAAATGATAAAAAAAAAACATCCCAAGCCAGAACTTCGCTTATGTTGGAAATTTGAACGATATATATATATATATATATATATATATATATATATATATATATATATATATATATAGAGAGAGAGAGAGAGAGAGAGAGAGAGAGAGACAAAGAGGGAGAGAGATACATACATGCATACAGACATACATACATACATACATAGATAAATAAATATTTCTATGGTATTTGAAAATTGCGAACTATAACCCATATAAATTGAATCATATAGAAGAAACTCGAAGACGCACTAGAAACCAGCATAAATGTTTTGCAATACTATAAAACTCCGTTTTGTGGCTATCGCAGCATTGGATTTATGTAAAACGCTTTTCCGGAGTTAGTTGTTAGTTATCGCAACCACCGCTTAAAAATGCCTTCGTATTGCTATTTTTGAAAATGTTATTTGAAACGTTTGATTTGAATCATTACTCACTTTATTCTTCAAAGGGGTTTTGCATGGGAAACAGAAGAAATTCTTTTTCGTGAAATTATATTTTCCGCGATAGAACGATCCAGGATTTGTAGATCAAAATAATATATTAAAAACCTAATTCGTCAGATATTATCTCGTACTATTATTTTATTTTTGAATTTGAATATTTCTGAAGAAATTGGGTTTATTCACATTTTCGTACCGATTTAGGACCATAGGAATATGAAAAGAGGTAAACTGAAGTCCGAAGTCCAAAAAAGATGCTCGAAAGTTTGTTCACAAACGAGATGTCCTGCTCCTTCAGATGCGCAGCCACTTCGAATCTGTAGTCGACGATACTGGAAGAAAACTTTGCATTGTCGAAACTGGCGAACTTGAAATGCACGGAGCATCGTGGAGCCCTGAAAAAGAAGTTGATGTTAGTTCATTAGATCCTGCTTCACCTGCATCTTCCTTGTCAGTATTTCCTCCTTGTCATCATCTGACGTAAAAAGGATAGGTGCGATCTCCTTGGGAAAACGACAGTATGCAGTTTTGAAGAATTAGGGCTGTTAATTAAGAAATCTTATGGTGCTAAAATATTATTACCAACCTATCATTTCCTAATACGTGCCAGTACTTTGATTTATTGGCGAAAAACAGTACACTCAAAATAAAAGCATTTTTAATAAAAGTTCTGCCATTGAAAGTAGTTTTGATTATAATAATTCCGAAAATAAGCAAAATTGGTGAAAAAACAAAAATCCAAAAGTGTTACGTAACGAACGGGGAAGGGGTTCAGCCTTGCGTTACGAAGTATGACAAGGAGAGGGAGGGGGTAAAAATTGGTCAAAAATAGCGTTACGTAATATGTGGACGGCCACTAAAGACTAAACATTGTATGTATTGATAGGTAGCCAAGCAGGCTCGTAGCCAGCCCAAATATAAGAGGGAGCGGTAGAAGTTGGGGGGAGATCCAACCATATTATAGTTCATCATTATATTATAGTAGTTCATTTGCAAGCCTTCCGTGATTATTTTATTGGGGACTTTTTTTTATTTTAAGCCCTCCACTCTCCCCTGCTGTTGCGCAATTGGCGTCTTATTAGCAGTCGCAACTTTCCTCCTTGATCATTTCTCTAATCTCTCTCTTTAATTGTCTTTATCTCATCTCTCTATGATCAAAGTTTTGGGGGCACCAATTCTTGTCTGGTAACTTATTATTTTGACCAGACTTGTTTTGCTATTATTTATTGTTTTTTTTTATTTTTCATGTGTTTTTATAATTATTATTTTGTGTACTTATTAATTACAAAATTGATTATTCTTGCAACTACTGTTAATACAATTGTTCAACTACATTCGTGCGACTATTATTAGATACATTTGTGCAACTACATCATTCAACTACAGTTATGCTATAATTAAATTCTTGTATATACATATTTGATTACAATAATTACAATGCATTAATTCTTACAATATATGTTATTATAGTCCCATATGTTCAATTATAATACTATCTTTTCCTATCCGGTCGGGTGGCAGAAGACCCCGTTGCTCGCTCTATTCACTTATCCCTATTTGATGCCTCTTCTCCGCCTCCGGTTGCCTGGAGTTAACGTCTTATGGTGTCCTCCTATCCAGGAATCGGTTGCCAATTCCTATCCATTCCATTTTCTTCTTCTCTTCCATTCACATCCAGTTCTGTTAGGCATCTTCTTCTCTCTTCGTGTGTAGCTGCTATTTTGTCTGCTGCCAAGTATCCAGGAACTATTCTACCCCGAAGAAAGCACCTCTACGCTACATTAATTTGCACTACACTACCACTACAGCACTACATGCACTACACTACTTGTTATAACACTACTCACTACAATAAACACTATGGTATTAAATACTGTGCTATCAGTTATATTTAACCCTCCTATCGGTTGAATAATGGCTCCTTTTCCTTAATCTTCATCGATGTGCACTCTTCTTCTCCTCTTTCGTATAAACTCCTGGAAATGTTTTTAGACACACTTGGTTAGTTTTTCACAGTGTGAATATAACACCTGATCTCGTATAATTTCATTCTCCGTCTTGTTTGCTATGAAGAGTAATTCCCTTTCCTTCGTTCCTATCTGCCGGGTGTTTACACATTCAAAGGTTACATGCTTTGGTGTGGCTTCCGTTAGTCCGTCACAATCGCAAGTTCGATGTTCCCAATGCATATAGTTTTTGGTTGTATGGTCCGTGACCTGTTATATAGTGTAGCATTCCTCTTGTAGGGCAGATGTGCGTTAGTGTTAGTCTTTCTCTCACATTAGGAAAGAATGAATACACCCTTCTCCCTTTTGTTGAATTATCCCAAAGATTTTGCCATTTTCCTAGTATCGATTCGCAAATTTGTTCCTTGCCCTCAGCCGGCTCCCTAAGTATTTCTTCCACTATACGTCCTTCTCGCCTTTTCAGCCAGTAGATGGCGGCATGCTGTTGTATCACCAGATGCTGAGGGGGTATCCCTAACGCAACCGGAAGTCCATCTCTCGATGTCGTATTATATGCACCAGTGAATCTTATTAGGATATTTCTTTGTATACTATCTATCGTATCTGTGTTTCTACTATTGTTTAAGCGGTGGGCCCATGCACTTGAAGCATACGCAGTGACTGCTATCAAAATTGCGTTGTGAAACATCTGTATCGTCTTTAGGGGCAAGTTAAAACGTCTCTGTCCAATGGTAATTATCTTATTCATAACTTTTATTGCCTTTTCCTTGACGTACTTAACGTGTTGTTGGAAGTTAAGCCTATCATCTATCATCAGTCCTAAGTACTTAGTTACCTTTGATCTCTTAATTGTTTTGCCTCCCATTCTTACTTGCGGATCTCTTTGTAATTGCCCTTTCATTAGCATGTATGTTATTTTTTCTGATGATAGTATCAGCTTGTTTTGTTGACTGTTCAATTATTTCCACTGCCGAAACAGCTTTTCGTTCGAATTCGTTCCTCGAGTCGCCTGCCATTATAACCGTTAAGTCATTTGCATACGCTACTACTCCTTTTATTTCCAGGCTTTCCTGTAGTTTGTTTAGACAGTTCTCCATCACTACATCCCAGAAAACCGGTCCGCATACCGAGCCCTGTGGACATCTTTTTGTGGTATATTTCCATTTGACTGTTTTGGGGCATATAAATTGTACCTTTCTATTCTTACAATAATCCCTGAAAATCCTGTACAGATATTCAGGGCATTTCAGATTTTTTAAGCATTTGAAGAGTGCCGGCCACCAAATGTTGTCGAAAGCGCCAGAGATATCTACGAATATGCCGATTACATATTTTTCTTCTGCTGTTCCTACTATTTCTATTACCTTGTTAATTGCGTCTTCCATGGATCTCTCTTTCCGGAAGCCGTATTGATGCATATTTATTCCTGCCTGCTGTCGATGACTAGTTAGCCTGTTAATTAGTATTTTCTCAAAGAGTTTTCCCATGCAGTTTATCAAGCATATTGGCCTATAAGACTTGGGTTTTGTTGGGTCTTTGTCTTCCCCTTTTTTGATTACTATTACCTCAGCTTCCTTCCATACATTGGTAAATCTACTTTGTTTAAGGCACTCGTTCAAAAGCCCTCTTACCTTCACGACTATTTTCTTTTTTAATTCTTGCAGCACTTCTGGTTTTATCCGTCTGGTACTGGTTCCTTTTTCTTCCTAAGTGTATCTATGGCAGCTCTTACTTCTTCAATCGTCACTTCTGCAACATTCTCTGACTTCAGATGGTAGTCCTCTTCATCTTCTTCTCTTATTCCTCTCTGCACCTCGTTGTCTTCTTCTCTTTTGTCATCTGGCAGTAGAGTGTCCATTAGCAACGTTATTGATTCATCCCAGTTCTTTGTTTTTGTACCATCACTTTTTTCCAGTGTTGTTTGGACTACGGGAATTTTGACCTTGTTTGATACTATTTTGTAGGACATTCCCCACGGATCTAGTTCAAGCTCCTCTTTGACGAATTTTTCCCAGCTCTTGGCTTTGGCTTCCTGCAGCTTGGCTTCAAATTCCTTTTTTGCATTTCTATAATTTTTAAGCCTTACTTGCCTTAAATTATCTAGAATGGTCCTTTGATATGCCTTTCTCAATCTTTTATATCTTTGTTTGAGGTCTTCGAGTTCTTGACTTCACTAAGGTGTCTTTATGTTTCTCCTTTTTCTTATTTTCTGTGATATCACTGACCTGATGGCTCCCTGTATGTTGCTGGTTAGGTGTTCCGCTCTTCCGTCTATTCCCCTCCACATTTGTTCTCTTGCACGTAGAAATTGTTCCTTTACTTTCTTCCAGTTTAAATTGTTAACATTGTATGCCAGTTTCTCTTCTTTCTCTTCCTCATCCTCTTCTTCTTCTAGATTGTTTCCGTTCTTATCAATATTCAGTATTATCAAATTGTGATCACTTGCAGTAGCGTTATCTAGTACTTCCCACTCTTTTATTTGACCTATCGCAGTTCTTGTTGCCAAAGTAACATCTATGTTTCCAAAAGCTCCAGCAATGTTGTGGAATGTAGGTGGGTTCCCTTGTTTATTCTCTATTATCAAGTTTAGTTCCGCTATTAGATCCTCAGGTTGTTCTCCTCTCTCGTCTGTCTCTATGTGATACCATTGTACTGATTTGGCATTTGCATCAAGCAAGTAGACTATTTTTGTGTTTGGGAAAGTGTGAGTTATTTCCACGTAGTTTATTTAAGTATGGCTCGATGTTGTGACTAAACTGGAAGTACGAGTTAACTATCACAAAATCACCTATATCCGCTTTTACCTCGATACGATTTTAGGGGGGACAGTAAATCCTTAGGGGGCGGCTCCCTAGTCTCCCTGTGGATACGGGCCTGTAGCCAAGCAACTGATGAAACACAAAAGCATCAATTGCCACTTTTTTTGGAATGACAAGTTACATTTACTCAGCACTAATAATTGAATGCTTTTCTTATATGAAAATAAGTCTATTTTCATACTTTATTATTTTCGGATAACAAAAAAAATTTGTTTCAATTAAGTATGTTGTTTTGCTCTGTAATAATCTATTACCAAAAGACAATTAGTCAAAAAAAATTTTGAAAATATTTTTGTCCCCAAAACTAGTTAAATCAATTAAAGTATAGCACTTGTAAATGTCCACAATCATCTGCTAATGGTAATACGATTTAACATATTTTAATTACAAAACAAATCATGGGGTTACATGTGATATCACGATAGTACTTATGCAGTATAAAAATAACAATATTAGTGAAGAGTTAATATGAATTATGTTAATAGGAAATTAAATTAAAAATAATGTACTGTACTTAATCTAATTTAAGAAAAATAGCGATAATAATAAAATAAAATAATGCAATAATAAAAAGATGGTAATAAAAAGTTTTTAATGGTAATCCTGGATTCTCTCGTGTTGAACAACATGGCTTTCCTCAATGCTGCCTCCAGAAGGGTGATAAATACGTATTATGAAGCACTCCATTTCACATTTAGTGAACCACGTATCGAAAAATGTCTCAAATTCGGTTTTCAGACCTCCGACCCCCAAAAAATATTTCTGGATCTGTCCCCGATATCGGTTGTTGCAATTAACTGATAATAGTCATAGCGTACCTTTTGAAATGTTTTCAAACGCTCTTTGCATAAAGAACAGTTTTCCGTATTCTTTCTTTCTTTTCTCTTTTGTTTTTTTCGCCCTTGCACCCACTTACTGTGCTGGAAAGGGACAGTAAAAGAATGTGCAGTATTTCGCACACGCTATGCAAGAACAGCGAGCAGCTCTGAAGTTGAATGTTTTCAAGACCTAGGCCACCGTCACATTATGATAAGTACACTGTCGCGTGACTCACAATTACGGAATGAGTGTGCCACAGCAGTTGCACTGTCTGTTTCCGTATGATACTGAGATATTTCTTTCGCAAGCGAAATAGTTTTGTAAGGACACAAAGACGACTGAATATAAAAACATTTAAAAGGTATACTCGGCCTGCAAGACTTACATACTCGGCTTTACTTTGATGAATAAGGACAACCACAATACATGTTGGGGCACGAAAGTTCTAGTCTACGTGTCTGCTATGCGACGTTGCCAAATGACGCCTAATATTTTGGTGCAATCAGTAAAACGAATCACAGACAAATACACGTGTTGGTCAGCTGGGTTTATACACATCAGGCTTGACTGTTGTTTGTTGAGCACAGCACCTGAAATCCACTCATAATTCGATATGAGGGTTTCAACACGTGACAGTTCTTGTGGATTGTTAACCCTTTGGAGTTCTAGTACCTATTTTTAGGTACTAAAGTAGTGTCTTCATTATTTGATTAAAAATGAACCAATAAAACTTTTTACTTTTTTCTCTTTTGCTTTTTCAAGTCTAGAGGTATTGTAGAAAACGTTAAGTATGGTTTCACGCCTTTCTGCGTTGAAACATAGGAGGCGATGACGTTATAACTTTAAAAATATCTTGTTGTGAGGCCTATATTTATTTATTTTTGGCGGGCTTAACTTTGCACCTAGAAGATTGAAATTTTCCACACCCATTCAGTCTACCGAGAATTATTTATGAGATTTTTTCAGATCTCTTGGTTAACACAGGAGGTCCATAAGCGCTAAAAGGGAAAAACTATTTTTTAACCAAAATCTCCCTTTTTCCGCTATTTTCACGCCTTAGATACACGATGGAGACATGTGAATGGTATCGTTTGAAAGGCAGTTCTACTCTGAAGAGAATGATGTACAACCCATGATCCTAGAATAAATAAAGATGTTTCAAGGAAATTCTACCCAAGGTCCTGTTTTATGCGGGAATATGGGGTATTGTGAGTATATTATTTTTCGCGGGCCTACGTTGGCACCTAGAAGATTTAAATTTGGACAAATATTCACTCCACCGAATAGTATTTATCAGATGTCTCAAATCTCTGCGTTAAAACAGGGGTCCAGAAGGGCAAAAATTTAAAAAGAATATTTCAACGAAAAATTCCTTTCCTCGCGTTTTCCCGCCTTAGATACATGATGGAAACATGTGAATGGTACCGTTTGAAAGGTAGTTCTATTCTGAAGACAATGATCGGCGAACCATAATCCTAAAATAAATAGGGATGTCTTAGAAAATATTTTCCTGAGATAATGGTCTTTTGCGGTAGTCCGAGGCATTGTGGGGATTATTGATAAATTAAATATTTTTCCTGTCCTTACTATTCAAGATAGAAATTTGAAATTTTGTACACACATTTAGAATTTTTCAGTTGATTTCGAGGTGTCTGCGTTTACACGGGGGTCCAGAGGGGCTAAATGTTTTTAAAAAAAATAGAGAAAAATTCTGATTTCTTTCAAAATTTCTCACTTCAGGGACACAATAGGGAAATCTAAATGGTACCATTTGAAAGCCTGTTCTATTTTGAAAAAACACCAGGTATGAACCATGATCCTGCGATAAATAGGGATGATGCTGTAGCCGCGTAACTGAATGTCTATAATTTACTTTTAAACATAGCACACCCTGTAAAACAGAGCACATATTACCTTATACTTTGTATAATGTAACATGGCCGGTAGTTTTGAACACCCAGTGTATATAAAGAAAATTTTACCTTCAGTGGAAATCTTTAAGATATGTTTATTTATCGTATTATGTTAAACGTAGGTCGCAAATTTTGGGTAAATTTTATTCAAATTGATAGTTTCAAATATGTATTATATGAAAAAATACATGGTTATTGATTATATTTTGTAAGTTTTACGTATTTAACCGAAAATATGGCATTATTTTAGAAAATAAGAGTATATTTTATCGTTTTATAGGGTTTTAGTTTATTTCTCTAGATATTTTGGTATAGGGAATCTTCAAAAGAAAACTATAATTTTTATTTCGTAATTTTCTTCAAAATTCTAAATTTGGAAAGTCAGCCATAACTTCTTTATGCATCTCTTTGTTTCGGAGTAAATTATCTGTGATTGGATCATCCGCAATCACAGATGTGGTTCAGATTTAGCGGTCTCTTTAATGTCAGGAGAAAAATCTATCATCCTATAGTTACTTCATCAAAAACATCCAATTAGGGATCTTCATCCCGTTGTCTTTGTCTTTCTACAGAAGCAACAGTAAGAGCCAGACGTGAAGTCTTTAGCGTCTGCACAAAATTATAGAAAAGTAAAAATTTAAATAGTGACATTCGTTTGGAATGGTGTTTTCTGAATTCGTAGAACTTGTGACGGTCTAAAGCAGTGAGAAATTGTTTTGTAGCAGGTTGCTTAAGACAATGGTAAATAAAAATCTTGGAAATGGTAATCAGCATCATAGAAGAAGATGTGAACTGGTAAGCCAATTCAGCGTGCAACATGTCTGAACGATAGTCAATTTGGTTTTGAGCCCACTGTTTAGATCTTTTAGGGGATCTGGTGGAAGAAGTAAGTTATTTATTTTGAAATCTTCTGACTTCAACAGTTTCTGATCGTAGTGGGATGTATTCCAAGTAAGTGTGAAGCGAGAAAACAAGGTAATTTAGTTTAGGAAAATTCAACCTCTCAATTCACTGTTTCGTGATATGACTAAGAAATGTGGTTTTCTGTACAAAGAGTGAATCTTAACATGATGTGCTAATTTCCGTAGTTTCCCCCCAAAATTGCGTACATATAGAAGAAAAATGTGATTACATAAATACACTCAATGGGGGGGGGGGAGTTATATTCAACATTTACGAAGACGATTGTCATAATAACAAGAAATGTGTGTACCTCAAATATATAAATAAGTTTTAGAATTTCTAACCTCTAAATTATTTATTTAGGAAAATCGTAGTACTGCTCGAAGTTTTACAATTTGGCATTGTGCTTTTCTTTGTTTAATCTTTCTAAGGCTTTAAATTTTGGAAACAAATGTGGTCAAAATCACGGCTAATGTTTAGTAAAAGGTACATGGATTTGGTACCGGTAATAGGAGACTGTTGTCAACAGTTCAGATCTCAGCTATTTTATTCTGATACCCATCGAGATAATTTACAGATACAGTTTAAATATTTATTTGCGTAAGAATTTCAGTATTTTAATTGAAAAGAGAAAATTTTAAAGCGACACATTCCTTGATAGCCAATACGTCCTTGTAGATCTGTGGTGGCTATAGAAAAGCGTAATTTGTGACTAATAAAAGTGCTTCATGTATATATTTTCTTAGGTTAAGGTAGTACAGTTAGTTAGGTTAGGATAGGTTAAGAATGTTAGGTAAAAAAAATATTTTGTAATTTCCTATTTGGTGTTTTCTTGTGCTAGTTGTCATTGTAATGAGGTTTGAGCTTCAAGGTGAGGTAGCAAAGAATACGTAAACCCTATATGCCGTCCACAACTACAACGCACAGAAGTTTCAGCACCGGAGTGAAAGAATTAAAACAAAATAGCGAACCACAGAAAACTTGTAAATTTGCTTAGTGTATATTTAATTTGCTGTGCTTATTGATTTTCATTGTTTTGTGTCGTGATGGTGTAAATGTCCATAATTTTGAGAATATTGATGAATACGCAGTTTTAAAAATTCCTTGAAAGGCGAACTACATGTAGACAATGTTCGACTCTGAAAATTTAGAAAAATTAAATGTTATTTCCTGTTGTTTATCTCGGTGCAGATCGGTATATCAGTACAAGAAAAGGTAAAAATTATTTTATATACAGAACTTCCTGTCAAATCTATTTCAATGAATGATGTTAAATAAAAATTATTAGCTGTGAAGTAATATCTTTCTTTTCGAAGACAAGAACGTATTATTTAGTTTTAAAGCAGTAAAATTGAGAACAGTTTTATTTTAGTAGTATGTGAAATATGGATAAGGTTAAGAGCAGTGCGTACACAGTTCTTTTACTGGTGAAATGAACGTAAATTGCTGTGAATCGAAGAAAAGAGATTTTCCTTAGGGTGACCGGGGTTGAAACAGCCGAGCCTGCAAAAATTCATTTCTTTTTTCTACATTTGAAGAAAATCTGTTTTTTTTTTATTTCCGTTGCGCTACTAAATTCTGTTTGGGATTCTTATGAGAGTTATTTTTTAAATTTATTTTGGTAGGGTGCTCATTGCCAGCTCCACTCGTAGGTGGATGTCCTGTGTCGGTAGTTTGAGGTTCGCAACTTATATCACGATGGGATGCGGATGATGAACTGCAGGACTTGATACCGGACTGTGAGTTGAGATGGAAGAGACTCTGGAATCGTCTCATTTGGGCAAGTTTAATTTCTATTTTCCGTAGATGATTGGCTTGATAAATGTGTCAGTGACTGTTGATGCCAAGCCCACATGGGCCCAGTAGGTTCGTTACCACCAGTCGGTGATACATTTGAACAGTCCATAATCTTAAGGAAAGTGAACATCATTCAACACAAACATAGTAAATTAAATCTTATTTTATTTTATATATATATTTTTTGTAAAATTGGCTTTCCACAGCCAGGATCTCTGTTGTTTCAATCTCACGCGAGTGCTAAGGAAACCAATCACAGCAGATTATGTAATGGTGATCATTATGCCAACAGACCCATTGAGTGATGCATGGCCACTTTTGGATCTGTATGTGTGTAATGTTGGGGAAAGCAATTCTATGAAAGTGAGGATGTATGCTGGTAACAGGTCTAGTAACGAGTCTCGTAACTGAAACGAGTACATATGATGCAGTGACGAATTAGCGGGTTACAGTGTATATTGTGACAGTTTCCTTAAATGGGTGCATGCTCAGTGTTACAATCTTTCGGATGAGCAGGTGCAGGAATTAATTAAGTGTGAGGAATCGTGGTTTTGAAAGCCGTGTATGAGAAAACAAGCGACAGTGTTATCACTTCCGAAATCTCCGGAAAATAAAACTGAGGAAGGTAACAATGAAACACAGGGTAATCCGGACGAAACAGACAAGGATGAAGGAAACCGAGGGAATGTAAATTCCGGCTCTAATGTACCTCTGACGGACTTTGCTGCAATGGTGGAACATTTCTGTCAAGCATTAACTTTGACATTAAATGAGAAATTTGATAAAGTTGTTAGTAAATTCCAGGCTATGAGTAGTAAAGTAGACAATAACTTTCAGACTATGAATCAGAAATTTGAAAAGGTAGACAATAACTTTGAGGCTATGAATCAGAAATTTGAAAGTGTAAAGTTTGAAATGTTACAGATAATAAATGATAAAGTAGCTCATGTGAACAAGGAGGTAGATGCTATCATTACTGAAGTTCGCGATTTATACACGTCAGTAGGGAATTACCAGAATAAAGTAGATGCTCGAGTAGACGCTGTTGAGGAAATTCTCTGTTCGTCGGTCGAAGCGCAGAATCGACGATATGATGAACTGGTTAAAGAGTTATCACATCCCGAGTCAAGTACCCAGAGGCCGTATAATGCACTTGAAGCAAAGATCCAAACTTTAGAAGAAATCAAAAACAAAAAAAGACAGTCGGTGTGGGCGAAAACGATCGCGTGACTTTGTTGCTTGTGATGGGATCGAATCTGATGGTACAGAGTCAGACAACCAAGTGGATGTACCAGTCTCTTCTCTTGGGGAGACTCTTGCTGTCTCCACGGTGACTGTCTCTGTCTGTTAGCCGACCAGTATTCACGGCGCAAATGTCCTCCCTTTTGAATTTCCCTCACATTTTTCGAACATAAGTAATTCGAATTCATCCTGTGCTGAGACAATAAGTTGTCAGGCTTTGTCTAGAAGGTCGAATCCTTTGTCAGTATTACCTCAGGTTTCAGGTTCTTCAAATAGCATGTGTCGGTTGAATCATGTGGTATCCTCAAGTAATGTAGCAGACATGACTCCTTCGTTTGCTGGAGTTCAGGAGGAACGTGTAATCACACGGCGGTATCAATGCCAAGCAATCTAATTTCTGGTCAAAATTATCAACCTAATCCAACTTTCGGACAAAATTGTTCGGGTGCAAAGAGACCCGTGGTTGGCTGCAATTTTCCTCTGAATCCCAACAGGAACGAGGAATGTTTTGGTAAGCGAACTTTAAATCTAAGACTATCGAAATTTAATCATTTACCTACCTTCTCAGGATAATATGGTTTGGCTAGATCCTTTTTAGAAAATTTAGAGCAGACCTTTAGAATAATTTCGACATCAGAACATGAACGTTTGACATTAGTACCTTGTTGTCTAACTTCTGAGGCGAAGACCTGGTATCAGACTGTTAGCATGAAATTAAAAGTCATGCTGATTTCGTACGCTTATTCAGGGAACGTTATTTTTCGGCCAGAATGGAAAGATCACAAAAGAAATTCATAAAGGGTATTAAATATGACCGAGCAAAATATAACAGATTGACAGATTTTGCCTGGAAAATCATCGCAGAATACTATGTGGTGGCGCCGCATCCGGATGAATCCGAGCTTACTGAAATTGTCTTGGACTGTTTAGCAGCTGGTGATGGAAAATTACTGCGAGCTGTTGAGCCAAAGAATATCCAACATCTCATGGTAAAAATTTGCAGAGATCGAAGAACATCGGGAACCGATTGAACCGCTCACCGAAAAAAAGTTTAGACGTTAACAGGTGCGCCAGGCAAAATTGGGAAAGAAGTCTGACAATACAGGTTAACAGAAAATCAAGGATATTTCGTCTCAAACGGAGGAAGACGAAGGGAAAAGGAATGACGGAGACTCCAATGGAAAAAGAGAGAGAGATGACCGATTTTCCAGAAATAGGGGACGAAGAAGAAATTTCCAGTAGCGAACACCTTGGCCCAATAATGGAGGACAGAATTATGGAAGAGAATACCGTGGAAATCAGAATGCTCCGTATGGTTACAACCAATCCTACCAACCGGCAGCGATGAGTTTCGGGTATCACCGGGGTTCATTTCAGTCATGCGCGCCAAATTCGACGAACTTAGAATGAGCGCAAGCTTATCCTGGGTATGCGCCTAATTTGCCTCCTGGAGGGGGATTGGCGACTCCCACGTCCACACCTTACCCAGCGGTGAACATTGCTATGTCCACGGGTTGGCCTCCGCAATATCCCACTTTTGTACCTACGATGGCTCAGCCATCGGAATCAAACGGGAATAGTGTGGGAAATGCATATCGCAGCCCTCATTATGGGAGAGTGTGGACTGCGAGATGGATTCCTCAACTCCCAAGAAAGAACAAAGTAAGTTAGCGGAAAGTCAAAATTCCAGTTTGGTTAGAACCTCGTCAGATTTTTATATAAATCATCCAAATTCAAAATTCACTGTTTCGGCAAATTCCGAAAATCGGGGAAAAAAATTGGGCGCGCCTCTGTGCTCGATTCGTTTCGTGATAGACGAGAGAGAGTGTGACTCCAGTGCGAGAAAAGGGATTCTTTTGTCTTATCTTCACCTACATTGACCTGTTCAGTTGGGAGTTTAACTTTAGTCTGTATCTTAGACTCTGGAGCGGATACGAATTTGTTGTCCGGAGACGTTTGGAGAAGGATTAAGGAAATTTATCCATGTGCTAAGCTTCGTCCAAAGTCAAATATTTCGTTACGAGGTTTTGCAGGAGACGAATCATTTCAGGTAAAAGGTTTCCAAATTCTAAATTTCACCATTCAAGGTCATGTTTTGGAAGTTCCAAAAACTGATTGAACTTTAGGTTTTCCTTTCTTCATTAGGTACAATGTTTTCCTAAATTGCAAATCTAGAGAAATTTCTTGTGAGACTGATTCGGGACAGATCATCTCCATTAACATGGAACAGCAGCATTGTTTCAAAGTCACTGTGGCAGAGTTGTCATAGGATAAAGAGGAAGAAACTTTATATCAGCCATCTATCATTAAGGAAAAAATTCAGAATTTCGTCTCACAGAGAACAGATCTGGACTCCCGTAATCGATTATTTTCTCTATTACTTCAGTTTCGTTGTTTCTTCACGGAGAATCCAAGAGTCGTGAAGGTTGAACCGTATAGAATACAGCTTTCTGACGACGTTCCTGTGGTAGGAAAATTGTATCCTATACCCGTTTACCTCCAGAAGGAATTCGAGCAAGTGCTGGACAAATGGTTGAAACTTGGAATTATCGTACAAAGTCCTTTACCTTACCGATGCCCTGTACATGTGGTGCGGAAGGCGTCTGGAGATCTGAAACCGGTGATGGATTTGCGTGCATCAACGAGCGGGTGATATCACCAAAGATTCAGGTCACGCCGATCACTGATCTGATCGCACGAGTCAGTGGTGCCACCATATTTTCCTTGTTGGACTGTACGCAGTCTTATCACAGTATTCCAATTCATCCAGACTCCTACAAATATGTCAGTTTCATTTACAAAGGACGTCAATATCAGATGACAAGTTTAACTATAGGTTTAAAATCATCACCAGCAGTTTTCCAATCAGTAATGCACACTTTTCGGTTTACAATCCTTCAAAAATTTCCTCATTGTGTATCTCAATGACGTTCTATGTTTTTCATCATCAATTGACGAGCATCTCTAACATCTTGAAAACGTTTTTGAAACTCTTTGTTCGGCAAACCTTTCCTTAAATTTTCAAAAGTGTAATTTTCTTCAGTTACAAATTCCTTTCCTTGGACACATTATTTCATGATCATCAGTCAAAATTAATCCGAAGAGTAACGAGGCTATCCGTCACTTTCCTCTTCCGCGAACTAAGAAAGCTTTGCGAAGATTTCTTGGTCTCGTGGGATGGCGAAAGCGACATTTTCTTGATTTTGCTGGTTTGACGGCTCCATTCTATGATCTTCTCAAGAAGGATCGAAAGATTGAATACTCTCCGGAGTTACTGGAAAAGTTTGATCATGTGACGGGAACATTTAAGCAGTCGTCCCGCACTTGCGCAACCGGATTTCCACCTTGATTTTCATTTGTTCAGCGATGCCTCGGTAGAGTCATTGGCTGGCTGCGTGGCACAATATCCCCCGGGACAGGATGATCCGGAGATTATTGCGTATGCGAGTCGGCGAATAAAACCGCACGAGGCCTCTTTGTCAGTGTTCCAGTAGGAATTGGCTGCAGTTCTTTATCTGTGGGAAGTTCTTATATTTCCTTTTAGGTCTACGGACTACGGTCCATTGTGACAACGGTGCAGTTACGTATGCCTTCAGTCTCAAAAATTTAGATGCTAGAACCACTGGAATCTTGCTCAAGTTGCAACGGTTTGATCTTCAATTTGTGCACATAAAAGGCTTCGACAATGAAATTGCAGGTTTATCCTCCAGAAATTCCTTAGGCAGAAGAGGATCATTTTGTAAATTTCATGACCGCGGAGGACGCTGACTTCCTGAATGTCGCGGAACTGAAGCGAGATCAGCGGAAAGATCCGTATTGTCGAAAGTTCATACCGTTTGGAAGGGTTGTCAAAGCAATAATAGGGTACGTGTGGAGAATAATTTGGTTTACGTTCGAAATTCACAAAATTCTGTTTGGCTGCTGGTTATTCCTGCCAGCTTAGTGAAAAACATTGTTTCGGCAATCCATAACAAAGGCCATTTTGGGGTGAAGCGATGTTTGTCGTTCGCTAACGCCATGTTTCATTGGAGAGGTATGCGTGAGTCATTCACGAAGTATATCCAAGAGTGCCTTCTTTGTGCACTCCTATACTCCTACAGGGTGATTAGAAACGAGCCCTGCCATGTTGAGGTGTCTGTTTCCTTCAAGAAGCAATGTCTTCTCGATCTGGTCGGGCCCCGTCATAAAAGCCAGGGATATAAATATATCTTGTCCATCTTGGACGTTTACAGTCGCTTTATGTATTTCTTCCTACCTCGGACGGCACACACAAGGGAGATTGTGGCGGTCCTTGAGAAGAGATATTATTATCAACTACCTTACCCTAAGTACTTGGTGAGTGACCAAAGTCCGTAGTTCCTATCGGGTGTCTGGCCAGATTTTTTCAAAAACACCGGCTAAAACATATACTTACCACGCCATACCATCCTGCCTCTCATGGCATTATCGAGCGCAGACATCGTGGCCTTCATCGCATTCTCCGCCTTTATTGCAGTGACAACCAGACCAAATAGAGTAACTTTCTCATAACCGCCCAAGATTTGTGCAATCATTCTTGGTGTGATGCACTCGGATGTACTTCAGCGAACCACACGTAACCACGGATATGACAGATTTAATTCTCATACTCTGCATTTGTTTCAAAGCAGTTGCCATTACCTAATCAATGATTTATATCCGCAACGATACACTGTAACTAAATTCAAAAAGGAATTACGTCCTATCTGAACGGCACATCCACCGAGTCAACTTTTGGAATATCCCATTATTATAATATTAT
Organism: Thermobia domestica; assembly: GCF_964235325.1. NCBI lineage: Eukaryota > Metazoa > Arthropoda > Insecta > Zygentoma > Lepismatidae > Thermobia > Thermobia domestica. The sequence continues at coordinate 92,307,074 of NC_137465.1, forward strand.
ACATTATAATATTATAATATATAATATTAGCTTTCAACATAGTTAAAGGAAACGTATGTAAACAAGTATACAGAGTTCTCGGTAGCAGAATGGATAAAGTTATGGTTCGATAACTACAACGTTCGTAGTTCGAAACCCCTCTCGGAAGTTTCAGATTTTTTATATTCTTAATTCTTCAGTTCTCAAGATCTCTCTATGGGTTCGTAATCATTTGATGCTCTGAAAAGTGTTCTCCACCTTAATTTCTACAACTGCCTAATGTGATCCTCGCAGTTCAAAACCATCTCTTCTTCTGTTTCACAAAATCACAATTTTCGTCATAATACGAATCCTGTCTGATCATTTTTCCCCAATTCTAAATCTGGGTATATACATCATACCTCTCTGTCTCCATACTTGAATCTCTGTCTCTCTCCCTCTCTCTTTCAATGTCACCCAGGAACTCATATGGCTTGAGATCAAACCTTCGACTCTTGAAACCAAATGTAAGCTCTCTAGTAATGTGCTATCGTTCTTCTGTAGGTTTTTTGCTAAAAGCAGAGTCTTTTAGATTTTATTTGGGGGGGGGGGAGATTCTCCGGCGACATAAGATTTTAACTTTTTTATTAGTGTATTACTACACATTTGATCAAACAATACGTATTTATGAAGCTTAAGGGAGGGGAAATTACACCCTCCTGTCCTGCGCAAACAACCCCCCTGGAACATTTTCTTGCAATTACTGAAGAGGAATGAAATGAACCATTGAATAACACTCATTTTTGTCAGTATATATTTTAGAGCTCTGTGCGTGCATTACAGACTTTATGAAGCACAAAACCCACTGCTGTTATTGGCAATTTCCAAGATTTCTTAGGGAGGATCTTACTAGCTTGCAGTCTTGAAAGAAGGGAAAGAATGAAACTTAAGGTGTTTATGAAGCTCTGGGAACATTGTGTGACTTTTTTTAAAAAAATTAGGCCCTTAAAAATATTTCAGAACAAACGAATGGAAAAAATGTTTTAAAGCTATGACGTTGTAAACTTGATTCCTGTTTCTTTTTTAGCTGAATGGAAATTGTGTAGTGCGTCACACTCACTGCTTTAGAGAAGGTGAGGGGGAGGAGGGGGAGGAGTTGTATTGAATACTAGAAGAAACTAATCGAATGAGACATGTATTTCTGGATGCATAAGAAAACAGGGCAAGAGTTTGTTATTAATTTGGACTTAAAATTTTTGTAACAATTTCTATGCCGCGAACTGTACCAGTGCACACCCTCTATGATTAGTTTTTCAACTGAAATAACTTTTTCTTCCTTTTCAAATGTTGAAAACTGAATAAAATATAAAAAATGTTATAATAAAAGGACAGATTAGCTTTAATTACAAGTACTTTCACACACAACCATAAGAAAAGTTCTGGATATTCCTATTTATTATACCTTTAATACATTTGAAATACATTTAGCATATTATAGTAAGACTATTCATTTTAATTACGGAAAGTAACTGTGATGCTATTTGATTTTTTTAAATGTTCTTGTATGGTAACATATAACAGTCTTTCATTTTGAGTAATGTATCTTTATTTTAATTCTGAAATACTGATCAATACTTCTGTTTTCTTTTCTTTTTTTTTTTTTTTTTTTTGCAAAGATCAAAATAGAAATATATTGTTACTTCTAGTCTTACGTCTTTTATTGGGTTTCTAGCACTTTAAAAAATGGTGTTACGTAAAATGAAGAATTTCAGATGACATTTTAGATGGATAACAGTTGAAGAAAAAAATATTTTATTAATCTGACACTATGATTTTGTCGCTGGAATTTAGTCCGTTTATCTGAATTTTCCTTGAGGTTTGTCGTCTTGAATTTTGTCCTGCATTCGAAATAATCTGTTTGATAATTCCAACAGAGGCTCCAAGAAGCATAACTATTTCTTCAAGTTTCATCAAAAATTTTAGATGTTATTCTTCTTGTTCTTGGAAAAATGACGAGGATACAATTCTTTATCAGTAGTGTTATTCACATCTACTTTGGTAAAGATAAATGTGATTTTTTATCATAAAATAAGAACTGCAGGAAAATGGAAAATTGATTAACTCAGTTACGAGAAAAAAGTTTGACATTGTAACTGAAACGAACATATAATAAACTTAATTCGGTATAATATCAAATTATTTCACATCAAGATTTTATTCACTTTTTCAGTAATTCATTTCTAACATGCTAAGAGTCGCAGTACGTAGACGACTCCACAGTTTACATCCTCAAGACATGTTTGGCCATATATAAAGTAAACAATGCAAGAAGATGCATAAGACGACTCAACTCTTTTAGGATTTCCACCTCTTGAGGTAAATTTTATACTCACTCAAACAGCTGCTGCTTCATTACTATTTATCGTAGAATCATGGCTCATACCTATTTTTTTCGGGATAGAGCATACTTTCCAACGGTACCTCTAGCTTGTCCGTATTATGCACCAGAAATGGAAAAATGCGGAAAAACTGGGAGATTTTTCGAAACTTTTCGTCCCTCTGGCCTGGTTTGGGCTCACGTAGGAATCTGATTTTTTTTTAAAAAAAAAAAATACGTTGTCATGTACGTAAGAAGTGTGCAAAATTTCAATCTTGTATCTTGAGAACTAAGGTCGGGAAAAATTTTTGAGTGTAAAGGTGCTCCATTTTTTCGTGTATATATATACGAAGTATATATATATATAAGAAGTATTATTTTCCCAAAAAGTCTCATTTCATAGTAATGCACTTCTTCTACCTATGCTGTAAAGCTATTATGCCAGCTTCAAAGAAAGTCTCTGGCTGAGCCGTGAGCCATTCTTCCACAGCTTCATTAACAGCTGCATTTGAGTGAAACTTCTTCCCCTTGAGGTGCTCCTTCCACTTTGGGAACAAATGAAAGTCACTAGGGGCGTGGTCGGGTGAGTAGGGAGGATGTTTCTACACATCAAAACCAGTAGCATGGATTGCGGTACCAGTAAGATGGCTTTTGTGAGCCGAAGCATTATCTTGGTGGAACAGCGCTGTTCTCTGCAGCATACCGCGCCGTTTTTCCTTGATTGCTTCGCGATAATAGGCCACCGTGATAGTGTGTCCTAGCTGCAGGTAGTCAATAAGGAGCACACACTTCGCTTCCCCCAAAAATGTGCCCATAACCTTTCGTGCTGATGCTTGCACCTTGAACTTGCGTGGGGAAGGCGAACTGCTCTGCCGCCACTCCATGCTCTATCGTTTGCACTCAGGATCATAGTGGTGGAGCCACGTCTCATTTACTGTCACAAATCTATCACAGAACTGTTTCGGGTCTGCCCTCATGACCTCCGAACCAGCCCTTGAACATCGAACTCTGTCTTTCTGATTTTCACGAGATAATATTTTGGGTAGCCATGACACCTTTCTGAATCCCAAGTGTTCATGCACAATGGTTTCCACTGAACCTACATAGATGTGCATTATGTCTGCTAACAGTTGCACCATGGTTCGTCTGTTTGCTATAATCGTATCATGCACAGATCAATGTTCTCTGGGGTACATGCTGTTGTTGGAGGACCAGCACCACGGGCCTGTTGACAGCTTTCTTTGCCGCAATGGAAGTCGCGACACCAGTTTTTAACCACCTGGTAGAAAGGAAACACACTGATCATGTCCTCATGAATCTCTTTTGGGCTTCACCCGCTTTTTGGAGGTACTTGAAGACAGCTCGTTATTCGCTTTTCACTTTTTTTCAAGCTAGGTGCCACCTCTCACACCTGAAACGACAAAAAAGACAGCAGCTATGGTTCTGAAATTTAGCATATAGGAATCTAAGACATTAGGCTACAATATCTCCCATCAGCCATCCCAGTTCAAGTATTTTAAATATGCCGGGGACAATAATTATTGATCCCCCTCGTATATATATATAAACATTTCAAAAATGTACTGCGTCATTACTGTTTCACCTAGAGTCATGGTTCAAACGCCACTTTTTCAGTATAACAAGCTCTTTCCAACTGTACCACTAATATATCCATATCATTGACCTGCATGGGAAAAATCGAAAAACAAGCGGAAAACTTTCTGAAAAAATCATCCTCTCGGAATATTTGCGCCCCTCAGTACCGCCCCGGTTTCATTTCTTTGTAATTTTACTCTAAATTATCTACATAGTACTATTATAAAGATTACGAAACATCTCAAGAAAATGCAAGATACCTGAATAATATTGCATGTAACCATCGTTTCACTGCATACCAGCTCTGATTCAAGAATATTCTGACTGGTTTAGTACGGCAGTCGGTTCCCTAAGAAATTATTTAAAATTATATATGTTCCAAAGTCTGAGTTTCACAACTGGCCATTAGTGTTCAACTATGTTGAAGTCTGGAATTTGAACTGACCATCATATGTTTTGTAGTTCACTCTAATGTTCATGTAACCTCGCATTAACAATTCTAGTTGTGTGAGTTGACAGTTTTTCATCTTGTAAAATTCGAAACAACATTTGGACTATAGGATACATATGGTCACCTAAGAAGTGTACGAAATTAGTTACAATAATGTACCCTGTCAACATCAATATACACACATGCACAAAACGGAATACCAAGGAATTAAGGCATATAACATCGCAGAGCTAACGCCACATTTCACAGCAGGGAGCAGACAACTTGGGAGTTATGGTTCTTTCTTCTTCCACCTTAAATAGACATGGCGTTTTGTTGGGATGAGCTGAAAGATAGGGATGATGACGAGACGGGATTAGATATCATAAGCCTCGGTCTCATCTCGGGCGACAAATAGTTGTCTCAATGTCGATATCGTCTCGTTATCTTTTCTGCCAACAAATTATTGTCTCTATCTCGAAAGCCAAATCTCGATCTTTCGTCAGTTTCGTCTCGACAGTTTTGAAGGAAATTGCATGAAATTAAAAATGTCTGAATCCTACAGAACTCCTAAGTTTGAAGAAAATTAGCCAAATATCAGGGAGTATACAAAAAATTATTTGCATTTTGTACTACAGACACGAACTTGGGCAATTTTGTGCACCATGCAATGGCACCATTTGCCTCCCAGTTTCTCCAGAAAGAACAAATCTTAAAAGCTACAATTTTAATTATGCTACCTATCATGAAGAACGAAGGGAAAGTGCACTCGCACTCAGAATGGCCTAAGGACTACATATACAATTTTGTTTTGTCCGTTTTTCTGTAAATAATAGTTTATTGTGTTTTTAGAAGATAAAGCAAACACACCTACAGAGGAAAGATGGTAATTCTTTTTATAGAATTCAATATCGAGCTTCGATCCCAATATATCAGTTTACAATTCCAGTGGAATTACGTCTTTTATCTCTATTTCTTGTTTTTCCTTCTATATTTGTTTAATTTTTTTTTTAAAAAAGAAACTTGTTTCCACCTTCAATGATAAGGAACTTGTTTGTGACAAGGATATGACTAGTTTTCATATTAAAACTGTAATAACTAACTAAATGCAACAGGTATTCGCTACTTTTGAAGAATTGAGTTTTTGACTTTGTTAATAATGAAACAATTCATATTGGGATTTATTTAACCATTTGCTTTAGCGCTGTTGATGTAACTTTAAATTAATGCGATATAAACATGATTTATGAATGTAGTATTCAAATAAGTCAGCTTAATAAACTTGAAACCATCATCATGAAGTCTGTTTCCAAAAAGAAGTATTTATTTTAAATAATTCAGTTATGACATATTTTGCCACCCCTCGAAACTTGGCGCCCCTGCAAATGCACGTATTGCACATATGGTACAGCCGGCTCTGATTTTGTAGGCTACTCCAAAAATCTTCTGGCCCAAAAGATAAATCTTGGGTGCGCCTCTGCTTGTGTTTATATTGTGTTAGTCATTGCCTGATTTCGAACGTCTATGTTGGAAAGAGACATGAAAAGACTGACTTGTAGTATAGGCCTAAGGTTACCTGAACATATATTTTGCGGGGGACCTGATTTTGAAGTTCCGCCATTGGATCGAAAGCAAATTAAATATCGATTAAGGCACTCACTTTTGTCATTTGTTGTGTATTAAACAAGGTCAGCTAAAATTATTAACGAACTATTTGAGATCAACTATCTCAATTACGATTAAATGGACTAGCTTTGATGGCTACTGAAAATAATGTACTCAATGAAATGGATACGAATGCATTATGAGATTTTGCCAAATCGAAAGCCAGAAAAGTCTTTTATAACGTGAACTTCTCAGTAATAAAGAAAACGAGAGATTACGCTAATTACCATAATTATATCTCTAGAAACTCTTATGTAAATATTCTTTTAGTGAAGCATACCTACTTTTTAAAATCAAACATGTGTTAGACTTGAAACTTATGTTTTATTCTGTTTCGACTTTTAAGTTTCAATTGTACTTATCAAAATACACCTTAGGCATATATCTTAGTTGTGTCTTTTAATTATTATTTAATAAAAAGTGCTATTAATTATTAAAATCGGAACTTTGTTCAGTATTCAGCCACAATCAATTAATTATGATTTCACCATTTTACATTAATATTCAAAGGAAGACTACAGACATTGAAGAAAGTTGAAATTGTAACGATTATTTGAAAATTTTTTGTCCATCACAACTTTTTACTCTTTTATTATCATTTACATAGGATGCCTAAATATTGTTTGCTTACAGGTAAGAAAGGTCTATAACCGGCCCTACTGACTTGTAAACAGAAGGACTGATACAATCACTGTCCCAACCAATTTTATATTGGGCATTAATTTGTTGGGCTTGATAGTAACTGCAATTTTTTAAATAGATAACAGTAGTGGACTATCTTATCATATGTTTTTGAACTCTTTAGTATTATCATAATCTTCCGCCTTTGGCGCTTATATTGTTTTCTAATTTTTAGTGCTATTGTTGTAGTCAGTTAATATTGCTTTTTAAAGATTTTTGTTTTATGTACCGGTTTTATTGGAAATATAGAAAAAGTATGAAAACAAAGAGGCTAACAGGATCAAACTCTCCGGGCCATAGTCTAAGATTATGGATGAGGCAACTATTCGTATGTGGTAAGGATTATAGATTATTGTATTGAAAGTTCTTAATACAAAAGGACCCCTAACATACAAGGGCGCCGATCCTGGGTGGCTGAGGGGGTCCGGGCCCACCAAAGCTCATTTGAGCCTCATGTATTTTTATGGATATATATTTTTATATGTATTTTTATTGTTATACGTATTGTTACATGTATTTTTTTATGAACGGCCCCACAAAGTTACAGGGAAATCGGCGCCCTTGCTAATAGAATCCGTAATTTCACTATCAAAATTTTTCTCACCCACAGTCCACGTACAGATAAAGACAGAGAGGGAAAGTGATTGTTCGTAGTATTTTTATGGTTTAGATAAAACATTTAAAACAAATGAAATATGTATATTTTTACACATGTCTAATGTAACGTGTTGGTTGAAAGATCTAATACTCTGGTTGAAGTAGATGGACTTTCATAATAGATTATAATATGATTATAATATGTGTATCTTTAATCTCAAGGGAAGTAAAGCATGCATAGACACTACGTGAGTGCAAGTATGGGCACGCAAAATAAGTGAAATTAATTAAATCTACGAGAAATTAAACTCATGCACTAAATCTCATTCTTCAAAGTTATAGCACAGGGGATTCGATCCCTTGTCCTAAATGTAGGACTCGTAGGATGAGCTATATGTAAACTGATAGCTATACGATCAAATTCGTGAAAGTGAATGTTAATGGATATATCCCAAAATATGTATGTATACTACTATATATCTAACTATAAGTAATTAATTTTCTGTTTCTTTTACTTCCCATCAGTAGGTGTAATAAATATTGTAAAACTCTAATTAGTTGAGTGTTTCTATTCTGAAGTAATATTTGACCTATTTGTCAATATACATATATTGTTCAATATGGTGTGAATGTTGGGTCTATGAATGAGTGAATGGTTATTTCAGATATAAGTGGAGAAACCTACGTTATAGAGTGTAACTAATAATTATATTAATAAATCGTATACTTTCTTTGGAAAATGTGGTTATCCAATATTCATGACCTAGGTCATGTAGGTTATTATTAATCTTTCGATTAACTTGAAATGGCTCTACCAAGCAAGCAGAAGCAATGGAACGGATGATAATACAGGAATTGTTGGAATGAAAAGTGGGAAGAATCGGGAGTACCCTGAGAAAACCCACGGATACGATCTTGTCCACCACAAACTTACTGGGCCCACCAGAGGAAGCGCTCTACCACTGAGCCACTGCGCCCAATGATTGAACCATGTCAATGATAATAGAAGAATTGGTGGAATGAGATGTGCGAGGAAGGGGGAGTACTCTGACAAAACTCACGGACACGATCTTCTCCACCACAAACTTACTAGCCCGGGGATCGAAATAGTAAGGACCCCACGCACCAGATGAAGCATTCTACCACTGAGCCACCGTGCCCAATGATTGAAACAAGTCAACGATAATAGAGGAATTGGTGAAATGAAAAGTGGGAAGAACCGGGAGTACCGTGAGAAAACCCACGGATACGATCTTGTACACCACAAACTTAATTAGCCCACCAGAGGAAGCGCTCTACCACTGACCCACTGCGCCCAACGATTAGAGTAAGTCAATGATAATACAGGAATTGGTGGAGTGAAAAGTGGGAAGAAGCGGGCGTACCCAGAGAAAACCCATGGATACGATCTTGTTTACCACAAATTTACTTGGCCCACCAGAGGAAGCGACCAATGATTGAACCATGTCAATGATAATAGAAGAATTGGTGGAATGAGATGTGAGAGGAAGGAGGAGTACTCTGACAAAACCCACGGATACGATCTTGTCAACTACAAACTTACTAGCAGGGGGATCGAAACAGTAAGGGCTCCACGCACCAGATGAAGCATTCTACCACTGAGCCAATGTGCCCAATGATTGAAACAAGCCAACGATGATAGAGGAATTGGTAAAATGAAAAGTGGGAAGAAGCGGGAGTACCGTGAGAAAACCCGCGGATACGATCTTGTCCAAAACAAACTTAGTTGGCAAACCACAGGAAGCGCTCTACCACTGAGCCGCCGCGTCCAATTATTAAACCAATTCAATGATAATAGAAGAATTGGTGGAATGAAACGTGGGAGGAAGCGGGAATACCCTGACAAAACCCACGGATAGGATCTTGTACACCACAAACTTACTTGCCCCACCAGAGTAAGTACTCTACCACTGAACCACGGCGCCCAGCGATTATTGTAGGTCAATGATAATAGAGGAATTGGTGGAATAAAAAGTGGGAAATTCGGAAGTACCCTGACAAAACCCACTTATACGATCTTCTCCATTACAAACTTACTTGGCACACCAGACGAAAGGCTGTACCACTGAGCCACAGCGCCCAATGATTAAACCAACTCAATGATAAAGAGGAATTGGTGGAATGAAAAGTGGGAAGAAACGGGTGTACCGTAAGTAAACCGACGGATACAATCTTGTCCACCACAAACGTAATTTGCCCACCAGAGAAAGCGCTCTAGCACTGAGCCACTGCGCCCATTGATTGAAGCAAGTCAATAATAATAGAAGAGTTGGTGGAATAAATGTGGGAGGAAGCGAGAGTAACCTGACAAAACCCACGGAAACGATCTTGTCCACCACAAAAATATTTGTCCAGGGATGGAAACAATAAGGACCCTACGCTCCAGAGGAAGCGCTCTACCACTGAGCCACCGCGCGCAATGATTACACCAAGTCAATGATACCTGAGAAAACCCACGGATACGATTTTATCCACCACCTCCTTACTTGGTCTAGCATAGGAAGCGCTTTACCACTGAGCCACCGCACCCAATGATTAAACCAAGTCAATGATAATAGAGGAATTGGAGGAATGAAATGCTTAAACAAGGGGGAGTACCCTGCGAAAACCCGCGGATACGATCCTGTTTACCACACAACTTAATTGGCTGGAGAGCGAAACAATAAGGACCCCACGCACAATACGAAGCGCTCTACCACTGAGCCACCGTGCCCAATGAATAAAGTAAGTCAGTGATAATAGAGAGATTGGTGGAATGAAAAGCGGGAAGAAGCGGGAATACCCTGAGCAAACCCACGTATACGATCCTGTCCTAAGAGAACTTACTTGACTGCGGTTCGAAAAATTAAGGACATCACACACGAGAGGAAGCGCTCTGCCACCGCGCCCAATGATTAAAGCAAGTCAACGATAATAGAAGAATTGATGGAATGCAAGTGGCAAGAAGTATGAGTACCCTGAGAGAACCTACGGATACCATCTTTTCCACCGCAAACTTACTTGGCCGGGGTCGAAACAATAAAGACCCCACGCACCAGAGTAAGCGGTCTACCATTGAGCCACCGCGCCCCACAACAAGAAAAAGAAAATTGGAAGTTACTAGGAAACATTTTAAGAAGCAATATCTTTCAATGGTAAAGACCACTGCCCGATGATCGTCTTTTAATAACTCCATGAGCAGTAAAGACTGATACGTCCCTCTCCTATTGTCTTTTTAAAACCATATACGTTATTCGGGTATTATCCTTTGTTCGTCATCCGGATTTAATCAGTTATCCGAATGTTCTATTATCCAGACATTATCCGCTATCTTAATTTTATAAATTATCCGTATAAATCCATTATCCGAATATTATCCGACATTCAGATATTATCCGTTATCCGTCATCCGGATATCATTCGTTATCCGGATCTTATCGGTCATCCGTTATCCGGATATTATCCGCCAGCCGCATATTATCCGTCATCCGTTATCCGGATATTATCTGTTATCCGTCATCCGTTATCCGGATATTATCTGTTATCCGTCATCCGTTTTGTTATCCGTCAACCAGATATTGCAAATCCGGATAAGTTTCTATGCATTATCAGAATAAAAAATTATGCAGTTGTGGCCATCCCTAATCAGCATCGTCAGAGGGATACACGAAATAAACGTCTTCAATTCTGCTACACACGAGCAGGGGCGGTTCCACGGGGCGATCATGGCGATTGCCCCCCAGAAAGGGAATCTTTCTTATTGTATATATAAATAAAACCCATTCCAGAGTTTGGAACTCTTAAAAGTAACTCTAAGTAGGAGTATTATGAACCACCGAGCCGCCAGAAGTCCATCGTATATAAGCCTTTGGACAATAGAATGGGAAACACTTATTATTCACATTAAGTTTGCACATCTCCACAAATATACAATATTTTCTTTCACTTCCATCTACTACAGCATTCTACTGAACTGTAACGACTTTTTATGTTTAAATATAATTATTCATTTCTCAATAATTGTAAATGTTTATAAGTTCAGTAATTTACCATGAATAGAGTCAACTAGAAGTGGTTTTGTAACGAAGAAATAACAACATGAACTGTGAAATATCTTCTCACAAATTGTCGAGAGTTGATAGTCGACAAAATTTACTTTTTCTTTTACCTATTACCTCGACACCGCGGTAGCCAGAATTAGCCCAGGATAGGGGACTTATATTAAGAAAATGACAATTTCAGGAAAATGCAGAAGTCTTTTAGTCTGAGAGAAAAAAGGAATGAAATCTCTAATTTCTAGTTCGGTTAGTCTTGTAGCTCTTAGTCCGTACCAAAGTACTGAGAGATATTGGGCCAATGAATTATGACTATTTTGTAGAACATTCCACTTTAATATCACAGGAAATTCATCTTCCGGCTTGGTGGGTTGTGAAAAGTTATAGAGTGTATTGGTATACTATGTAAAGTATGTTTACTGTCGCTGATTTGTGATAACAATCAGAAACACAAGTAAAAGGTAAATTACAATAATAGTTTTCTGTTATTTTTTGTATTCAAGGGGAGGCGGAAAACCTACTTTTATCTTAACATTTGTTTTTCTTAAAATATATATTTGTGTTCACACCCTTCCCCCTCAAAATTGAATACGGAAATGGAGAACTTATTTAGAATTTGATTGTTGATTCCAGTATATTTCAAGCATCACTTCTCGGACTTGGGCCTGTGATATGTCGATACATCGCTATCGTCGATATCTTTATTATCATATATCAACATTCGATATCGCGAATAATTGGACATGAATATATCATTCTAAGTTTTCGATATCGATATTCGAGGGACGGAGAGGTGTAAGGGACTCCTAACACTTGCGATGGATGAAGAAATTAAACTTACTTTTTACAATATTGTTTTCTAATCATAATATCTTTATTACCACAAATTGCAATGTAAATACATCCACTTCCAAATTTGCAATATTATATGGTATAATTTCTTACGCGCCAGAACTTTTCTGTTCTCTGAAGAAAGTAACAAAAATTCACGTGCAAAAGCAAGTGCTTCGAACTTTGAACCTGAATTTACCATAAGAAAGTTTTTTTTATTTCTCTCTCTTGGAGATTTCCACCCCTTTTGACCTTTGGGACCGCTGTTTGACAAAACGTGCACACATGATCGCTGTATGCATTCCTGCTCTTAGGCAGAGTCAGAGATTTTGAAAAAGAAATGACTTTTTAATAATAATAATAATAATAATAATAATAATAATAATAATAATAATAATAATAATGATTATTATTATTATTATTATTATTATTATAACAATGGGGTTTACAACTAGAGTCCCATTTCCTTGTCTTGCATGGGAGGGCCGCAAGTCTGCCACGCCACTCGTGTCCCCTATTCTCTGTTTGTCTCTTTTTCGTTTCGTTTTGCTATTTGTTTTTGTGCTGTTAGACTTTTATATGAAACCTTTATATTATATAACTTTTTCTTTTTATGAGTTTTTTTTGGGTGAGGAGGAGGAAAGAGAGAAATGCTTTCTTCTTATATCTGTTTCTTACCATTCATCTTGTTTGAACTGCTTAAGTAAGTCATTTTGTAACTTTTGATGTCATCCAACTCCGTCACAATAATGAAGTTGTTGTTCTTAACAATTTGTTTTATTCTCTTATTTGCAGTTTGTCACACTTATATATTTGTGCCAAAATTGAGGTTTAGTCCAACGCCTTTCGAATTTGCAAGCAACCCAACCGCCGAGCTTTTTGGGTTGCCTGCTATTGCAGGAAAAGGAGGATTGGAGGTGGTAATGCTCTTTTGGAGTCGTGTATACAATACTTAATAAGCACTGCATTTTTAACATATCTTTAACATGTGAATGACGAACTAAATTAACTAAACTCTGTTGCAATTATGTAATTTAAATTCTGTTTAATATAAAATCCTTATTACATACTACTTTGACAAAGCTATGCTGCAATTATGTATTTTAAATTATGTTCAATAGAAATAATGTATTGTCAACTGTGTACTCTCTATCATTGTATAGTAAAAAAAGGAGAAAAACACTATGTCTGTTTAAAATACTATTTTGTATTCTGTAAGACATGCTGAGAATTCCCCCTACGATAGATTTTTAGGAGGCTCAGCCACTCTGTAGCAACGTCGCTGATTATTATTAGGTTATTGCAAACATAATTGTTATAACACAGTTCGTTATAACATAATTGTATTATTTATAGTGAGCATATGGTCGGTTAGCATTTGTCCGCTTGTGCATTAATGTTGGTGAGCTTATGTCCGGTGAGTTTATTTCCGCGACCCCGTTTTTCTAAAGCAAAACGAAATATGTCTCAGATACTTTCAGCCATAGTGAAAAAAAAGAAAAAAACAAGGATATACCTTTTCACCAAAATTTCGTTTACCCATATTTCGGTGCTATAAAATTTCCTGCGCCGAAAGTTTCAGCACAATGGAGGGGGTTGAATTGCTTTCTTAAGTAAAAGAAAGTAGTATTCTTTTCTTTGTCCAAATCTGTTTTCAATTTATATTTTAATTTTAAAAATCTACTTCGTATTAATATTCAAAGTCGAGTTTTCATATTTGTCGTATTTTCCGTTTGCCATTTTTCCGTTGCTTATTTATTTTATTCAACTTTATTATCCTATTCAGTTAAATTATTGAACCTATAAATGTAATTAGTTATCATTATTGTATTCTTTATTGCATTGTCTTATAATTCAATTATATTACTTGTGGTGAGCTTTTGTCCGCTTATGTCCGCATAGCATAATGCTGGTGAGCTTATGTCCGCGACCCTATGAAGTTGGTTGATTAATGGCGTACTCCCCGCTCCAATTTCCACCCCTGACACAGTTGTTAAAATTAATCGGAATTTTCTAACTTTTCCTATTTTTGCGACAACCCAAACTACACCTATTAGAATCGATTTTTGTTAAAAGAATGTTAGTCAGTTTAGTATCGATTTTCATCGTTTCTGCTTACACTATTATTGTTACAAAATAAATTATTTTCTAAATAGAAGTATGTGGCATGTTAATATTGAAATTTTGTTCAAACACTTGCTTCACCAAAATGAATTTAACCAGTCCAACAAGACATGTTGTTTATGCAGCTGGTTGATTATCCTTTAGCGTCTCCTTTCATGAGCGAGGCTATATGAGACGTAGACTTACATTTTTAACGTGGAATCCGAATCACTGCCGTTCAAAGCTCCCCTCACCGGGAATCGATCACCAATCGGAATCGGTACCGGGAATCTATTGCTTACTAGCCTACTAGCGCTTACTGAGGAAGGCTTGTAATAATGTTGTTCATTTTTTTATTAGGAATAAATTACAGGTGACTTTATTTATTATCGTTTAGTCAACGTAACGAAGATGCACAAATTACAGTATGATAAACTGATTGTGAATGTGATAGTGCAAGTATTGAACCATTATGTGGTCCACAATCCAGCTTACACCTTCTTTCTCGTCAGCCTCGCTCTGAATCCTGTCACCACATCAGCCTAAGGCATTCAAAGTGAGAGTGCAACAGCCCTTTTTAATTTTTCGGCAAACTGATGCACGCGGCGGCGGCGAATTGTCGCGCAGGGTAGAAAGACATTGCAAGCAATTGAGCAATTGCAGTCTACAAATGCAATGGAGTCTTTCATATATGCGCGACAAGGAAAAACATTCGCCTATCAATGCTAGAAAGCGGCGCGGCAGATTGCCGCGTATAGCCAAGCGAGACATTACAAGCAATTGAGCTCTTTACACATAGGCGGCGATCTGCCGCTTGGGTGTTTGGGGGGTAGCAAGTATGGCCAGGGAAGAGTAGAGAGTGGTTGCCATAATATGGATGTGTGTGTGTTTTACGTGTATATATATATATATATATATATATATATATATATATATATATATATATATATATATATATATATATATATATATATATATGTGTGTGTGTGGCTTTGTGTGTGGGGGGGTGTTGTTGTGTATAGAGTGTGTTTGTGTATGTCGTTATGTTCTGGCTTAGGACACCTGGAGTGCTTTTAAACAAACTTGTTACATACAACATATGAGAAAAGATGAAAAGTAAAAGTAATCGAAAACTATAGATACTACCGAAGTGTCGAATCCACAGGTTGTTGATTAAAAAGAGTTCAAGTCAAAACATTTTTTCTGTGTAGTATAACATTGGGATAAATGTGCTGGTAGCGCTGAGCAAATGAGCTAGTAATTCTATAAATTTCTTGTGCTCCAAAATTGATATATATATATATACTATCAAATATTTCAACAATATTACATATTTTATAGTATTTTGCTATATATTTATGTACTATTTTGCTATATACATTTTGTTACATAAAAAATGGTAATCCGGATTTAGTAATAATACTGTAATTTACATTAGCAAAGCGAGGGAATTGATTATGCGATATTTGATAAATATACGATATTTTATATATATTTTATAACCATCTTAACACTTCTATGGGTGTAATTCCTTGAATAGCCCCTTGAATTCAGGGACCAGAGCAGTGCTTTAAAGAGACTTGAGCCAATAGTCGGAAGGCTTAAAACAAACAAATAAGCTCGAAATACTATAATAATAGTAATAATAATAATAATAATAATAATAATAATAATAATAATAATAATAATAATAATAATAATAATAATAATACCTGTAGACCAGCCTTGGGCTCAGTGGTTGAGTTTTGACTTGGTATTCTGGGATATATCTTAACCACCGACTATTCCGAAAAGACTTTATCCTGGTTTTCCCAGTTACAACAGACGAATATCGGGATGGTATTTTAAATATCCAGAATCTGGCTGCTATTTTGCTCAAGTCTATCAATTGTCTAAAAAGTATAGAAAAATCTCCCTCAAGATACCACTTCTCTAAAAAAAAAAAAAAAATGGTGAACCCATATGTCTTTTTTTGTTTGTTAGCTTTCTGTCTGTCTTAACAAGGCGAGTAAAGGACACTTTTTGCGTCTCTCCATTGCAGCTATAACCACCACCAGGTTATAGAAGTATTTTTTGTGTACGCTCTGTATATTTTGTAAACACGGTGATTACTTTTTCGATTTATACTTTATTCTGCGACGCAAATCTTTCTTTGGTGGGAATTGTTTCCTTCCCACGCAACTGGACAAAGAAGTCTCTCATTGTTTTTCCATATATATATATATTTAAAACATTGCTTTCTGATGAGAACGTTTCAGTAAGCGACGAACCTTCTCAGTGTTTCTCCCTGATCTATTAATATGCACATAATATATTCTGCAGTTATTTGGAACTGAATAAGTGCTTTCTTTAATCATTTATGGAAATACTAGTTGACTAAATGTTCACACACCAGAGAAACGCCACCCTAATCGATTTTGCAGTTCCTTATCTGTAGTTTCTCACGCCCGAGTTATCGCAATATCTGGTGCATCGTGGACAGTGGACTAAAATTAACATAAATTATTTTCCGTATATTGTTTGCATGTGCATACAGGTGATTTAACTGAGTTGTTTTTAGAATGAACTGACAACACTCTTCAGTCAACCATTGCAGCTTGTATCTCGAACCTTTGTGCTCGAGGAGTTTGACTCCAGGTTTGGAAGCCGTAACTACACACGTCGCGTCGAGCTTCAAGTATGACTTTGTGTTAAGGGGTACAAGCTATTAGCTGGTGAAGGGCGTTTTCTTACGGCTAGCCACAACTAGTGAAGTCTCAGGTTCACATACCTTGTGCGTATAAGTAAGTTATAAACGCGCCCTCCAACATTATCATTCCACTTTGGAGAGTTATTTTGCTGAAGACTCATCTCAACTCTTCAGGATTGTTTGGAGCAGCAACTAGATTGCTACGTGGGATTATCCCGGCAACTTTTCCCCCAATTCTAATTCCCCAAGTACATCAATGGAGTGAGAGAAGCAATTATAGTGCAATCTCAATTATAATTTTCTATATATAAATCAAAGTGATAAAGGGCTAAAATATAGTGAAAAGTAAAGTGCGATTTTGATAATGGAAATAAGTATATATATATATATATATATATATATATATATAGTGTTGAGTGTTGTGATCATTTCTCTTCGTTCGTCTTTTTAATAGTATTCTAAAAAATAAGTATAGTGTCATTTCACCCAGTGTGTTTTCGTTATATGTGTGAATGATATTTGTGGATGACCGTCTGATCGTCCGTGAGGTTTTCGAGACGAGACATCCGAACCTCTCGGCGCCTAATGCTCATCTCGTCATTGAGACCGACGAGCGATTTGAAAACTATTTGCAATCCCTTCTTGGAAAGGTCTTTCATCGTCCTACCTAGGTAAGTTCAGGTCTCCAGCAAATACCCACTGGTAGGACAACGAACCCAGCACCGCGACACGATACCTGGTCGGTTACAAATAAATACCGCCCGAACAGAGACGAGGAATCGGTTATAAATAAATGCAGCCCGAACAGTGACCCGATACCTGGTCGATTACACAGCCACCAGAACAGGACCAGGCACAAGGTTTTATTTCTTCAGTTGCACGGCAACCCTGCTCGCATATTTTTCGTTCGCGGCGAAGCGCCGCATAATATGAAAGGGTACAGTTCTTACTCGGCAAACTGCCGCTAGCGGCGACGGCGGATCGCCACCTCAATGTGAAAGATGCGTTAGTGCTCTGAAAAATGTTAACCCTCCCTCGTCCCAACCCAACTGTTAAGAAATCAACTACCAATCCCCGAGTCAGTGAAACGGAAATCGACCTACAACCGATGCGAATTTTGTGCTCAGGAACTGCTCCCAGATGTGTTAAAGCAGACCTTCGTCTTCAAGTTTTATTGTATTGCCAAGTCTCGAGGCACGTTCATTGCCGTTCTCTGTAGATAATATCTATGTATCCGAAACCACGCTTCAAAATCATACCTGTAAATTGTTTTCAGACTTTTATCAAACTAATTTTGGCTTACAGGCCAAAGCCCTATCAAATAAAAATGATGTAATGACAATCACCGAAAGTTTTTTTAACACTGTCATATTGATGGATAATTCTTTGATAAAAGATATCTAGTTTTTCGTCATGAGAGAAATCTTGAACTATCAAATAATTATAAAGGAAGATTGTAATAATATCAGTATCAAAATTATAATATATCCTATATAAATTCTTGTTATCTCAATTTTGAATATGTAATTGTCAAGCTCTCCAGTCACTCACTAAAGAAGTTTATTTTTGCAGTATACATTCCTCCGAATACAGCTGTAACATATGAATTGTTTTATGAATTATTGAGAGTAATATTCCAGTAGGAAGCAACGTTCTTTGCATAGGGAACTTTAATATAAATCAAATACCATGTGTGGACCAAACAAAATACCACCATATATCATTAACGTCTGCTCAGAAATACTGAAACATCCCCTACAAGTTATTTTTAACAAGTCAATAGCTTCTTCTACATTTTCTACGAAATGGAAGATTGTGGGCGTCTGTCCCATTCCCAAAACAGGCTGTCCTACAGACCAAATAAACTATTATGGACCGGTAACCCTACCATCTGTCCCATCTAAGGTATTTGAAATTATTATATACGAAGAAATTTATTCACATGTACGGCCAATAATATCTCCCTTTCAACATGGTTTCATTACCAAAGAGATCAACTATAACCAACCTCTCAGAACTCTCATATTTTATAGCTAATCAAATTGATAAAAAGGAACATAAAGTAATTTATACAGATTTCTCCAAGGTGTTTGACGTAATTAATCATGATATACTTCTCAGCAAACTTGTGGCATTCAATGTGGCAAACAACTTATAGCGTCCTATGTTAGCGAACGGAAACATCGCGTTCGATACAGGAATATTTTAACTAAGGATTATGTCGTAGACTCTAATGTGCATCAGGGATCGAACTTAGGATCTCTGTTATTTATACTATTCGTTAACGATTTACAACCTGTAATAACATCTTCCCACAAACTATTGTTTGCTGTCGATCTAAAAATCTATCGCAGTATCTCCATGGAATTAGACGCAATTTCTTTTCAAAATGACATTAATGTTATATCCAATGGTGTGAATCAAACAAGTTACTAGTAATATTAGAAAATGTAAAGTAGTATAAAACACCAGGTAAATAAACTATGTACGCAATGTGTATATTGTTAATCAAACGCCAATTGAGAGAGTCGATTGTGTTACTGATCTTGGAGTCACTCTGCAGTCAAACCTATCATTCGATATACATGTCAACAGAATAGTTGGTAAGACCTTTAGGAATCTTGGCTTTGTGATTAAATTAGGAGGTGATTTTTCTAACACTAATGTTCTCAAAACATTATACACAGCCTAAGTACGGTCTAAGGTGGAATATGCAGGATAGTATGGGGTTCTAATAGTAAGAAACATATAAATAAAATCGAAAACATTCAAATTTGTGCGCTTTTTGACATATAAAGAAACAGGTATATATCCAAAATTTGAGAACTATGAAGGTCTTCGAAACAAATATTCATTACAATCTCTTGAAAGCAGAAGAAGTCATTTCATATTATCTTTCTTACGTAAAATAATTCATAGTGCAATTGATTCAGAATATTTGTTATCAGAAATCAAAATTCGCGTCTCACATAGAACAACGAGTCCCCATAATTACATATTCCATCTCCCAGCGCAAAGGACTAATGCATTAGATGTATCGCCTGTCAGAAAACTGTGTACATTGTATAATAAGATGTCATAAGGACACCCAGATATAGATATTTTAGTTATAAACAAAATTTTCATTCTACATAAATTTGCTGTATCCTGTATATTGTGCTATCTGTATTTTAACGTATATTCTGCTTTCATATTATTATTTTAATATATATGTATTTTAGAGGGTATTGCGGTAGAGTTGGGGTCATATTATTATGTTATTATATGTGTATTTTAAAGTGTATTACCATACAATAAGGGAAAACTGTAATTAGGCATTTCCATGTTGTTTTTCCGAAATAAATATCCCACTTTATAATTTTGACATAGTCTCAGCAAATAAATGTAAAGAATAAAATAGCTTCATGCCCCTGTATGACTAAATGTCCCATAATGACTTTCAAAATAGTAACGGTCGAAACTTAGACTTAGTACTCTCAAATCTTAACAATGTTTCTGTAATAAAAGCGTGTTCACTTGTTACTAATGAAGGCATCACCCAGTTTTATTTATCTCTTTCCCATTTAAACACCTCCAGAAACATCAGAAATAAGTTAACGAATAGGGTTTTAATTTTAGAAAAGGAGATTTCCAAAAGATGTGCATAGAACTCTAAAGTAAACTGGGATTGCCTTTCGCAATCGGATGATGTAAATATTGCATTAACAAACCTGTATCAAATGATTAACAACATATTTTCTGTATGTGTTCCAACAAAAAGACATACCAGCGGAAGTTATCCATATGTTTGTTTACTATAATTAAGAAAATAAAATTCAAGACGTACCACTATAACAAGTGGAAAAAGGGATCAATATATGCACTTTATCATCGGGATCAATTTGAAATACTGCCTAAAGAAATAAAATCTAACAAAGTTAGCCTCCAAAATTTATACCGATTTTCTAAATATTTATGAAGTTGAAAAACAACGCACAGTGGAAGATGAAGGGAGAAGAGTTGTCAACATTGGAAGGCGGGCAGATGTGGGGCTTATTCTGGGAATCGGGAAGGGATGAGACCCATATTACAGTAGAATAATCTAATTTCTCTGTTGTATTATATATCAGCCGATCTAGATGAAGTAGTGGTACACTACGCATAAAAAAATTTAGACAGCTAACGCCGTGCAGTTAGGATACCCAATATACACTTTCTTATCTCATAATCGTGTCAGGTAAAGAGACCCCCTCTCTCTTCTCCTTCCGTATCTCCCATACTAAAATGAGCTAACAACATGAGGGCAATCCTAATTTCAAACTACACATGTATTAGCTTTGATAAAATTTAATAACAAAACCGGGACGAAGCAAGATTCATAAGTTGATGTAGGGAGAAACTTAAACACACACAATGAAAAGTTGAAACCAATGGTTGTCTATTACAAAGAGCTTCAAAAATGCAGTAGAAAAATAGAAAAAAGAAGAAGAAAGAAAAGGAGAACAGATAAAACTGTGGAATTCAAATGTAGTAAGAAAAGAACCTAACATTATAAAGTTCAGTTTCCAGAAATCCAACAGTAATATAGAAATAACGTTTGTTTTCATATATTTTTTCAGAACTATTCGAATATATAGAAGATGCTTTAGATGTTCATTATGTCACTTTCATAATGCATAGCATACTCAATTTCCAGTAGAAGTGTATAATTCCGAGACACATTTAGGATAATGTCAAAAGTTTAACACACATGCTTTGTTTTCGCGTGGTTTGATTGCAAATTCGGTAGTGTCCATTGGACGTACTAATCCAAAAACACATTCTAATATACCCAGTAGATAGCGTTGGTCACATCCTGCACTTACAGTCTACTAATGCAAGCTGAACCAAAAAAAAAAAAAAAAGAAAGAAAAGAAAAGGAAAGAATAAAGAGAAAACACAGGCCGACGTTTTTAAAGTTTTGAAAAGTTACAGAAACAAAACTCACTGATTCTGACTAATTTTAGGTCCCTTAGTAAGAATATCATATCCATTTTACTTCATTAGCTCGCAGTTTTGTGTAACGCATAGTTGCCAGATTTACCATAATAGGGAAAATGAGCTATCATGAAGTGTACCGGCCAATGAGCTGTTTGCGTGCCAAAAGGGAATCAACTTCATTTCGACAGTTGGTCAAGAACTACATTCCGTTTTAAAAAATCTTAAAATTAATTTATTGAATCAAACCAGTTAAAAAACTATATATTCTGTTTGTGTATTCGTACTAAAAACTATATATATTCTGTTAATGTAGGCCTATTAGCATTTACATACACAGAGTAATTTATAAAGTCTAATGTTTAGAGCTGCAAATAAAACCATTGGTTTACTTTTTTCTTTTATGAAATGTTGCGTCCTCTCTCTTTACAGACCAGCAATAGTCTCCTATCATTGCAGGATCCCAACGTCCTTGATATCGAGTTTTCATCGTCCTTATATCCTGGTGAAACCGTTCTTCTATTTCGTCTCTTACATCTGCAAGATTTTCTGGAAAGAAGTTGAGGTGGGAGTGCAGAAAGTGGATTTTCAAAGACATGCGACTTCCCAGAGCTTCATATGCGACCATAAGTTGCTGCACCAGAACCTCGTAATTTTGAGCTTTAGTTTTGCCCAAAAAAACTTTTACAACTTGAACAAAAGGACGCCAGACATTTAACTCTTTGTCCTTTAAACTCTGTTCAAACAATTCGTCATGGATAACTTTGCGAATATGAGGTCCTAAGACAACTCCTTCTTTTAATTTACCATCACTTAGTTTTGGAAAACACTGTCTAAGATACTTGAATCCTTCACCTTCTTTGTCTATAGCTTTTAAGAAATTCTTCATTACGAGGCCCAACTTAATATGAAGAGGTGGAAGCAGAACCTTGGCTGAATCGATCAGAGGCTCATACTTGACACTGTTGGTACTGGGCTTAAATGTTTCTCTGGGGGGCCACAATTTTCTGAAAAATGTTTTCCAGTGGCTCTTGAGTCCCAAAGACACAAAACAATAACAATACTTTGTATATCCACCTAGCAGACTAAATAATATTGCAATAAATTTCAAATCTCCGCAAATTTCCCAACCATATTCTTTGTAGTTAATACAATTTAAAACGAGTGCGAGATTCTCGTGAGTCTCTTTCATCGAAACAGGGTGTGCCACAGGAATAGACGGCAGCTTATTTCCATTACGAAGTAAAACTTCTTCAGACTGTACTTAGACGTATCTATGAAAATACGCCAATCGGATGAATCATGTTGAATTTCTAATTCATTCATCAGGCCATTGATGTCTGTGCATATGCAAAGGGAACCCTCCATTCTGTAGTATTCTGAAAAGGGTTCGTTCGTTTTCCTGTAGTGAGTGTAAGTAGTTCTAGGAGCCACTAAATTCCACTCTTTGAGTCTAGCACCCAAAAGTTGAGATTTCTCTTTCGAAAGTTTAACTCTCTCACTACATCATGCAACTCACGTTGTAGAATGAAGTGAGGCACATCTTTTATGTGGAAGGAACTGTCTCTCGGATCTTCATCTGCAGATATTGAGTTGGTGTCCTCATCGTTTCCTGTAGGCGCTGTAATATCGAGTTTCCCAATCTTTCGGAGGAGTAGGCACAGGTAAAGTTTCTCCATGGGGCACTGGTCTGGTCGTGGATTGCAAGTTTGGGTATTCGATGGCACGTTGTTTCTTCTTCTTACTTCCTGCTGTATTCCTCATACAGAAATAGCAATCATCATAATGATTCCCGGGTTCTCCCCATATCATTGGAACAGCAAAAGGCATCCTTAGTTTGGTTCCTTTAAGCCAGGCAGTCAGAGTCGCATAACACATCAAACAACACACATGAGGTGCCCGGCTTTTATCTTGATCACCGATCTTGCAGCCAAAATGAAAATAATATGCTTTACTAACGTCATCATTTATCGATATAATCTACGACCTAACCATAAACACGGCACTGATATAGCATTGCACAGGAAACCGAAACTTAGAGCAACAGCACAACCACTTATTCCATAAAATCACTAAACGGTACTGAAAACACAGGCAAACAGTTCTAAAAATACGGTAAAACAAAACTGAAGTTACTGACGTAAAAATTCAAGTCAATTCTCCCAACAAAACACTTATACACTTGAGAGATTACTTACTGCAATGCATAAGAGCAAGACTGAGCCACGTAATAACGGCGGAGTCGGCGCTTTTTTCGCCCGCGTCATCGTGCCGCTCATTGTGCCACATAGACAATATTTCTTAATAGGATTTTGTGGTCTAAAAACAAACAAACAAAGGAGGGGAGGAACACAAGTGTCATGCATTTCAATCATCCCCGTCCTCCCGGTAATCATTGTTATATATATATATATATATATATATATATATATATATATATATATATATATCAACAACAAAGAGGATCATATCTTTCGCCAACTGAGTGAAATATAATTAATTAATTATTGAAAAAGCATTGTCAGACCGCTTATTTTAATGACAACTGATGCCGTCCTTACAAAATGGCAAAATTGCCAACAATGCATAACGCCAACACACGATTTAATGTAGTAAAACGGCTATCAATTTTGAATTCACCATCCTGAAATTAGTCAGAATCAGAGCTTTCCATTTCTTTAACTAAACTGTCGTCGGCCAGTGAAATTGAAGAATCCATTTTTACTGCTAAATTTCTATAAAAAATAACCTATATTAACCCATTAAGGCCCATGATCCCCATTTGGGGATCGGTGATTAAATATTTTTTTCTGTAATCCTCTGAACTTTATGTCGTGTTCTGTTTGTTCCGGTCTGTAGTTAAATATTACAGTTAACGTATGCAACCAATATTTGGCATTATTATACACAAAATAATAATTTACCTTCTAATAAATTAAAACAAGTTCAAATTTTCGTTTTTCAAAATACACAATAAATTTATTTTATCAATAAGTTTACAATGAATGTAGATTTGGGTTTTAGTTCCACATTACGGTACATACAATGCTTCTACATTGCACTAAACTGAATATTATTGCTCGACAATACTTACAATCTTAAATATATATGCAATTACATTGATCCCCATTTGGGGATCATGGGCCATAGCGTGTTGCTTTTTATCCTAGGAAAGAGCAGTATTTCCTTGAATTTTACTGTGAGTTTCCACCACTCTTTTGAAGATACGGTAGATTGACAGACAATTGGATCACAGATGGCAGCACCAGATAATAAGTTGTGTTGTAGGTGGCAGCACTTCCCAGATTTGTTTCATTTGGGGGGATAGACAGTGATTGTAAGCTAATGTTTGAAATGTGGACGTTATTTTCGTGCTTTTGTTTGTGTTTTCGTCTAATGTACGCCAAATCAGTTGTCAGAATAGACTAGTGTGTTTTAGTTTTGATCAATTTCCTTGTGAACATTTTCAGAAAATGAGTCGAAAGTATTTGACACTCAAAGAAGTAGAAGACTTGCTTCTTGATCCTGATTCCTTCGAAAATGAAGATTTAGAGGACGATTCTCCAATTGACATTTGCGAATTACCTCCTGATAATGTAGACTCACTTTCTGATATTGAGGAGGGTGGCGATGAAGAATTAGTTGATACAACTCCGCGCGATGTACCTGTCTTTGTTCAGATTCATACCTCGGGCGGCACTCAGTTTAGTAGTGACGAAACTGAAAGTGTTCCAAACGGTCCAGAAGTTCCTCGCAAGAAGCAAAAAACATGTTCGTATAAAAGTCGCTGGTTGAAAAAGGATGTTGATTATTCTTCTTTACCTAAACAGACCAATATTTGGAATACTAATCGTGAGAAGCTCATATCTTGTGTACAAGGGAAAAGTCCCGTGGAAGTGTTTGAACTATTTTTTAGCGATGAAGTCTTGGAGTATATTGTTCAAGAAAGTGTAAAGTACGCATTTCAGAATAATGACCACGATTTTTCTTTGTCATCTGACTGTGTTCGTAAATTTTTTGGTATTCTGATTTGGTTTTCTGATATCACGTTCTTCCCCAACAACGGTTATATTGGTGCGAAGATGACTATATGAATGTAGGTATTGTTAGAAAGTGCATGAGCAGGAACCGGTTTATGGATGTTAAAAAGTACATTCATTTTAATGACAACGAAGATCTCGCTGCTATTTCACCTAGTGAGAGGGACAAACTTTTCAAGCTTCGACTACTTATTAATATGTTAAACAAGGCTTTTATGAAATTTGGTATTTTCTCTGAGAAGTTAAGCATTGACGAACAGATGGTTCGGTATTATGGCCATCACTTTCTAAAGCAATTTATCAGCGGTAAGCCGGTTAGGTTAGGTTTCAAGCAGTGGGTTCTTTCGTGTTCCGAGACCGGATATTGTTTCCAGATGAGTGTTTATGAAGGCAAAGGTGTAGATTACTCTCAAAACATGGGACTTGGAGAAGCAGTTGTTCATCAGATGCTATCGGTAATAGAAGATCCTATGGCTCATCACCTGTATTTTGACAATTTTTTTACTAGCCATAAACTCTTGAAACAGCTCAAAGATTGTGGAGTACGCGCAACAGGAACCGTGCGATCAAACAGAATGAATAACTGTCCACTCAAACAGGATAAAGAGTTTTCCAAAGGAAAGAGAGGATCCTATGATTTCAGATTTGATGAGGACAATGGGGTTCTTGCTGTTGTTTGGAATGATAATCGGTGCGTGAGAGTGCTAAGTAACCACGAAACTGTGCTTCCGACAGTCAACGTACGAAGATATTCTCGTTCCGAAAAAGAAGACGTTGCAATAGCCCAACCCTTTATGATTCATAATTACACTAAGTACATGTGGGGAGTTGACGAACTGGACTGGGAGGTACAGAAATATAGAATTAGAATCAGAGGGAAAAATTGGTAGTTTCCTCTTTTCACTAATGCTATTGACGTCGCTATTGTGAACGCTCATAAAATTTACTGCATATCAAATAAGAAGATTTCTATTCTTGAGTTTCGTAGGGAGATAGCTGTAAGATATTTATCTCTGAAATCGTGTTCAGACCCTAGAAACCTAGGACGGCCACCTGCAAGAAAGACAAAATTTGGTAGAGATATAGCGCATGCAATAAAGAGAAATCCATTTGGGCATTCTTTGGAAAGAATAAACGAAGGCAAGCAACGAAAGTGTGCGGTGTGTAAAATCAATGTGAGGAAACAATGCTGCAAGTGCAATGTTGGTTTGCACATGGAGTGCTTTGATGTGTATCACAAAGTATAGTAAATCCATCTGCAATTTGAAATCCAAGAAAGGTAAAGACATTCAAATTAAAACTATGTGTCATAATTTTACCTATCTTGTATTTCTTCCGGTGGCTGCATATTTTATTGTTTAGGTACGTTTACATAAATGTATTTTTAAATACAGGTTTGTTTACAATTGCATAGCTAACTGATAAAAATGTATGTGTATTGGTTTCAACAAAAATATCTTTAGTAACAGAAAAATTTACCCGTATTGTTTTCAACAAGAATATCTATGCTAACAAAATATATTCACGGCATGTCCCATGATGCCCATTTGGTGATCGTACATAAATTGGAAGTTTTAATCTATAAAAAGGTTTGAAAAAATCTTATTCCTTTTTTTCTCACTAAAAACACTGAAGCACGTCTACCAGATGAGTTTTATTTAGAAACAAAATTTGGGCCTTAATGGGTTAAAAGTCCAAACTGTATCGTAATGAAAAGTTACAAATGTTCGAAAGCAAAAGTTTATGTTCCTCTTAGATGTAACATGTTTCAAATTTCAACTTGAATAAAACACATTGAATAACAGGATGGAAATAAATTTTATGTCGAACTAGTATAAAAAAAAATTCTGTTTTCAAATAACCAAAGGGGTTACCATTTTCTAGTCTTTTCCGAAGATTTATCTGTTACAAACATCCAGCATTGATTTTATCTCTTCCGGATATAACGTAATTTGCAGACGTGCAGAGTGAACACGTTAAGAGCTCAAACGGATCATCGTGTCAGTCGGATGATGTAGGCCACCACTGGGTCGAGGATTCAAATCCGTAGTGACCCTGTAATTTGACTGAGACTCGGTAACCCAGAGGATAAAAAAGAGATTTTACTTATTTCCGTGCGTTTAAACAGTATTTCTGTCACAGGTCATCAGGACTGGAGTTGATATCTCCAGAACACAAAAAACACGACGCCGAAGCTCCTAGTTAATTAGATTCTCGAGACCAGGTATATCGAACTCTTGCTCCATTATAACTTTGAAACATGAAGTGTGTGTGTGTGAAAGAAGCGAGAGAGAGAGAGAGAGAGAGAAAGAGAGAGGGAGAAGTGAAAGATGCAAAGACAGGATAGGAAAATGTCAAGAAAGAGAGAGAGGGAGTGGTACGAATAGAAATATGAAACATAGTTATCATTGCAGTATATGATGTAGAACGCACACACTGTTTACTCAAATTATCGCCAGTGATGCTTTATAAGTTCTCCATGAGAAGATAAATCTCTGTTTTCAGTCATTATTTTATGCGAGAAAATCATACTGCCTGATGGGGAATCGTATCAAACTTTTCTATTTGGAATTCTAGCACAATATCACTACATAACCGATTGCTTTAACCAAACCTTGTTTAACAAATGGTGTAGTGTTTCTTTCTGAGAATGATAACACAAAAAAGTGTACTGCAGATCAATGATGTCTTTTGAATGTCCTGGTAATTCCCTTGCCTTTTCCTAACCAACATTCGTATATTGTTTCTATCATGATACAGGTGTTTGCTTCCACATTTTTTTTATTGCTTTACCAGTATGACAAGTCGATTCTTCACAATCATTTTGTAAAAAATTAAATTTGACGTGAACAGGATTTGAACCTATGTTAGATAGCTGTATTATTCATAAGAGCATTACTTTACCCCTACACTAACGGGCCACCTGAAATTACAAGCTAAATATTGCTTAGTTTAGCCCTGATCTTTGGAACGAACCAAAGTGCACAATGAAATTAATTTATTCGACAGCCTAGGGAGAAATAATGCCCACTAATAAAGGAAAAACATACAATTCAGAAAAATTACAGAAATAAAACATCTTTTGCAGTAATTTCGCCGTGCAGTTTCAAAAGTAAGTGGAAAAATAATAATAAATGTTCACGTTCACAATAGTTGTCTATTATTATTATTATTATTATTATTATTATTATTATTATTATTATTATTATTATTATTATTATTATTATTATTATCAATTACCCGTTTCGTTGGGCTAAATTGAGAGAAAATAGTAATATGTTCCGTTACTCAGTCACTGTTTAGTATTAGTAAAGCGCTCTTTGATATCGGTCAATTTTGACGAGTTTTATATATCCCCTCCCTAACCTTATGTTGTAGGGCATGGCGTCTGCACTGTCATTGTTCATTTCAGCGAGCCAGAAAACTATGAATTCGACAGTGATATTGGTTATTTCAATCATTTTTGTATGTCTCTCCCTCCTCCAAGTTGCTTGGCCAAATTTGGATTTAAACAGCATCAGATGTGTCACTGTTTATTTCAGCGACTACAAAAAATATAGTTTCGGCACTAATAGTCATTTCTCGTTTTTTAAATTGTCGCTTCCCCTCCCCATCTCTTAGGTTACACCGTCAAAGTGATATCACAGAAAGCATCTCAGGTTCGATCTTTATCTAGGTTGAAAATTTGATCGAAATTTGTTTTGTGGTTCAACAGTCATTTAGATTATTATATATATATATATATATATATATATATATATATATAGATAGATAGATAGATAGATAGATAGATAGATAGATAGATAGATAGATAGATAGATAGAAAGATATAGATATAGATATATATCCCTCTCCCATTTCCCTTCCCTAGTTCTCCCGTGAAAGTGAAGTGACAAAGTTCATCTCAGGTCGGAACCTCACCTATTTTAAAAATTTGATCGAGATTGATCCTTTATTTCACGAGTTATCAAGTTTTATATATTCTATTTAACTCCTCTTTCTTTTCAACCATAAGTTATATCGTTAAAGTAAATAGATGAACACCATCTTAAGCTCGAACTTCATCTATGTTGAAAATTTAATCGAGATCGGTCGGGTGGTTCAAGAGTGGTGTAATCACAATGACAGTCATTTTCATTTTCATTTTTTTATATATAGATCCCTTTATCCGGCCCCTTCGTTGCACCGTCAAACTGAAATGATAAAAGTCGTCTCATATCCAAACCTTATATATGTTGAAAATTTGATAGAGATCAGTCTGGTAGTTCAAGACTTATTACGTTTTATTCATTTTTATATATCAACTCTCCTGTCCTCCTTCTTCCCCTTAGTTATACCGTTAAAATGAAATGGTAAAAGAGCTTCCCAGGTCCGAACCTTATCAATGTTGAAATTTGATCGAGATCGGGCAGGTAGTTCAGGAGATTAGTAGACAGAAACATAGTTAGTTTCAATTTTATAATATAGGTTATTATTATTATTATTATTATTATTATTATTATTATTATTATTATTATTTGTGTATTATTGAATCTGCACGGCGAAATTACTGCAAAATGTGTTTTGTTTCTGTAGCTTTTTTCCTGGATTGTATGTTTTTCCTTTATTAGTGGACATTAATTTCTTTCTAGGCCCTCGAATAAATGAATTTCATTGTGCACTTTGGTGCAAATAATTTTAGAGGAAGAAGCCGTTTCGTTCCAAAGATCAGAGCTAAACTAATTAATATTTAGATTGTAACTTCAGGAGGCCTGATAGTGTAGCAGTAACGTAATGGCTTTACGAATAATACAGCTATCTAACATAGGTTCAAATTCTGTTCAAGCCAAATTCAATTGTTTGCAAAGTGATTGCGAAGAATCGACTTATTATACTGGACAAGCAATACAAAAAAATGTGGAAGCAAACACCTGTATCATGATAAAAACGATGTACGAATGTTGGTTAGGAAAGGGCAAGGGAATTACCAGGACATTTGAAAGATATCATTGATCTGCAGTATACACTTTTTTGTGTTATCATTCTCAGAAACAAACACTACAACATTTGTTAAACAAAGTTCGGCTAAAGCAATCGGTTGGATAGCGGTAGCATGCTAGACTTCCAACTGGGAAATCTTGCTTTGATTCCCCGTCAGGTAGAATGACTTTTTCGCATAAAATAATGGCTGCAGAGATTTATCTTCTGATGGAGAACTTAGAAAGCATCACTGGCGATAATTTGAGTAAACAGTGTGTGCGTTCTACATCATACACTGCAATGATAACTATGTTTCATATTTTTATTCGTACCCCTCCCTCTCTCTCTCTTTCTTGACGTTTCCCTATCCTGTCTTTGCATCTTTCACTTCTCCCTCTCTCTCTCTTTCACACACACACACACACACACACACACACACACACACACACACACACACACACACACACACACACACGAAAACTTCATGTTCCACAGTTAAAACGGAGCAAGAGCTCGATATACCTGGTCTAGAGAGTCTAATTAACTGGGAGCTTCGGCGTCGTGTTTTTCGTGTTCTGGGGATAACGTCTACAGTCCTGGTCATCTGTGACAGAAATATTGTTTAAACGCATGGAAATAAGAAAAATCTCTTTTTTATCCTCTGGGTTACCGAGTCTCAATCAAATTACAGGGTCACTACGGATTTGAATCCTCGACCCAGTGGTGGTCTACATTGTCCGATTGACACGATGATCCGTTTGAGCTCTTAACATGTTCATTCTATGTCTGCAAATTACGTTATATCCGGAAGAAATAAAATCAATGCTGGATGTTCGTAACAGATAAATCTTCGGAAAAGACTAGAAAATGGTAACCTCTTTGGTTATTTGAAAACAGAATTTTATTTATACTAGCTCGACATAAAATGTATTTCCATCCTGTTATTCAATGTGTTTCATTCACGTTGAAATTTGAAACATGCTACATCTAAGAGGAACATAAACTTTTGCTTTCGAACATTTGTAACTTTTTATTACGATACAGTTTGGAGTTTTAATATAGGTTATTTTTTATAGAAATTTAGCAGTAAAATAGCGCTGTTCAATCTTTTCTTTCTTTGTTTCATTTTCTTTTCTTTTTTTGATTGTTTTCGTTAGTAGTCTAAAATGGAGGATATGACCAACGCTATGCAGGCCCCTATCCACGCTGAGTCTAGGGGGGCCGGTTCCCCCCTAAATTTTTTCTGATCCCCCTAAAATTTTGGGTCTGGGTCTGTTCCCCCCTAACATTTCAGGTTCAGCCGGGCCCCCCTACATTTTTCGGCTGGCTACGGGACTGACGCTATCTACTGGGTATATTAGAATGTGTTTTTGGATCAGTACGTCCAATGAACACTACCGAATTTGCAATCAAACCATTCGGAAAGAAAGCATGTGTGTTAAACTTTTGACTTATCTTAAATGTGTCTCGGAGTTAAACAGTTCTACTGGAAATTGTGTATGATATGTATTATGAAATATATTCTATATATTCGAATATTTCTGAAAAAAAAAATATATATATATGAAAAACGTTATTTCTATATTACTGTTGGACTTTTGGAAACGGAACTTTATAATGTTAGGTTCTTTTCTAACTACCTTTGAACTACCTTTGAATTCCACAGTTTTATCTGTTCTCCCTTTTCTTTTTTTCTTCTTGTTTTCTCTCTCTGCTTTATTTTTGAATCTCTGTGTAATCTCTGTGTCCATTGGCTTCAACTTTTCATTGTGTGTGTTTCAGTTTCTCAATACATCAACTTAGGAATCTTGTTTCATCTCGGATTTGTTATTTGATTTTATCGAAACTAATACATGGGTAGTTTGAAATCAGAATTGCGCTCATCTTGTTAGATAATTTTTGTATGTGAGAGAAGGAAGGAGGAGAGATAGGGGATTTTTTTACCTGACCCGGCTATTGGAAAGAATGTGTATATTGGGTGGCCTAATTGCACGGCGTTAGCTTTTATTTTTCTTTTTTTTTATGCGGAGTGTAAATTCAGTGCCGTGAACACATTCTGATATCTGAATATATGCATATTTATATGTTTCTACTGAGGCATTCACAATGATCCACATTAAAATTTTATTACAGTTGTTTTATAATAATATAAATAATTACTTCCCCGCAACTATGAAGAAAGAAAATCAATTACGTATGACACATTATGATGGTGATCTCAATATCATTATAGCAATCGTTGCAGGAATTAACCAAATAGTTGGAAATATAGTAACTAATTAATGACAAATTTAATGTAATGAAGTTTCAAATCTTTTCATCATTAAGGTGAAATGGAAAACCCGAGATAAATCAATTTAATTTCACTTTCTTTTGTGTGGTGTTGTAAACAGAAAAAAATCGTTCGTGTTTTTTCAGAAATGTACGTTTTTTTAAAGAAAAAGTATTGCCTCTCGTTTTTTTTTAATTTCGTTTTTTTAAATAGTCATTTATAATGCATCTTACGTCTATTTAAGTATGAAATATTTTTATATACGTGTAATCACCGTAAAATGCAACATAAATTAAACGCTGGATACTGATACGTTACAAATCATGATGGAAAAAATTATGATTTTTTTAAAAATCATTTTTGTTGATTTAAATAGATTTTTTGATTTAAATCAAATCTTCCTCCTCAAATAATACAGGTCGCGAACTGAAGAAAAACATTAGGAATTAGTATTAAATGTTAATTATGCTATTTAAGTGAAAGTATTGGGGTTTAATTTTGAATTAACCTCCCATCGTGAACCTATTTCAACCCTAAAAAGTGTTTCTTAAGCATTAAGGAAAAAGTACAGCAAGGTTTATCAACATGACACTTCTTTTCGCGAAAGTTACTGATACTTGACAGGGACATATTTTTAAAAAATCGGAATTAGCTAGCGGCACGAAATACATATAAAGTACATAAATTTCGCCTAAAATAAACTAACTCAATGGCATATGGAACTCGGAGAATCAATGCCGCGTTCACAAAAGCTCTCCACTGACTTCTATCTTTAGTCAACTCGATACTGTTTGTACATTTTATTCCTATTTCTGCGAAATCCATGTTACTATTGTCCTCCCATCTGCGCATATGTCTTCCTAATGATCGTTTTCCGATTAGTCTTTCAGTTAAGACTTTGAAAGCGTTCCTACTTTCTTCCATCCTAGCTACCCACCCACCTGAGTCTCCTAGAGTTGATAACCCTAACAATGTTTGGTAAACCGTACAAATTATGTACTTCCTCGGTATGAAGTTTCCGCCATTCCCCATTCCCGTTTCTCTTGGGTCCGAATGTTCGTCTCAGGATCTTATTCTGAAATACTTTGTCTATGCTCTTCCCTCATAGTAAGCGATCATGTTTCGCAACCATACAGAATAACATTCATGATTATTGTTTTATATATTTTAAGCTTCAAATTCCTCGACAGAATTCGCGACGACAAGAGATTTTGAACTGAATAATAACACGAATTCCCTGCTTTTAGTCGACATTTAATTTCTTCGTGAATATTGTTTTGTCTGTTAATTTTGATCCTAAATATTTAAAAGTATCCACTTTGTCAAAAGTAATATTCGATATTTTAATGCATCGATAATTTGCCGTATTACTTCGCGATAAACTTTTGTGTATTTAGTACATAAATATCGCCTAAAGTTTTAAAATCTTTTTTTTTCTTTTTTTGTTTATCAGAGGAGATCGGACATCTCTAAATAAGCCCCAGTTATCTGGAAACAAACAAATAGACGTGGACACAAAAGAATTTTCCTCAAATTTCCCTGTTGCAATAGTTAACGATTTATAGACCCTGTGTTACGAAGAGAAGAAAGCAGGATTCACCCATTACCCGTTCAAAACGTGATTTTCCATAATCATCCTCTGCATGATATTCGTTTTCATACTGTGCTTACATATATTTGAGTGTCATTGTATTACTATTATCATCTTCCATAATTGAAATAACTGAACAGAAAGAGGATTTTACTTATTTTCCCTTTAAATTAATTTATTTCGGAATTTGATTTAAATCAACAATTTTTATTTTAAAAAATCATGTGATTTAAATCTTGATTAAAACCATGATTTAAATTAATTTACCCTGCAACAAATAGTTTACAATTTACATAAATACCACACATATTAACAATTCGGCTTTCAGCACTTTTCATCAATATCAACTAAGAAATAAAAATAGAAATGAAATTGTGTTTTATCGTGGAAGCAGGCCTTTAATAACTACGAAAATAATGTCACGAACAGTATAAAATTCAAATAACTTGTCTAAAGGTAAAAACTAATACTAATTGAATCACTGATTGGAAAAAGGGAATAAGTGCATCAGACCTAAGTTTTCAAAAACACTAAAAAACCTTCCCGAGGCGTTGTTTGTATTTATTGCAAAAAGTGTATAATTGATTACTTGTAGCAAAAGAACTAACAAACACTAAGACAAGAAGAAAAATCTTATATTGCAGCACTGCAATTGGTTAGATAAGCTTTAAAATGGAAAAAATATTCCCTTTTTCCAATCATTTAGAGTTGGACGCAAATGTATCTGTTTTTAGGGTATATAATGTGCAGTTTATGGCAGAAAGCTATGAAAATATACATGCTGAATACAATGTTGTATGTTAATCTTGGATATATGTATCCAAACTATCACGCATGTTTGGCTTCTAACACTTTTATTGTCACCGTTCTTTCTTTTTTTTTTTTTTTGTTTTTTGTAAAGCACATGTTATTCGTACAGCAAGAAAAGTAATACAATCGACAGCTGAAAAAATACCTAGCAAAATACGTTGTCAAAATGGAAGGACTTTACATAGGCTCCTATCCGTCTGCATCTTCGTCTTCTACAGTTTCTTGGTCAGTGGTTTTCCATGAACAAATCATCCTATAAATTTTTTTGTATTGGTCAGGTATGCATATGATGATTTGTGAAGAATCGCTTATCTTTTTCTTGATTGGCCAGTCGTATGCCTTTGACGTTGGCAGTAGAACGTTTGTCACATTACTTTTGAGTAATCGAAAAATATCAGTTCTTAGTTCATTGATAAACTAATGAGCTTGCACATAACCTGGAGATTCTGCTTTGTAAACAGTGTCTTTATTTACTTACTTGGAATTTCACTGTTTTTTCCACAATGCTACTTCAAGATTTCTTTTAAAACGTTTGCCACCAATGTTTTGAAATCTAAGACTTCTTCATTGACAACTTCGTAAACCTGAAATGGAGTATCAATATTTCTTGCATTCGTAATCATGTGGTTTTACTGTGCTGGTAAATAAATGCGATTGTGTCGTTTGAGTTCTCGTTTGCTTATAACAAAATTTCAGTCACATCGAAAAAACTGTGACCTATGACAGGCATATATTGCTGTACAGTGGTAAACCGTTATGACACGATAGGACTGAAAAGCATTAATGTCATTGTATGATTGCAGTTTTGGTATTGTATGATCACCACTTGTATCACTGAAAACACGTAAATCTGTAACTAATTGGGGCAAATATTTCTCTATAGATTGTGCAATGCGAAGACAAGGCGAAGTATCCTAACGTCAGCAGAGGGCTCTAATAGTTGTCTACATACACACAGTCTCACAGTTGTGGTGGTATCCTATAGTACTGGAAGAAGGAAATAAGAAACGTAGTTATTCCCTTTTTCTAATCAGCGAGATATTTTGTCTTCTACATTGGTCATATAGAGTTGCCCAAACATTCCTATTTTCTACTCAACGATATAACTATCTTAAAGGAACACATCTGCTATCTCAGGTTAAAATCGCAAAAAATTGTACTTATTCCCTTTTTCCAATCAGTGGTTCAATTTGCCTAATAGTATTTTTCTAAACATCATATATGAATAATTTGTAGACTAGATATATATGATATGCAGAGCCGGCTCTACCATATATGCAACACGTGCATTCGCATGGAGCGGAAAGTTTGGAGGGTCCGGCAAAACCTGTCATAAGTATATTATTTAAATTAAGTATTTCTTGTTGCAAACTGACTTCATGATGATGGCAGTTACATTTAATAAGCTGACCTATTTGAATACTACATTCATAAATTATGTTTAGGTTGCATTCGTTTAAGGTCACATGGACAATACTAAAGCAAATGGTCGAATAAATCCGAGCACAAATTGCTTGATTGTGTCAAATGCAAGAACTCAATTATCGAATAGTAGCGAATATCTGTACCATTTAGTAAGTTATCACAGTTTTGATATGACAGCTAGTCTTTTGATATGACAGCTAGTCTAAGTTCCTTATCATTCTAGACAGAAACAAGTATTTTTTTTTAAAAAAAGAAATGTTAACAGATATAGGAGAAAAATCAAGAAATAAAAATAAAAATGCCAGTTGCACTGGAACTGCAAACTGATACATTGAGATTGAAGCTCGATATTGAATTCCATAAAAAGGATTACCATCTTTTTTCTGCAGATGTGTTTGCTTTATCTTTCACTAACATAATAGACTAATATTTAGAGAACAAAAACATACACAACGGGATTGCATATTTAGGAAGTACTAGCATCGCTTCGCTGGGTTAAATTAAAAAAAAAAAATAGTAATATATTACGTTTGTAAGTCACCTTTTACTATTACTAAAGTGCTCCTTGATATTGGTCATTTTCGATTATTTTTATATATCCCCTCTTCTCGCGTGTTGCGGGCCACGGCATGAGAAGTGTCATTGATTATCTCAGCGACCCCGAAAATTATGAATTCGACACTAATATTGGTCATTTTCGATCATTTGTAAATGGCTTTCCCCTCCTTTAAATTATATCATCAAAGTGATATGACAAAAATCATTTCATGCTAAGCTGAAAATTGATCGAGATCGGTCCACTGGTTCAAGAGTTATTAAGTTTTATTTATTTTTATATATCTCCCCCTCCTACTTCCTCCAATAGGTTCTACCGTCAAAGTGAATAGATCCCAGGCCCGAACCTCATCTATGATGATACTTTGATCGAGATCGGTCAGGTGGTTCAAAAGTGAAGTCACATACACCGTCACTTTCATTTTATTTTTTTCATACATCTCCACCTCCCCCTCTTCCTGCCCTACGTTGCACCGTCAAATTTAAATTATAAAAATTAGCCCAGGTACGAACGTCATCTATGTGGAAAATTTGATTGAGATCGGTTGGGTGGTTCAAGAATCAAGAGTTATTAAGTTTTATTTATCTTTATATATCTGTCCCCTCTCCTGCCCCCGTAAGGTCTACCGACAAAGTGATAGATAAAAACCACCCCCAGGTCCGAACTTAATCCATATTGAAAATTTGATTAAGATCGGTCCTGTGGTTAAAGAAGGTCAATTTTATTTTTATTCATTTTACATATATCTCCCCTCCCTCTCCCCTGGTTTGCACTGTAAAAGTGAAATGAAGGAAACATCTGAAGCACGAACCTTATCTATGATGAAAGTTTGATCAAGATCGGTTGGGTGATTCAAGAGTTATTAAGTTTTATTTAGTTTTATAGATTTTCCCCTCCCCTCCCCCTCGCCAAAGTTGTACAGTTAAAGTGATATGATAAAAACCACCTCATATATAAACCTCACCTATGTTGAAAATTTGGATAAGACCGGTCGGGTGTTTTAAACATGATGAAGTCAGAAAGACAGTCACTTTTATTTTTACTTTTTTGTCATATAACTTCCCCTCCCCCTGCCCTTCGTTGCACTGTAAAAGTGAAATGAAGAAAACATCCCAAGCCCGAACCTTATGTATGTTGAAAGTTTGATCGAGATCGGTCGGTCGGTTCAAGAGTTTTTAAGTTTTATTCATTTCAATATATTTCCCCTCCCCCTCCCCTAAGATATACTGTCAAAATGAAATGATGAAAAACTTCCCAGGTTTGAAGTTCATATATATTGTAAATTTGATTGAGACCGATCGGGTGGTTAAAAAGTAATTAATTCACTAACATAGTCACTTATATTTTTATATTTATTAATTTTTGTATATGTCCCCCTCCATCCCCTCCCCTACGTTGCTCCGTCAAAGTGAGATGATAAAAATCATCCCAGTCTCGAACCTAATCTACATTGAAAATTCGAAGATCGGTCTGGTTGTCCATGAGTTATTAAGTTTTATTTTATTTTTTCTATGTCCCCCTGCTCCCCTTCCCGTACTTTAGGTATCGTCAAAGTAAATAAGTAGAAACACTGCCAGACCAGAAGCGCATCTACGTTGAAAACTTAATCGAGATCGGTCCGGCGGTTCAAGAGATTGAGTCACAAACATAGTAACTTTCAATTTCATAATATAGATTTAAGCCTTTCTGAGTGCGTCTGCACTTAACCCCCCCCCCCCATTCGTTGTTCATGCTGGAATAGCATACTTAAAATCATGACTTTTAAGATGCTCTTTCTGGAGAAAGGGGGAGGAGGCAAATTATGCCATTGCACGGGGCGAAAAATTGCCTAGGGCCGGCCCTGATGATATGTATATACAAGACATGAATATAGGATTACACAATTTGAAGTAATGCAGGGTGTGTTAAAATTAATACTAGGGTTTTGAATCTTTGTAGTATCTATTACAATTAACTTACAATTATAAATATTATATCAAATGAAGGAGCAACTCAAACAGTTTTGTACGCACGCATGTACATGCATTGTTTCTTCCGTCTGAAAGAGCAAGTAGCAAAGACGGAGACTAGAGAGCAGAAAGCTTTTTGTGTTTTAATAATGATTAAATCTGTACAGTGCAATCGTCTGTGTGAAGAATATTAAGGAGACGCTTGCAACTACGTCCTTATCGTTTGCAGTTGCTACAGGTCTAAAGTCTACAGACTAACGGTTTACGTGCCATTTTCGCAAGAGAAATATTGCTGCATAACAACGAAGATTTTCTGGATCGTGTCGTCTTCAGTGATAAATCGGCATTTCCCCTAAGAGCTAATGTGAACACTCATAATGTTTGCATCTGACCGTCAACAAATCCTCAGGAGATGGTCAGTTGAAAAGAGACTCCCCTAAATTGAATGTGTTTTGTGTCATATGGCGGAAAGTTTATGGGCCTTTCTCATCTATCAACTAGATGTGTGCCGCATGACGAATGAATCTCACATCGAACACTTGTAGCAAAGACTGTTTGAGGTGCTCTTTTACTTGATGCATTGCTAGTAGTTGTACGTAAAATGTAATAAGTACTATGAAGACTCCGATATTCATGTTAAAACACCCTGCATCTCTCACCAACAGTGTTGGAACTAAGATGTAAAAAGAAGAGAAAATTGTCCTTATAAAGTTATTGTTTACATCAACGATATTATCATTAGAAACTGTAACTACAACAACAACACTAGTAATCAAAAAATGTAATCAAATGTACACTCGGTGGCCCAGGGGACCAAAGTGGCACATACGGGTGTGTCACTTTTTAAATCCGCTCCTATGTGGACACTAATTAAGATATCGGGATATTATTCTTGCCAAATGTGGTTGGACCGTAGTTTATCATATTAATTTCTTTTTCTTCTGGTATCGAATTCCCTTCTCAAATTTCACCCCAGTCAAAAATTCGAAAATTTTCTAATTACGAATTTCCTTTCCTTTTTTCCCTGTAGCTTCCTTCGTTGTAGAAAGACCTCCCTAAGACTTGCCAGGTAGATACCTCGGAGGAATACCTAACAGTTGACGTCAATTGGATCTGCCTGCGCACAGTGTTGCCAATTAGGGAAATTAAAATTTCCCTATATTTGGGCAAAAAAATCGAATTTTTTGTTTATAAATCCGTAGTTTATATGTCCAAGTGCAAGTCAAATTACGCCAATCGAACATTTGTCCTTACTTAACAAACGCAAGTACAGATCATTACAATGGGGTAATTAGGCGTTACAATGGCGCACGAAAAATTCGTATTTAAGTTCTAACCCTTAATTTTTCTAATTTTCCCCTAATTTTCTGTTTACGTAATACATTTTTGGTCATTAGAAGCGTCGTTCCTTAAATATCGCCATAATAATGTACAATATATTAGTAGTATACCAATGTTTAATTTAAGATAGTTTGCGTCAGTATGGTAGCAGTGTTGCGAGCTACAGAAAATTTTAATTACAGATTTTAGGGCAAGTTTTGGAAAAAATCCCATTTTTGTTTCTATTATTGCCCCCTGTTGGCTACACCCCAACAAACGTACCAGTGTCTTAAAGCCTCGTTCTTGTCCTACACAACGCAGCATAAAAAGTTTCACTAGAATAATTAGGGAAGTACAATTTAGGTTTATAATAAACCATGTTCTGGAAATGGCAAGAAAATGGTGAATTTCTGAGGTAGAATGAGATATTTATTTTTTATTCATGCTTAATTTGTTAGATATCGCCATGATAGGTATACTTGTAGGATGTATTCTGGGAGTACTAAGGTTTATTTCCAGATACTTCTCGTCTGTCTGATGGCAGTATTTTCAGGAAAAGCAATTAATTCCCAATATTATGTGAAAAATTCGGAAAATTTCCCTTTTCCCCTATATTATTACCCTCTTGCTGGCTACTTTGAAACAAACACCACTACCTGAAATCTTCCTCTGTAGCCTACAGAATGCACCATAAAAAGTTTCAATAGGGTAATTAGAGAAGCTGTAGCCCCGGCATATCTATTGATTTTTGCTTCTGATGTGTAAAAAGTGTCAAAATTTCATGTGTATGATGACAGAATTTTTTTTCTTTCCCTCTTTGAATGGAAGCCAGCGACTTCAGGATTTCACTGATCTTGTCAACACACCAAATATTCTTTTAGGTGACTTGAACCCATATAGCAGCAGTGGTACTAGATACATAAAATTTTGAAATTCGTTTAGGGATCTTTTTTGTGTAAATTTTCACCCATACATTTCCCTCAATAATTTGCCACCCATAGGCAACGCTGCAACGCAACTTACACCAAAAGATATCCACATCCATTTTCTAAAAAACGAGGTCTTGACCATATTAATCGAATGAATGATTTTTGAGTAATAAGTAACTAAATGAAAATGTAGGAAAACGCCAAAAATAGCCTGGGTCCGAAAGAAATAATCACACAATTTTGCTCGTATAGGTATCCTCGTCGCCAAAAGTGCCTTTACATCGCCGTGACGAGTATGTGACCGCGCAGTACTCCAAGGAAGGGATGGTTGCATAAGAAATTGTGATTAATTTTGAACAGTTTTTATTTTGACTAGGGAAATAACGTAGATATAGGGAGCAAAGGAAAAGATTTGAAGCATCAGTACACTATCATCTCTGAAAAGATTCGTATTCTCAGTTTTTCATTTTATTCTCTCATATGTTAAGTTAAAAATTGCTGACAACTGCTACTAGCGCTTTTCACTCTTCAGGAATTTAACACGACATGTTCGCAGGACACTTTTCTAAGTCCTAAATGTATGCGTGAATTATTTCATTCGTCTCACTGTCCTTATTTCAGAGTGGAAACTGAATATGCTGAACGTGAGTATGTTTCGCTGTCGTCAAGCAAGGGTTGTAATAAATGTAAATAAGGTTCTTATTATTAAATAAAACACAGATGTATCTATTCCATGTATAGCACAATATAATACAGTAATTAACCAACATGATAATCACTAACGCCCGCAGGACTTTTTGAACGGGGGGGGGGGGCAAAAGACCGATATAGAGTTTTTCGATTTATTGACCTATATATATTAAAAGTCATAGATTATCATTGATAGCATATATCCTCTTACTTTTTAAAATCACCAGTGTAACCTATTAGTCAGAACATACATCTCCAGATATAATGTAGAGGGAAAAGAAGGAAAGAGATATGAAAAGTGGCGTAAGTTATTTTACTGCACCCTGGATTTTCCATTACTCATACCCGCCCCCTGTCCCTCGCATTTCAACTGCTGCGTTATATATATATGGTTCCATGTCAGAAGGCCTGAAAAAGGGCGAGGATAGAAAGGCCCGAGTCAAAACGGGGCTAGGTTTTAAAAGGCCCCGCGTCAAAACGGCAAGTTCAAAAGTGGCCCCGCGACAAAAGTGCCCGAGTCGAAAACGCACAGTGTGAAAATGTTCCCCTCGTCAAAAGGGCCCAGGTCAAAGATCATCGCGGGAAGAGAGTCCGAGACAAAAGGGCCCTATGTAAAAATAACCGGACAAAGTGGACACCGCCTCAAAGGGACACGGGTCAAAAGATCCTTGCGAGTAAAGAGGCCGAGTCAAAAGTCCCTTATGTCAAAGAAGGCGGGTCAAAAAGGACCCCGCTTCAAAAGGGCACAAATCAAGACGGTTCCGCGTCAAAATGACCCCGCGGCAAAAGGCCCCGAGTCAAAAAGGCCCTGCGTCAAAAGGAGCCAAGTCAAAAGAGCCCCGCGTCAAAGGGGTCGGCAAATACAATTCCACGGGTAAAAAACCTGAGATCAGGAGTGAAAATCAGGAGAAAGATACATATGACCAGTGGCGTAACTAATTTTATTGTGCCCTGATCGTTCATCCAACTCATACCTTCCCCCTGCAGCCC
Source organism: Thermobia domestica (assembly GCF_964235325.1). Lineage (NCBI taxonomy): Eukaryota > Metazoa > Arthropoda > Insecta > Zygentoma > Lepismatidae > Thermobia > Thermobia domestica. Next base: position 92,350,543 of record NC_137465.1, read on the forward strand.
GCATTTCAGCATATATATATATATATACATATATATATATATATATATATATTCTATGTCAGAAGGGCACGGATAAAGGACACCAATAGAAATGCCCGAATAAAAAGGGTCGAAAGGGCCCTGCGACAAAAGGATCCGTATCAAAACAGCCCCGCTGTCAAAAGGGACGGAATGAAAAGGACGTCGCGACAAAAAGGCCCTATCAAAAATGTCCGAGTCAAAAGGGACCTCACCTCAAAAAGGACACGGGTCAAAATGGTCCTGGGTCAAAAGGGTTACAGGGCACCTTGAAAGGAAGCCCGAGTCAAAAAGCCTCCGTTAAAACGGGACGAGTCAAAAGACCCCTGCGTCAAAAAGGACCGACTCAAAAGGCTCCGCGTCAAAAGGGCCCGGCAAATATAATTTCACGGCGAAAAAGCCTGAGATCAGGACTGGAAATCAGGAGAAAGAAAGAGATATGACCAATGGTGTAACAAATGTTACTGCGCCCTGGTGATTGATCATCTATTTAATCATACCTGCCCCTGCCCTACCCCACGCAGAGTTGATGTGTATATATATATATATAGTTCTGTCAGAAGGGGACACGGACGAAAAGGCGAAGACTGAAATGCAAAAGTAAACTGGACCCCGGTCAAAAGGGACCGGCGACAAAAGGGTCCAATTCAAAAGGGCCCCGCTGTCAAAAGTGCCCAAGTCAAAAGGTCGTCGCGACAAAAATGTCCTATCTAAAAAATGCCCGGTGAAAAAGGACACCGCATCAAAGGGGCACGGGTGAAGACTGTCCCGTGTAAAAGTTCCCGAGTCGAAAGGGCCACGCTACAAAATGCCCCGAGTCAAAAGAGGCCCCGCGTTAAAAGAGGCCGTGTTAAAGAAGCCCCGCGTCAAAAATGCCCCGGGATAAAAGGCCCGGTAAATACAATTCCACGGCTAAAAAGCCTGAGATCAAGAGTGGAAATCAGGAGAAAGAAAGATATATGACCACTTGCGTAAGTTTTTTTACTGTGCTCTGGATCGTTGATCATCTATTTACTCATAACTCCCCCCTGCCCAACGCATTTCAGCTGGTGAATATATATTCTATGCCAGAAGGGCGAGGACCGAAATGCCCGATTCAAAAGGGCCCCATGATAAAACTGCCCTAGTCAAAAACGGTCCCGCGTCTAAAGGGCTCGGCGACCAAAGGGGCCAAGTCAAAACGGCCCCGGGTAGAAAGAGCCCGGGTAAGGAGTCGGCGACAAATGAGCCCGCGTCAAAAGGGCGCTGTTTCAAAAGTGCCCTGGTCAAAAGGTCCGGAGTCAAAACGGCCCCGCACCAATACCTTTCGAGTCGAAACTGCCACGCGTAAAATAGTCCCGAGTGAAAAAGGTCCCGGTTCCACTGCTAAAAAGCCTGAGATCAAAGCGCGAGTGGAAATCAAGCATGCACAAGTGTATATTGTCCCTTTGGTAAGTTGATGGTTTTGTGCAAAAAAAAAGGAAAAATATCTGTAGTTATTAGTAACAAATAGGAAATTTGAATGGTGATATAAGTTTTGTTTGGTTGTTGATTGTTCTGCAAAAAATGCTATTGCTTAAGTCATTCTCCATTAAAGTAAGATTGCACTCCCGTTTCTCGGAGTTTGTATTCTCGTTACTTTATATATTATTCATTTTCTCCTTAGTTCTAAAATTCGATTTCTAGCCCAGGATCAAAGTATAGTATGAAAAATATTCTGTGAAAACGATTAGTTTAATTTTGCAGTGAGAAGACACATGTGGAGCTGTATACAGGGTTAGTCAAAAGTATTGGGACAGAACAATAATAACGACGTGCGTGGATGGAGGCAAAAACTGTTACAATCGGCATTATTGCATTGACTTGGAGTGGGGTCACCTTCGAATCGATCTTGAATTCCGCCATATTGTATATCACACAATATTATTAAATATAAAAGGTTGTGATTTTAGACTAACTTATACCTTAATATTCCTACAAATGAGAATGTGAACTCTTTTGAGACACATCATCTGCTTGAGACAGAGTATGCTCTGTTTTACAGGGTGTCCGATGTTTAAAAGTAAATTACAGACATTAAGTAAAGCGACATCAGCATCATCCCTATTTATCGTATGATCATACTTCAGGTCTCGTTTTATCACAATACAGCAGCCTTTTAAATGTTAAACTCCGCATCAAAAAATTGCGACAGCTAACGCCGTGAAGTTAGGCCACCAAATATACATCTTCTTATCACATAGTCGTGTCAGGTAAAGAGACCCGTCTCTCACCTCCTTCCTTCTCCTCTATACTAAAATTAGCTAACAACATGAGCGCAATTCTTATTTCAAACTATACATGTATTAGTATAGATAAAAAGAAATAACAAAACCGAGACGAAACAAGATTCATAGAATCTGGATTCATAGGATGTAGGGAGAAACTGAAACATCCACAATGAAAAATTGAAACCAATGAATGTCTATTACCCAGAGATTCAGAAATGAGAAGAGAGAGAGAGAGAAAAGGAGAGGAGAAGAAGAAAAAGTAACGGGAGAACAGATAAAACTGTGGAATTCAAACGTAGAAAGAAAATAACCTAACATTATAAAGTTCCGTTTCCAGAAATCCAACAGAAATTTAGAAATAATGTTTGTTTTTACATAGTTTTTCAGAACTATTCGAATATATAGACGATCCTTTAAATATTTATTATGTTACTTTCATAATGGATAGCATACTCAATTTCAAGTAGAACTGTAGATCCCCGAGACACATCTAGGATAATGTCAAAGGTTTAACACACGTGCTTTGTTTCCGCGTGGTTCGATTGCAAATTCGGTAGTGTTCGTTGGACGTAATGATCCAAAATACATTCTAATAAAATATACCCAGTAGACAGCATTGGTCATATATTCAATTTCAGACTACTAATGCAAACTGAACGAAAAAAAAACGAAACGAAAAGAAAAGAGAAAGAAAGAAAAAAGAGAAAATTGAAGAGTGCTATTTTATTGCTAAATATCTATCAGATATAACCTATATTAAAAGTCCAAACTGTATCGTAATGGAAAGCTACAAATGTTGGAAAGAAAAAGTTCATGTTTCTCATAGATGTAGCATCTTTCATATTTCAACGTGAATAAAACACATTGAATTATAGGACGGGAACAAATATTGTGTCGAACTAGTAAAATAAAATTTTGTTTTCAAATAACCAGAGAGGTACCATTTTCTAGTCTTTTCCGAAGAGTTATCTGTTCCGAACATCCAGCATTGATTTAATCTCTTCCGAATATAGCGTAATTTGCACAGAGAGAAAGAACACGCTAAGAGCTCATACGCATCATCGTGTCAGTCGTATGATGTTGGTTAGGTTATAGACCACCACTGGGTCTAGGAATTTAAATCCGTAGTGAACCGGTAATTCGACTGAGATTCGGTAACCCAGAGGATAAAAAAGAGATTTTACTTATTTCCTTGCGTTTAAACAGTATTTCTGTCAGAGATGACTAGGACCGTTGATGTTATCCCCAGAGCACGAAAAACACGACGACGAAGTTAACAGTTAATTAGATTCCCCGGACCAGGAATCCGTTTTAACTTTATAATATGAACTGCATGTATGTGTGAGAGGGAGAGAAGTGAAAAATGCAAAGACAGATAGGGAAACGTCAAGAAAGAGAGAGAGGGACGGGACGAATATAAATTTGAAGCATACTTACTATTGCAGTGTATGATATAGAACGCACACACTATTTACTCGAACTATCGCTAGTGATGCCTTGTAAGTTCTCCATCAGAAGGTGAGTCTCTGTTTCCAGCCATTATTTTATGCGAAAAACTCATACTACCTGATGGAGTATCGAACCAAGATTTTTCATTTGGAAGTCTGACACGTTACCACTACACCACCGATTGCTTTAGCCAAACTTTGTGTAACAAATGGTGTAGTGTTTCTTTCTGAGAACGACAACACGAAAATTGCATACTGCAGATCAATGATGTCTTTGGGATGTCCGCAAAAGACCCTGATGGCAGGTAAAAAATTTCCTGAGACATCCGTGTTTATTCTAGGATCATGGTTTGCCATCATTCTCTTGCGAATAGAACTACCTTTCAAACGGTATTATTCACATGTCTCTATCATGTATCTAAGGCGGGAAAATCGCGAAGAAAGAGATTTTTCATCAAAATATCCTTTTAAAATTTTGCCCCTCTGAACCCCTCTGTTTTAACGCAGAGATCTGAAAGAAATCTGATAAATACTATTCGGTGGAGTGAATATTTGTCCAAATTTCAATCTTCTGGGTGCAAAACTAAGCGTGCCATATATATATATATATATATATATATATATATATATATATATATATATATATATATCCATAATACCCCAGATTCCTGTATAAAACAGGATCTTGTGTAGAAATTTCCTTGAGACATCCCTATTTATCCTAGAATCGTGGGTCGGACATAATACTCTTCAGAACTGCCTTTCAAACGATACCATTCGCATGTCTCCATCGTGTGTCAAAGGCGTGAACATCCCGAAAAAAAGAGATTGTTTTGGTTAAAAATATTTCTTTACCTTTTTGCCCCTATGTTGATGTTATCCCCGTCGTGTTAACGCAGAGATCATCTGAAAAAATCTGATAAATTTTGTTCGGTGGACTGCATGTTTGTGCAAAATTTTAATCTTCTAGGTGCAAAAGTAAATCCGCTAAAAAAATAAAAAAATAAATATCGGCCTAATAACAAAATATTTTGACGTCATCACCGCCTATGTCTCGACGCAGAAAGGCGTGAAACCATACATAACGTGTTCTACAATGCCTCTAGGCTTGGAAAACAGAAAACCCAAAGTAAAAAGCTTTATTTGTTCTTTTTAAATCGAATAATGAAGACACTACTTTAGTAGCTAAAACATATTAACAATCCACAAGAACTGTCACATGTTGAAACCTTCATATCGAATTATGAATGGATTTCAGGTGAGGTACTCAACAAACGAAAGTCAAGCCTGATGTGAATAAACGCAGCTGACCAACTCATGGCAGACACGTAGACTACAACTTTCGTGCCACAACATGCACTGTCGTAGTGGTTGTCATTCATCAAAGTAAAGCCCGGCATGTAAGTCTTGCAGGCCGAGTATACTTTTCAAATGTTTTTATATTCAGTCGTCTTTGGTTCCTTACAAGACTATTTTCCTGCCAAAGAAATATCTCAGTATCATACGGAAACACACAAGGTAACTGCTGTGGCATACTCACTCCTTAAGGGTGATCACGCGACAGTGTACTTATCAAAATGTGTTGGTGGCCTTGGCCTTGTAAACATTCAACTTCAGAGCTGCTCGCTGTTCGCACATAGCTTGTACCAAAAGGACTAGCTCAGGAGAGTAATGCTCTCGGAAGTAGGAACGAGAAACACAGTTCTGATTGGTTGGCGTTATCAATTTCTTGCCACGTTGCATTTAAATAGCAGAAATCAAATGATTGTTGTTGTCGGTCGTCGTGGCCTAGTGGGTCTTCGCTATATGCTACTAATGAAAATCGTTTTTGGCGTGAGTTCAAACCCGGCTCGAGAATTTTTTTTTACATTTTTTAAATATTTTTATAACACTTTTTAAATTAAAATAATATGAAAATAATATTCAAAAAAGTGATTTACTTACTTTTGGGCAGATAAGTAGTAGTAGTAGTAGGAACGGGTTAGAAGCCCCGCAGGGCTCGTTTTGTTCCCCTTGTACTCCATGATATAAATTTTGTGACCAACTTAAAACAACTGGCTAGGATAGTGTTCAGAACAGCTGGCTAGAGTAGCGCGCGAAAATAACTACTTCTGGGAGCATTACTCTCCCGAGTGGGTCGTGTGCCAAACACTGCTCTTGGAGTCCCTTTGCAGCACAGTAAAAGGGCGAAAAAAAAAAGAAAAGAAAGGAAAAAATAAAGAATACGGAAAACTGTTCCTTATGCAAAGAGCGTTTTAAAACATTTCAAAAGGTACGCTATGACTATTATCAGTTAATTGGCAACAACCGATATCGCGGACAGATCCAGGAAGTTTTGAGGGGGGCAGGTCTGAAAAATAAATTCGAGACATTTCTTGATATGTGGTTGGCTAACCAAAAATGTGAACTGGAGTGCTTCATAATACTTATTTATCGCCCTTCTGGAGGCAACATTGAGGAAAGCCATGTTGTTCAACACGAGAGAATCCAGGATTACAATAAAAAACTTTTTATTAGCATCTTTTTATTATTGCATTATTTTATTTTATTATCATTATTTTTCTTAAATTAGATTATGTAGAGTAAACTATTTTTAATTTAATTTCCTATTAACATAATTCATATTAACTCTTTACTAATATCCTTATTTTTATATTGCATAAGTACTATCGTGGGGTCAGATTTAACACCATTATTTGTTTTGAAATTAAAATATGTTAATACGTGTTACCATTGGCAGTTGATTGTGGACCGTTTACTAGTGCTATACTTTAATGGATTTAACTAGTTTTGGGGACAAAAGATATTTTCAAATTATTTTTTTGACTAATGGTCTTTTGGTAATAGATTATTACGAAGCGAACAACAAACTTAAATGAAATAAAGTTTTTTGTTATCCGAAAATAATGTATGAAAATAAACTTATTTTTATGTAAAAAGCATTCAATTATTAGTGCTGAGAAAATGTAACTTGTCATTCAAGAAGCTGACAATTGATGCTTTTGTGTTTGATTAGTTGCTTGGCTACAGGCCCGTATCCACAGGGGAACTAGGGTGCCGGGCCCCCCTAAGTTTTACTGTTCCCCCTAACAGGGATGTACCCAGAACTTTATTTCGGTAGGGGCGTAAAGCGTTTTGGAGTGGTCCAAATACAATTTGAGGCTAAATTATATGAAAATTTCTAAAATTGCCCCTAAAAGTAGATTACATTTTTAAAAAGCCGGGATTTCGGGGGGCGGACCCCCAGGACCCACCCCTACGTATGCCCCCTAAAATATTCACGGTAGGCTTGCAAATGGACTGCTATACTATAATGATGAACTATAATATGGTTGGATCGGCCCCCTAACTTCTACCGCCCCCTCAAATTTTTGGGCTGGCTACGGCTACCTGCTTGGCTACCTACCAATACACACAATGATTAGTCTTAAGCGGCCGTCCACATATTACGTAACGCTATTTTTGACCAATTTTTATCCTCTCCCTCCCCCTTGTCACACTTCGTAATGCAAGGCTGAACCTCTCCCCCGTTCGTTACGTAACACTATTGGATTTTTGTTTTCTCACCAAATTTCCTTATTTTGGGTGTTATTATAATAAAAACTATTTTAATAGCAAAAATTTTATTACAAAATGCTCTTTTTCTGAATATATTTGTAGTGTTTTTCGCTAATAAATCAAAGTACCGGTACGTATTAGAAAATGGTTGGATGGTAATAATATTTTAACCCCATAAGATTGCTTAATTAACAGTCCTAATTCCTCAAAACTGCATACTGTCGTTTCCCAAGGAGATCACACCTATCCTTTTCGGTCAGATGATGACAATGAGGAAATATGAGCGTCACTACGAAAGTTTTGAGATACGCATTGTTGTGGCACAGTATTTGAATTCCAACAATTGCGTTCGGTAGTGGTATCCAGAGCGAAGAAGCAAAGCAAGTTTCAACGGCGTATCGCCTTCACTTGTTTGTTGATGTGAGCAGTATTCGGCTGTCTAGAATGGAGCTCGAAAGGGAACCTTTTCGGCCAATGATCCTTTACGATTTCAAAAGTGGTTTGAACGAGACACAAAGCCTTGACCGTTTGCAGGGGGCATTTGGGGATCTTGCTAATTCCCGTGCTACAATTTTTCGGTGGTTTGGTGAATTCAGAAGATCCCGGACATCGCTTAAAGATGGAGAGAGAGATGGACGTCCTGCAAAAGCTGTGTCAGATGAAAACATTGCCGCTGTGGAACAAATGATTCGAGAAAATCCTCGAATAACTTTCAAGGACATTGAATCTACAGTGAACATTGGATCGCCAGCAGTAACAAAAATTCTTCATGTTCATCTTCGGTTCAGGAAGGTTTTATCTCGTTGGGTGCCTTACACTTTGACTGAACAGCAGAAGCGCATGCGTGTGTAATGGTGTGAAAAAATGCTTGCACGATTTGATGGAGCCAATTCTCGACGCGTTTCTGACATTGTTACTGGTGATGAGACTTCGACCTATCAATTTGAATCTTAAAATAAACGCCAGTCTACAGTTTGGATATTTCCAGACGAAAATCCACCCACGAAAGTTAAACGACCGCGAAGTGTGGGGAAGAATATGGTCGCAACTTTCTTCTCCAAATCTGGCCATGTTGCAACTGTTTCACTTGAAGAACAAAGGACTGTTACTGCTCAATGGTAAACTACTGTTAGCCTAATAAAATTGTTCCAGAAGCTACGGGAACGGCGTCCAAGAACTGGATTGCGTGGGATCCTGCTTCATCATGGCAACGCGTCCACACACACGGTCAATATCACAATTCAGTTTTTAGAATCTAGGGAGGTCAAACTTGTCTCTTTCGCCGTATAGCCCTGACCTGGCCCCGTGTGATTTTTTTCTGTTCCCCAGGATCAACGATCGCATGCGTGGGAAGAGATTTTGCAGCCCTAAAGAAGCTGTAGTGGCTTACGAGAACGAACTTTCAACACTTGAAGAAGAAGGCTGGCAACAATGCTTCCAAAAGTGGTTTTCGAGAATGCAAAAGTGTGTACAGTGTAATGGTGAATACTTTGAGAAAATGTAAGTGTTAAATTGATTTTAAGTAAGTTATTTCACATCTGAAAACTTTCGTAGTGACTCTCGTACTGACAAGGAAGATGAAGGTGGAACAGGATCTGAAGAACTAACATCGATCTCTTTTTCAGGGATCCAGGATGCTTCGTGCATTTGAAGTTCGCCAGTTTCGACGATGCAAAGTTGCCTTCCTCGTCGACCACAGACTCAAAGTGGCTGCGCATGTGAAGAAGCAGGGACATCTCGTTTGTGAAGAAGCTCTCGAGCATCGTTTTTGGACTTCGGACTTCAGTTTACCTCTTTTCATATTCTTCTTTTCCTAAATCAGTGCGAGAATGCGAATAAACTCAATTTCTTCAGAAATATTCAAAATCAAAAATTTAGTACGAGATAATATCCGACGAATTAGGTTTTTTATATCTTATTTTGATCTACAAATCCTGGATCGTCCCATCGCGGAAAATATAATTTCACGAAAAAGAATTTCTTCTGTTTCCCATGCAAAACCCCTTAGAAGAATAGAGTGAGTAATGATTCAAATCAAAGGTTTCAGATAACATTCTCAGAAATAGCAATACAGGTGGGAACATGAGGGCATTTTCAGGCGGTGGTTACGATCACTAACAACTAACTCCGGAAAAGCGTGTTCCCTAAATCCAATGCTGCGATTGCCACAAAACGGAGTTTTATTGTATTGTAATACATGCAGGATTCGCCACCATTTACGCTTGTGTCTAGTGCGTCTTCGAATCTCTTGATCTGTATGATTCAATTTATATAGGCTATAGTTCGCAATTTTCCAAAACAATAGGAATATTTATTTACCTATTTTGATATACAGATGGTGATCAGAAAAATGGAAACACGTGAACGAAATTGCAACTTACCAGATTAATATGGTGTCGGGCCACCTTTCGCCTTCAGAACAGCCTTGATGTGACGTGGGATGGAGGCATAGAGGTCGTGAATAATAGCAAGTGGAATTTTACACCATTCCTCGTGCAGGGCATCGGCCAGTTCTGTGAGAGAGGATGGAGGTGGAATTCGTCGCCGGAGTCGTGTTTCCAAGACGGACCACAGATGTTCAATTATGTTGAGATCTAGGAATTGGGCGGGCCAGGGGAGGTGTTGAACTTCATCCCGATGTACCTCAATCCACGCTGCAACAACGCCAGCTGTGTGAATGGGTGCATTATCATCCTGGAAGATGGCGTCATTGTCCGGGAATAGCATCCGGACCATAGGATGCAAGTGGTCTCCTAAAATTGAGACATAATCGTTGGCAGTGATTCGTCCACTAAGTGTGACCACAGGACCCAATGAAAACCATGATATAGCGGCCCACAGCATCACCGAGCCGCCGCCATGTTTCACAGTTGGGCGGAGACACTGCAGATCATAAGCTTCTTTGGGCGTTTTCCACAAATAAACACGGCCCGTGGCTGGGAATAGGGTGAAGTATGACTCAACCGACCATATCACACGTTTCCAGTCCTGAACGGTCCAAGTTGCATGGTCGCGGCACCATTTCCGACGTGCGAAAGCGTTATGGTCCTTGATGAGCAGTTTGGCCCGTGCAACACGACCCCGTAAGTTCATGTCATGTAATTCGCGGCGGACTGTGATTGTCGAAACAGGGTGGGGGAGGTGCTGATTGAGTTCCTCCATCACTTGCTCCGCAGTGGCACGACGGTTCTGCGTGACAATGCGCTTTAATACCCGGCGTGACCTATCACTCATGATTTTCTTCCGCCCACTGTTCCGCTTCCCCAATGTCGTTTTCCTGTGTGTTGTGTAGGCCGTCATCACCTTCGACACTGTCCCACGCGACACACCTAACACAGTAGCCACTGCCGCACACTCACTCCACATAACCCAGCACCAACAATTTGTCCTCTTTGAAAATCTGAGAGGTCTCCCATTTTACACTACCTCCGTCTGCTGCAGCCACTGGACACTGCTGTTCCACTGCGCCTGACGTAGTATGGAGACCGACCTAACACACCACCACCAGCGGTGCGGCGCTGCGGGCGCCACGACATCACTGCCAACCCATACATCTGAAGTGTTGACAACTACAGGTTTTTCCATTTTTCTGATCACCATCTGTATATATATAAATCAAAGTGACTATGTTTGTAACTTAGTAACTCTTAACCACCCAACCGATCTCGTTCAAATTTTCAACATAGATGAAGTTCTGACCTGGGATGTTTTTTATCGTTTTACTTTGAAGGTGCAACTTAGGCAAGGGGAATATATAAAAAATGATTGAAAATGAACGATGTTAGTGTCAAATGCATAGATTTCGGGGTCGCTGAGATAAACAGCGACTCTTTCGATGCAGTTTAAATCCAAATTCACCCCGCAACTTGGGTAAAGTGGAGGATGACATATACAAAATGTTCGAAAATGACTGATATTAGTGTCGAGACCATGGTGTTTTGGGGTCGCTGAGATGAACAGTAACACCTTGGATGCCGTTTAAATTAAAATTTGGCCATGCAACTTGGGGAAGAGGAGATATATAAAAGTGATCGAATATGACCGATATTTGTGTCGAATCCATAGTTTTTGGAGTCCGTAAGTTGATGGTGACAGTTTTGGTGCCCTATATATCCAAAATGAAACGTATTCTCCCCGTATGAAAAACGTGTATTCTAGCTCATGTATAAAAAAGAAAAAACAATAAAATTATTTGTTAAAAGATTGCATATAAATCTGAGAGTAAAAATAAAAAATACAGCAGAAAAAACTGTTACGTAACGAAGACCTAAAGCCCCTCCTCCCCCTTATCACTCTTCGTAACGCAAGGTTGAACCCCTTCCCTCCTTGCCGCGTTACGTAATATGTGGACGACCCCTAAATGTGTCTTAATCACATATCCATTAGACACAGAACAAATATAGACACTTTAATTCTTCTACTGACAGTCAGTACATATAGTGATTTATCTTGATTGATCCTTATGCACATAGAACAAATTCAAGAACGTTTTATGTCATCTATTCGAGGACAAATAGCACATCTCCTCCTTTTAGCTGGAGAATCTGTTTGCGGACAGTCTTCATTGATGTTCCTATCAGTTAGTCATAACAATGAATGCCAAAGCCTACGAGAAAGTGTCCCGCATTCGCCTTTTACTTTTAGGTGATCTTGAGCGAGAGTCATCGTAATACTCCTCATGAAGTCTCGTCTCTGAAGTCTTCTTGGTTCGTTGGAAAGATGGTAAAAAGCAAGGCTATTTAAGCATGCAACGTCCAGTATTCTATAAAAAATTGCAAGAAACCACCTTCTGCAAAATCTGCCAGTTCCGAGTTCTGCACACATCTCTGTAACACTCTCCAAGAAAACCACAGGAAAAATGTAATGCAGGAAACGTATAGCGCAAGTACTATCCTGGGGAAAATTTCAACCCCAGAGGTCCGAAACTATCGAAACAACAAAGTGCATGGACACGAACAACAAGTCGCTACGCAATCTCAAGATCAACTGAAAAAATGCAAACGTTAAGTTTTACGACCCATGATTATGCCGGCTAGGCTAAAGGAGGCGGCGATAATGAGAAATGAATGAAATGCTGGAACGAAGAAAGTGGGACGAAACTGGAGAACCCCGAGAAAACCCACTCACACATTGTTTGTCCAGCAGAAGGTTCACTTTGCGCGGGCTGGGATCAAACCGAGAACCCCATGCACCAGAGGTGAATACTCTACCACTGAGCCACCGTGGCCCCGTAGCAAGGTCAACTGAGAATAGACGACTGAAGCCTCACTGAAACAAAATATATAAATATATATATTGTCCACAGCTAGAAATGTGTTTGCTGAGGTCAAATTTGATCCCCCACGATAGTAGTTACGAGTTAAGTATGTAGTAATAACTTAGGAAAAAGATAAGTAAGAACTTAGATTTCTTAATAAAAATAACTTTGTATACTGTTAGTATATATATATATAACGCAGCAGCTGAAATGCGTGGGGCAAGAGGGTATGAGCAAATCGATCACCAATGGAATGAATCGATCCAGGGCACAGTAAAACTAGTTAGGCCACTGGGCATATCTCCTTCCTTCTCTTCTCTTTACATTATATCTGGAGATGCATGTTCTGACTAATAGGCTACTGTGGCAATTTTAAAAAGTAAGAGGATATACGCTATCAATGATAAACTATGACTTTTAATATATATAGGGCAATAAATCGAAAAACTCTATATTATTGTTCTGTCCCAATGCCCTGTATACAGATCCACATATTTCTTCTCAGAGCAACATTAAACTAATCTTTTCCACAGAATATTTTTCATTCTATACTTTGATCCAGGGGTGGAAATGGAATTTTAGAACTAAGGGGAAAGTCAATAATAGATAAGGTTTGATTCAGAAAGTCGGAAGTGCAACCGAACTTTGATGGAGAACAACTTAAGCGATAGAGATTGTTGCAGAACAATTAACAAAAAAAAATTAATATCACCATTCAAATTTACTATTTGTTAATAATAACTAGAGATGTTTCTCCATCTTTTTCACAATCACTTCAACTTACGAAGGGGATATTATCCCCTCGTGCATACCTGATTTTCACTCTTGCTTTGATCTCAGGCTTTTTATACGTGAAACCGTATTTACCGGGTAACTTTGACACGGGGCCATTTTGACTCGTGCATTTTGGTCGCGGAGCACTTACGCCCAGAACTTTTTCATGCTGGGCCGTTCGACTCGGGCCCTTTTGAGGCAGGGTTCTTTCGACCCAGGCTGCTTTGACGCAGGACTCTTTAAACTCGATTCCTTTTGACCCGGGCTATTTTGACGCGGGGCTGTTTTGACTCTGGCCTTTTAGTAGCGGGGCTATTTTCACCCGTATCCTTTAGAGGCGGGTCCTTTTGACTAGGGCTCTTTTGATGTAGGGCCCCTTTGTCGCGGGGCCCTTTCACCAAGCGATTTCGGTGCGGATTGTTTTGACTCGTATCCGTTTGTAGCGGGGCCGTTGTGACTCAGACACTTTTGTTGCGGAGATCTTTTGACTCGGAGACTTTTCTCGCGGGGCTTTGATCCGGAGACCTTTTGACCTGGGCTCTTTTTATACATTCGCTCAGCCGCGTAACTCTCAGCCGGTGCTTTGAGCATTCAAAACCGGCGAGGTAACATTATTGCGAATGTTTCTTTATTTTTTCTAGGCTCTCTTGACGCGGGGCTGTTTATACTCGGGCTCGTTTGACGCAGGGCCCTTTTGACTCGGTTCTTTTTGTCGCGGGACCATTTTGACCCAGGTCTTTTTCAAGCTCGGTCGTTTTATCCCGGAAACGTTTAACTCAAGCCTTTTCGACCAGGGCCATTTTGACTTGGACTCTTTTTTCGCGGAGACTTTTGACCTGGACATTTCACTCTGGGCTGTTTTGACCCGGGCCCTTTTGACGCGGGGTCATTTTGACTCGAGCACTTTTGTCGCGGAGACCTTTTGACGTAGGCCTTTTTGACGCGGGCTCTTTTCTAGCGGGGCTGGTTTGGACCGTGCCCTTTTGAGTTGCATCCTTTTGACAAAGCCTCTTTCGAACTAGGGACCATTTGTCGCGGGGTCTTTTGACTCGACTCCTTTTCACGCGGTGCCGTTTCTACTCCGGGCCTTTTGTCGCTAGGCCCGTTTGACCTGCAAACTTTTTGACTTGCGCTCTTTTAACGCGGTGCCGTTTCTTCTCGGGCCCGTTTGACGTAGTAACCTTTTGTCTCGGGTTTTTTCTCGCGGGATCTTTTTGACCCGGGCTCTTTTGACGCAGGGCCCTTTTAACTCAAGCCCATTTAACCTGGGCTCTTTAGAAGTGGGGCCACTTTGACTCGGGTCCTTCTGTCGCGGAGACCCTTCCACACAGGTCCTTTTGACTCGGGCCCTTTTGTTGCAGATATTTTGAACCCGGGCCTTTTGTCGGGGGGTGCTTTTATCCGAGCCCTATTGAACTGGGCTCTTTTCACGAGGAGCCCTTTTTACTTGGGCTTCTTTGACGCAGGTTCATTTTGACTCGGGTCTTTCTGTCGCAGGACACTTTTGACACGAGCTCTTTTGACGCGGGGCCGTTTTGATCTGGAAACGTTTGTTGCGAAGAGCTTTAGACCCGGGCCTTTTCGACTCGGGCATTTTTGTAGCGGAACCCTTTTGGCACAGTCCGTTTGGCGTAGAGCCCTTTTGACTCGAGCTCTCTTAACACGAGGTTCTTTTCTACTCCGGTCTCTGTCGCAGGACGATTTTGACCTGAACTTTTCACACTTTTCCGATTTGACCCGGGCCCTTTTGAGGCGGGGTCGTTTTGAGTCGTTCCCTTTTGTCGCGGATACCTTTGTACCCAGACCTTTTTCACGCTGGGCCGTTTTGATTCGTGTCCTTTTGAGGAGGGTTCCTTTCGACCCAGGCTCTTTTGACACAGGGCCTTTTATCTTGATCCCTCTTGACCCGTACAATTTTGACGCTGGACCGTTTTGACTCGGGCCTTTTCGTTGCTTCGCTCTTTTGACCCTTGCCCTTTAGAAAACGGCTCTTTTGACCCTTGCCCTTTAGAAAACAGTCCTTTTGACTCGGGCCTTTTTGTTGCGGGGTCCTATTGACTTGTGCCCTTTACAGGCCGCTCCTATGACCCGGCCTTTTCTAACCCAGGGCCAATTTGTTGCGGGCCCTTTTGAACAGGGTTCGCATTGTCTCGGGCCCTTTTGGCTCAGTTCCCTTTTGTCGCTGAGATCTCATGACCCATGGTCGTTTTAACGTGGGGCCTTTTGTCGCGGTGGTCATTTACCCGGGCCCTTTTGACACTGAGACATTACGGCCTGGGCTCTCTTGACTTAGGGCTACCTTTTCTTGGGCCCGTTTGGCGCAGGGCCCTTTTGACTAGCATGTTTTTTCGCAGGACCTATTTAGCCCGGACCTTTTTCACGATCGGTCGTTTTATTCCTGGCTCTCTTGACGCGGGGTCTTATTGTCTCGGGCCTTTTTCACGTCAGACTGTTTTGACCTGGGCCCTTTTGAGGCGGGGTCGTTTTGACCCGTACTCTTTTGACACAGAGTCATTTTTACTCGAACCATTTGGACTAAGAACCTTTTGACGCGGGGTCGTTTTGACTCTGGCGCTTTTGTCGCGGAGAGTTTTGACCCAGGGCTTTTTGACGCGGGACCTTTTTCACTCGGGCTCTTTTGTAGCGGGCTGTTTAGATCGGTACCCTTTTGAGGCGCGTTCTTTGACCCGGCCTTTTTTGAACTAGGGCTCTTTTGTTGCGGGACCCTTTGACGCGGGGCCTTTTGACTCGCGCCCGTTTGACGCAGGGCGGTTTTGTCACGGATATGTTCTGGCCCAGGCAATTTTTACTCGGGGCTATTTTACCCGAGCCCTGTTGACTCGCAGACATCTTAACCTACGCTCTTTTAATGCGGGGGCGTTTTTACTCTTGAACGTTTGACGCAGGAACCTTTTGACTCGAGTCTTTTTGTCACGAAATCCTTTTGACTCAGGACCTTTTGATTCGGGGTCTTTTGACGCAGGGCACTTTTGAACCGGACACTTCTGACGCGGGGTAGATTCGACTCGTCGCGGAGACAATTTGACCCAGGCCATTTAGACTCGGGTCCGTTTTGACTCGTGCCCTTTTGTTACGCGTTCTTTCGAACCGTGCCCTTTTGACCCGGCTCCTTTGATGCGTGGCTGTATTGACTCGGGACCTTTTGGCACAGGGCCTCTTTGTCGCAGAGAGCTTATGACCCTGGGCCGGTTTTACTCGGGGCGTTCTGTCGCCGAGGCAGTTACCAGGGCCCTTTTAACCCGGTCTCTTTTAACTCGGGGCCATTTTGACCCGGGCCCATTTGACGCGGGGCCGTTTTGACTCGGGCACTTTTGTTTCGGAGACCTTTTGAGCAGGTTTCTTTTGACTGGGACCCTTTTGTTCCGGGGCCCGTTTTGACACCGGTCAATTTGGCGTAGGGTTCTTTTGACACGGGCCCGTTTGATGCGGGTCCTTTTTGCCTTGAGCTCTTATGTCGCGGGTCCTTTTGATCGTTCCTGTTTTGACTCCGGCCTTTCTGTCCTCGCCCTTTCGTCTGGCCCTTCTGACATAGAACTATATATATAACGCAGCAGCTGAAATGCGTGCGGCAGGCGGCGGGTATGAGTAAATCGATTATTAATCGATCTTTGGCGCAGTAAAATTAGTTACGCTACTGATCATATCTCTTTCTTTCTCTTCTCTCTACATCATGTCTGGAGATGAATGTTCTGACTAATAGGCTACAGTGGCGATTTTAAAAAGTAAGACGATATATGCTATCAATTACAAATGTTATGAATTTTAACTTAATATATATAGCGCAATAAATCGAAAAACTATATATCGGCCTTTTGACCCCCCCCCTCCTGTTGGAAAAATCTTGCTGGTGTTAAGGATTATCTTGTTGCTTAGTTACTGTATTATATTGTGCTATACACACAATAAATACGTCTGTGTTTTATTTAATAAGAAGAACCTTATTTACATTTATTACGGACCTTGCTTTACGACAGCGAAACATATTCACGTTCAGCGTAATCAGTTTCCATTATGAAATAAGGACAGTGAGACGAATGAAATTATTGATGCATACATTTAGGACTTAGAAAAGTGTCCTGCGAACATGTCGTAGTAAATTCCTGAGGAGTGACATGCACTAGTAGCAATTGTTAGCAGTTATTAACTGAACATAGAAGATAATAAACTGAAAAACTGAGAATACGAATCTTTTCAGAGATGACAGTGTACTGATGCTTTAAATCTGTTCCTTTACTCCTTGTACATACGTTATTTCCCTAGTCAAAATAAAAACTCAAAATTATTCACAATTTCTTATGCAACCATCCCTTCCTTGGAGTGCTGCGCGGTCACATACCCGTCACGGCGATGTAAAAACACTTTTGGCGACGAGGATACATAGAAACAAACGATTTGTAAGTTACGAGGGCTTCGATTCAAGTTCTGTCGATTATTTCAATAATCTGCAACATAAATCAATAAATGATAGCTGCCAGAAAAAAACAGACATTTGAAAAAAAACATGAAAAAGAACGATGTTTTATATTTAAAAAAAAATTCACAGAAAAAAGCGTTTTTCTACAATACTATTTTGTGGCAATCGGACAAAATCATCACACTTAGAGTCTATCCCCAAAAAGCACTTTTCAAATCGAATTATTGGGGGGACGCTCCCCCAGTTGTAAGATTGATGGGGACATGTCCGCCTTCATTCTCCCGGGATTTCCGCCAGTCTATAAATGTAATTTTGTTTTAGTTTTTATTTATAAATATTAAAATTACAAAATACAGTAGTTAAATTTCCCATGAAACATGATGGTTCAGGTATTCAACATTCTTAAAATCTACTCTTGTTTATTTTGATTTAAAGAAGCTACAATTAGATAATACATATTTCTCTCAACTTTTCTATGACGCCACAGCTTCATTAGTTACTAGTATATAAATTTCCTACTTTGCAAGGTGAAGCGGTTTGCTTACTCCATGATCTTAATTAAAAAAAAAAAAAAAACTTGTGTCATGGAAGTTGCTACTAAAACAACAAAAAGAAATACCTGGCTGAAACAAATACTATCCACTCATAATAACCATGAAAAAGTCGTTTTTTTATTATCGAAGATATTTGAAGTCCTTTGAACAATAAAATGACAGCTCAGGCCTCAAGAATGTGCTTTTTCTTTTTGTAAGTTGTTTCAATGTTCCTTTTCAATTCTACACATGGAATGCGTTTCCTATCTTTCTGGCTCTGAACCAAATGAGTCACCGTAAGTGCGAGGTGAGCACAAGCTCACGCTAGCTCGGGTTCGGGCTCATTTCTCTCAACTGGGTTCTCGCTCACTCGGGCTTGTACTCACCTGGGTTCGCGTTTACTTGAGCTCGGAATCACTTCTCTCAACTGAGCTCGCACTCACTCGGGCTCGCGCTCATCTCTCTTGACTGGGCTCTCACTTAGTTGGGCTCGCGATCTCTTCTCTCAACTTAGTTCGCGCTCATTCGCACTCGCGATCATTTCTCTTAACTGGGTTCGCGCTCACTGGGCCTCGCGCTCACTTCTCTCAACTTGACTCGCACTCACTTATTTCATTGGGGCTCCGGCTCACTAGGGCTCGCGCCCAATTATTGAGCTCGAGCCCGGTTGATCGCGAGTGACGAGCTCATGAGCGTCGGGTTTGCGAGTTTGGACACCTATGCAGCATTGTCCACAAATTCTAAAGCATATTCATATGTCTGTGATATATCTACCACTGATCTCTCCTCCTGATATTTTTCCTTTTCTCTTGCTAATTCTTGCTTGTCGCCTGATAATATTTCCTCATCTTCCCTTTTGTTTATACTTTTATTTTGGTTTGAATTTAGACTTTGATGTATTAAATGTCCCTGTTTCTGTTCCAGTATATCAAGCATATCGTCACACGAGCCACTTGAATATCGCGGTAATCTATCCGTTTTATTTAATTTGTATTTCTTTATTCTGGGGAAATCCCGCCCCCAGTTTAAGTCGAATTCTTATCTGTTTTGCACATAAAAGTCAGTGGAGAAAAAAACGAAGAAAGATATAAAGTCCATGTTTGTGAATTCAAAATCGCCACTTACTAATAATTAAATTAAAATATACTAATCGTTACTACTACGTTAGTACTGGTTAGTACTCCAAGCACAACATTAGTGCTCTCACCCATGTAAAGTTATTAACGAATTATAGTGGCGATATTCATTTGACGTCAAGCCAGAATAACCACTTTTGCAAATATTGTCCAAAGTTTACAAAAGTGGTCAGTCATTAGTGCCTTCTTAGTACTGATTAGTACTCCAAGAAAAATATTAGTACTCTAGCCCATGTAAAGTTATTAACGAATTAAAGTGGCGATATTCACTTAACGTCAAGCCAGAATCGCCACTTTTGTAAATATTCTCCAAGGTATACAGAACTGGTGTCAATCGTTAGTGCTTCGTTAGTGCTGGTTAGTACTTCAAGCACCACGTTAGTACTCTTACCCATGTAAATTTATTAAAGAATTATAGTGGCGATATGCACTTGGCGTCAAGCCAGAATCGCAACTTTTGTGAATATTATGTAAAGTATACAAAAGCGGCGTCAATAGTTAGTGCTTCGTTATTACTGGTTAGTACTCTCCCCATGTAAAGTTATTAACGAATTAAAGTGGCGATATTCACTTGACGTCAAGTCAGAATTGCCACTTTTGTAAATATTCTCCAAAGCATACAGAACTGGTGTCAATCGTTAGTGCTTCGTTAGTATTGGTTAGTACTTCAAGCACAACGTTAGTACTCTTACCCATATAAAGTTATTAACAAATTATAGTGGCGATATGCACTTGACATCAAGCCAGAATCGCCATTTTTGTCAATATTGTGTAAAGTATACAAAAGCGGCGTCAATAGTTGGTGCTTCGTTAGTAGTGGTTAGTACTCCAAGCACAACGTTAGTACTCCTACCCGTATAAAGTTATTAACGAAGTATGTGTCACGAAGCTCCCATAAGAATTACATGGAGAATTTTTTTATGGGATCAAATTCTTGCCAGATTCAACAGCACTAATAATTGCTATTAGTGCAATCGTTAGTGTTTCTTAGAACTCCAACTCCCTATTTTAATGCTTCATAATTTGGAAGCTACAAGCAGAAACACTCCTAGGGATGCGCACGAGTCGAGACATGTCTCGCATTTCGACTCGACTCGACTCGAATTCGAGTTGAGATTCGAGTCGAGACACTTTGTAAAATTCGAGACGAGTCGAGTCAAACGTATTTCTCGACTCGAAAATTCGAGACAGCTGGTAAAAATCTCGACTCGACTCGAATGTCTCGAAATTTTTTCTATAATTTTTAATATTATTTTGAAGAAAGTACTCGCTCAGAAACACTCGGCACGAGAATTTCGGAAACTGCAGGACTTGTCAGGTGTTCGAGGAGTGCTGTGGTGATTGTCTTCAACAAGTGGCAAAACCAAGGGGAAAAGACGTCCAAATGTCGAGGGGTTGGGCGCCTCCCACCTCATTACAGATGTCGAATGTCGTAGGCTGGGCAGACTGGTAAAACAGAACAGGTAGCGAACTGCGTCAAAACTAAGATCAGAGTTTAATGCTGGGCAAAGTACAAGTGTGTCTGAACTAGTGTTGTCAAATTTCCGGAAATTTTGAACCTTTTTTTTAAAAAACGTTTTTTTTCGATTTTCCGGAAAAATTGAAAAAAAATAAATATGTTTGTATTAGGTGAATTTTACTAGTAATGATATCTCTTTTTTTCAAACACGCGAAAAATGTAAGTTCAAAAATTTCAATATTGCGAATATTAAAAAATAGCACTCCAAAATAAAACTATTCCAATTATTATCTATATATTAAAATACTAGATTTACGCGTATATGTTTCTCCTCACAGAAAAGTTTATATGTTTGTCTCCAATCCTTACAACAATGAGATCTCGAACCCACAAGTGCTAGAAACGTGCCGTTTTCATATGTCGATTCCAAATTTTGTGTAAATTGTGCAGTTCTAATTGAATATTTTTATTAAAAAAAACATGGCCATTAGTTCTTTATTACATTTATAGGGGTACACTAGAAGTACTGTGGGGGCGTGGTGGCTCAGTAGTAGGGCGTTCACCTCCGGTGCTTGAGGCTCTGGTTCGATCCCAGATTGCGCCGTGTGGACTTTGTGGTGGACAAACACCATGCTCGTGGGTTTTCTCGGGGTTCTCCCGTTTCCTCCCACTTTCTTCATTCCACCATTTCATTCATTTCTCATCATCACCGTCTTCTTTAGCCTAACCGGCATAACCGTGGAACGTAAAATTCAAGATTCCATTTCACTAGAAGTACGGAATTTTTGAAAAAGTAAAGCATCATACTATACGAGTTATATATTCCAACATCACATAGTTGTATATAGGGGTTGTATATCTGTCAGGCGTTTGTTTCATGGCCAAATGATAATGAAAACGAAAGATAACCATTTCACCAGTCTGAGATTAATCTTCATTGTTTGGAGAGGGTTTCTTTTTTCAATAAACACCGTTTATCCCTGACATAATTAATTGTGTTTGTGCAATTTATTTACTTATTAAATAATGCATGCAAATGCAAGCATACACGATATGGGCATTCAGTAAATGGATACTTGAAAATTTGAATTCAATTATCTATACAAGCCAGCTACGAGTCTTTTGTTAGCCGGCTACAGGTGCAGTCCAAACTACTCTTTGGATTGAGCTTCTTACCGGATGTGTAGCCTACCGAAGAACCACATAGATGTTATCGAAACTATTGTGCTATTGTTTCTTTTGTATGCTTTGGCAGAAACTTCTGTAGATATCGAAGCCCGCCAGTGAAGCCATATCTAGCATCTTGGTGCTAGATCTAGCATAATTCACTCCTATTTAGCATCTAGAAACTTGACTTTAGCATATTGGCAAACTCTCATTCTTTCCTCTGGAGAAGAGAAAAAGAACGAAAATTTAGATGGCTCACTGACCGTTGGGAATTATCCCTTATTTGAAGCGATGGTTGGAGTAATAAAACCAGTTAGTATTTCCGCTGTTGTATTGTTGAATTCACAGAAATGTTCAAAAATAGCAAAACGTGACTCTGCACAAGATGTTTACTTACCCATAGTGTTATTATTGTCAACTGAACCCTGAGTGTCTGGGATGTTTCTGTCCCTTCTCACTTTACGACTTGAGAGGGGAGGGGGTATGATCTTCAGAGTACACCGCTAAAAGAAATGCTTCAGTGCTGCGTCGGAAGCGGCATGTTTTGTATATATTTCTTAAAATGTTATCCATTCATAAAGTATAAATTTCCCCTTCCTCCCCTGTTTCTCTTTCCAATACAGAGAACCGACTCTTTAAATGAAGAAAGGACCCTGAACCCTCCCGAAAATGCTAAAATGAATGATGCGTACAAATAACAAATCTGTGGATGAATCAAATAATGCAGATACTTGAGAAGACGATGACGAAGATAACAGTGCTTGATGCAGCGCAGTCCACCACATGTAAATAGATTTGAAGTGTTCATATTTGTATATGACTACGTGTGTATGTGCTTGTTTCTAGGTATTTATATGCGCGTGTGTCTTGTAATTGTTACATTAATATCCACTGGATTATGTGAAAGTATAAAATGGATTTGATGACTGCCAAATTGACGTCACCTTGGTAAGTCATTATTATTTTTTTAATATTTAGTAATATTAAGTTAGATTATAGTTTAGCGTCGTTTTCAGGAGCAAAGCTCTACAAGACGTGAGCGTACAGTTTAACGTCGGATTTGAAACACATGAGCTCCTACCATGAATCAAACCTCGTTCGAGAAATGCGCATACGCTTACCACATAGCAACAAAAAGCTCAACATTTAAAAATATGTATATTAAGTTGTAAAATTATATTCGTCTAATTTTCACTAATATAATCTTCACAATGTAAAGCATTCGCTAGGCACGTTATCTTGTTTAAAAACAAAAAGCCTATCTCTTATGTTTCCGTCTCGGGGTTGGACTGCGGGATGATAGAAATCCGAAAGAGATGATTTTATTATATTTTGTACAGTACATCTGCTCCTTCATAATCTCCGTGTTTGATAAGAATGAACCTCCCTGGCTCACGAAGCTGTATACGTAATATAACAAACCATACACATTAAATGCCAGACTAATACAGCAAATATTAAAGATTCCCCCCTAGAAAATTTTCTTCGGCCGCCCATGTCTGGAGGTACACAATTTCGCAACTTAGTGGATACCATGTGGATGTATTCAAAGCCCACTGATTTACCCATCATATTTAAATTTTATAAAAATATTCTCAGTGAATACTATCCTGAGGAGAACTATTTTTTTTAAAATTCGATCGGAAAAGGATTTTTTTCACCAGGTCTCGGTAATCGTCCGGCACGAAAACAAGTTTCTACAAGTGTTTCCCAGCAAATGTTTTGAGAAAGGGGTCCTCCAGGAGTGTTATTTAGGGGGTAATTCCTACTTTTGTTATATACATATATATAGATATAAATATAGATATACTGTATATATATATATATATATATATATATATATATATATATATATATATATATATATATATATATATATATATATATATATAAAGATAAGTAGGAGCGGGTCTTTAAAATTAGTTCGGAAAGATAATATGAAAATCTGGCATAATTTGCAAGAATCTAGTCTAATATAAAAAATAAATAGTTTGTTTGTGTTTGTCTGTCTGTATGCGGCCTGGGGACCAAACGAGTGGACCGAGAGTTACCACCTTTTGGTCAGGGGTACCTTGACCCAGGCCCCAGATCAGGACGAATCTTTTATTTTTTTTTTCAAAATTCGAACCAGGGGGTCTCAGGGGGTGCTTACAGGGACATGTAAAAGTGGTAGAAAATGACCGATATTATTGTCGAATTCATAGTTTTCGTGGTCGTTGAAATCAATGGTGAAACTCTGATCACATTAACTTCCAAATTCACCCTATTCGGGCCAGGGGTCTCTCACAGAGCTCGGTTAGGGGATGAGATGCTGGATGCTGAGAGTATCGCTCGGATGAAATGGCCAGCATGCTCTCCGGGTCTCATTCCAGTTGAGCATGTCTGGGATGTGCTTGGCAAACGAATTGCCGCTAGGCCAGTAAATCCAACAACAATTCCAGAGCTGGAAGTCGCTCTTCTGGATGAGTGGCACAATATCCCCCAAGAACTCATCGATAATATGATTGAATCCATGCCACGCAGGTGCGAGGCTCTGTTGGCTATTCGAAGTGATCATATGACATATTAAGGAACAATCAGTGTTGTTGCCTTGCCTGTTTGTGAGCAGTTCGAGAGGCGCACACATAACCGTCTTGTGTCATGAGACATGCGAACAAGTTTTCCGTGCCCCAACACCAGTATGTGCCCCATTTTTCTAGTGTATCTTAAAGCATTCCTTCTTGTATGATATATATGAATCAAACACAAGCTTATTCATACACTATCTTAAGGTCTTGTGTGATATTTCAGCTGAACCCCTAATTTTTTTGAGCATTAGTACTCTAAGGAGGATGGTGACATGTAAAGATAATTGAAAATTATCGATATTAATGTCAAATTCATAGTTTTGGGGCTCCACAAGTTATTTGGTTACAGTTTTGGTGCCATTTGTGTCCAAAATGAAACGTATTCTCCTCTTGCGAAGAACGGACATTTTGCTAGTCTGTAATAATAACTAACGGAAGTTTCACTTAATATATTTCTCGCTGCTCAAATTTACTCACTTTAGCGGTATATGTGTGTAAAGTAGAATTAAAACCTATTGGTTTAAGTATTTTTCCGTTAGCGAAATACATTGTATATATAGTAGCACGTCGATAATCCTAACGTCAAAAATCCGAACGCGGTCCCTAGAAGCTTTTTACATTTTGTCTTAACGCTAGCGATAAACAAACAATAGCGTGTCCATCAACGTTATGTGAAGTCAGTGTTTTTACAAAAGTTCATTCATATGTAATTGTTTGTCATGTATTTTTATTTTTTTCTTAGGCCTATAAGTTTTAAGTGTGACTTACAAGAACAGTGTTATTTAGAGTAGAAGCAAGTTCTTCAGAAACATTAAACGCAAATAGCCATACGTACGGTATTGTGATTCCTGTATGTACTGAATAACCACTGTATCGGTAGAAGAATATACCGTACAGTACAGTAAGCCTAAATGGCATTTTCTTGGTCATTTTCGAAAATCCTAACAATTTGAAAATCCGAATACCTGTGGTCCCAATTAATTCGAATTTTCGACTTCCCACTGTATATGCTGCAGACATGTCACAGCAAGTAAGATTACTAGCATCAGGCCAACAAATAGTTTTTAAACAATATTTTCCTGTTTTTGCCAATATTTCCGAATCAATGATTTTTTTCTAATGGTTTCAAAATTTCCGGAATTTTACATAGAACAATGAAGATATCTCTATGAAATATATGTTTGATTTAACATATTAACTAAAATGATTCTGTGATTAACAAAAATGATGAATCTGATAATACCCAAATTTTCCGGTTTTTCCCCCAGCTCGGGAAAACCGTAAGAAAAACTTTTTTTAAACTGAAAATTTCCGTTTTTTTCACAGGCCTTCACAACACTAGTCTGAACACACAGTGCACCGAACACTCCTAACGATGGCGAATGTTAACACCACGCATCGGCAACTACAACTGAAATGAACACGTGACCATCGCCACTAGACCTTGGCACAATGGCAGAGCGTTGCATTGTCTGATGAATCCCGATATCTTCTTCATCATGACGATGTGAGGGTGCGAAACCGTCGTGTTCCAAGGGAACAGCTCCTTGGCATCTGTACTGCGGAACGGAGACAAACTGGCTGCGGCTTAATTATTATCTGGGGAACATTCAGGTGAGCATCCATGTGTCTAGTGGAGCTCGAGCAAGGCACCATGACGGCCGAGGCGTCGCACGCTGCTTGCAGACTACGTACACCACTTCATGACGGCCATGTTTCTCATCGGTAGTGGCATTTTTCGACAAGATAATGCACAATGTCACAAGGCCAGGAATGTGATGGAGTGGTTCGAGGAACACAGGAGCGAGTTCCAAGTGATGTGCTGGCCCCCAAATTCTCCGGATCTGAACCCAATCGATCACATCTGGGATGTTTTTGAACGTGACGTGAGGGCGCATCACCCCCTCCCCGGACTTTACGGGAATTAGATGACCTGTGTGTGCATATGTGGTGCCAACTCTCTCCAGCGACCCACCGAGGAACTTTGCGACCATGCCAAGACGCGTTGCCGTTGTTATTCGTGCCAAAAGGTGGACATACTAACAATTAGGTAGGTAGTCATAATGGTCTGGCTGATCTGTGTATGTTTTAACTCGTATATTTTGTCTCGACTCGAATTTCGAGACGTCTCGACTCGAATTCGAGTCGAGTCAAGACAGAGACTGTCGAGTCGAGACAGCAACATATTTTCGAGTCGAGACAACATTTTCTCGAGACGAGTCGAGACAGGCTTAAATCTCGACTCGACTCGACTCTTGCGCATCCCTAAACACTCCTCCCGGAAGCACTGACAATGAATCTTAATGTGATCGATAGTTCATCGTTTGCGCTTTTAGCAAACACTAATAGTTTCGTTAGTGCTATACTACTAGTGTAGATATAGTAAATTATATGTTACGAAGCTCCCCTAAAAGTACATGGAGAATTTTTCATTGGGATAAATTCTCACCAAATTCGAAAGCACTAATAATCTCTTCTAGTGCAATAGTTAGTGCTTCTTAGAACACCAACTAATAACATTAGTGCTTCAATAGCTTGGATGTTAGAATCAAGAAATTTGGGGGAGCTAACTTCAAGTTAGCCCCTTTCTAGAAAGCACTAATATTGAGACTTAGTGCAATGGATAGTGTGTCGCTAGTGCTAGAAACACTAATGCTTTCGTTAGTGCTTCTCTGTAGTGTAGATATGGGCAATTATATTTCATGAAACTCCCTTAAGAAATACAAGGGGTATTTTTCATTTTGCAATATTACCGCCAAATTTAAAATCACTAATAGTCAATCATAGTGTAATTTATAGTGCTTCGTTAGTATTTGCTAGTGCATAGGCTCCGACATTAATGCCCATTTCGAATGCTTTTGTGGAAAGGGAATATTGTGTAGTTAGCACCCCCATAGTTTTATCTTCTAGCGTCTATACTGTTGAAAGTCTATGTTCTAATGTAGTCTGCAATAAGTCTCAGTAACTTAGTAGTAACCAGTACAGTATTTATTTATTTATTGAAAAAAAAATCCCAGATACAGAAGAACTTTGCCATTTTACACAGGGACGTGCTAACAAAAGAGAGAAAAAAACAAGACAACAATAACAGCAACATAGAAAAAGAGTGTAAGAGTAAAACTATTCCGTCAAAACTCGTTTAATTGCTCTTTTAAACACTGGGTAGCTCGAAAAAATGTCCACATCAGTTGTTAATTGATTATAACAGTTTGATATTCTATAAAAAAGAGACCTCTGTATAATAGCCAACCTAGGACGGGCAAGATGGAGTAGGTTGGTATTCCGGATGATGCGGGAAAGGACACGTAAGGATAGTTCCTGAAGCAATATTTCCGATCTTAAGTTTTTATTAACTATTTTATGTAGATATTTCAGGTCAAAGATAATTCTGCGTACTTCAGGAGTCTTAATATTAAGATGTCGCAGGAGTTCCTTCTTAGATAATATTCGAAGTGCAGGAACACGAAAACGGACTATAGCGATGAAGAAATTGAGAACAGAATCAAGTCTGAAGAGATGTGTAGGTGCTGCCATCGCCCATATGGGAGAGCAGTATTTGATCTTGGGCGCCATTAAAGTCTTATAAAAAGTTGCTAATGAAGAAACAGTGCGTAGTTCGGTGAGTCGATAAAGAAGTCCCAACATGCGCATGGAATTCTTTAGTATTGAGGAGATGTGGTCAGAGATTGTGAGTTTTGAATCAAAGATGACACCAAGATCATTATGACTAGCAGAATGTGTGAAA
The DNA here is from genome assembly GCF_964235325.1 of Thermobia domestica. Lineage (NCBI taxonomy): Eukaryota > Metazoa > Arthropoda > Insecta > Zygentoma > Lepismatidae > Thermobia > Thermobia domestica. The sequence goes on from NC_137465.1 coordinate 92,378,889, forward strand.
GGGGAATCGTTGATGTGGTATGTGGAGGGAACAGGAGACTTTTTCAAAGCAATAGTAATACTGTCACATTTCTTACTGTTGAGTTTCAAGTTCCACATTTCACACCAGCCTATAAGGTAATTTATGTCTTCCTGTAGAGCAATGAGTGTCATGGAGACACGATATTTCTCTGTATAACTCACAATCGTCAGCAAAAAGCAGTTGGCCACTAGGTTGAGCTGATAAGTGCGTGTAGAGATCATCCATATACAGGACCAACAGCAGAGGCGCAATTACACTCCACTGAGGCACCCTTGAGATCACGGGTTAGGGGTTAGAAGTCGCCCCTGAAAGAACAACTCTCTGTTTACGGTCCTTAAAGTAGTTTGTGATTAGAGAGAGAAATTTGCCATGTACATTAAATCTATTGGAGAGCTTATGAAGAAGATGAACATGACTGACAGAATCAAAGTCCTTCGAGAGATCAATGTAGATAACATCTAATTAAGTATTGTTATTCATACATTTGACTGCACAAGAAAGAAGAGTACTTAAGTTTGAGAGACTTGAGTTTTTCGGTAGAAAGCCGTGCTGAGAACTATGGATGTAAGGTGAGGTGGATTTAAGTAGCCTGTCTTTGATTATTTTTTCGCAGATAATTGATATTACAGAAAGAAGAGATATTGGCCTATAGGAGGGTACATGATCTTTAAATCCTGATTTATATATTGGGGTCACGTGAGCTAGTTTCCAACTGGTGGGATAATACCCTTCCTTGAAGCATCTATTGAATAAAATAGATAGAGGAACCGCAATAACTGAAGCAGTTTTGTTGAGAAAGAGAGGACTAATTTTATCAGGTCCAAGGGATCTATGTGGAGATAACGATAGCAAGAGAGTCAGAACTTCGCCCGGGGTGGTAGAGAGATTGGATAAGGTGTCCGAACAGATGGGGCGTAGAGGGGGAAGATGGGTTGTAGAGGGAAGGGAAGTAAACGTTTTACAGAAGTAGTTATTGAAGAGGTCGGGTCTTTGATCATCACTCGCTTCAGTATTTTCATCTTGAACTGTTGCCGGTATGCCCGGAGATGTTGTTCTAGATTTAATTACAGGCCAAAAGATTTTAGGGTTACTAACAGTAAAATCACCAATTGAGTTCATGTATTCAAAATATTTGCGCCGCTGTACCTTCTTGCCAAGACTTCTAATTCTAGCAAAGTTTTTGTATGTGTAGTCACTCGGATGTGATTTCCATAGAGTCCAGGCCTTATATGTGGCCATTAGTGCTTTTAAATTTGGAAGGAATTTTACAAAATGAAAAATTCCACGTCTCTAAGTTAGCCCCATCCACATCTGAAATGCTACGAAATCTTTTCACATGATTAGTGCTACGATAGTGCACTAAACACTAAAGTTAGTGCTATGATAATTTAGAAGTTATTAATGAATAACTTGGGTGGGGCTAACTTTACAGTTTTCACCTTTTACACAATTTTACAGTAATTATGCCACAAAAATGGGACAAACATCATGATTAGTGCATTGTTAGAGTTCTATAAAATACTAAGCTTTAACCTTAGTGCTATAATAGTTTAGAAAATGTTAGTGAATAACTTGATTGGTACTAAATTTAAATTAATCGAAGTTTACAATGATTACCCCACAAACGTAGGATACACATCAGGGTTTAGTGCATCATTATTGCTTCCCGAAACACGAAACGCTAAGTTAGTGCTATGATAGTTCAGGAATTATATCTGAATAAGTCACTCGAGGTTACATTTAAATTCGTCGAAGTTTACAATAATTGTCTAACAAACGCTAAAAATTAATGTATTGTTAGTGCATCATAAAACAAAGCATTAACGCTACTCATAGTTTACGAGTTATTAATGAATAATTCAAGTATGACTGAATTTCACATTAATTTTTCACAAATATACTACAATTACTGAAGGTTAGTGCATCTCTACTGCTCCAAAAAATACTACGCACTAACGTTAGTGTTATGATAGATTAGGAGTTATTAATGAATAACTTGTGTGGGGCTAACTTTAGGTTTTTAAATTTTTACACAATATTTCACTAGTTGTCATAAAAACAAGACAAATATTAGCGGTTAATACATTGTTCGTGCTTCATAAAATTTAAGCACTATCAATTAGTGATATCATAGTGTAGGAGATATTAGTGAATAACTTGTGCGGGGCTAAATTTAAATCTTTTAAATTTTACAATAATTGTCCCTCAAAGGTTAGTGCAAACGCCATAGATTAGTGCATCTTTAGTGCTCAAAAAGTACTAACCACTAACGTTAGTGTTACCATAATTTAGGAGTTATTAATGAATAATTCAGACGGAACTGAATTTAAATTTATCGAATTTTACATTAATTGTTCTCTCAAAGATGGAACAGAAATCAAAAGTTAGTGCATCGTTACTGATTCCCAAAACAACAAGAAGTAACGTCAGTGCTTTCATAGTTCAGAAGTCAGTGCAAAATTCGAAAAATTAGTGTAAAATTCGATTAATTTAAATTCAGTCACGCCCGAGTTATTTATTAATGACTCCTAAACCTCGATAGTGCTAAAGTTAGTGCTTAGTGTTTTTTGAGCACTAACGATGCACTAAACATTGACGTTTATTTTACCATTGTGGGATAATTATTGTAAAATTCGATAAATATAAATTTAGCCCCAATCGAGTTATTCGGTAATAACTTCTAAACTATTATAGCACTAACATTAGTGCTTAGTGTTTTATAGAGCTCTAAGAACGCACTAACCGCTTGTATTTGTACCAATTTTATGGCACAATTACTATAAAATTGTGTAAAAGTTCAAAAATTTAAAGTTAGCCCCACTGGTGTCACTATTTAATAACTTCTAAACTATCATAGCACTAAGTTAGTGTTTAGTGCACTAATGTAGCACTAACCATGTGAAAAGTTTCAGTAGTATTTGAGATGTGGGTGGGGTTTGCTTTGGACATCATGGAATTTTTGAATTTGTAAAATTCCCGCCAAATTTAAAATCTCTAATGACTAATATATTGTAATAGTTACTACTTCCTTACTTGATTTTATTGCACAACTTCCAACATTAGTCCTTCAACAGTATGGATAGAAGATAAAACTTAGTGGGGGCACCTTGCGCCTTCCCACAGAACCATTCACAATGAGAAGCACTAATGTTCGGAGTTCGTGCACTTGCACGTACTAACGAAGCACTAACAATTACACTAGAATTGACCATTAGTGCTTTTAAATTTGGCGAGAATTTTACAAAATGAAAATTTCCCTATGTATTTCTTACGAAAGTTTCGTGACTGGTCATATCTATACTAATAAAGAAGCACCAACGAAACTATTAGTGATGTCTAACGATGCACTATTTATTGCAGTAGACTTCATGGTTGGTGTTTTCTGGGGAGGAGCTAACGTGAATTTAGTTCTTTTTTTTTAATTTGGCGAGAATTTGACCCAGTAAAAAATTTCTCATGTATTTTTATGGGCGTTTCGTGATATACTTAGGTATAATTGCCCACATTTACACTAATAGAGAAGGATTATGAAACTATTAGTGTTCCCTAGAAGCACTAGCGACACACTATCGATTGCACTAGGTTCCATCGTTACTTCTTTCTGCGGAGAAGCTAACTTGAAGTTAGCTCCACCAAAGTTTTCTGGTCATAGCAACCAAACTATAGAAATACTAATATTGGTAGTTGGTGCTCTAGAAAGCACTAACGACAGCACTCGAAGAGATCATTACTGCTTTTGAATTGTCAAAAATTTGACCAGATGAAAAATTTCAAATGTATTTCTTACGGAATTTTCGTGACACATAATTGACCATATCCACACTGATAGTGAAAGACCAACAAAATTTGCAGTGTTTATCTAGAAACATTAACGATCGCGCTATAAGAGATCATTAGTGCTCCTATGGGGACTACTTCACGCAGATTATTCTAAGAACAATGTCTCTAGCATGACCCTAGTTACAATTTTGGCTTGACACTTAGGAATGCCCACGAGTCGAGTCGAGTCGAGATTTAAGCCTGTCTCGACTCGTCTCGAGAAAATGTTGTCTCGACTCGAAAATATGTTGCTGTCTCGACTCGTGTTCGACTCGACAGTCTCTGTCTCGACTCGACTCGAATTCGAGTCGAGACAAAATATACGAGTTAAAATATACACACACATCAGCCAGACCATTATGACTACCTATCTAAATGTTAGTATGTTCACCTTTTGGCACGAATAACAAGGGCAACGCGTCTTGGCATGGTCGCAATGTTCCTCGGTGGGTCGCTGGAAAGAGTTGACACCACATATGCTCACACAAGTCATCTAATTCCCGTAAATTCCGGGGAGGGGGTGATGCGCCTCACGTCGACCCCCCAGATGTGATCGATTGGGTTCAGATCCGGAGAGTTTGGGGGCCAGCACATTACTTGGAACTCGCTCCTGTGTTCTTCGAACCACTCCATCACACTCCTTGCCTTCTGACATGGTGCATTATCTTGTTGAAAGATGCCACTACCGATGAGAAACATGGCCGTCATGAAGTGGTGTACGTAGTCTGCAAGCAGTGTGCGACGCCTCGGCCGTCATGGTGCCTTGCTCGAGCTCCACTAGACACATGGATGCTCACCTGAATATTCCCCAGATAATAATTAAGCCGCAGCCAGTTTGTCTCCGTCCCGCAGTACAGATGCCAAGGAGCTGTTCCCTTGGAACACGACGGTTTCGCACCCTCACATCGTCATGATGAAGAAGATATCGGGATTCATCAGACAATGCAACGCTCTGCCATTGTGCCAAGGTCTAGTGGCGATGGTCGCGTGTTCATTTCAGTTGTAGTTGCCGATGCGTGGTGTTAACATTCGCCATCGTTAGGAGTGTTCGGTGCACTGTGTGTTCAGACTAGTGTTTTGAAGGCTTGTGAAAAAAAAAGGAAATTTTGAGTAAACAACCGGTTTTCCCGAGCTGGGAAAAATTGGAAAATTTGGGTATCATCAGAATCATCATTTTAGTTAAACACAGAATCATTCATTTCATAGAGATATCTTCATTGTTCTATGTAAAATTCCGGAAATTTTGAAACCATTAGAAAAAATCATTTGTTCGGTAATATTCGCAAAAAAGGAAAATATAGTTTTAAAACTATTTATTGGCCTGATGCTAGTAATCTTACGTGCTGTAACATGTCTGCAACATATACAGTGGGAAGTCGAAAATCCTAAATAATTGGGACCACAGATAGTTCGCATTTTCAAATTGTTCGGATTTTCGAAAATGACCAAGAAAATGCCATTTAGGCTTACCTATACTGTACGATATATTCTTCTATCGATACAGTGGTTATTTAGTACGTACAGAAATTACAATACCGTAAGGCTACTTACACTTAATATTTCTGAAGAACCTGCTTGTACTCTAAATAACACTCTTCTTGTAAGTCACACTTAAAACTTATAGGCCTAAGAAAAAATAAAAATAAAAATCATGATAAACAATTACATATAAATTAACCTTTGTAAAAACACTGACTTCACATAACGACATTGTTTGTTTATCGCTAGCGTTAAGACAAAATGTAAAAAGCTTCTAGAGACCGCGTTCGGATTTTTGACGTTAGGATTATCGACGTCCTACTGTATACAATGTATTTCGCTAATGGAAAAATACTTAAAGCAACAGGTTTTAATTCTACTTTACACACATATACCGCACAAATGAGTAAATTTGAGCAGCGAGAAATATATTAAGTGAAACTTCCGTTAGTTATTATTACAGACTAGTAGAATACCCGTTCTTCGCACGGGGAGAATACGTTTCATTTTGGGCACAAAGGGCACCAAAACTGTCACCAATGAACTTGTGAAGCCCCAAAACTATGAATTTGACATAAATATCGATAATTTTCAATTATCTTTACATGTCACCATCCTCCATAGAGTAGTAAGGGGCTGAATTTGTGGATTTAAACGGTATCTTCTGTTTATCTCCGGGAGTATGGATTCGAGGCCATTTTCGATCATGTATATATCTATATCTATCTATCTATCTACCTATATTGCATAAAATGGGCTTCAATCCTGCTTTACACTGGATAAAACTGCAAACTACGGTTTAGCCCTTCCTGGATCACATCCTGGATCCGCCATTATATATATATATATATAATGCTCAAAAAATTAAGGGTTCAGCTGAAATATCACACAAGGCCTTAAGATAGTGTATGAATAAGCTTGTGTTTGACTCATATATATCATACAAGAAGGAATGCTTTAAGATACACTAGAAAAATGGGGCACATACTGGTGTTGGGGCATGGAAAACCTTGTTCACATGGCTCATGACACAAGACGGTTATGTGTGAACCACTCGCACTGCTCACAAACAGGCGAGGCAACAACACTGATTGTTGCTTAATATGTCATATGATCCCACTGAGACCCCGCTAACTCCCGGCCCGCATACAATTGTTGCTGAATTTGCAAGTCATCGCAAATGGAATTGTCACCATCGATATTAGCGACCGCGAAAATTATGGATTTGACACTAATATCAGTCATTTTGGATTACTTTTACATGTCTCGGTATCCTTCCCCCCCGCTGACTCCCGGCCCGCTGTCATTTTGTATTACTTTTACTTGTCTCGGTGTTCGACACCCCCCTTCCGGTGACCCCTTGCCTGAATAGGGTGATTTCGATTTCGAAGTTAATGTGATCAGAGTTTCATCATTGATTTCAACGACCGCGAAAACTATAAATTCGACAGTCATATCGGCCATTTTCTACCACTTTTACATGTCCCTCCCTGTAAGCGCCCCCTGAGACCCCGGTTCAAATTTTTAAAAAAAAATCGTCTTGATCTGGGGCCTGGGCCAAGGTACCCCTGACCAAAATTTGGTAACTCTCGATCCCCTCGTCTGGTCCCCAGGCCGCATACAAACAGACAAACACACAAACAAATTATTTATTTTATTTATATTAGACTAGATAGATTCTTGCAAATTATGCCTGATTTTCATATTATCTTTCCGGACTTATTTTTAAAGACCCGCTCCTACTTATCTTTATATATACACGGTGTATATATATTCGTATCTATCTATATCTATATATGTATATAACAAACACAGGAATTGCCCCCTAAATAACGCTCCTGGAGGACCCGTTTCTCAAAAAATGTGCTGGGGGAACACTTTTAGAAACTTCAGTTTTGGTGCCGGACGATTACCGAGACTTGGTAAACAAAACAAAAAAAAAAAAAAAACTTTTAGCGATCGAATTAAAAGAATAGTTCTCAGGTTAGTATTCACTGAGAATATTTTTATATTATTTAAATTTGATGGGTAAATCAGTGGACTTTGAATACATCCTCATCGTATCCACTGAGTTGCGAAATTGTGTACCCCCATACATGGGCGGCCGAAGAAAATTTTCTAGGGGGCATCTTCAATGTTTGCTACATTAGTCTGGCATTTAATGTGCATGGTTTGTTATAGTACGTATAGATTTTCGTGAGCAAGGGAGATTCATTCTTATCAAACACGGAGATTATGAAGGAGCAGATCTACTGTACAAAATATAATAAAATCATCTCTTTCGGATTTCTATCATCCCGCAGTCCAACCCCGAGACAGAAACATAAGAGATAAGCTTTTTGTTTTAAACAAGACAACGTGCCTAGCGAAGGCTTTACATTGTGAAGATTATATTAGTGAAAATTAAACTAATATAATTTTACAAATTAATATACAAATTACTAAATGTTGAGCTTTCTCTTGCTATGTGGTTAGCGTATGCGCCTTTCTCGAACTAGGTTTGACTCATGGTAGGTGCTCATGTGTTTCATTTCCGATGTTAAACTGTAGGTTCACGTCTTGTAGAGTTTTGCTCCTGAAAACGACGCTAAAGTGTAATCTAATTTAATATTACTAAATATTAAAAAATAATGACTTACCAAGGTGACGTCAATTTGGCAGTCATCAAATCCATTTTATACTTTCACTTAATCCAGTGGATATAAATACTCAGAAACAAGCACATACACACGTACACATATACAAAATGAACACTTCAAATCTATTTACATGTGGTGGACTGCGCTGCATCAAGCACTGTTATCTTCATTTGGAGGGGGCGGTGGCTCAGTGGTACAGCATTCACCTCTGGTGCTTGGAGTCCTGGGTTCGATCTCAGCCTCTACCAAGTGAACTTTGTGGTGGACAAACACCATGCTCATGGGTTTTCTCGGGGTTCTCCCGTTTCCTCCCATTTTCCTCGTTCCACCATTTCACTCATTTCTCACCATCACCGTCTCCTTTAGCCCAACTGGCATAACCGTGGGACGTAAAACTTAAAGATTTCATTTTTTGTTATCTTCATCATCATCTCATGTATCTGCATTATTTAATTCATCAAAAGATTTGTTATTTGTACACATTCATTTTAGCATTTTCGTGGGGTTCAGTGTTCTTTCTTCATTTAAAGAGTCGGTTCTCTGTATTGGAAAGAGAAACAGGGGAGGAAGGGGAAATTTATACTTTATGAATGGATATCATTTTAAGAAATATATATATAAAACATGCTGCTTCCGACGCAGCACTGAAGCATTTCTTTTAGCGGTGTACTAATAGTGGTTCCCTGATAATCATACCCCCTTCCTTCTCAAGTTGTAAAGTGAGAAGGGACAGAAACACCCCACACACTCAGGGTTCAGTTGACAATAATAAAACTATAGGTAAGTAAACATCTAGTGCAGAGTCACGTTTTGCTTATTTTTGAACATTTCTGTGAATACAACAATACAACAGCGGAAATACTAACTGGTTTTATTACTCCAACCATCGCTTCAACTAAGGGATAATTCCCAACGTTCAGTGAACCATCTAAATTTTCGTTCTTTCTCTGTTCTCCAGCGGGAAGAATGAGATTTTCCCAAGATGCTAAAGTCAAGATGCTAGATGCTAAATGGGAGTGAATTATACTAGATCTAGCACCAAGATGCTAGATATGGCTTCACTGGCGGGCTTCGATATCTACAGAAATTTCTGCCAAAGCATATAACATCTGTCTGGTCCTTCGGTAGGCTACACATCCGGTAAGAAGCTCAATCCTAATTGTAAAATTGGTAGAGGAAAGAGTAGTTTGGACTGCATCCGTGGCCAAAACAAAAGACTCGTAGCCGGCTTGTATAGATAATTGAATTTAAATTTTCAAGTATCCATTTACTGAATGCCTATATCGTGTATGCATGCGTTTGCATGCATTATTTAATAAGTAAATAAATTGCACACACACAATTAATTATGTCAGTGATAAACGGTGTTTATTGGGCAAAAAAAATCTCTCCAAACAATGAAAATTTATCTTAGACTGGAGAAATGGTTATTCTTCGTTTTCGTTATCATCTGGCCATGAAACAAACGCCTGACAGATATGCGACCCCTATATACAACTATGTGATGTTGGAATATATAACTCGTACGGTATGATGCTTTACTTTTTCAAAAATTTCAGTACTTCTAGTGAAATGGAATCTTTAGTTTTACGTCACACGTTATGCCGGTTAGGATAAAGGAGACGGTGATGATGAGAAATGAATGGAATGGTGGAATGAATGGTGGGAGGAAACAGGAGAACCCCGAGAAAACCCACGAGCACGGTGTTTGTCCACCACAAAGTCCACACGGCGCGATCTGGGATCAAACCAGGGACCCAAGCACCGGAGGTGAACGCTCTACCACTGAGCCACCGCGCCCCACAGTACTTCTGGTGTACCCCTAAAAATGCAATAAAGAACTAATAGCCATATTTTTTTCTAAATGTTCAATTAGAACTGGACAATTTACACAAAATTTGGAATCGACAAATGAAAACGTCGACTCGTTTCTAGCACTTGTAGGTTCGAGATCTTATTGTTGAAAGGATTGGAGACAAACATATAAACTTTTCTGTGAGGAGAAACATATACGCGTAAATCTAGTATTTTAATATATAGATAATAATTGGAATAGTTTTATTTTCGGCTGCTATTTTTTAATATTCGCAATATTGAAATTTTTGAACTTACATTTTTCACGTGTTTGAAAAAAAAGAGAGATCATTACTAGTAAAATTAATCTTATACAGTGAAACCTGTCAACTTAGCCACCTCTCTAAGTTGGCCACCTGCTTATCTTGGCCTAGTTCGTCTTGAACCTGCGTTTTCCCATAAGACATTCGTTACTTACTACTCTATAAGTTGGCCACCTGTCTATCTTGGAAGTTGGCCAGACTGAAGCAATGTTTACCCTATGATGATAATGGTAAATTTACTTGCGTATCTTGGCCACGAGAAATACAGTTTTGTTATTTTTCTTAACTCTTTCGAATTCCCATATGAGAGGCAGATGTTCTGTATTTGTGACTGGACACAAAGCAGCATAGATTCGCACGATTTGTTCTTGGAGGTCAATGGTCAGAACACTACCCTCATAAAAGGGTGGTGAAGGAAGATGTGAATAAGAAAAAGCATGTACAGGAATTCAGGAAATGGTTGTACGTATTTGTTTACCCTGTCTGTTTTGGTAAAACCATTAGCTATATCGGCTCCTTTCATCAGTGAGAAGCTTTAGTGATTCCGGAAAATTCTCAAGGTTAAAGCTCTAATGTCATTTATTGGCACCTGACTGCATGTCAAAATTCAAGTCGAGTCGAGTCGAGATTCGAGACATGTCTCGACTCGTGCGCATCCCTATTGACACTATTTCAATATCTTCACTTTAGTTTGTTTAATGACTTCATTTGGTTGAGAATACTAACGTTGTACTAGTACAATTGACACTACTTTTGTATCCTTTACACAATTATGGAAAGTGAAGATACTGGCTTCACAAGTTAATATCGACACTTTAAATCCTTAATAACTTTATACGGCTAGAAGTACTAACGTTGTGCTTGAAGTACTAACCAGTACTAACGAAGCACCAACGATTGACAAAAGTGGCAATTCTGGCTTGACGTCAAGTGAATATCGTCATTTTAATTCATTAATAACTTTACATGGGTGATAGTACTAACGTTGTTCTTGGGGTACTATCCAGTACTAACAAAGCATTAAAGATTGACACCAGTTTTGTATACTTTACATAATATTTACAAAAGTTGCGATTCTGGCTTGATGTCAAGTGAATATCGCCACTTTAATTCGTTAATAACTTTACATGGGTGAGAGTACTTAGCTTGTGCTTGGAGTACTAATCAGTACTGACGTAGTACTAACGATTAGTATAGTTGAATTTAATTATTAATAAGTGGCGATTCTGACTTGACAAACGCATAAAGTCCAGTCACCTTGTTATGTTGATATTTACGTCAGTCATAAATGTCAACATGCTTTTTTACTATTCTTTATTACTACACATGAGTTACCGCGGAAGAAATTCACGCACACTTAGGTCACTCACAGTTTATTCACACTTTGTCACTTTCTATGCTCGCACAAAATACTCGTACAAGCTAGCAAATATTTCTTTTCTTCTTCAGTCTCCAAGTCTTAAGTTTTTAACACTTAAAAGTTGCCATGTAATACACTGAAAACACTAGATATTTTACAAATATCCCAGTAAGTTTTTAAAATTCTTAACCTCTATCTTCGCACACATTTACGTTATACCTTTACGCGTCCACAGACAAGCGGGCATTTTCCAGCTCAGCCTGCAAACTGTACGTTTTACCGTATTTGCCGGAGCGACACACATACGTCCACTCGCGTTCACATTACACACATTACACCTCTCGAGTCGACTGTCGAGTGCACCGCGCGGCGCTTCGAGGAAACGGGAAGTATAAAGAATCGTCGAATTCCTGGGCGACCAAAGTCATCGACTACGGCCGAAAACAGTTTGACCTTGCATTATCCTTCGTTGAAAATTCTCACCTGAGGACCCGTAAAGGTGCTCAACAACATGATATCTGTCGCATGGCTGTCCACAGAACTTTTAAGGCAATGAAGTTCCACCGGTACAACAGTCATCTGATGCATGAGTTAAATGAAGATGACTTCTACCGTCGTATGGAATTTTCAGAACAGATGATGATTCGCATTGATGACGAACCTAACTTTCTCACTATAATTGTTTTTTCAAACGAAGCCACTTTCGAATTAACCGGTTACGTTAACAGGCATAACTGTAGATTTTTGGCTGACAGCGATCCTCATTGGTCGGTTGAAGCACATACCTAATACAATCAAAAATTGAACGTCTGGGCGGGAGTTACGAACACCTCCATAGTTGGACCATTTTTCATTGACGGGAATTTGAATGCTGGGAATTATGAAGATATGCTTCGGAACGACGTACTTCCAGCAATTAGAGACATTGTAGCGGACAACTTAGCCGAAACATTGTTCCAGCAAGATGGTGCGGGCCCGCACTATGGTGTAAATGTTAGGCAATTTCAGAATGAGCAATTTCCCCAAAGATGGATTGGCAGAAGAAGTGAAATTGAGTGGCCAGCTCGTTCTCCTGAATTGTCGCAACTGGACTATTTTCTCTGGGGACATTTGAAGAATCGTGTGTACGAAAGGAACCCTACCAACTTAAATGAGCTTCGGCAAAGCATTATTGACGAAATTGCACTCATTGAACCCAATGTCATTAGGGCTGCTGTAGATGGATTCTATCGTCGAATAGGGAATTGTCAAATCGAACAAGGTACACAATTTGAGCACTTACTATAACACACTGGTTAATGGCGAATATCGTAGGCACCAACAAGCACCCCTGCGGTGAGAGGCGAGGTGATGCACCGACAGAAAGACCCAGGAGGGAATATACAGCTACTCAAGTACGAATTAAGATCGAATTAAGATCGAAGATCAGATAATAGAAAGAGTAACAGAGTTTAAGTATTTGGGGGTCAATATTGATGACAGACAAAACTTTGGAAAGCATATTGAATATATTATTGAACGTGGAAATAGAGTGACAAATAAATTACTCACAATTGGCATGAATACTTATAAATTACCCATCCAAACACTCAAATTATATCATGAAACTTTACTCTGTGCGACTATGACTTATGCAGCAAGTGTATGGGCACATAGAATTATTAACAATAAAAGGATAAAATAAAGTATAAACAGACCTCAGAGGAACTTACTTATAAGGTTATGTGGAGCTTTCAACACTACACCAAACAACGCTTTGTGTATACTGCTAAACGGTAAACCTTTGAATCTCATAGTCGTACAAAGAGCCTGCAATTATTGGCTAAAGAAAAATAATCAAGAAAAAATAAAAGAGTTAATTGGCACCGAGGCCACAACCAAGAATGACATCGAGGTAGCCATTGAAAACATATGAGATCAAGAATGGAGGACCTCGACTAAATCTAGGAGGTAATTCAATATAATATCAACAGTGGAGACGAGAAGAGAATTAAAATACCTTGACCCAGCATCAGGATTGATACACTTCCTCAGTGGACACGGACCCTACGAAACATACCTACTTAAGATCAAAGCAAAAGACAACCCGTTCTGTGAATGCGGAGAACTAGGATCACCTGAACATCATGTTCTTTGGTGCCCAGTGTTGGAAGAAGAGTTACCAGAAAGAGATAGTATAAGAACAAAAACGCTGGAACAGATAATCAGCAGCGAAAGGGATTGCAAAATATTAAGCAAAATCACACAAGCATACTCAGAAATGAGGAGAAAAAATTATTACAATGGAAACAAGTAGGAATCAAATATGGATAAAGTTAGATGGATGCGTGTTGGAGAAAGTGGACCCCTTCCCAGGACCGAAGGCACCTTCTGGAAGGCACCGTAATTTCGTGCTCCCCGGGGAAGAGTGGATGAGCCAGTGCATTCCCGGGCTAAACCTGGATCGGGACTCCGAATGCGCTGGATGCGTATGTGTGAGTGTTTGTGTTCATACTAGGTGTTTCTTGTGTGCGCGCGTGTGTTCTACAGGAACTGTTACCCCGCTAGGGACTGGATAGCAGGAGTATCTCAGACTGGAATGAGGTCAGTCGGTGTGCGGATCTGAGTTCGGATATAGGTGGTAGGACACAACGAACCAGGGCCTGCACTATGTGCTCTGAGTGGGCCCTGGACCTCAAACCTGTATCACTGAGATTACTCGACAAGGATACTCGACTGAGAATACTCTCCCATTGGACAAGCATAAACCACTAGGATCAGCAAAACCTAATGTAGCCATAGGGAAATCGTCTATGATTATAACTGTATTGAAATGTGTTGAAATAGTGAGAAGAGTGAATATATGCAAAAATGTATGTGATTGTAGCCAGTGGTAGTGCTTAGTATGATTATTCTAGTGTTAATCAGTGTTTACGGTGAAAGTAGAAAAGACACACAGGGAAAAACCAAGTGAAAATCGATTAGTAAATTAGTGCATTTTCCAGTGAAACACAGGAGAGAAGCCCAAAACCATACAGGGATTAACCAAAAATCATACAGGAAGAAACCGAAGAAAGAAGAGGAGACAAAAATAAATAAATAAATAAATAAATAACAAAATGAATAAATAATATATAATAACATAGTTAATGGAAGAAGTATAAATATGGAGAACTAGTACACAAAAGAAGGGAATGAAATGGAAACTAAATAAAAATAACTGATATTGTAAATAAATAAATGCGTAAACAACAAATAAATAAAGAAAAAACTAAATATGCATAAACAATCTATTTTTTTTAAAAAAAGAAAAATATTAATAAGTAAAACCATAGAATATTTAAACACCAGCAAAAATAACAGTCATATTAGGCTAGGCTTAATTAGGTAAGATAGTTTAGTAAATAATAAACAATAATAAATTTTGATAAACTATTAAGATAGGAATAGGAAACAATTAGGAACTAAGGTAGGCAGTTAAGAGACATGAAAATGAATATAGCACTTAAAGAAATTATTGTTTTTTGTTTGTTGTTTTCTTTTTTTGTGTGTGTGTTGTGTGCTGTGGTTGTTTTCCTTTTTCCCCTTTTTCCTTTTCCCTTTTCCTGAAATATAATGGATAATTAATAAAGAAAAGAAAAAATGGCAATGATAATAACCCGTTCCGGTTTAATTTTTCAGATACCGGATCTGAAAGACGGGCCTGAGCCAATTAAAATAATAATAATAATAATAAAAAACTCAAGTACGTTCACTAGCTGTTCCTCTGTAGCACTACAAGTAGTTAATTTATCTCCTGTTGCTATATCTGATGTACACATTAGGCCTTTGCACTTCAATATAAATGTTTAATTTTAAACTTTAGTTGTTTGTCTGATTATTTCCTGCTAAGGTGACTAGAATAAAATATTTTCGATAAATTAATTCGGCATGTCTTTTTGTATCTTTTGATCGGAAGCGCATTTCGTACACTACAGCTATAAAACATAGTTTTGCCACTATAGTGTCATCTCTCAAGAACACAAAAGAACTTTTCAGATAAAAGTTGTATATTCGTGTGCTTCCCATCTGAATCTGCAATCACAACTGCGGGGTCCTATTTCAAATTTCCAAATATTCCCTCTGTCTCACTAAGGTGTGTCCAGCTGTTTTCATTTGTACTCACACACTTTAGGAATTAAACATATTAGACCCATATATTTTTCTTTAATTTCATGCCCAGATGCGTATTTCTCGAGATATTCCAGTGTCCCGACATTTCTGTTGCGTTGCTCGATAAAACAGCGATTTTGCGATTACAGTGCCATCTATCGAGCAAACAAACAAATATGTTGAAGATAAAAGTTACGTATTTTTGTATGTAGCATCTGAATCTGCACTACCAACTGGGGGGGGTTACCATTTAAACTTTTCAAGTTGCCCCCTCTACCTCCCTTAGAGGGCGCCAAGGAGCATTGATATGCACACACTTAAATAGAAATCGAAGAAATATTTGACATGTATTTTGTTTTTTCATGTTCGGATGTGTATTTCTCGAGATATTTTCCTGTCCCGGTCTTTCTGCTGCTTTACTCAATAAAGCAAATTTTTCGCGATTACAGTGCCATCTGTCAAGAATACATAAAAATGTTTCCAGTAATAGTTACGTATTTTTGTGTGTAGCATTTGAATCTGCACTAAAAACTGGGGTCCCATAACATCTTATATATATATATATATATATATATATATATAGGGTAGAAAATATATGAAAATATGCACGACGTCCCCCAAGATTCTTAAACGTTACAATGGGCACAGATAGGCAGGGGAAACGGCGTGAAGTCATGCCGCTACCTACCGTCCCCCACCTTTACAGACCCACTTTTACCCCTGTATGTATACAGGGTGGGCCATTTTAATCAATTCACGGAACTATCTGAAAAATGATAAAACATAGAAGAAATATTTAAAGTATACGTTATATATTGCTAAGGGGGAAACCAATTCCGCCAAAAGTACCCCTCTCCGCCTCCTTAAATGGGCTAACGGGGGGTAACTTTGAAATGTCAATTAAGAACATGGGTCGAGTAATACCTCGTTCGAAAGATCTTGAAAAACTAAGTAATGCTCTATCAAAAGATGCTTCATATAGAGCACCAGTTTCCAAATGGCCGCCATGATATGGTTCGGAAACTCCAGCAAACGTAGTATGAAAACCATGGAAGGTAAATGAATGGAACAAAATTGAAATACGTAAATATCATAGGACATATCAAATGCTGTGGTCCCTGTGATCCCAGTAGCCTTCCTGAATGGGTCTTGGGGGCTAACTTCAAAATTTCAAATAGTAACATCAGTCGAGTGGTACCTCCTTCGATAAATCTTGCAAAATCAAACATCTTGCAGGAGAAAACGATTGAAGTGAAATGGCAGTGTTCTCAAAAGACGGCCGAAACATAGTATCCGTGTCAGAGAAAAGAATTAGTACCCGTAGTATGAAAGCGATTGGAGATAAATCAACAGAAAATAAACTGGGGTAGGTAACTGACGTAAGGCCATACGTATCCAAACTCGTGAGCCCGACCCTCGTGAGCTCGGCATTCACGCTCAGCCGGGCTCGGGATCAATAATTGACCCCGAGTCCGAGCCACAATGAAATAATTGAGCGCGAGCCCGAGTGAGCCCGAGCCCAATTAAATAAGTGAGCGCCAGCCCAGTTAACAGAAGTGATCGCGAGCCCGAGTGATCGCAAGCCCAGTTAAGAGAAATGAGCGCGAATGCGAATTAGCGCGAGCCCAGTTCAGAGAAGTGATCGCGAGCCCGAGTGAGCGCGAGACCAGTGGAAGAAGTGATCGCGAGCTCAAGTGAGTGCGAGCCCAGTTGAGGGAAGCGATCGCGAGTCCGAGTGAGTGCAAGCTCAGTTGAGAGAAGTGAGCGTGAGCCCGAGCGAGCGCGAGTTAAATTGAGTGCGAGCCCGCGCTCAATTAACACTCACGTGGACTCATTTGCTTTAGAGTTAAAAAAAAAAAAGGAAACATTCCATGTGCAGAATTGTAAAGGAAGAATGAAACAACTTTACAAAAAGAAAAAGCACACTTTTTAGGTCCGAGCTGTCATTTTATTGTCCAGAGGACTTCAAACACCTTTCGATAGAGAACCGACTTTTTTATGGTTATTATGAGAGAATGGTATTTGTTTGAGGCAGGTATTTGTTTTTGTTGTTTTAGTAACAACTTCCATGACCCAGGCTTTTTTTTTTTTTTTTTTTTTTTTTTTGTGAGATCATAGAGTAAGGAAACTACTTGACCTTGCGAAGTAGGAAATTTATTTACCAGCAACTAATGAAGCTGTGCGTTCATAGGAAAGTCGAGCGAAATAATTATGCATTATTTAATTGTAGGTTCTTTAAATCCCAATAAACAAGAGAGCTCTTAAGAATGTTGATAACTTGCACCATAATGGTTATTCAGCCCATTAATTTATGTGAGGAAATATTGTTTTAATTTTTTGAAATAAAAGAATTTTAGCCTGTTAATTTTACTGACTACTTCTTCTTGAGAACTTTAAATGTATTCTAAGCGAAATTTAACTACGGTATTATGCAATTTTAATATATATAAATAAAAAATAAAAACTAAAACAATATTACATTGAATATTTTTAAAGCAAGGAACTCTTAAATAGGCCAGAAAAAGAAATCAGTAAAATTGAATGATTAAAATCTCGACTATTTAAAAGAAAAATACTTCCTCATATAAGTCAATGGGCTATTAAAAAAAGAAAGATAGCAATTAAACATCAAAAAAAAAAAAAAAAAAGACACACACACACACACATACACACACACCTCCTTTCATTAAAGTCTTTTTTCGAAAGCTACCCTGAAACGATGGCGGGTCGTTTGTTGCAACCAGTGTTAAAAGTGAGGGAAACCATGAGGAACGTCATCCGCCACTTCCAAAAATATCTATGGCGTCCCTCCACTTCCTAAAAAATATAGTGGGCAAAGATAGGCACAGGGGACGGCATAACGTCATGCGTTCCCCATCCTTTTCAGATCCATTTTTACCCTTGGTTACAATTCAATTTTGATGTTGTTTGAAACAATATTTTCATTGCGGATTTATCAAATCTTATTACCGTGAAGATTAGCACATACCTGACAAAATAGCTAAGGGTTGCCAGGCACTTATTAATATTGATCCACTGTAAATAAGTGGTAAGTAACTATTCTCATCTTCCAGACGAGCGAGATCTCATATGACATCACTGATGAAAAATAATATTAAGCTCCAAGCAATCAAACACAAAACATTCTAAATTTCACGATAGCTTCGTAAATTGGCATAATTATATTTCTTCTTTTAACGCAATCCTTAATATTACTTCATTTTATATAGGTACTACTTTTCCGTTATGTTACGCCATTAAAGAATCGGCTTTTAATATACATAAGGAAATGTAAAGATGAATTGAAAACTAGAACCGCAATATGCTTACCATTTTCGAGAGTATTACACATAACTTCTCGACTCAAACTGATGTTATGGCGTAAATTTCATTCATAAACCTCTTTATCGAGTTTCCATTAACTTCTAATTTTCTTTGGTGTGTTTTAACAATATACAGGCTATAATCAACGCATATTTTCAAATTTTCAGTTTTAATACTCTTAAACTTAGCCTAAATTAAGAAATATTCATATTTAATGTATTTTAGCAGGACAATATGCTTTCAAATGCATAATTAAAAGTAGAGGTTGCTCCTGAGGGAAGTCACAAAGTTAAAAAAATTAGTTTTCTTTCTTCAAAGTAAGGGCAAAACGTAATCTAGTGGACTTAGAAGATGCAGGCCCGAATGGAAACACTATTGTGGGGCTCCAGGTTTCAGAAAAACATGTAAAGAAATCGCATTAAGACTATATCATCCCGGTATTCATGGAGGCGTCATATCACTTAATAGGCCTATTTTTTCATCGGAAGTTGGAAACGTTAAGAAATAAAGAAACTACTGCAGAATTAACTTTATAAAATATTGCTTGTTTGTTAATACAAACTATTCACTCCCTCAAATTCTAGATAGAGGCCAACAGGCTTTACGTTCTCTTGTTTGTGCATTTGTATATGAGATCCTGACCACCCATGTTGTTTTATACGGAAAGTACGTACACATGGAATACTTACAGAAAGTATTATAAAACACGCGTTTTCAGCTATACGTTTGCAGTCCAAAAACTACAGGTTTTACAAATGTAGCATACGATTTTACATACGCCACGTACACTTTTTTCTCAGTGTATGATTTTGAAGCATGGTCTCAGATACATAGCTATTATCTACAGAACACGACAATGAATGAGCCTCGAGGCTCGGCAATACAATAAAACTTTAAGGTGAAGGTCTGCTTTTAATATATCTGGGATTTACTAATTTTGTCGTACTTACTAATTCATGCAGTTCCTGAGCACAAAATTATCATCGGCCAAGGTCGATTTCCGCTTCACTGACTCGGGGTTGGATAGTTGGTTTCTTAACAATGGGGAAGTGACGGGGGGAGGGTTAACATTCTTCAGAGCACTAACACTTTCACTTTGAATGCCTCGGTGACAGGGGCTCAGAAGGTGTATACTGGATTGTGGACTACACAATGATTCAATATTTGCACTGTCACATTCGCAATCAGTATATCATACTGTAATTTGGACATCTTCGTTACGCTGACTAAACGATAAAAAAATCACCTATAATTTATTCCTAATAAAAATCAATGGACAACAGTATTACAAGCCCTTCCACTGGTCTAGTGGCTAGCACGCGCGGCTTTTGTGATCGATTCCCTGTGGGAAAGTATTGAAGGACAGTGGTTCAGATTCCACGTTAAAACTATAAGTCCATGTCTCATATAGCCTCGCTGATGAAAGGGGACGGTGAAAGATAATCAATTAATCAATCAACAGTATTTCAATTTCAGCTGCATAAACAACCTATGACTTGTAGGAATAGTTCATTTTATTAAAGCAGCTGTTTTAACGAAGTTTAGTACTAACGTGTCAGGTATTTCTATGAGATAAGAAAAAACATTATTTTGTAACTAAATGATAGCTCTATCCACATAGATTCTGCAAACAGAAACAATGAAAATCGATATAAAAGTGACTCACATTATTTAACAAAAATCGATTTAGATAATAGTTTGGGCTGCCGTAAAAATAGGAAAAGTTAGAAAACTAAGATTAATTGTAACAACTCCATCAGGGGTTGAAATTGGAGGGAACATACGCCATTAATCAGCCCATTAAGGTGTACAAGCTCGCGAGCATGGCTCTTGCGCTCAACTGGGCTCGGGCTCAATAATTGAGCCCGAGCCTCAATGAAACAAGTCAGTGCGAGCCCAACTCAGACAAGTGAGCCCGAGTGCAATTGAGCTCGAGCCCCAATGAAATACGTGAGCGCGAGCCCAATTGAGGGAACTGAGTCTGAGCACGAATGAGCGTGAGCCCAATTGAGAGAAATGAACCCGAGCGCGAGCGCAGTCGAGAGAAGGGAGCGTGAGCCAAAGTGAGCGCGAGCCCAGTTGAGACAAGTGAGCGGGAGCCCGAGTGAATGCGAGGTCAGTTGAGAGAAGTGAGCGCGAGCCTGGGTGAGTGCAAGCCCAGTGGACAGAAGTAAGCGCGAGCCCGAGTGAGTGCGAGCCCAGATAAGATCAGTGAATACGAGCGCGAGCCCGAGTGAGTGCGAGCCCAGATAATATTACTGAGTGCGAGCAAGAGTGAGCGCGAGCCCAGTTGGGGGAAGTGATCGCGAGCCCGAGTGAGTGCGAGCCCAGTCCAGATTAAGACCATCCTCTTTACTACTTTATCCGTTCTTGTCTCGCTTTGTGTTTACCCCTGCATGCTGTTCTTTTCCTTGTATGTGATTGACCTTCTCCTACAACGTTCTTCAGTGAATCGAATAAGTTTTTCTTCCTATCTCTATTCTAGATTTACAGTAACATATCGACGTGAAATTTTATGTTCTGCTTTACCACAACCTGACCCTTCTTAATATTACAGATACCATGCTCTAAGAGCTCTCTAAAAATTTGATAAAACCAATTACTTCTGAAACTATCTTTACCCAAACTGCGTGTTAAACTGTATTATACCTGTGGTAAATGGAATTTTTAACAAAATAGCTCCTCCGCACTTCATTTTTGTTGTTTTGGATACCCACAAAACAAAGAATCTCATTGTGTGAGTGTGTAGCGCCCCAGAGGGCCCTAATCCCTGGGAAGCCACGGCTAAGTTCAACGCTCAGCACCAGAGCACTGAGTTAATGATAAAATAAAGGGGTCACCACCTGTGAACTAATGAGAACACATGAATCTAAAGAAAAAAAATTCAACATAAAAGAAAAGCAGACAAACTAATTGGATCAAAAAGGATACTGAATAAAAACAGTAACTAACGGATCTGACATGAGCGAGACTGTTGCCTGAATACTCTACGAGTATTCAGAAAGCAGCCCTTTTCTTGTGTTGTAAGATTCTTAACTGCAAATAACCTGAAAACTCCAATGACCAGGAACATTTGTTGGGTTACACACTGCTAAATAGTAAAGACTGGGATTACAGGAAGTTAAAGTTTTATTTTAACTATACTGCTCAATATATGAAACATCCTGAGACAGGTGCTTGCGTATGAACACTATTACACAATTCAATTGCAAAAATTAAAAGAAAAATGATATTGTTACTGATCTTGTATGCTATTGGATGGTGAAGATCTATGATAATTAATATGAACACAAATATACTAAATGGTAAAGTAAATACATAAAAAATATATAAATGAGACAATAATACACAATGATTATATTAATTAAATTACCATTTTCCTTGTGCACACTTACAAGAGCTAGCTAGCTTTTTATACTTTTATTACAAACCACGACTAGTCGGGTGAGAAGACCTATGTTTATCAATTTACTCTGATCGCCAAAAACAAAAATTCTGGCTAGCTTAGACTTGTTGTGTATATTCTTACTTAATAAAGGTGGACAAGTTAAATTTTGTTATGCTTGAAAAAGACATCATGCATTGACAACACTTTTCAGGAATATGTATATATCGCAGCGATAGGATACGGATACGCAGTAAAGGGATAGCAGACAACGTGATTTATAATGACACTTCAAACTAAAATAATAGAGAAACCCATGTAATCTATATCTTAAATTGTAACTCTTTACCAATTTAAGAATGTGGTTGGGATACCCTGCAGAGAGATAAGAAAAGAGAACTTGAGAGAGATCAATATGAATTCTGGTAACTTGAATATGAATAATGGTAACTTGAGTTCACTACGGAACGAGCCAAAGACAAAACGAGTGGACAAATGAGACACCAACCTGTGCTAGAGGGAAACACAGACTTTAAATTACTGAGACATACTTATGGCTTGAAAATAAAGACATGTGGGAGAACTAGGAGTTCCCTGTCTTATTATCCGTACAATGTATTTGTGAAGCGTTAAACTTACTGCTGGCTTAATAATAATCAGCCAAGTTTATCTGCACTATAGATACCTTTGTATCGTGCATACAGTACCTAAATAGGACACTAGCAATACGTATCACACAAAACACTGAAGCTGTCAGTGAATGAGTTACAGCATCCGTACAAAGCGGAGCAAGACGCCTACTACGAGGGCAGGCTTTCGTAGATACTGGGTACTTACCCTGGCAATGAGCATTGGCGAACATAGGCATGATTTAATTTCACGTTAGACATGTACACGCTTATAAACACACTGCAAACAACAGCTTCACAGATGAATGAGCCATCTACGAAAATAAAATAATAACCACTAAACACACGCACTAGGAAATCACTCATTTGCCTCACTGCACCAGATCGACCAAATAATAGAATTGCTGGTGAATTCCGTATCTCCTCAATGATGAATTTTTGCTGGATCCTCTGATAAATGCGGTTCCCGCTGCGAAGTAACCTGGCAGGGCAGGGAAAAGCCGGTGCGCTCCAACCAAATCATTCTGGACTATACAAGATGGTTCTCGTGATGTTACCACTATGCATAAAGGTTCTCGTGGATTAAAGTTCACGTCGGGTATGGGTAAAAGCAACTGTTCACAATGATGATACAGGATGGATAACAATATATATACAAGGGCCCTGGGTGTGGAGAGTGCATGATATAACCACCCAGTGCATGATTCGTTCTCTCTTACTGGAAGTCCATAACTTCATCTTCACCTTTGTCTTGTGAGTATATGGGAAGCCTTTCACATCCATCATGCAGTTGCATGATAATTCGCTGCGGAGATTCGAGCTGATAATTACACAATTAGAAGAAGCAGTCACATAATAGCTGATGAGTAGTAGCATAAAAACTGATGGAGCAGCATAACATGTTTACTGTTGATACACCATTAATAAGAAAGCAATTCATGTCACTGTAAAAATTACGACAGCAGAACTTTAGCTATAGAGATAATGATGATAGTTGTTTAATGTAAAAGTGCATCAGATAACTTGACAGATGTGTTTCTAGGTTAGAAGCATCATGGGATTGGGGGCCACCACTTGGATTTAGCTGAACATAGTCAAACCTCGACTTTTGCTGGTAAAATATATACTATAAACTTCAGAAGACATAACGAAACGTTCACAGAAATACTGGAATAACTGATGATGTAATAGATTTCAGCGAAAACACTGTGCACTAATACAGAAAATTACGCATATTAACTAAGTCACGTGGCGGAACAAAAGAGAATGATGAGCCCCCAACTTTTCATATTTTTCTTCCCAAAACTACATCGATCACGACTGACTAAGTCGCGTAAAGCCTTTTTCATAATTACAACAATCCTAAACTTGCCAGAAACATTCCGATGAACACTTCATACTATAATACGACCATGATTACTTGGCGAGCTGACGCAACCACTGCTTAAAAGTTAGACATGTTGTTCTTCAGTACCCAGAGTTCTGTGCGCGCATCCGCGAGCATGATGCTTTTTCAGTGTTGCCAAATATACTTGTTTACAAGTTGTATCTTGTAAATTTTAGAAATAGTTACAACCTTACCAGAATATTATAGGGGCGTTACAAGTGCCAGGTCTCGATTTTCTAGGTGCTAGGAATGCGCAAGAGTCGAGACATGTCTCGAATCTCAACTCGACTCGACTCGAATTCGAGTCGAGATACACTTCTTAAAATTCGAGACGAGCCGAGACAAACGTATTTCTCGACTCGAATTTTCAAGTCGAGACAGGTGTCGAGTCGAGCCTGCTCATAAAAATCTCGACTCGACTCGAATGTCTCGAAAATGTTTCCATAATTTTTAATATTATTTTGAAGAAAGTATTCACTCAGGAACAGCCTTGAAACCAATTCCAGCATTTATTACTTTAGAAAGGTACAGAATGCATAAATTTAATAGTTAATCTTACGAGATCAAGACTTAATTTTCAGCTCAATTCAGTTAATTAAAGCTAACAATTAACGTCGTGATATTTGATTGTACTTCAAATATAATAATAATAATAATAATAATAATAATAATAATAATAATAATAATAATAATAATAATAATAATATTTGATTATCTAGTTTCTATAAAACTATTATCTGTAGACTATATCTAGTTTGTGTAAAACCGTTGCAATAAAGTGAACATCATAAATTCTCTGAATGAGCAATTGACAGTCTATAGTAATTTAGCATAGTTATAACTATTGTGTTTTTATTTCCATGAACGGAATAGGGGTACGTAACTTCTGGATTATTCGCTTCCCCAATCACGTGTTACGGATAATATATAATGTAACATTTATTGTATATCACATATTATGATACGAGACTATTTTACATAGTATATTACAATAAATGGACTGCTTGGATGCCAAGAACTAGTACAGGTATCTTTCACTTCTGTAGATAGGTACTTTTTAAAAGGAGTTTTTTAAACACTAAATGAAACAATAAACTACATACAGTAGTTATGGTTTTTGTTCCCAACATAAAAGAACTATGGATTGTTCATGAAATATTGAACTTCAACTTTCGCTCTTGGAAAATTTAAATTTTGAGTTAGACTACTTGGCATCAAAGCAGTTCACTGTGAGATAAATACACTTCTCAATTTACTCTTCTGGTTGCAACGATATTCCTTTTTTTATATTTTTATGACAATTCCACATTATTTTGTTTTGCGCTGGGAGTATATTTTATATTCACCTAATAAAATTAGGGATTTATTTTGTAATCAGTTTTAAATTTACAGAAACTGTTAATATAAGTTCATAATCAAATCGAGCTAATTGTTTTATGCATTTCGAAGGCTTCATAATCGTAACATTTATGCACTACGAAACTATGAACGTAAAGTGGACTCGACCTAGCCCCGGGTCCACTGTGACTCAGTGGCACAGCTTTCACCCTTGGTGTGTGAGGACTCTGATTCAATCCGCACCTGGTGCCAAGTGGGCTTTGTGGCACAGAATACGTGTATGTTGACTTTTTAATGGTTCTCTAGTTTCCTCCCACTCACTTCATTCTACCATTTTATTCATTCTCAACGTCAGTTTTCTTTAGCTTACAGAGCAAAATTGTGCGACGTGAAGTAATACTGAAAGATTTCATTTCGAGTTAGCCGCCCAAAATTATCTTGCCCTCTCCTCAGGCACGTAGCCAAGGGGGGGGGGGTCCGGGGGGTCCGGACACCCCCCTTCGAGACCAGAAATGAAAAAAATAAAGAAGGATGAAAAAATGAAATGAGAAAAAGAAGGATCGCGTTAAAAAATTTTAAAAAATCAGGAAGCTTTTGGTTACTCTTTCTTATGAGGAGATTTGTATTACTTCAAATACATGGTGGCGAGGTGAGAGAGATATCCTGGAAGAGTCAGAGAATTTGAAATTTCTAGAAAAGTAACGGAATTCTCAAAATTTCTGTTACTAGTCAAGGGGATTTCAAGGGAGATTTCAAGCTTGCGAAAGTATAATACCGTTGTGTAACAGCGTGGACATTTTTTGTCATAAATTTTCGTCATCGCATTCTTGCAGTATCAAACATGTTATTTCAAAAACAAGTTTCTACTGCTCCCTTAACCTGTCATTGGAACAGACAGTAGTTGACAGAATAAAAATATATATATATATAGTATTCGACTCCCGGCGGGAGCTCGTGTGGTTCGGATTTCACGTTAATCAGTAGGTCCACGTCTCATATAGCCGCGATGCTGAAAAGGGACGTTAAACTCAATATCAACTTAACTCAAAAATTTACATGGAAAGAAAGTTCTGTTAACATTTGATTCAACAGAGAAAGAAACGCAGATATTGTAAAATATTTTACAAGATATTATTGAGTATGTACTTTTTATAATAGTGAATATGTACTTTTTATAATAGTTGGGGTAATAATGAAAGGAAAATTGTTTTATTTGAATGAACAGAGGAAGGATGTAAATATTGTGAAATCTTTATCAGCACGTTTATTATTATTATTATTATTATTATTATTATTATTATTATTTTACTCGAGCTTTCTCATAGTTTGTTACTAAAATACTTACCAACATATCCTCATTTTATTGTCCTAACAAACCAATATATGTTGATAGTAAAGTAGTCTAGATTGATCGAGCTCCTGGGCATTCAGAATTTCATGTCACGCCCCCCCCCCCCCCGTTACGAAATCCTGGCTGAACAAACCAACATATGTTCCAGTAAAATAGTTTAGAATGATCGAGCCTCTGTTGTGATGACCACAGTATTTCATGTCACGGACCCCCCCCCCTTCACGAAATCCTGGCTACGTGCCTGCTCTCCTGTTTTAAGTTATGGATGGAGGTATGAAATCCAGCATGCAAACACTTCGCTCATGAAGTAAGAAACAGTTATTCCTATACTACTCTAACTTCAGATCTTATAAGCACATAATGTTGAATGTGATGATTCACGTAAGCCAAAGTCGTGAATTATTGATTATAAGCTCCTCAATAAGAATGTGGAAACACATATTGCAGCTTTCCAGTTTATAAAGGAGGAAAGAAGTTATTTCGTATAACACTGAAATTTCTGGGATTTTATTCATTAAACTTTATTCTTCCTCACGTAGCTCGGACACTTCTGCTAGTATATGTACTTAGGTATACACTGTTGTGCAACTTTTAGGACAAAAGTAAATTCCACATGCTATGCCACTTGCGAAAGTAAGTTTCATATGCCCGAAGTGGCATAGATTGGTGGAACTTGAGCCATACATAGAAAGTATGATACAGGAAGCAGTACAAAGAATCACATGATTAGAAAAAATGATACTTTTATTCAAAGTCAAGCTGAAACCACTGCGATTCATGATGTCTCCTCAGACATTACAGAAGGCCTAAGGGATCCTTACAAGGTTCTGTGATTACCACAGACAGTGATGCATGCTCTGCACTGTGTTTCCATGCTACTTACAAGGTTGGTAATGAGTAGACATGGGAGTTTTATGCAAATGCATGTTTTATTTGCTTATATGCATCTCTGTTAGACTTGGCAGGAGTTTCTAACAACGATAATACAGCTCGAATTTGAAGTTTTTATAATGCATATAAATGCATATTTCAAAGGTTAATGCATACATTAGTGCTTAAGAGCATATTCAGCATATTCTATATTTTTATTTAAAATATATGCTTATAGCTTGCAAAAATGTCTATGTAACAGAATGGCTTTTTGCATGGGAGCGTGAAGAATACCTAGTTTATGGAGAAACAATATTTTTAGCAACCAAGACAAACAAGAGATAAACTTGTTCTGAAATCCTACAGGTTTTTTCTAACATCCCCCAGCCCTTCCTCGCTGTCTTGAAGGACTAGGCAGAAAATGGAAATTTTAAAAAATGCACGGTCATTCCCTTGTACAAGGCAAAGGAAAGTTTAGAGGAAGGAATAATTGGTACACTCCCTTCTTCTGCTCTCTCTCTCCCAAGTATATTTTCTTTATTTTATTGTCTCCGAAACACCATTCCAGACAAATGCTTTTCGTAGAAAAGTTAGAAACAGACCATCCCACTCTTGGACAAAGTGGGCAAGATGCGGTACTCAGGTCAATGAACTTGCTTTAGAAATTGTCGTGCAATTTAGGTTATTGAGAGGGTATAGTTTCTTCAACTATGCCCCCTTCTACTATGGCTCGTGCCATAAATAAGTCATCGTCTGATCATATGGGAAACACCGCTATCCTTTCAGTTACTTGTCCTTTCCTAACATCTGTATCATATTCATATTAGCCAGTGGCGGCGATAAAGGGCCCGCAGACCCCGCGGTGCGGAGGGCAGACCTGAAGGGGCCGCTACAAGGTACGCTCAGCAAGGCACCTTTTACTTGTCATTTATTATTTTAATGCATTTTGAAAGCGTTTCTACACAGCCTATAATTAATTCTAACAGTTTCACAGAATTAAATAATGAAGTAATCATTAAAATTAAATAATGAGGTATGACTGTGAACATGAATGTCAGGTTGCTCTTTGCGATTTTCCAAAGATTTTATTTTCCAGTGTAACATTTGCATATTATTATGTTAGTCTATAATGCCATATTTTCGTTATCGCGTATCTCAGAGTACAATTACCGTGTATTACAATAAATAATCGTGTTTACCAGAAATATCTACAAAGAAAACAATTCGAGATATTGCAACTTGTTAATTGAAAAAGACAGTTGCCTACTGACAATCGAGTAGCTCCACTGAGATCCGAACGAGACGATTGTGTTCGCATTTCATATGTTATAACTAGACGAATCCCGAAGTTATACCTGCCACCGGGCGGGATATTGTGAGTTGCAAGATATTCAACGAACTTAAAAAGTTCGTCACTGAATTCTCAATATTTGTCTGTGTGTCTGTCAGTCTGTCTGTTATTTGTGATTTTTTTTTTCAATTTTGAACACTGCATTCGATACAGCATCAAAAACTATCAGAGGAAGTAATTAAATTTTTCGTGTCACTCTTACCGTTCCCGAGATATTGGCCAAAAAATGGACGATTTCCAGAAACTTAATGATCCATATCTCGGGAAACGTAAGTCATAGAAAGATCGCATTGGTGTTCTATCAATATCTAGAAGGATGGTAAACATTATGGTACCAAATAGAAACCGGTGGCCACTGTCCAACTGGCCAGTGGTTTGGCCAATGGCCAGTTTGTCAGTGGCCACCAATTAATATCGGTACGAAAATGTTTAACATTCTATTAGGGATTGATTACCACATATATCATCTCTCTATGACTTACCATTCCCTTGATATTGGCCAATTTCTTCATATTTAACGAGCCATAGCTCGGGAACCGTAAGTTGTAGAGAGATTATATTGATGTTGATCAATACCTAAGAGCATGGTAAACACTTTGGTATCAAATAGTAACCGGTGGCCACTGCCCAACTGGCCACTGGTTTGGCCAATGACCAGTTCGCTAGTGGCCACCCATTATTCTCGGTACCAAAATGTTTACCATACTCTTAAGTATTGATTAACATAAATAGCATCTCTCTATGACTTACCATTCCCGTGATATTGGCCAATTTCTAGATATTTAAAAAAGCCACACCGCAGGAACCATAAGTTGTAGAGAGATGATATTGATGTTGATCAATACGTAAGAGGATGGTAAATATCGTGGTATCAAATAGTAACCGGTGGCCATTGATTAACTGTCTACTGGCCAAAACGTTCGAATTTCTAGATATTTAAGCAGCCATATCTCGAGACCTGTGAGTCATAGAGAGATGATATTTTGCTAATTTTTGCGAGAAAGAGAAGAAAGTGCGGATAAAAAGACTTACTTTTAGATCCAGGGACAATGACAGTTATAATTCCCGCTCTATATCTCCATTCTTCTTAAGTTCGTTCTGGCAATGCTCTTGGAGCATTCTCAACTGGTTTGTAATGTAAAAGCTACAAAAGAAACTATCTGGTAGAATAGTTTGAACCGAGTGATTTGTTCGGAAACGGTTGGGTAAATGGAAAACTCGGTGGACACGTATCTCTTCATTTTCAAGGGTACACTTTTTTTGGGTTCCCCGCAGGGTCCCAGACGGGGTCCAACTCAAGGGGTCCCTGGTTCGATCCCAGCTTGCGCCGTTTGAACTTTGTGGTGGACAAACACCGTGTTCGTGGGTTTTCTGGGGGTTCTCCCATTTCCTCCCACTTTCTTCATTCCACCATTTCACTCATCTCTCATCATCACCATCTCCTTTAGCCTAACCGGAACTGTGAGACGTAAAACTTAAATATTTCAATTCATTTTTATAAAAGTTTCAAATGGCAAGGGGGGTTAAGTAGCATATCGTTTGAAAGCTGTTGTAAAATAGAGGAAAATGGAGCAAGTCTCGACTCTCTATGATAAACCTATGAAATATGGTGGTGGGTCAAAATGTAAACAAAAACTTTTTTGAAAAGTCCACTACTTAGATATCTAATGCAACTTATGTTCACATTTTAACAATTCAGGTTGTAATTAAAACCTTGAATACTGAGCAGATGAGCGCGTAGAAATTTTTGTTGGGGTGTATTTCTAATACGCAATTAATTCTTCGTAAACAAACACGAGCTCCATTGAGGATAGAGAGCATGAGCCCAAGTGGGTCACGGTTGCAAAATTACCATTTTTACTTCTTTCTTTCTATTTTTTTTCCTACTCGAATGCGTAAGGTTTATGAACAGCAGAAGTGCTTGCTAGAAAACCTGAATTAGCATGCGCTTCAATTATTCATAGGAACTACTTAGATATCTAATGAAACTTATGTTCACATTTTAACAATTCAGGTTGTAATTAAAACCTTGAATACTGAGTAGAAGAGAACGTAGCATTTTTTGTTGGGGTGTATTTTTAATACGCAATTAATTCTTCGTAAACAAATACAACTATATAGTATCTGAAGCGGCTTGAGTTGGATTGAATGAAAACGTGAACATATATTCGAACTGTGCAATGTATTGTTAATTATCATGAACTGGAACAATTAGAAAAAAATAAATTGAAGCGCGACTGATGAGCACCAAACATAAAAATTTCACAAGGCATGGTCAAAGCTCACATCTCAAAAACTAAAAAAAAAAGACTGTCTCATCAACTAACCTTTGTCTTATCCAAGTCAGTTCCTTCTTGTCATAACTTGTGAAATTTCCTGCAAGTTAATCAGTTATTTATTATGTACTGATCAGTCAGAACATGTGACTACCTACCTACTATCGATATAAACCCGTCCAGGCGATATCTGCGTCACCTGCCGACGAATGCCTGCTAGTCAGTCACACGTACGGTGCATGTAGTATCAGTGACAGTGCTGGCCGTGTGTAGAATGGGGAAGGCGCGTGATCTATCTGACGGCAGCTTATAATAGCCCGGAGACACGGCAGGAGAATTTCGGAAACGGCAGGACCGGAAACTCGGGTGTTCGAGGAGTGCTGTGGTGAGTGTCTTCAACAAGTGGTGAAACCAAGGGGACACGACGTCCAAACGTCGAGAGGTTCGGCGCCCCCACCTCATTACAGATGTCAGACGTCATAGGCTGGGCAGACTGGTAAAACAGGACAGGCAGCAAACTGTGGCAGAACTAACATCATACTTTATTACCGGTCAAAGCACAAGTGTGTCTGAACATACAGTGCACTGAACACCCCTAACGATAGGCCTCCGAAGCCCATGTCCCATCCATGTGCGAATGTTAACACCACGACATCGGCAACTACAACTGAAATGAACACATGACCATCGTCACTAAACCTTGGTACAATGGCAGAGCGTTGCATTGTCTGATGAATCCCGATACCTTCTTCATCATGACGATGGGAAGGTGCGAATCCGTCGTGTTCCAAGGGAACAGCTCCTTGACACCTGTACTGCGGGACGGAGACAAGCTGGCGACAGCTTAATTATGCTCCGGGGAACATTCACGTGAGCACCTATGTGTCTAGTGGAGCTCGAGCAAGGCACCGTGACGGCGGAGGCGTATCGTACACTGCTTGCAGACTACGTACACCCCTTCATGACGACCATGTTTCCCAACGGTATTGGCATATGCACCATATCACAAGGCCAGGATTGTGATGGAGTGGTTCGAGGAACACAGGGGCAAGTTCCAAGTGATGTGCTGGCCGCCCAACTCGCCGGATCTGAACCCAATCGAACACAGATTGGATGTGATTGAACGTGACGTCAGAGCGCATCGCCCCCCTCCCCAGAATTTACGGAAATTAGGTGACCTGTGTGTACGCATGTGGTGCCAACTCTCTCCAGTGATCTTTCAAGGATCATTGCGTCCATGCCAAGACGCGTTCGCCCTTGTTATCCGTGCCAAAGGTGGACACACTGACAATTAGGTAGGTAGTCATAATATTCTTGCTTATGTGTGCGTATATTTTAACTAGTATATTTTGTCTCGTCTCGGATTTCGAGACGTCTCGCCTCGAATTCGAATCGAGTCGAGACAGAAACTGTCGAGTCGAGACTCGAGTGAGACAGAAACAAATTTTCGAGCCGAGACAACATTTTCTCGAGACGAGTCGAGACAAGTTTAAATCTCGACTCGACTCGACTCGTGCGCTCGTAACGAAAATCGGTTTCATATTTCGTATGTACCGAAATTAAATATCGAATCTATTTTGTTACAGAGAAGTATCTTCGTTATGTTATGTTACCCACCATGATTATAAACATTGAAAGTTTTATCTGAGTCTGTATGGGCTCAGATCGAAAAAAAAAGAATGTTATATCGTAAACGGTACCCCTCAAGAAAGCATTTTTACTGTAAAGTTGTTTCATTTTAATGATATCACAAAAGGCATACCTTCTGATTTAAAATTTTCGAGCCACCTCAGTGCCCCATGATAGTGAGTCCTGTGGGAAAAACCGTACTCTGCATTCAATATGCTCTATGACATTTCCCTATCTCAGATTTTTGTTTCCTCTTTTTGTCTTCATACGCCCTGATTATGATTTATAAACACTGGATGTTTTTATTTGAAACACACTAAGGAACTTTCAACTTCCTTTCAGCATTTTCCAAAAACGTGTGTGTCAGGTAATAAAAACAAAAGTGTAGGCACGGGAAATGCATGGCAAATAATATTTTAAACATTGTATTTTAAGATAAATTCAACATTTCTTGGTATTGTTAGGTGGAATTGCTTGTGTATCACCTAACTACACTCGGACTTGGTTTATTTGCATTAATAATTTACCCGATCCTACTTAAGGTTAGGATAGAAAGATAAATATGAATTTCTTCAAGAATATGTGAGATGCGATATTCCTTGTATATAGCCTACAGCTGAACATGGAAGTATGCGACTCTAGACTATTGCATAAATCCCGAAATATCTGTAAGATTTATCTCCCATGTAATAATTATTAAAACATTTTCTGTAGTTGTGTGAAAAGCTTAAATAAGTCACTATTCCACTGTAGTGACATGTGTATCAAATTAGCTTGTCACTAAGTACACGGGATATGTTCCATAAAACATTTAAAATGAATTAAACGGAAAATATTAAATAACTCTCTTTACTACGATTATTTCATTGTATAACATTTCAGAGCTGCAATACAAAATAAAATAAGCATAGTAAAGAGAGTAATCGGAATTTTATTTAATTTATTAATTGTTTTGCGTATATCAGTCAGATATATTTCAGTGAGGTACTTCTGTTTTTCTCGAGTTCAATCGTGGACAAACGTTAAACTGCAAAATTTAGCATTTGTTCCATATTGATGAATTAAATCTTTGTTTGATGCATTTCAGATTCTCAGTGTAAATTGATTGCTAGTTGATCAAGTAATCATTATCCCGGGTTCGAGTCCTGGTAGGTATACTCGGTCGAAAATGTGAGTCAGGCTTTTAGATTAGCCATCGTGAGTGAGGTTTTTATGAATTTTCTTATCCTTTTTCCCCAACTTTTTAATGTATTCATCTTTGAGGGACGTCGTCCCTCATACATGGCGGGGTCAAATAGACATAGATACCGAAAGAATGGAAATATAATTTCTCATCACCAGTCTTTTAGTATCATATCTTCTGTGTTCAATGGAAACTTAAGTGCTTTCACGTCCCGTAATTTGGACATATAGAACAAACTTTGCGTTTGGAAGCGATACAACTGGGAGATTTCCAGTTTCGTTGTTACACAATATCGGTATGTTTGTAGTTAAATTTAATGTTTATATTCTGTTACTAACAAAATGTTAATAAGAGTTAATTTCATGCATCTTAAAGAGGTTGCTTACTTAATGAAAGTCGTTTGGTCATTTTTGCGTGGTAAGCAGGAAGGAAAATAAATTATAATCCAGAAAGTTCATTAGGAAAGGGGCTGCAGACAGAGCAATTCTTTCCAAAGGAAGAAAAGGAAGTTGATGGGAACAATCTAAACAATCACTTCATTGTTGCGGTTACAGAATTGACCCTAAGATTAATCCTCGGTGATCTGAAGGCTAGATACGCCCCTAAAACAGTGATCCAATTCACAGGAACAATGAAGCTCAGAAACCCACAAGAGAGCTCCGTTACACTTTTGTATCTGCACTACTCTCCTCATTTCTCCACACACACACATATGCACATAAAACTCTCCCAAGTACACGAGATCGAGAATTGGGGGAGGAAGTAGTAGGGAACCCTGTGCGTAATGAACCATCTTCTTTGTGAGTTCCCTTTCCCCAGAAGTTGATATAGCAATAATAGTGAATATAAGAACAGAACCTTTTGAGGGATGGAAAATAGCGCAGTGATAAAGAGAAAGAAGATAACCGAAGAAAGGTCAATGTGGAAACAAACTACTAATAATGAAAACCCTTGGAACCAACAAAAAACGACTACAACGTTATTTACCTTGGTCGCTAACAGAAGCACACACTGTGAAGCAAAAACCAACAGTCAATAAGCTAATCACGGAATCCATCCTCATATGCAAGATCCTAATGGTTTTCCCATTTTCAGATTTTGTCTTGTACTCATTCAACTTTCAGATAGACCAAATTCACGCGTTGCAATTTTTCCATTTGATCTTCATATATTCTAGGAGTTTGTTTGCTTCTGGTGCCTTCTTCAATGTTATTGGATTCTCAGTAAATTTCCTGTTGAAATATCAGATTCCCATTATTACACGATGACTTTGTTTCTATTCCTAAAGAACTTAATTTCAGAACATGATTCATTCTACATTTATATTAAGAAAGAAGTGTAGCTGACAAGAAATATAATTGTTTTTGTGCTGTTTTGTTCAATAATTAATTTCTAAAGAGTTTGTAGCAGAAACCGTTATTTACACTTCTTCTTTATGAATATTCATCATATTATAATTCTCCACTCTTCTAAGGTGGTATGTTCCTTCTGTGTTTTTGTTGAAATGTAGTGTCTATTTTCAGTACGGAGCTTAAATGAAATGTGAGCTTACACTTCCCATTCTTTTAACGCTTTCCAATCTGGAACGAATCATGGATCACATGTATCAAAAGCCCACGATCTATCCACTAGACCAGCGAGAGAAGTTGCTTTCGTTCTTCATGAAATAAGGATTTACACAATAATACTTCATGTTAGTTTAAATTGAACGTAATTTAGTACCAGTTGCTAAGTATGAATTTCAGAAAACTTGTGGAACTCTGGTTGACATAGGAATTACACTTTGAATGTAGCTCACTTGAGTTCTATTGCAGACTGCTCCATCTTGATAAGTTAGATTTGTATATTATCAATTAACACATACATCCTCATAGTACTGGGGCAATAAAAATGTTACGGGTTAATATCGCTATGTGCCGTTTTCCTGTATAACAATGATATTGAAATTGAACAGGTGAAGTAGAAATTCGATTCTGTAACACAAGTTAGCATGTGCAAAATGTCGAACGTTTACATTCAGATACATTTTTTTAAAAAATAACAATAGTTAAGTTATCCTCCCCTTTCCAGCTCTCTTCTTAACCTTCGTATTTCCAAACGAGTTAGTGTGATAGAAAAAATGAAACAATGTTGCAGTCAATGACAAGTCAGCACAGTCGAAATCATTAGATAAGAGAAATTATTTTTTCCGATATAATGTAGCTTACAGGTAATTACTATGAGGACGGGCTAGAAAAAATTTACCCTCACCATGATAGAGATGTACTAGTGATATTGAAGTTCGTTCAATGAAAGGTTAATATCTTCCTAATATGGTGCTGGTTTGTGTATAGGACTGATTGAATTGATCTTACAGACAGAAAACTAGGCGGCGGAAGTATGCTGGACGTAATCAAATACAGAACTGTGATGAGATTTTTGCAATCACTTATGCTAGTACATACTAGCTTTGCGCACTTCACATGAAGAGGTGTGCATAGAGAGAAAGATTTGCTAGTCCCGGGAGAAAAAAAATGACTCATATTACTTCAAAGACAACATCAGTTAAACTTTCGAAGAAAATTGTTTCCTTTATAATGCTCATATATAAACTATTATGAAGAAAAAGTAAAATACTTTCTTAATAGATTTTAGGAGTACGAAATTAGATAACACTCGTGTATTTTAACTTATTCCTTTCAAAGCGACGATTTAGAGAACGAATGAATATTCTTGAAGTACGTTTTAAATTGTTTCTGTAATGTTATTTTGAGAGCAAGCATGAAAAACAATATGCAATTGCTAAATTTATAATTCAAATCTAATCTAATCTAAATACAATAAAGAGTTTGTGTATTTGTCTGCATGTCCGTGTGCGGCCTGGGGACCAGATGAGAGGACCGGTGGTTACCAAATTTTTGTCACTGGTACCTTTGTCCAGGCCTCAGATCAAGAGGAAGTTTTCTTTTCTTAATTCGAACCAGGGTAGTCTCAGGAGGGCGTTTACCGGTACATTTAAAAGTAGTAGAAAATGACCGATATTAGTGTCAAATTCATAGTTTTCGCGGTCGCTGAGAGCAATGGTGAAATTCCGAGCGCATTAACTTTCAAATTCACCCCATTCGTCTGCGGGCTGGGGTTACCGGGGAGGGGGGATACCGAGACGTAAAGATAATTCAAAATGACCGATATTAGTGTGAAATCGATAGTTTTCGAAGTCGCTGAGATCAATGGTGACACTTTCATTAGCGATGATTTTCAAATTAAGCTACCATTGTATGCGGACAGGGGGTCAGCTGAGACGGGGGAGGGATACCGAGACATGTAAAAATAATACACAATGACCGATATTAGTGTCAAATCGATAGTTTTCGCGGTCGTTGAGGTGAATTGTGATACCCCCACAGGCGTTGACTTCCAAATACAACCCCCATCGGCTGGAGGCCAGAGGCGTTTATTTTTTCGAAATTCGAACCAGGTCTCACGGGGCCTTTACCGGGATATGTAAAAATAGTAGAAAATTACCGATATTTTTCCTTCCATTGTTCAGTCTGTTTACATAAATATTTTACCAGACCCATGCGAAGAAGAGGTATTTCAGCTAGTAAATAATATAAAATATCAGTTAGTAGAAAGCCAATTGTTAAGTCATATAGGAGGCTTAAGGCTTAGAACACTCACGGGGGTACAGTAAATTCAGTTCCCCTAGTCTTAAGGAATTTCACTTATACTTTGGTACTTTCTCGTGGAAACATGGTTAGGAAACATGTCTTTCGCGTGAGATACCAGGGTTCGAATCCCGTCAGTAAAAGTGTGATATAGCCTAAAAATTAAACAGTACGTCTGTCTTAATGGTCGACAATGAATGGTCAGATGAACTTATTATTTGCTTTATAAACGACCGAAACCGAATGAATATTTGAATTTCAGTGCACCTTCAAAATATGGCTGCTGGGTGTGTAAAGTGCGTTAAATCAAAAATTAGTATTTTAGAGAAGTCGCATTTGAAAGTTCTAATATAAATCCAAAAGTCTGGTTTTGGGTTTCAGACATAAATCAAAAAAGTCTTATTAACATGAAGAGCTACAACAGCTAATCATTTTCTCAAAACCGGATTTTGGATTTATTTCTGAACTTTCAAATGTGATTTCTGTAAAACACTAATTTTTGACTTAACGCACTTTACACACCCACCCGCCAATCGTGTCCCTAATACACAAGTTAATAAATATTATAAATGTATATGAAATGAGGTTAGTCAACTCTCCCTCATTGCTTAGTCTTTGTATCGGTTTCAAATTGCACTGTTAATAATAATGTGTGGTAATGGCTATGCAGCCAAATGATTTTTATAGAATCCACTGAAAATTTCATTTTGAAGAAATAGTTTGAGTAGTGTTTCCAGCATCACTTGTTTTTAAATTTCTTGAATAGCTTGAATTTTTCATGCGGAGTAAAATTACGTTTTATTAAACAAAATTTAAGTATTTAAAATTAAGTTAAATAATTCTGTGGAATAATTACTGAATATATGAATAAGTTATGTAAAATTCTTTGATATGTTTCTGCAATATTTATGCCTCATATCAGAATTTAAAGAATTAACTTCAAAGTGAAAATAAAAAAGACACTAGAAGCCATGAAGGTGGGGATTAATCTTGCAACGGAGAAGTACAAAGTTTTTCGTCACCGTTGTCGATGTGACTTCCCTCTAGTAGAACTCTCGAGCTTTCAATGGTCATCACAAGCTTTCTTATTTGGCACCCATATAACTATTTCTTTGAGGACGTTGGTATGGCTACGAAGAGTTGTCTCAGCCATTAAGCTCGAAAGTAGAAGTAATAGTATCTATCTGCAGTTTTGCATAATTCTTTTTACTGGATAATGTTTTTATTTACTTAAATGATCTATTATCCAAATTCTATATTGCATACAGAGCTGTAGCTAGAGATTCCGGCGCCCGGGCGAAGTAGAATTCGGCGCCCCATACACACACCTTACCAAGCTTTTTTCTCTTCTTCTTTTTACATATAAGATAAACTGCTATTGTTGTTACATTACGCTGAATTTTTATCAAGATGCTTGGGCAAACCATTCCAATAGCCAAAAGCGATCATTATATATTATTTCAAAAATAAGGGCTGTTCTCAAGAGGCTTATTTTGGACTTCTTCAAAACTGCCCTTGGTTGCATAGAAATCCTTGCATACATATCCACTTAAAGAACAGATAAGAATTTTCAACTATTTACAATGTTTCATACAGAGATGGTGTGGATCAGTGGGTCGGTGGATCAGGCTTTCTGAGTGGGCCAGTGGGTCGTAGGTCAACAGCATGTGACCCATTGTGATCCACCACCCACCGTGACCCACTGCGACCCACCACCCTCCATGACCCACTGTGACCCACTGCGACACACCGACTCAGTATGATCTACCGACCCACTCTGCTCACTGCATTGTAGACAGTATCTTCTGAAGACTGGTAAATTTGTCTTCGTTTTACTTTCAAGACCTTCATTTTCCTTCCTTTTCCATTTGTTTCTGTCTACTTACCTGAGGTGAGTATATCTAACCAAGTGAAAAAAAGAACTTAAGGCACTTTTGGATATTGATATTTTTAATTGTAATAATAGCAATAGGACTTATACTACTACTTGGCTTTCGAGACCTGTGAGTTTTTAGAGGAACTAACTACTGGAAAAAATACATTTTTGAATCACTGTACTATATAAATTATTATATAAAAAATTGAACGTAACTATGTATGCCTGATCATCACGGTCAAATTGCAAAGTCAAATGAAATTACTTTTTGTATATAGTGAGACCTTAATCCAAACTGGGATGTTATATTGCTTTCATTATAATGCATAATATCCTAAGGAGGTAGAAAGAATACGAATTTTTGCGAGAAAATTAGTATCTCGCACGCCGTTAAACTTACGGAGCTTGATATTCAGTGTATTAACTCTTTATTGAAAATAAATAATCGTTGACAGTAATTCGTCCGCTAAGTGTGACCAAAGGACCCAATGAAAACCATGATATGGCGGCCCACAGCATCACCGAGCCGCCGCCTTGTTTCACAGTTGGGCGGACACACTGCAGATCATAAGCTTCTTTGGGCGTTCTCCACACATAAACACGACCCGTGGTTGGGAATAGGGTGAAGGATGACTCATCCGACCATATCACACGTTTCCAGTCCTCAACGGTCCAAGTTGCATGGTCGCGGCACCATTTGCGGCGTGCGAAAGCGTTATGGTCCTTGATGAGCGGTTTGGCCCGTGCAACACGATCCCGTAAGTTCATGTCATGTAATTCGCGGCGGACTGTGATTGTCGTAATAGGGTGGGGGAGGTGCGGATTGAGTTTCTCCGTCACTTGCTCCGCAGTGGCACGACGGTTCTGCGTGACAATACGCTTTAATACCCGGCGTGATCTGTCACTCATGATTTTCTTCCGCCCACTGTTCCGCTTCCCCGATGTGGTTTTCCCGTGTGTTGTGTAGGCCGTCATCACCTTCGACACTATCCCACGCGACACACCTAACACAGTAGCCACTGCCGTCACACTCACTCCACATAACCGCGCACCAACAATTTGCCCTCTTTGAAAATCTGAGAGGTCTCCCATTTTACACTACCTCCGTCTGCTGCAGCCACTGGACACTGCTGTTCCACTGCGTCTGACGTAGTATGGAGACCGACCTAACACACCACCACCAGCGGTCCGGCGCTGCGGGCGCCACGACACCACTGCCAACCCATACATCTGACGTGTTGCCAACTACAGGTGTTTCCATTTTTCTGATCACCATCTGTACCTGCCTGTACACATTCCGGCTTATAGCCTCAACCTAAAATTAACAATAAAGTGGAAATTAATGATCCTTCAAAAAAGAAGTAAAATATAGACAATATAGACAATTGGACGAATATTGATTTGTAACAGTTGCAGCACGCTTTTTTGGAATTTTAAGGTGGTAGAAAGCGAAAATGAAGAGTTTCTTCCAAGTGCTGAGATCGTTTTGGTCTACACAATCAACGATGGTTGAGGCAAGTTTGTTTGCTACAGCGCTTCTGGCTCCTCTAGGTATTCTCTTTATTATCCATGTATTAGATTTTAATAGTGTTAATTCTTCAGAGAAATCGTTTTAAAATATACGAAATTAGCTGATAATATCAAGATTAACTCTGTAAGCTCTTTTCTACATTTATTTTTCTTCCTTTATTTTCGGGATTACATCATCACTGAATTCCTCCACTGGAGATTATCTTTCATTTAGCAACATCCAACTGGAGCTCAGCCTTGTAAATGAAGCACTTTAAAAATTGTAAAGGGCGAGGGGCAGAATCGAACCCAGAACGCGGGAGCATGAAATCACAATGCTTGGCTTGCATAAATAAGGAACCTTTCCTCTTCACTCAAAACAGTAGCTTGATAGTAGTCAAATTGATTGGCAAACAACAGACGTATGTAATTGAGGACTCGGCGAGCATTGTATCATCGTATTCACTAAGTTATCAACATTACAGATGTTTTAAAAACAAAATACAATATTCCTGTATCTGAATCAAACACGGTGTGTATATTATTCGTAGACAAACTAAAGATGAATCAATTACCGCGTAGGAATCGTGGGATCACTGGTCCAGGCGCTCGACCAGTAATCTGACGGTTCGCGGGTCGCATTACCGAAGGGCCAGTATTTTTTACGTTTGAATTTTGATGGCGATTGATGGGCGATCCAAGTTTTATTATATTAATATATATTTGAATTCTTGGGTGTTTCAATACGTGAACTATCAAATCTTCAGGATCAATAATAGTAATAATAAAAAAACTAATAATAGTTATTATGTAGTAGAAGGTTAAAAGTTAGAAGCTTATTATCGCTCGGGCCATACCATTACAAGGAGAAACGTGAAATTTGGCAAGACTTCGGTTTTGTTTAGTGTTACCCACGAGAAGAGGAATTTCTCATCTCGTTTTTAAAACAAAAGCAACAAAATCAAGACGAGAATTAACATTTTTCATTCGAGAAAAGACAAGGCTAACTCAAAGTATCGTCTCGCTTTGGAGGTGAGAAACAAGACTAGACGAGAAGTGTCGTAAACATTTATCGTGTTATCTCGATTCTCGAAATAGTGTATGTTCGTTCTTTAAGTGACAATTGCTGTTTCATTTTTGAATGGAATTACGATTCCCCGTGTTTTTCTTTCTATATACTTTTGTGAGGGCACGTTAAATGAGCAATAGAAAATACAACTGTTTTTCGGTACCGTTTGATTTCGGTTAACCAATTGAAAATGAAATCTTTACGTTTAATGCTCCATGATTATGCTTACTAGAGTAAGGGAGACCATGATTAAAGCAAGTGAATTATGATGGACGAATTGGTTGAATGAGAAAGACGAGCCGTTCCGAAGAGTAATGCTCCCGGAAGTACGTTTTCTCGCGCGGTATTCTAGTCAGTTCTTTTAAGTGCTATCTTAGCCAGCTGTTTTAAGTTGGTCGCAAAATTTTTATCATGAGGGTCAAGGTGGAAAAAAACGAGCACTGTGGGGCTTCTAACCCGTTCCTGCTACTACTTCTACTCGTCCTCCTACTATTACTACTAATAGTACTACTACTTCTGCTCCTACTCCTATTCCTTCTACTCCTCCTACCACTACTACTACTACTAGTAGTAGTAGTAGTAGTTCTCTTACTACTTATCTGCACAAAAGCAAGTAAACCACTTTATTGAGTATTACTTTAATTTTATTTGATTGCAAAAGTGTTATGAAAATTTAAAACAATAAAAAGTTCTCTTGGACCGGGTTTGAAGCCACGCCAAAAGCGATTTCCATTACTACCTCGTTGCGCCAGTGAACTTGGCTACAAGGAACGACAGCAGCACGATTTCGATTTCTGTTATATGTGAGCTACGTGGCAAGGGACGGATAACGCCAACCATTGAGAACCGTGTATTAGTTCGTACTTCCGGGAGTATTACTCTCCTTAGCTATTCCTGTATTATATGTCACATAAGAAAATGCATGTTTTTGCGGGATAGTATCTCTTGCTCCTTAAAGCGATGAAAGTTATGAGAAAATCAGTTCGCTTAATGTAGTTGACTTTAAAAACTTTTAAAGCTATGAATCCTGGTAAAACAACAAAATATATTACGTTTGCAAGTGCAATTTACACAATAAACAGCACGAATAGTGTGACAAGCAAGGGAAGCAGAGAAATTGTTATATTATAGTAAGACGACAGTTACAAAAATTGCAAGCTGAATGTTTAAAGTGTATAGCAAGAGAATAAGCACCTGAGTGTGTGACGTATTTGGTAACGTTCTAACCTACCAATCAGCTGACCCATGTTCGAATCTTCGTCAAGTGCACATTTTCCTTCTTTTCGTTGAAGGAACAACCATTTCTTGTAGTACCGTAATAGCGTTATATATGTTTCATTTTGTTAGATTTCTTTCTTATCCTTGTTTAAGGTAATAATATAAGGCTGCAAGTTTAATTCTACCTAGGTAGATCAAAAGTAAGCGTGTTCTAGATTTCTTTCCATTAATAAAATATAAAAATAAGCTTACATC
This sequence comes from Thermobia domestica, assembly GCF_964235325.1. Taxonomy (NCBI): domain Eukaryota; kingdom Metazoa; phylum Arthropoda; class Insecta; order Zygentoma; family Lepismatidae; genus Thermobia; species Thermobia domestica. The sequence goes on from NC_137465.1 coordinate 92,422,752, forward strand.
CCAAACTAAATATACAAGTAATTGAAATGAAAGTAGCAAGTCGGTAAATCACCTCTAGGCAGAATAAGAACAAAGCAATATAACCTGAGGTCCTTTCAATTGTTGTCTTATCTCTGTCTTAACTGTCAAGTGTGAACTGAGCACACTTTTTTTTTAAAAAAAAAAGTCCTTTGTCGATGTAATACTGGTCTATGTGAAAACATAAGAGAAGAGGAAAGACACAATATTAGTATAATTTGTTTTTATTATTAGATGTCTCAGTATGTTGAAGAAAGAAATCATGTTCATAATTTAAGAAGAATAATGATTAATAAACTAGTGTTCATTCCGAGTGGAAGAACAGTATGTATTCTGGAAGGTCATATTCTATTTGGGAGTACTCACGTGAGAATGAAAACAAATTAACATTTATGGAATCGAACCTATCACGAGGTTAATTCCTGATGGGAGTTCATTTAGTTTAGAATCCCAAGTTAAGTTGTAGATACATGTTTCTTTTAATCTCGGTGCTGAAGGGGATGTTACACTCCCAATGAATCAACTGATCAGTCTTAGAGCTATCAGTTTGAGGAAAGATGACTGGTTTGTGAACTGTGAAATGTATCTATTAATCTAAAAGCCATGCATGAAGCAATTTCCACGTAACCCAAAATAGATTAAGGTTACAAATCGGCGTATATAAGCTTATCGCTCGGTGAACTATTGTGACTCATAATTAAACTTGATTTTTAGCTTCTAGTGCAGGGGCATAAGAAAATATATCATAGTCCGTGGGATTTTGAATGAAGAAATATTGAGACTGGTTGCGATGTTTTTGTAATAAAGCATATAATCATGTGCTACCAGGTGTTTGATCTGATTCCATTGCAGACGGGCGATATGACATCTTAATTTCAAGATGGCCGGCAGAATAGACACTAACATATTTTTTTTTCGTCTGTAACTCGTTTATGGTTAATTTTATGCAAATTTTGTAAATGACACTTTTTGTTCAGAATGAAAGAATGAAGAGAAAAGGTTATTGCAATATTTTTGAAATCTCTTACTGTCTCCGAGATATAGTCATAATTTTAAGTTTTCTCAGTTGTTTTTCACTAATCAAGGGTATATATCAATATGTTGCATTCGAGGGGATTTAGAACGACGAAATGTTACGACTACTCCCGATATATTTGTAATGAATCATATAATCATTTACTACCAGGTGTTTTGTCTGATTCCATTGCAGACGGGCTATATGACGTCATAATTTCAAGATCGCCGCCAGAATAGATACTAATACTTTTTTCGTCTGTAACTCACTTATGGTTAATTCGATGCAAATTTTGTAAATAACATTTGTATGGATTGAAGAAAGTAGACAAAAGGCTATTATATTTTTATAACTCTTACCGTTTCAGAGACATAGTAGTATTTTTAAGTTTTCTCAGTTATTTTTCATTCATTGATATATATTAGTCTTCTATATTAAAGAGTGGTTGACGAGAAACTTCGAGAAAAACACCAGATAAATGTATAGTTTAATGAAAATCTGAGTTTTTATTTTTTCCTTCTTTTTTCCTTTCCAGAAAGAGTTCCTTCTTGAAGTCAGTTAATTGTATTCAGAGACTAGAAATATTCTGGCCCTTCTGTCCCTCGCTCGCGCTTTCCTTTCTTAATTCTTTTTTCGCACAGTAATATAAACCATAAAGGCTCTGAACCGAGCAGATTTTTTTGAAAAGACTGATCTCCCACAACGGAATAATTCCAACAAATTTGTCTGCCGCTGAAGTTCAAGGTAGAGGTGTTCCAAGAACCGGTTAACCGGTTTCGGTTCGGTTTGTAGTCTAAACCGAATCAATCGGTTTGGACTTCAAACCGGTCCGGTTCGGTTTGGGAAAGGTTCGGTTCGGTTTGGGTATGGTTCGGTTCGGTTTGTAAAGATTTCGGTTCGGTTTGTACAATGGTTCGGTTCGGTTTAAGAACTGTTGGGCCCTTTTTGAGGACTGTTTTGTTCGGTTTCAGTTCAATATTTGAAATCGACAGAAATGCAGTTTGCATTATTAGCAACCGTCTACCCAGACATTATAATAATGCTGAATGTTACGTTTTTCGGTATAACTTTATTCAGATTAAAATTATTTCGATGTTACTGAAACAATTTAGGGGTCGTACTTGTGTGGGTACTTTTACTGATGCTTTGGATTTTGGAACAAAACCCTTAATATCACTTGGAAGAAAACTTTACGGCAGGGGTGGATTTAGGAGATACCGTGGTAGGGGTGGCAGTTACTTGAAGGGTGGATGCTATTCCAGGAGAAGCTACATTTACAATGAAACATTAAATTCGTCTTGAAATGACTAGGGAGGGAGGGCATGATTTACACCTGTATGTGGAATATATCGTGGTGCAATATTATCAGGTAACGAAGAAAATTTATGCTGTTTTTGAGAACAGTTACTTTTGTCGTGTTGGTGTAGTCAAATTGATTCTGATGATGCTACACAGTATGGCGCTAAATTCGTTGTACAGAAACAGAGGGGTGATTCCTGAGAGCCAAAAAAAAAAAGTTCCAGTACACATAGAACGAAAAGCGTGTCGTTTACGTGTTATAGACTGCCGAAAGCGTGGGGAAACAAACTTTAGAGTTAAATATTGCACAAACTACTGATTGTAGACGTGATGTGGCATGATATCGACAAAATATCCTAACCTTCTCTATCCAAATTTGCAGTTTTCAGATTTATGCAACGGCGGCACAGGGAATTTCCTGATATTTTATGACGTAAATTGAGTGTACAACAACATGTAAAGGACATTTCACTGCCTGGAAATAATACTACGTGGCAGGTCAGTACTCATACACGAAGATAAAAGATGGCGGATGAAGTAAACATTACTGTGTGTGGTTGCATACCTCTTCAAAAAGTACTAGTAAAGTCGTTGTATATACAAGAACTCACTGAAAACTTTACGTTTCTAGAATGTAAAAATACGTACGGCACAAGCCGATGAGTAACAGAAAATAAAGAAATTCCGGTTGCTGATCTGCTCATATTAATGATATTGCAACGATTTTGAGAACGCATCTACCTTTACAACTACAGTAATTGAACAAGAACTACAGACAAATAAAGAACGCGTAATAATAATAATAATAATAATAATAATAATAATAATAATAATAATAATAATAATAATAATAATAATAATAATAATAATACACATAACTGTTTTAGCAGGGTTGGCAAAAAACATGGTTTTTATTGAGAAAACTAAAAAAACAGTTTTTTTTGGTTTAAACCCAGTTTTTTTGGTTTATATTATTTGCTCTATGTATTTATATCACATATGGACAGAAATAAGCTTGTTTTGCCTTGGTGTTAGTATGCAACAACTGGGTTATGCTGAAAGGAGTCACATAAGCTTAAAGCGGAATCCAAACCGCTTCTCGGCTTACATTCAAGAGAAATTGTCCTCCATTTGAACTAGAAACCGGGACTAATTGGCCACAAATGCGATACGTCTGCCGACTCACTCACGAAGGACTCCTGATTAAAATACGTTGACTGATCTTTAAATATTTGTTAATATAATCGTCAAGAGTCATTAGGACAGAAGGACAAAAAGATAAACAATTGCACAAATGGAACCATTATACAGAATTACATATGGACAATTTCAAAGTACTGCAGAGTACAGAAGAACAAATTTAGTTCAAGTCAGTTCACTACGACTTTTATTAGTCCAAGTTAAAGAAATATAACGACTTACTTTGCATATCAGTAAGAAAAGTGATTAAAGATACGAATTATTTGAGTCCACTTTGGCTCTGACCCATTTATACATAAATAATTACCAAAGATTCTTGCTATTTTCAATAATTGCCTCTCGTGGGGTTTGTATGACCCCCCTCCAAAAAAAGGACGGCATTTCGATGTATTTTATCAATAGTAAACATTATTAAAACGAAACAATGTTTAGAATTTTCCTTTGGTTCCATAACAATAATAATAAACTATAAAAAAATCACAAAATAAACATCCATAAAGTTACATAAAAAAGGTTGCTTTTGTAATATAATCTCTTTGAGTAAATAATGGGAATTTAGGTCTGAATATAGTACGAATAATATATGGGAGTGAAACGTGATAACTCACAAATTTGTGTTCATCAAGATTTTACGAATAGTTACACTTTTACAAACATTTTTCGTTTTTTGGTTTAAACCATTTTTTTTTAAACAGCTGGTTTAAACCAAGGTACGTTTTTTTCAATCAATGATGTAAACTGACGGGTGTGAAACAAAATATTCCTTCCATTCACGATATTTGTACGTACTGTAACAGGGGCCGATATTTCTGGATCCAAATCGTATAACGGGACTGCATACAGAAAGTAGTTGTAGGGAGCAAGGTATAGAGAGGAGTCTTTGTTTACATGGAAAGAGGATGGTTGTCAGAATGTACACTGCAAAAGGTGTTCAAAGTTTAAACCCACCACTTCAATGCAAAGGTTACAGCGGCGTCGAAGGGAAAGACGCTGTGAACGCGTAGAAACACTCCTGCCGTTTCCTAAATGCTCCACGCTGCAGCAACAATTCGAGCAACCAAATCCTCCTCTGATTGCACAGGCGTCGCGTAGATTAGTTGTTTCATATAACTCCAGAAAAAGAAATCTAAGTGGTTAAGGTCGGATGAGTGAGGTGGCCAAGATACCGGTCCTTCTCTGCCGTCCATTTGTTCGGAAAGAATGCGTTGCGACAATTTCGCACCTCCACAGCAAATGTGCTGGAGCACCGTTGAGCATTGTTGTATGTTAAAACAAAAGTCAAACAAATGTTATAAATGTTCAAGTGTTGGTAACACTGATAAATTGGTAACTATGCCATCTAGTGACAGTTTTGAACGTGAAATTCTGTAGATACGGTTTACGTCAGAATTCAGGGAAAATTGAAACTGGTCGGACCTTTTGACCAAGTGTTGTTAAAGTTATAATAATGGTGTATAATATTCATCCGTTGTTAACAACTAATTATTGTGATTTCCGGAATATAACTTTGAGTTAAACATCTAAATTTGCGTGAGTCTGTTCTATGATTTTGCTAATTTTCAGTTAACTATATCTTTAGAATATGTAATAGAGCATCATTCAATTAGACAACTGTAACCTGAAGGTCAAATTGTATTAGTCATCTTGGATATTCCAGCTTTGTCATAAAAGTTAAAAATATATTTCCATATTAGGAATATTACATGAACCAAAAATTATTACTAGAATTTATAATTATTAATTACTGAAATTTCATGAATTATAGTTTGAGCTCTTGGGGTAGTTGACTACTGGAACCATGATTTGATTGTTATATTTTTTGTAAGCTGTTGTACCGATTTTTTTGATATATTCGAAAATAATAATTAATATTAAATTTAAATTCAGGATACTTGTTATTCTACCTAATTAATAATTAGAATTTGGACACTCCTTAATATTTTTGGTACGTGGAAGTTAGAAGCTGAAATTAACTAATTTAAAACCGTCTATTCAGATCAATAGCGTAAATTGAAAGCTGAGTGCTTATACATGTTTATATACTCTCTTTAATTTTTTATGCTGATTACTCTCTACTATAATATTGGGGGTGGCGTATTGTGACCCTGACCAGTGACGATGCGATATAACGATTCCAATATTTCTTTTTTTAAAACGCACGTTACACATGATTTTCCCTGAATTCTCTCCTGCCAAAAAGTTGCATTTGTTGAAAATTAAAATTTTGTCTAAGGTTGTAGTTATTTATTTGATATGTTTGAAATTGTGAATGGTAGGATAATCTCAGTAGGGAGTATCAGTGTGGAACTACGATTCACCATATTAGAGTTATAGGTTTTGACTAGAAATATTACTAATCAAAAGCGATTCATTTTGGCATAAAGTTGTTTGTTATACCCTATTATATTATCTAAATTGTAAGAATGCAGGTTAACCAATTATTATTATTAGCAGATTATTATTATTAAATGCAGATTATCCGATTATGGGGCGTTTACACTTGGTCGATTTAGTCGCACGGCTAGATCGACTCGTTGCATTTGCGACTAAATCGAAGCAACTAGGCCGAATCAGATCGATGGATGTGTTCAATTGTTTCAACCGAAATTGAATGCTGCTTGTTGACTCACTCTCCTCTGGACGATTCGAAATCGACTGGCAATTTTAAAGATGTCCAAGCAAGCAGTAATTGGTACAATTTGCGGTGTTATAGCAGAAGAAAATAGAACGTCTTTGAATTCAGTTGCCAGTCGATTAGTCGCCTTCGATCAACAAGCGATTAAATTGAAGTTCCGTTTACACGGTCGATTAAGTTGAAAGTGACGTCAATTCAACTGAATCGAACGCAAATCGACTAAGTGTAAACGCCCCATTAGGCAGCAATTGTATTTAAATTCTTTCCCAAATGGCGATGGAGGGATAGTGGAACCTTATAATCCCCTTGATTGGGATTTATCATTTCTTGAAAACAGAGGAAATGTTTCCGTAAACGCTACTTTACATACACAAACACATTTTTATCTTCAACTTCGTATCAAGAAATACGAAGAGAAAGACATTCGTCCTTGACTGATAATGCCAATAGATTACGTGTCGTTGATAACCATTTGGTTGGTCAAGGTCAGTTACCTATGCAAACAGGTGTTCACGGCGAATACTCAAACCCGTTCCTCGATACTTACGAAGAAAAAGAAAGCAAAGGTGCTTTTTGGGGCGTTTACACTTGGTCGATTTAGTCGCACGGCTAAATCGACTCGTTGCATTTGCGACTAAATCGAAGCAACTAGGCCGAATCAGATCGATGGATGTGTTCAATTGTTTCAACCGAAATTGAATGCTGCTTGTCGACTCGCTGTCCTCTGGTCGATTCGAAATCGACTGGCAATTTTAAAGATGTCCAAACAAGCAGTAATTGGTACAATTTGCGGTGTTATAGCAGAAGAAAATAGAACGTCCTTCAATTCAGTTGCCAGTCGATTAGTCGCCTTCGATCAACAAGCGATTAAATTGAAGTCCCTTTTACACGGTCGATTAAGTTGAAAGTGACGTCAATTCAACTGAATCGAACGCAAATCGACTAAGTGTAAACGCCCCATTTGTTCCACCAGCTGGTTGTGCTGAATTAACGTCACGTATAAGTCTTTCAAAGGTGACTCAGTCAGCTGCAAATGTTAGCTTTTTAGAAGCAATAAAAAGTATTCCACAGTGTGATGGTTCACGTTATGAAGAATTATTTAAATTTTTGAAGGCAATATATTATATTAAATCCACTGAGTTATATCCCGCCGAGGCCTTATATTTTTCTGCTCTATCTCGGACTTCGGGTAAGTTGCATTCGAAGTTGATAAGTGAGTTTTCAACAACAAACGATTGGTTGGCTTTTGTGTTCATATACTTAATGACATGGTTTCGGTGCTAGGTAAACGAGATTTACGAAATAAGTTTATTGATCGGCTACAATATCCTAATGAAAGTGCTTCTGAATATATTAGGGAAATACGCCTATGTTATGAGTTGTTGGAAGGTAAATGTACAATGGATAATATAGCTATTCTTCGGCAAGTTTATTATGGTTTAAATCCGCAACTTAGGTACGATCTATTTCGCGATAAAGAACCGGAAAGTTGGCATGCATTATTGATTGCAGTAAATCAATATGAACTTTACAAAAACGATTTGTTGGTTTATAAAGGACTGACATCTGCTTCAAGTGTTAAAGAAAAGAAGTAGTTACAGTGCTATGTTTGTGGTGGTGCGCATTCTTATAAATACTGTAATGTAAGGCGGACAGTTGGCGTAAAAACAAACATGGGCGTGAGTGATCGGCATCGCTCCACTACTCGTAATGTGTATTCCTCGTATCAATCCCGCCCTACTAATAGTGATCTGATGTGTGAAACTGGTTCTGTTAATAGTGGTCGTGGGGAAAAAACTTCTACTATAAACTGTTCTACCAGAATAGAAACTTCAAAAAAGGGGCAATTTATGTCTGAGCATAACACTGAAAAACAACGTAATATGATATGTATGGGGCCCACGAAAGTGAAATCCCGGTGTGATTCAAGTGTTGAGGAATTTATGAAACCTTCAAGTTTTGAAATTAATAAACAGTATCCAGATACCACTTTACGTCAAAAACATATCATTGCTGTTTTTGTTCAGGCTTTTGTTATGGGACAAAAATATTACGGTGGTTTAGATAGCTGCAGTACTATTTCAATGATAAATAAAGAGCAATTTGAACGTTGGAATTCATGCATAACAAAACCTATAACTGTGAAAAGTGAAACTTTTACTGGTGTTGGTGTGGATAATAAAACTTTGACATTAAATTTATATGTGGTGTTACCTATAACTTTCCGTAGAAGGGTATATAATTTGAAGTTTTTTTTTTTGTGCCTAATTTGAGTCCAGTTTTTATTGTGGGCATAAGGGAACTTAAGCAAATTCAGGCAAACTTGGATTTGGTTACGAACAAACTGTGGTTGAAATTAGAAGGACAATTTGCGCCTTTAACTTATTCGCCGGTAGATTCAATGAGAGATGGGGGGTCAGAGATTTCTCCTATTTATCCAAGGAAAGACAACTATGATGCTAGTGATTATTTTGGTTTTTCCAGCCAATTTCCGAAAGGGTCCTTGTCCAGATGGTTTGTTGGAGAATCAACATCCAATGTGAGTGGCTCAGTGAGTAGCAGAGTTGCCAACTGTACGGAAGGAAAAGTACCAAATTCTTTACTGCAGAGCGGTCTTGGGGAGAATAGCTGTACAAATCCTCTGATGGTAAATCCAGTATTATTGGAACAAGACAATACATTGGAAGGGTATGTAGATGAACTTGTCAATAATTATTCTGACGTGTTTTGTAAGAAAATAGGGAAGGTAAAAGGTGTTGAATATCAAATACGTGTTGATAATGAAACACCAATTAGGAAAAAGGCGTATCCATTAAGTAAACAAGATCAGAAGCATATGGATATTATTCTAGATGAATTGTTAAAAGAGGGCGTGATTGAAAAATCAGATAGTGAATGGTGTTTTCCAAGTTTTTTGGTTAATAATAAATCGGGGGGATAAAAGATTAATAGTTAATTATCAGGATTTAAATTCCCGGTTGTATTTAAATCCTCAGTACACTCCTAGGATGGAGGATATATTAGCTGAGATATCTAAAGGTAAAATAAGATCAAATCTTGATGTCCGGAGGGTGTATCTACTAATTCCTGTCACTGAAAATTCTAGCAAATACAGTGCTTTCATGACTCATAGGGGGCTGTTTCAGTGGCGTGTTTTGCCATTTGGTTTGGCAGCAGGTTCCCATATGTTATCAAAAATTATGACAGAAATATTGTGTCCAATAAAATATTTAGGAATTGAGTGGTTCTTCGATGATATAATAATTTTTCAAGATACTATCGATGAACATAAGCGTGTATTAGAATTGGTATTGCAGAAATTCAGAGAAGCAGGGATAACATTATCTTTAAGTAAGTCAACCTTATTTCAGACTAAAGTATCATACCTAGGATATGTTATTGATGGAAATGATTTGTATCTAGATCCCTCTCGACTTGAAATTATTAAAAATTTGCCTCCCCCCAAAAATCGAAGAGGTTTGTTAGCTTTGACAGCATTTTTGCAATATTATTCCAAATTTATTCCACATTTTCAGGAAGTTCTGGAACCCATTAACCGATTACGGTCAGCAAAAGTTGAGTTTGTATGGGGTCCTGAGCAGCAAGCGGCACTTGATAAATTAAAAGAATTATTCGAGACTCATTTTGTATTATGTTTACCTAATTTAAATGGTAAGTTTGTAATTAGTTCAGATGCATCAATAAAATCCTTAGGGGGATGTCTCGAAGAATATGATAGTAATGGGGTGTTACGGCCTATTGCTTATTTTAGTCGAAAACTTCGTCCTTATGATTTAAATAAGCCTATATATTTATTGGAATTAATGGCCTTGGTTGAATGTATGGAACGATTTAAAACATATTTACATAATAAATTCGAGGTACGAGTTGATCACCAAGGATTGGCATATGCCATACGAAATTTAAAGAAAGGAAAGAACTATGGAAGTTTATTATATCGGCTATTAGGGTTTGATTTTGAAGTCAAACATGTACCTAGTGTGTTAAACACGCCTTCAGATTTTACTTCCAGGGTCCATCACACGCAGATGTTCGAGTCAGTTGATTTAGAACCTACTTGGAAAGATGAGGTAACTAATATGTGTAAAATTAATTTGTGGTTGATGCCATTTGCGTCTCAGGCTGTTTACACATCAGAGAAGGGATGAAGAATTGATGAAAATAATTGAACAATTACAAAATAATTTAAACGTAGATGGATATAAATTTGTTAAAGGTATATTATGTAAAAATACGAAAGCTATTAAAAATCCCTATAAAATTTGTATACGTAAGAGTTTGAAAACATCTATAATTGTTTATTATCATAATAATATATTACCGGGTGCTCATGCTGGAACGCAGAAAAGTATCTCTAAAATCTGTGCAAGATACACGTGGAATGGGATAATTAGGGACATTAGGGATTATATTTCAAGGTGCAAGGAATGCCAAATAAATAAAAGTACTAATAGACAGTCTATGGGACATCTTATTTCTCAATATGAGAAAATTCCGAACGCCCTATGGTATTTTGATGTATGGCCATTATGTGAATCAAAATCTGGCAAGTACTGTCTCATTGTTGTAGATTCTTGTACTAAATTTATGTGGTTAGAGCCTTTTAGAACTTTAAGTGCTAAAACGGTACGAGATAAGCTGTATAAAATTATGTGCCGATTCGGATTTCCCCATTCGGTTTCCCATGATAATTCCAGTCTCTTTGTTTCATCTTTATTTAAAGATTTTCTGTACGGACAAGGAATTAGGGATATTTGTATATCTCCGTACCACGCTGCTTCGAACGCATCGGAGCGTTATTTGCGTGTTTTGAAGGATTCTTTGAAAATTTATTTCCGGAATAAACAAACTAAGTGGGATCAGGATCTCCATGAAATTGAATTTTCTATAAACTCAGCAGAACATACTGAATCAAAATGTTCACCAATGGAACTAGTGTATAATTATAATGTATGCGATCCCCTAGATGTGAAATGGGAAATTGATAACTATGAAATCAGACAAAAGGACAAAAATTTATGGGTAACAGCTTTAGAGAATTTGGGAAAAGCGTGGCACCGTAAGAAGAGAGAATATGACAGGAAAAGATCTCCTGTAACATATCAAGTTAATGATAAGGTTTTAATAAAGTCCCAATTTAAATCTAGTCTAGCTGATAAGGTGACTAAATCATTATGTCCTAGGTGGCTTGGCCCATTCCAGATTTTGAGATTACTTACAACAAATACGTTACAAGTTAGATCAATTGAGAATCCTAATGATGTAAGAAAAGTACACGTTTCAATGACAAACATTTATCATGAACCTAGATTAACTGTTAATAATTAAGATCAAACCAACTGTAATTTCGTTTCTGTGGATCAACTGTTTCTAGTCAGAATCTTGAATTAAGTAAATTAAATTTAAGATACAATTACACTAATTAACATTTTGGTCAACATTTATTTTAAATATTGTATGAATGTGATGTTAATATATTTTTAGTATTCCAGACCTGGAATGAATGTCGTGTGACTGTCCTTACAATATGTATTTCGTGTATTCAATTTGGATTGTAACCTGCTTGCTGTACGCAAGTTTTGTTGTCCTGGTAAATTATTAATTTTGATGTTGTTCTGAAACTACCCGAGCTGCTGTAATGTGTCATTGTTTCCATATTTATTATAAAATTCTGTTATTACTTCAGGATACTAATAATTATAATTATATTGAAGGTCTCCTATTAATGGAAATTATTTATAATTGGAAATATTATATATGTAAATCAGTATTTCGGTCTTTATTGGAATTGTTATTATAAATTATTTTTGATTATTTACTCATGACCTTATATTACTAATACAGGGATATGCTAGGTTGGGCAAGTCTGATGGATGCTTGTTAATTGAATGAGATTTTGGAGGATTTTTTTTTCTTTTAGTTTTTACTTTTATTTGGTGGTGCATGAGAGAATGAGTCTGGTATTAGTAGTTGGTGGTGGAGTAGCTGTTGATATTCTAACCAAATTGACACACGACAGCTATAATCAAAATAATTTATAAAATAAAAGTACAACTTTTATTTTATGGGGGCCTCTTGATGTTGTTTTACGTTAAAAAAAATGTCAAACAAAAAATGTTCAAGTGTTGGTAACACTGATAAATTGGTAACTATGCCATCTAGTGACAGTTTTGAACGTGAAATTCTGTAGATACGGTTTACGTCAGAATTCAGGGAAAATTGAAACTGGTCGGACCTTTTGACCAAGTGTTGTTAAAGTTATAATAATGGTGTATAATATTCATCCGTTGTTAACAACTAATTATTGTGATTTCCGGAATATAACTTTGAGTTAAACATCTAAATTTGCGTGAGTCTGTTCTATGATTTTGCTAATTTTCAGTTAACTATATCTTTAGAATATGTAATAGAGCATCATTCAATTAGACAACTGTAACCTGAAGGTCAAATTGTATTAGTCATCTTGGATATTCCAGCTTTGTCATAAAAGTTAAAAATATATTTCCATATTAGGAATATTACATGAACCAAAAATTATTACTAGAATTTATAATTATTAATTACTGAAATTTCATGAACTATAGTTTGAGCTCTTGGGGTAGTTGACTACTGGAACCATGATTTGATTGTTATATTTTTTGTAAGCTGTTGTACCGATTTTTTGATATATTCGAAAATAATAATTAATATTAAATTTAAATTCAGGATACTTGTTATTCTACCTAATTAATAATTAGAATTTGGACACTCCTTAATATTTTTGGTACGTGGAAGTTAGAAGCTGAAATTAACTAATTTAAAACCGTCTATTCAGATCAATAGCGTAAATTGAAAGCTGAGTGCTTATACATGTTTATATACTCTCTTTAATTTTTTATGCTGATTACTCTCTACTATAATATTGGGGGTGGCGTATTGTGACCCTGACCAGTGACGATGCGATATAACGATTCCAATATTTCTTTTTTTAAAACGCACGTTACAGCATAAACCACATGTTTCGATGAACAGCCAGTGGCACAGTCTCTAGTAGTTCAGGCAGAATCTCTTTAAAAAATATCCAATACTCCCACCCGGTTAGGCATTGTGGTAGTAGGTACGGTTGATGAGAATTATTAACGATTCATGCCCACACATTCACAGAACACCGTTCCTGATGGGCACGAGTTGACATTCCATATGAGTTTGCCTCAGACCACAAATGTTGAGTGTGAGTGTTCATCACCCCATCATGGCAAAACATAGCTTTATTTTTGAAGATAATACGAGACATGAAGCGGGATATATTAGCATGGTTCGCGTAAACACTGGACAAACTCCCGGCTACGTGGATGGCGTGTAATGCATGCGCCCTTTGGACATGAAAAGAGTACATTTGATTTTCGTGAAGCATGTTCCAAACCTGCCGATGATGGGTGTTAATTTCAGCAGTTACTACCCGTGTGCTGGTGGACGGTTTTCTCTTATCTCAAGCAAGAATTTCCTCCTCAAAAGTCACAGTCCATACGGTTCTGTTTCGTCCAGCATTGGGCCTGTGTGCTTCCAGTAATCCTGTTTCTTGTAATGTACGATCTACACCTGAAAACGTTGCGTGGTGTAGAATTCTAAGATTAGGAAACTGTTGTCTGTACACCGTTGTGCCACACGGCCATTACCGTCCGCTTTCCCGTATGCCAGATCAATGTCTGCCAATTTGAATTGAATTGAATTGAATTTCTCTTTATTTCAGCGGGCGAGGTTCAGCCGGAGGCTGCTCTGCCACCTAACTCTTGTCATCATTACAAAGAAAAGAAAGAAAAAACAGACACAAATAAGATACTAGATACAAATAACAACATAGCATGGTACATTCAATAATACTAAGGATAAACAAACCACTCAGTAAATGTAAATGTAAAAAAAAACTAATACTGTTAGTCCAATTTCGTACCAATTTCAGTCCAATTTCATACTGTAGTAAACCTTTCATGTGTGCCAATGCTTTGTCTCTGATCTCTAAATAATAATGTTTGGAGTGATGATTTAAATGAATTGTATGGTTTGTCAGTGATTGACTGTGGTAGGGAGTTCCAGATTCTTACTGCCGAAATTGAAAATGCCTTCTCTGTTATTTTTCAAGAATGCCGGGACATATTCAGTTTATTACTTCCTCGGGTATTGTAACGGTGAATTTCTGATATAGGCCTACATGTTAATTTATGATGCAAATAAGGTTGTGTTTTATGTAAATTTATTTTGTATAGTAAAGAACAGTATCGGAGTTATCGTCTTCGGGACATGGTTAGGATATTATTTTCATTAAGTACCGGCAGAATATGCTAAGACTTTCTGTAATTGAGAGAGAAGCGTAAAGAGTAATTCTGTATTTTCTGAATTGCCCTAGTATTTTGAGTGGAGAGAGAGCTACCATATATTGAAGCAGTAGTCGAACAGAGACAAAATGAGAATGTTAACAAGATATAGTCTTGTTTCTTGCGACAAATAGCCTTTTAATTTATAAAGCTGTCGTAAGATGCGCTTAGCTTTAATATACTGTTCAGAAGTGTGTTTATTCCAGCTAAGCCCTTGGTCTATTATTAAGCCTAGATCTTTTACAATTTCTCACGTGTACTCCTCCATCACCTCTGTAATCACACTCGTTGGCCGTATGGTGATGAAATAAAGAGATATTAAAGTGGGAAATGGTAGATGTTTTCTCGCCATTGTGTTCACTGTCCAGAATCGAAGATAGCGAGATTGCAACTTAGTGCAACTCTTCTGTCAGAGAATGATATTTATGTGTACGATTAGCAAATGTACAAAACCTACATCGTGACGGAGAAGATACCACACCCAGAGCCGTAGTACGGGGAGGGGGGAGGAGCTGGTAGCAAGAGGGCGCCGAACAAGCAATAAGAAAAAGGAAGTGTTGAAAATGAGTAAACGATGTGATGCCCCGTAAAAGTATTGGCGCCCTATTAAATCAATATTGTTGTCGGTTTGCAAAGAAATAGATTTGTTAAAAATTTTCTTGCTCGCTGCGCTCGCAATCCAAACGTTTCAGTAAAACTCACAAGCAGGTTTTGCTTATTACTTACAGAAAGTAATTATATAATGATTTGTTAACGATGTGATATACAAGGTGCCGAGTATTGACTTACATTGTACGTAGGAGAGTTTTCAAAACCAGAAACGGTCAAAGTCTGAAATATGTGTTCGGCGTTTTGATGATGATGAGTCTGATTAGTTAATCACGCTTTTCTTATAATATTAATCACGACGGTGAGAATGAAAGTATGAAAAGTGAGAGAAATGAAGACACACATGCAAGCTGCTATTTGAGCAGGAATATTAAAAGTGAAGGTAAACAAGAATAATAATAACATTTTGGAATTTGAAGCAGTTGTAGAATGGGGGCTTAACAGGTCAGAACTTAACCCAACGAATTTAATCTTTTTCAGAGACTGATCACTACCAGTGATGGTTTTTTATTCCGTTGACAAATGAAATGCTTCTAATTTGAAGGAATTTATTGGGAGCATTTCTCCATCAAATACTTGTATTGCCAGGATTTTTTTGTGCATACGGGGTATCTAGCTATGTGATATTTTTATCTATCTATATACATACAAAAGATATACAAACATTACATATATATATATATATATATATATATATATATATATATATATATATATATATATATATATATATACTGCAATGAGAACTTTCAGGCTCTTTGCTATTTTATTCTTTTATTATACACAAATGTGCTAAACGGTTGTATGACAGTTTAGTTTGTCAAAGTTCTACGGACAGTTCTGAACGGTACGATTCGGTTCGTGATCAGTGCGGTTTGGTTCGATTTGGGATCAGTTCGGTTCGGTTCGGTTCGGTTTGGTTTCGGTTAACCGTTCCACCCGGTTTAAGTGGCAAACCGAAACCGCGGTTTACGTTTTCAGGAACCGTCCACCCCTAGTTCAAGGTCTTGAGGGTGGAATTCGTGAAATAAATAAAAGAATAAGTGGGCAGTGTGCGAAAGTCAATCTCTCTCTCCCTCTCTCTCTCACACGCAAGACACACACACACACACACACACACACACAGACACACACGTACGTATACACGAAATGTGTACACGAAGACAAAAGAACATAGAAACTACCAATATGTCCCATTACTCTGAAAGTGAAGTAAAGACACAGACACTAATGGAAATGTGCATTCAAGATGCAGTAGTTGAAAATTCTCATTCAGGTATCTATACAAGCCAGCTACAAGTCTTTCGTTTTGGCCGCGGGGAACAGTTCAAACTACCCTTTCCTCCTACCAATTTTACGATTCAGCTTCTCACGGGAAGTGCAAACTACCGAAGGACGACACAGACGTTAGCAAACTATTGTACTGTATTTCTTTGTTTTCTAATGGTAAAAGTAATTACACTTTGACAGAAACTTCTTAAGATAGATATCGATGGTTGTTTTACTTTTACCTCTCAACATATTGTAACTAAGCTTTGCGTCTAAAATCATAGTATTTTTGTACTGAGAGAAGTAACTTATCGCGTTGCTCTCTCGAGTTTGTTCTGAATTAGCTGGAAAAATTTAATGTTCCGACCATTGCGACTTAAGTGATCGTGTGAATCTGATATTTTGCAAGCGGCTTCGGTTTCTGGGACACTAGAAAGTCGTCAACAGTTAAGTAATTTTTAGTTCAGTTGGTCGTGTGATTTGTATTGGTGTGTGTAAAGGCAAGAAAGTTGTAAATACTTCCGAATTATAAGCATTTTAACAGAAGCTTAAACGTATAATTATGTAGTGTGTCTGTGTAGACAAGGTAATTTTATTACCCTGCTTTTGGAATACGCATCTCATCGTCTAGTGTACAATAATGAATAAGATAAGTAATTACTTCGTCCCTGTTGCTAAAAAGCAAAAAGTCGATGATAGTAAAGATAATTGCATTGCGAAAAGCAATGATAGGAACGTGGAGAGAATAGGTGCTTCTCGTCCTCAATCTTCGTCTCTCGGTCATCAGGAGACTAATGACTAGCCTGACTGTTGAACTATAGAACAGAAGAACGAATTCTGTCAGAAAAATGACTGGGTATAAAGTGTGCAAAACGGTGGGAGGCTTTTTGTGTTGAAATGCGTATGGGGATGAAAGTTTCTAGGGAGTGGGCAAATTGTAATTCCAATTACTTTGGTGAAACGCGAGAAAAGCAGTTGAGGTCATTGAGGAAAAAATTGATCATAAAGAGAGTGCGTCCCATAAAACTGCTGTTACATTACTTGTGCAAGCAGAAAAATAATCTTTTGAAACTGCGTGTGCAAAATCACTATCCCGAGAACAAGACATAACCGCCGAAGTATTTCGTACTACGTACAAAGTAGCGAAAAAGAACCAATCCTTTAATAATTTCGAGGATGAAATCAACTTAGAAGAACTCAGTGATGTTGACATGGGACGTATTCTGCTTTCTAACAACGCTTGCGCCAATATCGTAAACCACATCACAGCAGAAATGAGAAATACAATGGTGAATAAGATTTTGTGAGTGCAAAAAGTAAGATTTCATTAATTACAGACGGAGCAACCACTTTAAGCCAGGCATCGACTTTAATTATATATGTTAGGACATATATTCCAGATATAGATCTTGCGATACCAGTTAATTTATTTTTCGGGCTGATTGAACCAGGAAATATCATTGCAATATTCATATTCAACGCAATGCTTCAACATCTTCAATCTGTTGGCTTCTTGGACGAATGCCGTCGTGACTACTTAGTGTCAGTTGCTAGTGACGGCGCGGCAGTGATGCTAGGGGCTCGCGGAGGTGTTCAGAAATTATTCAAAGATAAATTCCTCTCTGTTATTCTATGGCATTGTGCTAACCATAGACTGGAGTTATCGGTACATGACGTACTAGTGAAAATATCGGGCATTAACAGATTTAAACGTTTTAATGATAAGTTGTACGTCACATATCACGCCTCAGCGAAAAACGCAAGGGAGCTACAAGTGTGTGCAGCTACATTAGATGTACAGCTGTTGAAAATTGGAAGGGTTTTAAGTGTACGTTGGGTTGCCTCTAGTTTCAGATCATTTTCCGCAGTGTGGCAGGATTATAGGGTTCTTGTGTCTCATTTTGAAGCAGCAATGAACGACAGAGAAAGGGACAAGAAGGAACGATGTACATATGAAGGGACCCTTAAGAAAAAATATCAGTAGATTTTGTTGTGGATTAAGGGCTGACATATGATACTTTGCAAGAACTGTCCAAACTAAGCATGGAACTTCAAGATAGAGGTATTAACTTATACAAAGCTGACAGAAAGCTCAAGACTACTATAAAAGTATTTGAGGAAAGAACTAAACATCCTGGGCCGTACTACAAACAGTCGCTTGAAGAATCAAAAAGCCTGAACTTTCAAGACATTCAATTACACAAGAGAGGCTGGAAAGATGATTCCCAATTTGTGTCACTGCTTTCTATGAGCACTTGATAACTTCAATCCAGAATAGGCTATTTGACACTGAAGATTCAGAGTTGCCTAACTGTGCCAAAATCTTAGATCCTAACCAGTGGCCAGAAGATGTGGAGAAAAAGGTGACCCCCGGTGAAAGTGAGATCAGAAAGTTGTGAAACAGATTTCATTTGAGTGAGAGAGAAATGATTCGACGTTTCCGGGAATATCTTGAAGATAGGACATTATCAAACCGCTTGTTTCCGCTTAAATGTGTTTTAGATATCGTTGCCAATTCATCGAGCGAGTGTGAAAGAGGATTTTTCCAAATGAATTTAATTGTAACACGGCTTTGTGGTGGACAAACACCGTGCTGGTGGGTTTTCTCGGGGTTCTCCCGTTTCCTTCTACTTTCTTCATTTGACCATTTCACTCATCTCTCATCATCACCGGCTCCTTTAGCCTAACCGGCGTAAACGTGAGGCATAAAACTTAAAGATTTCATTTCATTTTTTAAAATTGTAACACCGACCAGATCTTTGCTTCTCACGGAACAGTATCTTCTTTGCTATTTATAAGAATTGTTGCTCCTCTACTGACAATTCAATCCCTCAAAATATGTGAACTCTTGGTTGTTGCTTGGACGTTATTCAGCTGTGGATACAAAGAGCAAGCAGAGGAAAAGAGACGGCGAGCAGTTATCTCCAGATATGGAAAAATATTGGTCACTTATTTAAGATTGCGCAGAACAATGTGAGTACATTTCTTATTCTTTGAATCATGTTTTAAAATATTATGCTGTTTTCTCTTACTTCACATTAATGTCTGCGATAGGCTATAAAACGTAGATATTTCAATTATCTTTTTTGAAAAGTCTGTTCCACTCAAAAGTGAAGGGGTTCAGGTCTGAACAATGGGTGCCAATTACACTACTTATTTGCAATAACATTTCCTATTGTAAAACATGGTCATTAGGAGTATGGGTATCGACAGAGAAAAAGAAGAATGGGTTAGTGAACGGGTCAGTCAACTCTCTTTCCCTGTTAAAATCTAATTAGAAGCAAAAGAAGTACTGTGAATGATGGAAATTTCTTTGAATTGGAAAGTGTTAAAGTTTAGAAGAGAAAATAGTTTATTCTCATTCGTCTCCTAGTATATATTAGTGCTCCGAACACCTTGCTTACTAGCCAAGATGCATACATTAAATAGTTGCAAATTGACACGTCCCCAGACACTTCTTTCCGAGGGGTTCCAAATTCTGTGTGAAGTATACAATACACAAAATTAAAAAATTCGTCGAACCTTATGCACGAATTTACATAGAAATTAAAATTTTGAAAGCTAATCCGGACCGTCCAATTATATCTGATTGTAATAAGAATTAAAAATTAATATCATTGTGAATCAAGCTCTCCCGATTGCATCTATCTTCGTTGACAATTTAAGCTTGATATTAACATGAAATTACGAACATTGGTTCCA
Organism: Thermobia domestica; assembly: GCF_964235325.1. Taxonomy (NCBI): domain Eukaryota; kingdom Metazoa; phylum Arthropoda; class Insecta; order Zygentoma; family Lepismatidae; genus Thermobia; species Thermobia domestica. The sequence continues at coordinate 92,442,871 of NC_137465.1, forward strand.
CAGATTCTAATCGACAAACTGAAAGTACAAAAATTCTGTTCGGACTTCAACTCTGTACTTTCTCCGCATTACAGACTTTACCCAGTTCCTGTTTTTATGTATCCACTTAACTGTTTTTATTCATTATTAGGAAGGGGATTAAGTGAAAACATCCCCTAGATTTTTTCGCCAAGTTTAACCATTAATTTAATAGAGGTTTGTAGAACATTTTAGTAGCATGACTTGTACTCTGAAGAATATTATGGGTACGATGCACTGTATGTGTGTTATTATTAAAATTCAGTATTTGGGGAACTCTTGATGCCTTTTGAAAACAAACAATAACAGCTTACTGTCGCTTGTTTGGAGAAAAAAACCTACAACATGTTGATTATAAATGAGTTTATTGTATTATAAAATTAAGATGTAAGATTCAGAAATTTTTAAAGCATCTTTATGTCCAAAATGTCCAAAATGATTGTCGCATAGCTATAACTGTCTGCTTGTAAGAATATAATTTGATAATGATTTTGCAGGGTGCGTTTAATACTGATACTATGTGTATAATCGGGAAATGTATATTTGAGGTAAATTACACACGAAAAGAATTATAAACACGAAAATTAGAATGTGTGAAACAAAATGTTGGTAAATGGACAAGAAAGTTTTATTTCCGTTTCATTGTTCTTATTTACTGCTCTTTTGACATGAAATTTTCCATATACATCTGTTTGCTAATTATACACACGCTAACATTATAAGAAATACCGTGCGAATTTGTTATCAAATTATACTCCTACAAAAACATATTTATAGACATACAACAATAATTTTGAACATGAGTGTACGTAAGAGTTTTTAGTTACAAGACTGCAGTGATATGCTACTGGACATTATTATTATTATTATTATTATTATTATTATTATTATTATTATTATTATTATTATTATTATTATTATTATTATTTTAATGCCCTGAAAGGTATGCAACATATTAACTATTATGAACCTGAGGTCCAGCGTACCGGCACCTTTATTTTTTTTTTAGAAAAAAAGCTATATATATATATATGAGACCCTTTCGGCCAAGGCTACAGGCGGAGGTAGATTCCGTAATTTGTACCAAAGGAAATATGTTATTGGTTTGAGTGACACTTATGTTATGAAACTCGTTTCATAACTAAGAAGAGCGAGGTTACCGACTTCAAAGGGTAATTTCTGACCATGAGGAATTTTTGAAGAACGTTTAGCCCCTTCTGTGGGATTTTTCTGAGCGCTTATTAAACCACCTTACACCAAATTTGGTGGTTAGCCTTTTAAGGCCCTACAAACTTAAGGTTGGTTTGACCTACAAATCTTAAAACCGATCGGATGAAATATACAGGGTGTTTTAATTTTTGTATTTTTTCAATGGCTATCGATCTGTTGTAAGGGCTATTTTTCCTCCCACATTTGAATCGATTTACACCAAATTTTTACAATGATTTTGTGTTAGTATCTAGTTGTGGCCTCGAGAACTTGAAACAGATCAGAGGAGAATACACTTACCGTACTTGCTACAATAAAACAGTTACAGCGATATTTGTTAAATTAGCAATCCTCCCCCCCCCCCCAGCAACACGATATATACATATATAAACCAGCCGATCTTCGCACAACAAATGCACGAGTTCTATAAGATTTCAAAATATATGAGGTAAAAATTTACCAATGAAGCTTGGAGTTAACAGCATCAGGAGTGTCATTATACACCTCAGCGACCACAACATCTATGGATTCAACATGGTGGTTTTCGATTATTTTGGCATGTCACATCCCTTCTCCACTTTCTGTTTTAAAAACCGTTCGGATCATTGTTATTGCCCCATTACCCTATATTTTGGAGGTTGAATATTCTAGTACCAATTCAAAACGCATCTTCAGTTACTCCCTACTTTCTTGCACTAAAAACTGTTGGGTGTGATAACTTGTACCGAAATCATGGCGATTCATCCTCTCATGGTTCGCCCTTTTAAAACTGAAACATGGTGTAAACTATGAGCGCTAGTTTATTGTACTTGATTTTTCATTGACCGTGATTTTATTTTTTATATCGGACTTCCGAAGAATAAATAAGAGATCACGCCTTCATTTTTCAAATAAAGAAAGAAGAAAGAAGAAGAAGAATGGGAAAATGAAGAGGAGAAGAGGAAAAGAAGAAAAGGAATAGGGAAGGAAAGTGAAGAGAGAGAAATACGGAATGATTACGGAAAAACGATAAAAGGTTATATTAATTGTTGAAAAATAACCAAGTTTAATGAACTACTGACAGAGAATTCAATTTGAAGTGATTTAGAGTAGACACATGTTCCCACATACAACCCAGACCTGGGTCCAGGTAACTACACAAGAGAGAGTTATCCGAACCCAGCCCCGGCGATGAGAAAATTTAATTAAATTTAGTTGTTAATTATTTTGTAATGCCAATAATCCAACTAATATTTAGCATTCGTTGATCACAGTCGACATAGTTTGCACATGTGAGCTATTCAGGAAACAAATTATATGATATCAATATTTATTTAATTTAATAACTGTCTTTTCTTCTATAGATGAAAATTCTGGACATTTGATTAGATCGTCGTTTATTTTAGTATATCGGATCAATTTGGTTGATCGAGTTATCTTATTGGCTTAACTGTTTCTCAGAGCCGATTTAACTTTAATTGAAGGTTAGATTGTATGATATACAAAACAAATTTACATAAATCACCTTATACGACTATGATTGTTTTAAATACTACAAATTAGTCTTAAATTCTAAACTTAACACTAAATACGATTCCCACTCACACTCACACTCATACAGGACAGTGATATCATAGTCAAAGGAAACAAAACAACTACAGTGGGTTATACATTTATTAATATCTATTATGAAATATTATGCAACATGCACTATATACACATATATTAGTACATCAACATTACGATTAATATATAAAAAAAACATACGTCGTCATACTAACGAGTTCGACATATACATATGTATATCTGACAAAAGAAAGAAAAAAATTTAGGTTTGTTTATTTAACGTACAATTAGATCACATCACATATTTAACGTACTTCACATACATAGTTTGAATCGTTGATTGAGAAAGAAAAACAAAATTATCAATGAAAACAAAAGAAACTTTGGATTTTAGATAAAGGTGAGTCCTTTCTCACTCGATCACTTTATATAAATTTAAATTGAAGTTTTATTGGAATATCATGAGTCCATTTCTCATTTGATGAAATGCTTACTAATTCCACTAAAACCACAGGGAACTACTACCCTTTTCGGTATCGTTCAATAATTTTATCCCTGTATTATACATTAATTATGTAGTCTCTGGGTGCTCACTTTAACATCCTCGGTAAATAAACATATATATAGTTCGAGACTTTCCACTCTACGAGGAATACGTATCAATATATTTTCTTTACTATAGCCATATTCGTCATATTCAGTCATATTCAGTCATATACCATCATAGTTATGGTTATCGCATAGTCGATATGGTATGTGTGAACACACATATTTTCACTCCGAGTTCAAGGAAGAATTCACTTTATTTTATTTATTCGATGAAGAGAGCATAAGAACTTCACTGATCTTGCTTGGAGGATAGCGGGACAGGTAAAATATTTCAAATATGGATATATAAGGTTATTTGATTTGCAACGAATTTTCTTATGAATGATGTCACAGAAATAGGGGATAGCCTGTCTTCAGTTAAACTGACATGCCATTTCTAATAACAACCACTAGCTTACTAACTGAGATTAAATTATTCAAGCAGAATCATGCACAGAAAATGGCGGTATTCTTACTACTACTGTATGTCGGATCTTTGTTACTATGACAACCAACTAATATTCGGGGTTAGGCACGACAACATTTTATATATATATATTTATTTACTTAATTCATCAACAAATATTAAATTACTTTTACACATACACAATATTAAAGAATGGGATATACTTTTAAGAAATAAAATATTATTGATTATTTCCGGCAGGCATGTGAGTACAATATATATATATATTTAAATGGTAACAAATCTACGTTGATATACTAAGTTCTTTTGAGCCCAAACTATTACTATGTGAATAACTATTTTAATTAACTGAAAACAGGTATCGAGATGATCCATCTTTTAGTATGAAATAAAAAAACTGAAACAAGGCCGGAGAAAACGGAGGTAAAAAAATTAATTTAAAAGTACAAAAGAACCATAGACGCTTCTGCGACAGGTCAAATCACGATGAAACCCGGTCCCTTGTTACGATGTATTAGTGAATTACCTCCACGAATTACGTCTTACGATAGCTCAGTTTTAGATTTGAAATGTAAACATATACTAGGCAATGAAAAATTATAAGGTTCAAACTTTGGGGAGGGGGAAGGTCGAAATTAAAAAAAATCTTTAGAGAAGGAGTAGAAGAAAGAATAGGTAAAAAAAGAGAGGAGACAGAACACTACAACTACGAAAGAAAAGTGGTCGAACTTACATATACAACATACTATAACCAAATATTTTCTTTTATGCCAAAATTGGTTCGGCTTACCAAATAAATAGCCGAAAATCAAATATCTTCAACAACGAGACGAGTCTGTGCCCTCAATTGAATTTTCGGAAAGACAAAGGCTTTAGGGAAATCCCACCACTCACCGTATCCGGTCAACGCCATTGAAGACCCCGGAATCACCGGAAGGTTGGTGTAGCCTCTAATTTGGAATTTCAAAATAAAAAAAAAACATCCGATCCCTTAGGAGTCTAAGAGGTTCAAGGACAGAGCGGAAACTAAAGTGAACTACTATAGGAATAGGAAAACCTAATTAGGGATTCGTCAAAATTTAAGAAAAATTAAATAAATCTAATTTTGTACTGGTGGTTTAAGCAGCCAAATAACTCCAGTGACTACCCATCCGCAAGAGTGCCAGTCTTGAGATGTCTATCAAATTTCACAACTTCTTAATTTAAAACTAAAAGAGAATGAAAATGTGTGGCGATGGAAAATTGTAACCTGGGTACGGTATATCGAAAGTCTACTGTATATGTTATCTAATTTCTTATTACCATCCAAATTATTTCCGCCTTGAGCAATATAAGCAATAGTAAAATAGGCTTGTTGAGTGACGCGGAAAAAATTAAATTACAGAGTTACACTGAACCAAAATGCATGTATTTCATCAAACTGTTTTCAGCTGGTCAATAAATTCCATGAATATTCTAAAAATGTTTCGTAATTCAACCATATAATACTATTTACAATGTCAGACCAAATTTTCAATGTTGTATGTCAATTTAAGCAAATCTTCCCCCAAACTGTGAAGTAGAAAAGTAGCCTTCCGTATTTGCACAAACCTCTTCATACAGGACTCGAGTGTGAAAATCAATACCCGAAATAATCATAATAATACTAATAATCCCACATTACATCACATATATTTCTCGAAGTGCCTTCTTATTCATAAATATTTACTTCACTATAATCAATAGTTATATTTATCATTCATATTCATATATACTCATAACTAATATGTCGTCGATTTACTAATAGGCACCCTATACTTCATATTACTGACTGTTCGAGGCAGTTACATTCATTTAATATACTTATATTCAACTAAAATTCAATAAAATCGTAGTATTGATTAACACATGGAAACCATGTATGAACTCAAGACCTTTTAGCTTCAAAACCTAATACATTTCCCCTCACACCCAGGAAAATTATATGTTTACACAGTTAAGAAAGAGAAATTATCAAAACTGATTCTCTTTTTAATGCAATTTGTTTAAACTACAACAATGAACTTTCATTCTGCGGTTACGAATCAAAATAAAATTAATGTTATGGTCTGACTTGAAACACGAGTTTATATGGCTGAAATACTATTTAAGGAAATAAGTGAAGTTTACTAACGTTAATATTTCAGTTGTTTGATTAGAACGTCAAGATTTTCAGTAATGTTGTATCAAGGATCAATATAGCCACCAAATGGTTTATCTAAGCCAGAAACGGTATAGAATTTTAAATAATAACTAATTTACCACGAATGTCGACGAACCTATTTCACTAATGAAGTACGAAATTTGGTCACAACGGCGCTGTACTCGCACGTGAATTCTCCTTGTCCTCAGTCTATTAATTCGCTGCTAAAATTACTGAAATACTTTGATATTCATGTCCACGAACTATAATGGAAAATTTGGTAATGAACAACACACTGTCCAGTCCTGCACACTCATATCCCAAACTTATCAACATACTACAATTAACTACCATTCACATCATTACACAATTACACCTACTAATACATATAATTCGACACATCCTACTCAAAATTAAATACACACCAAAACCACAAATAAATCATCACTAAACCGGCTCTGAATTCAAAGAATAAACTGATCTACGACCTGGTGGGCATACTTATAATTACTACATCTTTACCAAAACAAAACAGAAGATGATTTGGAGATCCCCTTCCTGAAGGGAAGTCTCCCTAAAACTGGTAATTCAACCCATTTTTTGGTTTGGAAACGGTATTCATTCTAGAAATCTGAGCGGGAGCCCCTATCTAAATTTACTCAAACATAATCACTGAAATTACCCTAACAACATAAAATACTAGAGATACCGCCATTTTATAAATAATACACATTATACTAACTACACATATGAATCTACTTTAGGACAGGCTATTAATTGAATCCGGGGAAGGATTTAGAAGGAAATTTTGAAATAAAATGAACTGTACACTATTTCTCACTAATTCCAATTCCTCTCCGGTCCTGCTATTGCTTTCGAAACATGGCAGGTCACTAAACCACCGTTTAGTGGTGATATCCAAATATACTGTTCTGATTACTGATTAATTAATTCATTTGCTTCTTTCGATGAACTATACTGTTTTAACTATATAAATAATATCAATTTACCTTCACTCAGACACAAAATCCAGGCAAACAATGTTTGACAAGCGGCTATAACAGTTTGACTTATCGCCACAGAATCCGATGCCAAAGTACGCAAGCGACCTCTTCATTACCCATAATCCCCAAATAAAATTGTAACAATCAAAGCAAGGAACTTGGTGTTGACAAAATAAACCGTATAAGTATTTACTAAAATTCTAAATATAACTGAATTTTAACATAACTTAAGTATATCAAACTAAGTGGAAGGGGATTTAAAATATCCTTTTAAATTCAGATTAGTGTTTAAAGCCAAAATTTTTATCCAATAGCGGATATATAATTTCAAGTAGGAATGAAACGGTACTACCCATAATTCTATGTAATAAATGCGTTTGCTTTTAAAACTATCATATACTAATGTAAAATAAAAGTAATTTTCCCTCAAAATATAATTTCTACCGATTTGTAGTTCAAATAAATACTAATTTGGAGAATAATAATAATCAAATAACTAAAATATACCGACCGAAAAGTATAGAAAAATATTTTAGCGAGGTATACTCGGGAAAAAGTGCGTTCCCTCCCAACAAAAAATCTGTACTATCAGTGCTGTGACGGTATGTCACAGCACGGTGAGTACCAGGGTGATATGGGTTGTATGTGATTGACTCTTTTGGTCACGAAAACGTTGGACTCGATGCCGCAAAGTAAGATGTGTTTGAACAGGAGTCGAGAAATGGATCGACGTTCCCGATAGTGTAGTAGCTTCTCGGGTCACTGTGCGCTACAGCAGAGATTTCCCGTGGAGTTATTTGGATCTAACCTCATCTAATACTGATGCGTAATTCACTGCCACAGTACCCATAAAGCCACTGAAATCCAACAAAATTCTCACAAGAAGTGACAAGAACCGGCTCAGAAGCACGGATTGTATATTTGTGAGGGCGAGTGTTTCCGGTGATTGATGCCCCCCTCAGGTATTGTAGTTATGGGTATAAGAGAAGGACACGCTAGTTTTCGAATATGCAAAACCCCAATGTTGCATTTGAAGTTGTTCCAGTGCCATTGCTCTAGTCAGACGCTGCTGATTGCACTCTGCTATTTCGACCTACATGTCAGCAGAACTTGTTGTGTGTGTGTGTGTGTGTGTGTGTGTGTGTGTGTGTGTGTGTGTGTGTGTGTGTGTGTGTGTGTGTCAGGGAAGAAACTGGATTATGCCTCCACCATAACATAGTCCTAGCTACAGGCTTGCTGGATATCACAACTAACTGTAGCCAGGAATGGTTCCAACTGGAAGAAAACCAAGCTTAGCTGACGCATGAGTCGAAATAGCCGAGAACCATGAACAGTGATTGACCGTTTTGAGTTCTGACATTGGAACAACTTTAAATGTGACACCGGGATTTGCATATTTGAAAACTAGCGTGTCTTCCCGTTGTCCCCATACCAACAATGCCTGAGGGCCCCGTCGGTCACCAGAGATATGCGTCCTCACAAGTATACAATCTGTGCTTCTCGGAACTCGGTTCTCGTCACTTCTTATGAAGATAGTGCCAGATCTCTAGCTTCATGGGTAGTCTGCTGCCATAGAATGACGTAACAGAGTCAGGAGATGAGGATAGACCCAAAAATCTCTACCCGAAGCCTCTCCAGCAGCGTACGGGGACCCGAGAAGTGACTACAACACTGTCGGGACCGTCGAACAATTTTCCTACTTCTGTCCAAATACACCTGACTTTGCGATATTGAAACCAACGTATTCGTGACCTACAGAAGCTACTTGTTTCCTACGTACCTATATCGATCTTGGTACTCACCAGTCAAGAAAGTAGGGAGTCAACAATGCATTGGATGGAGATGCCCTTTACCAATGACAAGACTAAAAATTACTTGCTGGGTTATTTATGACTTCCAGTGGTTGTCTTTAATTGTAATATTCTCAGAAGATTGCAAGTTTCTACGTGTTTCATGTTTCGACTATATCATTTTTAACATATGAACATATATTATTTTTTATTTTATAATTAACACGTAAAAATATTATGTAGAGGAACTTTACAAGTCATCTTCTATGTCCAAGGGTTATCATTGTCTGCAAAATCACTGTTATCACAGATCTCTTCATCGCCACCACACTTACACATTTCTGTGCAGTCCGTGTTTTACACACGCAATTTACAACACAACGTCCTTTCTCACAACCACAACGTACTAGTTCCAGTAACCATTCTGGTGCACATGGCATCGATCTTATCGATCTCATGGAAAAATACTTCTTTCTAGATTTCTTCCATCCATACTGTGATGATTCTAGGAGATATGGGTGTTGCTTATCAGCATGCACCACTCCAACAGTTGATAATGTACTCTTAAAATATGTTGTGTCATGGAGAATTTTTGAAGGTAAATTTTTACTTTGCACGTCTTTTCTTGAGAACATCCACCAACGCAATTCACCTTATCTGATATTTTTCCTGGCAAGTAAACTTGGCAAATGAATTGCTCGACTAGTTGCTCATGTTCTAGTTAAAATTCTTCTAGAGATCCAACTAATGCCAAAGCCTAAAGAACTTCTTTCTCTGCTGTTTGAAAAACTTTCTAAAAAGGTAGTTTGCCTTTATTCTTCAAGGACTCGGTAATATCACTGCCCGAAAATGCGTGGAGCTAACAAAGTCTAAACTTCTTTCGGTGCTACACTGGAATAAACGAGATTGATATCAATAAATCGTTTAGTATCACCAAATCTGCTGACAAACATAGAGTATCTCAGAAAACGTTGCGATCACCACACTGAAAGGATGAAAACGTCTGTGTCTGGTGAATATATGTGCAGAGTAGTAGAATGACGGGAAATGTACAATGAGTGTAGAATAATTTTGGTATAAGCTTCCTCTTGGGTATTTTGGAGTTCTCTAATATCATTTCCATCTGATGAATTTGCCTCATTCTTCCATGCATGCAACATAGCTTTATTTGTGAGAAATGATTATAGCGTATCCTTAGTTTTTGAATGAGACAGAGAGATCTTATTGGCAATCTTTGGTTTTCTTAGAGTCTGTAATTTTGTGCTCAACAGGCACTTCTTTCTCAGCAAACAGAAAAGAACAGAAATTTAATTTGAATAAAAACAATTGACAAAACTTAAAACTATATCTTAAACAGTAAGATATATAAAAATATATAAGAACCTTTTGTCTTCCTTTTTGTATTCCCAACAAAAATTGTTATTTACAAAATTTTCATAGAATTAACCATAAATGAGTTACAGGCGAAAAAAGGCATTAGTATCTATTCTGGTGGCCATCTTGAAATTATGCTGTCACACAGCCCGTCTTCAATGGAATCAGACAAGACACCTGGTAGTAAATGATTGTACGATTCATTACAATTATATTGCGAATAGTCATAATATTTCTTCATTGAAAATCATTCGAGTGGAACGTATTGATATATACTATTATTATTTAATGAAAAACAACTGAGAAAACTTAAAACTATATCTCGGAAACGATAAGAGATATCAAAAAATTACAATAGCCTTTCTTCTTCCATTTTTATTCTGAACAAAAATTTTATTTACAAAATTTGTATAGAATTAACCATAAACTATCTAGGGAGTTACAGGGGAAAAAAGTTATTAGTCTATATTCTGGTGGCCATCTACAAACAATGACGTCATACAACCCATATGCAAAAGAAACAGACCAAACACCTGGTGCCACATTTATATGCTTTATTACAAATACAACGCGATTTGTCTCAATATTTCTTCATTCAAAATAACACGGGATTATATATGTCTCTGGGCTATACCTAAACTTGTGCGTCTAGGTTCCTAATACGAGTTCAAAAGATCCGTAAATATATTCTAAAAATCAAAACATAGAATACACAATTCGTTAAAAATATAGGTTGGAGGAATCTTTAAAGTTCAGACACAATTAAGTAGAAATGTTCATTCTTCGAACGAGAAGAATAAGTTTATGTTAATACTATTTGCGAAATATGAAAACCTCTTTCCGAATAGAATAGCACATCAATCGAAGTGAAATGAAAAAGATCCAAGTGAATCCAACTGCTAGATATATCCTAGATTTTTTAAACGGCTAAAATGCTTACTTACTTTGCCTAGTACATAAACACAAAATGGGAAATTAAGATATTGTAGCTTGCTTTCTTTGCTAGAGTCGGAATTTCCGAAAACGATGGAACACGTTGCCTCAGATTTGCAAGAAGGAAGTTTAAATGCCGAGTATCATCTTATGTTCAGAGATACGTCGAAACTCTCTTTTCTGGAGTATATTTTTAAAAATCCTTTCCTCGCTTAGAGCATGTTGTATGACAGTAACATGAGAAATGCCCAGCCAGAGTTAACTAACAAGGGAATAGCAGACTTTGGTAAATGAACTTCGGGGCTATCCTTCGCGAGGCAGTAGCGCATATTTCAAGTGTTAATATTACAAACTGAATAAGCGCAATAGCCAGAAATAGTGGTTAAAAGTTTTCCGCTCGGCGCATGTATGACACCATGCGTAACGTTCTCAACTGACGGCGTACCAGGGGTAGGAGGTCCCACGTCTCCCGTGCAAAGAGTCCTGGGTTCGATTCCCTCTCGAATCATTTTTTGCTTTTAACAATAAAGTAGCCATTTGTAACTACAAGTAAAATATTAATTCATCATATGTTTATAATACTTAAAACAATAGAAATATTCTAATCAGTTGTAAAACTTTGAATATTACATGTTAACTAGCAACAAAATGTAAACTATTCGGCGTTGTATATTAATACCATTGGTTATATTATGGTTAGCAAAGTCGTTCTGTAAAAAATGTTCTTGACGCCTTGTTTCAATATCCGTGAACAGTGAGGGAATTGGCCAGACTTTTCCAAGGGGGGATGGATTGTGCTTCAGATGACAATAGCATGGCCAACTATGACAGTTGTAGTCAGGTGCGTCATTATGGGAGAGCAGGACGGGGCAATTGTCCTTAAGAGTTTGAGGAATAAATATACTTTCGATTGTCTACCAATATTCTAGTACAAAACGTGAAATTCTTACATCGGTGATGCTTTTGCCTACCTCAAGCGAAGTCTGAAATGACGCCGCTGGTTACAGCATACATCCAGTATTACCAAGGGAAATTTCTCCCTCATACCCCCTTTTATTTCGCACACTGTTCGTAGATATAAACACGAAGTGTCAAGACTATTTTAGAGATTGATCAACTATGTCTGAATGAAGAAAAATCAGGTGGCAATACACCCGAGGAGAAGTTATGGAGGTTGAAGTGAAGTTTAGTAATGAAACTCATTAAGAAACAAATTTTAATCTAGCCGCAATCAGTCAGCACCAATTGAGAGCGCAACTAAACACCCCAGACACGCGTAAGAAATAGTCGATCCTTTGGGATAAATAATCTGGATACCAGTTTCGCTTATCAACTCCTCTTAGTTTTGGTGTTACTGATTACGGCCGACTTGAATCACAACTGACAAGCTCAATAAAGTGTGATAGGCGAAACGAAAGAAAGTAACATCAAGAAAAAGAAACAGAAAAGTAGAAAGGATGAAAGAAAGAACAAAAGGACGTAGTTCTTACATGGAATGAAATTTGACAAATAGAGTATTATTTATGAACAAAAAACATAAGAAAATGGAAAGTCAATGACACTCTTAGAAATGGTAAGAAGGATTATTGTTGTACGTGCAATGCGAAAAACTAACAAATTTATTTCGGGGGAGCTTGAGCCCGATAGCCCCCTAATTACGCCACTGAAGACGATTATGCTCTCCTGAAACTCCACAGCATTGTTTTTCAACTTAATAAATATTTTGAGCATTGCTCTTACATATATATATAATATGGGAACGGTCCTACCCCCCCCCCCCCAATGTTGAAGACAGATTTGCACCGATGTCCTAAGGGGTAAGCTTGGGAGTTATAATGTATGCGAAAATTTTATACAAACTTGTCAACTTAAAAAGATGAAACTTAGTACATAAGTTCTTGATTTAAAACAAGCGGACTGGTGTCCCAACATTTCTGAAAATTTCCGTTTTAAATAGGAAGAAGGTATCTTCTATCTATTTTAAAATAATTTTAACAATATTTGTCCGTGAACTCTTCTAAGACTGCTGCAATTATTTTGATGATTTTTAATATGTGAGTGTTTTATGACTTAACTTAGGTATTCATATGATACTTTGCTTAAGATGCGTATCCTAAGAGGACAGGGAGGGACAAAATTATGTGAAGGATTGACTGTCTTACAATTCTGTCAAGAAGCTTGATATATACATAGGTAAATTCATCATTAAAAATAAACGGAACCGTGTTCCAGCGCCTTCGAAATTTCTCGTTTTAAAAAATCTCCCATTATCACCCCGGCACAGGAGTGAAATTGTAATATGTAAAAGCAATTGAAAATGATCTAGAGCCCTATTAGTGTCGAATCCGTAGTTTTCGGATCACTAAGTTTGTTCGTGAGAGCTCTTAGAGAGAGAGTGGAAGAGAGTAACATATGAATTGATCGAAAACGACCGATATTAGTGTAAAGCCTATATCTTCTGGGATTGCTAAGATCAATAGCAACACTCAAGGTGCAGTTTAAACCTAAGTTGGGCCCCAATTAGAACTTCTGGTTAGAAAGATGACATGAGAAAAAATAATCGGTTATGACTGGTATTAGTATCGGATTCATATTTCTCGGCGTCCTTAAATTGATTGATGACCTCCCTATACCTGTACATTGAAATCTATGTTTAACCCGTATTAGCATATTTTTAATCTCCATAGGCATGATACGGAAGTCAAACACACACACACACAGAATATATATATATATATATATATATATATATATATATATATATATATATATATATACACAGCGTTTTATTTTTAAAGATAAAGATGCCGGTACGCTGGACCTCAGGTTCATAATGGTTATCAAGTTGCCTACCTTTCATAGTATTATTATTATTATTATTATTATTATTATTATTGTTATTATTATTATTATTATTATTAATGTCTAGTGGCATATCACTGCAGTTGTAATTGTTTAACTAAAAATTCTTACGTACATAACTAACTAACTAACTCTATGGCCTATGGAACCCGGAGGTTCAATCCCGCGTTCACAAAAGCTCTCCATTGACTTCTATCCTTAGCCAATTTGATCCAGTTTCTACTTCGTATTCCTCTCTCTGCGAGATGCATCATAATATTGTCCTCCCATCTGCGCCTAGGTCTTTCTAATGATCGTTTTCCGATTGGTCTTCCAGTCAAGACTTTGAAAGCGTTTGTACTTTCTTCATTCTAGCTACATGACCTGTCCACCTAAGCCTCCTAGACTTGACGATCGTAACAATGTTGGGTAAACCGTATAAACTATGTAGTTCCTCGTTATGAAGTTTCCGCTATTCCCCATTCCCGTTTCTCTTGGGTCCGAATCTTCGTCTCACGATCTTGTTCTCAAATACTTTCAGTCTATGTTCTTCTCTCAGAGTAAACGACTATGTATCGCAACCATACAGAACAACAGGCATGATTATTGTTTTATATATCTTAAGCTTCAAATTCCTCGACTAAATTCGCGACGACAAGAGATTTTGAAGCGAATAGTAACACGAATTCCCTGCTTTTAGTCGACATTTAAATTCTTCGTGAATATGATTTTCGTCTGTTAATATTGATCCTAGATATTTGAAAGTATCCACTTTATCAAAAGTATTATTTAATATTTCAATGCATCCACAATTTGCCGTATTACGGTCCCGACGCACTTTAGTTTTCTCTGCATTTACTTCTAACCCCATGTCCCTGCATGCGTTTAATAAGATCTCTGCATTTCTCTCTATTGTTCTCCTATCATTCCCTATTAAATTTATATCATCAGTATATGCCATAACCTGGTGAATAATGGCGACAACGCATCTCTTTGTTTCAGGCCATTTTAGACGTGAGAGCTCCTGGACAAAAATTTTCGTACCCATTACTTACGATTCAATGGAATTTAATTAGGATTCATTTAAACATATCTGAATTAATCTAACTAGTTTTCTCGGTATTCCAAATTCTGTGAGAATGTTGTATAATGTTTCGCTCCTAACCGAGTCGTATGCATTTCTAAAATCAATAAATAATTCATGTACCGGGTTATTGTATTCCCACTTTTTTCGAGTATTTGGCGAATGGTAAATATTTGGTCGATAGTTGATCGATTTCGCCTAAATCCGCACTGATAATCTCCAATAATTTCATCTGCGTATGGAGTCAATCTTGCTAATATAATATTTGAAAGGAATCTATAGGATGTTGATAGAAGAGGAATGCCTCGATAATTATTACAGTCAGTTTTGTCGCCTGTCTTGTGAATTGGAACAATAATTGATTCTTCCCACTCTTGTGGCAATTCCTCCTTCTTCCAGATAAGGAGAATGAGTTTGTGTATCTTGTTCCGCAATTTTTCGCCCTCAGCTAAAATTAACTCAGACGAAATTTCATCTACACCCGGAGATTTGTGTTTCTTTGATTTCTTTATAGCGGTTTCTACTTCTATTCGATTGGGTTCTGGAATATACGGTTCTGCAGTGTTTATCTCCTTTTCTCCACGCACATTAGTTTTTCGCTGCGTGTTCAGCGAATCGCCAAAGAAATCTTTCCATCTATTTAAGATGCTATCCGTATCAGTGAGAACTGTTCCGTCAGCTTTCTTTAATATATAAGCACGAGGTTGATAGCCTTTCTTAAATTCGCTGATAACCTTATACATGTCCCAAATATTTTTATTTTTACTATTATCTTCGAATTCCTTAACTTTAGATTTCAAAAAATCTCGTTTCTTTGTTCTAAAGGTTTTGGAAGTTTCCCGCTTGATATCTGAAAATTTTTTGTAGTTATTTCATTCGGATTTTGTAGCCAGTGTAATTTTGCCTCTTTTCTCATCTCTGCTAGTTTAATGCACTCCTGGTCGAACCATGGTTTGTTCCTACGTATTTTCGCGTGTCCCAATTTTTCTATTGCTCAGCTTTTAATGCTATCTCTAATTTCAATCCAAGTATCCTCAACCCTAGTACACTCTGAATCTTCTAAAACCAAGAATCTATTCGAAACTTCACTCTGGTATTCCTGTCTTACCTGGCTCTCTTCTAATTTCTTTAAATTAAATCTCTCCGTTTTCGGACATTGAATATTACCTTTATTCAATGATAATCTCTCTCGTATTACCGCTACTACCAGGTAGTGATCAGTGTCACAATCAGTCCCTCTAAACGACCGGATGTCAATTATGCTAGATTGTCTTCTTCTATCTATTAAAACGTGATCAATTTGATTATATGCTTTTCCGTCTGGTGATGTCCAAGTGTATTTATGAACGTCGCGATGTGGGAATTTTGTACTCTTCACGATTAGGTTTTTAAATGTTGTAAAGTTCACGAGTCTAACACCATTGTCATTACTTTCCTTATGCAGACTTTCGTTCCCTATAATCGGTTTGAAAATATCCTCTCGTCCTACTGTCGCATTGAAATCCACTAATAAAATTTTCATATGGTATCGCAGGAGTTGGTCAAATATCCGTTCCATATCTTGGTAAAAGCTGTCTTTTATATCGTCATCCTTATCTTCGGTTGGAGCATGTACATATAAAACAATAATATCACACCACCGTAAATTAAGAGTAATAAAAGAAAGTCTGCCAGTAACAAATTCAACCCGTTTAATTGCTGGTAATATTCGTTTGTGATCGAAAAACCCTGTTCCTAACTGGTGATTTTTTTCCTTCCCCGTAAAAGAACGTAAAATTTCCGGAATTCACAGATCCATTTTCTTCCCAACTAACTTCCAGAACTACTACTAGGTCCATCCTGTATTTCTCTAACTCACTCGTTACGGATTTTAACACGCCTGTCTTATAAAGACTTGTAATATTCCATGTTCCAAATCTCATGTCCATTTTCTTTTGCTTAGGTCGTGTCAAGTTATCAGTCCTTGTCCGAGGCTTTTGTGAATGTTTCTGAACAAATGCTTTTTTTTTTTTTTTTTTTTTTTTTTACAGGATGAGGTTAATCTTACCCAAACCCCCAAGCTGGACGACTACTCCCAGTTTTCTGTCCGCGACTGCTTATTCAGTATATTCGCAGCTAACCTCTATATCTAGAGGTCTTCTCCTCGATCCGCGTCATGCCGTGGTGACAGGAACCCACGTTACACGGCTCTTACGTACATACATTATATATGCAGATGCTTTAAAAATGTCTGATTCTTACATCTTAATTTTATAACACAATAAATATAATGATAATCATTGTTTCTTAGTGACTTGTTTCTTGTTACTTCTTTCCCTTTCTGTTAACGGGCAAAAGTAAGTTGCTATCATTTCTTTTCAAAAGACATCAAGAGATTTACAAATACTGAATTTCAATAACAACACACATACAGTACGTTGTTCACATAATGTTCTTCAGAATACTAATCATGCTACCGAAATGTTCTACAAACCTCTACTAAATTAATGGATAAACTTTGCAAAAAAAAAAAAAAAAAAAAAAAAACTAGATATTATCACTTAATGGTCTTCTTAATCTATATTATAAAATTGAAAGTGACTCTTAATCTCTTGAACCGCCCAACCGATCTCGATCAAATTTTCAACGTAGATGCGGTTTTGGCATGGGAGTGTTTTTAACTATTTATTTTGACGGTACAGCTTGGGTTTGGGGGAAGAGGGGGACATACAAAAATAAATAAAACTTAATATCTCTTGAACCACTCGACCGATCTTGATGGAATTTTCAACGTAGCTGAGGTTCGGAACTGGGATGATTTTTATCATTTCACTTTGGCGGAGCAACGTAGGGAAGACGATGGAGGGCAGGCACGTAGCCAGGATTTCGTGAAGCGGGGGTCCGTGACATGAAATACTGTGGTCATCACACCAGCGGCTCGGTAATTCTAAACTTTTTTACTGGAACATATATTGGTTCCTTTAGCAAAGCTTTCGAACGGGAGGGGGGGGGTAGTAGCGTGATATGAAAATCTGAAGGCCCAGGAGCTCGATCAATCTACATATTGGTTTGTTAGGACAATAAAATGATAATATGTTGGTAAGTATTTTAATCTCGAAGAAATGAAATGAAGACTATGAAGAAATCTCGAGTAAAATAATAAAAAGAAACGTATTGAAAAATATTATAAACTATTTACGTCCTTTCTTTGTTTATTCAAATATAACAATTTTCCTTTCATTATGACCTCAACTATTACAAAAAATACATATTCAGTATTATAAACAGTACATACTCAATAATGTCTTGTAAAGTATTTTACAATATCTGCGTTGCTTTCTCTGTTGAATCAAATGTTAACAGAACTTTCTTTCCACATAAATTTTTGTTTTTATTATTCCGTCAACTACTGTCTGTTCCAAATGACAGGTCAAAAGAGCAGTAGAAATTTGTTTTTAAAATAACATGTTTGCCCTGCAAGGATGCGATGAAAAATTATGATTAAAAAAAAATGTCCACTCAGTTACACAACGGCACTATGCTTTCGGAAGCTTGAAATCTCCCTGACTAGTAGCAGAAATTCTGACAATTCCGTAACTTTTCTAGAAATTGCAAATTCCCTGACTCTTCCAGGATATCTCGCTCACCTCGCCACCATGTATTGCTAGTAATACAAATCTCCTCATAAGAAAGAGTAACCAAAAGCTTCCTCTAGTTTATTTTTAACACTGATCCTTCTTTTTCTCATTTCATTTTGTTTAATCCTTCCTTAATGTTTTGATTTCTGGTATCGAAGGGGGGGTCCGGACTCCCCTTGGCTACGTGCCTGTGGAGGGGGAGATATACAAATATCAATAAATATAAAAATAAAAGTGACTATGTTTGTGAATTAATTACTTTTGAACCAAGCGATCGATTTCAATCAAATTTTCAGCATATATGAAATTCAAACCTGGGAAGTTGTTTGTCATTTCATTCTGACAGTAGATCTTAGGGACGGGGAGGAAGAAGGGGAAATGTATGAGAATAAATACAACTTAATAACTCTTGAACCACCAGACCGATCTCGATCAAACTTTCGACATAGAGAACGTTCGGGCCTGGTATGTTTTCCTCATTTCACTTTTACAACGTAACGAAGGGGAGGGGAGAGTATATGTAAAATAAAAAGTAAAAATAAAAGTTACTGTCTTTGTGACTTCATTACTCTTAAACCATCCGACCGACCTTTAAAAAAAATTCAACATACATGAGGTTCGGACCTGAAGTGGTTTTTATCATATCACTTTAGCGGTAGAACTTAGGGGAGGTGAATGGGGAGGGGGATGGAGAGGGTAGAAATCTATAAAAATAAATAAAACTTAATAACTCGATCAAGCCAACCGATCTCGATCAAATTTTCAGCAAAGGTGACGTTTGGGCTTGGGATAATTTTTATCATTTAACGCTGGGAGGGGAGGGGAGGCGGAGTTATATATATGTAAAAAATAAAAATGAAAGTGGCTGTCTATGTGACTTCACTCTTGAACCACCTGACCGATCTCGATCAAATTTTCAACCTAATTGAAGTTCTAACATAAGATGATTTTTGTCATATCACTTTGACGATGTAACTTAAAGGAGGGGAAAGACATTTACAAATGATCGAAAATGACCGATATTAGTTTCGAATCTATGGTTTTTGAGGTCGCTGAAATGAACAGTGACACTTCTGATGCCATTTAAATCCAAATTCAGCCCTGCAAAAATTGTGGGAGGGGGAGATAGATAGATAGATAGATGGATAGATAGATAGATAGATAGATAGATAGATAGATAGATAGATAGATAGATAGATAGATAGATAGATAGATATAGATATACACGGAGAAAAAAGTTCAGTAGCAGACACTGGAATGGTCAGTTCCATATGGGCTTGACGAACAAATTGCTGGGGGCACTGAACTTTTACAGTGAAATATATGTAGTAAATGGAAACAATGTGTTCAGTAAAGAGTGTTACAGTGTCTGGTACTGGATATTTAGTTGGGACAGCCAAATGTTTAGTGGTGAACACTGCCTACAGTATGCGTTCAGTTGCTGGCACTGAACACTTTAGTTGCTGGTACTGGATGCGTCCAGTTGACGGCACTGATCGTTCAGTACCTGGTATCAAATTTGTTGAGTGCCAGGCACCAAATGTATATAGTTGCAGGTACTGAACACTTTAGTTGCTGGTACTGGATGCGTCCAGTTGACGGCACTGAAACGTTTTGTTACGCGGTACCAAATATGTTTGGTACCAGGAACCAAATGGATATAGTTGCAGTTACTGAACACTTTAGTTGCTGGTACTGGATGTGTCCAGTTCACAGAACTCAAACGTTTTGTTCGCGGTATCAAATAGGTTGGTTACCATGAACCATATCTACAGTTGTTGGGTTTAAACGTATGTAGGTCCTGTAGCCATGGACTTTTGTTAATCCATGGTCGCAGGGACTGCCCGAGATGGTGGGAAAAAAAATATTTAATCTGTATGTTCAATTGAACAGTGGCATTGTTCCGCTTACGAAAAGAAAAATTATGGTGGGGATGAATTACTCCTAACATGTGATGCTCACATTGTTTATTTTCTGCTCCGTTGTTTGCATCTTTCACTTAATCATGTGCCAGTGTATCCATCTTTGATCTATGTTGTTTACATTTTTGTTAACCATATATACTTTCGTATCACAAGATATAAGGCAAGAAAGGCAACATCATAAACCAGAACAGGAAACAAAATATTCAAATGTAAGAAACGCATCACAAGTTATGAGTATGTCATTCTCCAGCCTAATTTTTTTTTGCTAATCGGAAACGATTTCACTGTGCAATTAAATAGCCAGAGGAAGTATTTCCCACCGTCTAGGGCAGTTCCTGTGATCATGGACCAACGAAAGTCCTTGATTGCAGGAGCTAGGTGCATTTAATCCCAACAACCGTAGATATGGCCATGGAAACAAACCTATTCGATACTATGTACTAAACGTGAGTGCTGTCAACTGGGCGCATCCCACCAAAATGTAAACATATATATGTAGCAAAAACGGTACGTTCACGTGAAGCATGAAGGACAATTGATGCAACAATAATTCCTATGAACTGAATGATTCATATGTTGGATAATGTGTCTGAACAACATAAAGTGAGTAGATGCATCTACCAGTCACGCACCGTTTGTAAATAGTAGCGTTTTGGAAGTCTACACAAAATAAATAACCAATCTTTTGCAATATGCTGACCGAATGATAATACAATTGGGAAATAATTTCATTGGGATAGCCTAGTCTATCCATGACGATTCTGGAACTTAATACAAGAATAACTAGAACACTTTTCTGACCAAAGTATATACACTTTTGTATTACAACCAAAATAAAATGTTACAGTTTCGACTACTGAGCGTTATCTTCATCAGACTCTACTGAAAGAAACATCTTCAGAACATTGAAATATATATTTAAAACAGAAAGACCTTACATTCATTGTTTGTTTCAGAAGACACCTGTGCTTTTATCTAATTACTGTTATTTCTGTGGTTATATCTATGTAACTGAAGATGTGTTTTTTAGTCAGTGTCAGATGAAGATAACGTTAAGTTGTCAAAACTGTAACACTTTATTTTAGCTTCAATAACAAAGTATATACTCTGGTCAGAAAAGTGTTAGTTATTCTTGGGATAGTCTCTTGTTCCGACGGATTGCAGTTCGTAACAACTTGCCGGCGACACTTACCATTAGCAGGCAGAATAACAGCAATTTATCTTAGTCATGAAAGAAAATTAATGTCCTCAACATGGATTGAGATTCAATGGTACTAACAACTGTCGTAATGAAACCAACCAGATAACTAAGATACACAGAGCTTTATGGAAAAGAAATGTCGTTCTATAAAATAAATCGTAGTATTAATCACTCTATTCACTAAATGTGAAATGAAGATCGAGGAATGGGCAGACTCACAAAATCAGTATCCTATATCCGTAGAACTAGCAGTCAAACCGAGACATCCCAAGCAACCACCTCACATGCTTATGGACGTCTTTTGTTTTTGGTCGAAAAGTGACCAACTTCAGGTCAAGGAGTGACCTGTTTTCAACGTGTCGGAAAACGTACAAATGTTCGCAAATTACACGTGCCTTTAGACGTCAGTTTTGACGTGCAAAGCAGGCCACTAGGATATTACTTTGGAACGTGGTATTATAGGTACGTAATTGGTCAAAACATGATGTCGATTATTGATACCAGTGGGCGCGTCTTTAAGACGTCGAAGTTAGGTCATATTTTATCACCTCTCCAACACCTACGCGTGGATTTCTAACTTGAAAATCGAAAGTGACTTTCGCAGAGGATGTATCGTTACAGAGATCCAGATCGAATCCCTGAAAAGATTTAACATCCATTAAGGTCCTTTGGCACAGATCTATTGTCGATCAGATCTGTGCTAAAGGGATTTACTGGATGTTAAACCTTTCAAGAATTCGATCTAAATCTCTGTAACATCATCTACGAAAGTCACTTTCGATTATACTGAACACATATGCAGACAAAAATTAATAAATTTCAGAGACAAATTTTGTAAACTTACCTATAATTATAAATACCCCACTAAGGAACTAGCAAAAAAAAAAAAAAAAAAAAAAAAAAAAATCGAACATCAACACAAATGAATTTCTCAAGTGATCCTTACCGAAAAGCAAGCTATGCACATGAAGGTATATATAAAACATTTGATTTTATTAACATTCTAACTTAAAATTGTTATAAAAATATGCAAACTTCTACTATTTTTTCCTAAAAATTTCAAATGTAAGTGCGTGTATTGCTTTCATGTTCGACCATGCAATGAAGTTAAATACCGATAAAACTTACACAGAACTGAAAAACAATAATGGAAGTATAAATAAAAGTAATACATGTAAAATTGAATAACGTTTTATTTGTAGAAATAAGTTAATAATATCAAAGACATTATTAAAATTTTCAATATTGAAGTTTGATGTTCACTGATCATATCTATTGTTAAATCCCGCTGTATCTACACTATTTCAAATGTCAGTTATATACAAATGTGCTTACACAAGAAATAATTACGAATTTTAGATTTGTTTCAGTTTTTCACAACGCCCTTGTTAGGTAAATATTGAAATGCAATAGGGACTCAAACCTGGATCTCCTAGCCAGTTGGCGGCTGGATATGCTGTCTATTACACCACCACGTCACGTCAATTTTCTGCGTTGTCGTGGTGCTGTAATGATGAGCATAACCGACCGCCAACTGGCTAGGAGATCCGGCTTTGAGTCCCAGTCGCGTCGATTGTTATTTTTTTGTGGTCATGTTAATTAATGATGTAAGAAATGGCTCTACTATATTACAAAAAGTTTGACAACTTGCATAGGAGAACATCGTTCAAAATTACACATGAGATATAAAATTTGGCAACCAGGGTGAAGATTGAGTGCCCTGCTTTTCTGTTGCTCCATGTTTTTAAGAAGTGAGAAATTTTGTGTGTATGATTATTGATCCCCCCCCCAAAAAAAAGCTGTAAATGTGGAACAATAGAATATGCTTCTCTACCTTTATCTGCCAGCAATGGAACCACAACAGTGCATAAAAAAAGCTACAAATGTTATCCAAGTGGCTGTTTACAAAATTTATAAAGCTATGTAGTAATTGAAGGGGTGGATTCCAAAAGAGCCTATGTTACTTTTTGTCAATTTTGAGATATTGGCTCTATTAAGTTCCATTTTAGCATCTCCGTATAATGAACTGAGTTTCATGGAAAACTCCATAAGTCAAAATTAATTATTGTCAAAAGAAAACAGTGTTGTTTTCCAAAATGTCCACAGTCAACAATATTCTCTGAAGTTATTTTCTTACTCATGCCTAAAAACACTTATAAAACCCCTGCTATAGGTAATAATTTCACCGTTATTTTACGAAAAGTACGCAATTATAATTTACTTTTATGTAGATTACTTTTCATTCACACGAAGAGAATGATGGAAAAACACACAAAAAATCGTCTCCTGAAACACTTACTTTTATGACTTAGGCTCCTTTGGAATTCACCTCTTCAATTAGTGAGTGCGGACCCTTATTGACGGTAGTAAATCTTTCCAAATTGTGGAAATGCGCAAAGACACATGTATAAAATTATATTTGAAACAATCTCCAGGCTCTAAATTGGAAATAGCTTGAAGCTTTGAATGCCTTGCTGTCCTTTCGTTATTCTATATTTGTGACAAACGTGTTCCTTTCTAGTTTTGAAGTACATACAAATGTTCTCAGTCACCAAACGTAAAAAAAAAAGGGACTGTAAATGTGGAACAGGAAAAAATGTTTGTCTACAGTATCTAGAACAACAAAAACACAATAGAGCATTACAAAAGATGCAAATTCTCTCCAATCTTGATCCAAAGTGACTGTAAATACACATAAATAATGTGATTAAGAATCCAATTATTAATGTATAGTGATGTGACAACATTTAGAAACTGTGTAGTAATGGAAAAGCAACGAATTTGCCTCTAAATGGCAATATTATGCATTTAGTAGAAAAGTTATCTGAGCTGTCTATAGCTTATAAATCTAAACATGCTCAAAAGGAATCAAGTATTAATTATAATAATAACAAATAAGTAAGTAGTTTCTTATACGCGAACATAAAAGTTATTCACAGAATATAAACATAAATAAACAATCTTTTTCAGTACATCCGCTTTTTACTAGTTCCGTTTCTTCTTCGCCATGGCGTCTGAAAATCTTTGTGGTGCGTGTTTCAGCCAGTTCTTGATACTGTCTTTGATGTCCTTTTCAGTCAGGCTTGGGGAGATCTTTCTAATAGAACCTGTCGAAAAAAATGAAATATGTAAGTAGGCATTGTTCCATATAACAACGAAATAGTTGGAGTGCAAAATTATAGTGTTGATCACCTTCATCTCCCGCGGTACATCATAAAAGGTAATCATCCCAAAAGCATTGTAATTCTACAAACAATCGCGAAGCCTCAGGTCCCTTAATAGCATTTTAGGCACATAAGCTTTCATTTATATAAAAATAGGTTGTTAACACTGACAATCGGGTGCTGGCCACGGGGATACTCACAATATGTTAACACTCTATTAAATATCACTTATGTCAAGTTTGGTACTGCTATTTTGAATGGAAGTTACGAAAACATAGAATTCTATATAAAATGTTGGCAAGACAGTGAAGTACGATGTTGTATGGATTGTGGAGACACTCAGTACTATTGTATTGTACCGAATAATGTCCATGCCAAGTTTTACGAAACTAGGTATAACTGAATGGAAGAATTTGAACAATCAATATAAAACAGAATGGGAAGGGAACACTCAACTATTGCACCAATCAGGACGTTTGCAACGGTTCTGTATGAATTGAGATTCATTAAGTAGCAAGTATCTACATGAGCGCAATAGCAACGGCTGCAGTAATACAAGATGGGGTAAATGTTTGTGAGCTAATGCATCCAATAGCTTCCGAATGACATCTCAAGACTTTCTCAGGCCTTACAGTTCCTGATATTTGATTTCTGGACACGTGCAGAGGCAGAAACGAAAAGCAGGATTATTTATTTATTTATTTATTTATTGTAACAACACAACAGGCGTCCTGCCCATTTACAGTGTTTGTTTACATATATGGTAAAATATCATTATTTTTACAGAAGAAAAACATACAGAAATTTTCATTGTTTCATTAATTAACTCCGCTCATCATACTACAAATTGTATTCCTAAACATTTTTTCAGACATATTGAATATATCTATCATTTCACACTTTTCTGCAATATTATTGTAGTGAGAGCTCATTCTCCATAAAAGGATTTATACAGGATGTCAGTGCGTGCTTTCTTACAGTACATGGTACTACTA
The DNA here is from genome assembly GCF_964235325.1 of Thermobia domestica. Taxonomy (NCBI): domain Eukaryota; kingdom Metazoa; phylum Arthropoda; class Insecta; order Zygentoma; family Lepismatidae; genus Thermobia; species Thermobia domestica. Next base: position 92,468,747 of record NC_137465.1, read on the forward strand.
TTGCTTAACCTCGTTCTAGACGTCGGAACATGCAGAAATATATTAGAACTTAGTTCTATGCAATCAATTTTATTATTTATTATTTTATGCAGAAAAACTAAATCATTAACATACCTAAATTGCTCTAATGTCGGTATATTGAAATTGTTTGTTAGTTCTGGGTATGATATTATGCTGGGTACATTCCAGTTTTTTTATACATTAGTAATTTAAAAAACTTGCACTGCACTCTTTCAATCATTTGGATATATTTTCCATTATGAGGCGTCCAAATAACAGAAGAGTATTCCAGTTGGGATCTGATATACGAATAATATAGTTTCAAAATTGTCACTTGGCTACGGAAGTCTCTACTTACACGACAAACAAATCGAAGACTCTTATAAGCATTGTTTGCAATAGTTTCAGTGTGATTTGCGAAAGTCAGTTTTGGGTCGAAGGTAACACCAAGGTCTTTAACAGTTTCCGGCCTACAAAGATTTATACAGTCAATAGTATAATTATAATTTATGTATTTTCCTTTTCTAGTAAATGTAATAGCTTTACATTTAGTTATGTTTAGACTAAATTTATTCACGTGGCACCAGTGTTTTACATTTTCCAAGTCTTCCTGGAGGTTTTTACAGTCTTCAAGTGATTTAATTTGAGTATATTGCACAACCCCTCAAATCAGAACTAATTGGGGCTGAAGCCTGTTCGGATTTCGGGGTGTTCGGATTACCCGGGAAATAATATTACGTACTTATTTCGTCACTGAATTGGCGTTTAAACAACGACTGAGGTTAGACAGGGTGGCCCAGTGGTCGAAAAGGCAGTGACCTTGACTGGCGGGTGTACACTCATGTTCAAAATAATTGTCGCATATCTATAGCTGTCTTCTTGTAAGAATATAATTAGATAATGGTTTAGAATAAGCATGAAGTCTAAAAATGTTAAAACCTTAAAAAAAAGACAATTTGTGTGATTAAATCATTTTTTTTTTATTTTCAGCTGTAGTTATTTTTTTTCTCGTGAGAACGTGTTCGGATTTGCCAGGTTTTCGGATTTCCGGGGTTCGGATTTGAGGGGTTGTACTGTATAATTTTAAGTCATCTGCAAAGAGTAAAGTATGCGATTTCTTGAGGTGCTTAGTTATGTCATTGATAGTGATGAGGAATAATAAAGGTCCAAGGTTTGATCCTTGCGGTACTCCCGATGTAGCATTAACATTGTTGGAGATATGACCTTTGTAAGTTACAGATTGTTTACGATCACGTAAGTATGACGTGAAAAGTACTAATGCTTGCTTACAAAGATTCATAAGAGCTAGTTTTTCAAGCAAAATGTCATGGTTAACTAAATCGAACGTCTTCTGAAAGTCTGTATAGATTACATCCACCTGCCCTCATTTGTCTAGTTCTGAAGATATAAAGTTTGTTATAATTGTCAAATTAGTTGAAGTGGATTTATTCTTGAGAAATCCGTGTTGGTATACAGAGATACTTTATCTAACATGATTAAGTAAGCGATTGTGTATTATATATTCATAAATTTTTGCAAATGGGGTTAGAATTGCAATTGGTCTAAAGCTTTCTACATTTTTAGCATTGCTAATTTTTGGAAGAGGACAAATCAAGCTTTCTTTCCATCGGTCTGGAAAAACATTATATTTTACGGACATGTTTAATAATATATATTATGGGATGTTTTATGATATCAATAGTTCCCTTTATTATGTAGGGTGGGATACCGTCAGGGCCACACGCTGTTCTAGATTTCAACCTTTTAATGGCATTTTCTATTTCTGATATTGTTATTTCAGTGATTTGGAAAATATCGAGTTATATACTTCTAGGTTCGTGTGACATTAGAGCATCAGTGTTATAACTCACAGGTTCATGATTGTAAACAGACTTAAAATAATGTGCAAAAGCCTCCGCAATATCCCTGTTTCACCCCAGACAGCAATTTAAACTTCCTGCAAGTTGCCACAAACTTGCTGTTGCAAGGTCAATTAGCTTGCCGCAAGCTATACTATGCAAGCCAATTAGCTTGCTGCAAGCTAGTTAGTTACATCTGGGCAAGGCTTGCGGGAAGCTTGTCTTCACAAGTTAAACGCAAGTCAAATTATCTCAAACGCAAGCCAAGTATAAGCGTATTCTCATCAATGGCAAGCTTTATTAAGCTTATTGCAAGCGAAACACACGCCAAACAAGTTATATGGAAGCTTGCAGTAAGCGAATTTAGATAAAACAGTATGAAATCCGTATAATTTAACCGTCTGACTAAATCTATGCTACAATATATTGTCCCCTCACCTTCCCAATTATTGAAGTAAATGCACAACCGTGAAAACACCTAAGTCTCCGATCCGCTTCTGCAAAACATCAAAATAAGCATAATTGTTACGGTTTAGTTGTGACAAGCAACGGTCATGGTCACGGTCACGGTCACGGTCAAGGTAATGATGAATTTTTGTGAAGAGTATCGGGCCGAAGCCCCTGACTCCATGAGTAAGATGGCAGAAAGAATATATTCAGATGTGCAGGTGGATGGTTGGGTATTACTATTGTTTTGTTATGTCTGTGAGACTACATCTGCAACTGTCGCAGAGTAGCTGATGTTGAAGTCATTACGATCTAAGGAAAGATATTAAAGGCGTGGCTTGCGATGAACGTTCCGTAGAGCGCATTTGGTTCCAATGGTAGCTATAGCTGGATTTATGTGTCTTGGTAAAGTATGCCAGAACTTATGGTGGAGATGTCGGAGAATTTCCTTAACAGGAGGCAGCTCTAAATCTTCCAGAATTTGGCTGTTGCGTGTATATCTATCATGACCAGTGATGATACGGCCTGCTCTCGTTTGCACACTTTCAAGTGTTTGAAGATGACTGTTAGAAGCATGTTGCCAGGCAGGGCATGCATAAGAAAGTGTTGTTAGGACTATCATCTTCAATATGTGCACGCGGACCTAATGAGAAATTGAACTGCAGCGAAAGATGGGGTACAATGCTGATATTTTCCGTAATGTTCGTTGCTTTATATCTTTGATGTGTGAGGCGAACGTTAACCCACGATCTAAAGTCACACTCAGATATTTAGCGTGTGTGGCGTGAGGAATGTGTGCGTTCTCATACGTTAAATTTCGAGGGGCGCGGATGCGTCGTCGACTGTGGATGACAGCACAGCTTTTGTCTGCTTTGATTTTAATTCTCCAACGCCTTGCCCATTCCTGAAAGCCGTTGAGTTGACGTTGCATGTAGATGTAACACTGTGCAAGTGAGCTGCTGGTCGTAAAAAAGGCAGTGTCGTCAGCATACGTTGCGGAAAAGCAATGTGGTAAGGTCTGGAGATCTGTCGTGTACAGATTATATAAAAGCGGTGAATGTACAGCGCCCTGTGGAACACCTGTTTTGATAGATCTAGACGTGGATTTGACACCGTCAACAGACACATGAAATTTTCTGTCAGAAAGATATGAACGTAGTAAATGTATACGACGATCTGGAAAACCTTGGGTGTATAGCTTATATAATAGTCCTGCTAGCCATACTTTATCAAAGGCTTTTGATACATCCAGGTATACTCCAAGGGTGTGTTGTTTCCTGTTGAAAGCCGTTCTTAAATGATCCACTACTCGTACGAGTTGCGTTGTAGTGCTATGTTGAGCACGAAACCCAAACTGATGGGAAGGTAGAAGATTTCTATTATCTACGTGATGTTTCAGCCTCCAGAGGAATACCCGTTCGAAGAGTTTGCTCAATCAGGAGACTTATCGACCTGTAGTTTTCCGGGAGCAGTGGATTCTTGCCAGGTTTGGGGATTGTGATGACACGAGCTTCCTTCCAGTTCTTGGGAAAGTAGCATAATTGAAAGATGGCATTAAATAAGTAAGTTAAAAAGACCAGTAGTTTTCTAGTTGGATGTTTAAGAATCTCAGATCGAATCCCATCAGGCCCAGATGCTGTCTTTGCCGGCAGATATTTTATATGTCATTCTATTTCCCGGGGTGTTACTAAGGTGATGCCATGTGTAGGGTTTTGCGTACTTATCCTATATAAAGTAGTTCGGATGTACTGTTTCAGGTGGGGATCGAGGCGTGCTCTATTGGGCTGGAACTGTTCTTCCAGAGAGTCAGCGAAAATGTCCGCTTGCGACTGAGGATCTTGAGTGAGTCCTTGAGGTCCTTGTATGACTCTAGCTTTGGAAGCATTTGTGGCACGTTGGAATGATTTGGAGTATGTCCAAATTTTACGGTCATTTAGTGTGACATTTCGAAAAGTGTCTTCCCAGTATTGTTGATTCTGTCGCGTAGTGAGCATCTTGAGCTTCATACAAAGTTTGTTCCACAAAGTCTTATATGCGGGATATAGTGTGTGCTGCCATCGACGTCTAGCCCAACGTTTCAGATGAAGATAAAGTTGTAAATGAAAACTGTCGCATTGACTGGTTTGCGTTGGAGAGATTATGGTAGTAGAGCTCGCTGCCTCTGCTGTACGAAGTGCTAGCGTGATGTGAGAGACCGCTTGATCGATGTCCACAATGGTGGCAGGCCTATTTCGTAGATCGATCATGGTGTTTAGTTCTTGTTTAAATACGTCCCAGTCAGTTTCTATTTGCTTGAAGACAGAGGCAGAATGGGCGATGCTGCGGTGGGAGACGTGAAAAATGACTGGATCGTGATCAGACTCTAAATCTGAAATGACATAAGGATGGACGGTAAAGGATACGTCTTTGCAAAGGGCTACGTCAAGCACATCGGGTTGTCCGCCGAATTTTGGATGATGAGTTGGGTCTGGTGGAGCACTGATGATGAAGTTGGGCGTGAGTAGATATTGATGTACAGCATCTCCAGCAGTGTTTGGAGTAATGGAGTGCCATTCTCCATGTCTAGCGTTAAGATCTCCAGCTAAGATGACTTTGGGCTCTAAGTTAGCAATGATATCGAAGTCTGTGGGCTCTAGTTGTGTACCCGGGGACCTGTACCCGGTGACCAATATTAATGGAACGCCTGGAGCTATTAGCTCAGCACCAAGTGCCTCCAAAGTTAATAAGGGTGGTATTGTAATTGACCTGACGGGGAATGCCTTATTTATTATGAGTAGTAATCCTCCCTTCTGTCTGCCCACTCTATCCTGTCGATACACAGTGGAATTGGGTAGTCGCCAACTAGTGATACGAGCAGTAAAGTGTGTTTCTTGAATAAACGTGACATCAACTCTATGGTGTGTGAGAAATCTAATAAGCATTTGTTTCTGCCCCTCGAGACCATCTGCATTTCACGTAGCAAGGACAAGTGTGTGATACAATACGCTGGATTTAGAAACAGCCATTATCAACCATTTCCGCTATTGTTTCTATTACTGCTGCAGCCTTGGAATCTGAGTCTGCTGCTTGGCGGAAACGGGTAATACCACGTTTAATATGCGTTATTATTTTTGGTAATTCTAAACCCTTGAGAAATGAAAGAACGGACTTTAATTCTAGGTCTTCTTTCGGGCCCTCCTGTTGTTGGACAGAAGCTGATTGGGTGTGGGGAAAAGTGGAAGCTTCAGCGTCTTCATTGTCTCTTCTGATGGTTTGTTGAATGTATTCTTGGTCTTATCTCGAAGTTTCCTCGGGTGTTGGGCCGGCAATTTAAGAGCCTCAGAATAGGATTTAAAGACTGGACAGCCACGGTAATTTCCCGGGTGATCTCCCTGACAGTCGGCGCAAGTGGCGGGTGTGGAGGAGTCTGCTTTACTGCAGGATTGGGTGAAATAAAATTACCCACATTTGAGACATCGCGGGTGGGCTTGGCAGGTGTCTTGTGAATGCCCCAAGCGTTGGCATCTGTAACATTGCAGCACTGAGGGAGGCTTGTATGGTTCGATGTGGACCTTGTAATGAAGTAGGTTGGTAATAGCATATATCTCCTTAACAGTTGCAGTTCGTTCCAAAGCAACCAAAAACAGTGGCATCATAATTTTTGTTATCTGTCTTGCTTTTGCGAGACATTTGGTGGACGTTTATTGGTTTGTAACCGAGATGCAATAGTTCCTCCTTCAGATCGTCTAAGTCGGTGTCTATAGGCAGTTTGCGGACAACGACCTTAATAGGCCTGTCATTTCTCGCCACGCCTGTAGCATACTCAGTTTTTGTTTGTTCGCAATAAGCCTTGATAGAATTATAATTCTCTCTGTTTGCTGCTTGAATACGAATGCGCTCCTTATTGGGGTGAGCTAGAGGGGGCTCCTTCAATGCTCGTGTCAAGGTCTTAATAAAGGTATATGTGTTTTTAATTCCGTGTATAAAAATCGGAGGAGGCTTGAAATTGGATGGCTTTTTTATAGGAACATTGTTTTTGTTGGCAATAACGTTATCTGTTTGTTCTGATGTCAACACATCGAACATGTTGCTGGTCGGAAGAGGCGGATAGTCTTGGACGCTAGTAGTTAGCTTTCCTGCCTTGTTGAGGTTTTTCAAAGAAGACCTACGTCGCTTTAGTATCCCCACTACTGTAAAATCCATATCCTCCGATTTGTTCGACGTTGATGGTTGGGAGGTACTTGGTTGCTTCGTTAGTTTTGATTTCAGCTCTGCTGGAGCGGTTGGTTGCTTCTTTTTGCCTAAAGGCAAAAGGAAGTCTTCTGGTTTGTAAGTTGCTCTGCTTAGTTTGCCCCTGATACCGGGAATTTTGGTTAATTGTGACTCTTTCTCAGATCTGACTGGTGTCTTCTGAGAAGCCGTCTTGATAGCCAGAGTGAGAGATGGCGCCAGCGTACCACAAAGTAGTGACGTTTACGATAAATGATATGTTCTTAGAGCAGTGCTCTAAGTTTACAGTTTCGAAAGCTGTCTGTTCCTCCGGAGAGGAAGCACAACAAGTAATCGTTCGCCGGTAGAGATGCCAAAGTCGTCAACTAGTGTTAGGGACTTCTACCTCCGAAGAGGAGAGTATCAAAATAAATCGATAAGCGTAGAGAATAGCAAAGTTGTCAACAGTTAAACCCAAATCAGAGTGTCAACCTCCGTGGAGATATGAAAAAACAATTCGACGGTTGTTTCCTAAACTTCGAGGAGGCAAGTAATCCAACCGTATATACGAAGAGCGCGAATCAATTCAACTAATGGGGATGGAATACCTAAATGACTCGTTTATTTTTCTCCGCCAGCTACGGATACCCTATTTTCAACCTGGTTAGAGCTCCAGGTGGCCAGTTCATACAAGCAACGGTCACGGTCACGGTCACGGTCACGGTAATGGTGAAGTTTTGTGAAGAGTATCGGGCCGAAGCCCCTGATTCCATGAATAAGATGACATAAAGAATATATATATATATGTGCAGGTGGCTAGTTGGGTATTATTATTGTTTTATTATGTCTGGTAGTCTACATCTGCAACTGTCGCAGAGTAGCTGATAATGTTATTACGAGCTGTGGAAAGATATTAAATGCGTGGCGTGCGATGAACATTCCGTAGAACGCATTCGGTGCCGATGGTGGCCATAGCTGGATTAACATGTCTTGGTAAAGTATGCCAGAATTATGATGGAGATGCCGTAGAACTTCTCTAACAGGAGGCAGCTCTAAATCTTCCAGAATTTGGCTGTTGCGTGTATATCTGTCGTGACCAGTGATGATGCGACCGGCTCTCGTTTGCACACTGTCGAGTGTTTGAAGATGGCTATTAGAAGCATGTTGCCAGGCAGGACATGCATAAGAAACTGTGGACAGGACTATCATCTTGAATATGTGCACGCGGACCTCACGAGAGATTGAACTGCAGCGAAAAATGGGTACAATGCCGAGAATTTCCTAATGCTCGTTGCTTTATATCTTTGATGTGTGGGGCGAACGTGAGCCCATGATCTAAAATCACACCCAAATATTTCGCATGCGTGGCGTGAGGAATGTGTGCGTTCTCATATATTAGATTTCGAGGGGCGCGGATGCGTCTTCTACTGTGGATGACAGCGCAACTTTTGTCCGCATTTACTTTAATTCTCCAGCGCCTGTTTTTTTTATTAAGGCTAGCCGGAGGCTAGCATCCTTTTAGAGGGCTACACCCTCTTTTAGGTATAGGATGTGAGAGGATAGTTTAGGTTCAGAGGAACAATGGTTGGGCTAAGTGATATTCGTAAGGGATCCTATATTATTTTTATTTATCTGAACCAGGACATTATGATCTTTGCGACCATAATCATACCGTTCGGAAAGGTATTCTACGTTTATTAGACAGAACTTGCAATGTAGATTAGGTGTTACACATAGAAAAATATATAATAACAATGACTATGATAAAATATATACAATAACAATAACTATGAAGGGAACGCGACATAATCGGATACAGTAAATGGTTATTAGTTGATATGACCACATACAAAATAATTAACATGTAAAGTATTAATCAGACAATAATGAGGGCGAAGAATGTGATGAAGTGCGATGTACGGGACAACACATGGTTATGTTAGGAAGACGAATGAGTGTTATCTTCTGCCTAGGGGCATCTCTAGGCTGATGAGGACGATGGGAGCCCTGTTAGGCACAAGAGGTATCACTGTGCAGTAAATGAAGGGAAAATGTGAGGTAGATGGGCATGAAGTTGATAGTCTTGTAACAGGACTCGATCTGGATGATCGGGAGGCAGAGTGTAGCAGTAAAGGGTGAAAAGGAGACAAAGTGGAGAGTAAACGTACCGAGGACGGGCAGGATGAAGTTCATGAAAATGCATACTGGCCATGAGTAATGGATGCTGAGAGCTGTAACGAACTGAGATGAATTTCTGTCAGAGAGACTCAAGATGATACGTGATGCTGGGGAATTTGATGAGTTCATAAAGTTCTCTGGTGGGGCTGGGTAACTGGATACGGTAGGCTATGCGGAATGCGTGCCGTTCAAGAATTCGCAGCTTTTCGTAAAAGGAAGCTGGTGCAGAAATCCAGGCGGGGAAGCCGTAGCTGAGAACTGGACGCATGAATGCTTTGTATGTATTAAGGACTATGGTCGGTTGGAGTCCCCGGGTCGTACCAGTGAGGCGCTTCAGGAGATTTAGGCGTTGGTAGGCTTTGGCAGCGATGTGCTGTAGGTGAGCTTTCCAGGTTAGGTGAGTGTCGTAAATGATGCCTAGGTAGGTGACTGTTCTGGTTGGAATGATGGGAGTATCGTGAACCCGAAGTGAGAGTAACGACGGGTTTCGATGGACCTTAGAACGTTTGCGAGGTGGAATGAAAGTGATAGCTGGAGTTTTCGCTGCATTAATAGAGAGGTTCTACGTGGTGTACCAACGAGTGAAGCGATTAATGGTCTCTTGCAGATGTTGATTAATTTGCCGAATAGTGTTACCCAAGGCTAGAAAGGCAGTATCGTCCGCATATTGAAATAAATAAATGTCAGGAGGAAGCGAAGGAAAATCGGCCACAAAAATTATGTACAATAGAGGTGATAAAGCAGAATCCTGAGGTGCTCCAGACAGAAGAAATATAGGATGAGAGAGTTGATTGTTGATGGAGACGTAAGAAAGGCGACAGACCTGAAAGTGATAAATAAAACGAACGTAAGCAGTGGGAAATTTAAGGTGAATAAGTTTGTAAAGAAGTGCAAGATGCCATACCTTGTCAAAGGCTTTCTCCAAGTCAAATAGTAGAAGGCAAGAGGGTTTGATAGAATTGTAGTGGGTTGTGATTAGATTGGTGAGGCGAAGGAGTTGATCGTTGATGGAGTAGGAAGGTCGGAAGCCTGCTTGGTGAATAGGAAGTATACCTTTAGTTTCGAGATACGGATCGAGTCGCTTAACAATGATACGTTCTAGAATTTTACTGAGAGTAGATGTTAACTGGATCAGACGGTATAAGAATGTGTCAGTTGGAGGCTTATTGGGCTTCAGAAACATCAGAGTTTTAGAAGTTTTCCAGTTTGTTGGAAAGAAGCATGTGCGAAGAATGAATGTGTAGATAATACTCCAGCGCCTGGCCGTTGCTTCTTACAAATATCTAGTATGTTGTTATATTAGCCGCGAGTACTTGAAATTTCTACCTTTTTATATAAAAACGCAGAAAAATGTTTATACTTTAAACACAGCGTTCAGATAAAGTTTATACTGTAAGTTAAACTTGAAGTTTATATTAAAATATCTGCAACAGTTCTGTATTCTTTTGCAAAATAAGTAGGCTCAAATCTGCTGCCATCTATGTTCACATTTATGCTTTATACATAAATTCTACAATTCGTTATGCATCATGGTTACCGAAATATGAGGAAATAAAGAGCGACATTATAGGTACGTTGGACTAGAGTACTAGACGGCACAATTAAAAAAAAATAATTAAGTTTGTCCTTTATTCAAGCTGAATGCTAACAAGACGCTAACAACGTGAACACTAACTTGTCGCCGAAAGTTAAGAGGTCAGCGTCACGTGGTTTTTGAGAACAACTGAAAATCGAACGCGCGTTGGCTTTTTACTTCAATCTAAAGAAAAGCATCTCGCAAGTGAAGCGTGGGTTGCCCGCACTACAGCTTGCGCTAAGCAGAAATAAGCTTTTGTGTTTAAGCCAAAGCGAAATAAAATCGAATAAAAGCAACAGGCAAGCTTGCGGCAAGCAAAAATGCTGTCTATGCCTTGTTTTATTTTTGATAAAATTCCAAAAGTTTGTTGGATCATATGCTATGCAATTCTCGGAGTTAGCTACGAATTCTTTGTATGCTTTCGCAATTTTTGCCTTTACCTCCGTCCTTAAATTATAGAATTTATCACGGTAATATGTATTATTGTCTATTGTGTTCTTCCACTTTTTGCGATAGTACGATTTTTGTTTGATTTTTCGAATTATTTCTGAGTTAAACCAGACAGGAAAGATTTTATTACTGGGATTCTTTTTAGTTAGAATGCATTGTTTAAATACGTCGTCAATTAATTGACAAAAAGTTTTTACAGCTTTATTTACGTCATTTAAATATGAAAGGCAATTCCAATTAACTTTTGAAAGTTCTAAATACAATTTATGACAATCGGCTTTTCTAAAATTAAAACCAGATGATCTATTGTTTACTTTTTGTTTCGGAAAACGTTTAACTGAAAGCGCTATAATTAAGGAGGGATGGTGATTGTCTATAGGCACCAATAGTGAATTTTCACGGTTTACTTCAATTTCGCATGCACTCGAGAGTACTAGGTCCAGTGTACGGTTATTGGTATTTTATATATTATTATGCTTAGTTAAATTATAGAGTGACAGGAAATTGAGGAGGCTTTTACATTTAGTTGAGGAATGAGTGAAGTGAAACATAGAATTGCTAATTTCCGGTAGGTTGAAGTCCCCAATACAGAGAATAGAGCTACCCACTGGGCAATTACTTTCAATGAATTGATAGAAGTATTCGTAAGTGCTTATTTTCGATTCTGGACCTATATACAAAGCACAAATATACAAACTAATGATTTGTTTATAAGTTTGATTAGAATACATTCAAATCCTGCATCATATGAATTAACAAACTGAACATTGAAATCTGAATGTATTGCTATTATTACACCCCCTACCTTTGATGTCCCAAATAGTTTCAAGTTCCTGTCTTGACGAAATACCGTGTATCTGTCATCAAAGTATTCAGAATTATAGTAACCCTCACACAACCAACTTTCAACAGCTATAATAATATCATAGTTAGAAGATAAAGCATTAGTATAAAATATTTCACTTTTACATCGTAAGCTACGATAATTCTGGAAATATATTTGCAAGTTAGTTCTACCTATTTGTGTTAACGTGTCACTGACCTTCATTTCTAACATTCTGGTACATGCATATTTTCATCTATTATCTTACTTACAGATGGAGAGTCCTTGATACACATTTTTCACTTGAGTGGGTTTGTCACAATAGGTTTGTTCTTGGACGAAGAAGGGGAAGATAAACTCTTCTTCATGCTCCCTGTGGCGCCTTCAGAACTCAGCTGCTGTATTTCTTTAGCCGGGGCTGTTCAGGTGGCACACTATCACTTTGGAATGCAGTCATTGTTGTTTGCTGCTGGTCTCTTTGTTTCAAGTCCCAAAGGGTGGATCTCTTCCCATCTATGAATAAAAACCGAAATTGCATATACGCGAAGTTTCCTTTCCTTCTAGCCTCATCTAGGTAAAATTGAAGTTGCTTCCGTTCGTCACGCACCTTATTAGAATAATCTTGGTAGACGTATATTTTAGTGCCTCGAAGTTTGCTCCTACTTTCTAACACAAGTTCCTTTTTTTTATCACTAGTAAACTTGCACACAATAGGTCGGTTTCTTCCTGGCGCTTTCCTTCCCACTCTGTGCGTTCGCTGTAGGTCGTCTCGTACTTCAATATGGAGTCTATCCTGTATCACTGTTCTCACTTTGGTTTCGGTTTCTTCCCAAGTTTCCCTTGCACTTTCTTCTATACCATATAGCACCAAATTTTGTCTTCTTGAATGGTTTTCAAGATAGTCGATTTTGTCTTCTAAATATTTCGCATATTCTCGTAAATCACTTACTTCACTAGACATGTTTTTTTTTTTTTTTTTTTTTTTAACTGTAATTCAACGTTGTTGAACCTACTTGTTAGTTCACATACACTCGTTTTTAATTGTTTAATTTCTACGGCAATTTGCTCGTTGGAACTGCGAACATTGTTAAGGATTTCCTTGATATCTGACAATTCAGATTTTGCTAACAAGAGAATTCATGAAAGAATTAAATTTTTCAAACATTTATTTCGAGTGATGCGCCAAAAGTAAAGTTACACGTACTTGATGCAACTGCACCGAAATGTTTTGGATATCAGAAATGTTAGCAGAACTACCTGTTAACAGTTACTAGGTTGCGTTCAGTACCAAGTAACATTTTATATCAGTAAAAGCGAACAAAACATTCAGTTAATATACTTTATACTGGTTGTGTGGTTAAAGCTACTATAATCGTCCAGTTATAATCTTCAAATTAAGGATTTGTTGCCTGTTGCTGTTCATATTTAGTAGACGGTTAGAGAAATACAATAGTAGCTGCAGTGTTGCCAACAAGTTGATACAAAAAATCGCTAAATTGGAGATGAAATGACTCCAATTATGTTTGAAAAGTCGCTAAAAAAACTTCGTGGAACTTTGTCCCTTTATATATATATATATATATATATATATATATATATATATATATATATATATATATATATATATATATATATATATATATATATATATATGTATATATATATATATATATATATGTGTGTGTGCGTGTGTGTGTGTATGTGTGTAAGATACGTGATCAATTCAAGCCATAGTACTATCTACGCTACAAAAACGTATATGAAAGACTCAAAGACTCATATAAAATTAACAATAATTTCACTTTTATACATTTTTAACTTTATGATCAATTTTGCTTCAGCAAAATCAAAAATAAGTTTAGGAAAATGAGCAAAATTAAAGGTCTAGAAAAAGTATTGGTCTAAAAGGTCTACTCACGCTTCTACAGATAATCTGTTTGCTATCGGTAATGTATTATTTGTGCCTCTAAACGGAAGCTCTGTAAACTAAACGACATTAAAAGCTGGAATTTGTCCCCGTTAGAAGGTAAGAGATAACAGCAATCAAAGCGGGAATATAGAGATAAATGTTACGTACTTTCCCAGCTCGTCAACATCTTCACTGATTCAAATAAGCAAAAGAAAAATAAACATATATCTGAACTGATTCGAGTTAATAGTACTTATTTTATGACAAGATGTTCGCAGCGCAAAAGTCGCTAGATTTGTAAGTCGCCAAATCGTCATTCAAAATCACCAAAATGGTCGCTAATCGGAAAAAAATATTTTTGTCGTTATCCTGGAAGGCGAATACCCTAGATTTAGCGACTTTTCCCCCAAATTGGCAACACTGAGTAGCTGGTGTCTGATACGTTTTGTTGGCGTTTAACCAAACTTTGTTCAGTTATTGTTACTATGGTTTCAGTATCTCGTATCCTAGATGTAGTTCCGTTTATAAAACCCTTAGCATGTATGTGTTGCTGCATGTATCATACAAGTTGGCTGTTGTACAGTCAGCGGTATCAGATATTTTGTTGACGGTATCAGATAACCCTTAACAGAACAGTTTGTTGAAAGTTTGCGGCTTTATTTTTCTCCGTGTATAGATATCAAAATGACCAATATCAGTGTCGAATTCATACTTTTCGTGGAGGATATATAAAAATCATCGAAATTGACCAGGAGCGGTGTAGTAGTAGTAAATAGTGACTGACTAACGAAACATATTACTATTTTTCATAATTTAACCCAGTGAAGCTGGTAATTGATGCTAGTAATGAATAAAAACAATTGATTGGATACATTAAAATGGAACTGAGTACAGGCTTCTCTGTGGAAAAAAGTACAGAGGTGGAGTCCGAACAGAATTATTGTACTGGATTTCAGTTTAGTCGAACTTCTACGAAAGACAAATTTATTGTGATTATTTCGTTGCGGGAGTCAATCTTTTCAGAAATAAAAATCTGGTCTGTTCAGAGCCTTTATGGTTAATACTACCGTGTGAAAAAGGAATGACAAACTGAAGGCGTGGAGACGTGCCAGCGAGCGAGAGAGAAGGAAAATATTTCTAGTCCCTGAATACAACTAACTGAATTCAAGAAGGAACAATGATTCGCAAGTCTTTTCTAGAAAGAAAGAAAAATGTAAAAGGAAAACAACAAAAACTGTGATTTTCAATAAAATTATATGGGGCGCGTAGTATCAAAAGCTGCCAAATCATTTTTTTTTAAAACCGAAATTGAGTTATATATCGCTTGTTATACGTTTGATCTCAAGGGATTCCATGGAAACAGAATTTTGTTTGAAACTTAATATTTCATACTAAAGAACTAGTTCAAATATGGGACTTTGTAAGCGTGTAGGGGAAAGTGGTAGAATTCTGCGCACTTGAGAAGAAATCGTTATTTCTCTGGTAAGCATAACGACATAACTTTGCACAGCCATTGTTTACTGTATAGCACACAAGATAAACACGTGGTATCAATAAAAGCTCATACCAGTACTCGATAATAGACGAAAAATCTGAACTATACATCTGCACAGAATTACCAAACTACGTAGGTAATTCTGAGCGTAGTATAGGGTAATTCTGTGTAAAGCAAATGTATATGTTTAAGGCAAGAAAACATTAGATATATAGATGGAATGGGTTCAGAAGAACGACAAGATGGGCTATAAGTTTTTCTCTACTTGCTTTATAACTCAAGAAATACACATTTAGAGTATATTGAACACATAAATGTGCGATGAGAAAGGAAAACAATGTCGCAAAGAACATTTTGGATTCAAATAATGGAAGATATAATGCAAGGTTTAGTGTAAACGCATGATATGAGGTAGGTATTCACTAAACAAAAGCTCCTTTTAAAGAATATTATTATACTAAAATATGATAACAAAAATACATAATATAACTGTATCTTCAATTTTTTAACACCTAAAAGCAAAGAATAATATAATATTGTATCAGTAAGATTAAATCTATAGCAAGTGCCCAGCTTATCGAGAGTTCTTATTGGCGTAAAGACACAGGAATAATTCGCTCATTCGCTTTTATCCCTTTTTAAGGAAAAGTCACAGGTATAATCTGCTGTGTCTCAACCGCTGCACTCTGTGTGAGACCAAAAAGCACAAAGCCCACTACGATACCATTCTTCACCGTCCATTCCGAATTCCCTGCACACAACACAAAGATATTTAGAAAACATAGACTGAAGATCATCATCATCACAACGCTGGTGTTCATCTAAAGAGCCCTAAATCCAGCTATTTTCGTCCATCGTTACAACTTTGACGCATGTTTCATCGAAAATACTGGCGAGATTTTAGTGTGAAATTTTATCATTTTCACGGTCTTTGCTACTCGTTGATGGCTTATTTCTCATCATGTCCTTCTGTTTCAAAAACAGAGAGCATTATTTGTAAAATGCTAATTTTAGTAATGCGTAGAAAGCAATGCTTAACAGCTGAAGCCTATGAGATGTATGAGGAGGTATTCATAATATTATGCTAGCATTACTAAGTTAAAATATATATTTTGAAAACTTACTCAATCTTAAACGTAGGAGTGATTACAATTATTAAAATGTAAAAACAGTAAATAGTTATAAGTGAGGTATAATCTCTATATATAATATAATTGAGGCTAATTCCAATCATTGTGGCACTTTGAAAGTTCAGAAGTACAGAATCTGGAACAGGTTATTACATTCTTCTTTCATATATAAGTGTTTGGCAGTGCACAAGTCTGAGAAGTAGAAATATGAGAGAAGTCAGAATATAGTTGTTCTGTGGTATTTGAGGAACTCACCCTGTTTCAAATTCCACCAAGAGTGGATCCAAGGGAACGATCGGGGCAATCGCCCCCTCCCGCTCAGAAGAGGAGACTCTTATTTTATACATACATAAAACCCATCCCAGAGTTTGGAACTCTTAAAAGTAGCTCTAAGTACCAGTATTACAACTCACCGCCCCCTGCAGTTCGTCCTGGATCCGTCCCTGAGTTCCACATACCCGTATTCACTAAGATTACGTATATTTTGTAGATCTGATAACATGCCACCAGTTGCCTTGTAAATATGCCTTCTTAATCTGTTGGTGGAAACTTTGTGAAATCTAAAGTTGCCATTCGATGATACTGTATTTCATGATTCTTAAGTCATACATTTTCCTAAAGTCTTTAGACAACAACTTTGTCAAAAACTATTCAGCATTTTCAATTATTGAGCTTGACAGTTCATCTTTTACGAAGTATTTAATCAAGTATGAATAGTCTTCTGCCAGCTCTAAATCTGCTTGTTTTGTACCAAATTTACTGGTAGTATCACATCCACTCAGAGAATGAATCGCAGGAAGTACTTCAATAACTTGTATTGAAACAGTTTGACCAGCATCTTGGGATATATGTTGTAGATTGTCCTGTCCCAGAGAAGATCCAAAATTCGTTTACGCTATTCAGTTGAAACTCTTTATTAAAATAATAAACAGCACAAACAAACAATAATGCGTCTAATAATGCTATTAGCACACTCTCAACGTTTGAGTACTTACAGCTTGATTTATGTGAAGAAATGTTCTTTCATCACCTTCTTCAAGGGTACTACACTGCTGATGTTCTTTTACACATTGCTTTCTTCGAATTTGTGAGCTTGTTCTCCACCCACACCTCTCAAATAAACTATTTTACTTGAGAGTCTGTTCTTTTGTTGAATAAAATATTCTACAAAACTGTTGAAATTGTGCTTTGTTTTGAATTGAACTCCAAAATGCATCGATATCTTTAGGCAAAGGTGTAACACTGCTTTAGATTATTAAGTTAATTGGGTTCTTTGTAATTCGTGTTTTTTGCAGCTTTTATACTATCATATTTGTAAATGTTAAACACAATATTAATCCTTTTGACCGATTCTGAGAGGTAAATTATGATCTTTAGCATATTCTCAGCAAAATTGCGAAAGCTTTTCATTGAATTTACAGCAGTAGTAGCTATAGTGCAAGCACGAAGGAAACAAGCAAATATATCCAGGGTGCGTTTGGAAAACATTGGGGTATGGCTTTTATTTTTATTTCAGGCTCTTTTACTGATTCTGATTTGTTTGCTTTTATAAGATTGCCATCTTTGTTCAAAATGAATGACGTTGGTTTTAGCTTAATTGTTAAAAGTTCATTAATTGAGTAGCCAAGACATCTTGAAATTTTTCTCTCATCATTACATGTTTGCACTTTCACATTAATAATTTTTGTCTTTTCTTACTTCAGGTGTCTTCTTAAGGAAAGTAGAACTATCGTGATGCAGATTTTACTTTTTTAAAGATTCTACTATATCAGGAAGTTTCAGTCTTCATAGTAAACTGAGCACCACCTTCATAATTGACTTTACCAAGGGCGAAAAACAAAGGCAAGGCTTTGCCAAATGCACATAAATAGAGATCTCAGTTCCCCTCTCCATCAGCTCTAATGATGCCTCTCAATATTGTTACACAGTTGTGCCTCGAAGTCCTAAGCCGGACCCAAATTATGGGGCGAGACGCCCGCGCTTTTCATATTGTGTGTGTAGTAAGGAAAAGAGAGATAGGGAGAACGGAGTCAGTTGAGGGTCAGATTGAATTAGTGACCTGATGCCTCATTGACACCAATCCACACGCATGTATTAGTGGTGGGACCCTAGCTATGAGTTACTCAGATCACAGAGCTGGGTCCTAGATGCAATATTTAGGGAATACCACGAAAGCAATAAATACAGGAAATCTAATATGTAGTTAGAGTTAGGTGTAAAATAAAACTGTAAAAATAAATGTAAAATAGGAATTTCAATCCCGGCGTGATAGAGAAAAAATCATAGAAAAACCTAGAAGTCTTAACCACTATTGAGCATGCGCGTGAAGAAGTCTCTCCCATGCTCGATGAGGCTCGTGACGTCGCCTTCGAGCTACGTCAAAACTGGCAGAAATGCGTGGGACGAAACGCCTTTATAAACGAGGCTTGTTCGCCGCTCCGGTTGATTCTTCAGTAGAACGTCGACGAGTGTGTGTGCTCCCTAGACCCGGACGCTTAGTAGAACAACAGGTATGTGATTATTTTTTCTAAGTTCCCCCCTTTCACTCGGGATGAGTACTTTGGAGATTTGTAGTAGCACCTTGTGAATGTTTCGTGACGAATACGAAGTCCCCTCAATCTGAGACCAAATCCCCCTCTTCGAGAATTAACATTTTTCCCTTCGGGCCAATGCAAGTTGCGATATACGAAGTTCATATTTCACTATTTCCAATCAATCGCGGTTTAGTATAAAAACCTTCTAGCACCCATTGAGTATTATAGGGGTTGTGCTCCCACTTAAATGATGTAGTATAACTTTCAAGTTGTCATTCCAAGTATCCGATTTTGTAAAAATTCATCTGTATTCTTATTTTTATTTTTTTTCAATAAACAGTCAAGTGGAATGGTCTCTTTGATTTAGTCAAGCTAATCCCACCTAATTAGATTCAGCTCACAGTCTTCATATGTTACCTGGGTTTCGATTTCTAGTACCAAGCTCTACCACTAATAGTGCACTTTCTCATCATCTTCGAACCAGTAAGCTAAAGACGTTTTTCGAGACCGAGGCTAAAAGGGAGTTGGACTCCGAACCAACTTTGTAATAATGGGTGGAGAGTGAAGAAGTGATCTCAATTACGATTTCACAAAAGAAAGTGTACACAATTGCTACGCCAATCTCAGAACAACAAAACATCATATATAACATTTTATGGTGTTCGGTGTTCGCCGGGTAACCAACTGTGTGTTCTTGAATCACTAAAGAAATCTCTGGTGCTCATTCACTTTATAGGGGAACC
Organism: Thermobia domestica; assembly: GCF_964235325.1. Lineage (NCBI taxonomy): Eukaryota > Metazoa > Arthropoda > Insecta > Zygentoma > Lepismatidae > Thermobia > Thermobia domestica. The sequence continues at coordinate 92,488,079 of NC_137465.1, forward strand.
AACTATCTCAGTTGTCCTAAAACGCGATTTTAGCAAATCGGGAGTGATTTTTTTTACCGAAGAGCTTTCAATAGATAAAAGTGAAAAGTGTACGCGAAGTTTTTCTTTTGACTAGTCAGGTGGTGAATCGATACTATGTAAAGTCAGTAAAGTTCAGTGGCGTACTTAGCCTAGGCGGTGTTCAGCCTATGACTCTGATATACAAGTATAATTTTTCTGCTCTAAGTAGTGCGTTTCACAAGTAGTGAAGTGGCGATGAATTTTTCTTTATTCCCAACTTCTCTCGCTTTAAGTTGTTATAAGTCAGCGGAATAGTTGCTAGGTTCCGCAGAGCAAGACTCAGTTCACCTCCCGACGTTTTTCTTGTGTAGTAATGGAAATGAAAAACCGAGACGCGAGTGTTAATACAGAATTCAGCTCTTGTCTCATGTACTTGCAAAACCCTAAGTCTGCTTATGCTTCTGCTCGCTTTGGTAGGGTCACAGTCAGTTTTATCTCTGGTCAACAGAACCTCCCGTTTTACGGGATGAAAGTTCGACTCGTTTGTCCGGCGATAAGTGGCTAATACCCTTACCACTTATTTGGGAGGGATCACAGGCAGTTTTATCTCTAGACAGCAGAACCGCCCGTACTACGGGATGAAAGTTCGACTAGTCTGTCCGGCGATAAGTGTCTAAAATCCTTTCCCATGCAAAGCTTGGGGGTCACAGGTATCTTATTCTCTAGGTCCAGCAGGGCCCCTCTGTACTAGGGGTGCAAGCCCGACGGCTGCCTGGGAATAACTGCCTAAAACTCACCTTTATGCAAATGCAATACCTAAAATCAAAAATGCAAGTACATGAACCAATGGTTGGATGATCGAAGTCCCCCGTGTGAATTTAAAAACAAAATAGTTTAAAACAATGTTGTTTGGGTTTTGTTTAAAAAAGAAAACAAGTTTAAGAATAGATGTAAAAAAGTAAAACTTCTCATAAGTGAACAAATAGGTATTATCTGTTATAAACAGCTGTCTAGTCACTTTCCGTTTCCCGTTCTATAAAGTAAAGCAAAATTTATAAAGAAAGGGAAGTTGAGTATTTCCAGTTCAAAGGAAGTTAAATGAAGTTAAAGGAAGAATAATAATAAGTCTCATAATACGTAACAATTTGACGTAGTATTTCCGAAGGAAGTAGCTATCAGTGAATAAATTCTTATTATATTAGAGGAAATAGGTTGATTACCCACTGCCCTGGTTTGAGAGGCCACTGACTTGAAAGAAAAACAGATCTATTATCAAAAATGAGTTTCGCGCAGAAAATAAAAGAAAGGCTATTAGATTTAGGGCAATCTCATTGTCCTAAGACGCCCACGGGCAAGCACCGTTATATTTTAGATCGGTGGAATAATTATTATTGTATTGAATGCAATAAAATAAAAGTACACGGGCATTCTCCACCTGAGTTTGGTCGTTGGAAAAAGAATCCATTACCGAGATACTTGGATACGTGGAGTCAGCCAAGATATCATGAACCAACGACCGCGAGCCCGCAAACCCCAGACACACCAGCGAGTGGTTGCGATCTAACGCCGCTGGGCGCGTCTAGTCCTATCCCGACTAGAAATGATATAGAAATACAAAGTGCTGGTTCAAGTGAAAAACCAACGCCAGCTCCTAGGACGATTCATGTAAATTCAGATACGGACGAGACCCCACCGGGGGTAGATCCGAAAACTCTAGTGAATGAAGTAAATTTAAAAGATGAACTAGAGATAGCCGAACTAATAACTGCAGGTCAGGAATGGCCTAAGGCAACAATTGAGATAGAAACAACAGCAGGTGTAATACCTGATGTCCCCTCGAACCAAAGTCCCTTAGATAATAATAAGTTAGCTGATAAGGAAAATAGACTAAGTAATTTAGTGTTAAGTGTAGAAAATAAAGATATTGGTGTATCCAAAAGCCCAGATAGCCCAGTAGCGCTATATTTTCCTATAAAATACGAACCGTCAGATCCTAGAACGCCGTTAGAAATGCAAAGACCGACCTTTCAATCTTTTTATGCCGGTAGTAGTGATGAAACGGTTTATGCCGAGATCGGCCCTAGAACCATGTATGCTAACTTAGATACTGAATCACGAATTTCAGCGAGTAAAGAGCCAATTTACGAAAATATTGGTCTCGATCCCAAGGCTTTCATGAATAAAGAGCCAATTTATGCAAATATAGGAACCGAACCAAGGGAAACGAAAATTGAGAACCCGGACGAGAATAATGAAAATGAATCGCGCTCTTTGTCACAATCTAACGATGAAGCGTTAATAGACCAGATTAAGCATTCATTACAAACAGAACTGTCCCCAGCAGTAGGAAACTCAATTCGACCTTTAACTAAACAACTACGAAACAAGAAAGTACAGGTCACAGTTGTTCGTCGCCAAGGTGACGAAGAAGAGAAATTAGGTATTTTATTTCAAGCGGACCCCTCAGCCCCCTTTGAAGATTTATTACCTGAGGAAAATGTAGTTGGAAATTTTGACATGGAAATACAGACCGACGTTTTTCAAAAGAAAGATGTTAGCGTTCAAACTGAATATAAGTTCCCTAAAATGATCCGGATTGATACAGACCGTGAACTTAAGGTCCTTCGGACAACAGCTACCCAAACCAACCCTGTCATGTTTGAAGATAACCTTACCCTCCAAGAGAAACTGCAATATTTGGACAGTATAGATAACATACTCAGTGTAGTTAGTAAAGTTAGGTGGTCAAACGGAGATATTAGTAGTGCAGATTCAGATGGGGGTGAGTCGTTGAAAGACGATTGGTTAGGTTACGAACTACAGAAGTTACAAAACGAAGAAATAGCGAAATTACAAAACGACAAACCGGAGACTCCTCCTGCGTCATCCCTGGAGGATGAGTCAAAACCTTCGTGGAACTCCGAAGGAGAACTCCGATATGACCATTGGGATCCCCCCACGATTTCTACTCCCCGAGCAGCGAACCAAGACCCTCCCACAGAGTACGCTGACCAGAGAAATGACCTCGTTGCCCCTGCTCCAATTGAGAGTAGGCTAGGCGAAGAGAAGAAAAGTGATGATGCTTTTCCCTCAGTTTGCTCTGACCACCAGAAGCAAATTGAAGAGGAAGAAAAAGAAAATAACGATTCCTGGTCTGAGAGTAGAATAAACGAAAACGTTGGTAAAATCTTTGATTACGCGGAGTTTGGTGCGTCTGTAATTTGTTTAGATGAAGTAGAAAATAGAGACGATTCCTCAACCTCTCCAACCCAAAGTGAATCCAACAAACAAACTGATAGTGTTAAGAATATTGGTTTACAACCTTCAGCTAGTACTAGTTCTAAGTTTAGTTCCTATAATGAACCTAGTGAATCACCTGCGACTAAAGAAATGAAAAAGTACCAACAAGAGGAAAAGTTAAATCCCTTACAGGTAGTGTTTGTTTCGCCACCTAGTAGCGTAATTACACCCACGACCCCAGTGGAGAAATTAGAGTTTAGCGAAGGGAAAAAGACAGAAAAATCAGTATTTAGCGAACAAGATAGAACTTATACATCAGAATTTAGTTCAGAACAAACCTCCGAGTTAGAAAATAGAAGCGTAACTGATACCGACTATAGGTCCGTTTCTGAAAATTTCAACACCTCGGTTTCTTTAGACAGGTCCTTAGATCTGATAGATGAGCCCGTCTCACACTCAACAAGTGACGATAACACCTCTGACAAGCAAAAGTCGAATTTTTCGCCTTTCTTAAAATTCGATTCTGAGGATAAGCCTCATATAAATTTAAAATCTGAGCAAGAAATTAAAACTAGTCCGGTTACCGAGCCATCAATACCATATAGTTTTGAGAAACCTAAATTTACGGATACAGTAGTAACAGGCAAAGTTAGCAATCCTCCTCCCGAGGGTGACAATCAAAATTCTACTATTGGTGCTAAACCACAAGCATTCAAGATCTATCCAAATGTTGAAATTCCCTCCTTCTCTGGTAATAGACATGAGTGTGTGGAACTTTTTCTGCAAGAATATGAATTAGTGGCTAGCATATACGAATGGTCAACCTTAGAAATAGTAAATTATCTTCCTTACTGTCTAAAAGGGGAAGCTTTCTCCTTTTATTTAGTAGACCTAGCAAACCTTTCACCTTTAAACTATAACGAGATGAAGGAAAAACTTATAAAGGCTTTCCCTAGTATTGAGTATACTGCAAAATTAGAATATGACGTTGATACAAGAAAACAACAACCCAATGAAAGTACTTTAGCATTCATTTATAAGTTAATAAAGGATTTGAAATTCTTACGAGGTTGGGTTAATGAAAGTGAATTGATGAGTAAACTTAGAATGAGTTTGTTACCTGACATCCTAAATAAGCTGATGCTTGAGGTAGATGATTGCGATAATCTCGAACAGTGCCTACAATATCTTAGAAAATTTCACACAGCGCAAAGATTAGTTAGTCAGAGAATTAGCCATGACGTAATATGGGAAAATGACCGTTGGGACTGGTCATGCATTAAAAAACAACACCAACCTGGATTTGTACAGATTAGTTCTTGTTACTCAGACGAAGTAGTAGCAGAACTGGGTTACAAAATGTATCGGAACAATCACCAAAATACCTATGGCCTTGGCCATGGGCAGGCGCAGCTTTGTACAGTCAAGATAAAAATAGGAGACCGCTGGGCGCAAGCTCTTATCGATTCTGGCTATGAAATTTCGATAGCTTCAAAAACCCTCTTACCTCCAAAATTTCCACTAACGGAAAGACTGAAGGGTTATGTTAAGCTTCGTGGGGTTGGTGCCCAGCCCACAGATTACATTCCTGTGGTGAGAATAGCGTGTTGTTTCAAGGATCACTTGAAAACAACCAAACGAAGATTTCTAGACGTAGCTATAGTTGACCCACAGTTTAGCGCCTATGACGTTATTTTGGGGATAGATTTTTTGCACAAGTATGTCACAACCATTCATTCTAAATATATGGAACTAGCAGATAAAGACGGGAATCATGTCGAAGATCTATGGTTTACAATCCCAAAAGGTGCATATGGGTACCGTCAAGGTGTGATTCATACCTTAGACTTAAAACATGTTAAACGTTACCCACCATCAGTAGGAAAAAGATCGTTTAACGATTTCCAATCAAGACAGAACGGTAATGCTGGACAAACGGTTTACTCTGTCCCCCCTTATAAAAACAAACCAATTTATAGGAAACGGAACCTCTCATACAAGAAGAAGGATCCGTCTCCAGAATTGGTCACCGGAAATCACATAAATCCCGTTGTTAGTGTACCTAAAAAGAGACAAAAACTCCCTGTTAAGGAAATTACATCTCGTGTATTCGTGTGTTCCAGGGAAACTACAAAATTTCCCTCGGAGCCTACGAATAGAACGAATGGAAAAGTCAATAGTCGTAAAAAGACAAGACGTAAAAGAACTAAGAAAAGTAAGGTATCTTCCAGTGCTCCTGAGCTGGAACTTACAAATTCGCCTGATTTAGAGAAAGAGGAAAAGAACTTGTCCAACTTTGACCCTCAATCAGGCTCTAGTGGAACTTTGGTAGCTAGTTCTACAGAAAGTTTGAGTACAGAAATTATTCCTAGAAAGAAAAAGAATGCGTCTTATGCGACTAGATATAACAAAACGAACCAACACTCTGTAAAGCCACCTCTGGCCTCCCAGGCGCCTCATGAGCCTGTAGAGGAAAAATCAAATAGCGGACATTTAGAAACATTAGGAAAACAATTGATAACGCAAGGAAGTGTAAATGAACCCGCAACCCTCCTTGATCTAGAGAGTTCTGCTCAGGATCATAGTCAGAAAGAGGTCGTGCCAAACCCCTTGGGGCTGAACGACGAACTTTTTGATATCTATCCGGACACTACCTATAAAGTACACCTTCCAGCAAATGTCCGCGTACCGTCCAAGGCTTCGTATGACATAGAAATTACCGCACCAACCGGGAACGTGCATATTTGGGAATTCTTACCGTCCAAAGGAATTCGATACTGGCACTCCTGTTTGATCCCAAGAGGTCCAGTTTTTACTGACAATGGAAATATTACTCTGACCATTTTTAATAGTTCAGATCGCACCAGATCTTTGTCTAAAAATCTTTATTTAGGGAAACTTGTTCCACAGGTCGAGTCCTTAAATGACAAGACGGATAATAATGTACAGGCCGTTAATCAGATCATACAACTTACTAACAAAGATGAAACAGAGGACGTGGAAGTCCCTGAACAACCCCAGAAAGTCCCCCAAACTAAGGAAGAATTAGCTCAAGTACTAAATATTGGCCCAAACTTAAACCCCGAAGAAAGAAACCAATTACTGGACTTATTGATGGAATTTAGGGACGTTGTAGCCTGGGACAAGTCTCGTCTGACTGCGGCTACCGATAAATTTATGTGCCCCTTAGAAGTCATTACAGATATACCTGTTTCTCACCCCCCATATAGAGAAACACCAAAACAGAGAGAGATAGTCGCGGCAGAGATCCAAAGAATGCTAGACAGCAATATTATCCGAGAAAGTCAAAGCCCATATTCTGCACGAATTGTGATAGTAACTAAAAAAGATGGCTCCCCGCGCATATGTACAGATTTCAGGGCTCTAAATAGGATACTAAGGCCCAATTATACGCCAGTGCCGCGTATAGATGATATATTAGCATTTCTGAATGGTACCAAATACATAAATACGCTGGATATGCAAAATGGTTACAACCAATTATTAATCCGTCCGTGTGATATAGAGAAGACTGCATTCATCTGCAGCCGTGGAAAATTCGAATTTTTGAGACTACCATTCGGCCTAAGCACGGCCCCGGCTCTTTTTCAAAATATGATGAATGTTATATTTGGTGACATTATGTGGAAATATGTAATTTGTTATTTAGACGATTTGGTTTGTCCTAGTCCTTCTTTCCCAGATTTAATAGAAAGAACGAGAATTATTTTATCTCGACTCCGGGAGGCTAACTTAAAACTCAACCCTAAGAAATGTTACTTTGGTTACGAAGAAGCCTCTGTGCTTGGTCACATCGTCGGTAGGCGAGGAATTTGTGTAGATCCCGCAAAAACGGAAGCTATAGCAAAGGTACCATACCCTACCACAGTTAAAGAAATACGTAGTTTCATTGGACTCTGTTCATTTTACAGAGCTTTTGTCCAAGGATTTTCTACTATTGCCAAACCACTTATTTCGTTGACTAAAAAGAACGCCAAATTCGAATTTGGAGAAACTGAGAAACAAGCATGGGATACTTTGAAATCTTGTCTTATATCTGCTCCCGTCCTTGCCCACTTTGACCCGAATCAGGACGCCATAGTTTATTCGGATGCTTGTCGAGACGGAATAGGTGGATATGTCGCACAAATTAAAGAAGATAACCAAGAACACCCAATAGCTTATTTTTCGAAATCATTGTCTCCAGCAGAGCTCAACTACTCCACGGTCGAGCTCGAAGCGCTAGGAGTTACTAAGACAATTTTGCATTTCCACTTTCTATTGGCAGACCGTCCCTTTATTGTGCGGACCGATGCTCACAGTATATGTTACCTCAGAAATAATAAGATGTTAAATTCTCGCTTCATGCGTTGGGCAATTCGTTTACAACCCTATCAATTTACGATTCAACACGTCAAAGGCCGCAATAACGTGACCGCCGATTTTTTGTCAAGATGTCCGCTAAAGGAGGAGTTACCCTCCAAATTCGGTCAAGAAGAAGATTGTGCAGACGTGTGCAACCTAGTGTTATGTCCCAAAATAGATATCAAAACGATGCAAAAAGAGGACGATAAAATTAGAGAACTAATACAAAAGAAGAAAGATAACCCCACTGATCGTGCTCTAAAACCCTATGTTGTAGTTGACGATGTGTTATATCGAGTCATGAACAAAGATAGGAAACTAGTGATACCAGAAAAGGCTATTCCCGACATATTACAAGAGTCCCATTCGTCTCCGCTGTGCGGAGGTCATACGGGATTTTCTCGCACTTATTCTAAAGTGAATGAACGTTACTATTTTCCGAACATGGGGAAAATAGTTAAGGAATACGTCCGCTCTTGTGACGAATGTCAGAGGGTGAACATCCCTAGAGAAAAGAAACAAGGTTTTCTTCACCCTTTACCGGTAAAAGAGGAATTGTTTTCCCGCTGGAGTTTAGATATTTTTGGCCCGCTACATAGTAGCGCAGGCTACAGTTATATTCTGGTCATGATAGAGTATCTCAGCCATTTCGCGATATTAGTACCGCTACGAAATATTAAAGCACCAACAGTGGCTTATTAAACTTGACTATGACTTATTTGACATTAAACATGTTCGAACTGCAGCATTTAAACCGTCAACGAACGGACTGTGTGAGCAATTCAACTCCGTCATTGCAAATTTCCTAACTAAGTACACGGCTAAACAGCCTACTAAGTGGGCGGATTATGTCCGTTTGTGTGCATATGCCTATAATATATCAACATCCCCTATTAGGAAATATTCCCCATATGAGATTGTCTTTGGTCAAAAGCCAAGGTTTCCCACTCAGTTGGACACCCAGTATCAATTCACGAAAATACAGGAACATCAGAAACAACTAAAGTTAATCCGTAAACTAGCCCAGAAGGCTATGACACATGCACAGCAGCAGACTAAATTACGCGTTGATCGCACTAGGCAGCCTATTAAATTAAAGGTTGGTGACTTAGTATTGTGTAGAGATTATTTACCTAAGAAGGATATTTCTCCAAAATTGACACCCAAGTTTATGGGACCGTATTACCTAAGGAATATTTCTCCCACAAATGCTTGTAAAATTGAACTCGTAGCAAACCCTGACCACACTCAGATTGTAACTATTGAAAGGTTAAAGAAGTATTTCCCCAGAGACAACCCACGCGAGCTGGATGTTTCTAGCGATAGCGAGGACGAGGAATGTTAAGCGTAACATATAGGTCGCTCACGAGATTTAGTCGCATCAACTTAGACAAAAAAAAAAGGAGAAAACAAAAAAAAACTTGGCGTATATTCATTAGTGAGTGTGTCGATTCTCGCATACATCACATAGACCACTCAAAAGTGGAGTACATGTAGTTATGCAAGACCTCTGGCATACCGGAACACTTGCATACAGGGCTATAGATAGAGCCTGAAAAGAATACATTGTAAAATTAAAAACAAACAAAAAGTTATAATATACTCTTCATCAATTTAAAAAAAACAAAAACAATAAGTTACTTCCTGGAATCCATTCTCCTCTCCATTCGATGCTGTAGACGGCATTAAACACCCATGGCCTACTATGGAAATAGGCAGTCATCCTAGTGGGCAGCGCTAATACGTGGTCTGAGGAGCAAATAAGTCATTTTTAAAATTAGGGCCCTACCACATCTACCAAACCTTCCATAACTACAATACCAAGGAAAAGTCTGACGCGTCACTGCAAAGTTATGTCGGATTAATACCAAAATAAATGTTTTGCCAACATATTGGGATGAATATTTTTTTTTTGTTCTTTGTGTGAATGTGCCCGGGCACGAATGAGTTACCCTTCTTCTTCTCCTTTAGGACTCCCAATATGCTGCCAAACACAGAGAACCTAAAAGGAAAATAAATGTTGACATAACTGAAAAGAAAAAAATATTATTAGTAGCTACTAAAATTCATACGTACAGATGTATTTGTTTTCTTGTATACTTAACTCCGACTTTAAGCATACGTCGTTGCAGATGCAAACTCTTCAGTCACGGTCCATGATTCCATCCGTTGCCGCCGCCTGATTATTTCATTTCTCTCTTACGAGAAATCCGCCGCTCTCCCTCTTCGTGTCTAGGAAAGCATTAACCTGGAAATTAAAGCAAAGTCAATATTGCCTGTTTTTGGTTGCTCCGTTGCAAACTTATGCCTAATTATAATAAACGCGTTGATTATTATAATTATGACCCGGGTTACCTACCTGTTTAAAAAAAAACAGGGAAAAGGGAAGTTGGATTCCCCCCACCAGACATTTACATAGGTTACTCCACACCATGCTTACCCCATTTGTTTTTCCTTGAGCAATTATTATTTTTATTTTATTTTTTTTCCGCGTAGTTCGGGCGGGAAGTATATCGGTTAAATTAAAAAAAAAATAAAATAAAATAAAATAAAATAAATTAATGTAGAAAACGAACTATGGAGAAATACGCCTTAGTCGCTGACATGTTGTTCTCTGCTGCTGCTGCTATTACTGCTGCTATTCATAGATATGAGTGAAATTTTTCTGTTACCCCTTCTGGGTGAACACAAGTGACCCCTTTGCTGTTGTAAGGATGGCCAACCTATTGGCAAACTACGGCAATGTACGTGCATACTGCGCATATTGTACATAATGTAACATTATGTCTTCCATTTTCTTAAAAGAATGTAAATAGCTACTTGTGTACTATACTTTGCTACATTTAGTCAGTAAGATTACATTACCTTTAAGTTATGTTCAGTTCATATTGAATTAGGATCAAGTATTAACAGTTAAGCTTATTACAGCTGATGCTCATTCTAGAATAATGTTTTCAAGTATAAGGGCATTAATAATATTAATCAAATACTAGATAGTATCATATTGTATCATTATTTCATTGTGGCAAGATAAACTTAAGTTAGTGTTAAGGCTACCATATGTATTTTGTAAGAATATTAGGGATAGATCGAGCCCCCTCCATTTTTTTCTGTCCTCCCACCATTTCGTAATGGGCTAGAAACCGCTCATTGTAACTAACCTGATTATATTACTATCACCATGTTATGTAAAGTCACGGCTACAAAAAGGACATCATTGTGGGCTATAGTAACATTCAAGATGTTTTCCTACCACTACACCACTATACTCGTGTTTTTCAATCATCCTTGTGTAACTGCCTTCATACAAGTTAAAATCTTCGCTTGGCTCGATTAAAAGACACACAACGCTGATAATATACCGCAGAATGGTAATAAACCAAGCTATCACTAATAATAATAGTAATAATAATAATAATAATAATAATAATAATAATAATAATAATAATAATAATAATAATAAAACACTGAAGGAGAATCATTACTTGTACAGCAGGTCGTATTGAAAATCCATACTCGAATAATAGAATCCTTCATACTTTACATGACACATAGTAAGGATACACAAGCTCTGTCTAATTGTTTTAAATAAATTTGGTATAAAATAACTTAATTCTGTTTAGAATTACACTTATGATTATGCCCGCCAAAAGGTTGTATGAAAATCCATACTCGAATAATAGAATCCTTCATACTTTACATGACACATAGTAAGGATACACAAGCTCTGTCTAATTGTTTTAAATAAATTTGGTATAAAATAACTTAATTCCGTTTAGAATTACACTTATGATTATGTCCGCCAAAAGGTTTAAACCTACAATTCAGGAGACTTTCAAAATTCGGTGGCCCCCTCAATAAGCGGCCCTGTTTAATAGGTGGAAAACACTGCTTCACAACAGCGCATGGCGCACACGAACTTTAGGATATAATATATGAACGTGACAGTAGTTAAAATTTTAAGTGAAATAAATTGTGAAAATAAACAAACATAAGGGTAATCTTTAAAAATTAAAAGTTAATCGAATAGCATTTTGTTTGGACGCAAATATTTATAATGTTCACGGATACTTCCTCAACACTTGTCTTTCATTCAGTGTTAAAAACTAACAGCAAATCACCTCTTATCGGGTGACGGAAGTGAGTCCAGCTGTTAACAAGGACTCAGGATGCTGTTGCGTGTAGCTTCTATACACACCAACATTTATGACGGGAAAATAGATAAATAAGAAAATAGGGAAATGACGTCACAACGAAATGAATAATAATAATAAGGTTGCCCCATAAATCATCACGATTGGGATACACCATAATCTCAGATAAGCAGTTGATCCTTAACGACCTCTGGTTCGATCCCCCCGATGGATCTTTTCGTTTATCCTATATCTTAATTATCGCTCCTTACGAGCGCAAGTTTATAGTTGTATTGGTTATGAGAAAGTAGGTTCGAATCTAATACTTTCAATAGACACTTAGCTTTCCACATATCATCACTACCTACACTAGAGGTCCCGAGTTCGAGACCCGGAATAGTCCTGTCAAACTTAATATTGTGGTAAAAATGGTCTCAATTACCGGTGATTATTGGCAGTTACGCAATTGTATCTAACGTTGAGAGGAAACAGATAAGTCGGAGATCGAGTCCCGACTCACGCACTGTTTGTATGAGTGACAACCACTTATCCACGTTTGTTTTTCTTTAGGGAATCACTTACTAAAATCACACGTACTGCAAAACGCACTTCTTATAATCACTGTTTAATTACGACTTTGGCCACTATCTTTCATTGTGAATTTCACTTATTTCAGTGATAATGAAAATCGGTATGGGATGTTCCCAGGATATGAACTGTGATTTCGTTGCACTCGAGTTAGCACTCAACTATGTTAACACCCACTAGTAAAACAAACTGGTAACTTGACGTGAAGAAATGGAAAACACAGGCTTCAAAAATAACACACTAACAATTTAAGGGGATAGTACTTACCCCGTAACAAGAAACCTCCCCTTAGTGTCTTTGGAGACGTAAGTCTTCCCTTCTCCTCCCTGTGCGCTCTTCAAGCAAAGGATGATACGTATACCCCAACAAGCTGAAAAATATGAACCACAAAGTTAAGTTCTTATTTAAACTAATTAGCATCATACTCAATATTTAGAAATTAGAAAAAGGTAACTATTTAAACCCAGCCCCGCCTTAACTACCAAGTTCGTCAAATTTGACTAATAAGCAACCGGGACACTACACTCAACTTCAGGTCCCCGCGTCCAGCCTATAATACTATGTGTGTGTGTGAGCATTTTTCGTTTCAGGTTCTTCCTTTCAGAGCCGAAGTAGCAGAATCTGCTCAGGTAAAAGCAGTGACAGGACCTACGCCTTGGAAATAACTGAGTATTCATTTTCCTTTTTATATTTTTGTTAAAAGACAGTTATTTTTAGTCACGTGATTGTCAATTCACTCTGACAAGGGAATTTGACATCTTCCTTTGTTATTCTTACTAAGCTACCTACAAAGGGTTGCAAATATAATGAACAAATCACATTGTGTGCAAGATAAGACTGCCTCCTCTGAGGGTCTTAGTTATATTAAATAACTTTATAGAGCTCAAAATCCTACAATATTATTTCCCGAAATCTCTAACAATTGAGATAACAGGCACGTTATCCGAGAATTTCTCAAGTGCTGGCTTGCCCTATTGTGAGATACGTCTTATCTTGAACACACAGAGGTAGTAATGTGTAAAAATAGAAATGACTAACAACTAGGAAGTAATACACGATTCAAATTCATATTAGTCTGATTGATATAATTGAAAATTCTCAATAAAGTGTAAACTAGCCATGAATATAAAATTTCATGTATGAAACAACTATAAAAATTGATACTCGTTTGTTTGAGTTTGTGTTAAATTTTTAGTTAAAATTGATTAATATAAATTTTGAAGATACTTTGGAACTAATTATGTTAACTGGCATATTTGTACAAGTATAATTAGATTTAATTAAATCTTGTTGAATCTCAACTCTGTTTAATAGTTCTGTGGTTTACGAAGTAACCTAAATTCAAATCTCACAATCTTTGTTAAAGTTTAAAAAAAAAGGTAGATAATATTAACATTTCAAGGTATAAAAGATTGTATACAGTAAACTTCTTGTGCTCATGCATGGAAATCTGAACGACTGACCACTTCTTACTCTTTAAATTAGGAAAACAATGCAAAAATACTTATCTGACAATGTTCAGAAGTCCCTGGTCGGAAGCCAGCGTCTGTAACAGTATACTAGATGAACTCTCTCAGTTGAGATGCAAAACCCCCTTTTTTTCCCCTCTCTCTCTCCGAACATTCGTCAGCTGAGCTGATAATTTACAAGCCACTTATCATTATGCCAAGCTATATAATTAGCTCATTTCCGCCACGCTGGCCAAATTCAAACTTCCTTGAAACACTCTAGTCCTCAACCTGCCTACAACTGAAAACAAAATATACGGCCAATGTATATCAATATGGCCATTACGTCCTGACGTTTTCATAACAAACCAGGTATTGCCCATCTTGTAAAGTACCTTGGAATTACTCACCATATGATTCATCACCCATTAATCATTACAGTAAATGAAAAGAATATTTAATAATTCAGTTTTCTACATCACTATCATTCCACTCACAAAGAAACAAACCGAGTTAGGTACATCAATCAATTTGAGAAGAAATTGTATTACCGTGACGTTATTTTTGATCTTCATCTACAGTCACTGCTGAACACAAGAGGCATCCTAACAATAATACGTGGTCAGCGCACATACACTTAATTCTAGGCTACCGGTTTAGTTGTTCAATGGTACAAAATTGATTCTTGTGATATTACTACAATCACATACAATATTAAAACAGGTTTCTATACCTAGATTCTGACGATGTGTGGTCAGCACATTCAGGACATCTGACTGAAAAACATTCTGTATTCGACTCTCATTTTCGAATAGCCTCATTTTTAGGTAACCCCTGCAGGTTCTATTGATTACTATATATTGATTACTATATCTTTCTTAGATTTGATGTGTGGTCAGCCCCGTTAAAAATATATATATAATGAACCATTGCAAAAGGGATTCGGTGGACATATTATATAAACAAGTACTTCGCATAAGCCAAAGATTATTATGTAACGCATTAATGATTATGTAGTCTAATAGCCTATTTGATTGCAGATTCATATCCATTGCCTACCCAGTGTGATGTCTAGAGTAAGGCCCCCCCCTGGTATCTGGAGGTACCCAAGGATCCAGATAGCAGCCTGTCAGCCCCCTCCAGGGCTGATCCAGAGGGACGACATGGAAATTGATTATTATTATTGTCAATCCATCACTGTTTATTAATGGACAACAGTGACCTAAAACCTAGACTTCCATCCGGATACAGAACTTTCTCTGTGCCGTAAGAATTACAAACTTCTACTGTGACAAGAAAATCTCTTTTATCTACGGACAGACTCCCATTGACTTACCTCAGTTCATTGCTTACAGGTGAAAAACTCTTCTCGTATCAGTACAAACACAAAATTTGGACAAGTGATAAGACTCAAACTAAAAGGAATAAAAACTCCTTCAAATCAGCGTTGTGAAAAATCATAAGAAGATTGTAAGCAATGTCAAGAGACGTTAAAACTTTCTCAATATATGAAACAACTCTATCTCATTGTAATGACCACGATCTAACACACCAAAAACCATGGAAAGTTATTGACTAAATGTAAAAAAAAAAAATTAAATTAAATTTCTATTGTTGGGTCAAGTAAAAGCACAAGTTTGTTTTTCAGACATTTAATGAAGTCTATATGTGAGTATGGTACTCGAGTTTACACATTTTCATTCCACCATGTTAAAGACCGTAAGTTGTGGAACCCTCTGTATAGCTATCTTTTGGCAAACATCGAAGCGAAAAAGACAAGGAAGTAGTTTATTAAATTATCCATTGCACGTTGTACTTAACTGTTGCTCAACAACAGGTCCCCGTGACGTCATCATATAGAATTATTCTCCGTATAATTAAATCACTTACACAATGTATTTAAGATTTAAAAAACAGAAAAGTTCACCGCAACGGAAATCGAGGCCTGTTATCAGTCAAGGCTAGTAGAATTAAAAGAAAGAACGGAACACACTTCCGGTGTGTTTTAAAAACATATCAACCATAGCTTATGTTGTGGTTAACTTTTGCGTTTAAAATCTATCCTATAAATCAACAAGATCCACTAACATGATGAAACATAATGTAACTTTACTTCGTAAAATTACCCTTGTACCCGCAAAGAAATCCCTCTCGATTTGAGTGTGTATATTAAAAAAGAAAAGGGAGACATAAAATATGTTAATATTATTAATAATAATAAGAATAGGAATACTAACAATACTAACCTATAAACCCCCCCCCTAACATTCCGCCATTATTATAAAGAAATGTTATGTAGTCCCCTGTAAAAACATGTACTCTGGTATAGCAAATGTAACTGCATCCCTGATTATTAAACTTTGTATCTGTTATTACCATAGGCCATTAGGGCATAAGCTAACACACTAACCATAGGGTCAGTATTTTAACCATTCAGACTCCCCCTCTGCTAACAGAACCACTCATGGAAAAAGAAAGCTAAAGTAATGACATATAAATCTCTAGGTGCGCTAAATCGCACCAATCATTTGTAATGTCTGTATATTGTCAGTATACGTAAAAGTAATCAATGTGTATAGTGTATTGCATACCACACAATATGAGAGAAACCAAATCGAGGTCGAAATAGCAATCAAGCTGAGTAGAACCTTAAAAAAAAACACATGTACATACTATGCTTCCCCTGTATAGAATAAACCTATACGGTAAGTTTGTAATATATTACATTTATGGCATTATCAATGTAAAGAGCAATAACTAATAATGTGCGATTCATTCTCCGATATCATTAAGATGAGTTTAAATATATTATGCGTATAGACGCACTTAAAACATTTAGTAAGCATTAAGCCACTGTTTTAATCGCTAGTTGTTAATTAACCAAGTTGTTTTACATATGCGGTTCAATCATTTAGTATGCAATCGCTCCTATGTTACAAATAAATATATTACCAGATATGTAATGGAGTACTCAAATACTTACAGTACATCACAGGTTATAAAATATTCACTTGATTCTGGAAAGTAGAGTATAGCCTATGATTTATGGAGTATCACTGGTATATTGACACAACATAAGAAATGTGGTTCACAAACTGTAAGGCACAACCCCGCAATAATTTAAAATTGGTTTCAGGCAACACAATTGAGTGTCCTAGTCTAGATCATGGCATGTTTTTCCCATTTGGTTTATACTATAAACAATGAGAACTACTCTTGTAATTTTATCGTTCATCACAGTCAAACGTTAAAGCGCTTCACGCTATTCTTGTTTAAGTGTATTTAATGTTAAATTTCTTTCATTTATAGTTGAATAAAATTAGTAGCCTGAGACAATCACATTTGACACGTATATCTATAATTGTACCCAGTACAGCAAAGACAATTGTACTTAAAAAATCAGTAAACTCACAAAATATTAATTTTCTTTATAATACTAGAAGTTGTACTCATAATCGGTTGGAAGTCATACTTAATAATATGGTTAGGAATGGGTTTTAAAAAAAAAATATACCATTGTGAGTTCATACGAAACCTTTGATAGTTATAAGCTAGAAGGAATCCACGATTGTAAGGTTTCATCCTACATAGTTTTAGTCTACTAGTTTGTTAATGGAATTGAGTAACATTTAAATGTACTATAATTAGTTAAGACACATGAAATCTTACAATCCCGCTCTCTTGCAGTTTAGTCGTGCATAATTTCCCAATCCCTCAAGAAAGTTTGTTTTTAGTTTCCTAGCGCCTGACGTAAGGCCAGTTCTATATTAACCCTTTAACTCCCAGCAACTTGCCTTGGACAACCGTTTCTGTAATTGAATAAAAATGCCACAAAGATAACTTTCGACATTTTTTTTTGTTTATTTTTTTTACCGAGGTCGGCGGATAACTGTTACACAGTTGTGCCTCGAAGTCCTAAGCAGGACCCAAATTATGGGGCGAGACGCCCGCGCTTTTCATATTGTGTGTGTAGTAAGGAAAAGAGAGATAGGGAGAACGGAGTCAGTTGAGGGTCAGATTGAATTAGTGACCTGATGCCTCATTGACACCAATCCACACGCATGTATTAGTGGTGGGACCCTAGCTATGAGTTACTCAGATCACAGAGCTGGGTCCTAGATGCAATATTTAGGGAATACCACGAAAGCAATAAATACAGGAAATCTAATATGTAGTTAGAGTTAGGTGTAAAATAAAACTGTAAAAATAAATGTAAAATAGGAATTTCAATCCCGGCGTGATAGAGAAAAAATCATAGAAAAACCTAGAAGTCTTAACCACTATTGAGCATGCGCGTGAAGAAGTCTCTCCCATGCTCGATGAGGCTCGTGACGTCGCCTTCGAGCTACGTCAAAACTGGCAGAAATGCGTGGGACGAAACGCCTTTATAAACGAGGCTTGTTCGCCGCTCCGGTTGATTCTTCAGTAGAACGTCGACGAGTGTGTGTGCTCCCTAGACCCGGACGCTTAGTAGAACAACAGGTATGTGATTATTTTTTCTAAGTTCCCCCCTTTCACTCGGGATGAGTACTTTGGAGATTTGTAGTAGCACCTTGTGAATGTTTCGTGACGAATACGAAGTCCCCTCAATCTGAGACCAAATCCCCCTCTTCGAGAATTAACATTTTTCCCTTCGGGCCAATGCAAGTTGCGATATACGAAGTTCATATTTCACTATTTCCAATCAATCGCGGTTTAGTATAAAAACCTTCTAGCACCCATTGAGTATTATAGGGGTTGTGCTCCCACTTAAATGATGTAGTATAACTTTCAAGTTGTCATTCCAAGTATCCGATTTTGTAAAAATTCATCTGTATTCTTATTTTTATTTTTTTTCAATAAACAGTCAAGTGGAATGGTCTCTTTGATTTAGTCAAGCTAATCCCACCTAATTAGATTCAGCTCACAGTCTTCATATGTTACCTGGGTTTCGATTTCTAGTACCAAGCTCTACCACTAATAGTGCACTTTCTCATCATCTTCGAACCAGTAAGCTAAAGACGTTTTTCGAGACCGAGGCTAAAAGGGAGTTGGACTCCGAACCAACTTTGTAATACTGGGTGGAGAGTGAAGAAGTGATATCAATTACGATTTCACAAAAGAAAGTGTACACAATTGCTACGCCAATCTCAGAACAACAAAACATCATATATAACAATATAGGGAATAACGTGTTTAGAAGAAACATTACAATAACGAAAAGTTTGGACTTTTATTCGTCGTGTTTGATAAAGGTAAGAAAGTCAGCATGGAAGGCCTGTAGTAGACCACTCACATCTTCAGTTTTCTTCTTCACATTATAATACGATCCTTATCCTTGCACAAAGTTTCTAGAATTTTGAATTGATCAAAGAGCTCAATTTCAATACTTCTCAATTTCAGACTTCATGAAAAACTGTTAACACTGGATTCGTTGTACACCTTACGTTCATGCCGCGAACTCCTCTACAATAACGGTTAACTTATAAGGCACTTTCGATCACTTTAGGACCAATATTTCAGTCTCCAGTAATGTTTCAAATATTTCATTATTTTTGAGATGTAGCCTAAGACAGTTTATTACGATTTTAGTTGTATGAAATGAACCCAGTCCAAAAAAGATAATTTCAAACTTACAAGCGAACTGAAACTGTAGTTCCTTGGCTGAATGGTATACCCCTTCGTCACTCCATAGAGTTCTCAATCGTGATTTACCTGTATCAAAAAGTCCTGAAAATTTTACCAAGGTTATGTATATAGATGCTTGATTGGTGGCTAGAAAAGGAAGAATGGGAACAAATGCTGAAATACGTTTTGGAAACTTCTTTTCAGTAATAAGTGAGTTAAGGAGGCGCTCTAATTATGTCGGAAACTTGTAGCAAATAAGCCATAATTTGATACAAATCTTGTCATTGACCATGTACAATCTATTTTTTAGATGTAGAATCTGATGTTTGAGTGTCTGAGGTAGTTGCTGGACATATATTATTATCAATATTCTCTCTTACTGTATAGTTGTTAAATGGCATGAGCTTTTGACAGCTCAAAACATCATTGAATTTTGTTGTCTTTATAAAATGTATAACTATTCAAGTCTGAACTCTGAATTACTGTATTATGATGTTCTACATTCTGAAATAGTACTAGAATTGTGTCATGCGAGCTCCCAATACCTGATTCTGTACCCTCTTGATGGTCAAAAGTATCCATAGCTGCACGAAATGGAATACCTCTGGCTAAGTGTATGGGCAATGGGACAGAGTGAGTTAGTTCTACAGCTCTTGCCACAAACTAATGATTTATTCTTTGAACAGTGTCATAGCTACTGCAAAAACAAATTTGGTTCAAAGATGTTATTAAAGTTTTAGATTTACATGTTCCATTAATTTCCTGTGCACTAGAGACATGAAATGGGATTTTATATATAACACATATTTCGAAACTGCTAGTTTTCTTCTGTCGCTTTGATGCTGTAGTAAGTTATACTCTTTATGATATTTATTTGTATTTTTACATATGTAGCTTTCTAAAATTCGAAACGCAAAACAAATCAAATAATTAATTTCTCATATTTAAAGTTTCCTTACCAAGTTTAATTATGATTTCAAAAAACAAAGTATATTCATTGTCAATATAAAACTTTGTGTAACTCACAAAACGGTGTATCTAATTTAAACTAATGTGCGATAAATTTTGGATCATTGAAATTTTGTGATAAAAGCAATAAGAGTTTCGAAGGTATAGGCTATTTTCCACCAAGGTTGCACTTTGGCTGGTCGACCATAGTGGAAGAAACCTCCCCACATCAGAAATGCGTACCCAAGCTAAAAATTATTCTTCGACAGATAGGAAACAAGTTTTGGAAAGAAATTCTCTATACATCTCCGTGTAACAGTCGGAGTAGTATGGCTTCTGCTCTATAACTAAATCTAGCAAGAGAACCGAAGTATGATACTTACCATAGGCATTTTCCAGTCATTGTGTACCAAGTTTACTTTAGTTCACAACAGCTGTTGGAAGTATTCAGAATTCGTCTCTAAACAATAGTACAATCTATTTTCAAATTCACTTCGTACGTTTTCGGATTGGTGTCTAGGGATAACACAGCACAAGGTGCTTATTTTCTTTCGGAGATCCTCCAAACTTGCTGCTGGTGTCATATACACAACCGATTTAAGATGTCCCTATAGAAGAAAACCGTGTAGTGATAAATCGGACGACCTGGGAGGCCAATCAACTGGTCCTCTCTCCTTGTCCACCTATCAGGAAAGTTACGTTCTAGCCAGTTGCAAACTATAAAATGGGTAATGAGGAGGAGTGCCATCTTGCTGGGAACGAACAAGGTGTTCATCGAACTCGAAGTGACCATCTTCATCCATACTATTTTCACTTAACTCAGTAATTAATGGATCACTGAAGTCCTCAAGTACATGCAGATAAATGTCAGCAGCTATCATGTCATAATTGCCATCAAGAAACAGAAGGTCTAAGATAGTGTTACCAAACATTCCAGCCCATACATTGAGGTTTTGTGGAGTTTGGGAATGATGAGAATGACCTTCAACAAAAGGACGTGGATTTTCATCTGCCCAATATCGGCAATTGTGTTTGTTAACAAACCCATCTAAATAAAAAGTGCATTCACCGGAAAAACAAATGTGTTTCACTAGATTTGGCGTTTGTCGTAGTAACTCGGTCATTTGCTCACAGATCTGCACTCTTCTGTCACTGTCGTCTTCTTGTAGTTCATGAAAAATTTTGCATTTTGTAAGGATGAAATTTAGGAACCTTTAACACTTTCTGCACATACCCTACAGACAATCTGCTACTTGCGGCAACGTTTTGAATTGATGTTGTTGGATTAGCTATGAAGGTTCCTAGCACTTCAATTTCAGCTATCTCGTCAACTACTCTATTACCACTCCGCTTCTTGTTAGCTACCGATCCAGTCTCGGTGAATTTAGTAACTAATTGCTGTACGTCCTAGTAGAAGACCATATTTCTATCGGGATTTGTTTCATTAAAACGTCTCGCAGTTCCCCTAGCACTCCCAGTAGATCCATTAAAAATAAATTCCACTCTTTCCTGTAAAGTATACACCATTTTAACAACTGTTTATAATCCTACTATTATCCACTTAAATAATCGCCATAGGTACCCCACTCCACTGTAAACAACGACACGACAACTTGGATCCAATCAACCATCAATGCACCACTACACTAGGCCGCAGTTACCTTCCTGAGTTTGTTGCTATCAAAATGGGACGAGTGTCCTATGCATGTCTGTGATAGCTCTTCTTGATCATAACAGCTAACCTTTTGCTGTTGTCAAATAGGGCTACACAACACACCTGCTTCCTGGTATCACGTTTCTACAAAGTATCCAGGCCATAACGGGAACTGGAATAAAAAGGGTGTGTAAACAGTGCATTTTCTGTACTCGTTTTATTTCAATATTTCCTTTACCAACCTGTTTCTCCTTTCACACCCTTTCATTTGATTTGTCGCAAGGTATATCTTCCCATTTCAAATATTTTAGTTGGGAAGGATGGCCTGGGATAGTGGGAGCAGGTTTTCGCGCATCACCACCGCCCCTAGGCCCAATAGGGACACTTGATACTATGAGGAAACGTTTTCATCCACATCATTTATATTTTTTGTTGTTGTTGCAGATCCAATTATCCGATTGCAATATTTCCTTTATCAATCTATTTCTTTTTTCACACCCTTTCATTTGATATGTTGCATGCTATATCTTCCCATTTCAAAAATTTTAGTTCCGGGGCTATGGGAGTGGGGAGAGGTTCTCACGCATTGCCATACGTCTCCCTGCCCCTAAATGTTTCCCATCAACATTATGCTCATTTCTTTTGTGGTTCACCAGTAATCGCACTCGCTAGTTTTCAAATGTAGAACCTGTAACTCCAAAACAAAACAAAACAAAAAAAAAAATGTAGGAGTGAGACACCCCAAAGGGGAGTTGGGATAAGTAATGCGTAAAAATAATGAAAACGACTGAAACTAATGTGTAATTCACAGTTTTAGGGATCTCTGCAATGAATAGTGACGCCCCCAGTGTAGAGGTCTGAACGGGCTCGGGCCCAGCGCACGGGCTTAGGCCCGACCCGCGCAGTGGATCGGGCTGGGGTCTACAAAGCATAGATTACTTCGGGCTCGGGTAGGGCCAGGGTCGTAAATTTTTAAATATACAACTATACTTCTGGGGTCTGTCGGGCCTAACTTTGTAAATATAGTTACAAAGTTACAACGATATTTATAGGACCATTCTTTCTGGAGAACTTTAAAGTACATCTTAATTTTTAACTTGAAACGCTTACACTAAAAATCTGATTATCATTGTCAAATTGAGAATAAAGCTAACTGTATAGTGGAGAAAAAAGACTAAAAGCAACAGAAATAAATACACTAGGCTCTCGCTAACCCGGCCATTCCTGGCACATATGGGTGCTGGATTAGCGGAAGTGCCGGATTATTGAGTGTCTGACATTTATTTGAGTTTTCCCAACTCATTATCTATTTGTGTTGAGTACTGTCGAATAACATCTTCTTTGTTTTGATGTCATAAATAGTTGCTCGTCCAATATTGAACTCAGCAGCAATGGCTTTCTGCAAAGAACCTCGATTTAACTTATCTAGAATTTCGAGTTTCTGCTTGAGATCTTACGTAACGTGCTTCCTTTTAGAAGACATAATTCAGAACTGTAAAGAATGCTACAATTTCGAATACGTACAGTATATAAAGCATTGTTTAACTAAACATTGTTTCGTATGCGCTTGATAATTCATTGTGCATGTGCTTTTGGTTTGATGTGCGCCGGATTAGTGAGAGGCCAGACTACTGAGGGCCGGATTAGCGAGAGTCTAGTGTACGTTTAGCTTATCTGTACGTGAAATTTTGCGCAGCCAGAGTGTGGACTCCATTCTGTTTCTTCACAGCAATTGACAATGATTGTTTTGAGGACTATCTGAGTGAGTTCAGTACACATAAGTTTGCATAAGAATTTGCACACGCTGACGTTGTTTTAAATATTTGGAGTATTCATGTTTTCATTTCATGAGAATTTATATAAATGAAATGAAAGGAAATATTAGTTAGGGCAAGGGAGACGGAATTTATATAAATGACCATTTTCTTTAGACAATTCATATAGTTAACAAATGTAAATAATCTTTATTTCGTTGTTCTCTCTGAATCATGTAAGCTTTTAAACTCCAAAATAATATATCTAATTGTTTTTTTTTTTGGCTCAGGCCCGTCTTTCAGATCCGGTATCTGAAAAATTAAACCGGAACGGGTTATCATCATTGCCATTTTTTTTCTTTTCTTTATTCATTATCCATTATATTTCTGGAAAAGGGAAAAGGAAAAGGGAAAAAGGAAAACAACCACAGCACACAACACACACACACAAAAAAAGAAAACAACAAACAAAAAACAATAATTTCCCTAAGTGCTCATTTGCATGTCCCTTAACTGCCTACCTTAGTTCCTAATTGTTTCCTATTCCTATCTTAATAGTTTATCAAAATTTATTAATGTTTATTATTTACTAAACTATCTTACCTAATTAAGCCTAGCCTAACATGACTGTTATTTTTGCTAGTGTTTAAATATTCTATGGTTTTATTTATTAATATTTTTAAATTTTTTTAGATTGTTTATGCATATTTAGTTTTTTCTTTATTTATTTGTTGTTTCGCATTTATTTATTTATTTACAATATTAGTTATTTTTATTTAGTTTCCATTTCATTTCCTTCTTTTGTGTACTAGTTCTCCATATTTATACTTCTTCCATTAATTATGTTATTATATATTATTTATTCATTTTGTTATTTATTTATTATTTATTTGTTTTGGTCTCCTCTTCTTTCTTCGGTTTCTCCCTGTATGATTTTTGGTTAATCCCTGTATGGTTTTGGGCTTCTCTCCTGTGTTTCACTAGAAAATGCACTAATTTACTAATCAATTTTCACTTGGTTTTTCCCTGTGTGTCTTTTCTAGTTTCACCGTAAACACTGATTAACACTAGAATAACAACACTAAGCACTACCACTGGCTACAATCACATACATTTTTGCACATATTCACTCTTCTCACTATTTCAACACATTCCAATATAGTTATAATCATAGACGATTTCCCTATGGCTACATTAGTTTTAGCTGATCCTAGTGGTTTATGCTTGTCCAATGGAGGAGTGTTCTCAGTCGAGTATCCTTGTCGAGTAATCTCAGTGATACAGGTTTGAGGTCCAGGGCCCACTCAGAGCACTTAGTGTAGGCCCTGGTCCGTTGTGTCCTACCACCTATATCCGAACTGAGATCCGCACACCGGCTAACCTTTCCAGTCTGAGATACTCCTGCCATCCAGTCCCTAGCGGGGTAACAGTTCCTGTAGCACACACGCGCACACACAAGAAACACCTAGTATGAACACAAACACTCACACACACGCATCCAGCGCATTCGGAGTTCCGATCCAGGTTTAGCCCGGGAATGCACTGGCTCATCCACTCTTCCCCGGGGAGCACGGAATTCCGGTGCCTTCCAGAAGGTGCCTTCGGTCCTGGGGAGGGGTCCACTTTCTCCAACACGCATCCATCTCACTTTATCCATATTTGATTCCTACTTGTTTCCATTGTA
Source organism: Thermobia domestica (assembly GCF_964235325.1). Lineage (NCBI taxonomy): Eukaryota > Metazoa > Arthropoda > Insecta > Zygentoma > Lepismatidae > Thermobia > Thermobia domestica. Next base: position 92,513,500 of record NC_137465.1, read on the forward strand.
ATAATTTTTTCTCCTCATTTCTGAGTATGCTTGTGTGATTTTGCTTAATATTTTGCAATCCCTTTCGCTGCTGATTATCTGTTCCAGCGTTTTTGTTCTTATACTATCTCTTTCTTGTAACTCATCTTCCAACACTGGGCACCAAAGAACATGATGTTCAGGTGATCCTAGTTCTCCGCATTCACAGAACGGGTTGTCTTTTACTGTGATCTTGTGTAGGTAAGTTTGGTAGGGTCCGTGTCCACTGAGGAAGTGTATCAATCCTGATGCTGGGTCAAGGTATTTTAATTCTCTTCTCATTTCCACTGTTGGTATTATATTGAATAACCTCCTAGATTTAGTCGAGGTCCTCCATTCTTGATCCCACATGTTTTCAATGGCTACCTCGATGTCATTCTTGGTTGTGGCCTCGGTGCCAATTAACTCTTTTATTTTTTCTTGATTATTTTTCTTTAGCCAATAATTGCATGCTCTTTGTACGACTATGAGATTCAAAGGTTTAACGTTTAGCAGTATACATAAAGCGTTGTTTGGTGTAGTGTTGAAAGCTCCGCATAACCTTATAAGTAAGTTCCTCTGAGGTCTGTTTATACTTTATTTTATCCTTTTATTGTTAATAATTCTATGTGCCCACACACTTGCTGCATAAGTCATCGTCGCACAAAGTAAAGTTTCATGATATAATTTGAGTGTTTGGATGGGTAATTTATAAGTATTCATGCCAATTGTGAGTAATTTATTTGTCACTCTATTTCCACGTTCAATAATATATTCAATATGCTTTCCAAAGTTTAGTCTGTCATCAATATTGACCCCCAAATACTTAAACTCTGTTACTCTTTCTATTTTCTGATCTTCGATCTTAATTAGTGGATCTCTCTGCAGTTTTGTTCCGAATAACATGTATTTAGTTTTCCTATTTGATAATTTTAGTTTGCAGCCAGTACACCAATTTTGTAATTCGTTTAGTGTTTGGTTTGTCTTCACCTCTAATTCTCTTCTAGAATTTGCTGATACTATTATGGCGATATCATCGGCGAAAGCTATTATTTTGTCTATTTGTTCGCTATTATTCATTTTATGAAGGCAAGGTTGCAACTGTATGTCCCACATGAGTGGTCCCAAAATTGAGCCTTGTGGACATCCTTTTTCGTTATTCACAGTTATATCCCCTTGTTCTAGTTGTATTAATATTCGTCTATTACAGAAGTAGCTTTTGATTACATTTATTAGGTATTGTGGAAGCTCTATACTTTTTAAATTATCTATTAGCGATGGTATCCAAAGATTATCAAAGGCACTCTCTATGTCTACAAATAGCGCTAGGGCATATTTCCTCTGGAAGCTACTTGTCTGCAATTGTTCTTTAAAAGCATTTAGCGCGTCCTCTGTTGATTTGCCTGCCCTAAATCCAAACTGCAGTTCGTCGTCTTTTACGTTCCTATATTTGTTTATTCTGTTGGCTATTATTTTTTCAAACATTTTACTAATGTTTTTTAGCAAGCAGATTGGTCTGTATGCTCCTATATCCACTGGGTCCTTATCTAATTGTTGTAAATAAAAATACAATTTTGTGTGAATTGTTAAGTTTCTGTAATTCGGGCTTATTTCGGGCTCATGATTATCACACGAGCTCGGGCCGGGATCGGGCCTAAAGGATGAAGCATATTTCAGACTCGGGTCGGGCCTTACATTATAATTTCACGGGCCGGGCCGGGCCGGGCCGGGCACGGGCTAAAAATTCCTGTCCGTGCAGACTTGTACCCCAATGCCGTTTTAAGTCCATGTTCATCCTCATCAGCCAAGGGTGAGGAAAGCGAGGCACAAAAGAATGTCAAAAGTGACTGAAATTGGTGTCGAAATCGTAGGTTTCTTGGTTGAAAAAGAAAGTCTGACACGTCTGAATTTACTTTTGGAAGATTGTTGGTATCCACTTCAAGGTGTTTTCTTTAAATCATATGAATTTTATGAAAAACATATTCTGTTGGGTAGAGTTTCAATATTTATTTAAAAATTAGAGTATCATCTGTAATTTTGTCATTTCATTTTCATTAAATTAAATATTATAAGGAAAAGGAGACTCAAACATTTCGCATAAAATTATTTTCTTCGTGAGAAGAATGGACATTTCAACTGCTTTAAGTGTGTAGAGTTTGTGACGTTGAATGTGTATTTTCAACCCAACCTTGGTTGTGTTACTGAGGTGAGTTTCCCAAACTCAGTCATTTGATTCGCATCAACGTAATATACTTATGCATTTCCAACAAACACAGACATAACTTAACTATTGTTAGTAATATCTTGCATAAATTTTTTGATTACCGGTACTCATCAGTGAAACCTGATAATATAAATTCAGTTTCCAACAGTCACCACTATAAGAAAGTGATTACTGGTATTCCCGGATGATTTACACTAATCATGACATTTCCAACTCTCACAGTAACGTATGATGTATATATATACATATATATATATATATATATATATATATATATATATATATATATATATATATATATATATATATATATATATCTATCTATATGGGGTGTAACATAAATGCTTGGCCAAAAGTGACGAGGGATTGCGGACATCCAAATAAGTAAAAATAATGTTCCGGTAAACATGGGTCCAATGCCGCTTCGTTTCCAAGATACGGGGTGTTCAAATGTCGAGTCCCTCCGAAGTTCACTATCTGAAAGTGAAGGGAAATGTTCAAAATTACAGGAATAATACAATCAAGTGGAATTATGATGGTGCAAATACATTTACACTAACATACAGAATGAAACTAAATCACATTTGATGTTATTTGGTCGTCAGTGTTGGCAACCTGCTACAAAATGTTATGTTTTCGAATAACACTAGACATCCACAAGTTAGCATATGATTGCTGACATCAAAACGTTCCTAAAGATGGGACAGATTCCAATTTGTTTTCGAAAGACAAGGCAAGGCGTCTAAGTGTGAAGTCAATTGACGGCAAACAATAGGAAACAACGGTTCGCAGATCACAACTCTTGCATGAAAGTGTTATTCTGTTGTTACAAACCAATGCACATGAAATAACTTACGTAAAAGCCACAAAGTAAAGTTATTGGGTATGTTGCCCACTTCGTGTGGATGTCTAATGCTAATTCCAAGTGATTGTATTATTCCTGCAATATTGAACATCTCCATTCACTTTCCCATGTTAAGCCATTAGAGAGACTCGACATTTGAATACCCTGTATCTCGAAAACGAAAAGGCATCGAACCCATGTTTATAGGAACATTTTACTTATTTGGATGTCCGCAATCACCTCGTCTCTTTTGGCCATGCATTTATGTTACACCCTGTATATCTACTGGGTGTTAATGAAATATACCGACAAACTGTAAGGGGTGATTCCTCACATCAAATTAAGAGAAAAATTTCATATAAACCTATGATGAAAAATGCATAGTCTCAGAGCTAGGGCTGCCCAAAATTTCGAAAAAGCTAAATTTCAACAGGCTAAATTTCGAATTCTAAAAACTGTGGATGGTGGTCCTTATCAGTGTAAAGGAAGTCATGCATATACAATCCAAAAAGGCATATTTCATCAATTTTCAAGGTGTACAGGTTATTTCCTACAGGGTGTAATTCTCAGATATGCTCACAATGAAATTTTTAGATATACCCTGATATCAAGGAGGGTCCAAAGTAGGCAGAAGGAAAGCCTTGACAACAATGGCTATCTAATGCTTCGGAGGGAAGTCGGAAGTGTTAGGAACCGGCAGCTCCATGGACTTTTGTGTTTCGAATAACGTGTGCTACGATGTATTTCATCATAGTATATATATCACGTTTTCTTCACTTACAATCATCGCAGCATACGTTTTCCCGAATAAGAGAGATCGTGCTGCTGACGACCCTTTATACTTCCAATATCCCGCCAAAGAAGTCCTTTTTTACTGGTGTCAAGTCTTATCGTTTGCCTACTTTGGACCAGTCATAAAGTCAGAACATATCTCAGAAATCAATTGATGCCATGTCTGGGAATTTCACACTGCAGGCTATACTCTGTACACGATTTGAACATTAATGAAATATGCATTTTTGGTTCGCGTATGCGTGACTCTATCGAGGCATATCTCTTCTGTCAAAATCCTATAAAATTCTTTCAAATATTCTATTAGCAAGACTGACCCCATACGCAGATGAAATTATTGGAGATTATCAATGCGGTTTTAGACGGAATCGATCAACTATCGACAAAATATTTACCATTCGCCAAATACTCGAAAAAAAACTGGGAATACAATACCCCGGTACATCAACTATTTATTGATTTTAGAAAGGCGTACGACTCGGTTCGGAGAGAAACATTATACAACGTCCTTACAGAACTTGGAATACCGAGACAGCTAATTAGATTAATTAAGATATGTTTAAATGAATCCCAAAGTAAAGTCCCGGTAGGAAAATTTTTGTCCACGAGCTTTCACGTCGAAAATGGCCTGAAACAAGGAGATGCGTTGTCGCCATTATTATTTAACTTCGTTCTGGAATACGCTATAAGGAAAATCAAAGATAGAAACCAGGGCCTAGAATTGAACGGTATTCACCAGGTTATGGCATATGCTGATGATATAAATTTAATAGGTGATGATAGGAGAACAATAGAAAGAAATGCAGAGATCTTATTAAACGCTTGCAGGGACATGGGTTTAGAAGTAAATGCAGAGAAAACTAAATACATGGAAGTGCGTCGGGACCGGAATACAGCAAATTATGGAAGCGTTAAAATATTAAATAATACTTTCATATTAAATAATAAAGTGGATAGTTTCAAATACCTAGGATCAATATTAACAGAGGAAAATCATATTCACGGAGAAATTAAATGTCGACTAAAAACAGGGAATTCGTGTTAGTATTCGGTTCAAAATCTCTTGTCGTCGCGAATTCTGTCGAGAAATTTGAAGCTTAAAATATACAAAACGGTAATCATGCCTGTTGTTTTATATGGCTGCGAAACATGGTCGCTTACTCTGAGGGAAGAACATAGACTGAAAGTATTTGAGAACAAGATCCTGATACGAATATTCGGACCCAAGAGGAACAGGAATTGGGGAATGGCGGAAACTTCATAACGAGGAACTACATAATTTATATGGTTTACCCAACATTATTAGGGTCGTCAAGTCTAGGAGGCTTAGGTGGGCGGGTCATGTAGCTAGAATGGAAGAAAGTAGATAAGCTTTCAAAGTCTTGACAGGAAGACCAATCGGAAAACGACCATTAGGAAGACCTAGGCGCAGATGGGAGGACAATATTAAGATGGATCTCGCAGAGATTGGAATACAAAGTAGAAACTGGATGCAGTTAGCTAAAGATAGAAGTCAGTGGAGAGCTTTTGTGAACGCGGCATTGAACCTCCGGGTTCCATAGGCCATAGAGTTAGTTAGTTAGTATGCGTGACTTCCTTTAGAATGATAAGGGCCATCATTCACAGTTTCTCGAATTCAAAATAGGGCCTCTTGAAATTTGACTTTTTTACTATTTTGGACAGGCCTAGGTCTAAAACTATGTACTTTTCCCCACAGATCCAAATGAACTTTTTTTCTTACATTACTAGGTAGCTTTCATTCGATACTTATTTATTTATTTATTTATTTCTAGACACAACAGGCTACATAACCCAATTACAGTATCCGTTACATGTATTAAGCGACTATAACACATTCATACATTCATATTATAATACACTTATAGTTATAATGTAATTGCAACATCATTGATGTTCTTTCATTTACAATTATTTCTTATTATATTACAAAGAACTGCCTTGAATTGACTTAGGCTGTTACTATTAATATCCAAATCCATTGGGTATTTTGTTAACCTATTGTAGGTTGTACTCAATCTCCATACTGGTGACCTCTTGTTTGCATTCGTGTGTAATCTGTCGCAATAAAATAAATTGAAATTTTCAAGACGAGCTACATTTGTAGGAGTGCGTATTTTAAATTCTTGCAGTAAATTGGCGCTGTCGATTTTACTATTAAATGAAATGAAATGAAATTTTGAGTTTTACGTCCCACGGTTATGCCGGTTAGGCTAAAGGAGACGGTGATAATGAGTAATGAATGAAATGGTGGAATGAAGAAAGTGGGAGGAAACGGGAAAACCCCGAGAAAACCCACGCACACGGTGTTTGTCCACCACAAAGTTCACTTGGCGGGAGCAGGGTTTGAACCCGAGACCCCTAGCACCAGAGGTGAACGCTCTACCACTGAGCCACCGCGGCCCCGATTTTACTATTAAATAACTTAAATAGAAACAACATATCTTGCATTATTCGTCGGTGTTCTCGACTTAATGTACTAAAGTTTAAATTTAAAGATTGACTATTATATGTTTTCGGATATACTTGTGTCTCCCTGTATGTCAAGTACCTTAGATATTTATTCTGATCTTTTTCCATATTATTTAAATTTGTTTTTGTGCGTTCACCTCTGGTGCTTGGTGTCCCGAGTTCGATCCCAGCCTCCGCCAAGTGAACTTTGTGGTGGACAAACACCGTACTCGTGGGTTTTCTCGGGGTCCTCCCACTTTCTTCATTCCACCATTTCACTCATCTCTCATCATCACCGTCTCCTTTAACCTAACCGGCATAGCCGTGGGACGTAAAACTTAGAGATTTCATTTCAATTTGTTTTTGTGTGAAGGTTCCATATAGTGGTTGCGTATTCGAGTTTTGTACGTACGTAGTGTTCATATAGCTTTCAGATAGCGGTAATACTAGTAAACTCTTTACTAATCTTGATGATGAATCCAAGGTTTCTGTACGTCTGGTCAATCATGCGATTTATGTGATTATTAAATGTTAAATTTCTGTCATATACCACCCATAAGTCCCTGACAGTATCCGAGGTTGGTGAAGTGATGTCATTCATCTTATACGAAAATGTCGGAGGGGTTTTGCGGTTTGTAAAGGACATGACATTGCATTTGTTAGTGTTCACTTTTATGATGTTCTCTTTGAACCATTCCATCAGCTCATTCAAGTCATTTTGAAGCATTTTACAGTCATTTAGTATTTCTATTACCATGTATATTTTAACATCATCTGCAAATATCAGCGTGTGAGAGTTTTGTATACTTCGCGGTAGATCATTGATAAATATTAGAAACAACAATGACCCTAAATTTGACCCCTGTGGCACCCCTGACAGTTGTACATACTCCTGAGACTTACAAACTTTGTACACGACGAATTGTTTTCTGTTTTCCAAGTAAGATTTAAATCGATCAATAAGTTCGCTGCTGAAGCTAAATTGTTTATGCTTGCTGAGCAATCTATTATAATTTACCCTGTCGAACGCTTTCGCGAAATCTATGTATATTACATCTACTTGTCCCCTCAAGTCTAGTGTTTTACTTATAAAGGTAGATACTAGACTAAGATTCGTGACCGTTGACTTGCCTGTAAGAAAGCCATGTTGTGATTCTGATATATATGGCCACACGTGTGCTATTATCCGCTGGTATAAGACTGTGTCATAAATTTTAGCAAAGGTGCTTAAGATTGAGATGGGTCTATAGTTTTTAATTTCTCTCTTATTATGATTCGATTTCGGGATAGGTGAAACTCTCGTTGTTTTCCACTTATTAGGGAATTTTCCGGATTTAATTGACAGGTTAAATATAATTTTCAATGGTGTTAAGAAGTGATTTATACAACCCTTTACAATATACCTTGGGAATCCATCGGGACCTACTGCTCTTTTGGATTTCATCTTTTTTATTATATTAGCAATTTCCTGCATTTCTATTGATGATATACGCAGTATATTTAGACCGTTATCTACCCACACTAACTCTTCTGTTGTATTGTCTTTACGTTTACTGTATACAGACTAAAAGTATTCAGCAAACTCCTTAGCGGTTTCGTCGTCGTTGTTTATTTCTTTATTATTATTAGACAAGAATTCGGCATTTAAATACCGTGTCTTACTTTTTACAAAATTCCACAATTCGGATGGATTTTGTTCTAAAGATACCTCGGACATTAATACAAAATTCTTATATGCATTCCGTACCTCATTTTTAATTTCTCTCCTTAATCTATTGAATTCTTGTTGATGGAAACTTTTACTCCCCTCCCTCTTTTTCAATTTCCTATGATGATATTTTTTGATTTAATTTTCTTAATTATATCCAGAGTAAACCACGTTGGATAGTTTTGTAAGGGTTTTGTTTTCTTTGGAACAGAGAGGTCAAATATGCTATATATAGTGTCGTAGAAACATTTAACAGCTTCATCTACATCACTGTATCCTGTAAGGTAGCCCCAGCTTACCCGCCCAAGTTCAGTGTAAAGTGTTTTGAAGTCTGCCTTTCTAAAATTATATCCCGTTACATTACGCTTAGATTTTGCTTGTTTTAGACGACCCAATTGTATTTCAACGTTCAGAGTAGGGTGATGTTCATCTTCTTTGACAAAGGGATAAGGTTCTTTGCTAACTTTTACGTGGTCTAAATTACTTAGAACTAGATCAAGAGTTTTACCGAATTTATTATGTACATTATTAAATGACTGTAAATTGTTAAATGACATGAAATTTTTAATGCATTGTAGTTTGGCCGGAATTTTGAGATAACTATTGTAGTCATTGAAATTTCCGTCCGGTAAATTGAAGTCACCAAGTATGAGAAGGGTACAACCTGATGGACATTTTGAATCAATAATGTCGAACACTTCCTCATATTTTTCCGTAGGTGACTCCGGTATAAAATATGCTAACAGAATATATATACTTACTTTTTCGTATAAGAATTTAACCAACAGACATTCTACATATTCATTTTGATAAGTAGTCAATCATTATTACTTTATACTTTTTAAGACCACTAACAGTACTCCTCACCCCTTGGTTTTCCCTGTTCTTTTGTTATCTCTATCTGTCCTATACACATGAAATTTTTGATGTAAGGAATCACCTCTTACAGTTTGTCGATATACTTCATTAACACCCCGTATACTATTGAATATGAATGTAGGTATATACTGAATAATAAAACAGTCGGTAATAGGGGTTGAAATGTTTGTTTACTTTGCTCTTGGATATATACCTAAGTATAAGAATTAGTTTCCTCTATTAAGTACTTATTACGTAGCTCTAAGGATTTCACAAGAAAAAAATTTCGAGAGGAAACATTACAGTGTGATTGTTGACCAACAGATGGCAACAAGAGTCGACTTTCACTTCATAGCTTCTCTAGTTTCTTGTCGTCCACTCAATGAGACGGTTCTGCTTCAGGGAATCCTTCACGTTCTTCTGCGGAAAGAATTTCGTCGTACTCCTTCCTCTTCTCCAGCAAATCTTTTCCCGAGGTGGCCATTCTTTAGCTTTATGTGACTCTATAAAGCCTTTGGGGCAAACCGAGCCCTCAACCTCTCTTGAAGAACAGCCGAAAAGACCTTCGGATAAACACTGACTGCAGCACTGAGAGCGGAAAGAGACCCGCTTTGCTTTAAAAGATGGGACGAGAAGGGGAGACAACCACTTATATGGAAAGGAACTTTACCCTTAATCGATGCATAGGTGAGACGGAAATTTTCGGTAGTGCTGAGAAAAAAGTCTTTGAAGAGCCTGGAAAGAATTTTAGAATTTTTACAAGAATTTTACTGCAGTAGATAAACGGAGAACACTTTCTCTGTAAGATATAACACACTGCTTTTACCTTCTTCGTAGTTTATTTAAAATAAAGAAGCTCTTTTACCGACTGAAGTTATTTGAAGAGTCTTTATGTAAGAGGATTCACCATATACATTTTTATGGGCAGCAAAACTCTGATTTTAGAAATTCTTTATATAATCTTAAAGCTAGTATATTCTATGATAGCAATACTTCGAATTCAAATGCATATGCTATGAATAATAAATAATGATATATATATATATATATATATATATATATATATATATATATATATATATATATATATATATATATATCAACAAACGAGATACAATATATTGCCGCTAATGATTATATATATTAGATTAAGAAAACAAAAATCTCTATCTTGATTTGATTCTAACGTACGTCCATGAGATTACAAGCGTTATGCCTTAAACCCCTAAGCTATTCTGACCTCCTATCAACAGTTCACACTAAATGTTTATTATTGGACTGTTCTCTTGTTTTATCAAGGGAAATCATTTGAAAATACAAACAATTTTCTTTTGCTGTTGTCAATACTTAGATTGAATGTGAAATGTATTCATGCACAACTGAACAGTTTCCTAACTGGTAAAGAACACCTTTGTGTTTTACTTAATGTTTCTTCCTTTTGTATTTTTATTTTCTTTCTTTTCCAAAATACATGTATTTATTTATTTACTTATTTATTTATTTTGAATTTACCGTATGAGTTAAGAACATCGAAGTTTCATCATCAGAGATGCAGGACCTCTGTTCTACTTAAAAGTTACTCATTTTGGAAATATTATACTTCATCCTCTCATGATATACATATATTCTTACGTACTCTTCGGTCAATAACTGCAAAGAAGAAAACGAATGTCCGTACTAACTCCAAAATAAAATTTCACATGTCATGACCCGCCACATACAGCTTCGCTGTTACAAGGACATATTATACACGAAAATTAATTTATTTATTTCTGTCTAAGCCTCCCATACGAATGACGTTTGGTCAACAAAACATATATGGCGAATTAAAGGTAAGGGCGAATTCTTCTCATGTTAATGCAGAGTACAGCGTCTCAGAAGCAGCAATAAGTGTTGGGTTGAACCCAAGAATGCTCAATAGTTGGCGAAGAGATACCGAGAACCTGGAGAAACTGCTAGAGTGAGGTAGAAAATGTGCAACAACAGAAGAGCAAGATCATTCATTCCAAAATGAGTACTTGTAAGTAGAGTACATTTCACTAGAGGTTCTGCTTCTGAGGTGATGAACATTTGATGTTCTTAAGCCATACCCTAAATTCAAAGAATAAAAAATAACCGTATTTGGAAAAAGAAAGGGAATAAAAATAGAAAAGAAAGAGACATCAATTAAAACACGAAAACTTTCCTTACTAGTCAGGAAACTTTTCATTGTGTATTAATAAATTTCACAAAGTATTGACAGCAACATATACTCTGATACTCTGTTAATTGTATGTATTTTCAAATGATTTCTCACGACAAGACAGAAACAACTGTCCAATACTTCACGGTTTGTGTGAACTGTTGATAGGTAATCTAGTGGTGGCGTTAAGGCACGACGCTTGTAATCTCACGCACATAGGTTCGAGTCTCATCAAGGTAGAGATTTTCGTTTTCTTTATATAATGGCTCAGCTGTTTACGACTTACAAAATGTTAATCGACAAACGCAAAATCAGCTAAAGTATAGGAGGTAATAAAATACCTAGACAAAACAAAACATGGTTGTTTCATGACGCCAGTCTTGAGCCAAACGAATCCTTGGAAACAAGTTTCCTTGCTTAATATGAACATCAGTAATACATATGACTGAAGCAGAATGTGGGCAATTATTATTAATTTTTAAAACAATTTACTTTCTTTACGCTTTTAGGAACATCGTTTTGTTTGTTAGAAGCATATTTGTTAATTTCTTCATATATATAAACTATATATTGAATTTCACATTATTCGCTGCTGGCGCTCATACAATTCAAAGAAAACCAGTTGAGAATACTCGAAGAGCATTGTCTGAACGAATTAATATATATATATATATATATATATATATATATATATATATATATATATATATATATATTTCGAAATTTATGTGAATTTGTATATTAAATTTATTTGATTAAATGTAATAGATAATACATTTACATATTTGAAACCTGCGTATTAGGGAATCTATTGAATTTGGTATACGGAGCTGTCACTGTTTCTCACCATATATATACGGAAAATTCAGATATAACCAATGGCTATCGGTTACTATTTGGTACCAAAACGTTCAACATCCTCTCAGGTATTGATCAACACCAATATCACCCCTCTGCGACTTAAAGTTCCCGACATGTAACTCCTTAAATCTCCAGAAATCAAAATTGTTTGGCCAATATCTCAGAAATGATGAAGAATAATAATACACTTGCTTCTTACTTCGATGTCGTGATGAGTTTTAAGCATATGTAGTAGTTTATTTTTTTCGCCCACAAAAAACAAAAAATAAACAATTACAATAGGAAAAAAGTTATGTGGACGGGGTTCCAACCGCTTTCACTCCCATTTGTTAATTGATTTTACGTTCGTGCGCTAACCAATTGTACTGTTGATTTCTTACATATTATACGTCTGTTCTATTACAGAACATGAGTTTCATTATGATCGTGTTCCACTTCCTTCCTTTTTATGAAGAACTTCCACTGTTTTTTTTTATTAAGGTGTCAGTTCTACGTTAAAGTACAGAATTGTTCCGGGCCTAGAAAAATACTCTTTTCAATAGAGTTGCCAATTTTCGCTATTTCGGCCAAATTATTATTATTATTATTTTTGCTTCTAATTTCTTTATTTTAAAATAATATTGAACACAAATGTTAAAAACGTTTTGTCATTATTTTTTCCTGTTGTTGAAACCTTCCAAAATTTCGAACATAGAAAGAGAACAGATATATTTTCAAAAGCAAGAAAAAGATTAAAGAGGCACGTCATTGTTTTTCCTCACACTTTTACATAGCATTTTTTCCGTGGGACTCTAAATTGATTATGAAAACTGCTTTTCGATATCTCTTACTATGCTTTGATCTATGAAGATCAGTATTGTAACCATAATGAACAGTTAATTTTTGCCACTTAAAGCTTTATTAGAATGTTACGGGTATAGATTATATCCTTTCTTGAGACGTTGAATCAATTCCAGAAACATCTTTGCCACTATCAACTGTGTAGATTGTTTTCTACCGCCATTAAGATTGAAATCTAAAGTCGCTGAACTGTACACTCCTAGTTTCAATAGATGGTTATTGAAGGAGATAGGAGCTATTCTTGGGATGATGAAATTACTTTTAAAAAAGAAGAAAAACGCTTCTTGATATTTTTGTCATTTTGTTAAATAGTGATCAATACTGAAACCGGAAACGGCTGATTTTTACTATTTCCGATTTGGCTTCAAAGTTAATAGATTACAAGGAACTTTGAATCGACGCTGTATCAACCCCATAAACTGGTTGTAGCTATCTGTTAATGATTTTCTTGTATGGCAAATGTCGTTGAAAGCGGAAGTACTGATAAATGTTTACAACTCTTAGATTTCGTAGAGTAACACAGTTGGGGATTGTAACTTACTTTGAGACTCTGAACCAATTTCAGAAAAATACTTTTCGCTATCTGTTATTAGTTTTTTCTGACTATGAAACTCGAAAGGGTTTATTTCTACTATTTTGTCATTGATTTGAGGGTTAACGTAAGATACATAATATTTGAATGTTGAATCATTTGCAAGGAGCAGGTTCCCAATATGTCTTGCCGTTTTCGCTCTTTGAAGAGTAATATTGAAACTAGAAGTACTCTGAACTTTAATGACTTCCAATTTTAGTAGAGATTTAAGGATACGAATGATATATCTCCTCATGCGTTAAATAAATTCAAAAGAAAGCTATCTGTTATCGTGTTTTATCTGTGACAAATACGTTAGCAAACGGATGCACTAGATCCATTTCTGATTTCTGATTTCTGCACTAGATCCATTTACCACTTCTAATTTTAATATAGGTATACAAGTGAAGATAATACCTTTCCTTGACATGCCGAATCTATTTCAAGAACCCCTTGTAGCTACCTATTACCGTTTCCATTCCATGCTGATCAGCGTTGAAACTGGACATACTAGGAACTTCCATCAATTCCTGTTGTAGGAGAACTGTGTGATGACAGTATCTTTTATTGAGACGGTGTACCTAATAGCAAAATCATCTTGCCGCTACCTATTATAGTACTACTTCCTCGAGTACATGCATTCAAACTATAGAACGTTAACCAAGTAGATGAAACCTATTTTTGGGACTCTGAAGTCATTCCAAATAACTAGAGAAAACGCTTCTTAATGTTTCTTATCAGTTTTGTTCTACGGCTAACAACTCTGATACCAGAAATATTAAAATTTTACTACCTCTAGTTTATAAGCGTTAATTCGGTGATAAGTACATTTTCTTGAAACACTATCTGTTTTCGTTTTGTTCCAAAACAAGCAACATTCAAACCACAAATAGTATTGAATTTTTATCAAGTCCTGTTTTAGTAAAGAAGTATTTGTTAAGATACTTTGTTTTTTGATAGGCTAAGTTGGTTCTTAAAAACTAAATCTGTAGATGTCTATTATCATTTGTGTTCTATGATGATCAATATTGAAGCCGGTAACAATTAATTAATGTTTATTGAGGGTTAATGCACAATGAACCTATTTCTTAAAAGCCAAATCGATTGCAGAAAACAGCTATTCAATATCTTACTGTTTTTGTTCTATGAAGATTAATGTTAAAACCGGAAGTACTAGCACATTTCCGCCATTCCTACTTTTTGTAGATTATTATGGGTAAATACACGTGTATATTTTTCCAAAAGAATGCTTGACCTATCTGTTATAATTTTGGTGCTATGGTTATCGGTGTCCCGACAAAACGTACCAGCGACAAAACGTACCACTTGAATTTTCGCGACAAAACGTACCACTTTTGACGACCTGTCATAAATGACAACCTGTCATGGATTAATTAGAGCATTTCTGATATTTATTCCACGACAAAACGTACCACTTATATAAATTACAACCTGTCTTGGACTAATTAAAACATTTCGGATATTTAATCCGCGACAAAACGTACCACTTCAAGCATTTTATTTTTTTAAGTGTGTTCAGATTATTCTCCAGATCGAACAAACTTCTCTTAAAGGTTCTGTACGTGACAAATGTAACATTAAACACGTTTATCAGCGAGTAAGAGAACACAAGTCTTCCAAAATACATTAGACCAATGTGGGTGCTTACATATCTAACAAAAGAGAACATAATGTTAAGAAACTACTTCCTCATGAACAGGTAAAACAACGGCAGTATAAGGTTGAGAAGAACACAGAGGTAATGTATCGAGTTGTTAAAGTGCAGAAACTCATTGGTAAAAGAAGGCTTATTTACAGAGGAAATGTAGCAGCCTATAAACTGAAAGACACAGCTATAGATCATGGAAACTTTTTGGATATTATTCCTTTCTTAAGCAAATTTGATCTTCCGCTTAAAAGTAATTTAGATAAGGTCACCGAGAAGAGTCATATACGAGGAAGTAAGCAGGATAGTGGTCGCATAACTTTTACTAAACACGGTGAATTATGTTTTGATTGCTATCAGCACACTTATCAGAGAAGATATTTCGAAAGAAGTCTCTCAAGCTTCAACATTTTCTGTTCTATTAGACACTACTCAAGATATAGTAGTTTCAGGCCAGTGCTCTGTTGTTTTACGGTATATTGTTAAAATGGTTGTTTAACAAAGTATTGCTGTCATTGTAAAATGCATATCTACCACAGGCCAGTATCCTTGCGGTTTACTGCTGGAAATTCTGCAGGAAGTTGAACCTTGATATTAAGAAGTGTATTGGAAATTCAACCGATGGCTCAAGTAACATGCAAGGACAATATTCGGATTTTTTCAATTCACCTATGATCAGTTACACGTGTGATTCAGTTGATTTTGAGTTTAACGGCCCTTTTAGCAGCGAGGCTATATGAGACGGGACATACTGATTTACGGGAAATCCGAAGCACATGAGCTCCCGCGAGGAATCGAACCCAGGTCTCCCACGACAAAGGCGCATACGCTAACCGCTTAACCACTAAGAAACTCAATTATACGTGTGGTGTTACGCTCATATACTCAATCATGTCATATGTGATCTGACAAAAAATTGCATTGATTCTGTGGCGTTGTTCTGCTGAATGACTGTACGATATTTATGCGTGAGTCTTATCAGCGAATGGACATTTGGAAGATCAAATGTTAACAAAGGCGTCTTACAGTTATTGCGGAAACAAGATGGTAGAAAACACACTGTTTTTCAAAAAAAGTTTGGTCATTTTTCGAACCTAGAAAGTGCTTTGTATATAGAGTTGACCATAATAATTAAGAAAATTGCTTCTACAGAAAATATCAAACCAAAAGCTAGGTGTAAAACGAAAGGATATATAAAAGATCTTCTCAAGTTCAAAACAACTCGGACAGCACAAATGTTCCTTAAGGTATTTCAAGTGACGACCTCTCTGTCAAACTATCTCCAAATAGAGGGTGATTCTAGTGTAGTCCTGTCGGATGGTGCAGACTACTCTGTTCCAAGTGAAAGAGTAGAGAGATGATTTTAAATCCGTTAAGGATGCAGCATTAAGCTTTGCGGAATGGGCCAATAACAAATTTGAAGACTTAGAACGTGATTTCTTTCTTTTTTTTTTCTATTGACCTGTCGACAATTCGCCTTCAGAGATGGACAAAGATTTTCCTGTGAATATGAATATGAAGCTGCTTCTATCCAATGACCAGGTACTGCATCGAAGCATTCAACACAATATTGGACATGGTATTTTCGAGTATTTCTTCAAGATTCAAGAAGCAATGTACTTTATGGATTATTTGGACCCTAGCCACTTCAACCAAGTAACAGAACTTCCAGACGTGCCTTTCGATAAACTTACATATTTTCTGAAAAACTTCAGTAAAGAAGTTTCCAAGGATAATATAAATGTATTCTCTTGGACTTTTGAAGGACGTGGATATCCTTGAAAGTCAGTCTTGATGACGAGCACAACCGAGAAAAAAATGACTGTCCTGATGGTGCAAGTGATTCAGAATTAGGAGAAAATACATTTGTTTACAAGGAAAGCGAATGCAAAACGTGTTTCAAAATTGTCCAATGTGCTGCTTTTTAATTTTGCAGAATTGTAAATTTTGCAGTAATACTTATCCAGGTTTCCAGCATACAAATTTTTATTGACTTTGCCCGTAACTCAGGTAACATGTAAAAGAAATTTTTCAAAACTCAAATAAACTGACATACATTAAAAATAGGCTAACTAGTACCATGTCTCAGGAACATTTGAAAACATTTATGTTGATGTCTATTGAAAAAGATTTATTAAAAAATATTTCGAATGCAAAAGTGATAGATACAGTAGCATCAAAAACTAGTACACTAAAACATCTGCTAATTTTGTAATATAGTATACGTTCTCCTTGAACTTCATATAATATTTTGAACAATTCAGAATAATATACTGATGAAAGAAAATCAGATTTTAATTGTCAATTGTTAATACTATTGACTTACTGTAGAAAGAAAACTGCAATTGATTTGTGACATTGAGATGCTGGTGGCCCTTGTGGGAGAAAGCGCCCGCGCTCCTCTAATAATGCCTATCCGTCTCTGGTCCAAAGTGTGATGGAAATCAGCAAATATTCAAATATTGCATATTCAAGATTCTTGCTGGTCTTGGTCTGGCGAGAATTTTGCAGGTATATTCTTGGTGTTGCGAGAATCTTGCAGGCATGGTCTTGGTCTTGCATCCCTTAGTCTTAGTTTTGGTCTTACATCGGTACTTTTCTCACCACCAATCTGTTCAACTTTTAACCTTATTTTGGCCGATATATATATACTTATATACCGTCTTATCAAGTGGTACGTTTTGTCGCCTGACATTATTTGATGGCTGATTGGAAGACTCTTTGCAAGTAGCCCTCCAGGCAAGTGGTACGTTTTGTCGCTTGTCATTATTTAAAGTGTTTTAAGAAAACCCTTCACAATCAGCCCTCAGGGTAAGTGGTACGTTTTGTCGGTGGTACGTTTTGTCGCTAGTACGTTTTGTCGCGTATTCATGGTTATCAACGTTGAAAGCAAATACTGTTGATTTCTATCACTTGTTGAAAAGCAGGTTTAATGAAAAAGTTTACGCGTATTTCGGCAACAGTGAATAGATTACCAAAACCTCTTCTAGATATATTTTACCGTTTCTGGTCCATAGGTATCAATATTGAAGCCGAAAGTATTAATAAATTTCTACCTATTTCTTTTGTAGCGAGAGTTACGGGTGGACATAGTTCCTTTTGTTGAGATTCTGAATTTATTCCACAAAATTGTTTGTCACTATCTATTAATATTTTTGTCAATGTTGAGCAACGTAGAAACAGGAAGCATTTAGCTTCTAGCTTCTACCGCGTCTATTTGGAATAGATAGTTAACGGAGGAGACCGAGCCCATTCTTGAGCCGCTTAATTAATTCCACAGAAATACGTTCTCGACATATCTTACCATCTTCGTTATGGTATCTGTGGACATATAACGGACGAACATAGATGTTCAATAAAATTAACTACACTTACGTATAATAATAATAATGTAATAATTATGGAAGTCTACTAATTATGAAGATGAAGTTGAGTATTATTTTTATTTTTGACAATGGTGAAATAGATTGTTATTATTATGGAGAGGTACTATTAAGGGAAATGTGTGAGAGGTACTATTAAGCATGTAAAAATACACACTGAAAACCGAAAGCCAGAAAAGATATATCTTAAAATCAGACAGCCCGAAAAGGCAGAAGAATTCTGTCCCATCAACTGTAATTGCCTCGTCTAATTATCGGTACCTTCAGTCGTAACTTGTGAGATATGCCAATCAGAATGATCCACATTTCCTACACTTTAAATTAAAGGCGTTATATCGTATTATTGATTTTATCGTCTCGAAATTCGAGTCTTGACGAGACAAATCTTTAGACGGGCTGAGTTTTGAAACTATTAACAGTTGTCCTATCTGCAAATAAATTAAAGTATCAACCTATCATTCGGGGGAAGAACCCAACCTCCAATGAAAATTGTGGGGCTCTAACAGGGCCTGAGCTCCCTGGTACCGGCGCCACTGATTGATACGTAATACTATTTCGAAATAAGAACTTATCTAGTTTCATTATTCGTTAAATGACTTTTGAAAATGCTAAATATTGGTACGCAATAATTTATTTGTCAATATTAAGAATGCAAAATTCGATAACACTCAAAGGAGTTGAAGAACTTACTCGTACTAAGCGTATTTCCCCTTAGATTGCAAATATAACTGAAGGTTCCTGGTTTGTCAAAATGTACACATTGAGTCACAAGGAGAAGAGGGTAGAATATAGTGTCAAAGAACAACAATTTAATATGCACGAAATTAACGAATAGTATCAAATACAGAAAAATCAACAGAATTAACTCTTAGTAAATAAACTCCATGGTTCTGGATAATCACAATAACATTTTAAAACACATTTTACTGACCAGAATAAAATGAATTATTTAATAACTATACGATTTTTGTTACAGTTTCAAGGACCTAACGTCTTCTTCATCAGACATTGAGAAAAGACAGATGACAGCAAATCTTATATCTTCCTCAGCCGTTAGTTAGCATATTCATTTATATAATTTTAATTGTTCATATAATTATTCATATATTCATTTAATAAAATTGAAATTTGTAATATGTAACCATATCATATAATTATTTTGTTAATACATGTTAATTGTCAATGCAATTTTACAATTCTATTGATCTTTATATAAAATAAAATAACAGAAAATTGGAAATATTCAAATTGCACTAATAGTCTTATGCATTTTTTTCTATCACCTCTAATAATTTCTCCCATTGCTCATGTATATTTATACCACTTGCCCAGTTTATTAAGTTCTCCTCTTGTTATTTCTTTATTGTACTCGCTTCCTTCCACTTCCTAATAATCATTCTCTTTTTCTCTTTCTAAGCCTCCAACCCCTTCCAATCTATCCTATGTCCCGTTTCTTTACATGTTTGTAAATTGCATTATTTTTCTCTTTTCATTCGAACATCATCTTTATGTTGCTTCAATCTGTCCATGAGCCTTTTCCCCATGTATTTTATGTCACACTCACTACATTTCACTTCATAGATAACTCCTTCTTCTTCCTCCTCTATATTGCTTTCCCTCCTTTTTTTCTTTTTAATACACCTCAACAACGTTTTTCCTCCTTTTCTATATGTCTTAATACCTCCTTCTCTTAATAACTTCTTTAGCACTTCCGTCTTTTCTCCTATGCTCTGAATTCTATATCATTTCTTATTTTCTTCCTCTCCTTTCTTTTTTATATTTTCTTCTTTTTCTTTCCTTTTATCTGTTCTATCCTATATCTATTATTTTTAAGTTGTTTATAGAAATTTTCCAAATCTTTCTTCTTTTCCTCTTTATATATATATATATATATATATATATATATATATATATATATTAGGGTGGTCCTTAATTTTTGACTTCCTAATTTCTTTGAACTCACCCACTAAAATGGTTCCATATGGGACTAAATTAAGGAAGGAGAAAAATTAACTTCATTGAATAATATAAAATGGTGCCCCAAGCGACCTAAAATTTTGAATCCGATTACAGTACATAATATATGGGAAAAATCTGGAATAAAATCTTGTAATTTAGAAACGGCTTAAGAGAACGCAAAAATACCCTGGATAATAGAACTAGAGGAAGAAACACACCTAATATTGTATAGTATTGTCACAGCGGCCATCTTGAAGTCCGCCATCTTGGATTAAGATCAAAATTTTCAAATAGGAAGAGGGTCATGTGACATATCGTTTTGAGGTGGCGTTTCACCAGAAACACAAATCTGGCACTATTTTAAAGATAGCTTTAGTCGTCTAAGAATTATTACCTGTGTAAATATTTCTCTTTTTCACAAGTAATAACTTACACAAGTAAATTTAAAGACATGGGTTTGGCTCGAAAAGAACAAGAGGGATATGCGCGGCTTCATTAGAAAGAGGAACGCAAAAGAAAAATGCACTTCTGAAAATGATTTGTATGAATTTTACACCAAAATACACGGAGGTAAGCATTTCAAGAAATGAAGAGGAAAACCCAGTTGAGTATGTAAGATAAAATGTAAATATGTGCCTGTGTGCGCCCGCACCCTGCAAGAGATGTAAAAGGGGAAAACTAATTTTAAAACTCCAATACAGGTTGCTGCTATTGATCGATACAAGTCCACTGATAGAACGAGAACACATATTCTGACAGCGACGGCATAAACATTAGGCCATAATGTAAAGGAACTAGTAATAAATATGCATCGATGCTGAGAGAAAATCCGTAGCGAAGTTGCATAAGACCACAAAAACAATTTCGGAGTGCATCAAGTGCGTTAGTTGTGCAATGAGACGGAAAATTACTGCCGAATTTGACTTTTAGAGAGACTATCGACGGGTTATCAATATTTATTACAGGAGATGCTCATGAGAGGCTAATTGGTGTTCTCAGTTTATCATCATGAAGAGGAGAACGAACATATTATTTCTACTACAGTTCATTAGCTTGAAGAATGGAACTTGGTAAAGTACGTGCAGGCAGTTTGTTGTCACACTATTCCCTGCAATATGTGTCATGTGCACGGTGCTTTCATTCCGCTAGAGCAGATGCTCCAAAATGATCTTCTATACCTTCCTTGTAGACACTACATTTATGAATTTTTTTTTAATGTGTATTTGACAAGTGTTGTGTTTCGTTTGCATCTGAACCGGACGTTCCCCTATTTAAGAATTTTCAGAACGATTGGTCTAAAATAGATTGTACTAACTTTATTCTAGAATTGATGATGATAATGACGTAAGGAACAACATTTCAGATGTAAGAAATGAAGTATTGAATTTTGCTATCAAACTTGTAGAAGCAGGACACGGCAGAGAAGATTACAGTAAATTTTTAGAACTGACTTTGCCTGGAGCAATTCACCAAGCAAGGTAGATGGGAAAAGCAATATACTGTTTAAAAATATTTCTCTTTCGCCAACATTTTCGTTTAACGAAGCAAATAGAAACGGGTCTTCGGAATGCATGAATTTTTCTGATACGATTATATGTCCAAGCTTGATTTATATGTGATCAAGTATCAAATTCACCATTACAAGACCTGCAATTTTTGAAAGCTTTGTACAGTTATAGGCAAATAGATAATGAATTATCTGAAGTGGCTCTTTCTAAAATTTTCTCGGTATCTCTGGTACTTGAAGGAGGAATACGTAGCATTGGAGTTTTTTGATGATGAAGTTAACGTAGTGGAAAAACAAAAATTGGTTGAAAGAATTAAAACTGTAAGGAAAGACCGTGAAGCAGCAAAGAGGCTTGACGCAAGGATAATATCATAAAAATTCTTTCGAAAAGAGAAATCAGTGATTTTGATACAACAAACATTTTTTTTCTCGTGAGATTTAAAATACCCAAAGGGTTTCTTGAGTGTGATCCGATTTCATGGTCAGATAACAATGACTATCTTAAAGGAAAGACAATAGTTAAATTCATCTCCGTAATAAACGATGCAGCGGAAAGGGGAGTGAAACTAACAGAAAATTACAACATCGTTTTTACGAAAAATGAGTATCAGAAAAAGTTTATTTTGCACATAGTGAATTCTCATAGATAATCTTTTCCTACATGTGACAAAAGTGAACTGTGTAGTATATAAGATTGAAAACCTATTGAAAACTTACCCCAAAGCTACAGTACTACATAAATAAGGGATATTTAAATGTCTTTCATGTTATATTTTTTCTTTTTCCTCATAATGGTCTATGAATCATCTTGATGGAAAAACTTATTGGTAGTTCATGGGGAAACAAAGATTTAACTTTCTCCAGCAGTTTGTTTCCAGTTTATGTAAAATACTTCCAAACTTCTTACAAATCTGTTGTCCATATCTACAATAAAATAACATTATATCGAAGCATTTCTTTTTTCACACGTAATAACTCTTACAAGATTATTGGTAGCTTGAAAATAATACGAGATTTGTGCTTCTGGGGAAACGCCACCTCAAAATGATATGTAACATGACCCTCTTCCTATTTGAAAATTTTGACCTGAATTCAAGATGGCGGACTTCAAGATGGCCGCCATAATAATGCTATACAAAATTTGGTTGGTCATTTACTCTAGTTCCATTATCCAAGATATCTTTCCATTCCCTTAAGCCGTTTGTAAATTACAAGAGTTTATTCCAGATTTTCCCCATATACTATGTATTGTAAACGCATTCAAAATTTTAGGTCGTTTGGGGCACCATTTAAAATTATTCAATGGATCTAATTTTTCTCCTGGCTTAATTTTGTTCCATATGGAACCATTTTAGGGGGTGAGTCCAAGGAAATTTCTAAATTTATTTATTTTTGCCCATATAAATAAGGACCACCCTAATATATATATATATAGACCCTATATATATATATATATTAACACATTAAGACTAACAAATACTTTAACACTAACATAGAGAATGAAACTAATCAATATTTGAGCTTGTTGGGTTGACAATGATACCAACCTGGTACAAAGTGTTATGTTTTCAAATAGTAGTAGACGTCCATACTTTATCATATGATTGCTGACATGAAAACGTTCCTAAATATGAGGCACTGTCTTCCGAAGTTTGTGTATGGCATAAATGAACGCTGCGTCCTCCATTAAATACCTTTCTCAATTACTTATATTTGGAAACATGCAGTAGTTGTGATTTGTGAACCGTTGTGAGCCGTTAATTGACTTGACACTTGGATGCCTTGTCATTCGAAAATGAAGCGGAATGTTTAGGAACGTTTTGATGTCAGTACTCATATGCTAACGTGCGGACGTCTAGAGCTATTTGAAAAAATAGAACTTTGCACGAGGTTGGCACCTCTGACAACCCAATGACCGCAAATGGTGATTAGTTTCATTTTCTATGTTAGAGTAAATGTATTTGCACAGGCATAATTCCATTTGATAGTCTTGTTCCTGTAATATTGAACATTTCTATTCACTTTCCCATAGTGAGCCATTGTAGGGATTCGACGTAGGAGAAATTCACTTGCTCAAAATTTGACCTTTCACACTTAGGTCCTGCCTAAACCGGCCGAAATTAGTATCTTGCTATGCAGTGATAAGATAGTATACTTATGTTCACGTTCTTGGATGCCTACCGGCTGTAGAAACAATAAGAAACATGCTTTTCCTCCTCTTCTTCTTCTTGTCGTGTATTTTGTAGTTATTTTGGAACCCCTGCCCCTCCTACGAAGTGTGTAAGTATCCATGGAAGCAGACTATATGAAATGTGTCCTTTGATCGAATTGGTCTTACTTGCTAAAATGAATCTCGTATTTCATGATTCTTTTGAAAACGTGGGATGAAATTACAGCAGCAGTAGCATCGAAATTTAGCCTTGGTCCTATTCCGCTGAGACGTCTGTATAAACAAGATGAAACATGAGTTATTGGTCGTTGCTATGTGCAATTGTCATTTCCCAGGTCTTGAGTGAATAGCTAAGGATCACGATAGCTAAGGATCATGATGAAAAGTAGCGAATGAAAGGATGGTGGCGTCGTAAACGGAACGTGGTGCGTACACATATATGTTTGTGTAGATCATTCCGTTAGCAGCTCTTGCGAAGGAAGAAACGTGAATTTAAAGATGTCATCGCCAATGAATTTATTAGATAAGCTTTATATGCCATCATTAGTTCCCTTTACAAAAATGCGAGATTTAGAGATCGGCGTATCATTTCGTATTTAAACTGTGAGATAATTACAACGATATATGACAGGAAGACTTGAAGATAATAGTAAAAATAAAAATATTCGGGACATGTATCAGCGAATTTAAGAAAGGCTATCAACCTCGTGCTTATATATTAAAGAAATCTGACGGAACAGTTCTCACTGATACGGATAGCCTCTTAAATAGATGGAAAGATTTCTTTGACGATTTGCTGAACACGCAGCCAAAAACTAATGTGCGTCAAGAAAAGGAGATACACACCGCAGAACCGTATATTCCAGAACCCAATCGAATAGAAGTGGAAGCCGCTATAAAGAAATTAAAGAAACACAAATCTCCGGGTGTAGATGAAATTCCGGCTGAGTTAATTTTAGCTGGAGGCGAAAAGTTGTGGAACAAGATACACAAACTCATTCTCCTTATCTGGAACAAGGAAGAATTGCCACAAGAGTGGAAAGAGTCAATCATTGTTTCAATTCACAAGAAAGGCGACAAAACTGACAGTAATAATTATCGAGGCATTTCTCTTCTGTCAACATCCTATAAAATCCTTTCAAATATTCTGTTAGCAAGATTGACCCCATACGCAGATGAAATTATTGGAGATTATCAGTGCGGATTTAGACGAAATCGATCAACTATTGACCAAATATTTACCATTCGCCAAATACTCGAAAAGAAGTGAGAATACAATACCCCGGTACATCAACTATTTATTGATTTTAAAAAGGCTTATGACTCGGTTAGGAGAGAAACATTATACAACGTTCTTACAGAGCTTGGAATACCGAGAAAGCTAATTAGATTAATTAAGATATGTTTAAGTGAATCCAAAGTAAAGTCCGGGTAGGAAAATTTTTGTCCACGAGCTTCCACGTCGAAAATGGCCTGAAACAAGGAGATGCGTTGTCGCCATTATTATTTAACTTTGTGCTGGAATACGCCATAAGGAAAATCAAACATAGCAACCAGGGCCTAGAGTTGAACGGCATTCACCAGGTTATGGCATATGCTGATGATGTAAATTTAATAGGGGATGATAGGAGAACAGTAGAAATAAATGCAGAGATATTATTAAACGCTTGCAGGGACATGGATATAGAAGTAAATGCAGAGAAAACTAAATACATGGAAGTGCGTCGGGACCGTAATACGGCAAATTGTGGAGGCGTTAAAATATTAAATAATACTTTTGATAAAGTGGATACTTTCAAATATTTAGGATCAATATTAACAGACGAAAATCATATTCACGAAGAAATTAAATGTCGACTAAAAGCAGGGAATTCGTGTTACTATTCGGTTCAAAATCTCTTGTCGTCGCGAATTCTGTCGAGGAATTTGAAGCTTAAAATATATAAAACGATAATCATGCCTGTTGTTCTGTATGGTTGCGAAACATGGTCGCTTACTCTGAGGGAAGAACATAGACTGAAAGTATTTGAGAACAGGATCCTGAGAAAAATATTCGGACCCAAGAGGAACGAGAATGGGGAATGGCGGAAGCTTCATAACGAGGAACTACCTAGTTTATACGGTTTACCCAACACTGTTAGGGTCGTCAAGTCTAGGAGGCTTAGGTGGGCAGGTCATGTAGCTAGAATGGAAGAAAGTAGAAACGTTTTCAAAGTCTTGACTGGTCGACCCATAGGAAAACGACCATTAGGAAGACCTAGGCGCAGATGGGAGGATAATATTAAGATGGATCTCGCAGAGATAGGAATACAAAGTAGAAACTGGATGCAATTAGCTAAGGATAGAAGTCAGTGGAGAGCTTTTGTGAACGCGGCACTGAACCTCCGGGTTCCATAGGCCATAGAGTTAGTTAGTTAGTTAGTTATATGACAGGAAGACATATGTGACATTTGAAGGAGTTGAAATTGTGATTTTACCTGGACGCTGTGCTGAAAAATTGGAAGCAGATAATGGTGCAATATTAACGTATTTATAAAGTGAAATTGTATGTTTAACATATAAAGGAATGAAGATTAATTTATCTGGACGTAACATGCAGGATCTTGAATTTACTGAATTGGTATCTTGATCGTAAGTGTATGGGGGCATGTATAAGCAAGATGAAACATGAATTTTCCTCTTTGTCTTCCCCTTCATGCAGACACAGACATCTTTATGCATAGTGTCATTATTCTGTGTTGATCAACTACTGGAGTAACATGTCTTCGAGTGCTTGTGGATCACCTGTGAATACCAACAAAGGTTACTTGTTAAATGTTGAATATGGTCTTAATTCAATTAAAACCAAATTAATTTGTATATGACTTTATAGTGATACATTTGAACCAGTGATTCGTGTTGGTAAACGATTTGTGTTTGGGCTTAAGTTAAATTTGGGAGAGTGGGAGAAACTTGTACACTTAACCCCGTTCGTTTTGTACTATTTAAATTCTCAATCTTGTGCGAAAATACGAACTGGTGGTGCGACAACTAATGTGTGATGTAAAAAGATTATTGATGTTAGAAAACAAAGGAACACTTCATGCTACTCTGAACCCTGTGTACTTAACTTCAAGTGACTGGCTCTATTTCTTGGAAATATTATCGTGTATTGAACGTGCTGTGAAAAAACAGTAAAGTGTACAGTTCTGTGCTAGGTGAATATGTTTACTTGTGTACAGATTCTATTTGCAATCATGTACAATCGCAGTGTCTTACATGCAGAGGATTTGCTGGTATTCATACATATGTGAATGAACAGAGCATTATTAATGGAATGAACCTCAGTTTTCTAAGTGTATCTCTGGATAAGAACAGTGATGTGAACATTGATGGTGAAAGATAAATATTGGAAATGAAAGTATTTGCAAACAAAAACTCGTAGATTCAATTATGGCTGATTTATTTGATAGTGTGCAAACACAGCCATGGTGGGGGAAACCGATACTCAACCTTTGTAGGGTACCGACGAAGTGGACATCTGTTTATGAAGAAGAAAATCGATTTGTTTTTCATTTATACTGAACAGTGTAGTAATAAATTTAATAATAAAAATTATAGTGAAATTGAAATGTTTTATTTAGAAAATATTGTGTGTTTTGTGTTTGTTTAATACCCTTCAGTATGACGGGATTGTTTTTCTTAGTGTAATAATGTCTTTTATGATAGGAAAATCCTATCATATTTATCCTTCTATACTATAAGTACTTATGTAATAATAATGAATTCACATACTTGAAATGATTGATAAAGAAAAGGAAGAGAAGTTCGTATTTGAATTCACTATTATTATAGAACTCTGTCTTAAGTATGATAGGTGTTTTTTATTTAAAAAGAACTTTAAAATAATTAATATTAAATTTTAAAACAAAGTCCTATCGTAATAAAAATAAAGTTGTTTCATGATATATTTATTTAATTACATAATTGATCATAAAACATTTATTGGAAAATGGAAGAAAATGATAAATAAAATGTTGGGTTTCAAAGAAAAAAGAGCATAAACTATTTATTGATGATGATAATAATATTTACGCAAGAAAAAGGATCTTAAGTATAGTATATGTTTTTTTTAAAAAAAACTTTTTAAACAGTTTCTTCTTCATGTTCACTGTGTGATTTATTTTTAAAAAGGCACTTTTTATACACACAGTATAATAATTGTCTTTAAATGTACATTTGAAAGTCCCATATTGATGATGATGACTCCACACTAATTTTTATATTGATGATGACGATGAACCGTAGCTACTGTGTATTTCAGATGTAAAGCATCACGGGCAATAGCCAATGGTGCGCGATATTCCGCGCTCTGTTGCCGGATCATGGACTCCCCTTTAGCTTCTAGCTCTTCCTCCAGTTGAGATTATGACACATACATTTGCAACATTATTCTCAATGTAAATGCACTATTCCAGCAAACTCAAGAATTTTGACTGTGCATCCTAGAAATATATATAGCAATTAAATTACTTACCTATCAACTTTTCCAATGGATATGCTAAACACTCGTATTCAACACTACTTTCCCTATCGTCTATGTCAGTTAATATTTCGTCATTGTCTGAATCTGAGTCTTGTAAATTTATTGTCATGGGCTAAAAAAAAATGTAAACAAAAAATAATTCTTCGAGCCTGGTTTCGTGGCACTTTATTTTTTATTTTTATTTTTTTTAAAGAAAGCTCCGCACTTGTACTCGGTTTGCTTAAAGACATGGTAAACTATAATTTTGGAGAAGAAACGAACTACCACGAAAGAAAGTAACCCAGACACTGATGAATTCTGTTTATGCTAGAAGAGAAGTTACGTTCCAACACAACTAGCACCTTTGTTTCCTTCTCAGTTTTCATAACAAATAATATTTTTGGGCTTGGTCTATGTCACACAAAAACAATCTCTCTGATTCCTAAGCAAGTCCATATGATCGAGTTAGTTTTGGGTTACGATAATTTACGACACCATTCAGACGCCTAGTGCTTTTGAATCCCTGCTGGAGGACGAAACAGGGAATAAGTGGTCGCATATATGTAAGGTAGTGAAACGTGAAGGAAGAAAACATACTGCGTTTTTTCTGTCGAGTAAGAAAGAATTTATCCCGAAGTAAATTTCAAAACAATATTACGAACTTTCTATACTTTGTTCTTACGATGTTAGGCATATTATATATATATGAATCAGATTCCAAAGGCGTGTAGCCACGGGGGAAAAGGGGGCCCTGTCTTTCCAAACTATTTCCAACTCCAAAATGAGGTTCGTGGTATGTTTAATAAACTTATTTAATAGTTAATGCAAATGAGGGACGTTTATAATAAAATATGAAAATTTAAAAAAATCAAACATCATCAATACGGTTTCTGTACCTAATTAAAACAACTAAAATTAACCATATGTTTAATATTCTCAGTTTCCTAACTGGGAGCACACCGTACGAACTCTCTATTAGATTATTGCATAATAATATCTGAGTTGATATTTTTTCGAGTTTTTTTTCCTTTACTGTTTTAACCCATATAAATACAGTCAGATAAACAGACTGCTATAAACAGCATTTGTTTTCTTATGAATAGGTTATTGATTCATCTACAATCCGGTTTTCAACTGAGTACTGTCAAGGTCCGGCTTTTGATAAGGTAGCATCTTGAAAATATAACATGTGTATAGTATGTATGATGAGTTAACATGCTTTCATATTCTGAAAGAGATCATTTGTTATCTTTTAAATGTGTCAAAAGCTTTTCTCCCCCTGAAAGTAATGTTCCCCTAGAACAACCTGCTGGTTGCACCCATGATTATTCTGCAATAAAAGTTGAGTTCTATTTCCAAATTGAAGAAAAATCCACTGGAAATTAGACGCGGGACTCATCGCTCGTTTTACTAATTGTTTTATATGGAAACCTTTAAAAGCGTGTATCATAAAAACCAGTTGACATAAAAAGATGTAGTTTTCACGTATGTGTTTGTAATTCTTTTCTCTACTTCGTAAAGTGAGCAGTTGATGTGCTAATACAATATTCCTAATAAGCGCCTCTGGTATTGTCAAGATTCGCAGTAGCAAGTCAGCGTGCAGGACTGCTTGTCGCGAATTGTCAACACCGCTCAAAGCCAATTGGACGCCGCGTGAAGCCAACTCAAGGCCATGCCATTTATCATTTGAAATCTGCAATAGTCATACTGCACAATGATGCAAGCCCATACACACGCTGACGATCTTTTATTCTCACAAATGAAAAACTTGAAAAATATAACTTAAAATTTTTCTATAATCATAAACAAATAAAAAGTATACAAAGCAAACGAAGAAATGATAATATGTATATAAGACACGTTTTAACAGAGAAAAACGAGAAATGACTACATGCAGTAACAGATAAAATTTAAGGTTTATTTTATCTATAACAATAATGAACAAATAAAGAAATAAGAATATGTATCCAAAACAAACGAAGAAGAAATAAGAGTTATAATGAAGACATGATAACATGTATGCAAAAGAAAGAAGAAGAAATGATTACCTGTAGTAATAGATAGAATAATCGAAGATAATTTTTTCGGGTGTGGATGAGAAGTATAATGAAAATCGTTTAAGGACTTTTTTAGCTTTAAAACACAGGAATAGGTATGAATAATGTCCACATAGGAAAGATTTCACACTTTGAATTTGTTTATTATTAAATGTATAAGAAAGAGAATTTCTACGTAGAAATGAATATGCTGCATTGCATATAGAGTCAACCGTAATATATCAAAGTAGTCGGCACGTCCATCAGCATTAATATATACGGATACCCAATGGATACCGATTGGTTGGTACTAGCTGGATCTGTATTTATGATTATAGTTGCAGATAGTGTAAGATGCTTTGCTAATTCGTTGGCAGCAAATACGCAAACGTAATGATTTTGAAATAAAGAATTTGTTTGAAGTGCATTCAATAATTCTAGTGTAGAGGACATCCTGTATGAAAATGCAAACATGTACATATGTGTTGCCGGTATTGAAATAAAAATAATAATGTACCTTTAAAAATCAATGATGTTGTTCCTCTGGTGATTAACTTCTAGGAGTGACTGGAACTCGCCGTATATGATGCATGAGACAGGTGCTGGTAGAGGGTTGTTAAAATTAACTTCCAGACGAACACATTCATCCCGTGTGAGATTTCAATGCTCCACAGCTCTGGTTTCTCTATCTTGTGTAATGTCGAAATCAAAGATAGTGTGTCCTTGAGGAGAGACAAGGCGATGAATGTTGCCATGATTGAAAAAATGAATGCCTGATCCACAGAATAAGGTATGATATCAAGATATAAAGAAGATATAGGTCTTTTTCGAAATTCGGTTTTGTAGGTTTTGAAAGTACATATTTTACATCAATGTATAGTGATAAGAAATTGATGTCAATTGTTGGAAATGAAATGGGTTTGAAGGTATCGTTCCTGTATAGCCATCATTTTGAGTAAACGCCACAATCATTCTAGTTGGAAATACTCCCCTAAATAAATTATCGATTGTATTTGATTGAAGATCCTTGATCCTTTCGATATGAAAAGCAGCGTCTAAAATATTCACTTCAGCCTCAACAGACAAATCACTAGCGATGAGACAAAAGTTTTGCTTTGCAGGAGTTAACTTGATGCCTAATTCTACTCCTTTGCTTTAAAATTTATACTGATTAAAAATATCACAATGAAAATGTCCAAGCATGTCAAATTTTGCACTGTCTTTTGTTAATTCATAACGTTGTTGTAATCCCTTCTTAACAGTAGACGTTGCGTCCATATGTCCACCAGTGTCTTGAAACCATAATACATATTGAAGGTGTTTTAGCTGAATCGTTATAATTTAAAGTTTTTCGATGTATGATCGATATGGATGATTATTCGATAGAAATGAAATCAGTTTGCTATTTAAATACACTTCCATTTCACTGAACATACAATTTAAAAATCATTAATAGGAACCACAGCTTTATCTCTTCCACTAAATACTGATCCATGAGGCTTAACGATTTGAGCATCAATGTAAGGGAGAGTATGTGGTAGATATATGTATCCATCACTTGTTCCTGGGATGACAAATTCTGTAGGTGCATTATCAGCTAATGAACTGATTGGTTTATATGTTACAACATGATTATCTAATATACTGGTTTGCGTTGGTTTTCTAGAAAAATATTTAGCTCACTTTTTACACACTCGCAGGATTGATGGTGCAAGAAAGCCATTATGATGATTTAATCAAAGATTTCGTCTGATAATTTCCTCTTCTTGTAAGACTGATTTTTCTTTGTTTTCTGTGTTTGTTTCCTCTTGCACTTCTTCTTCTGTTTGATTATGTGTAATGATGAAGGGTTAAAGATGGAATGATGTGTAATTCTTCTTTTTCTTCTCTGATATCCAAATCCTAGCATAGACTTCATTTTACTTTTAGTTTTTTCTTGTAAGATCGACCTCGCTGCACCCACCGTTGATGATAGGATTCGTTAATAGATTGTTTATTGATGATTACATCATTAGTAATGTTTGCTTCAGATTTTAATAATTTCTTTCCTATTGTGTAGCTCCTTGTTTTATTAATGGCATGACAGAACGAAATAATCCTCCAGAGAAACTTCCAATACCATGTCCAACTTGATAAGTTGATCCAACATAAACATTTCCAGTTCCAGAAAGAGCTTGTTTTTGATAATATTGTAAATATGGTTTATTCATAATTGTTGATGTTGGCGCACTGGTTGAAAATGTAGTTTAACGCATACAGTTCCGAAAGTGAATGCCAGTGGAGAGCCTGTACTATCCCTTATATCTATTTTGATGTGTTCAAAATGCATCTTTTCTATAAGTACATAATGTGGAGGATTAAAAATGTCTATAGCACTACTTCCAAATGTATGACTCACAGGATTCATATTTATGATACGTAATCTACGTACTGTATCTCCAAGAAATACGAATTGAATTTTATTACAATATACATACATTATAGATGGAAGTCCTAAACGTAAATTTGGAATTCTTTGACCATGTTGCATATCCTTCAAATCAAAGTTTGGATCAAACCCCAACATCGCACTAACACCTGATAATGCAACGTCCACATCTATGTCTTTATTAAGGGTCGTATAAAACAGGTATTACTTTCACGAATGTAGGAAATATGTAAATTTGTCAATCTGTTGCGCGTATTAATTATCTTTATCAACTCTGAAATATCAGTATAATAACGCACAGGAATAGTTACAAAGTTCCATTCATCACTTGTTGCAGGTTTGTAAAAAGATTATTATTTTGTTCATTAATATTTAAAATTGAAAGATAATGAATCTCAACAATAGCCAATTCCCACATTTCACGCAATTCCATTCGTTGATGAAGTTTAGTAGTGTATGATATTAAAGTGTTATCAGGAAAATATTGCATAGATCTATTACTGGGAAGCGTAACGTAAAAATCTCCATCAGGCTCCATTGTACTCCTTGATCTTTACGGATGATGCAGATATCCAGGAATCGAAAGAAGAAGGATATCCTTTCCAATGAACAAGATATTCTTTTTTGCTACCTTTTCTTCTTGTACGTATGATTTTATCTATCTAAAACGTTTTTGATAACGTCAGGGTTTGTAATTTCTCTCTATGAAATAATCCATCCAGTGGTTCATTGTTTAAATCTTCTATTTCATAAACAGGTGGATCTCTAGGTATTATTTTCTTCACTTTAAATATTTCCCAAGTCCAGTTTTACATTTATCATATATCAAATGTGCGTTTAATTTTACTTATTCATACTGTATCGACAATCTTAAGATGTTTTGAGAAATCTCATTTCTTCCTCTTCTTCATTTTACTATCATACTGAATATGCCATACTTGTAATAGGTTATTTTTGGAAACATTAGCAGGTGACATCTTATTGCTTGAATGATAACCTTCATTGCATGATTTCACAAGAAGAGGTAACACATTTAAATAATTATACGTTTGATACGCTGTGAAATACTTCCACATTTTTTTCTTTTAGAGTTCTGTTAAGACGGTCTACAATAGCAGCCTTTACATCAGGATTTTTAGTTGTAATATGTTTTATTTGGTTTTCTCTCGCGTACTTCTATATTGTCTTATTAGTAAACTCACTTGCTTTATCTGTTCGGAATGTAATTGGTTTTCTGTCTTTGAAAACAGTTTTTAATGCTTTTAAGACATCATTTGTACTTTTAGATTTTAATTGCAGAGCCCAGGCATATCGACTGAACACATCTATCATTTTAAGAATATAACGATATCAGTCATTAAATTTATGAAGAGACTGAAAATCATTAATATCACTTTCCCACTCATCACCTGTTATTCACTACATATAAATCTGTTTTAAAACAACGACGTATTGGCTTGTGTAACGTAAATGTTGTTTGCTTCAGTAACCATTTTCTTGTAAAGTGAATAGGAATTTTCTTCTTTGTAGCTATCCACAATTTTTTGCAATTGAAAACGAAGCAGGATATGAAGGGTTATAGTAAATTTTGCTTAACTGTTTGCTTATGGTTTCCATCTTGACCATACTGGACGTTTACACGCACTTTTCCTTTTTCTTATAGGTGATATTACTTTTTATTTTTCTTCTTCTTCGCCTTCTACAAACGATTTCAGAGATACTTTTCCCTTGACGATGTTGCTAATGATGATGCTTTAGTTCGTCGTAAAATATAAGAGAAACGTTTTGGATTTCCAATAAGTTCCTGTGGTATGTTATTGGAAGATAAATAATTACAAATTTTTTCCCATCCAGGTGGATTTGTGTGATTACGTGATTGTGATACATCACAAATTAAATGTACAAAGTGAGATCCTTCCAGTTTATCACCTTTGATGTAAACAGTTCTTTTATTATCCCAAGTGATAATATCATCATGTTTCATTCTATGCAATAGTAATTCAGCTCTTTTACGAAACACTTTGGGTATAGATAACAATATTTCATCTTCTACTTCAGGCTTCTCTGATTTAGTTGACGTAATCGAAAATGTCAAAAGTTCTTCTTGAATTCGTATTAAATGTAAATATTTTTCAAGAACATTATTATATTCATTCTATTGTTCTTTATCACTAAGAGAGAATAAATGTAAAATCTGTTGCATTTTAGAACCAAATTAGATTTTTTCCAGGGCTGCTAATGATGCTGGTGTTTGTATACGATTAAGAACTTCAGGTGGAACTAAAATCATTTTCTTTGTGTGTTCCATTGTACTAACGGAATAGTAAACTAGACAATGCACCACTTAAAATAGGAGCTAATAATGCCGGTAGGAATCCACCCTGTTGCACAAATAAATGCTTCTACTTTCAATGAAGTTTCCTTTGTTCACAAGATGTCGAAGTGTCCTCTTGTATCGCTTTAATCTTGCTTTCTGTGTCTTTGTAAGAGGTACTTTGCCTTTTAATACATTATAACAACATTCGCAATTACTACGAATCACTGAAGAGTCTGCATTTGCCACTATAGCTTTACTTAATTTAGGATTTGCTTTGCTGAGCGTAAGATCTCCGTTTTCTACTCTTGGAGACATATTGACAGAATGAACAAACACAGTTTAAAACTAGCATTATAAACACATCTTCTTCTGTTTCTATTTCCTTGGAGCGTAAACGTAATGGTAAAAATCATGAGGGAAGATATTTGTTTGAAAATGAAGTACATATGACATATCCTGTTTGAAATCAATAAATAAATATCCATGTGGTAACTTTGTTGCGTCGTTGAAACTTTCTTGAAGAAATTTTGGATTCTCAGGAGTTAGATGATAACTCATATGTTTAATTTGTGGTTTATCTATTGGATTATTAAATAATATGAGATAAGAACAATTCAAGCTCATATCTCTGCTTCCTTTTCCCTGACAAAATATGTTTTGTGTAATAAATATTACACTGAAATTTCTATGATCAGAACCTTTTGGAAATAAATTAAGTATATTGTGGTTCACTTCACACATATGATCACTTCATCAATATTATAAGATGAGGTCCAGTTTAAGGTAAAAAGTGTTTTGTTCGAGGTAATCCTTCAATAAATTGTACTTTCGTCGAAATTTCTCTGTGTGCATTTTGACATTCTTCATAGTACCAATAAATATGACGAAACGATGTAATAACCATACGTGATAAATTAGGCAGGAATCATATTACAAAGGAAGTTTTCGCACATATACGTGGTCCTGCAACAATACATGAAAAGGGATGTTTCCACGTCGTATCCATGTTAAAGAGTATGATAATTCTCCCTTCATCCGTATATTTACAAAGGACCGTATTACTTTTCTCTTCGTTTGTTGGAAGGAGTGTATCCATATGGAAGAGTATCGTATGAATTTAAAATTCTACGTCGTTTTATATAATGCACCGTATAGACTTTTGTTTCGGGCTTGCTAACGATAGTATGATTTCTCCTACTACATTTTTTCTCGTTTAATTTTGACTTAGATAGGTCGAGATTTTTCTTCTTCTGCCTCCTCTTCATTATCTACTATCATTTTCTTAATTACAACAAAATTAGGTGATTAGAAAATACATAATTTAATGAAAAGTCTCGTGTTTTGCATACTTGGTACTCCTTCCTTGTACTGCGATCAAAAATAGGTAACGAATAACTCTTGGGTCCAGCTGACTCATATTCTGAGATATATGTCTCTTTACCATATTCAGTACTTCATTTGTTAAATAACCTAAAAAGCCACCAGTGGGAATATTACTTTTACCAGGTTTGTGAGTTTAAATTACTGAATCAGTATTAAAATAAAATACTCTTTCTTGTAGTTGTTCTAAATACTTGTCAATTCCAATGTTGCTTGTGCTGTTGTGTATGCGGCTATGACAATGTTTACTGTTGCTAGTGAAACAGGAAATTCATCTGTGTATTACCAATATATATACACAACATGTCACCATTTATTGGAAATATTTGATGTACGTCTATATCATGGGATGTTAATTTATCATATAATTTCTTGGGGTCATTAATGATGCTTTCATAACCCACGTTCTCTTGCTGACCAAATTTTCCCCTAAACTAATTCAACATTAATTTAGCGAAACTCCTAAGTGCTGGAATATGTTTAATTTTCTTTATATCTAGACGTATTCCTTCCTTTTTCATAAAATTGCTGTATATACTTCTCTTTAGCTCATCTGTTTCACACCATGATGGCCATCCACTAGCTTCCGATTTGGCTTTTAGGAAGGTGTTTATGTATTCTGCAAATAAGCCGCCACTATTTGATTCTTCATCATATTGTACAACATCATAAGCCCAAATTTCATTAACATCCGTTATTTTGTACCCCTTTTTCAATGCTTTTCTTACTTCATCGGCTACCAATGTATCATGTAGAATTTGGTGCTCATCACTGTGAGTAGAAGGGGCCTGGTTTAGTTCATTACAACATGTACGACAAAGTGGAAAAAATAATATATCATTTGATTTGAAAGGCAGCATCGGATGGAAAAGAGTTTTTGAAGGAAGAATGCTTAAATTAACTAGAGCGTTCATCTCTGGTGCTTGGAGTCCAGGGTTCAAACCCTGCTCCCGCCAAGTGAACTTTGTGGTGGACAAACACCATGTGCGTGGCTTTTCTCGGGGTTCTCCCGTTTCCTCCCACTTTCTCCATTCCACCATTTCATTCATCTCTCATCATCACCGTCTCCTTTAGCCTAACCGGCATAATTGTGGGACGTAAAACTCAAAAATTTCATTTTCACTTCAGCCCCCTGTAGGAGATCCACTGCAACCCCAATAGATGATGAGCTGATAAGATCGGAATTTCATCACTGGTCACAGATCCCGCAAATTATGTATTTGACAGTAATATCGAACATTTTGAAATATTTTTACACGTTTCGATACTTGAGCCCCCTGGTGGACCTTCACTCCAACCCCAATTGATGATGAACCGATGTGGTCAAAGTTTCATCACTGATCACAACGACCCCGAAATCTACGAATTTGACACTAAAATTGAGCATCTTGAAATATTTTTACATGTTGATACTTCAGCCTCCTGGGACCTACTCTTCAACTCTCGTACATGATGAACTGATGTGGCCGGAGTTTCATCACTGATCACATCAACCCCGAAAACTACGGATTTGATACTAATGTCGAGCATTTTGAAATATTTTACATGTCGTGATACTTCAGCCCTCTGGTGGACTTCCACTCCAACCCCCATAGATGATGAACTGCTGTGGTCGGGGTTTCATCACTGATCTCAGCGACCCCGAAAACTATGGATTTGATACTAATGTCGAGCATCTTGAATTATTATTATTTTTACATGTTTCGATACTTCAGCCCCCTGGTGGACCTCCACTCCAACCCCAATAGATGATGAACTGATGTGGTCATAGTTTCATCACTGATCACAGCGACCCCGAAAACTATGGATTTGACACTAATATCAGCATTATAATTTTTTACATGTCTTGATACTTCAGTCTCCTGAGTAACCCCCTCTTCAACCCCCCAAGATGATGAACTGTTGTGGTCGGAGTTTCATCACTGACCACAGCGACCCCGAAAATTATGGATTTGAATCTAATGTCGAACATTTTGAATTATTATTATTTTTACATGTTTCGATAACCACCCCTATTATGGGTGTTCTTTACCTCACGGGGATAACTTTGAAAGTAACGTGAACTAGATTTTACACCCAAAAACGCTTCGTCTAAGTCTGAGACTATGACCAAATTTTGATAACTTTCGACTCACTCATCTGACAACCCAGACCACATACATAGAGGCAGATAAAAAGATATACACTTTTATTTTATACACGAATATACGAATTCTCATACTACTTTCATGAAATACGATATTCATCTTAGCAACTAAGACCAATTCGATCAAAGGACAAATTTCATACAGCCTGATACCAAAACCAGTTTCCATGCACACTCACGTCAAAGTCTATTCAATGTTTATGGGGGCACCTGCATATACGAATTCTCATCTTACATGTTCAAAAAAATCATGAAATACGAGATTCACCTTAGCAACTAAGACCAAGTTGCTCAAAGGACACATTTCATATAGTCTGCTCCCATAAACCCTTAAACTCTTCGCAGGATTGGCAGAGAGGTCCAAAATAAGTACCCAATACACGGAAAGAAGAAGACGAAGAAGAAGAAGAAGAGGAAAAAGCATGCTTCATCTTGTTTCTACAGCTGGTAGGCGTCCAAGAACCTGAACATAAGTATACTACCTTATTACTGTATAACAACATAATAGTTTCGACCGGGTTAGGGTCAAAGGTCACATTTTGGCCAAGTGAATTTCTCCTCCTTTCGACATTTGAACATCCTGTATCTCGGAAACGAAGCGGCATCAGTTCCATGTTTATAGAAATATCATAAAATAACTGCGCAATCGTAACAAACTTGTAATTGCGGTAATGCACCAATTTTACACTATGTGCAGTACGTAGACCGAGCTCTGATTTTGAGGGGCACATTTGGAAATGGAAACAGCTTGGTCCCCAAATATAGTGAGTTTACAAATAAATATATAGTAAACTCATAACATTTGAGGACAAGCTAAAGGGGGGGGGGTGATTGCTTCAAAGACCAGCAGAGGGATGATTGCGAAAGGAAATACATGTATGTCTCATATCACTTTCATACCGAAGGATGCTGTCTTGAAATACAGTATGTTCTGGCACTGTTGCTCTCAAGCAACACAGTTTTCAAAGGTGTAATTACTACTTTAGTAAGATAGATATTGCCAGAATATTCTACATAAATATCAAGTGAACCTTTGCCTAGCATGAAGTCAAACTGCAAAACGAAACTTTATTTATTCAGTGCTGCACACAATAAAACAAACAAGAGGGAAACGCAAGGCACCAAACGTTGGAAAGACGTCAATACCCCAGTAACATATATGGGTAAACTTTCGAATTTCCGGAGCGCCAAAAAAAAGGAGGTGGGCTGATAAGGGCCATTTTTTGCCCATCAGGCCCGAGATGTGAAATGCATGGTTTTCAATAGTATACCTCATAAAAATAAGAAAACAAATATATTTTAACGGAAAGCGCTATAAGTGAGAGGTAAAAAAAATAAATAAAGAGGTAAGTCGTGTGTTAATGAAGGAACGTAAACACTAATGTCATGAGTTGTAATCCGAGAAAGCAATAGTAAATAGAACACTAACGGCAAGAATAAGAAGAATGAAGTCTACTACGACTATGAGATCAATATATTACATCGGATATAATCAAGCATAGATAATAATCAGACAGCTGGAGACACTTGTAGCTAGTTTGCAGATTAGGCATCGTGCTTGCTGTCGTCATCCGAATCGCCACTGGACCATCCTGCAGGCGCCATCTTGTAGTGTATGAGTATATTCTAGACTTGGTTTCTTAACTGCGGTGGTATTGTGGCGCCAGTAAGCCAGAAACCATAGTACGGAAGCAACATGCGCACAACATCTGACGAGCCGTGCGCCTACTTTACATTGACAGTACCACTGTATGTGTGCGATGTTGTTTTGCTCTGTTTTGATCCAAATATTATAGGTTTTAAATCTTATGTGTCGTGATCGTAACTGAACTCGGAGAACAGAAGCATCGTCGTGATGTACCTCGTATGTACAGAGAGTACATTCCTTCGTCACTTAAGTGCTCGTGAGTGTAAGATTGGCTATATATATATATGGGGATGGGGGTGTTTGTGGGTATGGGTATGTATTAACTTGGATCGGACACATCAGGTAGTTATTGTTGGTCGTTGTTTTGTTGTTTTTCATCTTTCCCTTAGTATTGCAATATAGCGTATCAATGAATTCCCATAGGTTCTTCATTGACGCGTGGTATGTATGATTCTTCGATATATATATATATATATATATATATATATATATATATATATATATATATATATATATATATATATATATATATATATATATATATATATTGCAGAAATTCATGCCATTCTGCGACTGGTTTTCCTGCTCGCACTTTTACTCATACCACTTTCAGAAATGACACGCTTTCTCAATACTCCATAACATGCTGTCTCTAGTTTTGCTGCCCTACACACACATCCGCGCAAACAATACATTTTCTTCATATATTTTATTGACATGCTGAGCATGTATTTTCAGTCACAATCGGTAAATAACATCAGAGCTGAAGTCTCCAGTTGAACTCGTACATTACAGCGTATAAACGGTAGTCATCGCTCTATACTCTCGCGCAATACATTTTGTTCTCTAATAGGTAGAAGGACACACTGAACCAAAATCAATTAGTACTCATATCAAAGGTTACACAGCGTTATATTATGACGAGTCAGATTTATTTTGGTTCATCGACTCCTTCTTCCTAAAAGCCTCCATCAAAGACAGCAAACATTACCAAAATGTCGCAAAACGCTGAAACGAACTCTTTTTGGGCACTCATTTCTATGACTTACTATTTTCTTTATCACGTATCTATTATGTTTACATATGCAACATATCTTCTAGTATACAAATACATTGCAAACTTGTCGGAATCGGACACTTCATTTTTCAGTTGTCTGATGGGCGAAAAATGGCCCTTATCCGCCCACCTCCTTTCCGACAAAAGAGAGTTTGCTTGTAGTCATGATTGCCAAGTAGAAGACATACAATAAATATACTCGTGAGGAAAAATATAGAATATAAGGCCAAATGAAGGATTGTACTCGTAAACAAACTAAAGACGAATCAGTTGTCGCGTAGTAATTGTGGTTCAGTGGTCAAGGCGCTCAACTAGTAATCTGAAAGTTCTCGGATCGGACCCGAATTCGGAAGAGCCGAATTTTTACATTTTTTTTTTCTGATTGATCGGCGATGACACACGTGTTATTATCTTCAGATATTTGAATACTCGGATGTTTCAATACTTCAACCATCAAATCTTTAGAAATAATTATAGTAATAAATAATAAACTAATAACACTGTTCAACAAATTTTGATCGAAAGTATGTACATTCTTTGAAATTGCGATTTTTACATTCATTTAACACTTTCCGGATCCGGGGTTTTTGGGTTATTTTTTAGACTTTCAGTCAAGCAGCTACTGCATGGTCACTATTTATCCTAGAATCGTAGTTCATACCTCATTCTCTTCAGAATAGAGCTGGCTTTCAAATGGTACTACTTGCATGCTCATACCATATACCAAGAGCGGGAAAAATGATGTCAAAGGGAAAATTTCGGAGGGAAAATTTTTTCTCGCACTTTGGGCCCCTCTGGAGCGGCCTGATGTGAACGTAGCCATCTAAAAAAATCTGGTAAATAGCACT
The DNA here is from genome assembly GCF_964235325.1 of Thermobia domestica. Taxonomy (NCBI): domain Eukaryota; kingdom Metazoa; phylum Arthropoda; class Insecta; order Zygentoma; family Lepismatidae; genus Thermobia; species Thermobia domestica. The sequence goes on from NC_137465.1 coordinate 92,555,895, forward strand.
TGGTATACTGAATGTGTGTGCTAAATTTCAAGTTTCTATCTTGAATACCAAGGGCGGGAGAAATTTTATCAGGAATTCCCACCTTGCCCCAAATTACCGTAAAACACCATGATCTCAGGTAAAAAAAAATTACCCTAGGGTCCGTAATTAACCTAGGGTCATGTTTCGCCCATCATTCTCTTCAGAATAGAACTGCCTTTCAGGCGGTATGACTCACGTGTCTCCATCATGCATCTAAGGCGGGAAAATGAGGAAAAACGGGATTTTTGGGGTAAAAATATCCTTTTTTCAACTTTTAGCCCCCTGGACCCCCCTGTTTTATCACAGAGATATGAAAAAAATCTGGTGGGCTGAATGTTTATGCACAATTCCAATTTTCCAGGTGTAAAAGTAAGCCCGCAAAAAAAAAATACCGAAAATGTCCCATATTCCCGTATACCGAGGGAAATTTTTAAACATTCCCTGAGACATACCTAATTACCCTAGGGTCATGTTTCGTCTATCATTCTCTTCAAAATAGAACTGCCTTTCAGGTGGTACCATTCACTTGTCCCCATCATGTATCTAAGGTGGGTAAATTTCGTGAAAGGAATTTTTTGGTAAAAATTTCCCTTTTTCAAGGTTTAGCCCCTCTGTACCCCCTGTTTTAACGCAGAAACCTGAAAAAAATCTGGTAAATACTACTCGGTGGACTGAATGTTTTTGCAGAACTTCAATCTTATAAGTGCAAAAATAAGCCCGCAACAAAGTAATACCGAAAATGTCCAAAATTTCCCTATACAGAAGTATATTTTGATAAAAATTTCCTGACACTTCCCTAATTATCCTAGGGCCATTTGTCGCACATCATTCTCTTCAGAATAGAACTGCCTTTGAGACGGTATGACTCACGTGTCTCCATCATGTATCTAAGGCGGGAAAATTAGGAAAAACGGGATTTTTTGGTAAAAATATCCCTTTTTTCAATTTTAGCCCCTCTGGTTCCCCCTGTTTTAACGCAGAAATCTTAAAAAAATCTGGTAAATACTACTCGGTTGGCTGAATGTTTGTGCAAAATTTCAATCTTCTACGTGCAAAAATAAGCCCGCCAAAAATACTTTACAAAACCCTCCCAAAATAAATATTACACGAAAATATATATTTAGAATTATGACGTCATCACCTCCTATGTCTCGACGCAGGAAGGTGTGAAACCATACGTGATGTGTTCTACAATGCCTCTGGACTAGAAAAATAAACAAAAAAAACCGGATGAAAAAGCTCAAATAGGAGAGTTATAACGCAATGTACCATGAAACACCCCTATGGTACAGATTGTACCATGGGATCCCCAAAGGGTTAAGCATAATATAAACGGAAATGGTAATAGAAGAATTTTCTTAGCTCAGATTGTGAAAAAAACGCCCTTGTACAACAGTAGCTGTATATATACCAATGTATTAATATTTACAGAACATTTAAGCAAAATCCTTGTAAAAAACCTACATTTCACTTTTTTAAATCTATTTCACTGTGATGTGATAAGCTGGGGAGTTAAGAAGTACCCTAACCTATAGCTTTCTATATCTTTATACTTCCTTTTTCAAAATTGCGCAAATACCAGTTTCACAGCGACACAGAAAATAAAGTAACCGTGGTCAAGTTAAACATTAACAATTCCGTAATAAAAATAAGTATTAACATCAAAACATGAAAAATATGTACAAATATCTTTTTGTGCAAAAACTACACTGCAATGTAGACAAAAGTTTCAAGTGATCCCTTGTACAGGATTATGTTTATTTTATTTTGAAACGTATTTGCTTGGCTTGCCTCTTGTAGGTTACATCTGGAGCATCCCTTGTAATAGTCCAACAGTAGTCGGCCAATATGTTAGAACTCCACTTTCCCTCACATCTCTTCTCCTTGGCTGCAATATCTTGATGGAAACGCTCCCATGTTCGTCACTTACTGCTCCACAATCTTCGGGAAAGAAGTCTAGATATGAATGAAGAAAGTTGAGTTTCAGAGACATATTGCAAGCAAGATTTTCGTAGCACAATAACAACTTTGCTACCAGTTGTTTGTAATTTGTTGCTCGGTGTCTTCCCAAGAACTGTGAACAAACACTCTTCAAGCTTTCCCACGCAGCTTTCTCCTCACCTTGGAGAATTTCGTCGAACTTGTGATCTTTGAATAGTTGCCTAATCTGTGGCCCTATGAAAACACCCTCTTTAACTTTGGCATCGCTTAATCGAGGGAATTGTCCTCTTACGTACTTATAGGCCTCATCCTCTTGGTTCATGCTCTTATCAAAACTTTTCATAAGACCTCATTTAATATGTAGAGGAGGGGAAGCAAAATTCGGTTACGATCTACCAGTGGTTCATGCTAGACCTTTTTCACTCCCGGCTGAAGAGTTTCTCTGGTACTCCAATCACTTTTGCGGTAATGAGATCCACGATCTCTACTGTCCCATTCACATATGAAGCAACAATACTTTGTTTACCCTAACTGCATACCTAGCAACAGTGCTATTACTTTAAGGTCACCACAAATGAGCCACTGAAAATCGTAATATTTAATGACTTGAAGTAAACGTATGAAGTTTTCGTAAGATTCCTTCATATGAACTGCGTAACCTACAGGAATTGAAGGAAGTTCATTTCCAATATGTAAAAGCACTGCCTTTAAACTCACCTTGAACGAATCTATAAAGAGCCTCCACTCCGTAGGTTCGTAATTAATTTTAAGTGCCCTGATGAGACCATTTACATCTGTACATGCCACAAGTGTGTCTTCCATAGTAAAAAATGAAGTGAACATCTTCTCCCTATTCCGATACACTGAAATATTTACTTTTTCCTGCAATAAATTCCATTGCTTTAAGCGTGACGCTAAAATTTCGGCTTTGCTTTTCGAGAGGTCCAAGTCTCTGATTAGATCACTTAGTTCCTCTTGAGTAAGTCTATGTGGTTCACATGAAGGTTCTTCTACAACAAACGTAGGGTCCTTCGAAGTACTTGATTCAGGAGCTTCAACTTCTTGATCATCATCAGAAAAAAGATCGTATTCTTTAGGTGGGCCAGGAACAGGTAGTCCTTCTCCATGTGGAACAGGGCGCATTGCAGAAGGAATGTTAGGATAGATCAAGGCCCGCTTCTTCCTCTTGGAAATTCCCTTCTTGACGGAAGGAACTACAAAAATAATAGTCTCTGATGTGGTCACTTAGCTCCCTCCAAATCATGGGCACTGCAAAAGGCATTGAGCGCCCCTTCCCATTAATCCAATTTCTTAGATTGCTGGCACAAGTGTTACACACAATGTGGAGTGCCCAAGATTTATCTTGGTCTCCAATTTTACAACCAAAGTAATATTGATAGGCTTTTCTTATTAGTGGTGTTATAGTCTGCTTTTGTGAGGAAAATGTCACTTCCCCACACACGTAGCAGAAGCTATCCGCACTGTTTACACAATTTCGCGGCATTTTTGTTTATTGAAATCCTCAAAATGTCACTTGAAATAGTTCCGACAACTATTTAAAAATATACATTTGAAATACCAGTATTTTTGCCTACTTGTAGTTGTATTTTTATGTCCTGCACTACACAAACGTCACACCCAAAACGCTGTTAACTGCACTAAACCTGTCTTTTCTAACAATAGCAGAACACTACTGAGATAAGGAACACAATGAAACCAAGCGTTCATATAGTTTATCCTGTGTTGCAGGATCAGTGTAACATTTTACCCCAAACGAAGCGAGTATATTTATTTTTAAAGCGTTATTATTAGACATGCCTGTAAAACGAAAAGTAGAGCTAATATTCGAAAACAACTTTCAAATTCGTGATCAGCACCACAAAATCAATAAGAATTAGCTGATTTTGTTCAATTTACATTTTCGTTGTTGAACAGAGTAATAATTATTATTATCTCGTAGAAGATTAAACGTTAGGAACTCATTATCACTCAGCCATATCATTACAAGCAGAAACGTGACATTTGGCAAGAATATTTCGGTTTTGTTTAGTGTTGTCCACGAGAAGAGGAGTTTCTCATCTTCTTTCTAAAACAAAACATACAAAATCGAGACGAGAATTAATATTTTACATTCGAGACGGGACAAAGCTAACTCAAATTATGGTTTCTTTTTGGGGATGAGAATCAAGACGAGACGAAAAGTATCATAAGCATTTCTCGTCTTATCTGTATCCTTGAAATAGTCTACGTCCATTCTTTAAGTAATAATTGCTTTGTAGACTGAATATTATACTCTATTTTGTTACTTTGTATTCTGAAGCTCATTACATTTATTGTATTTTTGTAGCAAAGCTTTTATAATTATTTCTGCATATCCTAAAAGTTCAATGATATTCAGTTATTTTTATTACAGTTATTTTCCTTAAAACGTACAGTTACAAAGCGTAATCCCACAAGTACTATATTCCCGATAAACTAATAACACAAATAATATTTAATGTATCATAACAAATTTAAAATTATGGTCAAAATTTTATTTTCCTTATTGAGCTAATTAAAAGAAACTACCAAATCTATTTATTTTGAATAACTTTCTAGCTGTATTTGTAACACTGTTTACAGTTAAATTTATCAGCATGTATTCATAGTAGTTTTTTTGCTGTTCTTTAACAAGATAGAATGACTATTTTACAAGCAAAAGTAAACGGAAAATAGTCTATTATTATTATTATTATTATTATTATTATTATTATTATTATTATTATTATTATTATTCAACAAATATTTACATCGAGGAAAACAAGCGCAATGTTTACTAATGGAATATTCCAAAATATTTTGAAGTGAATTTCATATTTTCTTCTGTCTGGAATTTGCAACGGGATGAGGGGAATTTTCTCCTCACTTGCTGTTTTCATTTCCTATATATTTGAAAGTGGAGGGAGAGAAGAAGTAAGTACATTCTTAAGCTAACTGTTAAATTTCTTGAATAAGCGTTTGCTACTTGCCTCTCTCACTTTAAAGTAGGTATCGTCATCTGCAATAAAAAGTTCGCATATACTGTAACTTCCACATTTTCATTAATAACTCAGTCAACTTAATATATGAGTTTTATCGCTTCGCTGTGCTTTCCTTAGCAAAGCAGTGCAGTAGAATTATTTATGATTTTTGAGACAGGTAAACCAAAATAAGAAAATTATAAGCCAAAAAGAACTTTCACTGTTTTGAAACTTTAGTCTGTCAGATAATCACGCGAAGGATATTCGGAGGGAAATTTAAAAGAAAATGACTCCACACAGTGCACAGTTAGTATTAGGTATTAGGAACACTTACAAAAACGTAAAATTGAAAGAACAAAAAATAATGTATTTTTGAGATGAACAGACAATTCACAATTCTCGGAAAGTTCCAATATGGGAAATCAATCAATATCTACAGTTGAAATTACTGCAAAAGACAGAAAATTGCTATTTAAAACTTCAAGTGTAAAGCTGCGCTTGGAGCAATTCTATTATCTATCTCGTAACGCATTTTCGTGAATTGCCTCTGTGTCAAGCATGTTTAGTAATGCTGTTGAAGCTCTAGAAACGGAGTCCGCGGTTCGAGCCTGAGTACATTAAATTTCTTTTTTCAATATAGGGGTGTTTTTTTTTTAAAAAATATAAAGTTCGACTTCCTGCGCTTCTTTCTTTTTGCTGTGGGGTATTGTCACTAGTCACCAATATTTTGAAAATGTCCGTTTACGAAGTGAAAAATCCTCATCTGTCGGAAGCATTGGAATTACGGAAAGGCATTTATAATAATGCCATTCCATAGGCCAAGGAATCACAAAGAAAATGGGATGAAATCCTACTAAACGAGATAGCTGGAAAGGAAGTAATTTCACAAAATACATTTGACGTTGCTCGCCTAAAAGCACTTCAGAAAGTATAGTCTGGCGCCTGGCTACAACCTACACCTTCAAAAATATCGGAACTTTTTTTTAGACGAGAGTGCTTTCAAAGTATGTGTAGCATTACGCTAGGGACTATATGTTTGCTACCCTTTCACATGTACGTGCCAAGATCGAGTGGACGAGAAAGGTTTACATGCTTTGAGCTGCATTAGAAGTGGTGGTAGAATCACACGTTATACGGAATTAAACCAAATAATCAAACGAGCAGTCGCCAGCATCGATGCTCCTAGCATCATAGGGCCACAAGAATTGTTTCGAAATGATGCGAAACGACCGGACGGAGTAAGTTTAATCCCTTGGAAAATGGGCCAGAGATTGTATGGGATGTAACATGTGTTGATACTTTCGCTCCTTCATACATAACACTAACTAGTGAGGAAGCAGGAAATGCAGCAGAAGGAGCCGTTAAACGGAAACATACAAAGTAATCTAGAATGAAAGATCATCTTTTTGTTGCTTTTGCTACAGAAAAGATGTTGGTTTTTAGCAAAGAAGCCAGTGAATTTTTGAAGGAATTAGGAACAACTTTAATTAAGACGTCAGGCGACCCAAGAAACAAACACTAGTTACTACTATGAATAAGCGTAGCAATACAGAGAGGAAATGCAGTCAGCATTTTAAAATTCTTCCCATCAGCACAAGAGTTGGACGAAAGTTTGTATTTAAAATAAGTAGTATAAGCAGTACTGTGAAAGCCCATTGTTGTAAATCCATGGTGATGGACATCGATTTGTTTTTCTAAGAAATGAAAATTGGCTTTTCTCTTAATTTGTAATTGGGTTCGTATGGAAATTTAGCACTGTAAGACTCATACATTGCAATACAAACAATAACATAGTTCGAACACTGTTACAGTAAATTTCATCAAGCGCAAATGAAGTTTCAAGGCTGTGCGTGGCGCTTGCTGTAGTGTAACATTTTCGTGCGTTTCTTCGTAGCATATGAATGGATTTTTGATGAGTATTGTTAGTCGGAGGAACAGTGGAGTGATTTTTGGCATTACATTGATTTGTTATGTATACACGACTCCAAAAGTGCATCACCACCTGTAATTCTCCTTTTCCTGCAACAGCTGGCAAACCAAAAAGCTCGGCGGTTGGATTGGTTGCTGATTCGGAAGGCGTTGGACTAAACCTCAATTTTGTCACAAATATACCAGTGTGGCAAACTGCAAATAAGAGAATGAAACAAATGATGATGACAGGAGTTGGATGATATCAAAAGTTACAAAATGACTTACTTAAGCAGTTCAAACAAGATGAATGGTAAGAAACAGATATAACAAGAAAGTATTTCTCTCTTTCCCCCCACCCCATCCGAAAAAAGAAACTCGTAAAAATAAATAGTTATATAATATAAAGGTTTCATATAAAAGCCTAACAGCACAAAACCAAATAGCTACACAAGACGAAAAAGAGACAAACACAGAATAGGGGACACCAGTGGCGTAGTAGACTTGCGGCCCTCCCATGAAAGATAAAGAGATGGGACCTTATTTGTAAACCCCATTGTTATAATAATAATAATAAAATTATTATTATTATTACTATTTTTATTATTATTATTAAAAAGTCGTTTCCTTTTCAAAATCTCTGACTGTGCCTAAGAGCATGAATGCATATAGCGACCATGTGTGCACGTTTTGTCAATGAGCGGTCCCAAAGGTCAAAAGAGGAGGAAATCTCCAAGAGAGAGAAAAAATAAACTTTCTTATGGTAAATTCTAGTTCAAAGTTCGAAGCACTTGCTTTTGCATGTGATTTTTTTTTTCAGGGAACAGAAAAGTTCTGGCGCCTAAGAAATTATATCATATAATATTGCAAATTTGCAAGTGGATGTATTTACATTGCAATTTGTAGTAACAAAGATATTATGATTAGAAAACAATACTATAAAAAGTAAGTTTAATTTCTTCATCCATCGCAAGTCTAAGGGACCCCTTATACCTCGCCGCCCCCCGAATATCGATATCGAAAATTTAGAATGATATATTCATGTCCATATATTTGCGATATCAAATCTTGATATATGATAATATAGATATCGACGATAGCGATATATCGACATATTACAGGCCCAGATCCGAGAAGTGATGCTCGAAATATACTGGAATCAGCAATCAAATTCTAAATAAGTTTTCCATTTCCGTATCCAATGTTGAGGGGGAAGGGTGTGAACCCAAAAAGAAATTTTAAGAAAACAAAAGTTAAGATAAAGGTAGATTTTCCGTTTCCCCTTCAACACAAAACTATTAACAGAAAACTATTGCTTTAATTTACCTTTTACTTCTGTTTCTGATTGTCATCACAAATCAGCTACAGTACACATACTTTACATAGTATACAATACACTCTATAACTTTTCACAACCAAGCAAGCTGGAAGATGAATTTCCTGTGATATTAAAATGGAATGTTCTACAAAATAGTCATAATTCATTGACCATATTTCTATCAGTGGTTTAGTATGGACTAAGAGCTACAAGACTAACAGAAGTAGAAATTAGAGATTTCATTCCTTTTTTCTCTCAGACTAAAAGATTTCTACATTTTTCTGAGATCTTCATTTTCTTAATATAATTCCACTATCCTGGGCTAATTCTGGCTACCGAGGTTTCTAGGTAATCGGTAAACGAAAGAGTAAAATTTGTCGACTCTAAACCCTCGACAGTTTGTGAAAAGATATTTCACGGTTCATGTTATTTCTTCGTTACAAAACACTTCTAGTTGACTCTGTTCATGGTGAATTACTGAACTTAAACATCTACAATTATTAAAAAATGAATAATTATTTTTAAACATAAAAAGTCGTTTCAGTTCAGTACAATGCAGTAGTAGATAGAAGTGAATGAAAATGTTGTTTATTTGTTGAGGTGTGCAATCTTAATGTGAATAATAAGTGTTTATTCACCCATACTCTTGTCCAGAGGGGGATCTACGATGGATTTCTGAGGGCTCGGTGGTTTGTAATACTGCTAATTAGAGGTAGTTTTAAGAGCTCCAAACTCTGGAATGGGTTTTATTTATATATAAAATAAGAAAGATTCCCCTTTTGGGGGGCAATCGCCCTGATTGCCCACTGGATCCGCCCCTGCTCTTGTGAAGTAGACTTTGAAGACATTTAGTTCGTGTCTGCTCCTGACGATGCTGATGCTGCTTTCTAGGGATGTGCAGATGCAAAAGTGGAGTAAGTTTTATTTAAAACTTGACTCGACCCGAAAAAGATTCTCCAATTGAAGTAGAGTAACTTACTGTAACTTACATTTTACCGCAATAACTTTGTTTTTGTTATGCAATTTTTTTGGGTGTTCATAAGAGAAGGAACCTCCAAGTAACACATCCAAAGTGTAACACTCCGATTTTCATGAAATTTGGCCGGCAGATACTACACACAAAATAATTGAATAGGTGTTTTTTATTTTCTGCGGAAAAATGGTTTTAGGGGCATAAGCCCAACCAAAATTTTGTAGTTGACACACTAATAGCAATAACAAGTGAACCGAAGTGAATGAAATAGCTCTCAGATTTTTCTGACGTAACATGAGGGAACACGGGTTTCGTATTTTCCTGGATAAAGCGGTTGGGTGAAGCACGCACCCCTCCAAACCTTTGATCACGAAATGTGAAAAGTGCTAGTAACAGTATGTCAAGTGTGTATAAAGGACATGAAGAATTGCAACCAAATTTTGTGTATGGACAATACGCAGAAATAAACGAAAACGGGTTTTCTATTTTCTGCGGAAAAACGTTTTTTCGGGGCAAAAACTCCCATCGAAATTTTGAAAGTTGACGCCCAAAAGGCAAGAATAAGTAAACCGAAGTTAATGAAATTGTGCACAGTGAAGGAATACAGGTTTCGTATTTTCCTGGAGAAAACGGTTGGGTGGTACACGGACCCAACAAACCTTTGATCATGAAATATGGAAAGTGCTAGTAACAGTATGTCAGATGTGTGTAAAAGATATGAAGAATTGCACCGAAAATTTCTTTATGGACAAGACGCAAAAAAACGAAAACGTGTTTTTATTTTCTGTGGTAAAACGGCTTAAGGGGCAAAAGCCCCCACATAAAATTTTAAAAGTTGATGCGTGGTAGGCAAGAAGAAGTGAACAGAAGTGAATGAAATTTTGCACAGATATTGCGGATGTAAACCGATAGAATACGGTATTCGTATTTTCTTTAAAAAAACGATTGGGTGGGGCGCGGACCCCTACAAATCTTTGATCACGAAATATCAAAAATGACAGTAACAGTACGTCAGATGTGTGTAAAGGACATGAAGAATTGCTACGAAACTTTGTGTATGGACAATACGCAAAAAATATACGAATACGGGTCTTTTTATTTTCTGTGGGGAAATGGTTTTTGGGGCAAAAGCCGCCATCCAAAATTTAGAAAGTTGACGCCTGAAAGGCAAGAAGTGAACCGACGTGAATGAAATTGTGCCCACATATTGTAGACATAAAATCAGGGAATACGAGTTTCCTATTTTCTTAGAAGTTCATAAAGCAAAGTCTGGTTACCTGTTTTGGATCTATTCCGGACTTTAAAGGAAGTAATACAAGATAACACATTACAAGAGTACCAGTGTGACATTGCTCCGTACAGTCGGTAATGTACGGGATTCTAAATCCAAAGATCGTTAGTTCAAATTCTGTTATGGGATATTTTTGAGAACGAATAGTGCATCGCTGAGTTTTCTGAGTTATCCGTCGTTACTTTTGCTGTAATCACATTTAATAAAATGATAATAATAATAATAATAATAATAATAATAATAATAATAATAATAAAATAATAATAATAATAATAATAATAATAATAATAATAATAATAATAATAATAAAAAGAAGAAGAAGAAGAAGAAGAAGAATATAAAATAGCGCCTGTCATTACAATTATTCGCATGGGAGAACACAAACCTCTTTATCGTTTTTATTTTTCGCTCAATTAAAATTAGACTTCTTATGAAACGGAGATGGTCAAATGGGGTACATTTGTATGGTAGGTCTCATTCGTTATCTGTACGTCTATCCGATTCTCCAGTTTCTCAGTATTGCTGTATCCATCGTTGAGCAATATTGGCAAGGCCGTAGCTCGAGGACTCGAGCTGGGTTTTTACTCCGGTCGCTAATACCAAGAAAACGCGGAAGAAGAAAAAAGTATTGAAAATGAGTAAACGACGCGTCGCTCCAGAAAGATATTGGCGCCCTATTAAATCAATATTGTTGTCTATTTGCAAAGAAATAGATTTATTACAAATTTTCGTGCTCGTTTTGCTCGAAATCCAAACGTTAAAAGTCACAACTTTTTACTTTTTATTTAAAGAAATTAATTATATATGATCGGTTAATGACGATGTGATATACAAAGTGCCGAGTAATTTTTATATTGTACGCAAGAGCGCTCTTAAAATCAGAAACTTTCAAAGTCTGAGATACATGTTCGGCGCCTTCATGGTGATGATTTTACTTAGTTAATCACACATCTCTACCCTATCGGATTAATCACAACGGTGAGAATGAAAATATGAACAGGAGAGGAGTGAAGAGATATACGTAAGCTTCTATTTGCGTGGAAATGCTAGAATTAAATGTAAACAAGGGGAATGATAAACATTTTCGAACTTGAACCAGCTCTTGAAGAGAGGCTTAAGGGGTCACAATCACGGACTACGCATGGACGTGTCCTGAGGCTCAAACCTCCCGAAATTTCGACTTTTGTGTGCATTTAGCCTAATTTTGGGGGTAATCTTAAGAATTGTAATATGAAATACCCTAATATTGAGTTTGGACCCCCGAAATAATTTTCTGTCTACGCTACTGGTCAGAACTTAATGAATTTCGTCTTTTCGGAATACTGGTCACGACCATTGATTTTTTTATTTCGTTGGTACATGAAATGCTTCCAATCTGAATGAATTTATTGGGATCATTTCTGCAACAACTACTTGTATCACCAGGATATTTTTTGTGCATATGTATCTAGTTGTGTGATATTTTTATCCATCTACATACATACAAAACGAATAAACTTATGTTTGTATATGTGTGTTAGTGTATTTTAATATGCTAATTAATAATAAGTAACCTTAAATTCAGAAGTTTCATAAAAAGTTTAATTCATTTAGAAGTTTTTACTATAATTTCAAACATATGCAGTAGCCAACTATATTTTAGATTTTAATTACAAACATTAAACATATTCTTCATCTTCACTGATCAATGTTGAGAAATTCCCAAAGAAGGTTCCTTCTGAATTTCCGTTACTTTTTACAAAATGTTTGTTATCGTAAAGAATCGAAATGAAAATATTTCTGTGGTCACATACAGAATAAAGTTACAGAAGTTTACAATTATTTCTGAAAATTAATAGTGTACCCAATTCGAACATTTTAAAAGACCATAGTTTCTAATATATTGAAGCTTCATTTTTTATCGATACCATGAAATGTTGTAAATTATTTAAACAAAATTTTCAAAAATTTCATTAAAATCCTCCTGCAGTACTAGACATGGAATAGGTGAATCGTGTTAGACATGGAATAGGTGCACGCTGGTAGTGGCGTTGGGAAGTTCCAGGACTCCGGAGCACAGTGGTGATGTAAGAAATCGGGTCCCGGCCATGAGGCCCCAGAAACGGGGTCCCAAAATTTTCAGTATGGGTGTTTTCTATATGCGTATTAAACATGGAATTGTTCGACGAAGGTGGTGGAATTGGAAAGGTTCGTGTCGTTTGAGCACAGCGGTAATGGTAGAACTCGGGCCATTGCCTCGAAACCCCAGAAATGGGCCTCCGAAATTTTGGGCTGATTCATTCTATTGCTGGATGCAGATGGTGGCGTTGGAAAGCTCTGGACACTCTTACCACATAGGTGATGCCAAATATGGAACCCAGAACCTGAGGACCAGAAGTGAGGTCCAAAAATATGGGCTCGGGTCTCTTCTATTTGCCTATTAAACACGGAGTTGTTGTACCACGGTGGTGACGTTTGAAATGTCAGGGTCGCTTGAGCACAGCAGTAATGTCAGAAATCAGGCCTTGGATTTGCAGCTCTGGAAATTTGATCCCGAAATTTTGGGTTCGGGTCTACTATATTCGTCTATGAAGGAAGGTGTTTGTGGAAGCAGGTGATGACGTTTTAGAGGTCTTGGCCCCTTAAGCATTGCGGTGATGTCAGAAATCAGATCAGGGTTCCAAACATTTGGGTTTTGGTGTAAACCTTTGCTGTGGTTCAGTCTCAGTATTTGATTACGCGAGATAAAACCATCAATACAGCTATAAATATTGTTCTATCTTGCGCAACCAGGTATTGAGATTGAGCCAATTCGGGACCTCATTCTGGAGCTTTGAGCCTCATTCGGACATTACCCTGTGCTCAAACGACTAGGATATTTCCAATGTTTCCATCCGCGTCCAACAACCCCATGTTTAAAAGGGGAATAGAAAGGATCCGCGCCTAAAACTTTGGGACCCCGTTTCTTGGAGTTCAAGGCTAGGAATCGATTTCTGACATCACAATTGTGCTCAACGGATCAAAACCATATAAATGGCACCAACTCCGTCCAACAACTTCATGCTTAATAGGTGAATAGAAGGAACCCGAGTCCATTACGTCAGGACTCCATTACTTGAACTTCGTGGCTTGGGCCTGATTTCTGACATTACTACTGTACTCAGGGGACACGGATCTTTCCAATGCTACCACTCGCGTCCACCAACTCCATGGGTAACATGGTTCCCCTGACGCAGGAGAATCGGCTCCTTGCTTTTTTCATAATTATTCCCCAAATCGATTTGTATACAAGGTAGTTTTGTCACGTTTAACACCAGGTCTAAAATAAGCCTGTTGAGAGCGGCTCTTATTTATTAAAGAATACATAACAATCGCTATTGGCTTTTGCAATGGTCTGTCCAAGCAGCTTGGTAAAAATTCAGCGTAGCATAACAACAAAATTATGTTTCTCTTATATGTTAAAAATAAAAGGACAGAAAGTAAAAATAAAAGCTTTCTTAAGGTGAGCGTCGGGGGACGCCGAATTCTACTTCGCCCCGGGAACGAAATTTCTAGCTACGGCTCTGAGCTCCAACACTTATCGGTCTTTCAGAGTCTCATCCCTTACCTACAACAACCTAGTTTCATCAACCTGTTATACCAAAACGTTTGGAAAGAACCTGTGAGTGTGACTTGTTGATAGCTATGCAATATATTGACAGAATGCCAATCTTCAGTTTAACAACGTAGTTGCCCTTAGGCGAAATATCGTGTGGGTCTCTACATTTGTCTGCGCCTTGTAAATCGTAACATTGTGTTGAAAGGCAAACAGAAACAAGGTCAGTTGTTTAGTTCTTTGTAGAACTACTCATAAGACGTTTGTCTTTTACACAAATATTTTTTGCCAGATTGCTGATTGAAGTCTTTTTACATTATACATTATTAGACAACATATCCAGATTCAGAGAAGCCCCCATAAATTTTAAAGAAGGCTGAAAAATATCTTTATTATTCAGATGCTTTATTATTATTATTATTATTATTATTATTATTATTATCATTTACCAGAGTTTTATTGTTGATAAAAATCGTAATTGGACATTTATTAAAAGTAATATGACTGGGTCTAGAGACAGAAGCGAGGGGATCTAATTGCCAGATAAAAAATGAGAACTTTGTTCAGCAATAACTACGTATTAAATAAAAAACGTATTGATTGCACCTTTTTAAAAGAAAAATTAGTATAATTAGTAAAATATGCATTCATTGAAAAACTCTGGGGTAGTAAGTGCACCCTCTTAAATCCACTTGAGAGCGTTTGGGTCCAAGTTCAAGTAAACCTAAGGTGTGGGGGAGCCGAGTTCGATTCCCAGTGGGACCTCATGCAATTTGGATCCCACCTTAATTTGTAGGTCCACGTCTCATATAGCCTCGCTGCTGGAAGGGACGTTAAACTCAAAATCAACTCAACTCAAGTAAAGTTAAAAGAATGATAAAATTTTCAACTGTTTTGGCGTATGAAATTCTTCGTTAAATGAAACTACAAATCTGATAATGGAAGAATCGTCCGAAATACAGTATCCAAGAGAGCAAACATTTCGTGGAGGATTTCTCTCATGATAAATAAACCTGTTGGAAGTTGATGAAAAAGAGCGTAATGCAGAAATGCTATTTTATCGCGTGTGAACTTGGGGCTTCTGGAAGCGCTAGTGTTAACCACACATATTCGCATCCTTGATCATCGTAAAATAAAAAAAAAACAAGTCATATTTCATAACACTCACAGACGGCACGATCACGCACTGAACCTATTGAAAACTTACTACGTAATAATTAATGAGTGATTGCACTTTTTTTTAAAAAAAAAAAAACTCATGGTATAGGCTATCATAATATAAATTGTTACCCATGTAGTGTGTGCTAATGTTTAGAAAGATGGATTTCTTTAAAAAGAAAAAGATTGAAAGGATTACGGTTGTCTCGAACTGCCGCGTACAAGACATGTAATTTATTAACCTGTCTCGCCATCCACTTTTTTCTAAAGTTAACTGTTGCACCGAACGTGCCTCATTAACTTGCTTATCTATTTATTGGTACGTTTCTACTTACTTTTATTCGCTTTTTACTTATTTAACTTGATTTTCCAGTAACATAGAACGACTGGACACGAACACAAAAACATCGAGGACAGTTAAATTTCGAAAGCTCTCCCACACGGAATCGAACCCGGGACCCGTATACCAAAGGCTCACGTGCTAGCCACTAGACCAGCTTAGAGGACACCCACTCGGCTTCATAGTTAGGTTATGCTGTTTACATTTTTTCATGCTATTTAAAGTATAGGTTAATCTTCAATTCACATTGCCGATTTGGGTGTTTAACGAGAATTGTAGTATTGCAACTTAATTTGGATGTAGAGGGCTGCGGTGGCTCAGTGGTAGAGCGTTCACCTTTGATGCATGGAGTCCTTGGTTTGATCCCAACTCGCCCCAAATGAACTTTGTGGTGGATAAACACCGTGTGCGTGGCTTTTCTCAGGGGTACTCCCCTTTCCTCCCAATCTTCATTCCACCATATTCTTCATTTCTCATCATCACTTTCTCCTTTAGCCTAGCCGGCATATACGTGGAACGTAAAACTTAAAGATTTCATTTCATTTAATTTGGATGTAAAATCCTGCATATAAGGTCTTTGCAGTACTATGTTGGTAGGAGATGAAAGTTGCTATTGATTTATATTTTTCGCCTATTTCATCTTCATTTCCCATTACCATTGCATAAAATTTTAAAGAAGTACTAACATATTTCTCCCAAGAACACTCAAAGAAAAAATATACGTAAGTAAACAGTTATTGAGGAAAAATATGTTACAGTATAAGAGCAATTTTTCTTTTTAAGAGAGTTGTACCTGGAAGATGTAAAATAGTCCCCATCAGAATCGACGAAATTCTGCCAACGTTCTGGAAGGCCATGGGTTCCTTCGCGGTAGAACTTGGTGAGCCGTGAAGCGAAGAAGGTATCAAGCGCATTTTGCACCTCTATTAAAGATTTGAACTGGCGTCCTCTAAGGTGATTGTCCAAGAAACAGCCCTACTAGGTTAATTACAATGTACTTCGGATCAGTACGTTTAATGAACATTACCGAACTTGCAGCCGAACCTCGCGGAAAGAAAAGGTGTGTGTTAAACTTTTGGCATAATCCTAGATGTGTCTTGGAACTCTACAGTGTCTCTGGAAATTATTTAATTTGACCACCAAGCTTACTATTCATTTTGAAAGTGACTTTATCTTTCAAGCATATTCCAATAGTTCTGAAAAAAATATTTAAAAAAACAAACGCTATTTCCATATTACTGATGGACTTCTGGAAACGGAAGTTTATACGTCGAATATTTTTATCTATGGTCCCTTTTCATTCTCTTCTTCTGTTTCCTTTTCTCTCTCTGTCTCACTTCTGTACCTCTAACAGATATCCATTCGTTTTAATTTTTCATTGAGAAGTGTTTAAATTTCTCCCTACATTAAATATGAATCTCGTTTCGCCTCATTTTTATTCTTTCAACTTTATTGATACTAATACATGTATATTTTGAAATTAGAATTGTGCTCATGTTGTTGTTGATTTTAATACGGGAGAAAGGTAACGAGAAGAGAGAGCGGTGGTCTTTTTACCAGACACAATTATGGGATATGAAGGGATATATCGGATGGTCTAGCTGCACGGTGTTAGGTGTCACACTATTTGTTTGGTGTGTACCAGTTCAATAATTCAACATGAATAGAATCAACCAGAAGTGTTTTCGTAATGAAGAAATAACGACATGAAATGTGAAATCTCTTTTAACAGGTTGCTGAGATTTGAGAGTCGACGAACTTTACACTTTCGGGTACCAATTACCTTGAAACATTCAGTAGCCACAATTATTTCGAGATAGGGAGCTTATATTTAAAAAAATGACATTCTCAACAAAATGCAGAAGTCTTTTAGTCTGAGAGAAAACAAGGAATGATATCTTTCATTTCTAGTTCTATTAGTCTTGTAGTTCTGAGCCTGCGGCAAAGGCACTGATAGAAATAAGGACAATGAATTGTGAAATTTTGTAGAACATTCCACACTAATATCACAGGAGTTTCATCTTCCGGTTTGCTTAGTTCTGAAAAAATATAGAGTATATTGCTATACAATATAAAGTACCTGTACTGTTGCTGAATTGTGATGACGATCAGAAACAGAAGTAAAAGGTAAATCTAGGCCTGTATGATATGTCGACTACCGTTTGATAACTACAGGCCCACATTTTTGCAAAACAGTAGAAGGTAACATTATTTTGGATTTCTGTGCAATTGCTTGAAACCTGATATGTTGTAGATATTGTCATCATGAGAGAGAGAGTCAATTTGCACAACCATTAATCACTGACCGTTTGGCCACTACAGGATCACTTTTTTAAAAGAGCTGAAGGTAACAGTATTCCGGATTTCGGTGGAATTGCTTCAAACGGTGATATGTTGTAGATATTGTGATCGTGAGAGATAGACTCAATTTTCACAACCATTAATCACTGACTGTTTGGCCACTACAGGATCACTTTTTAGAAAGAGTTGAAGGTAACAGTATTCTTGATTTCGGTGGAATTGTTGAAACCATGGTATATTCTAGGTACTGTAATCCTGAAAAAAGTCTCAACAGGCGCAGCCACCAATAAATGACAGTTTGGCCACTGGAGCGCCACTTGTTTTTTAATTTTTTAATTAGAGCAGAAGGTAACGATACTCTGGATTTCTGTGCAATTGCTTGAAACTGTATATGTTGTAGATATTGTGATCCTGAGAAAAACTCTCAGTGGATAAAACCACTAATCATTCGGTAATTTCGGGGCCACATTTTTTAAAACAGCAGAAGGTAGGGATGCTCTGTAATTTTGGTAGAATTGTATGAAACCCTGAAAAGTAGTATCCCACAACCTGGAAAAGAGATGGGGAGAGTAGTGACCAACATCATTTAAAAATAGACAACATTCAGATATTTAACTAGAGGACAAAGGAAAATCCTGGAAAGCCCTAGACAATTTTTTCAGGATAAAGACATCTACAACATATCACCGTTACATTAATTTACACCGAAATCAAAATATCGTTATACCAAGCTGTTTTTAAAAAAACTGAATCATTAGTGGCTAAACACTCATAAATCGATGATTGTATCCATTAAGACTTTTTCTCATGCTGAAATCACCCAACATATGTTACATTAGTTTTACTCAACCTTACCGAAATTTAGAAATCGTTATACTCGGCTATTTTCAGGAAAATAGCTCTGACTGACCAAACGATTAATGATTTGTGAATAATGATTAACGATTTTTATTCTCAGGAAGACAATATCTACAACACATCACGGTTTCGGTCGTTTTGACCGAAACTAGAATATCGCTATCTTCGACTCGGTTGCGTTCAGAAAAGACAATTCTTTGTGACCCAACGGTCAGTGATTAGTGGATGTGACCATTAAGACCTATACTCAGAATCACCATATCGACAATATATAACAGTTTCAGTCATTTTTACCTTAATCCAGAATATCAACATTATCGATTACTTTCCAAAAAGTGGCCTCGTACTGAAAAAGCTGTCAGTGATTAGTGGCTGAGCTTTCTCAGTATCACAAGGTTTAAAACATATCACAGTTTCAGTAATTTTCACCGAAATCCAGAACATTACCATCTTCCGTTACTTTCATGAAAGTGGCCTATATGTGGCCAAACTTTCAGTGACTAGTGGATGCGCCTATTAAGACCTTTTCTCAGTATCACAATTACTACAACATATCACAGTTTCAGTCATTCTTACCGACATCCAGGCCATCAACATTTTCGGTTCCTTTCAACAAAGTGGCCTTGTACTGGCCAAACGGTCAATGATTAGTGGTTGCGCCCATTAAACCTTTTCTAAGAATCACAATATCTACAACACATCACAGTTTCAGTCATTTTCACCGAAATCCAGATCATCACCTATTTCGGTTACATTCAAAAAAAGGTAGCCCCGTATTGGTCAAAGGTCAGTGATTAGTTTTTATGCTCATTAAGGTCTTTTCTCAAAATCGTGTGGCCTCGTTGTGGCAAAACGGTCAGTGGTTGGTGGTTGTGACTATTGTGACTTTCTCAGAACCACCATATCTACAACATATCACAGTTTCAGTCATTTTTACCGAAATCAAGAACATCAACATTTCTGATTACCTTCCAAAAAGCGGCCTCGTAGTGGCCTAACTGTCAGTGATTAGTGGTTGTGCCCAGAAAGACCTTTACTCGGAATCACAAAATCTACAACATATAACGGTTTCAGTCATTTTTTACCGAAATCCAGAACATCACCATCTTCGGTTACTTTCAAGAAATTGGTCTCATTGTGTCCATTGTGCTTATTCAGACTTTCTCAGAACGACAATATGTACAACACATCACAGTTTCAGCAATTTTTATCGAAAGACAGAACATTGTCACCTTCGGTTAATTTCAAGAAAATGGCCTCGTTGTTGCCAAACGGTCAGTGATTGGTGGTTGTCCCCATTAAGATCTTCTCATAGAATAACAGTGTCTACAAAATATCACTTTTTCAGTCATTCTTACCGACATACAAGCCATCAAAATTTACGGTTACTTTCAAGATAGTGGCCACATAGTGACTAAACGGTCAGCGATTAGTGGCTGTGCAAATTAGGACCTCTCGGAATCACAAGACCTCAAAATATCACGGTTTCAGTCATTTTTCCCGAAATCCATAACATCACCTATTTCGGTTACTTTCAAAAAAGTAGCCTCGTCGTGAGCAAAACGTCAGGGATTAGGTTTCATTCTCATTAAGACCTTTTCTCAGAACCACCATATCTACAACATATCACAGTTTCAGTCATTTTTACCGAAATCAAGAACATCAACATTTCTGATTACCTTCCAAAAAGTGGCCTCGTAGTGGCCTAACTGTCAGTGATTAGTGGTTGTGCCCAGAAAGACCTTTACTCGGAATCACAAAATCTACAACATATAACGGTTTCAGGCATTATTTTTTACCGAAATCCTGAAAATCACGAACTTCGGTTACTTTGAAAAAAGTGGCCTCGTAGAGGCCAAACTGTCGGTGAAACGTGGTTATGCCCATTAAGACATTCTCTCAGATTCATAATATCTATATCATATCACATTTTCAGTCATTTTTACCGGAATCCAGGCCATCAACATTTTCACTTACTTCCAAGAAAGAGTATCTGTAGTTTCGAAGCTATCAATGATTAGATGGTGAGCCCAAAAGGACCTTTTCTCAGAATCACAATATCAACAACATGTCAGTTTCAGTCATTTTTTTTTTTACCGAAATCCAGAACATCACCATCTTCGGTTACTTTCAAGAAATTGGTCTCATTGTGTCCATTGTGCTTATTCAGACTTTCTCAGAACGACAATATGTACAACACATCACAGTTTCAGCAATTTTTATCGAAAGACAGAACATTATCACCTTCGGTTAATTTCAAGAAAATGCCCTCGTTGTTGCCAAACGGTCAGTGATTGGTGGTTTTGCCTATTAAGACCTTTTCTAGGAATCACAAGATGTACAACATATCATGGTTTCAGTAATTTTTTTTACCGAAATCCAGAATATCACCTTCTTCCGTTACTTTGTAAAAAGTAGCCAAACGATCAGTAATTATTGCTCTGACCATTAGAACATTTTCTCAGAATCACGATAAATACAACATATCACCGTTTCAGTCATTTTCTTTTTACCGAAATCCAGAACATCACCATCATCGGTTACTTTCAAAAACATGCCTTCGTAGTGTCCAAACGTTCCGTTTTTGGTGTTTGTGCTTAATAGAACTTTCTCAGAACGACAATATCTACAACATATAACAGTTTCAGTCGTTTTCACCGAAAGCCGGAACATCGCCATCTTCGGTTACCTTCAAGAAAGTGGCCTCGTTGTTGCCAAACGGTCAGTGATTAGTGGTTGTCCCCATTAAGATCTTCTCATAGAATAGCAGTGTCTACAAAATATCACTTTTTCAGTCATTCTTACCGACATACAAGCCATCAAAATTTACGGTTACTTTCAAGATAGTGGCCACATAGTGACTAAACGGTCAGCGATTAGTGGCTGTGCAAATTAGGACCTCTCGGAATCACAAGACCTCAAAATATCACGGTTTCAGTCATTCTTCCCGAAATCCATAACATCACCTATTTCGGTTACGTTCAAAAAAGTAGCCTCGTCGTGAGCAAAACGTCAGGGATTAGGTTTCATTCTCATTAAGACCTTTTCTCAGAATCACAATATCTACAATATATCACACTCTCTGTCATTTTTACCGAAATCAAGAACATCAACATTATTGATTACTTTCCAAAAAGTAGCCTTGTACTGGCCTAACAGTCAGTGATTAGTGGTGATTCCTATAAATACCTTTATTCGGAACCACAAGATCTACAACATACCACAGTTTCAGTCATTTTTACCGAAATCCAGAACATCACTAACTTCGGTTACTTTCAAAATTTTGCGTCGTCGTGTCCAAACGGTCAGTGGTTAGTGGTTATGACCATTACGAACGTTTCTCCGAATCAGCGTATCTACAACATATCATAGTTTCAGTCGTTTTTACCTAAATCCAGAATAGCAACATTTTCGATTACTTTCCGAAAAGTGGTCTCGTTGTAGCCAAACGGTCAGTGATTAGGGGTGGTGTCTATTGAGCACTTTCCTCAGATTCACAATATCTAAAACGTATCACAGTTTCAGTCATATTTACCTAAATCGAGAACATCACCATTTTCGGTTACTTTCAAGAAAGTGTTCCAGATAGTGCCCAAACGATCAGTGATTAGTGGTTGTGGCCATAAAATCTTTATCTCAGAATCACAATATCTGCAACATATCACAGTCTGAGTCATTTTTTACCTAAATCCAGAACACCAACATTTTCAATTAATTTCAAAAAAGTGGCCTCGAAGTGTCCAAGCGATCAGAGATTAGTGGTTGAGCTCTCTCGGAATCACAAGGTCTACAACATATCACAGTTTCAGGCTTTCTTTTTTTTTTTTAGTGAAATCCAAAACATCACCATCTTCGGTTACTTTGAGGAAAGAGGGCTGGTTATGGCCAAACGTTCAGTGACTAGTGCTGGCACATATAAAGACCTCTTCTCAGTATCACAATATCTACAACATACCACACTTTAGTCATTCTTACTGACATCCAGGCCATCAACATTTTCGGTTACTTTCAAGGAAGTGGCCTCGTTGTGGCAAAACGGTCAGTGTTTGGTGGTTGTGACTATTGTGACTTTCTCAGAACCACAATATCTACAACATATCACAGTTTCAGTCATTTTTACCGAAATCAAGAACATCAACATTTCTGATTACCTTCCAAAAAGTGGCCTCGTAGTGGTCTAACTGTCAGTGATTAGTGGTTGTGCCCAGAAAGACCTTTACTCGGAATCACAAAATCTACAACATATAACGGTTTCAGGCATTATTTTTTACCGAAATCCTGAAAATCACCAACTTCGGTTACTTTGAGAAAAGTGGCTTCGTAGAGGCCAAACTGTCGATGATATGTGGTTATGCCCATTAAGACATTCTCTCAGATTCATAGTATCTATATCATATCACATTTTCAGTCATTTTTACCGGAATCCAGGCAATCAACATTTTCACTTACTTCCAAGAAAGTGTATCTGTAGTTTCGAAGCTATCAATGATTAGATGGTGAGCCCAAAAGGACCTTTTCTCAGAATCACAATATCAACAACATGTCAGTTTCAGTCATTTTTTTTTACCGAAATCCAGAACATCACCATCTTCGGTTACTTTCAAGAAATTGGTCTCATTGTGTCCATTGTGCTTATTCAGACTT
Source organism: Thermobia domestica (assembly GCF_964235325.1). Taxonomy (NCBI): domain Eukaryota; kingdom Metazoa; phylum Arthropoda; class Insecta; order Zygentoma; family Lepismatidae; genus Thermobia; species Thermobia domestica. The sequence goes on from NC_137465.1 coordinate 92,579,221, forward strand.
TCTCAGAACGACAATATGTACAACACATCACAGTTTCAGCAATTTTTATCGAAAGACAGAACATTATCACCTTCGGTTAATTTCAAGAAAATGCCCTCGTTGTTGCCAAACGGTCAGTGATTGGTGGTTTTGCCTATTAAGACCTTTTCTAGGAATCACAAGATGTACAACATATCATGGTTTCAGTAATTTTTTTTTACCGAAATCCAGAATATCACCTTCTTCCGTAACTTTGTAAAAAGTAGCCAAACGATCAGTAATTATTGCTCTGACCATTAGAACATTTTCTCAGAATCACGATAAATACAACATATCACCGTTTCAGTCATTTTCTTTTTACCGAAATCCAGAACATCACCATCATCGGTTACTTTCAAAAACATGCCTTCGTAGTGTCCAAACGTTCCGTTTTTGGTGTTTGTGCTTAATAGAACTTTCTCAGAACGACAATATCTACAACATATAACAGTTTCAGTCGTTTTCACCGAAAGCCGGAACATCACCATCTTCGGTTACCTTCAAGAAAGTGGCCTCGTTGTTGCCAAACGGTCAGTGATTAGTGGTTGTCCCCATTAAGATCTTCTCATAGAATAGCAGTGTCTACAAAATATCACATTTTCAGTCATTCTTACCGACATACAAGCCATCAAAATTTACGGTTACTTTCAAGATAGTGGCCACATAGTGACTAAACGGTCAGCGATTAGTGGCTGTGCAAATTAGGACCTCTCGGAATCACAAGACCTCAAAATATCACGGTTTCAGTCATTTTTCCCGAAATCCATAACATCACCTATTTCGGTTACGTTCAAAAAAGTAGCCTCGTCGTGAGCAAAACGTCAGGGATTAGGTTTCATTCTCATTAAGACCTTTTCTCAGAATCACAATATCTACAATATATCACACTCTCTGTCATTTTTACCGAAATCAAGAACATCAACATTATTGATTACTTTCCAAAAAGTAGCCTTGTACTGGCCTAACAGTCAGTGATTAGTGGTGATTCCTATAAATACCTTTATTCGGAACCACAAGATCTACAACATACCACAGTTTCAGTCATTTTTACCGAAATCCAGAACATCACTAACTTCGGTTACTTTCAAATTTTTGCGTCGTCGTGTCCAAACGGTCAGTGGTTAGTGGTTATGACCATTACGAACGTTTCTCCGAATCAGCGTATCTACAACATATCATAGTTTCAGTCGTTTTTACCTAAATCCAGAATAGCAACATTTTCGATTACTTTCCGAAAAGTGGTCTCGTTGTAGCCAAACGGTCAGTGATTAGGGTGGTGTCTATTGAGCACTTTCCTCAGATTCACAATATCTAAAACGTGTCACAGTTTCAGTCATATTTACCTAAATCGAGAACATCACCATTTTCGGTTACTTTCAAGAAAGTGTTCCAGATAGTGCCCATACGATCAGTGATTAGTGGTTGTGGCCTTAAAATCTTTATCTCAGAATCACAATATCTGCAACATATCACAGTCTGAGTCATTTTTTACCTAAATCCAGAACACCAACATTTTCAATTAATTTCAAAAAAGTGGCCTCGAAGTGTCCAAGTGATCAGAGATTAGTGGTTGAGCTCTCTCGGAATCACAAGGTCTACAACATATCACAGTTTCAGGCTTTCTTTTTTTAAAGCGAAATCCAAAACATCATCATCTTCGGTTACTTTGAGGAAAGAGGGCTGGTTATGGCCAAAAGTTCAGTGACTAGTGCTGGCACATATAAAGACCTCTTCTCAGTATCACAATATCTACAACATACCACACTTTAGTCATTCTTACTGACATCCAGGCCATCAACATTTTCGGTTACTTTCAAGGAAGTGGCCTCGTTGTGGCAAAACGGTCAGTGGTTGGTGGTTGTGACTATTGTGACGTTCTCAGAACCACAATATCTACAACATATCACAGTTTCAGTCATTTTTACCGAAATCAAGAACATCAACATTTCTGATTACCTTCCAAAAAGTGGCCTCGTAGTGGTCTAACTGTCAGTGATTAGTGGTTGTGCCCAGAGAGACCTTTACTCGGAATCACAAAATCTACAACATATAACGGTTTCAGGCATTAATTTTTACCGAAATTCTGAAAATCACCAACTTCGGTTACTTTGAGAAAAGTGGCCTCGTAGAGGCCAAACTGTCGGTGATACGTGGTTATGCCCATTAAGACATTCTCTCAGATTCATAATATCTATATCATATCACATTTTCAGTCATTTTTACCGGAATCCAGGCCATCAACATTTTCACTTACTTCCAAGAAAGAGTATCTGTAGTTTCGAAGCTATCAATGATTAGATGGTGAGCCCAAAAGGACCTTTTCTCAGAATCACAATATCAACAACATGTCAGTTTCAGTCATTTTTTTTTTACCGAAATCCAGAACATCACCATCTTCGGTTTCTTTCAAGAAATTGGTCTCATTGTGTCCATTGTGCTTATTCAGACTTTCTCAGAACGACAATATGTACAACATATCACAGTTTCAGCAATTTTTATCGAAAGACAGAACATTATCACCTTCGGTTAATTTCAAGAAAATGGCCTCGTTGTTGCCAAACGGTCAGTGATTGGTCATTTTGCCTATTAAGACCTTTTCTAGGAATCACAAGATGTACAACATATCATGGTTTCAGTAATTTTTTTTTACCGAAATCCAGAATATCACCATCTTCCGTTACTTTGTAAAAAGTAGCCAAACGATCAGTAATTATTGCTCTGACCATTAGAACATTTTCTCAGAATCACGATAAATACAACATATCACCGTTTCAGTCATTTTCTTTTTACCGAAATCCAGAACATCACCATCATCGGTTACTTTCAAAAACATGCCTTCGTAGTGTCCAAACGTTCCGTTTTTGGTGTTTGTGCTTAATAGAACTTTCTCAGAACGACAATATCTACAACATATAACAGTTTCAGTCGTTTTCACCGAAAGCCGGAACATCGCCATCTTCAGTTACCTTCAAGAAAATGGCCTCGTTGTTGCCAAACGGTCAGTGATTAGTGGTTGTCCCCATTAAGATCTTCTCATAGAATAACAGTGTCTACAAAATATCACTTTTTCAGTCATTCTTACCGACATACAAGCCATCAAAATTTACGGTTACTTTCAAGATAGTGGCCACATAGTGACTAAACGGTCAGCGATTAGTGGCTGTGCAAATTAGGACCTCTCGGAATCACAAGACCTCAAAATATCACGGTTTCAGTCATTTTTCCCGAAATCCATAACATCACCTATTTCGGTTACGTTCAAAAAAGTAGCCTCGTCGTGAGCAAAACGTCAGGGATTAGGTTTCATTCTCATTAAGACCTTTTCTCAGAATCACAATATCTACAATATATCACACTCTCTGTCATTTTTACCGAAATCAAGAACATCAACATTATTGATTACTTTCCAAAAAGTAGCCTTGTACTGGCCTAACAGTCAGTGATTAGTGGTGATTCCTATAAATACCTTTATTCGGAACCACAAGATCTACAACATACCACAGTTTCAGTCATTTTTACCGAAATCCAGAACATCACTAACTTCGGTTACTTTCAAAATTTTGCGTCGTCGTGTCCAAACGGTCAGTGGTTAGTGGTTATGACCATTACGAACGTTTCTCCGAATCAGCGTATCTACAACATATCATAGTTTCAGTCGTTTTTACCTAAATCCAGAATAGCAACATTTTCGATTACTTTCCGAAAAGTGGTCTCGTTGTAGCCAAACGGTCAGTGATTAGGGGTGGTGTCTATTGAGCACTTTCCTCAGATTCACAATATCTAAAACGTATCACAGTTTCAGTCATATTTACCTAAATCGAGAACATCACCATTTTCGGTTACTTTCAAGAAAGTGTTCCAGATAGTGCCCAAACGATCAGTGATTAGTGGTTGTGGCCATAAAATCTTTATCTCAGAATCACAATATCTGCAACATATCACAGTCTGAGTCATTTTTTACCTAAATCCAGAACACCAACATTTTCAATTAATTTCAAAAAAGTGGCCTCGAAGTGTCCAAGCGATCAGAGATTAGTGGTTGAGCTCTCTCGGAATCACAAGGTCTACAACATATCACAGTTTCAGGCTTTTTTTTTAGTAAAATCCAAAACATCACCATCTTCGGTTACTTTGAGGAAAGAGGGCTGGTTATGGCCAAACGTTCAGTGACTAGTGCTGGCACATATAAAGACCTCTTCTCAGTATCACAATATCTACAACATACCACACTTTAGTCATTCTTACTGACATCCAGGCCATCAACATTTTCGGTTACTTTCAAGGAAGTGGCCTCGTTGTGGCAAAACGGTCAGTGGTTGGTGGTTGTGACTATTGTGACTTTCTCAGAACCACAATATCTACAACATATCACAGTTTCAGTCATTTTTACCGAAATCAAGAACATCAACATTTCTGATTACCTTCCAAAAAGTGGCCTCGTAGTGGTCTAACTGTCAGTGATTAGTGGTTGTGCCCAGAGAGACCTTTACTCGGAATCACAAAATCTACAACATATAACGGTTTCAGGCATTATTTTTTACCGAAATCCTGAAAATCACCAACTTCGGTTACTTTGAGAAAAGTGGCCTCGTAGAGACCAAACTGTCGGTGATACGTGGTTATGCCCATTAAGACATTCTCTCAGATTCATAATATCTATATCATATCACATTTTCAGTCATTTTTACCGGAATCCAGGCCATCAACATTTTCACTTGCTTCCAAGAATGTGTATCTGTAGTTTCGAAGCTATCTATGATTAGATGGTGAGCCCAAAAGGACCTTTTCTCAGAATCAAAATATCAACAACATGTCAGTTTCAGTCATTTTTTTTTTACCGAAATCCAGAACATCACCATCTTCGGTTACTTTCAAGAAATTGGTCTCATTGTGTCCATTGTGCTTATTCAGACTTTCTCAGAACGACAATATGTACAACACATCAAAGTTTCAGCATTTTTTATCGAAAGACAGAACATTATCACCTTCGGTTAATTTCAAGAAAGTGGCCTCGTTGTTGCCAAACGGTCAGTGATTGGTGGTTTTGCCTATTAAGACCTCTTCTAGGAATCACAAGATGTACAACATATCATGGTTTCAGTAATTTTTTTTACCGAAATCCAGAATATCACCATCTTCCGTTACTTTGTAAAAAGTAGCCAAACGATCAGTAATTATTGCTCTGACCATTAGAACATTTTCTCAGAATCACGATAAATACAACATATCACCGTTTCAGTCATTTTCTTTTTACCGAAATCCAGAACATCACCATCATCGGTTACTTTCAAAAACGTGCCTTCGTAGTGTCCAAACGTTCCGTTTTTGGTGTTTGTGCTTAATAGAACTTTCTCAGAACGACAATATCTACAACATATAACAGTTTCAGTCGTTTTCACCGAAAGCCGGAACATCGCCATCTTCGGTTACCTTCAAGAAAGTGGCCTCGTTGTTGCCAAACGGTCAGTGATTAGTGGTTGTCCCCATTAAGATCTTCTCATAGAATAGCAGTGTCTACAAAATATCACTTTTTCAGTCATTCTTACCGACATACAAGCCATCAAAATTTACGGTTACTTTCAAGATAGTGGCCACATAGTGACTAAACGGTCAGCGATTAGTGGCTGTGCAAATTAGGACCTCTCGGAATCACAAGACCTCAAAATATCACGGTTTCAGTCATTTTTCCCGAAATCCATAACATCACCTATTTCGGTTACTTTCAAAAAATTAGCCTCGTCGTGAGCAAAACGTCAGGGATTAGGTTTCATTCTCATTAAGACCTTTTCTCAGAATCACAATATCTACAATATATCACACTCTCTGTCATTTTTACCGAAATCAAGAACATCAACATTATTGATTACTTTCCAAAAAGTAGCCTTGTACTGGCCTAACAGTCAGTGATTAGTGGTGATTCCTATAAATACCTTTATTCGGAACCACAAGATCTACAACATACCACAGTTTCAGTCATTTTTACCGAAATCCAGAACATCACTAACTTCGGTTACTTTCAAAATTTTGCGTCGTCGTTTCCAAACGGTCAGTGGTTAGTGGTTATGACCATTACGAACGTTTCTCCGAATCAGCGTATCTACAACATATCATAGTTTCAGTCGTTTTTACCTAAGTCCAGAATAGCAACATTTTCGATTACTTTCCGAAAAGTGGTCTCGTTGTAGCCAAACGGTCAGTGATTAGGGGTGGTGTCTATTGAGCACTTTCCTCAGATTCACAATATCTAAAACGTATCACAGTTTCAGTCATATTTACCTAAATCGAGAACATCACCATTTTCGGTTACTTTCAAGAAAGTGTTCCAGATAGTGCCCAAACGATCAGTGATTAGTGGTTGTGGCCATAAAATCTTTATCTCAGAATCACAATATCTGCAACATACCACAGTCTGAGTCACTTTTTACCTAAATCCAGAACACCAACATTTTCAATTAATTTCAAAAAAAGTGGCCTCGAAGTGTCCAAGCGATCAGAGATTAGTGGTTGAGCTCTCTCGGAATCACAAGATCTACAACATATCACAGTTTCAGGCTTTCTTTTTTTTTTTTTTAGCGAAATCCTAAACATCACCATCTTCGGTTACTTTGAGGAAAGAGGGCTGGTTATGGCCAAACGTTCAGTGACTAGTGCTGGCACATATAAAGACCTCTTCTCAGTATCACAATATCTACAACATACCACACTTTAGTCATTCTTACTGACATCCAGGCCATCAACATTTTCGGTTACTTTCAAGGAAGTGGCCTCGTTGTGGCAAAACGGTCAGTGGTTGGTGGTTGTGACTATTGTGACTTTCTGAGAACCACAATATCTACAACATATCACAGTTTCAAGCATTCTTATGGAAATTCAGAACATCAACATTTTCGGCTACTCTCAAGAAAATGGCATCTTAGTGTCCAAAAGGACAGTGATTAATTACTGTGCCCGTTAAGACCTTTTCTCAGATTCACAATATCTACAACACATAACAGTTTCAGTCATTTTCACCGAAATCCAGAACATCACCTATTTCGGTTACATTCAAAAAAAATAGCCCCGTATTGGTCAAAGGTCAGTGATTAGTTTTTATGTTCATTAAAACCTTTTCTCAGAATCACTATATCTACAATATATCACACTCTCTATCATTCTTACCGAAATCAAGAACATCAAAATTTTTGATTACTTTACAAAAAGTGGGCTCGCACTGGGCTAACTGTCAGTGATTAGTGGTTGTGCCCCGAAAGGCCTTTCCCCGGAATCACAAGATCTACAACATATCACAGTTTCAGTCACTTTTTTTTAATAAAAACCAGAACATCACCACCTTCTGTTACTTTCCAAAAAGTGGCAACTTAGTGTCCAAACGGGTCGGGGATTAGTGGTTGGGCCCATTAAGACGTTTTCTCAGAATCACAATATCTACAACATATCACAGCTTCAGTCATTTTTACCAAAATCGAGAATATCACCACTTTCGTTTGGTTTTAAAAAAGTGGCCTCGTAGTGTCCAAACGGGCGTAGTGAAACTGTGCCCATTGAGAACTTTTCCCAGACGAACAATTTCTACAACACATATTTTCAACCTTTTTATTGCAATCCAGGCCATTAATATTTTCACTTACTTTCAAGAAAGTGTCCTTGTAGTGGCCATGCGGTCAGGATTAGAGGGTTGCTCAAAAAGACCTTTTCTCAGAATCACAAGGTCAATAACATATCACAGTTTCAGTATTTTTTTACCGAATTCTAGAACATCACCATCTTGAGTTACACACAAGAAAGTGGCTTCGTTGTGGCCAAACGGTCAGTGATTAGTGGTTGTGGCCATTAAAGCCTCATTATTAGTGCTATCTTGTTATATTGAACAGCTTTGATACTTGTAGAGTATGTACTTATTGTTTGAAAAGTTTTTTGTTTGATTTGGTGCGCATCATGTTTCGTGGTTTACGGCAGAGCTCAGTGAAACTTGCATTCTGTAAAAGTACACGACATATACGCCCAACTGCTTTGGATATCCATGTTTGACTGGATGAACAGGTACATGCGAATTTGGATCAGATTGATGGTATTCAATTAAACAATGAGGAATATTGCGTTTTCTTAAAATTTAGTTCTCCAGAAAAAAATTAAAAAATTTGTCCTCAGTACACCTAGTGAGCTTTACTTTTTGCATCAAGATGGCTCCCGGAACCTGGTTTCGGTTCAAAATTCTTCAGATACTCTTACACATGTGCGTATCACAGATCTGTCCCTTGAACTAGATTTTACTTTTCTTAATTCAGCCCTCAGTAATTACGGAAGAGTGAAAAAGAGCAAATGAGCAGTGGTTCCACAAGTACCGCAATCCTGTGTTTAATGGCGTACGTATAGCGTCTATGGAACTCAAGAAGCATATTCCTTCGAAATTACTGATTCAAGGTTATCGAACAAGTGTTTTATACTCTGGACAACCTCCAATTTGCTTCGCGTACCACCAGATCGATCACACGATTAATCCCTGTCCCCGACGCCTACAGCGCTCCAAACATTTGAATACAGCTCCTCTGACGCTCAATATGTCCCAGTTATCTTCAAAAACTCTTCCTAAAGCCCCTCGTTACTCAGTCGATCAGAGCTTCCAACCTGGTAACAGTATATTAACAACGGCCTTATCTGACTCATTACCCAGTGTCCAAAGTGCTCCATCGCTAGAGGACCTCAATCAGTTTCCAGTGATGACTGTGTCTACTCCCATGGATCGACCCACGGATACCAGGATACAGGATTCAATAACTAGTGCGTCCCCCGGAGATATAGGAGATCCGCCCATTTAGCCTGATGTCAATGACCAGTGTTCGTTAATAAGTGTGTCGGCAATAGAGGAGTGCTTCTCATTTACCGCCTACTAAAGTACTTCACGACATTCCGCCTCCATTTTCTGTGTCCGTAGATGCGGAAAGCAGCAAGACTGTGAGAACGGTTTATATAAGTGAAAAAGCAGGTAAGATTGCCTTGTCAACACACAAAAAAAGCAAAACAATCACAGGTAAAGGGAAGGCTGTCGTGACACGTGACTTATGTGAGCCTGCTGTTGGTGCTTCGATTACATCATCGCAACATAGCTTCTCGACCGTCCTTGACGACTCACTACAAACATACAGTGCAAATAATCAACCTGAATAGTGTTGCTTTTTCTTTTTTCTGTTTGTCTGGTCTCATTATGCAGTTTGTTTATTTTGCAGCTCTAATAGCTTTATTTACTTTCTATCAGCTGTGTATGTCTTACCCTATTGTCACTGTTTGTAATGTGATAATTTTAAATTTAAATAGTATAACTGGTCCTAGTAAACAACGCTTGCTGCAAAACTTTATACGATTACATGACTTTGATATACTCAATTTGCAAGAACTCAAAATTGCCGATTTAAGTTTCATAGATCGGTATAATTGTTTTGTTAATCTTGGATATAGTGGTAGAGGTACTGCAAAATTAGTGAAGAAAGGAATCCATGTGGAACCCCTTATTCGTTTACCGTCTGGCAATGGGCTCAGCCTTGTATGCGATAACATTCTATATGTAAATGTGTATAGCCTGTCCGACTTTCTACGAATTTTTTAAATACTTATATCGTGCCTCTGTTTCCTATTCCGCATGCGAGTATTATCCTTGCTGGAGATTTCAATTCTGTTTTGTTATTTTACGATTTTACTGGATATTTTAGTAAATGCTTAGTATTAGAAAGACGTCCACGGATTCCGATTAGTTGACACCTGGCCGTCCAAACGAACTGATGTCATTTATACGCATGTCACTCCATCAATGAAGTCAAGAATCGACAGGATCTATACCTCCTTTGATCTCGTATCTCGTGTGTTTGACATTAGTGTTATTATGGCTCCGTTTAGTGATCATAGTGCTGTATCTATTGCTCAAATTCCCTCCTCCTCTACTTGGTTTGAGCCCAACGTTCGGGCCCCAAAAGAGGAAACTTAATCCACAGCTTCTGAAATCTGATGATAGTAAAGAACTGTTTCGAGAGAAATGGGATTACTGGTGTCGACAACAGAGATATTTCGGCAGTTTAAATTTGTGGTGGGTTCAATACGCTAAGCATAAAATTAAATCATTTTTCAAATGGATGCATACCACCATTTTTCAAATACCGTAAGAACCGGAAAATTACCATTGACTGCCTTTGCAAAGTGTTACATGAGTTGTGGCAACAGCCTCCCTCTGAGAACACGTATATGTATATTAATAAAATAAGAGCAAAATAAATTCGATTATTGTCGATTCCAAATTATTGTTGTCCAATGAACGAGCTACATGTTTCCGCATCATGCGGCAACATAATAGAAGGTGAACTAATTTTATGGAACATCTTGTATTAGAAAATGCCCAAGTTGTAACTGCTTTCCATGATATTATGTTTAATTTAACACAGCATTATGAACAATTGTTTGAATCGCATCCAGTTGCTATTCAGACATGGCCCACTTTCTTTTCTAATATATCTTGTAAATTAACAGAGGCTGACAATGCACCATTGTTAATCCCAATTACTAAACAAGAGATTTATGTTCTGTTAACTACTACCAAGCATTGTAGCAGTCCTGGAAAGGATAAAATCATTTTTTCTCTTCTATAAACAGTATTGGGATGTGGTAGGAGATACTTTCACTGCTCTACTTAATGATATGTTTCAATCTGGCAATGTTATGCAAAATGATGGTATCGTTATTTTAGTTCCAAGAAAGAAGCCCAAGCTCATATTTCTAATTTTCTACCCGTTACGCTGTTAAATACTGATGTAAATTTATGTAAGGTATATAAAGTACGCATGGAAAAAGTTCTCGAGAAACTTTTAAGTGGTAAGCAGGCAGCGCTATCAAAAGAACGTAATATATTTACTATGCTCTGTGTAGCCTACGAGACATCATGGGATATTTTCAAGTGCATCAGCTCCCTGCCTGTGTCACTTCTATAGATTTCAAAAATGCTTTTTAATTTTGTCGAGCATAACTATCTTTACGCTGTATTACAAGTATTTGGTTTTGATTCCCGCTTTATTGATAATACTAAAAATTTATATCACAATGCAAAATCTCAGCTCCATATCAATGGTTACTTTAGCTTACTCATATCTATCAAGAGAGGTATTCGCCAAGGATATTGATTATCAATGTTGTTATTCGGCTTAGTTCTTGAACCTTTATTGCAAAGTTTGTCCTGTTTTCCAGTCTCACATTTACATGATTTTCAAAATATTGTTTGTTTTGCTTTCGCTGTTAATGTCTCAATTAGTTGTACCACTGCTGCTCAGGTCAACTGTGTGTACAAGTGCTTAAATAGCTATTGTAATGCTAGTGGAGCAAGTATTAATGTCTATAAAACGAAGAGTTTAACCTTTAATAATTGGGCTACTGTCAATAAAGGGTTAACTATCTGTTACTCAGAAATTATGACGAAACTAAAAATGTTAAGCGTTAATTTTACGAGTAATCGTGATCCAGACTGGACACCAATAATCAATAAAATCAGGACAGTTGTTCTCCAAAGTCGTCATCGATATCTGAATTTAATCCAAAGAGTATGGTATGTAAATACTTATATATATTCTCATTTATGGTATACAGCACAAGTATGGGCACTTCCGGACATCTTTGCAAAGATGTGCAATCGATCATTGGTTGGTTTATTTGGCGCGACTTTTTCCTGAGAGTTCCACAGCTAGTAATGGTGTTACCAGTAGACAATGGTGGCCTTGTTTTAATCAATGTACGACTCAAGTGTGAAATATTTTTATTACGTAGCTATAAATTGTACCATTTGGACCATCGTCATACAAGAATGGCTGCAATGTTGGACGGCCACCTTACTGCTCCAAATCCACCCAATGTTCCTTTCCTTCAACAAGCACCCTTAGTTCTATCTAAATTCGTCATAGCCTGCAATTATCTATCTAAAGATGACGAGATCAGAGAAATCTGTTCTCGTGGTCTTTATCTATATTTTTTTAAAAATGACCTCTACTACAACTACGATACGAGTACACCAGAACCATAATAGTTGTAACTGGAATCGCATATGGTTTAATATTCATAGAAACTTTCTTCCGACATGTGTACGTAGTTATGGTATAGTGTTGTTCATGATATTCATGCTACTGATCAATGTTTGTTCGACATCCATCGCCTACCACATAATGCGTGTTCCCACCGTGGTCACCCCGACACCATTCTCCACAGATACACCTCTTGCCAGCTAGTAATGTCTGTGTGGTTAAAACTATGTGCTCTCCTTGCTATCGTATGTCGGACATCTCCACACCATTTTACACCTGATATTATTACCTTACCCGATTATAATAATACCCTCCAACACTCAATAATGCTGTTACTTGGCTAATAGGACACATCTTATAGTATATTGATTCCAGTCGCAGCCACGTAAGTGTCACAGATTATTATGAATTCTTAAAACGCATCAGTTGGAAAACTTCTGGTATGGTACCTTTCCACAAGAATTTCGAAAAACTTTCTGACTGCCTCATTTTAACATGATATGACTAGTGTAATATCTGTAAGATCATATTTGTAGTACCTCTAAATTTCTATATAATACTGTCTCTATTTTACAAGTTCTTGTCTATTTTAATAAGCTCAAAAAATGTAATATGATGTTGTGATTTGTATTGTTATTAAAGCAATGTTTATGTGCCTACATTCTATTTGTTTTTGCCGTCTATGTGTTATGTCTAAGCGACCAATTTCTTTTCGGTCTGTAAGTGACCTTGGGAAAACAAAGATGTTTAAAAAAAAGATGTAAGAGATGTGTAGGGGTAACGTAGTGGCTTTATGAATAATACAGATATCTAACATAGGTTCAAATCCTGTTCACCCAAAAGTTAACTTTCACTAAGTGAGTGTGAGGAATCGACTTATCATACTGGAAAAGCAATACGTAAGAATGTGGACGCAAACACCTGTATCAGGATAGAGACGATTTACGAATGATTTTGGGAAAGGGCAAGGGAATTACAAGGACATTCCAAAGACATCATTGATCTGCAGTATACACTTTTCGTGATACCGTTCTCAGAAAGAAACACTACACCATTTGTTAAACAAAGTTCGCCTAAAGTAATCGGTGGTGTAATGGTAGCGTGCTAGACCTCCAACTGGGAAATCTCGGTTCGATTCCCTTTCAGGTTGAAATATTTTTTCGCACAAAATAATAGCTGCAAACAGAGATTTATCTTCTCATGGACAACTTACAAAGCATCACTGGCGATAATTTAAGTAAACAGCATGTGAGTTCTGCATCATACACTGCAATGATAAGTATGTTTCATATTTATATTCGACCCCCTCTCTCTCTCTTTCTTGACGTTTTCCTATCTTGTTTTTGCGTCTTTCACTTCTCCTCCCGCTCTCTCTTACGCACACATGCACTTCATGTTCGAAAGTTAAAACGGATCAAGAGCTCAATATACCTGGTCTGGGGAATGTAATTAAGTGGGAACTTCGGCGTCGTGTTTTTGTGCTCTGGGGATAACATCTCCAGTCTGGTTATCTCTGACAGAAATACTGTCTAAACGCACGTATATAGGTAAAATCTAGATTTTATCGTCTGCAGTAGTAGAAAAAATATCGATCTGGAACATATTCGCTGAATTCAAGAGCCCATGGGAAATCGAATACCTTGAGCCGTCCACCACCGGTCTTTTACGACCTCCATTTTAGGAGTGTATTTCTTCCCTTGTACGAGCACTTTTTAGGGGGTGTACTCGTTCTCTTTTATGAGTACATTTTAAGGTGTGGAGTCGTTTCCTTTTATGATCACTTTTTCCATCCCTTATTTTATCATAGCAGAGAATACATGGAGACTACGAACACATAGCAGAGCAGATAATCTTTTATGAGTACATTTTAAGGGGTGGACTCGTTCCCTTTTATGATCACTTTTTCCACCCCTTATTTTACCATAGCAGATAATACATAAGATAACAGGGATGTGTTCGTTTCCTTTCATGATCACTTTCTCAACCCCTATTTGAACATAGCAAATAATACATAAGGCTACGTAACATAGCAGGGATGTATTCGTTCCAAACCTTATTTTGACATAGCAGAAATTGCATAAGACTACGAACACCCTGAACAGTACAGCCATGGTCTTTTACGACCTCCAGTTTTGGGGGTGTACTCGTTTCCTTTTATGAGCATTTTTAGGGATATATTCGTTATCTATTTTAACATAACAGAAATAGCAGACAATGAGCACATTATAGCAAACACTACCAACATAGTAAGGGGTGTACACTTTTCCAACCCTTTAATTAACATAGCAGAAATTACATAGGATTATGTAACATAGCAGGGGTGTACTCGTTCCAACCCCTATTTTAACATAACAGAAATAGCAGACAATGAGCACATTATAGCAAAGATTACAATCGAACACCCTGAACCGTCCACCCACGGTCTACAGATAGTCATTTTAGAGGGTGTATTCATTCTCTTTGATGACCACTTTTTCCATCCCTAAGAAAAGGCTACGAACATAGCAAATTCGTTCCACCCCTAATTGAACATAGCAGAGAATACATAACAGTGGTGTATTCGTTCCACATTATCCACACCTTATTATGTTGATGGCTTTTTTATGACCTCCATTTTAGGGGTGAACTTGTTCTCTTTTATTTTTCAACCCCTATTTGAACATAACAGAGATTATTTTCTTTTACGGGGTTAGCAACCCCCAACCCTCCTCCTTTCTCATCCAGGGCTTGGGACCGGCAATGGCGGAGTTAAAAGGTTTTTTACAACTAGTGTTTAAAGAAATAACAACACCATTTAATAAGTCTGGTTTACGCGGAACTTAATCTCAGGCCAGTGACCATCATCATCATCATACTCTCATAAATGAATAAAGCATAATATCATAAGCATCAGTAGTGGTGAGTAAGAATTTGTTTAAGAAATCGCGTAGTGAATAACCAGATGCACGACATGATAGATATAGAAAACAGTAATGTCCACAAAATTGAGATAAATTACCTTGAATACGTCTATTATTCCATGTATAATACAGACAGTTTCGTTTTAAAAATTTTATATGATGTTGTATATAGGGAGGTATACCATAGCTATCGAAATACTTTGCAGCACACATTATATATATAAACAGCAACCCAATGTTCTCCAGGCTTATCACTAGAATCAATGTTTATAATTATGGCGGCTGGAAATATATGAATAAATAGCGGTAGCTTATCTGCAGCATACACACCAATAAAATGATCTTTAGGCAAATTTTGTTCTAGTGCCTCATAAAGTTCAATTGCATTTAACATTTTTAAAATTAATTAATATATATTTTTCTCTGGAAATCAATTGCTAATTCTGAAGAGAATTCACCATAAATAATTGCTGTTACAGGAGTTGGCAATGCTTCTTTAAAATGAGCCTCTAAACGTACACTTCCTTGCCGTTGTGGACTAGTATGAAATGCAGCACTAGCGCTAGAATCGGGAGTTAAATCAAACACCAGTAGAGTATAACTATTAGGATATTCGGCAAGTGAAATATCATTACCTTGATTAGAATAATAAATACCTGAACCTGTAAATAACGTAGAATATGCTTGTATATATAGCTTATTATCAAAATCAGGTTGTAGTAGTTTGGATGGTATAGGCGTTCCATCAACATACAGTGTAAAAAACGACATACTAAAAAGTTGAAAATCGAATGGATTTGTTTGATAAGTACCATTGAAAGCAGCATTAGTAACAAAACCAATAATAATACGTTTAGGCACTATGCCTGAAAACAGATCTGGAAGTGTACTATAAATAATTCCTTGTGGTAAAGTTTCTGTCTTCACCTGCACTTTTGTTAGAGGATATTTTATTCTAAATTTAGGATTTTATAATACTTTATTTTGTGCTATTTTAACTGCTGGTGATACATCAACCTTTTTCACAAGCAATGTTGCATCTGTAATTACAACCTTTCCATCAGCATCTGCGTCACCCATTAGATAAAATGTAGGTTTAGCTGGAATTAGTTTAATACGCAGTTGTACACAATTCAGTAAAAATTTCTCCTGATTAAATATATCACCATGAATATAACCCAATAATTCAAATGACTGACTTAAATTAGTGAGAAGAAAACGTTGTTTAAATCCTAAATTACCATCGGCCACACTGTCCATATGACCTGCAGTATCTTTAAACCACATTGATGTTTGAAGATGCGTTGTTTTAGCATTAGCATTATAATTTAGTAGTTTTTCAATATATGATCAATATGGATATGTATGTGAAGAGTAGGAAATAAGTTGATTATTCAAATATAATAATTATTGCACTTCACTGAACATTGCATTGAGAAAATTATTTACAGAACCAATTTACTTATCGGCAGAAGTTAAATTAGAACCATCTGATTTAGTAATTTTACCTTTAATATATAACATTGTATGACTTAGATCAACATAGTCATCCCCATGACCGGAAACAACAAATTCTATTGGTGCATTAACAGATATTGAAGCCACAGGCTTATATGGAACTATTTTATTACCTATAATACTAGTTTGAGTGGGTAAACCAGCAAATAAATCTAATTCTGATTTCATACACTCACACTGCATTTTTGTCTTTTTTCTTACTATTAATATTTACACAAGTTAGGATTTACAATACCGTATTACGTCTACGAAAATGTAATTTTGCACATACACTGCCATATAGGAAATCAATAATAATCTCTTAAATCAATAATAATTCGATCAAATTGTTTACGTAACACGGCGACATAATGAGGATTGTCAAAATTATGTACATTATTAATACCATACTCTGTACTATTTGTATTTATAATACGTAACAATGGAGCCATAGTATCACCTACCATTTGTGGTTCTACAATATCACTGTAAATATACATAAGTGTAGGTAGCGCTTTTTGTAAATCAGGTGGATAACGAGCATGATGCACAACTGCAATATCTTCCTGTAGTATATGATCAAACCCTAGTATTCTGGCTAGTTGAGGGGATAGGTGTACTTCTATATGCCTCTCTTGATATTTTCTTATTCTATTAAACTCAATTCGTTTTACTGATGCTTTAACTTTTAATTGTAAATTTAATATATCACTTTTATGATTAATTTGAGATAGAATATTATCAGCATGATAATAGTGTCCTGGTAAGATATTAGTTATATTCCACCTTTTTGTATTCATGATACGGTAATAAATATTATTAGTATATTTGGAAACATTCTGAAATGAACTTGTATAATGTACTTCAACAAAAGCTGTTTCCCACACTTCCTTCTCCAGTACAATAGGATGATATAATTTAGTAGTATAACAAGCAAGTTTATTTTGAGGAAAATATTCCAAAGAACTATTGCTAGGAAGTGTACCGATCAATCAAAAATATCTTTGGATCTTTTTATCCGCTTCACACCACAACCTGTTGATGTAAAATGAACTTTCTTTCTTTTTCTTTCAGATCCTACAAACACCTGATTTAATTTATTTTAAGCTTTGTTTTTTAAATTTGTTTTAGCTTCTTGCCACCGATTTTGTAAAGACTCTTCAATAGGTCTATTATTATCTAGTACATCTCCTGCTACATTAATTACTGTACGTATCAACTCTTTACCAACAGTTTTTGCACCTTGTTTTAATAAAGGAAATACAGTGCGGAATAAACCTCCTAGAAAACTACAAATGCTGAAACCTTCTTGATATTCTGTACCTTTATATACATTGTAACCACCTCCTGCTTGATTGCTGTAATACCGTAACGAAAATACGGGCCATTCATATTTCTTTCTATATACTCAAATATATCAGTAGATTACAATAGAATATAAGTACTATTGCTTATAAGTACGCCATTTGTTGATAGCTTTACGTTTACGTGGTGGAGGGCCATCCTCTTCGTTCTCATCATCATCATCGTCCTCTTCCCCACCTTCTAGTTGTGTGAGTTTTGTAATACATTCTTTTCGTTGAGGATTACCGATGTACTCTATGGGTATATTGGCTTTTGCTAATAATGTAGCAAAAGGTCTCCAACCGGCAACAGAAATATTTTTTACGACATCTAACAAAATCGGATACCAAATCCACTATATTTGAACCTGGAATTGATTTATTATTAATATTCACATTGCCATTATCATCCCATTGAATATTAGGATTTTGTTTCAATTTAAGTAATAAAGGTCTTGCTTTACGTTTACAAATTTCGGAGAGAGTAGATATTATTTCATCCTCATCCTCCTCATCCTCTTCTTCCTTCTCCTCTTTATCAATAGTAGTAGTAGTAGGTGTTGTTGTAACTGCTGCCGGTTTCTGAATTATATTTAAATATTTTTCTAAGACCTCTGTATATCGTACCCATTTTTCTTCTGTATTTAAACTTTTATTATTTAAAATTTCTTTCATTTCATCATCAAGATTAGATATCGTTTGATAATGATGTAACTTTTCTTTTGAGATTAAAATAAGTTTTTGTGTATTTTGCATAATTACTTAATTAAACTTGATAATATATCTCCTAAAATAGGTGCAAGCAATGCAGTAAGAAAACCACCTTTTTATATAATTATTCGTTTTTTCTTTTGTTTTAATGACGGACCATTTTTCACCAAATATCTCAGTTGCTTTTTATATTTTTTAAATTAATTTATCTCTTTTTTATTTAATGGAACATTTCCCTGTAATACGTTATAGGAACATTCGCAAATAGAGCGAATTAAATCAGGATCTGCATTTTGTAAAATTGCCTTACGTGGTTTCGGTTTTGACTTTGTTAAAAGTTTTAATAATTGTGCATTTTCTTTACTAATCATTTTTACAGCTATTATAGCACAAATAGTTGTTATAATGTAAGCCATATTGCAATTATTTGTTTACAGGCACATAAACATAATGAAAAGGATCTGTTGGAAAGATATTTGTTCGAACTCGCTGCTCATCAGGAGTATTTTGTTTTAAATCAAAAAGTAAATAACTATGTGCAATTCGAGTTGCATCTTCATATGCTCCTTGAATAAATTTTGCATTACCTGGATACAATTGTCGTGCCAGATAATTAATTTGAGTTTTGTTTCTAGGAGTTTTAAAACAAACAATATAATGATAATTTAACGAAATATCCCGCATTACCTTTTGTTGATGCAAAATATTCTGTGTTATAAATATTACACTTATATTTCTATGATGGCTACCCTTAGTAAAAATATCTACAATCCGATGGTCACACTCACGAATTAAATCATCAATAATTACAAGATGTGGACCCTCGTGTGCTTGAAATTCATTATTTTGAGGTAAACCTACTTTAAAAGTGCAGCCTGAAAGAGTGTCATACAACGGCTGCCAATACAATGGTCATACAATATTTTTAAATAACTTACTATAATGGTCAAGAAATGTTTTAACAAAATATGATTTTCCACAGCCTGTAGGACCTGCTACCATACATGTAAAAGGAATTTTCCACTCCATATTTTTTCTCTGTATTACAGATATATCACATTTATTTTAAATAACGTTTCTAACCATTTTGCTTTATTTTCTCCTTTACATAAAAACACAGCGTTTGAAGAACAAATTTGATTTAATATACCTTTTACTTGCGATACTGATAGACCTCGTGATGATGATGACAATTTAACTAAGCAACGAATATTTAGTGTTGCTAGAATATAAAATATATAATTCACCTTTAGAAATTACAAAATCTACAAGAAATACTCGTGACGACATGCTTCACCTATAAATTCTTGACTTTTCTTTTTCAATAGAGTATGCTTTAAATCAAACCAAGAATTTTTTGGCAGACCTAACCATTTAACATAGGCCTTATTATTTTTCGTTCGCAAAGTTTTCGCTTAAATATGTTTTTGGAAATTTCGTTAATTGCAATTCGTGTCCGTAAAATTTTCCTTCAATAGGTTTATTATTTGAGTATACTAAGTGATATGTTGGAGGATTAGTGAAGAAAACTTTAGCAATTCGAAAATTTTCTGTACTCCAATTGCGCGTAAAACCTCTATCAAAACCAGGACGCTTAAGTTTACTAATTCTTACATATTCTCCTACCTTAAATTTACTTTTTATCACAGAAAACTTTTTGCAATAGATGTTTGTCAATAGATGTTTTTCATTTTCTTTTTTAATAGCGTCGATAGGTTTCTTTTTAATAGTGGAATGAATAGTATTATTATATTTATTTAGTAATTCCGGCAGAATGCCAATCCAATTATAATTTCCCTGCAGTGTAAATTGTCTCCACATTAAATTACGTAAAGTTCTATTAAATCTTTCAATAATACTTGCTTTCACATCATTGTACGTGGAATAATGTTTAGTGCTATTTTGGTTCATCGCCTTCTCAAACTCTGAATTATAAAATTCTCGACCCCTGTCAGTTTGTAAAAATCACGGGCTTTTGTTTGCTTTTCTCAGTACTGTTATAAATGCTTGTGTAATTTCTTTCCCAGTTTTATTTTTCATAGGAATAGCCCAAGCATATTTAGAGAATGTGTCTATCACAGTTAATAAATATTTGAAATTTCGATTAATGCTTGCTAGACATTTCAATTTTCCACTATTCATTTCAACTAAATCAGATTGCCATAGATCATGAATTCCTTTCGGTATAACGGGTATTCGAGGATAGTTTCGTGTTCCACCTTTATGTAATTGTGCAACTATTGGTTCTCGAACTGATTGTGACATATTTTTGTTTACCAATACTATTACACTAATATATACAAAAACTAAAATATCATATTTACAATACACAAATCC
The DNA here is from genome assembly GCF_964235325.1 of Thermobia domestica. Classification (NCBI taxonomy): domain Eukaryota; kingdom Metazoa; phylum Arthropoda; class Insecta; order Zygentoma; family Lepismatidae; genus Thermobia; species Thermobia domestica. Next base: position 92,600,074 of record NC_137465.1, read on the forward strand.
CACGTGTAAATCTTTATTATGATACCCCCAAGGAGCAGTGTGTATGTAAAATTTAAAATTTTTCTTTTATCATCATGCGGATCTAAGGCTAATTTTGTTACCTGATTTGTTGTTAAATTGTGATGCTTGCCTTTAAATTCAAATTGAGTTTTATGAATTGTTTCGTTTTGAAATAGGCATGATTTATAATGGTCAAACGTAATTTGTTCTTTAACTACATTTAATTCATCCCTTTATATTTTTCAATTCTTTATTTTCAACAGTTTTTATTGCATAATTTTTGCTCGTAAACCAACATATTCAATAATGGGAAGTCCACTTAATTCATCTTTCATTTTATTTCTCCATGGAATATCATATTGATTAGGTTGAGAAAAATTTGAGGTATCAAAATACTCAATCATGTCTTTTATATCTTTATAAATATCGTCGGTTTTAATGTAGTAAATGAAAGAGTCAGTATCCATTTAAGTAATACTAATCTTATCTGTATATCGAGGTTTCATTACATTATAATGGAATTCGTACATTGCTAATTTTGATAATTCTAAAACTGTTGCTCCAACGTAGATCGGTTTATTTAGAGTTACAGATTTTTTAGCATATGGAAAATGCAAGATTGCCTCTTAATTTTACCCAATTTTGAAACTGATCTTGCGCTGTTAATTTTTTTCACTTTTTTCATCATTAATTAATTTTATATGAATGCGTTTTCGTACATTCTCCATTGTCTTTCCGTATAAGGAATTATTTAGTAATTTATAAAAATCTTTTTCAAATTCAATTGTAGAATTTGCACGACGCTTAGTATTTTCTTCTATATTAGATGCAAGCCATTTAGATTGACGAAACCATAATATTTTATGTACTTTTACCAATATTAAACCTTGCTTTAGATAAAATTGTAATACTCTATAATGCAAGATATAATTCGATTTCGATTTAAGTGTTAATAGTAATTTTCAGTATTTACCATTCGGTGAAATTTCGTTCGTGGGAGCACACGGAAAATCAGAATGGTATTCGTGTAAATAATTTGGATACTCTAAGTCCACTTCGAGAAAAAAACATTCACCATCAGTGGACCAATTAATAATATTATTCTTGTCTTGCCAATCGTCAATTTTGTCTTCCCAGCGAAAACCACCGTATGGTAAATAATCAATCATACATAGTCCGTATAGATTGTTCATGTCAATATACAGTAAATAGGATTTTTCTTTTTCCGCATCAAAATCATGTACGTAGGGATTATTAGCTTTGGCGTAAATTAATACAGCTTGTGTGATGCCTCCACGAATCGATTTTTCTGCGAACATATACATATTAATATCTGATAAGAGTTCAAGTTCAACTTTTGTTTTATATAACATGGCTTGCCATGCCAAACCAGGCGCAGTAAAACAATTAATTGGGTCAATACCAAAAGCATTTAAACACGTCTTTCGAAAATTTTCCAATACATCTGCTGTGAGAAGTACATCACATTTTAAGTACAGATCATGTTAGTCCCCTAAATTTTGATAATTAAACGTATGCCAAATCTCTTGTGCATATTGCTAGTCGATCTCGGAAATTTGTGTTCCGTTCAATTTGCTATTAAACGCCTCTTTTACAGGTAATTCAGTTTCTTTAAATTTATCTAAATTTGTTGTGTGTTCATAAGGATAAATTCCCTTACGGAGAATTAAAGGAAACTTATCGTGTGAAAAATTTTGCTTTGTATATACGAATTGCTCAGGTTTTAATTTTGACACCAAATTTTCGAGACTGTGTGCAAGAAATTTATATAAGTCCACAAAACGTCACCCAATATGTCTACCGTTAAAATTAAAATGTTTGGAGAATGTGATGTACTTCTCAGTGCTTTCAGCAATTACAGATATATTGCCAGGTGTGCAACCTAGTTCTTTTACGAATAAATGTGCATCATATGCAGATAAGTTATGAAAGAATACAGGAATAAAATTACACTGTTGTTTAATTTTCAAATTACAATTATTACACACCGTGGCAATATATTTTCCAGTTAAATGATTATGGTGTTTCGCTTTTCTATTTTCACTCATATAATTACCATCGCAAACAGAGCATTTAGTAGATAGATTATACTCCTGTAGCTGAGAGTTAGTTAATGGTATTATTCGATTTTGTTGATCTAATATATTTATTATTTTTTAATTCCTTCTCCATAGCAGACATAAATTAATCGACAGATTTTCACCACGATAAATAACTAGGTCTGATTTTATATATTGGTTACTCCAACACACAATATAACTAAAGTTGCACGGTATATGTTCCTGAATTTGTTTCGTATTGGATCCAATTTGTTTATTTATCGGTTTCAGTAAACTTTCGAAGTCTGCAACAATTATGACATCATTTTGTAATAATAATTTTAATTTACGAAATTTGAAAACATCTTGTTTTGGCATGTTAATTTTGGTCGGAGTGGGTTCTTTACATAATTTCTCATGTTCATCTAATTTTGGTTTCTTATAAAAAGATACTAAACATCGTCTACAAATAAATGCTTGATGAGTACCTACTTGATGTCTAACTAAACCATTTAAATTTGTAATTAAATAATAATGAGAGTGTAAATAAAATAAATCAATATGTTTACCTACAGATGTGTTTTCGCTTATACGTAACGGAAAAATTGTTTCATTATCATAATTAATACCATATATATTAATAGAAATTTGTTCCTTAGTAAATACGGAATTATACATATTTTCAAATTTGTTTGTTTGCTACTTCAACGGGGAATTTTATATTCGTTTTTACAAATAAAGGTAATAATGTATTAATATATTGTATGTAATTATTTACACGATGTGGGTTATTGTTTACAGGATGCAATGCAGCTAGAACACAATACATAAAACATCTATTATCGTTATTTTGAATATCTATAAAACATTTTTAGATGAAATCCATTGAGGCAATTTTATGTTTTTCCTTTATGACTTTTCAATAAGGCATTGAGATTTTTTATAAGACAATGATGACAATTGAAAATTTCTTCACAATACAATAAATCAATATGTTTACCTGCGGATGTGTTTTCGCTTATACGTAACGGAAAAATTGTTTCATTATCATAATCAATGCCATATAGATTAATAGAAATTTGTTCCTTAGTAAATACGGAATTATACATATTTTCAAATTTGTTTATGCTTGCTACTTCAACGGGGAATTTTATATTCGTTTTTTTCAAATAACGGTACTAAAGTATTAATATATTGTATGTAATTATTTACACGCAATGGATTTTCTTTTGCAGGATGCAGTGTAGCTAGAATGCAATACATAAAACATCTATTATCGTTATTTTGAATATTTAAAACAAATTTCTTTTTAGATAAAATCCATTGAGGCAATTTTATATAAGATGATGCCGCCAATGGATCGTATTTACTGATTTTATTTTTTAAGAGATAGTTAGGTTGAGAACATAGAGAACACCCTGATTTCTTAACTGCTCTGCTTTCTTCTTCAACTGAAATTTTATTAAATAATTTTTCAATTACAGCATTAACATCTGTACTCGGTAAAATGATTTCGTTACCACTATTTACAAAGAATCTACATGTTTCTAAATCTACTGGTTTTACAAAAGCTGTAGCCAAAGAAAAATTTACTTTAAAAGATGTATTATCTTGTTCCTGTTTTAATATATTTAAACAGTCTTTTCTTTTATTATTTAAAAAGCAACCACTATCCTCTTTTAAAACACTATCACATTTTAAAATGTTTCTTTTTTCAAATTATTATTAAATAGAGTATCAGTTAGTAAATTGGTAGTATTCTGTTTAACCTTTTTCATACCCAATGTTGCCATTACTATAATACGTGGAAAAGTGTGTTTTTATAAGATAGCACAACGTTACTACAATACGTTCAGAAGTGAGTTTTTATAATATGATGTTATTCTTATAGAGAACTGAGATAGCACAACGTTACTATAATACGTTCAGAAGTGAGTTTTTATAATATGATATTATCGTTATAAGATGTCTTACCTATAGAGAACTGAGGGAAAGCACACTGATACACAGTTAACGAAATTTAAGAAAACATTCAACTTCTAAATCAGAGCTCCACCGATAAGAACTTTACTCTTTAAACACCAACAAGTAACTGATTAAAAAAGAACTTCTCCGTCAGTCAGTCTATACCTTTGTAATTGCATTGCACAATATTGTGCAATAGGGATGATGTCACCGGTTACGGTTGGGATTTCCCCTTTTTGTAAATCCTATCGTTGAATGACAAGACAGATCGCGAGCAATCAACACAAACCTTTGTGATTGCATTGCGTAATATTGCGCAATAGGGATGATATCACCAGTCACGGTCGGGGGTTACCCTTTTTTGTACATCCTATCGTTGAATGAAAATAGAAAACAACTAGCACCGTTACGTCTTCAATCCCTAAGTCATATTGCAAGCGACCAATACATTCTATTAAATCAGTATTTTCTGTTGAAGAAAAAAGAGGAAAAAACGTCATTAATTTCGAGTCTAATAACTATACTACGATTGTGAAATTATGTCAGCACTTTTTCATCGAAAACAAAAACTACACGATTGTACTCTACAGGCTGTACTCACTAGCACAATATTTTAAAATCCGGATGAATGACGCAATAAGAATTATCCACATATGGCGGAAGTTATTATGTAACTGATAACAAATCACGGAAGTCTGCATTCCTTTGCAATCTTTAAACAGTTGATAAAAAGCTAATGAATATTGTCTCCCCGTAAAAGAAAATAATGTCTGTTATGTTCAAATAGGGGTTGAAAAATAAAGAGAGCAAATTCACCCCTAAACTGGAGGTCGTAAAAGACTGTGGGTGGACGGTTCAGGGTGTTCGATTGTAATCTTCCCTATAATGTGCTCATCGTCTGCTATTTCTGTTGTTAAAATAGGGGTTGGAACGAGTACACCCCTGGTATGTTACATATTCTTATGTAATTTCTGCTATGTTAATTAAAGGGTTGGAAACGAGTACACCCCTTACTATGTTGGTAGTGTTTGCTATAATGTGCTCATTGTCTGCTATTTCTGTTATGTTAAAATAGATAACGAATATATCCCTAAAAATGCTCATATAAGGAAACGAGTACACCCCCTAAACTGGAGGTCGTAAAAGACCATGGCTGTACTGTTCAGGGTGTTCTTAGTATTATGTAATTTCTGCTATGTTAAAATAAGGGTTGGAACGAATACATCCCTGCTATGTTACGTAGTCTTATGTATTATCTGCTATGTTCAAATAGGGGTTGAAACTGTGATCATAAAAGGAAACGAACACATCCCTGTTATCTTATGTATTATCTACTATGGTAAAATAAGGGGTGGAAAAAGTGATTATAAAAGGGAACGAGTCCACCCCTTAAAATGTACTCATAAAAGATTATCTGCTCTGCTATGTGTTCGTAGTCTCCATGTATTCTCTGCTATAGTAAAATAAGGGGTAAAAAGAAGTGATCATAAAAGGAAACGACTCCACCCCTTAAAATGTACTCAAAAAAGAGAACGAGTACACTTCCTAAAAAGTGCTCATAAAAGGGAACAAATACACTCCTAAAATGGAGGTCGTAAAAGACCGTGGGTGGACGGTTCAAGGTGATCGATTTCCCATGGGATCCTGAATTGAGCGAATATGTTCCAGATCGATCATTTTTCTACTACTGTCTACGTTACCGAGTCTCAGTCGAAGTACCGGGTCACTACGGATTTGAATCCTTGACCCAGTGGCGGTAAACATCATCCCACTGACACAATGATACGTTTGAGCTCTTAAGTGTTAATTTTATCTGTGCAAATTACGTTATATTCTGAAGAGATGAAATCATGCTGGATGTTCGGGACAGATAAATCTTGGGAATCGACTAGAAAACGGTAACCTCTTTGGTTATTTGAAAACAGAATTTTATTTATACTAGTTCGACACAAAAAATATTTCCATCCGGTAATGAAATGTGTTTTATTCACATTGAAATTTGAAACATGCTACATCTAAGCGGAACATAAACTTTTGCTTTCGAACATTTGTAGCATTTCATTACGATACAGTTTCTACTTTTAATATAGGATATTTGTGATAGAAATTTAGCAGTTAAATAGCATTCTTTAGTTTTCTCTTTCTTTCTTTCTTTCTTTCTTTCTTTTCCTTTTCGCTTTTTTTGTTCAGTTTGCATTAGTTGTGTGAAATCGAGGATATGACCAACGCTATCTACTGGGTATATTAGAATTTGTTTCTGGATCAGTACGTCCAATGAACACTAACGAATTTGCAATCGAACCACGCGGAGACAAAGCATGTGTGTTAAACTTTTGACATTATCCTAGATGTGTCTCGGAGATATACAGTTGTGCTGGAAATTAAGTATGCAATCCATTATGAAAGTGACATAATGAATGTTTGAATCATCTATATATTCGAATAGTTCTGAAAACATATGTGAAAATAAACGTTATTTCTATATTACTGTTGGATTTCTAGAAACTTAACTTTATAATGTTAGGATCTTTTCTTACTACGTTTGGATTCCACAGTTTTATCTGTTCTCCATTTTTCTTCTTCTCCTTTTTTCTCTCTCTCTGCTTCATTTTTGAATCGATGTGTAATAGACATCCACTGGTTTCAACTTTTCATTGTGTGTGTTTCAGTTTCCTCCTACATCAACTTATGAATCTTGTTTCGTCTCGGATTTGTTATTCCATTTTATCGAAGCTAATAGATGTATGGTTTGAAGTTAGAATTGCGCTTTTGTTGTTAGCTAATTTTAGTATGGGAGAGAAGAAAGGAGAGAGAGGGGGTTCTTTTTACCTGACACGATTATGGGATAAGGAGGTGTACATTGGGTGGCCTAACTGCACGGCGTTAGCTGTCGCAATTTTTTGATGCGGAGTGTACCGTACCTCTTTATTTGCTTAACAATAAATTTTGGTTCATGAAAACTCGATTGTTTACTTTAGCTACTTTAATAATTGAAATGAGAAATAAAATAAAATTCACAAATATAAACAGTTATCTCCATATTGAATAATATTGTTATTTGTAGAATATCAGTTTTATGTTAATTGCAAAATTGTATCTAACTTTTATTAAACTTACAGTTGGATTGAAATTATTTTATACTGCACCCAACACAAGAATATAAGTTGGTTTTATTCTTTAACATCAATAGTTACGTTGATTTTGCAAAACAAAAGGTGGGAAATTTAATTTTACTCAAATTATAAATGACTTTAAATCGAGGGTGTTGACATTTGGTTTTTAGTTTAATCGCGCACTGCACTCAAAATTCTTTTAATAAAACGTCTGCTTCCTTTTGTGATTTCTGTCCATTGAATGTTTTCCTTTCTTCCAGCAAGATAGCTTCGCTGTCACTGTGTTTAAGGTTTCCGTGTTGCTTTCATTGTCCCGTTCACCGGAACGTTATTATACGTTCACACTCTTTGAAAATCCTCCGAGTTCCAAACGTCTACTGCATTCACTGAGTTTCTTCACCACAACCAATGTTGCACTTTTATAAAATGTTGATCAAAATATAATACTTAGTATCTGGTCTTTCGTTATAAGATGGAATTGCAACTAAATGTCCTTTATCACAGCCCGAAATTAGCCTACTCTTGCGGCCTCCCGCATTACTACCACCAGTTGACCCACTAAAACTATCTTCCAACGCTCACGGTACCAAGATGTCTTGTTCGACGGATTGTTACCCCTAAAATTAAAATCAGGTCTTCGCGCTTTGATGATCATAACCCCTTAACTGCTCTCAGCCTAACAAAAAAAAAAAAAAAAAACTTCTTGTCGTCTTTCCATCCTGTTCATTTATTATTTCACACTAATTACTTATTCATTTTTGTTTCTCCTTTTCTATTTGTTTCTTTACACACTCTGACCATTTTTCTACGTTCTGACATACCCCTTGTATAACTTTACCAATGATGTTCTTTTAATTTTGTTTCAGTAAGTTTTATTTGCTGTCTTATTGGTTTCTGTCCTTTTTATTGACAACCCTCTCTTTTTCATTGGTTTATCTCCTGTTTCGCTGCTAAAACTACAGATTGTATCGTCTCGCCTAAATTGGAATATATACAAGTTGTGTTATAAAATTTTCTTTCCTGAAATATTAAAGTCTTTGACTGTTTATTTAATCAATAATTATTTTGCTTGATATTTTAATTTCGAATCTGCTGTGATGTCATATTAGTATACTTTGTTTACTTTATCTGCACCAACTGTACAAGAATCTGGATACCTGATATATGTGAGATCCGTTAGAAGCGTTCTGGTCCTATATTATGTAGTTGAAGGATTATTTTGAAAACCAACTATTAAAAGAATTGTTGTTGTGAAGCAACATGGCGACCCAAACAAATAATAATAATACATTTTTCATATTCATACTGATAAACAAACGTAACCCACGAAAATGAGGCGTTACAACTTCTACCCCAGATAGTGTTAATAATAATACTATTTGTTGGTTAAATAAGACGAAATTTACAACATAGAAAATATGTATATATGTAATGATATTTAAGGTATTCCTATAAAATATCTATATCTACTTGAATATGTAATACACTATTAAAATTATCCTCCTTTTCTCAATTCTTTTTTTATGATATTGGAAAATACTAGTTACCGATAATAATAATAATAATAATAATAATAATAATAATAATAATAATAATAATAATAATAATAATAATAATAATAATGCTATTTTATTTCTAAATATTTTCACAGATTATGTACAGATTTTAACTAGGTTAGGAATGATCTTTTGCCTAGCAGTAGATTGCTAATGTTATTACTTATATAATTATACGTAATATATAGATTTCATATATATTGAGGGAGAGAGATAGAGAGACAGACAGTTAGACAGAGGGAAACTCTTTTAAAGAAATAGTGCTCCATTTATTCCTTTAGACTTACATGTAAAATATACTCAATTTCGATTATTGTTACGTGTTACAATAATTTTAGTTAGCTAATTATTTTAGTTAAGAAAATTCCCCCACATATTTTTCCTGCGCATTTTTCACCCCTCTTCTCTACGTCTTCCCTTGCTCTGTAATGCTTTTTCTTCTCAGGGTTGCTTTTCGAAGATCTTCTCTTTTATTTTCTCTTCAGATGCTAACTCTAACCGCTTGGGAACTGGGTCTTCTCGTGGTAGATGTTACGTTTCTCAATAAATATCGAAAGAAGCCGGAGATCCTTGGGAAAATTTCTTAAAATGACCACTCAACTTAGTCTTTTTACGTTTGTGCTATCATGCGGTTTGTGTTTTTCGCTTATGTGTCGAATAATTAGAATTCATTTTTAGCGTCATGTCAAGCCATTCTGGATCCCTTACATAGCCGATTCTGGGAATGTTTGTTTTCTTTTCGGAAGCAAAGTGTTGGGTTGACAGCATTGGGGCAGTTTTTTTCTACCATGTGTTTAATTGTTGGCAAATCTCTACGTATCTAATTCTAATACTCCATTATACAGCTCATTACTCACGATCGTCCCTTTACTAAATAGTAGACCTATTATTCCTCTTGTGGCAGTGTTACCTATTCTATTCTATACTCTTAGTAGCGAAGCTTTATTTATACATCAAAATTTTATGTGTTTATTTCTCTTATAAATTTGGAAACGTATTGGTCATTTCTGTTTCTGCTTCTTTGTCTCCAGTTAGTTTGAGCTGTGTAAATGTTAGCTAGGTTTGGAAAAGGGGCCCCACACTGTTTAAAACCCCACACCCGTCTGCTATATCTATAATCTTTTTCCCGAAAGTGTCTTGTTGACAACCTACAAGTAACAATCTTAAAATAAATAAGTGGTCGGTTTCGTATCAGTCAATGAATTGTTTATATTAAAATTAATCTCCAGGGTGGCAAAGACGCTACAGTCTAAAAATTTCACGAAAGAAGCCACGAAACTTACAAGCTTGGCGACGCTCTTTTTTTGTGTGTTTGGCCGTAAACTAATAAGGACTATTTTCTTTCTTTTTCTCTCTAAAAGAAGAAAAGAATTGGATGTATGGTGTCATCTTGTTTATTTTTAACCTTAATGAATGTAGTCAATTAATATATATAATTAAACGTATTACAATGTATAATCATTTGAAGTAAGTTAACTTGTTTATAATCCCAAATTTGAGTTAATTATAAGATTATTTTAGTTCCTGACTGTTATTTTCTCATCGGCTCCTCTGGTGTCTGTATATCTTTTCTGGTATTGTACTGTTTACAGTGAGTACAAGTATCTAAAGACTTCCTTTTGTCATTTCGTCAGCCAGCGTTTTGCCTCCCTCCTGCAGAAAAACAAACTTCAAGATTTGTTCTTTTAACAGGTTTTGGCAACTTAATGTCGCTCTTCTACCTACTCTACGAGACGTAATGAGGGTTGAATTCAGGGGGTAGCCCGGGGGAATCTCCCCCCCCCCCCGAAGAAAATTCATTTCCCCGGGAAAAGCTAAAAAAATAAGTCACAAAATGTAGAAATTACTTCACCCAATTAAGTGCTTTCTTTCCGTGCACGTGCAGACGAAATTCGATCTATCAATATACATATAAATGACGCAGATTCATTCTATATAAATATTAAACATGTAACATCTAAGATAGATTACCAAATAGTCAATAAAACTTATATTTCTTAACGCTATGACCGAGTTTGGCAGAACATGAAATTGTTGACTGTTGAAAAAGGTTTGTATTTTAGTAGGTATTATACTCTCGCCCTATACTATATATTAGTAGGTAGCACTAGCACAGATTGAGATAGGAAAGGAAAGATAGGGAACATCTTCCGATCATACCATATGATCTCTGATGTCAACAGACTTCAGTTCTTGAAAATGTACAGTTCTTGCATTATTTGAAATAGGGCGCCTAAATCCCATTTCTCGCATCGGAAGTAACAGACGCAAATGTGTTTTACGATTTTTAAAATAAACACACCTTTCTTTAATTAAAAATAATTCAGTTAAAGGGTGCGATTCAGAGGGCGTCATTTAGAGGGAACAGGGAGGAACAGTTATCCCTCCTGGATTAGAGACTTATGTAGAATTTATCAATATGATAGTAATATATAAGTGAAAAATTGCTATTGAAGGTGATGAAGATCCTGCTCAGGGCCGTTCATGGGGAAAGGGCAAGCGGGGCGACGGCCCCTGGCACCGAAGTGAGGAGTGCAAAATTCGGGAGGGAAAAAGAAAAGAAAAGAAGGAAAGAAAAACAGAGGAATGAAACACATGTGCACATATATAAAATGAAAGGATAAAAGTAATGAAAAGTGCTCAAAATCAAGGAAAAGCAGGGTTTACTTTTTAAAATTTTCTCACCTTTCGGGGGTGCCGGCGTATACTCTCGCGCCAAAAGCTGAGTTTCCTAACACGGCACTAATTTTACTGAAGATTTCGTAAACTAAATTATTGATGTGTATGCAGTGAAGAAACCAAGGCTAAATATGCTTGATTTAGAATCAGAAGTGTGAGAAAATATGATAACTTTTTGTTAAGATATTCCTATGTATGTTTGTTTTAGGACAAAAAATATTTGAGTTAATTTAAATCTTTTTTAAACTTCTACATTAGTAACAAACAGTAATTACTGAATATAGGGAATAATAACAAAAATAGCTACTGTAAATAGCAGTTAAAGTTTAGTGTAAAATATTTTTAGCAGTCTTTAATGTTTTAGAGGAAATAAAACGAATATTTTTTTTCTAAATTATAATCTCACATTGAATATTTATCAGCAATTAGTCTCAATATTAGCTAAGATGTGTTTGTGAAAGGAATTGTTAAATATGCTGCTTTCTTGCAAAAATACAGAAAAACAACGCTCCCCCCCGAGGAGTTGACATTCCCCCCGGGTGAAAATGTCTGAATTCAACACTGGGCGTAATTAATTTTGTACTAGGCGTTAGTCGGATGGTCTTTGATTCGATCCCAAGTTGCACAAAGTGAGATTTCTGGTGGAGAAACACCATGTCTGCGTGGGTATTATCAGGGTTCCCCTGTTTCCTCCCACTTTCTTCGTTCCACAATTTTCATTCATTCCTCATCATCGCCGTGTCTTTTACCTAGCTGACATATGCATGGGGCGTCTAGCTTAAATATTTAATTTCATTTCATTGAAAAAATTAGTATAATTGCTAATCTGCATCTTTATAAAGCAATCTGAACAATCATATAGGTCTATAATGCTTAAAATTGAATTAAATCGCGATTTCAGTAATCTGCAATATCTTAGGTTTCTCATTTATTTACAAAAATGTCTAGTTATTTTATACTTTATAGCAAGAAACATAAAATGAAATCTTAAGTTTTACGTCCCACGATTATGCCGGTTAGTCTAAAGGAGACCGTGATGATGAGAAATGAATGAAATGTCGGAATGAAGAAAGTGTGAGGAAACGTGAAAACGTCGAGAAAAGCCACGAGCACGGTGTTTGTCTACCACAAAGTCGATATTAGCTGCTATATAAGACACAATTGTCTATACCTTTGCTCTGGGAGGCCCTGGTTCGATTCCGGCGGGAGATCATGTGGTTCGGATTCCATGTTAATCAGTAGGTCCCGTCTCATATTACCTCGCTGATGAAAAGGACGCTAAACTCAAATTCAACTTAACTAAACAATTATCTATACATTGAATATAGTTAGGAAATCGGTATTGTTATCATAAGAGCAAGTTTATGAAAACGAAATGTATAATAATGATTGTATATAAAATACAGTTTACGTAATGTTGTGATGCCCAACTAGGGTTACACTAGTGGACAGTTCAAATTGTCAATCCCATCATTCTAATTATTTCACTTCAATGTTCATGTTCCAAAGTTGTGGCCGAAATGCATTGATATATCACCAAAATCAAGCAAATAGTCGCTGCTCAGAAGTTGAAGTCATGGACTACTAACCAAGTTATAGACTCCCTGTACGAATCTCTCTCTGGTCATAATTGTTCGTAGTCGGGATTCAATTGCTACGAAGCATATTTTTTACTTTGCTGAAGAATTTAATCTCTTCTATTTCTAACAGTAGCTTCTATTTCTATCAGTATGTGCAGTTGGTTGCTCCAGCAGCTCATAAAAAGTATTTTTTATTTGCTAACAGCCAGAATCCACTCCTTATTTCGATATATATGTTGTTTGAATTAAAGTGATCACTTCACAACTGTCTAGTATTTTGTTCCACTTTCCTTCAGGCAATTTTTACACGTTAACAGACAATATTCTATTGACCTTGTAAGTGATTCTAGGCATAAGACAAAATCCAATGTTAACACACTGTTCTGTGCGTATTATTAGCTCAGTAGAGGTTTGTATTTATGTTTGCTTGCTATTACCTGACCAGGATATTAGTGCGGTTTTTCGTGGAGGGCGCTAGTGTAGTGTTTACATCAGTTTCTAGGTAAGCGCGGTGGGACAGGAGAACGGAGAGCGTCACTCTGCAGTGTATCCAACGATTTTCAAAAGTTGCAGTTTACATAAGTAGCCTAATCTGTTTCGCTTAATAATAAAGAATTCCATAAATTATATAGTTGTTATTGAATGCAGTAATGGTTATTCCTGCAGTAATGCAGATGTATTGTGGATAATGGCATATGCATGTAAATTAACAATTTAAGAACAAGATAGCATACAAGTGAGTTTCTACCGTGTATTAAGCAAATTATATATTTAAAAAATGATTACCTTTTATTTGATTTAATTATAAAACAGTAGAAACCTGTAAAACTCAGTAATAAGATGTTTATGACTAAAAGATTATGGGCTGGTAGCTTAGATACTTGCGCAATATCTTGTAACTGTAAGTTTAAATCAAGTTAAGGCTAGCGATGCTTGTATTTGTTTTAATGTAGGTCTATCAATTGACAATTAAATTATTTTCTTGAGTTGTAGCCAAGAAAGAATTCCGATACCTTTCCACTCGAGAAATGTGGAAGTTTTCTCCGTTGGTCTATTGGCTAGCGCATGTGTCTTTGTTGTACGTGGTTTTGTGAGAGCCCAACAATTAATTTTACAATGTTTCACTTTCATTAATCATCTGTCTCCTCTAGCATAAAGAGCATAATCATGGGACGTTAAACTAAAGAAATTTCATTTCATTGTTTCGATTAATGTGAACCCTTTGGGGCAGTGGCGGCGATTGGACGTTAAAAGTGGGGGGGCAAGACATGATTTGAATATTTGTATATCAATGTTAATATTCAAATTTCCCTGGTTGAAACTATATACATTAATAGGCCATTTCAGAAAAGTGGGGGGCAACTGCCCCCCTTTGCCCCCCCTAATCGCCGCCCATGCTTTGGGGGAAAAGGAAGAGAAGAAGAAATTTTCCTTAATTTTCTAAAGGGCTACGGGATTGGATCGCTTGTCTTTCGGGATTGCCTTGTAAAACCTGATTACAATGTATCTTTCTTTTAGGATTATAATCGTAATCCAGCCTTTTGGTAAATGTGAAATAAAAGTATCGATAAAACATCAGCGTATGGGTAATGTAAGCATAAATATCATTGGTTCAATACACAATAAATTCACAACTTTTATTTATGAGTATAGAAATTCCCTTTGAACTCCCTCTGAATTTCTTTCAGACCCTAGGTCTCTTGTGACAAAGAATTAATTCTATTATCTGTTTTCATACACAATATAATTTTGAAACTTGGGAGCCTAGTGTTGTCTTTGCGTCTGTAATACGTAATCATTTGTCGATTGACTTCAGAAGACTGAGTTTAGCCCGTGAGCATAAGTTGCATATAGTTCAAACATATCAGATGTACGGTCTTGTTTAACAAATCCTGTGTGCACATATGAAATTCAAAGACAAAGGTAATCAATCGTCTTTAAACAGCTGTATTTTTATTTCAAGTGTAAGTACTAAAATGTGCTACGTAGATTTCCGGCCAATTGTTTCATCGCCGGTATCTTTGAGCAATGAGATAGCAGTGGAAGACAAACTTCGTTCTTCTAACTTGATATTTTGAAAAACTTACGCAAGTGGTTTTGTTACTTAAATACATATTTATTCACTCTAATCAATTTCAAAAGTACCATTAACTTTATAATAACATAATGAATGTAAGAGTTACCCTGAAAATGTATTTTGTATTTCTTTTTTAATATCAAATTCATTTTTTCTGAATTTCACGAGCTATAAGAAATCAATTGTCAGGCTCCCCACTTTAAATTTTAATCGCTCCCCTACTGCCTCAATGTAACATTGGGTTTATTTCTTTTAAATATTTTTTTTTTCAAAATATGGTAGAAATACTGGATTTTTAAATTACCAAACCATGCTAAATAATGACAGGTTAGATATCAGAGAAAGTTATCTTTATCTACCTTCTTAATTAAGGGCGTATCCAAATCTCCTTCGGAGGCGGTTAGATTATCAGTTTCTCTCTCACCAGTCTTTTGCAGCACATCCGAAAATGATCTCCATGCAAATTTGTTACTGAAGGTACTGTCAATCGATCGATCACATGGTCCAAATTGGTAGCAATTTCGAAGACGTCTTATCTCAAAACTACACAATAGAACTTGCTTTAAACAATGAAAGCGCAGTTGCCAAAGTATAACTTTGATTCACAAAGATGAACTTCGAGGTTTCGTTAACAGATGAATTAGGAATTCCTTACACTCTAATGCTACGAAGTTCTCAGTGTTCCTTTGTACAACACTGAGGTTAGTTTATTCGCAAGTTATTGTCATATTAATATGGAGGGTGTATGTACTTTTTTTTTTTTTTTTTGTAGTCCCTTAAAATGTTCTGAAAATAACTTCCATAACTTTTGAAATTGTGTTTGTCTTAACTTGAACATATGCGTGAAGTGGTTTATTATGAACAGGGCAAAAACAACTGTCATAGATTAATTACAAGTGATCCGGTTAGAAACACTGTTGTTTGTATTTTAGTTCCAAAATCGGCCGCCCGCACTCCTTCGCTGGTGGACTAATATGTTTCTCCTCTCTTTGTCGCATAAAGAAATTATTTCGGTCCATTACCTCTTTTTTACGTTAACCCTTAGTCGGTAATATCCGTCTCCCAGGCGGATGTACGATATTCTTTTCTTCAGAGTTGGTACCCATATTCAAGATATGATCTGGTATTTCACCTATGCTTCAGTTTAGGGTTGACTGTACTATTTTGTGCAAGTGGTCGCGTGTCTAGATCATTGTTGCAAACTTCGATGTTTATAAAGTTATTCCACTCCGTCTCGCAAGCGGATATTACTGTAAAGGGAATATATTTTGTCCGTCTAAGGGACGGATATTACATTATACTGACAACTATTAATATTTGGGTGTTTCTTTCGTTTCGAAAATTTAAATATTTTAAGATGTCCAGTAGCAAATATATATCACAATGGAGTAGGGCTATACTAGAAAAGTCTATATAGCACTTAGAGATGGCTATAAATTAGAAACTGATTATGAATAGGGGTCCGATAATTCTTATGTTCCTGAACAAGATCATTTATCCAAACCAGGTCATGACAGCAATCCAGAAATAGAGTTTAATGATGCCAATAACATAGCTGAAGAAGGATACAACAATGATAAGAATAATACACAAGTACAACAGAAACAGATAGTGTTTATTTATTGCAAAAAAAAAAAAAAAAAAAAAATAGTTGTTTCAGATGGAGTTGCAAGAAGCCAAATTTGGGTACTAAAACACCTAAGGAAAACGTGATAAAAATTAAATTGTAATCATGGTTAGGACCAACGAATCAGCTACGGAATTTTCCAAATCTAGAGACCATCTGCCATTTATTTTTATAAAAATTTGGACCGCATTAGTGTAAAATGGAAATGATTAAAATGAAGTTACTTCTCCTCAAGTTATAAGAATACTGACAAGACTAAAATTGAAGCGATTATTGCTTTGATGACTTTGTGCTCCATTTTCATGTTGGGGCGTGAGAGCTTGGTGTCACTTTTATCAACTGACTGCATTGGACTTCATCCTTCTCGTGCAACCATGTCTCTCAAAAGGTGTGAAGGTTTGCTGGCGGTTCTTATGTTTGATGATTCATCTATTCGTGAACGAAGGAAATGAAAGAATCCTCCAGTAGTAGTATCTAATGTTTTCAATAAGTTCATTTATAATTGCCAAACGACATATTCCATTGGGATGCATTTATATGTTGGTAAAACTCTATAAGTTATATGTTCAGAAATGGACTCTCAGTGGTGAAGCACGTTGTAATGAACTAATGGGTACATCCATAAATGAATTACGACGTGTTTCATATTCAGTTTATGAATTTTGTTACTTAGAATCAATTCTCTGGGTGTAACTAAACCTTATTGAAAACTGACTTCCACAACTTTGGCTTCAAGCGTCTCAATTGTGTGTGTCCGTCTCTCAGGCGGATGTTACTGTTAAAGCTTATCTTTTGGATGGTACCAACTAAGGGTTAATCCACTAAAGCTAAACAATCATCTGTTTTACACAAAAAACAATATGTAAAGTTTTACTTTCCTGTTTAAAATTTAATTCCTTTCCAGCGCTATATGCTAATCAGTGCTTTATTTGTACAGTGGGAGAGGAATTTACGTAAGTACTGCTTTCCTAGGGTAGGAACACTAGATGCACCCCTGTAGAATTCTAACAATTCTCATAAGCATTATCAGTTAGACAATATTCATTCTATAATACTGCAACTTTAGTTTGATCTCAAGTAATACGTAAAATAATAATAATAATAATAATAATAATAATAATAATAATAATAATAATAATAATAATAATAATAATAATAACAATAATAATAATAATAATAATGTTTTAATATCAGACTTGAAGACTTCTATATGATACATGTATTCATGAAAATAGTAACTACTTGTTACGTACTCAATTGGTCTTCCATTCCCGGCGGAAGCTCATGTGGTTGGGATTCCACGTTAATCAGTAGGTTGTGTCTCATATAGCCTCGCTGCTGAAAGAGACGTTAAACTCTACAATGAAATGAAATCTTTGAGTTTTACGTCCCACGGATATGTCAGCTATGCTAAAAAGAACGGTGATTATGAGAAATAAATGAAAGAGTTGAATGAAAAACTGAGAGAATCCCGAGAAAACCTCCGCACACGGTGTTTGTCAACCACAAAATTCACTTGGTGCGAGCAGAAATCGAGTGCACTAGAAGTTAACGCTCCACCACTGAGCCACTGCGGTCTGGTTTAAACTCTATCTGTCTTACATGTAATACTTCCCAAGTATAAGGCTCCGATTTTGATAAAGTTTAGCAGGTAGGTACTACACATACACGAATACGTGTTTTTCTTATTTTGTGCGGAAAAACGGATTTAGGGGGCAAAAGCTCCCACCCAAAATTTTGAAATTTGACGTCCGAAAGGCAAGAAAAAGTGGACCAAAGTGAATGAAATTGTACACAGATATTGTAGACGTAAAATGAGGGAATATGTGCTTCATATTTTCCTGGAAAAGGCAGTTGGGTCAGGAACGAACCCCTCCAAACGTTTGATCACGAAATATCAAAAGTGCTAATAAGTTTGTCAGAAGTGCCTAAAGAAAATAAAGAATTGCAACGAAACTTTTTATAGGGACAACATGCAAAAATAAAAAATACGTTTTTTTAATTTTCTGCGGAGAAACGGATTTACAGGCAAAAGCACCCACTCAAAAGTTTGATAGTTGACGCCTAATAGGCAAGAGTGGACCAAAGTGAATGAAAATGTGTACAGATATTGTAGACGTAAGATGAGGGAATACATTATTCCAATTTTCATGAAAATAGTAATAATATAAATAATATTATTATTATTATTATTATTATTATTATTATTATTATTATTATTATTAATAATAATAATAATAATAAAACAGTTAGGTGGACCGAAGAGTTGGGTAGCGGAAAGAGTGGACCGAAGCGAATGAAATTGTGTGTAGATATTATATATGTAAAATAAGGCCTTTCGTGTTCATCATGTGTTCTCATCCGATTTCTTCAAATTTGGTGCTTCAACAGTAAGCACAAACACTATAGCGTATTTAATAGTATCTCCGGAGGCGCCTTTAACCCTTATAATGCTTTTCCGCATAATCATAAATATGTGTCGATTTATTTCCTATTCACTGTTGATGTGCCAAATTTGAAGCAAATGGGATGCGGACACTTGGGAAACAGGAGAAACATTATTTAACATACGCAATAACTACACACAATTTCATTTGCTTCGGTCCACTCCTTCCAGCGCTAGTACGGTAAAATTTACTTTCTTCAGGACGGCCTTAGCACCCAAATAGTATTAAGGCCAAGGCCCCTCCGAATTGCACTTTTGACATTTCGTAATCAACGGTTTAGAAAGTCTGTGTCCCGTCCAACTCTCTTTTTAAATGGATAATTAGAAACAGTATTCCTTCGTTTCACGTCTACAACATCAGTGCACAGTTTCATTGACTTCGATCCACTTCTTATTGCCTTTCGGGCGTCATATTTCAAAATTTTGGGTGAGGCCTTTTGCCCCCTAAAACCGTTGTTCCGCAGAAAATAAAAATCCGTATTCGTATTTTTTTTGCGTATTGTCACTAAAACAAAATGTCCTTCTAGTTCTTCATGTCCTTTAAGCACTTCTGACATACTATTATTAACACTTCTGATATTTCATGATCAATTTTTTGTAGGGGTCTCTGCTCCACAAAATCGTTTCTTTTTAGAATACGAAACACGTATTCCCTCATTTTAGGTCTACAATATTTGTGCACAATTTCATTTACTTCGATTTACTTCTTTGTGATTTTCGTGCGCCAACTTCCAAAATTTTGGGTGGGGGTTTCTGCCCCTAAAACCGCATTTCTGCAGAAAATGAAAAACACATATTCGCGTATTTTATGTGTAGTATCTACCTGGCAAATTTTATCAAATACCGAATTTTACACTTGGGAAGTGTTACTTGTGAGACAAAACTAATCACATGTTGTATTTTCTCCGCTCCTACTTCTATATTTGACACCGGTCACTTCCTTCCAATCACCATAGATTTTCTCTTTCTAACATTTATTTTCATCCTATATTCTTCACAAACTCTTCTCAAGTTTCAACATCTTATTAACTTTCTTTTTTTTATTCTGCACACAACAGCCATATCATCCCCAAACCGTATACACCTAATCATTTTACCTCCTAACGAAATAATATCTCCATTATGTAGACTCCTCTTCGCTATCTCTTCTAGACAGATATTAAATAACGTCGGCGAAAATATCATCCTTTGAACTCTCCTTACAATTACATTCTTTGTCTACTGTGCATTTACCAGTGAATTTCCATACAAATCATGAATAATTCTTATACTTTATATAATATTTGTGGACGAATATATAATAGAACCTATATCAAAAACATGCATCATTCCTGAAAGTAATTAATACGGTGAACATAAACAAACGGTCAATAGACATATTACGTTAGGGTTAAATAGGCTTAAGCATTAGACACTACAAAATACATTTCGTTTGCTCTCTCTGTCGGTCTAGTGGCTAGCACGTGTGCATTTGGTGTACGGTGTCTCGGGTTCGATTTCCGTTCGGAGAATTTTAACTGTCTTTAATGTTTTGTGTTTGTGTCCCTGTCGTTCATGGTTATTGGAAATAACTGTTAAATGTGTATACCGAGCAGAAAATAGAGACAAGTTACTGAGATACGTTCGGTGAATCAGTTAACTTAAAGAAAAGAAAAAATTTTCTAAAGTGCTTGGGCCTAGATCACTCTTAAAGGTTAGTTCGATTCCCATCAAAGTCAGATTTTTCTTTCACCTTTCCTGGAGTTTCTCTTTGTGTTTCTATCGGGTTCGATTAAATAGAACTTCGAATAGAGACGTCGTGGAATTCATTTATTGACTGAGCTAGAAATTCTTATAAAGGTAACGACTATGATTTTATTATTAATAATACAATTATTATTTTTATTATTATTATTATTATTAGTTAAATTACGAAGTGTAAAATGAGGCGATGCAGCATTTACGTAAACTAAATGATAATTTATTTTATAATAATCACTAGTCCACCATACATTTGCGAGAGGATGCTTGGTAAATGAAGTGTATACAAAATAGAATAGTAAAAATATTACAATAAAAATATATTATTAAAAATATTGATTAAGTAATTGGAGTTAAACACGCCTTTCCAGTAAGAATTATATATAGAGAGAATTTGCTTTAAAGTGTAATCCACACGAATATTCGAGTTTTAATCCAACTATAAATCGATGACTTACACGATAATATTTGCTTCATTACTTGTATAATTCTTTATTTTTGTACGTATTACAATTCTCTTCAAGTTACAATTTTGCCATTTCAAAACGTGGAACGAGAAATGAATGCAATATTCTATTTGTTAAGAAAACCTTTGAAACAGTGATGATTTCAGGGGGTGACCTGAAGGAGAATTTGAGATACTGTCAACCTAAAATATTTTCCCCTTCGACACCATATCTTCGATGATACTCAAAGTGAACTAATAGCTATTTTCCGTCCTTCATATATTGGCAATCTCCCGGAAAGAATCTTCTGAAATCGCCAATGCTTATAAATAGTTTTTCATTGGAAATCAAAGGATAATAATGAAATATTGAACATATTGTATATTTTGTTTCAGGTATGGATTTTAGATTTGCAATTCATATATGCTCTGTTCTACTGGAATTTGAACGGAAAGTACAGAAGTACAAAAGTGCAAAAGTACAGTCTGTAGTTGACAAAGACTTTCCAAGAAATGTTCTCAGTCCTTTGATGAAAATAGGAACACACTTAGAAAAAAAGACGAATTCTACTTACAGGATTTGAACACATAAACTTCTGATTGACACATTATTCATTCAAACCGCTCGACCATTTCACATGCCTTCATAGTGTCTCTTTTGACTTTTGTATAAAGTGGTTTTCTGCTACACACTCGCTTTTGTTTATCTCGGTACGACTATGAGTTTGTGGTGGATATTTGGACGTTACAGGTCTTGCAATGTATAAAAGTCTTTTTCGTTTAAATTACTTTCGACTTTACGTCCCAATAACTTACATACAACAAGTTGAATCTGTGAAATGATTGGGGTTGGAGTGATCATAAATGTTTTCTTAGTTGTGGGTCTGGATATGCAAACCCGTTTAACGTGGGGACTTACTTATATGAAATTTGGTATAATAGACGCGCCGTATTTGATTCAAAATAAGGAGTTCTCTATTTTGTTTTTAAAAGACCTGTAATGTTGATAATTTAGTGAATGCTCTCTGAATTCTCGACTGATTTGTTTTATTGCTCTAAAAACAACTTCAGAGCTAGCTGATTACGCGAGACACTTCCTTTTGCTCATGCAACAATTCTAACTAGTGGAAATTTGCGATTGAATTCCGGTGTGCTATTCGTGCGCTTAAAACAAATAGCACCATGGTTGTACGTTTCAGTATTCTTGCCAATTTGATGTCGAAAACAGAACCCAAACAACTCCTGTGGGGCTTCTAACCCGTTACTACTACTAATAATAGTTATAATACTAATACTAATACTAATACTAATACTAATAATAATAATAATAATACTATTATTATTATTATTATTATTATTATTATTATTATTATTACTTTTGCTATGGATCCGTATAGTAAGAGGGCAAACTTATTTTAATGAAAGAAGTTTAATGAAAATTTTTAAAAAATAATCGTTAAATCACTATTTGAATATTATTTTTAATCTTATTTTAATGAAACAAATGTTATAAAAATTTTTTGGAAATAATAAAGAAAACTTTCCTTAGACAGGATTTGAACCCACACCAAAAACGATTTTCTTTATCAGCCTGTTGCGCTAGCTCAGTTTTTTCATTTTCTTTATTGCAGTTAAGTTACATATAAAACATAAAGTACAGTCAGATTACATGAGTATCAGAGAACAATTCATTGGTTTCTATTAGTAGAGTGACAGAGATCAGAATGCACGATTACATAGTGGTAAGACGTCCAAAGGTGAGGGCGTTAGTTATAAGCTTGAACAAGAGCTACTTCGAGGAATTGTGAAAACAGGGCTTTTCTTCGGGTTGGTGGAAAATGTGTGTAATGGTATACAAGTAATCCTGGTATTCGGTGATACGGCGTAACTCAGGAGTATGGATATAATGAACAGTAGTCGATATTAACCACAGCATGAGTTGTGTTTAGCACTGGGAAAGAGACGGAAATCAGGAAATAAGACGAGATCACTGGTAACAGAAGCTGGCACTGTACGGCAAATAGTACTGATCATTCGTTGAAACTTGGCCCAAATATGAATTATTACAACAGATAGTTAATCGATGTTCCAAATCATCGACACGACCACACTTGATACAAACGGCGCTGTCACTGAAGTTTTACCGATGTCGTTTAGCACGAGTGTCCATAAGGTTGTTCACCACAGCGTACCAATTCGGGATTGTCGGTCCAGAAAGGTGAGGGTCAAAGATATTACTCCACATTGTCGTGTGCTGTGCTTTTCGTAGAGGCGATGAGGAGGGAAAGAAAGTTGCCGAAGTAAATACTGATACAAGTCCTTCACTGAACTAGGCAACGCAGCAGTCAGAGCTGTCGACATATACGCATAGGAACGAATAACACCACTATAATACCAATAAACGTAAGGACTATGGCAGATATTAAGTGGAAACGTATATGAAACAGTGTCAATACAGTAAGAAAGAAGGGTATGGCTGATTCCTGTAAGGCTGGTTGAAGTCTCAGAGCAAAAACATAGCCAGAGCTTTGAGGCCGATGTGGATAAAGTTGAGACCACCAGCTTTTGGCGAGAGATATGTGAAGCGATACTTAACTCTAAAGACGTGACCATGCCAAAGAAATCAATTAACAACACTCGTAAGGCGTTGAGGAATATCACTGGCCATAAGAAGCAGCTGACACACATACCACTATTTTGATAGAGCATAAGTATTCAAAAAGTATATCCGAGACAATAAACACAAGTTGCGTGATCGATCTGACTGGAGAACATGCCGGATACTGTTTACGTGTAAGTTGTAGTTCAAACGGACTGTTTCAAGAATGGTAGAGGAAAATGTGATGCCCAAGATTTTTAACTGAGGAACAACGTTAGTCATAGTGGGATACTCAGAAGAAGCTGGTGTGCCAAGAACCAAAAGCTTAGTTTTTGACTGATTGATTTGAGCGCAAGATAAGGCGGTGTATTCCATCAAACAGGTATCAAGGGTGCGAATATCACTGGAATTGTGGATGAAAACTGTCACATCATCAGCATAACTGCAGACTCTTAAATCATGACCATAAAGGAAAAGGCCAAAGAGGCAAGCATTAAGACAATAAAAAGAGGGCAAAGAGAAATGGCAAACAAGCTCATACTCAGTGGGGACCGTTGATGCACACTTCGTTTGATACGCACAGGCTCAGTGAGAAATCTATTGATTTTAAGTTCACTTTGAGCATTGTCGTACAAGATACGAATCCAGTGAATGAACTGCTCCCCGAGGCCTAAGGCGAAAATTATACGCCACAAATAATCATGACGGACGCGGACAAAGGCTTGGTGGAAATCAAGTGAAAGGAGAACATGACAGGGAGAAGAGTCTTCAAGGGTAGCAACAACGTCACGAATGGACTGTAAAAGATGGTAGATCTTCTTGTTTTTAACATACGATATTGGTGAGGACCCACTAACTTGGCTCGTTGTAAGCGGTTGTTCATGCAGCGAGAGAGAATCTTGTAGTCAAAGTTCAGCAAGTTGATTGGCCTGTAATGGGAAACGATAGTAAGATGTGATTGCTTCGGTAAAAAGATATACGGGGTCGGTGCAGCAGGAGCAAAATGTTCGTTCATCATAGCAGTTAAGGTATCGCCAATAAGTGGAAAGAAACGATTGTACTACTCTGCTGGAAGGCCATCAATTCCAGGAGATTTTCCAGACGAAGCACTCATAATTGCTCTTTGCACCTCTTCCTTGGTGAATGGAGTTTCCAGTGATTGCGCTTCACGTTGATCGAGCACACATGTGAGGCGATCTAGGAAGGAAGATGGTAAGTCAACGGTGTCCGATGTACCATATAAACTGGATTGATAGGTGTAAAAAGGCCTCTTAATACCTGCAAAAGTATGATGGGTGTTACCTTCGTTATCCTTGATGCTCTCAATATATTTGCGTGTACCTCGTTTATATTCTGCCAAGGCATGGTAGAGCAACGGTTCTTCTTGAAGGTCGATGATTGTAGATTTGCTGCGGATTTTCGTTCCTTCCATTCGACGGCGGCTGACACAACAGTTTAGCTTTATATTGCTTCATGACAGGTAAGACAGAAGGATTATGTGGAACAGCGCTTTTAGCATCAGCCAAACAACGATAGCAGAAATGGAAAAGATTTCGGTGATCACGCTCCAGCTCAGCACAATACCAGCGACAAAAACTGGCAACACGTGGTCTAAGTTACTGATACCCCAAGTCAGTAACAGTCCAAAAATGTATCTGCTGGGTTTACCACGTTGCCCACTTGGTTATAAAAGATTCGCAAAATTCATTATCCTCAAGAAGTGAAGTATTACAATGCCAATAACCAGGCTCGCGTTCAACCTTGACATCAGGTATACGCAAGGTAACATTATAAGCAGAATGATCGTAAAATATGGTAGGTACAATATCTGTCGGATCAGCAAGGGACACATATACATGTGGTCGATGCGAGAAGCACTGTTACGCTGACATAAGTAAAGGCCTGCAGACGCGGAGAAGTAGACAGCCAGCTATCTTGGAGACGAAGACCTTGTGTTAACTCCTGCAAGGTCGGACTATAATTAAACCTGGGAGACTGGTCTCCAGGATTTAAAACACAGTTAAAATCACCAGCAAGAAGAAACATTTCACTGTTGGGGACAATACAGGAAGCACATCAGATGCAAAGAAATTGTTACGATCGACACGTGTCTGAGAGCCACTAGGAGCGTATAGATTGAGAAGGTGTACATTACCGAGCCGATCACTGATAATACGGCCAGTTGGGTGTAGTAATATGGTGGAGAAACGAACATGGTGCTGAGCAACAATTGTAGTTCCAGTGCCAGTGACAGTAAAATTATTGTAAACAGTAAAATTAGGACCAAGATCTAACACTTCCAGCCCAACTTCTTGCAATAACGCGATATCAATATGAGCTTCTAGTACAAAGTTACACAGCGAGAATAACTTGGTACTACTATGTAAATTATCAATATTAATAGTAGCAATCTTCAATGTCATTGAAAAGAGAAAGAAACATACATAAAACGAGAACTGTGCATGACAGACACGTTCAAATCACAGAACTTTCAAGTAGGCACTACAAACAAGGGTGGATCACAGATAGTGAAAAAAGGCAAACAATAACACGTTTGTCACAATTCGCACCAAGCACCAGCACTGCAATACACACACAAAAAAGCAAACACCATTAACGAGACATGTGCCAACGGAAAACATGATTACCTATAAAATATTACAACATCAAAGTTGATTCTACGAGGAATCATCTGATTGAGAGTCAACAGCAGCGTTGACAACTGGCATGTCAACTTCAGGAAGGATGTCAGACTCTTCCTTGTTTTTCTTAAACAGTTTGTCACTGGGGTCTTGGCGCCTCGAACGTTTAATTCGAGACCATTCGCCAGTACCAGAAGCAGAAGTATGAGAGTTCACACTAGGGCACAACATTTGAGGTTCCACAACGAGAGGAGAAGGACCAGTAGTAACAATGGAAAGTGACTAATCTTTATCACCATCGACACTCTCTGGGTTGCCAGATCCGAGCACGCAGGAAACCACAGGGACCGCCGGCGCCATAGAGCTTGTGGAAACGGGCAAAACATTCACAGAAGGGAGAGTTCGTGCACTGAACTCACCATTACTAGTCGTCTTTCCTGTGTTGGTTGAAGCAGAAGGAATCGCAGTGGCCAATCGGACGTCTGGAGTTGACGCTGATGTAGCACAAATATGCGGAAAATCAGTGATGACCAAAGATGACAAGGATGATGAGACTATCGGTGGACGATCATTGACAGATGCTGATAAGCTGAGCTTTGAGACAGACGGAGTTGAAGAGGCATCATCCGGAGGGACGGCAACCGAGGGGAGAGGGGGTAGTCGCTATCCTGAAGACGAAGTGCACGCGGCTCAGGTAGATTATCTGTTGTTTGAGGAGTATTAATGTCCATGGAGATCTGAGGTGCCTCAGATTGCGATAGGTTGGGAACCCGAGCCTGAGACGTCACTGGTAGGTTGGAGAATTGAGGAACAAAAGAATTCACTGCAGCATCCAAACTAGAAGTAGAAGGGGCCACTTTACCTCCATAACTAGTAGCACTGCGAGGTGCTTTATTGGGACGTTGGGGACAATTCCAATGTAAATGCTGGGTACTGTGACAGTGTATGCAAGTTTTCTTCTATCCAGCATAAGTGACCCCGTAACGGTGCTGTTGAATCAGTACGAATAATGGAATCGATTTCTTTAATTCCATTGGTAATAATTTTCTCCCAGTTCGATTTTAGTAAACATGGTCACTAGAACATAGTTCATCATGAATAGTATAAATAGTACCATACTGACTCATAACATCCCTAATAGTGTCATTGGAGAGTTCCATAGGAATTGCATGTAAGCGCACAGTAAGAACCTGAGTATCAGCCCAAGAAATCCGTATATCGTATGTGCCTGAGGGATCAGTAAATTGAACTACGCCAATGGTGTCATTCAAAACTTGTTCACATAACGCAAGAGACGAAAGTATGAGGAACACACACTTACGGTAAATATCCAGTTTAAGACTCAAAACTTGTTCAACAGAAAAGGCAAACGATCATATAGCCATTCATGAATTGTCAATGAGGTAGGCCGCTAGCTAACCGCTCCGAAATCAAAGTTGAATGTATTCACTCGACGTGTAGACATATTCAAGATATTCTAAGTCACAACCCAGGAAAAAAAACACCAAAAATGTCACCGAAAGATCCACAAATTACAGTGAATGATAACACGAAAAAAAAAAGAAAAAATGCTTCACTTAATGGGTGAGTTTGACTCACGTCACACAACACAACTGTAGCAGCAGTGAACACAGAGAACGTGTTTACTCGACAACGTTCACAACGCGAATCACTCACTCGGCTACGAAGACCGACAACATCTGGCCTTTACTTTGTGCTATATGTACGTGATGACTCGTGATGTCGTGTCCGTATCGGCCAATTAGATCAGAGGATATCTGAAACGTTTGGGGTCCGCAAATATGCCACCGGTCGGTACAGTGGAAAAGGTGTGCGCCACTCACTAGGGAAACGGCTTAGCGAAAGATACGATGCATGTTTTTCAAATGTGTACGACGTTGCTAATAACACAAAGAATAAGAAAGTAACAGAATTTAAGGTTTACTTAAAAGGTAAACTATTTATTTATTTATTACCAATTATTTGAATATACTTGAATATCTTAGGACAAAGTTGAAGTGTATTAATTTGCTATATTATTGACATTTGGTGATATCAATAAAAATAAGTAACTACTCCTGAGAAGTTCTGCTCGAGAACCGGAGTAACTACACCTGGAGTAATCTCCTCCCTCAATTTCGTATCAATAAAACAAGCCACTACTCAGGTCTAGTCTGCTCCAGATTTATGAACGTTTACTCGCGCTTCCTCTGCACGTAGCACTGAGTCGTATCAATAAAAGAAGTGATTACTAATTTCTCCCATTCATCGCGCAGTCATTTCGTTGTTTTTAACCTATGGCGTGTATCTTAAAAGCCATGAAACGGGCAAGTAGCAACGATAGCTTCAATCAAAGTGCATTTGTGGATATTCTAAAAGAGTTTCCAGTGGTACTTTCAAAGTCACAGCTACCAGAAAGTAAACGAAGGAAAGCCGAAACTTTGAAGGTAATTACAGTGAAATGAACGAAATATCAAATACATCTACGACTGAGACACAAATTCAAAAGAGAATCTTTAATATTCAAGCGAGAATAAAACAAAAATAAAAAAGGAGAAAATAAAAAGAAAACGGGAAACAAGAAAGTAATATTGAAACCATGGGAATGAACCTATTTGAGCTGACGGATGTTGATTGGAATCCAGCAATATCAAGATTAACACGACAAGCGCATATCACGTGTTGTCCAAGGTCTTTGTAGATTGTTTGGCTTTAAGAACGAAATCAGACACTTGGCTCCTTTGTTTTCTTTTTAATAAAGTCCAGCCACCCACGTCATTAATCACGTCCATCTGATTGCGTTTTCCGCACCATACGTATCCCCTTTCGCCTTGACATAAACAAAATACATTCTCATGTATACACCCTTTCTATCAACGTTGAGTTGAGTTGATTATTAGTTTAACGTCCTTTTCAGTAGCGTGCCTATATGAGACAGAACCCACTGATTAACGTGGAATCCAAACCACATGAGCTCCTGCCGGGAATCGAACGCGGGTCTCCTATGCCAAAGGCATGTAAGCTAACCGCTTAGCCACGAAATAGCTCTTCCTATTAACGTATTACTCTCCAAAATACTAGGTTTCTTTAATGCCACTTGTGTATAGTCAAGTGCTCCGATAGCACCCGGAAATGTATATTGTTCTTGCCACTCTGCCTTTGCTGTTTGTATATTACGCACACTTCCGGAAACAATCCATTTTCAGGTAGTCATAGCCACACCAGAATCCCCTGACATTCCGACCAGAATCCCGGATCACTCACGTAACGCAAGAAAACCAAGGGCACCGATTTCTCTGTAAATTGGAGGGGGGAGGGCATTCAGATGCAGAAGGTATATATATGTCAGGATTTTAAGACAAATTGCACTCTAATTATGCCAAATATTGTATATTCATAAATACAATAGGGGCCCACATGAGCTTTGGGGGCCCGGGGCCCCTGGCCCCCACAGGATCGGCGCCCTTGAAGAAAACCCGTATCTTTTCATCATTACGTAGTCCACCACCCCGAATTTCCGTTGATTCTCCTTAAAAAATGTTGTTCTAATTACTACATTTTCTTTCATAAACTTATAATGCTTTTTGTAATCTCCATTTCCAACATTTCTATGCAGTTTATAAGATTTTCTACGTAGTAAAACAATCATATACTCTGCCATATTTCGCACGGAGTCACCTATTTAGCTTGCTCCACAAATTTGGAGAAGTTACTAGCATCACAGAGGAGTCTTTGATTTTTATTGATATCAAACGCGTAGTAGTTACTCGGCTCGAGAACAGAGGTGTGGTTACTTCAAAAGGGCGGGGCTTCTCCGAGGTCAGCGGAGACGACTAGTGCTCAGTTCTCTTTTTATTGATACCAATGCGAGTAACTACTTCAAAATTGGGCGTAATGAGTAACTTCTCCGTTTTACTGATATCACCCATTGTTTGAAGCCTAAAATAAGAAACTAATTAATTTTCTCATGCAAGTGCGCCGATTTCACTGTAAATTTGGGGGGAACCATTCAGATACAGAAGGTATATATATATATATGAAGATTTTAAGTCAAATTGCACTTAAATTATGCCAAATATTGTATATTCACAAATACAGAGGGGGCCCAAATGAGTTTTGTGGGGTCGGGCCCTCTCGCCCCCCAGGATCGGTCCCTCATGTTTCGGTCCCCGAAAGACTTTACGAGGCAAATTTCATTCATTCTTAAGGGAAAAAATAGTAACAATATAACAGCATAGTTATTTAATAGTGGAGTGCTAATTTCCTATATGCAAGTTCATCGTGGATTCGATAGTTATGCGCTCGGGGGAAGACCAAGGAAACTAATACATAAAAGACATTTCTCTAAGTAAAAATTCTCTATTAAGTTCAACATAAGGACGCACAAACTTACGATGATAATTATGTTCATGAGCATTCTCATAATTTACAAGCGCTATTATCGAACTACTTTACACATTAGCAATATTATTTCATCATAATACCTTCGCGCTTATTGTTGTTTTCTTTAGAAATGGAACATACTCGTAAATTGTTTATATTAGTCCATTGTGAACATTTTCAAATTTTCTGAAGTGTTTTGAGCACATGAGTTTACATTTAAACCAACAAATGAACAGATTGGTTCTCACAGTAATGATAACAAACTACTTATAGTGGCTTATTACTGAATAAAATAATATGCAGTTTCTACTTTTATGTCCCACGAATATGTCCTGTAGGCAAAGGGAGACGGATGATTAATGTGAGTGAATGATTATTTTTAAAAAAATAGATCTTTAAGTTTTACGTCCCACGATTATGCCGGTTAGGCTAAAGGAGACGGTGATGATGAGAGATGAGTGAAATTGTGGAATGAAGAAAGTGGGAGAACCCCGAGAACACCCACGAGCATGGTGTTTCTCTACCACAAAGTTCACACGGTGCGAGCTGGCATCGAACCAGGGACCCCAGGCACCGGAGGTGAATGCTCTACTCACCGCGCCCCTGTGATTATAAAAGAATCGGTGGAATGGTCATGTGGGAGGAAACGTCTGAGTCGCGAGAAAACCCATGGACACAATATTGTCCATCACAAATTCATATGGTTTAAATTCGAACCAGGTGCCACTCACACTAGAGGTGAGCACTCAGCTATTGATCCACTGTGTCCTTTGATAATGCATGTTTGTGATTTATGCCATGACGAGTAATTAACACAATATTCTGTTCCAGTGAGTGAAACAATATAAGAAAAGTCAATCTACTGGACGAAACTTAACAAAGGCTGAACGCTTACAACTATTTCTTTTATGATGATTTTTTTTTTTTTTTTACTTGTGGACCTCAGAACACAAAACACTATACTTTTATGATATAATCCTTTGTAAAGGTATTACCATACATCAAACATTAA
Source organism: Thermobia domestica (assembly GCF_964235325.1). Taxonomy (NCBI): domain Eukaryota; kingdom Metazoa; phylum Arthropoda; class Insecta; order Zygentoma; family Lepismatidae; genus Thermobia; species Thermobia domestica. The sequence continues at coordinate 92,631,998 of NC_137465.1, forward strand.
TCATCTCAGAGCTGAGGGCAGGCTTGTAGCCACCCGAAAGATGTAGGGTGGGCCTGTAGAAGTTAGGAGAGTTAATCCAACCATATTATAGTCCATCATATTATGGTTTATTTGCAAGCCTACCTTGAAAAGTTTAGGGTAAAAATTTAGGGGGGCAGCCTCCTGGGGATACTGTCCTATGTGAAGGGAAGAAGAATATAAATTAACTTATGTTTGTATATTTAGAACACTATTTCGTGTGAGGTTATTGAAAAGAAGAAGCTGAAGTTGTAAAGTAACAACATACGTAAAACATAATGTATCTCTGTCAATATTCCTCTTGTTTAGGTTCGAAAAATCCTGGACGCCAGTTAGTCAGGCCGATTGGAAATAGGAGACTGGCTCATAAATAAGTTACATCAAAAATAAAATTATATAGGCCCATGTATGAAATTGTATTATTATGGTGCCAAAGTTTGAGAACCGGCGCCTAGGTCAGAAAAAAAATTCTCGAGCACTTACCTTTTTTATGATGGTCTTTCGGCAGCCTAACCATCTATCTGGCTAACCTTGAATTCGCTACAGCTTCCTTCAGCTTGAAACCAGCCCGGCGACCACAAAAGCATTTCTCTTGTAGAAATATATGAAGGTAAAGCGCTATATACGATTCTTGTAGCATTAAGATAAGAATAGTTGTAGCAATGGTGTGGGGTGATCGATTGCTAATATGCAGAGTAAATAGTAGAGAAATGAAAGAATGTAATAGAATATGAATATTTATCAAGGGATTAAGTGCTTTTTTGCTGCATAAAGTGCTTATTTGTAGCCGTAGCATAATAGCATGGAAATTAACGACAAAACTTCAAAATAAAGGAAAGGTATATGATGACCCAGATATTCTTAATCTGCACATGAACAGACATGGTGCTTCAGCTCTAATGTTTCTGGTGTAATACAATAGAAAAGTAATCCTCCTTAAGTGTATAAGTATATAAAATATTTGTAATGATAGAACTAGTATCTAAAATATTTGTAATGATAGTATCTAAAATTAATTGGTAGTTTGCAGTGAGAAACTGCAATGTTGAAAAAATTCCCTGAAGCTTCCAATGCCACTCTCAGCGCGCTTACGGACCTATGACGTTACACCAAAACCCTTCTCTATGTTGCCGTGAGGTAAGCAGCTCATTTTTCTATTGTTTGAAGCATTATATCTCCGTAATGAAGAAATATTTTTGTGAGATGTTTCGTGTGTGGTATATTAAAGACTAGTTCTACACGATGGTGTCTTTAAATTACAGCCTTTGGTCAATGCTGGTGCGCTAGCTACTATACGGCGTAATTAATCTTGGAGCAGGCGTTAGTTGGGTTGCATATCTCGCGGACTTTGTACGTCAAGAATTTCTGTGATCCACTCTACTTCCAAGCATAGAAAATACATACACTGATGCGACTTCTTTGTTGTTATTCCTCATTGTCAAACAGACTGGATATTATTATTTGTTTAAGATCATTACTAAGGGTTTTAATTTATCTTCATAAATTTACAAAACAAAGAGTGTTTTGTGTTCAGTAATATAAAGTGAGCTCATTTGGATAATTATAGAAACAGTTCTGTTGCATTAATTTCATATTCACTACTATAATCTCTTTTAAAATAAGTTCATTGTTTTAATCACGTAGTAAATAACTTCTTTTTCCTTACATACTATGGTAATCAATACTGTAAACTCTTATAAGAATTTTTATATATTATCTGTTTCTTCAATTTATGAAATGTTCAAATATTTCTGCTGGAAAAGACATTAGGGTTTCGACATCCTGGAATTCAATATATCAATATATAAAAATAAGCATACCAATGCACTTTGAAGTTTAATGTTCCTTTATAGTTAACAAACATCTGTTTAATTTCCCGAAGAATGAATGATCATGAAGATTTGTAATAAAACTATAATCTAGATATAAGAAATATGAAAGCTTCTACTCCCAGTTAATGTAATGGAAAGACAAGACGGAAGGGAAATATATAAATATAATTGGTAAAAAGCAGCTAGAATAAAAAAGTCAGCTAACAACGCTTAGATAATAGGGGGAATTCGAGAATCAGACCATAAACAGTAAGTTTCATGGATTGTTGGGCTTTTAAACAGCCTTGCATTAAGAGAAGATCGCCAGCAATGTACTTTATCATGAAGATTCCAAACGATCCAAGAAATCTTTCAGTAGAAGTTAATGCTGTTGGAGACGACAATCCCACCCACTTTTACTGGCGACTTCAGTAGGACCAAAACTATCGTGTCCTCTAATGACAGTCCCTGAGTTAAGGGAAGGGAGATGCTTGAAGAGGTAGAATAGAGCTCTGGATCTGAAATAGAAGGGGTATATTATACTCACTGCGCTTTTGGCAGCACTTCAAAGGCATTGACCCCTCTTGGATATTGTCCAAAGTAATCTTCGAGATCTTTGTCTATATCTAGGTTCAAACGTGAGTTTTTATTTTTCCCCTCCCCTTCCCTTATTCTAGTTGCTTTTATTTCTCTGCTTTGCGACACCGTGGATTACTTGTGTTTGCATTCATGAATGTAATTCTGTCGCCAAGATTTCAAACATTTATTTCCTTTTAGCTAAAGTATCTGTCCTAGCTATTAAAATAACCCATGATGATGCAATCGCAACACATGGAGGTAGTATTCTTAGGATGAAGTACTGTAGTCAGAAGGGTGTATGCATTTAAGCAAGAAATAAAATTAGGGATCAATTTAGAATCGTTTAAAAATGAAGAAAAAAGGTTGAGTCAAATTTGAAAAGAACAATTAACACAGTTTGTAGAGGTTTTGTTAATAAATAAATCATTTTGTGGAGAAAATTATTTCTCTATCCGGAAAGATTTGATTGCTATGCTTATTATACACAGTTTACAAAGTCCACTTAGGTATATAGTTGGAATATTAGCATTCTGGAACAAACAAATTTACAATAAAAGAAAAAAGATCACATTATTATTATTATTATTATTATTAGTAGTAGTAGTAGTAGTAGTAGTAGTAGTAGTAGTAGTAGTAGTAGTGATAGTAGTAGTAGTAGTATTTGATTGACAGGAGATTATCACACTGTATGCTAGGATTAACCATATAAAACAGAGAGTTTGCTTCTTTATCCTTTATGTACATATTAGCTCGGTATTCTTTTACAGAATTTTAGGGAAGAGATTCGTAGGCTATTTATAAATTTTAAAATGCGTATCCGATGAAAGAAGGGTGGTAGAAATGGTATAAGTAGAGTATCTCTGGACCCTATTAAGGTAGACAACCCAAAAGGCTCATTCGCCTTTGAGGTTGCATACTGTCCAGTCAGCGCAATGTTTTGAAGACTTAATTTTGGTAAACGAATCGTTTCATCGTTCACATCCCGATTCTACTACTTTGTGAACTTATTTGTCGACAATTCTGTGAAATATTTATAATTTTGGCTACCGATAGCTCACATTTAGTCGACTACATGTAATTTGGTACCATTAGTACGATAGAATATAATTCAGTATGAAACTTTTTAACATGTCTACTGTACTTGGTTATTTCAACTCAGAACAAACATAAGCCAATGGAATAATTACAACTGACAGCAATATATATATTTAAAATGTAATATTAATCAAACATTAATAAATATAATTGAGTAAGTGTAAGCAAGCTTGTAGCGCCTGGCAAGTCTTTCTATTCGTCTGTTTGTAGTTCTGTTTCGTTATAAATTTCCTAAGATGTAGCCGATTAAAACTGAGTTCAAACTCTTCTCTATTCTTAAGAAACAAATCTAGGCTTTGGAACTAAAATTTGTCATAAATAAAGACGTGAACGTGTGGTAAAATCACTTCCTGGTTGTAGTATTCTCATACACAGAGAAAATTGAAGAAGGCACTAATATCCGCGATAAATAATTAATTTTGATAAAAGTATTAAATTCATTCTCAGCTTGAAATTTTGCACGTCCGAGGTGAAATCAAAAAGTTTCGAGACAAGAAAGTATTTAATTTGTCTACGTTTACACACTATTACTTTCAAAATAGTAAACTTGTAAATCAATATAGCGTTCCAAACGTTTTTGCCACTGCTCTGATGTGTTCTGGAAGTTTTCTTTTCGAAGTGTGTCTAACACCTTCTGTGATTCGCGCTTGATTTCCGAAATGCTGGCCAAACGGTGACTTTTGAGCTGGATTTTTAGCTTCGGGAAGATAAGCAAGTCCGCAGGGTGCCGAGTAGGATGGGTGCGAAATTAGAGTCATCTAGGTTCTAGTGATAAACTCAGGTGTGAGGTGAGCACGGTAAGTGGGTGCAATGTAGTCATGGAACAGCTAATTTTTCGAACTACAAAGATCCGGTGGCTTTTTAGATGCCTTGAAAGCTGGCAGTAGAGCTCGATCTCGACAATCTGGCCCCTGAGGACAAATTCTTGATGCACATGTCGAAAACGACAATGAGCATGCACTTGCGAGCTGCGGAGCTGCCTCGCCTTTTCCGGACTTGGAGATGATGAGCTCTTCTACTGTGAAGACTGTTCCTTTGTCTCAGGGTCGCACCCGTACAGCAATGTTTCGTCACCGTAAAGATCCTTGACTTTGAAGTTCTTGGCAGATTTCAGCGCAGTATTCCTTCTGCTCCTAGGTCAACAGCCTGGGGACGAAATTGACAGCATTTGGCGCATGTTCAAATTACACGTAAGGATTACATTCAATGTTCCATATGGCACTGACAATGGCAGCAATGTCGTGGATTGTTCTCTGATAATACTCATGCATAAGTTTCGAATGGTTTCAACACTTTTGGATGCTGTCTTCGTTCGAGATCGTCCTCTTCATGCTCTCTTCATCTTCCAGTGATATTCCTTCGTTCGTGAAGTTGCTTAAAGAACTCAAAGCACCTCGAATGACTCATTGCAACATTGCCGTATACTTGGTGACAATCTGAAGCGTTTTTGCGGTTGAGTTACCCAGTTTCAGCTTTCCAGAAATGACTTTCTTGAAAACGTGTCATCCTTTTGCAAAAGATAAATACCAAAGACCGAGGTTTTGTAGTCGTCTCAATTTTTAAAAAAAGTTGTTAACATGAATTTAAAATTTACTCTGTTGGAATTTATATAAAAGTGGCAAATTTGAAAATATCTTTGTTTTAAGATCCTTTCCATAATGTACATCATGAATACAAATGTTATTTATTTCAAAACTATTTTAAGTTTCCTTGGGCGGTAAAAGATGATGGCTTGAATTTCAGGTTGTATATATTAAGGAACACTCTGATTGGTCTAACTAATAAGTCCACATCTATTTATCCCTCTACTTGCGACGTTTCCTTCATCGCCTGCGTAGCAAATTCGGAGAAACAACCGTTTACAGATCATAAGGTTCGTGGTTCGCGTCCACTTCGAAGTTCTTTCTTTTTAGTGTTTTTAAGGCTCACTTTAATGTAAAGAAATCACGCATATATTTGATTTAACATATTTGGGGGAGTAATGTTGTGGTTCATTGGTGTTTGATCGCGCCTCTTCAGCTAGTGAAATGCTGGTGGTATAATTTTCAAATCGGAAGTGGAGCCACAGCGGATCGTCGCTGCAAGGCATTCAATTTTTGCCGAAAGTTCGCCAGTTGCCCATCGCTGGTTCACTGACGCTTTTGACATAGTGTAGCTTGAGTTTCGGGTTGTTTACATTACAAGTTTTCTTTTCTACATTTTACGAAAAAAAGTCCATACAAAATATTGTAATAAACGGAAATTATATTTAAAAAGTACATTCGAGTGCGCGGGCCACACATAACATCTTCGAGGGCCAACAGTTAGAGATTTTGATTTCCCATTATCGAGTATATATATATTGGGTGTTGCAAAATAAGTGTTACAACTCTTGGGAGGTGACTCCTGCCACTGAGACAAGAAAAAAAAGGTCTCTTAAACTTTCGGCTATCGGACATAGTTTCGGATCTACAAGGTGCCGAAAGCGTGGGAAAATGACTTTCGGACGCCAATAGTTCGGAAACTATCCAACGTAAAGAGTGCGGGTAAAAAATTAACTGAAGAAGTCATACCTACTCTATTGAATTTTGCATGTTTCACAATCTACAATGCACGCGCAAGGGATTCTCAAAAGGAACGTAGGGAGCCCCGGATAATCTGCCAAATGGAAGTCGGTCTAAATGGATATGAATTGATAAGGTTTCTGCCGGGTAACAATAATTCGTTCGTATTAAGTCGATATCTGGAACAAATACAAAATGGCGGACAACTGCATGCCCGTTGTGTGTGGTTGCATAATCGCCAGGTACGGATGATGACCAACAGTGACGTTCTGAGTATTAAGTGTAGCAAATTTGTACTCCAATACTCTAAACAGACTTCTGGAGTGTCGGTAGAGCATAACAGATGAAGCAAGGTGATTCACATGTGTGGAAACATATAACGAAAAATGCCCAGAAATGCACTCATACTAAGTAAATGTGAGTTCAAAGCGTCGGAAATGTAAGGATTAGCGTCAAGAACATGAAAGGCATTACCAATTCACCAATAATATCCCTCAAACTGATGCAATATGATGTGCGCGGTTGTATACCAATAAGGATGCAACAACTGAGGCCAAGTTGAAATTGTGCAAGGAGCTAACTGAGAAACTTGGTAAACTAAATGAATTTCACTAGTGGGATCCCATGATCGATATTGAAATGTGGTCAATGTGTGCTGATATCGATATGTAGCTAATGGACAAATGTCAACATGTCCCAGTACTGCTGGGAGACCGTCCCATGTGCCAAAAATAGGAAAATAACTGCTCTGGTCTTGAATCTGAGGCCGTGGGCTCCCAGTAAGATTGGAAACTGCTACCACGCGAGCGAAAGCGCTCGCTCTAGTCCTTTGGTTTCGAGGGAGCCTCATTTTCTCTGTATTCATTCCTTTGAGGAGTACGCACTTTGTTTGGCGAGCGCTTTTGTACAGCCTCCCGACATGCTTGTTGTGCTTCATTTTCTTACTCCTACTGCACAGCTGTAAACAATCAGAGCTTTAAGACGTTTCTTCCTATACCTCATGTCGTTTTATTTTCCATATGTATAGTGTACCAGCAGCAGTGTTACATGTGACAAATTGGTTCATTCTCGTCTTTGTTTTGGCATGTACACTGTGTGTAAGATACGAATTTCTGGAGGTATTCTCCTATATTTCGAGCACGTCATATGTCCCAGAAGACGTGGGACATAATACAAGTTCGTTATTTTCACGCTCTATCAGAATTTGAACCATGGATTAAGAGATTTCTTTTCATATGTGTCGACTGTGGGACAATGCCCCAAACAAAGAGGGACATTGATACAATCGTGTTCTAGCTACGTTCTACTAAAAAGTGCACCAGGTGTAATAGCAGAATGTACAACTTTATTTTTCTAGTTTTCGCACGTGAGACGGTGTTCCATCAGTGGTGGGACATTTGGTATTTGTTCATTAGCTACATGTTGATATCAACACACACATTGGCCACATTTCAATATCGATCATGCGATCCCACTACTGACATTTCTTGAGTTTACCAAGTTTCTTAGTTAGCCCCTTGCACAATATCTACTTGGCCTGAGTTGTTGCATCCTTATTGGTATGCAACGGTGTAGATCTAATTGCATCGTATTGATGAAATATTATTGGTGAATTGGCAGTGTCTTTCATGTTATTGATGCTATTCCTTACATTTCCGACGATTTGAACTCACATTTACTGAGTATGAGTGCATTTCTGGGCATTTTTCGTTATATGTTTCCACACATGTGAATCACCTTGCTTCATCTGTTGTGCTCTACCGACACTCCAGAAGTCTTTCAAGAGCATTTGATTACAACTTCGCTACACTTAATACTCAGAACGTCACTGTTGGCCAGCATCCGTACGTAGCGATTATGCAACCACACACAACGGGCATGAAGTTGCCCGCCATTTTGTATTTTTCCAGATATAGACTTAATACAAACGAATTATTGTTACCCGGTAGAAACCGAGTCAATTCATATCCATTATCCGGGACTCCCTACGTTCCTTTGGGGAATCCCTTGCGCGTGCATTGTAGGATAGTGAAACATGCAAAGTTCAATAGAGCAGGTATGACTTCTTCAGTTAATTTTTTATCCGCACTGTTTACGTTGGATAGTTTCCGATCTATTGGCGTCAGAAAGTCATTTTCCGACGCTTTCGGCACCTTGTAGATCCGAAACTATGTCCGATAAGCGAAAGTTCAAGAGAACTTTTCTCTTGTCTCAGTAGCAGTTGTCACCCCCCAAGAGCTGTAACACTTATTTTGCATCACCCAATATATATATATATATATATATATAACTGTCTTTTCTAGCCTGGCCGGCATAAGTGTGAGACGTAAAACTTAAAGATTTCATTTCATTTCATTTCTGAAGAGATATATTTAAACTGTAGCTTCCTTTAACAGTTAGCCTCGATCTTTAAGCAGGACGTTAAACTTCCTCAAATCTGACTGATGAAACAACATCCACTAGTAGTACTTCTACCATTTATTTTCAAAATGTACTTTGACAATTTAGATTTGAGATCTCTTGTTTATTGTTTCTACACAACACTTTCTATTTTATTATGATGTAAGCAAAAGTTTTACAACATTGAAACTATAAAGTGTGCAATTTGCTGAAGCCACTTCACGCCAAGTTTTTGATCCCTTAATATACAGAGATAAGCGTTGGGTTCACATCTCGGAGGTATTCTGTTGGATTTCCGCTGGGTGAATAAAGGAAATTTTTATCATTTGCAATATTGGTACTTCGATTCTAAGGTTTCATACAAAATATTCAATTTCACTTGGTCTTAGTCTTTGTTCAACTGCCTTCAGTGCACTCGCAATAAAACAGTGAACAAGGAAGCAACTACAATATGACGTCAGCCGTATCACCCTTGATTCGCATTGTCCGGGAACGTAACGTATTTAGCGAACAATTGATGAAAACGTAAGGCATATATGGATAAAAAATATCACTGTTCAAAAACAAAAGTTATTTTTTCCCAGCAATTGCTTATGTTTCTACTACTTCTTCTCTTACTACTACTGCTAGAAATATTAACGTTTAAGCAAATCACCATTTCAGAAACGTTCCATATCAACAGACTTGAAATTGAATAATAATAATAACAACAAATGAAAAAATGAAATCTTTGAGTTTTACGTCCTACGCATATGCCGGTTAGGCTAAAGGAGATTATGATTATGAGAAATGAATGAAAAGGTGGAATGAAGGACGTGGGAGGAAACGGGAGAACCTCGAAAAACCCACGAGTACGGTGTTTGTTCACCACAAAGTCCACGCGGCGCGAGCTAGGATCGAACCAGAGACCCCAAGCACCTGAGGTGAACGCTCTACCACTGAGCCACCGTGCCCCCAATAATAAAAACTTCATATTATATAAAATAGTAGCCAAGTTTCGATTTTCCAATAATAATAATAATAATAATAATAATAATAATAATAATAATAATAATAATAATAAAGAAATGTCTTACAATATCACGCTTTGCCAATATCGTTTTTTTCTGTTTCTTAAATTTGCCACAGGCGTGATATTGTTCATCAGTGGCACCTCTAGTTTCTTCGACTTATTCCAAACACGATAAGGACACGAACACAGAAGTATCGAGGACAGTTAAAATTCTGACCTTGCTCTTCATAGTGATTCGAACTCGCAATGGGCTTCACCTTTAAATTGTCTGTAATCTGCCACAAATACCTTATACAAAGATAAGAAGAGGAACTAGTTGTTACGAAAGATGCAAATAGAACTTTCTATTTGTACAAGTGTTGATACAATTCAAAGGAAGAGAACATAATGTCTGTCATATTTTCTTTTTTGGAAATTAAAACTTAGAGTGAAGAAGAATAGTAATGTAAGTTGGGACCATCGTTAAAAACTGAGGTAGCCTCAACTTGAAGAACGTTGTGTGATATTTCCTTCATTGACTAAAGCCTATATAACATGTTTCTGAGTTAAAGAAGGAAATCTCGAGTAAGTCATTGTGACACTCACATAAGGAACACTTACTTATGCGATCATTAGTAACTTGTGTACATGTTACATTTAACCATTTTAAGTAGCTAATAGTTTGAGTGTAACATGAAGTGAAGCGGTAGGTAAATGTTTAGCGCATTGAACTTTCATTTGGCGAACAAGGGTTCAAATCCTGACCAGGTTGAAACTTTTTCAAATGTTTCAATTTCAATTTCAATACATACTCAGTGTGACAATCAATATCTCCTCTCCAGAAAGAGAAAGTTATTGCAATGAGAAGAATTGGAGAAGGTCTGTCAATGGAGGCAATCATTTACAAACTTATTTCCAGCAGTTGTTCAAGATTTGATATCTTCATCGACTTTCAAGTATTTTCTGATTCGTGGCTATTTTCTGATTCACCTATACGTGGTCAGTATTTTTATTTCTCTAAACATACAGTATACAGTATAGCGAAATAATGTATTACATACACAGCAACATTCAGAATAATATATGGTATCCATTGGACAACACGCTCTGAACCATAGAGATTCATCTCAGAATGGAGAACTGTTTCGTTAGTCACCTACTTTACAATTTTAGCTGCATAAACACCTGGGTCAGGGCTACCACATGCTTTCAGCGTCAAGAAAAGTATTGTGGAAGTTGGGTTACATCTACCGACGCGTTCTCACAACTGCAAATTACCTGGACCCCAAGCAATGAAATTATTTATCTTAGGGGAGGAGATATTTTTTGCTAGTGGCTGTACAAACTTCTATTTTATATGCAGTTTATATTTACTTGTATATTTTAGCATTAGCCAAGTCTAATATTGATTAAATCTATTTTAGTTTTTAATTTTTATTTTATTTTATTTTGTAAGATTTCTTTTATACTACGGTATTGTACTTACGAGCTGTATTCAACACCTAATTTTATACTTCATACCAATGTTGGATGCAAATGTATATATTTACCATATGCATTTAATTACCACTGTACAGTGCTATACTAGGCTAACGCTGTTCTTAGCACTTTAAATATGTAATTAAATTCAGTTAAAATTAATTAATATGGTTAACGATCATTTCAACTCAGGACAATTTATGGACTCTAACCATTTTACATTATTTATTGTGACGTAAAATAAAACGTGTCTTATGCTTGAAATACATCTATACGTTCCAAGAAATGTAAACTTAGTTCTGTTTGGCTGCAGACAAAACCTACTATGAAGCAGAAATGCACTTTACAGAAAACTGAAAACAGTGGTGAATCCAGAAGAGGGCACAGAGAAGTGCGGCGCGCATTCAATGAAAAGGTTACTCGCTTTCTTTGGAACATATTTTCTGATAATATTGAAAACTTATACGTATATATTTTCTTAGTATATAAAAGTTTAATAAATTATTTCTTTTAGTTCATATAGAAATAAATAAATATGTTATTGCAACTATGTATTTGTTATGTTACCTTCCACTATAATCTTGTAATTTCTAAGCTTTAAAGAAGTTTCTTATTGTTATGGTGTAGTTGTTACAAGAAATTATATCAATAACAACAATTGAAGTAACTTTATAACGGTTAATTCTGAAAACGAGAAAAATTTGGATTAAAAAACAACTAGATGCAATTGCCTGCATTTTGTCGTCTAAACTACAGTGAGAGAAAACATGCCTCTCATTGTCAGCTCAGAGAATTGCGAGTCCTGGCATCATCGGGGACTGCAAACATTTCTGTGAATAGGACAGAAATGTAAGACATAGCACCACTGAAAATTGTTAAAATAGTATATATTAAAATTGATTTTATTTCGGATTAAATTGTAATAATACTTAATTACTTTATTTCTACATATAATTCTAGGCTGGGAAAGTAACTGATGATGTTTGCATATATCATTTCCAAATTTTGAAATTTAATCTATGGCGTGCGCCATAAAATTCAATTCAATTTTACTTTTTCGGTCCCCTTTGGACTATGTTCCATCTTGGTTGACTGATTTGGAATTTTGTGTCCCGTTCAATACCGAGACTATACGACGTGGACCTACAGCTTACCGTAGGATCCAAATCACATGAGCTCCGTAGCAGAATCGAACCAAGGTTTCCAAGGTTTCGAAACTTCAAATGATTTTTCGGATATTTTGAAAACAGGATCACTCGTAAATAGCCCATCTGAAAGTGTAATATATTCCAAAGTTGTAGGTTCCAACGGACTAAAATAAAGTTTTGAAAAACTGGCACTATAATTTTTGAAAAAAAAAAAAAAACTGTGTTGCAAACTTTGAAGGTTAGTTGAGAGGATTTGTTGTTAGTTTGCAGCATAGTTTACAAATAATGGTCTTTGACAAAAGTAATTCTGAAGAAGTTTGCACTAGTCGCAAGTTCGAATCGATGCCCACTGACTCACTATTGTTGTCAAAATATAATAATTATTATCTATCGATAAATATGTGAGGAATACTTCGAACGAAATAGGTTGTAAACTAGTATGACACATTTTTCATTAAAATATAACACACATAAAAATCATAGAATATCACACATATTCACACGCAGAATTTCTGCGTGGTAGATTTGAGTTTGAATTTTATCCAAATTGACTATTTTATTATTTACATTTTCTTTTGACATTTGCGAACAATGTTGTATAGTAGAGAGTTAATAGATTTATGAGATATAATCAAATGCTAACATCAAACCGTGTCAAAGTAATGGTTTTACTACTTCATTATATAAGTAGCGGCTCTGGTGGAGACTCATTGCTACAGAATTGATTCATATAGTGTAGATAGGTATATATTAGAAAAAATACAGTTTAAAATTAAAATATTTCAGTCGAGTAATTTCTTAATTTCAAGTGCAAAATTATAAAGAATGATGAAACAATATTTTCATAATATTCACTTTTAGTGAGCTTATAAGGAATTTCGACTCAGTTCATTCCAAAGATGTTTCAAGCCTGAAGCAATGCATCTTTTTAAATTGCTCGTACAGTTAGAACCACGGTTAAATGTTACCTTTTTTCTCACTGTTATCTATCTTTGTATATATCATGACTATAGCTCTTAAATCTCTTCTGATAGCTAAAAGGATAAGCCAGTAACGTTGTAACACCTTACAAAATTTTCAAATTTACGTTCAATATACACGGTTTTATTTCACAAACAGCAGGCCATGGACTACCGGTGAAGCACAGTTCGATTTTGGAAGGACAATGCGGAACACGATAATATTACAATCTCATATAAAAGATGTGTAAAATGTATGCACTACTAAATTTGGTTTTGCTTGAAATAGTATTTGAATGATTTTATGTAACAGATTATGGTCTTATTTAATAATTAGGAAGATATAAAACAGTATTATATAACATTTTGATTACTTTAGATTTGTGAAACAATTTCTGAGAAAATATTTTTTTATCTAACCAGTGAGTACTCAGTAAAAGTTATTGTTAAAGTTACTTATTAAAAACAATGCACATATTTAACGTTAAAAGCTTCAAGTTGGAGCATTGGTTTTTAAATTCAAGTATAAAGATATAACCCTATTGTTTTCTAAGTAGTCTCACGCTAAGTGAACAACCACGGAAGCGTATTCCTCAAAGTGCCTAAAGTTCGATCTCCAGTGTGGGATGACTCTAAGTTTCACTTTGTCCTTTAGGCTAAGAGAGATGGATATATAAACAAATGAGAATGCGAGAGGAAACAAAAGTATCCAGAGAAAACTTACGAACACAATTTGTCTACTGCAAACTTACTTGGCCGGGAATCGCGCCAGTGTTCTCACGCACCAGAGGTAAACGGTCTATCACTGAGCCACTGCACCGAGTGAAATAGTTGTAATAGATGTTGCATCCAAAACATTTCCTGGAAAGGATAATAAAGAGTCCGGGAATGGCATAAATGGATAGACGTCGATTGACTATGTTGGAATTTAGTTTCTGTTTCAGCACCGGGGCTATACGAAAGAAGGATTAATAGCTTAATGTGTCCCAGAACCACATGGACTTCCTCTGGGATCAAACTCGGGTATGCTGCATCAAACGCACGTGCGCTTACAATATGGTCACGAAGATCCTTGTCAAACCATATCGTGTTAGCAAAGTTGTGTTGAGGTATATATCGTACCGCTTTATCGTACCCGTCCTCATCCTCTAGTCTCTGAGAAATTATAACGTTAATTACTTTGTATATCCCATGTATAAACTCATATTTCTGTAATTATAGTACTCCCTGATATATTTAAATAGCTGTTAAATTGTATTTTCAATGACTCTCGTCAGAAATATTCGTAACTAAACACTTTGTTATATGTATTTATATAATGCAGTATAACTCTTAACCAAAACATTGTAATAGTTTTTGTCCTTACGCCTACTCTTCGATACTTTAAAATCGAAATATTACATCGAGTTTTTCTCCTACTTTTCAGTCACTTATCCATATGAATCGAGATGTTGCACAGGATTCCCATCCGTGTGAATCAAGAATAGTGAATGGCTTCGCAATTTGACACCTACGTATATACGCTAGATATCCTTTATTTTATCACCTGAAAACTTTCGTGTGTAATTCTTACTTTGAGAATGTATTTTGTTTTGTACTTTGTTCAAAACTTTTAACATAGATAAAATCTTTACCCACATAGCAATATAAAAAATGGATTACTCTAATTTAGCATTAATTGTTTGATACTACTACTTCATGATATTTCGCGTGCCTAAGTTTTTAACTCTTCTCAATTTTTTTTTTTTTTTTTTTACGAATGACAAATTCAAATTTTAAAGAAACAAAATACTTGAAATGGATAAGATTCAAACCCTAGTCTGTCACGTAAGAATACGGTACGCCAAATACTTTACCTCGCTAAGAACTAGTAAAACAGGTTCACTTTAATGTTGGTAACTTCACTTTGTCATAGTAATATGTGTTTAACTGTTAAGAATATATATGTGTCACCGTTAGAATTATATGTGTCGTCATTAAAAGAACAAATAATAATACCCAGCGTGTCCGGAAAGTAATACCCTTTTGGAAAAAGTACTAAAACAGTTTTGTTCAAGCCAAATTTATTTTTAAATTAAAGAGCACATCTTAAACTATTTTCCAATATAGTTTCCACCAATGTTCAAACACATGTCAGAGCGGGTTACCAACTTGCCCAAACTTTCATCAGCGAAATATCCCGCCATTGTCGGGTAAGTATGCATCGTTTTGTTTGAACTTCACCCCAACGCTAGTGTCAGCGCTTCGCGCATACGCGCTCGTTTCACATGTTCATTGCATCTCCATTGACGCCAGTACTGTTGAGTTATCGTGAGTGTATTGTGTCCTGTGATAGTTAACAATGTTTAAAATAACTGCTGAACCTACTGACTGTAAAATTCGTTCTGTTATCCGGTTTTTGAATGCAAGGTACATTAAGGCGACCGAAATTCATCATCAAATTGCAGAGACGAATGTCCACGACGATCCACGAAGTGGGCAGCCTTCTGTTGTGTCTGATGAGTTGATGAGGAAAGAGGAGAAAAATTTCGTGACAATAGACGGTGCACAACGACAAGGCTTTCAGATGAGTTTCATCAACTTTCTAGAACTGTTTTCCATGGGATTGTTATCGACCACTTAGGGTATCGTAAAATATGTTCTCGCTAGGTTTCGTAAATGCTAACAATCTTCAACAAAATCAAACGACTTGGTAGTGCTTTAACATCCCTTACCAGTTACAGTGAGGAAGGAAGGGACTTTCTAAATCAAATGGCAGCTGGTGACGAAACGTGGGTTTGCCATGCCACCCGAGTATCGAAACAACATTTAGTGGAATGACAATACATAGGGTCTTCTCGAATCAGAAGTTCAAGACTACAATTTGAGCACAAAACTCATGTGCCAGTGTTTAGAGACAGGAAGGGGATTTTGCTGGTTGACTTCGTACCCAAGTTGAAACCATTAATGGAAAACGATATTTTTAGACTCTGAGATAACTTCGGCATGCATTCCGAAACAAACAAAGAAGAGGAATGCTTAGTGAAGAAGTTACCCTGCTCCATGACAATGCTCGTTCCCATACTGCCAGTTTGAATCCGTGAAATGTTAGGAGTTGGAGTGATCTTTCCTAATAGTGATAATAACAAACTAATAATTGAATTACAATAACAGTCACGTAGACGAAATTTGAGAAAAGAAATTAATTGTAACGACGGGACACGAATCCGGGTCTCCCACTTGACACTTTCGTTTGATACAACTGCGCTACTAGTCAATTATATAATGTTGACTAAATAAACTAATGGTTATGTAAAACATACGTCTGCTAAGTATATTTTAGTTTAAAATATGTCGAAACAAACTAATTAATTCCAAAATAACGTCTGTCATTTCTTCTTTCTCTGGGCTGTTAAAACTTCACCCTAAGTTTGAGGTACGTTTCTAGACATTTCTTCTCTCTTCATAAGGCCTTAGTATGTATACTAGCATTACAGGAAAATTTTCAACTAGTTAAAGTTTTTGTGCAGCATCAGGTTAGTGACAGTTTTCTGTAAATAGTTATAGCAGTTAATTCCTATTCAGTAGGCCCGGCTTCGAATCCATACAGGTCTGATATTTTTATCATTGTTTGATATCAATTTCAATCCACACTTAGTGTGATATACAATATATTTTTGTATCGAGAAGAAAAGAAATGTTCGAGTAACTAGAATGTCAGAGAATTCGAGCAGGTCCATGAATGAGGATAAGGATTTTAAAACTATTATCCTTAATTATTCCAGATTTGATATTTTCAGCTGATTTCAACCATGTTATAACTCAAGTATGACAATTGCTTTTTTTCGCTCACATGCAGTTTATGTAAAGATATAATTCATTGTGTACATGGCATTAACAGTTGCACTCATGGTCCACCTGCTCTAAACAAAACAGATTCATCTTAAATTGAAGATGGGGGCCGCGGTGGCTCAGTGGTAGAGCGTTCACCTCTGGTGCTAGGGATCTCGGGTTCAAACCCTGCTCCCACCAAGTGAACTTTGTGGTGGACAAACACCGTGTGCGTGGGTTTTCTCGGGATTCTTCCGTTTCCTCCCACTTTCTTCATTCCACCATTTCATTCATTACTCATTATCACCGTCTCCTTTAGCCTAACCGGCATAACCGTGGGACGTAAACCTCAAAATTTCATTTCATTTTCATTTTAATTGAAGATATTTCCCGTGTATCAATTTCACAGGAAAAGCTTGTTTCAATGCTACAAAGGCTTACTAATCATCGTTCCCTGCTTAAAAGATTGGATGTAAATTGGGCTGCATTTGTCCAGATGTTTGTGATGCCAGCAAAATTACTGTACAGGACCTAATAGAATTATAGCAGTCAAGGGCAGTAGCGTAACTCAAAAATGTTGGCCGCCCCGCAGGCTTATTTTTGGGCCAACTTTTCCATGCTCATTAACTTCCCACTATATTATGTCCCTGTAGAACACAATGGTTAATAAATCCATAGAATATAATAAAGTCACAATTACAATTAATGCTCAAAAACAAGGGAAAAAATATTTTCCCTTAACCTTCGAGTAAGATGATTTTTTAAACTGATGTTGCTAGAATGGATGATTTTTCACCCAGAGTATATTTTCTTTTCTAAAATAAATAATGTTATTCAGTGAAATGGATATTCCGTATTCAGATAACATTTTACAGACTTTAGTTCTTGGCATATGCTTCGCGGTGGGCCCCCAAACAATCGGAATATCTGAAGTCGTTTGCTGGGCAAAGCATGAGCTAACTTTATTACGTATTGTATATCACACAATTGTAACATAAATGTGCATTCTGTTTGCATGAAGACAATTTGATTGCTAATAAATAAATACAGACAATAAATAAACATGACAGCTATGGAGAGTGTTCTGGGATACGGATTTCAGTTGCACCATGACTTTGTGCATGTTCTTGTTTGTTTTCTCTTGCTTATTAAAGTTTAGCGTTTTTTTTTTTTTCATTGAGGATATATGACAGATCGAAGCAAAATAAAGTCCGGTAAGATCAGTCACCATCTCTACCATATTCTTTGCATAATATTACAATATTCCCAACAATTTGTCTTGCGATTAACACATTTTAGCAACATGAATGTCAATATTAATATAATATTGTATGAAGTAAATATTTGACTTCTAAACATTTATTTAAAAATTGAATCGGGAGAGGTTTTTATTGTAATAAAAGTAATTTAATTTTATAGGTATGCAGAAATGAAAAGTTATATTCCCATCTTCAGAGACTTAAAAAGTTATTGTTCATTCTTCTATTTTGTACCACATGGGATGTCGTTTGCTAGAGAGAAAACTGGAAGCATCTTGCGGTTTGAAAACGAAAGCAGGCACAGTGCCATCTGTGGAGCGTAAATGGAACCATGAACTCTGATCCACGTGAAGCAACTCCTGGGAGACAATGTAACCCTTGGGGCTATTTTGGAATTCAGCCTTTCTCCGACCCCGTAATTAACAGGGAAACTGAAGAAAGTTTCGGCATATATTGCTTTTCTTCTTGGTTCGATCATATAGTCAGAAACAGGAAAATGAAAACATGTCCCATTTGCATTATAACGGGCGGCTCTTTAAATTAAATGCAAATATATGGGAACATGATAATTATGTTGCAAGTAAATTTTTATTTATTATTTTTCCTTTATCGACAAGTGCACATGGAACTCGTTTTACCCTATCTTGATATAAAGAAACTTTAATTTGACCTTTCTTGAATTTAAACTCATTAAACTAATGTACAGCCTCTTTAAGAACCAGAATCTGCAGCTCTTTTGTCCTATAATAATGACCTAATTAGCATAAGAAGATTCACCATCGTTTAATTTAATTTTATCCATGGACCGAACACTTATGAAGAGAAGCGAGGTAATTCGAAAAGGATAGTTCATTATTAATAAGATAACCAATATATGTGTTCCCGGATTTTCTAAAATAATATTTTTTTAAAATTTTCTCAAGACTGTAGTAAAATTTCATATTTGATTCAGTATAATATCGATATTACGAAATGTAAGTTTCCGACAAATAAATTTGGTCCATTTTACATGTTTTCCATATCTGAAAAACATGTAATGGAAAACCACGCCAATTGAAAAGGAGAAAACTATTGAATCGAAAATAATTATTTCGATTGTTGTTCAACTTCTCTCTTTAACGTCAAGGTTTTATGATACTTGAGTCTACTGTATTGTTTTGCATGGCATAAATCGTATGGATCTCTTTACGTCTTATGGCCCCTCCCGTAGGACTCAGGGTCCCTTGTCCAAAGATAATGAATCAGAGATAGAAACGACCACCCCCTCTTTATTTTGGCAGGACCGACCATCTCCTTCGCTACGTCTCTCAAATATTGGAAAGGGTGCATATTCGGATCTACGCATACATTTTGAGAACCAAATTAGAAAATTGGATATAGTAATATAGGACCAGGATATGTAGATCTATAAATTTGTTTGGTCCATCTCATTTCCTTTCATGGGTAAAAATGTCCAGAACTTCAAATTTTGGACCCTTTTTATGAAACTTTATCACGTTGTATGTTTTATCGACGAGCGCTGTGTCACATACTTTCTTTCATAACATATCGGTACATTGAAACACTTATCTTAAATTTTGGGAAGGGCACAAAGAAGCATCCTTTACATAGAGGAATTGTAAAAATACACAATTTCATAAATTTTCTTTAGAACTCGACAATATAGCTTTGTAAATTTTAGGTGGTCTTACCTCTCTATGAATAAAAAATTCCCAAACTATTTCTGTTGTCATGTGCTAACTACATGGTCGGTTACTGATCTGTTTTATCCTAACTATATATAAAACTACATGTACTGACATAAATTAAAGGGGTGCTTCCGCTTGAGGTGGAAAGTTGAAATATGGTATGATTGTAGCTTTCTGAGACTATCCCACAGGAAAATTGCCAAAAATGAATACTTTTAATTTTTAGGGAATCTAAAGGAGGGATGAAAAATATTCCTATACTATTTAAATGGGCCTTTTTTCGTACTTATAATCTCATATTTGAGGTACTTGGAATTCGAATAGAAACTTGAAATTCGGTATGTTAGTACATTTTCGTTACCGTTACCTACGTAAATCACCAAAAATAAGAATTCTTAACTTTCCAGTGGTTTTATGGGGAACTGATAAATCTTCCCCATGTTATTTATATGGAACATCTTCTACACCCCAAAATGTTTAGGCACTTTCGGCAGGATTAGAATGATGAAATTTGGCTTGATTGTTGCCTTCCGGGACTAACCACAGGAAAATTGTCAAAAGAGAATATTTTTAGTCTTTAAGGGATCTAAACGGGGATGAAGAAATTCCCATGCTATTTAAATGAGTGTCTTCTTGGGATACAAACTCATCTTTTAGATAGTTGCAATACGAAAAGAAACTTGAAATTTGATAAAATTGTTAGTTAAAGAAGTGCGAGGCCGTAGGCCGAGTAAATGCGGGGGTCAGGGACCGAAGCTCTCAGCTGGACCAAATTCAGGAAGTGTTAAGAGCAAATGCACTTAATTCACTATTGAAGCAAAGGTGATACATCTATTGATACAGAAAAGAGGCGAAGCCGTATGCCGATCAAAGACGGGGGTCTGAGGGCGGAGCCCTCAGCCAGCCAAAGGCTATCCACATTACATAGTTATATAGTTGAATGCAAGGGCCTATTATCTTCCATGAGACTCGAGTACATTGATACTCTCTACTTAATATTTGAAATGGGCGTTTTCTCACCCCTTAAATTTGGGAATTATCAAAATACACAACTTGGTAAATAAACAGAATTTAACGGAATTTATTAATATGTATATAACAAAACAGTTACTTCTTTGTGTGTGTATGTGTGTATGTATATATGATAACACAAAATTACATGAGCATGTACATACTTAATAAATTAATAATAATAATAATAATAATAATAATAATAATAATAATAATAATAATAATAATAATAATAATAATAATAATAATAATAATAATAATAATAATAATAATAATAATAATAACGATAATGATAATGATAATAATTGACGTAGTAGCGTTTCAAGTTTTAAATACTCTTTCAAGTGCTTCTTAAATTTCATTAAGTTGGTAATTCTCTGACACTTAGTGGTAGGGCATTCCAGACCTTAGTAGATTGTTAACTGATACTTATGATACTCTAATTTACTCATGTTCTTGGTTTTGCAAGTTTTTTGTCCATCTTTGCATGTGTACTGAGTGTTTTATTTCAACAGATTGTGGTAAAATCACAATTACATGTCTTTTGAGGATTCCGTACACTCATGTCAAAAATGATTGTCGCATATCTATAACTGTCTTTTTGTAAGAATATAATTTGATAATGATTTTGCAGGGTACTTTTAATACTGATACTATGTGCGTAATCGGGAAATGTATATTTGTGGTAAATTTCATAGGAAAAGAATTAGAAATACGAAAATTAGAATGAGTAAAACAAAATGTTGCTAAATGGACAAGGAAGTTTTATTTTCGTTTTATTGTTCTTATTTACTGCTCTTTTGACACGAAATTTGCCACATACATGTCTTTGCCGATTATACACATCTTAACATTATAAGAAATACAGGGTGAATTCCTTATCAAAAAATATTCCTACAACATATTTATAGACATGCGACAATAATTTTGGACATGAGTTTACATTAGACAATTTCACCTGCAAAGTAAAGTGTATCCAACTGTGATTTTTTAGTTCATGAACAGCGGTTCTGTGTACTTAATGATATGTTCATTTTTATTTTTAATCTTGTTACCATCTTCTAAAGAGTGAGGAGCTTATATGGATTTAAGCTGAACACTTAAATTTCTGTACCAGGCATCGATTCCTTATGAAAGGTATGAATGAATGAATTTATGTAATATATCTTTGAGATCGATTCTAGAAATATTTCTGATATTTTGTACATTAATCTAGGACAATGTTTCTGTCATGTGAAGTATTCGTTAAATCACAAAACTAAGTATTTTATGTTTGCAACAACTGTTACTTTTTGAGAGCTTATTATAACAAGAAAATAATTTATGTTTAGCATTAATGCTTCTAAGGAACCAGTACTTTGTTTTATCAACTTTTAAGGTTAATTCGTTAATTCGAAACCAATGTGACAATCTATCTATCTCAAAATAAATAGTCTCGTGTGTTGTTTTAAGCTTTCGATCTTTCATGAATATAACTGTATCATCCACAAAGAAACAATATTGGGAATCTGCCAGTAATGTTGTAGGTCGTTAATATATAAAAACAATAGCAAGGATCTACAAAGAATATTGAGGAATTACATATCGTAAATGATTTTACCGAATATTTCTCACTGGTTTACTGGTTATCGAATACTCCTCAACTCCGTGAACAAACTGTTGGAAACGTTTGCTACTTTTACGGGGTCACTAACAAGTACTCCAAGTTCATTTACAATTTTTCACAATTTTCCTTTTGTGTGAATACTTATTGCTGATTTGATTACACCCCATTCTTTCTTAATATTTCTCCTAGCTCTGATCATATTATTCTAATAATAATAGGTGGTTTTCACATTATCTATAACTTTCTTTAAAATATTGCGGTATTGCTTCTATTTGTCGTGAAGTTTTAAATGGAATAGATTTTGAATACTCCTTTTCCAAAAAGTATTTTTTTCTTTTAATTGTGTTAAGTATAGCCATTCTCATCCGCGCTATAATTTTTAAATTGTATTTATTAGTATATCTTTTCCTTATAGTGTATCCTTTTATATATTTCTCTGTGGTTATTTGAAAGTTTTGCAAGGGTTTTGGTGGACATGTTGTGGTGTAGTATCTGTCATAAGAAAATATATGTCTTTCGGGTGATAGTATATTTTGTCCTTTCCTCAGATAATGAAATGAAATGCGTATCTTTGTACCATATCGCGATTTGAATAAATGTTTTAAAGGTTTAAAAGGCCCAACCCTAACAATGTCAACAACTGCATTATCTTTCTCTTTGCAGTTCACACAAGACACTAAAGAAATATCGGAAGACTTGATAAAAAGAAGAAAATAAAACTACCTCCTTTTACAGCTTGAAACTTACAGCTATTAGCCACATATTTACAGACTACATAAGTTCTTCTAAATTATATTCCGTGCTCATTGGATCTGTACAGGACTCTTAAACACGCGACAGTTCTTCGAGTCTTCCTCGCACTTTACTTTTGATTTTCACTGATCAGGTAGAACAGCAGCAAATAAAAAAAAACATACGATTACAATTTTAGGTGTCATTGGCATTTTGCAATCCAGTTTTTTGTCAAGTGAAGAAGATGATATAAGACTTTACAAGCATAAAGACCTATCAGATTTTTCAATTAAAAAGTCAAGAGTAGGTTTACAGCTGAAAAGTAAATTGAGTTCTATTCAAATATGGTCCATAAGTAGCTATGGTCAACAAAACGTATTTAAGTTATTTTGCGTCTAATCAGCACGTTGGATTTCATCATCTTTATTTCTGAAATTAACTAACTCTATGGCCCATGGGAGCCCGGGGGTTCAATGCCGCGTTCACAAAAGCTCTCCACTAACTTCTATCCTTAGCCAAGTGGATCCAGTTTCTATTTCTGCGAGATCCATCTTAATATTGTTCTCCCATCTGCCCCTAGGTCTTCCTAATGGACGTTCTCCAATTGGGTTTTCAGTCAAAACTTTGAAACCATTCCTACTTTCATTCATTCTCACTACATGACCTGCCCACCTGAGCCTCCTAGACTTGAAGATCCTAACGATGTTGGTAAACCGTATAAATTATGTCGTTCCTCGTTATGAAGTTTCCGTCATTCCCCATTCCCGGATTCCGAAAAATCGTCTCAGGATCTTGTTTTCAAATACTTTCAGTCTATGTTCTTCCCTCAGAGTAAGCGACCATGTTTCGCAACCATACAGAACATCAGGTGTGATTATCGTTTTATATATTTTAAGCTTCAAATTCCTCGATAGAATTCGCGACGACAAGAGATTTTGAACTGAATAATAACACGAATTCCCTGCTTTTATTTGACATTTAATTTTTTCGTGAATGTGGTTTTCGTCTGTTAATACCTAGGTATTGATCCTAGATATTTGAAAGTATCTACTTTATCAAAAGTATTATTAGGTATTTTAACGCATCCATAATTTGCCGTATTATGATCCTGACGAACATCCATGTATTTAGTTTTCTCTGCATTTATTTCTAAACTCATGTCCCTGCAAGCGTCTAATAAGACCTCTGAATTTATTTCTATTGTTCTTGTATCATCCACTATTAAATTTACATCATCAGGATATGATATAACCTGGTGAACCGCATTCAACTCTAGGCCCTGGTTGCTATCTTTGATTTTCCTTATAGCGTATTCCAGAACAAAATTGAGAAATAATGGCGACAACGCATCTCCTGGTTTAATTCCATTCTTGACGTGAAAGCATGTGGTCAAACGTTTTCCTACCCGGAATTTACTTTGGGATTCATTTAAACATATTTTAATTAATCTAATTAGCTTTTTTGGTATTTCAAATTCTGTAACAATGTTTTACAATGTTTCTCTGCTATCCGAGTGGTAAGCCTAACTAAGATCAACGTGTTCTTAGAAATAAAATACTCGTCCTTAGTTTTAAACAATGTCAATGTCGTCTTTAGTTCAAAATGTCACAATGTCATTACGTTACATTTCATTACATATATAAATATAAAAAATGAATACATTTATACTTAAAATGTCGAAGATAATGTGACAAATATTATGAGCAATTCTAAATAAATACTAAAATAAACTGCAATTAAGTGCAAAGTATTTGAAGTTAGCAAAAATATTTGCCCTTTTATTCTGAAACACGTTTCTTGGATACAGCCATTTCACTTGAAAAAAACATCTTTAATTCGATTCAGGTCTAGTAGCTACCACGTGCGCCTTTGATGCATAACCACCGGTTCGATTCCCATTAGGAGGTAACTAAACTTTTACTCTAAACAGTATTTACTTTCATTAATCATCCGTCTCCTTTAGTCTAAATGGCTTAACTATGAGATATTAAATTAATTTTTCACTAACTAAACTAATTTTTCACTATCTGAAATGATGTGATACTTTTGATAAAGTGGATACTTTCAAATATTTAGGATCAATATTAACAGACGAAAATTATATTCACGAAGAAATTAAATGTCGACTAAAAGCAGGGAATTCGTGTTACTATTCGGTTCAAAATCTCTTGTCGTCGCGAATTCTGTCGAGGAATTTGAAGCTTAAAATATATAAAACGATAATCATGCCTGTTGTTCTGTATGGTTGTGAAACATGGTCGCTTACTCTGAGGGAAGAACATGGACTGAAAGTATTTGAGAACAGGATCCTGAGAAAAATATTCGGACCCAAGAGGAACGAGAATGGGGAATGGCGGAAGCTTCATAACGAGGAACTACATAGTTTATACAGTTTACCCAACATTGTTAGGGTCGTCAAGTCTAGGAGGCTTAGGTGGGCAGGTCATGTAGCTAGAATGGAAGAAAGTAGAAACGCTTTCAAAGTCTTGACTGGTAGACCCATAGGAAAACGACCATTAGGAAGACCTAGGAGCAGATGGGAGGACAATATTAAGATGGATCTCGCAGAGATAGGAATAGAAAGTAGAAACTGGATGCAATTAGCTAAGGATAGAAGTCAGTGGAGAGCTTTTGTGAACGCGGCACTGAACCTCCGGGTTCCATAGGCCATAGAGTTAGTTAGTTAGTTAGTTAGTTAGTTATCTGAAACGATGTTAGCTAAAAATTAGTATAATATCCCATAAATGTAGTTCTAGTTAACACGATTCTCGCCTCTCCTCTCACTAAATCTCTAATTATCTTTCTTTTTTCATGTATGTGTGTCAAAAAGGCACTGAAAAATAAGATCTATACCAGTATAACGGCGTCATAATTACAGAAAAGAAACTTATGTCATAAGTGCTTGTCAAAATTCAATCACGCGAGCATCTTAACTTTGTCATTTAGAATATAAGAGATACCGCTGAGCCCAAACAATGTTTTCTTATTTTTCTGGAGGGTGCGTCCAAACCGCTGCAATAATTTCAGTATAAGAAGACAGAAAACATAAAATTATCTTTGAAATAATGAAGATTTGGTATAGCAACAAACGTCACACCGGGAAACAAACATTAAATATATAAGCTAAAATAGTGGATATCATTAATTCTATAAAATACTGTAGAGAAATTGCATCAAAATCGAATCATTGCTGTAGAGTTATTATTATGCATTACGTTTTATCCAATTCAAATGATGATTACGAAATTTTTACCAGAAAATTATTTTCTCTATGCGAAAACTTGGAGCATGCGGAGGAACTTATTACGTTTTACTGCTTTACTTCTTATAAAATCTTGGAACAATACTCGAAAGTTATTTTCAAAGATTGGAGGAACGAATATATCAAGTTCCATTAATATTAAATAAGTTTTACGAGAGTTATGGTGCTAAAGACAGATGGTAGGACAGTCACAAATGCTGGTCGAGTCAAATGATAGACACTTGACACATTCGTGTCATTCATGTGTATATTTACTTTCGGATATAAGATTATATATATATATATATATATATATATAAATGAAAAATTTAAAGCACCATTACTTTTGATTCAGAATCACACTGGCAGCTTTATTTTATAACCTTAGAAGAAAATAAGAAAAAATCTAACAACAAAATCATAACTAATACTCTAATAGTACTTAAAGAGCTGTTCTTTGGACGAAAAAATGTACTTCCTGAAGATTCGAACATGGATTGCTGAGTAGTAGGTAAGAACGTCACCTACTATGCCATATACTAACGTGCTTATTTCTAGTATAAACTTTAAACGCGCAAGTGATTTTTATGTTTATGTTATATGGAACTTATCATATAAAAGTTTTTTTTTTCAGTTTTCCCCCTTTGTTACCTTATTATTTATGTATTGTATAAAATGCATTTGCACATGTCCCAGAATTCACAGCTTCATAAGGTGAATTATATTATTATGCGAACTGATCAATCCATACTTCCGATTGCTTCAAGGGACAAAAGATCACTATTCCACGGAAAACATACATTTTTCTTTTCGGACAGATAATACAGTGTGTTTCGGACCAGTTTGTTTCTTGTATTTTCTGCTTTATTTTCTCGTAATTCCGAGTAGAAATTTCCTAATGTTAGCAACGTTGATATGTAAACATCGAGCCATCACTAAATAAACAGGAAAGTGATCACTAAGGAATGTTGTAATTTCCCCTGACACTATTTTACTATTTATCATATTTCCCAATGTGATCTATTATAGTACGAGTAGCATATACGCATGGCAACCACTATACACATTTCGTTACAATTACGATTTAGCATATCTATGTACTGGGCGCTTACATGTTCATCATTCAAGAGAATGTTAATATCTCTTGTATATACGCAATATTTGTTTTCGCTACTAATTTTAGTCACCATTAAAAATTTAAACTATTTTTTAGTTCCTCATAATGTTTATTGAGTGACCTGTAAATAAATCCTATGCTAATGTTATTTTTAAAATTCGGATCGCTTAGTTCTACCCATACAACTTCACATAAGTAAATATAATTACTTTTGTCTACATCTTCTAAAATAAAGTAATTTAATGGCGTCCTAATGTAGAGGCCTACTCCTATCGTGTCCTTTTCAGATGTTATTGCAATTGTAATTTCTTTAAGTTTGTTTACATAATTGTAGTTAGACAAAGTTACATATTTTGTTTTTTCTTCATATTTAAGATGAGTTTCACTTAATCCTATGATACTGAACGGAGCCTTTATTTGAATTAAGACTGCTTGAAATTCATCATATTTACTGTTTAAGTTTCGAATATTTAGATGTAATAGTGTAAACGAATCGTCAGGTGGGATGTAAATCTCATCTATTAAGAACCTGTAAAAGTAGTCAAATATTAGGTCTTCGATATCACAGTTGCTCACACAAGGACTTTAGTCATTCTATAAAATATTACTGCTACTACGATATTACAATTTTCTTACTGTTAATGCTACTAGCAACATAACTACAACTAACAACTACACTACTTCCACAAGTATATTACAACGTATTCTTGTAGTAAACTGATTTAGCTGAATATAAACACAGAGGATACACTTAGGATATATTTCTTCATCACTGCATTTTCAATTATGATTGTTCTGTCCTGGTGAGATTTTCACACATACGTGGTTCCATTCGAATCAGTCCAGATAAATTGGCACCTTGCTTGTTTGTTCTTTACCATGTCCATACACAGGAGCCGTTTCCTTGCTGACTTCAATCGATCATTCATGTAAATTGGTAAAGAATTCAGAAAGCCAATGGACCCGCGTCATGGGTTTTTCATTATTTTTGTTTTCTTTTCGACTGCCCTCATGAACCGGTCTCGCTTTGTTCGGTTCACAAACCGCATCAGTATATTTTCGTCTGTGGGTTTGGAAGGAAATAGTACCTAAAGTAGTGCATGTGGTTCGTTTTCAATGTCTGTTTGAACCCAGATAACAAATGAACCACTGATTGGAAAAAGGGAATAAGTACAATTTTTTGCGATTTTAACCTGAGATAGCAGATGTGTTCCTTTAAGATAGTTATATCGTTGAGTAGAAAATAGGAATGTTTGGGCAACTCTATATGACCAATGTAGAAGACAAAATATCTCGCTGATTAGAAAAAGGGAATAACTACGTTTCTTATTTCCTTCTTCCAGTACTATAGGATACCACCACAACTGTGAGACTGTGTGTATGTAGACAACTATTAGAGCCCTCTGCTGACGTTATGATACTTCGCCTTGTCTTCGCATTGCACAATCTATAGAGAAATATTTGCCCCAATTAGTTACAGATTTACGTGTTTTCAGTGATACAAGTGGTGATCATACAATACCAAAACTGCAATCATACAATGACATTAATGCTTTTCAGTCCTATCGTGTCATAACGGTTTACCACTGTACAGCAATATATGCCTGTCATAGGTCACAGTTTTTTCGATGTGACTGAAATTTTGTTATAAGCAAACGAGAACTCAAACGACACAATCGCATTTATTTACCAGCACAGTAAAACCACATGATTACGAATGCAAGAAATATTGATACTCCATTTCAGGTTTACGAAGTTGTCAATGAAGAAGTCTTAGATTTCAAAACATTGGTGGCAAACGTTTTAAAAGAAATCTTGAAGTAGCATTGTGGAAAAAACAGTGAAATTCCAAGTAAGTAAATAAAGACACTGTTTACAAAGCAGAATCTCCAGGTTATGTGCAAGCTCATTAGTTTATCAATGAACTAAGAACTGATATTTTTCGATTACTCAAAAGTAATGTGACAAACGTTCTACTGCCAACGTCAAAGGCATACGATTGGCCAATCAAGAAAAAGATAAGCGATTCTTCACAAATCATCATATGCATACCTGACCAATACAAAAAAATTTATAGGATGATTTGTTCATGGAAAACCACTGACCAAGAAACTGTAGAAGACGAAGATGCAGACGGATAGGAGCCTATGTAAAGTCCTTCCATTTTGACAACGTATTTTGCTAGGTATTTTTTCAGCTGTCGATTGTATTACTTTTCTTGCTGTACGAATAACATGTGCTTTACAAAAAACAAAAAAAAAAGAAAGAACGGTGACAATAAAAGTGTTAGAAGCCAAACATGCGTGATAGTTTGGATACATATATCCAAGATTAACATACAACATTGTATTCAGCATGTATATTTTCATAGCTTTCTGCCATAAACTGCACATTATATACCCTAAAAACAGATACATTTGCGTCCAACTCTAAATGATTGGAGAAAGGGAATATTTTTTCCATTTTAAAGCTTATCTAACCAATTGCAGTGCTGCAATATAAGATTTTTCTTCTTGTCTTAGTGTTTGTTAGTTCTTTTGCTACAAGTAATCAATTATACACTTTTTGCAATAAATACAAACAACGCCTCGGGAAGGTTTTTTAGTGTTTTTGAAAACTTAGGTCTGATGCACTTATTCCCTTTTTCCAATCAGTGATTCAAATGCAAATGTCGTTAAACCTGCTTCGACATTTGCACCCTTATTAAAGGGAATATTTTTGATTGCCAAGTTTACTCACCAGTCATATATATATATATATATATATATATATTTTTTTGCTTTATCTAACTCCAATTGCAAGTTCAGGACTTCTGATTTTAATTTTGGAATTTCCTTAGCTATGTAAGAGATTTTCTAATTCCAAAAGTTGTTCATATATTCTGCCATGTTTCTGGGTCATGAACACTACATTCTCTTTCAAAACCCGCACAGCTGACAAAAGTTCAGATATAGGAGAAATATTATGACGTTTACCTATTGGATCATTTATAATGTCTTCAAGATCCTGTTCTCTTTCTCCCCATTTTTAGCTCCTTTCTCTTGGCGACTGAGTTGATGCCTAGGGCTGCTTCATTTCGTCGAGCCTCCTTCGGTCGATGATCCTCCGCCTGCCTTCTGGTTTCATAAGTCTTCGATATGAAACACACAATTTCGACTCTTCCACCTTCGTTTGGTTACACTGGTCATGTTTCTAAATTTACTAATAGTAATGATTTTACATTCCATCTCGTCTGTCTCGTTCCTTGTCATAGGTAAAAATGGCAAAATGTTCCAATTTTGGAAGTAATTGATCTAATTTATCTCCTTTGATGAGTGTTAGTTACTTTAAATATGTATATAGTTGAGTACAGAGATCTATTGTCTGTTATTTTCTTTATTGATCGATTGTTTCATGTTTAATGTGACGTCAGTATAGACTCTATTTGCCCCACGATACAATAAATTTTATAAGACATAGGCACAGAGATGCACTACTCTTAAATTTTTGGGAGGGGCACCTAAAACCAACCTCTTTTTGTATTTTTTTTAAAGAAAATGTTTGACAAATATTCTCTAGGACACAAATTGATATGTCTTAAAATTTGTTTGGTCTTGCTTGTTCCTTCTATTGGTAAAAGTTTACCAAAATATATATATTGCCATGTACTCATCATATATTTAGTTATTGACCTGATTTACGTTATTTAATGATGATTTATTGCATTGTGTGTTTATATACTTAAGCAAAGAGATTCATTATCTTTTACTGAACACATGCACATTGATACACTCCTCTTAAAGTTTAGGGGAGAACATAAGACCACTCCTTAAATTGGAGAATTGTCGAAAAACGAATATGGGAAATGTGTCTTAGGATGCAAACATAAAAATATACTTAAGCAACACGCGATAAAATTTCTATTTAGCGGGGAATTTGAATTAGATTAGGTGTCGTTTTGAATGTGCTGCCCAAGATCCATTACAAAGAGGTTTTCTTATGTTACATTGTTATAGTTGTTCATAGAGTCTATTATTTTTGATAGGACACAGGTACATATATGCTCTCATCTTAAACTTTGGGAAGAGTACATTGACTCACCATTTGAATTTGGAAATCATCATATCTAAAAATTGGTAAATGGTCTCAGGGATTAATGTATGTATTACTGTAAATTTGGATGGTCCATTTTGGTTTATCCTCTTGATAAAAAATTGCCAAAAATAATATTTGTAAGTTCTGTGACCAAGTTTACCCAATGCGTTGTGCTTTTATTAAAACATGATTATTGGATGAATATAAGTTCTCATTCTGGTTAATAGAACATGAATATCCTTAGAAATCCTTTTTAAATATCGGGAAGGGATGTTGGCCCACTTCTTTATTTTTGGAATTTTCAAAAACAAGACTTGGTAATTGTTGTTTATTAATTGTGTATATACGTCTGTAAATTTGGATGTTTTATGCTGGATAATACATTGTCAATATTCAAATTTGGAAGACTAGCCACATCTAAGATAAAAGAATTTATTAAATCATTATTGATGAGCAAATGCCATTCTACAAGCTCATTGGTAGGCCGATTCCTTTCAAATTCTTGTTTAAAATTTTGGAGAAAAGTCTTAATATTTATGTTTAAGATTTATAGTTTGAAAATGTTTTATACAACTTTTGTAAATTTTGTTTGAAAATTTCTTAACAGAATTGTTGATACAGCTCACAGTCTAAGGTTGTTGATTGCAAAATTTAGTATTTGAAGCTGATGATTAATTATTAAAACCAACTCATATATAGCAATAAACATTCCACAGTTTGAACTTTCGTTGCAATTCATAGTTTAAGGATATTTTGGACTCAGGTAAATCTTGGATGGTTTAACCCTTACGTGGGTAAAAATTGCCTAAATTCAAATTTAAGAATTTTGATTTAACTCCATGAATATACTTTGAAGCTTGAGACAACTCATAGTCTACGGACATTGCTGCTTTCGGATTGGTTGATTTCTGCCTTTGATTCACTATGTTACACATTGAACCTTAATGATTGAAGTTAGTATAAGGTTACTAGTGAAATTTACTTTTGCTGCAATTTTCATTGGTTGATCACTAACTCTGATTAACTTTAAATTTTTGGACTTAAAAATCAAAGTTTACGATATGAGGCCTGACAAGTAATTAATAAAACTAGTAAATATAATGGTTTTCCTCACATGAAACCTTATGGTTTGTAGCAAATTAATAAATATTCTAAGTTTTCTTGCGGAGAGTTATCATTAGTGACACCTCGTTGGTTGATCAGAATGTTCAATTCAGAATGTTCACCTTGAATTCCCATAGATAATTATTGTAACCAATTCATATACAAAACAATTACAGACTTAGAACACTAGGATTGTAGTTATGGTAAACAGTCAAAAGTTATTGGTGTAAAATTTTTCTCGGTGCAATCTGATTTGCTGACTAGTGAACAGTTATGCTTGGTGTGGTCTAACAAGTTTATCACTTTGAAATCTTTGATAATTTTTAAAAGATTTCAAAATTTTTGCTTATTTTTTACATTTAAAATTTTTAGTTACAAATTTTTGACTTAGAGTTGTAATCACGATTCATAATCTTGTTATTGGTGGATAGTTATTCTCCATGCAATGTGATAAGCTTATTAGTGGAAAGTTATTCTTAATGCCATTTAATTGGCTGATCATATGCATTAAAAGTTTAGAAAGTTCGTAACTTTTGCTTCATTTCCTTTTATCAATATATCATTTTTTAATATTTTTAGTTTGAAAACTTTGTTTACAAATTTAAGCATGAAACTCTTTCGGTTTGAAAATTTGAAGTTCGGATATTTTGGTTTGGAAATTATAACCTTGATTTTCTTGTTTAGGATTTTTTTTTTAATTGAAAAGCTTACTTTAAAGTTTTTGCTGTTTTAAAATCTTTTGATTAAATGTGTTAGTTTTAATATTTATTCACTTGTTGAAAATATTTTTAAAAAATTTTGATTAAACTTTTTATATTGAAAATTGGGTTTAAAAGATTTTTCACTACCTGAAAATGTGTAGCTTATTTAAAAAGTGTTAAGAGTGTAAAAGAGGAATCGAGAGAGTTTAGACAAGGAAATTTTTAGTTTGAAAAGTTTGATTTAAAGTTTTTACTGCGTTAACATTCTTGATTAAATGTGTTAGTTTTAATATTTCTTTACTTCTTGAAAAGGTTTTATAAAATTTTGACTAAAAGTTTTCGATTGAAAATTTTGTTTAAAAGATTTTTCACTACCTGAGAATATGTAGCTTACTTAAAAAGTTTTACAAGTGTAAAAGAGGAATCGAGACAGCTTAGAATAAGGAAATCCGACAACACTGTTGACAAGAATTTCATTCTCATGATATAATCATGCATGCCATACATGATGCAACGTCAGCTGATTGTATCACATAAATTTATAATTACTTCTTGATAGTTTCTAGTTGTACTTGAAATGAAACCACAATTGAGGCCTTGGATGGAAAAGCGGCGTAAGTCAGTTTTGAGACGTTTTGAGATATAGAAACTTTTATTAGAATGGATATAGAAAAACCGAAAAAAATTGGTTCTTTGTGCTGCCATCCTTTGGCCTATGGCCTGGTTCTATTACCCTGAGTTACGCAAGTTTGCCTTCCAACAGGTTATAGTTTCAAGTTCACGGAAATCACTTAATCTTATTGTTTTAAAAAAAGAGTTACGCCACTTTGCCATCCAACGCCTCAATTAATTAAAGTTATATATTTACCTTTATAAGTACATTCAAATTACTTGGTTATGAATAGTTTTAAGTTTGTACACTTCGACAAAATATAATTCCGCGAGTAATTTTTTCAAATCCTTTAAAATTTTGACAACAATGCACTCGGAGTAATAGGAGTGGAAGCCATACGAAAAGAAAGAGAAGTGAAACTTTCCCAACACACCATGTTACTCACTATTTGAAATATTCAGGTCCGATTTTATTACCTAATGCAATACAAGTTTCAGAGCAAAATATTACCACAGCCAATTCAGAAAACTTTATTTAGTTACATAAAACACACGATTTTAATCCAAAAATCGTTAAAAAGGGAAGATTTTAAGAAATTCTCTGGTTATCAATACAACTGAAAGATAGTTACATAGTTTATTTCGATAGCCGTGTGTGTCTAATTCTGTCTTGCTGTTGGAATTAAGAAGTTTTGAGCCCGATTCGAATTCTACTGGGTGCTTTTATTTATTTTTTGAAAGAATACTTTCCGCTGTTCTTAATTTGCAGTTTCGTATTTTATGATTAATTTCCTTATCTTTTGTACAAGTGAAGTCATGCTTTAGGAGGTCGCTTACTGATTGTTGCTCGTATTCAACGATTTCCCGAACACCAAGAAAATGGATAATCTGAGCATTGTGTCTCTTTAAAGGAAACATACATGTTGCTATATTGTTACTAGCATGTGTTAAAGCCTTTGTTCTTCACAGTGTACGTGTTGACTGGGATTTCCACTGACAAAAATGTATGTTGTCTTGAAGAAGTAAAATTTCATCGGTAGCACTGGTTAATTTCCCCACCTCCAGATTTTTTTGAATCTTCATGAGAATAAAAACAAGGAACAACCTCTGTTTAGTAAATGAAAATATTTTTCATATTAAAATTCGACACGTGTTACAGTTTCGCCAACTAACTCTTTGGTTTCATCAGACACTATGTGATACAGTACAATCGTATATACATACAACAGCAAAGATATATTTTTTCTGATTGGCTACTGGCAGCAGCAAATCCCTTTCAATTATACTTATTTGAAAACTTCTATATAGATGCATTTTGTTATTGCTAATTACACAAAATGACGATCTTAACTAATTTAAACTAACAATTAATTAACTTAAGCAACTGAGTAAATAATTACACACACACACACACACACACACACACACATATATATATATATATATATATATATATATATATATATATATATATATATATATATAAACACTATTACACCTAAATATGTACACATTAACACATACATAACATGTACAACAATCAATATATATATTCACATTTTATACTTTAAGTTCTTGTAACAAGTTATTCCACTGTTGGTCTATGTTAAGTCCTGAGTTCCAGTTCAGTACTTTATTACCCTCCATTTCAATACATCGTGCCTCCTTCCATTTTCTAACTATGCTTCTATCTTCAGGGCGTAGAATTTTCACTTTTTCCAATTTACTGCATGTCCCGTGTCCCTTATGTGCTTGTAGACCGCATTTTTTGTCCCTCTCTAACCTAACGTCATCTTTATGTTGTTTTATACGTTCTCTAAGTTTCTTTCCAGTTTCTCCAATATAACACATATCACACTCGCTGCTGTGAATTTTGTATATCACTCCTTTTTTCTCCATCAATGTCCCTTGATCTTCTTCTCTCTTCTTCCTTCTTTTCTCCCTTATTACTTCCAGTAGTCTCTTGCTTCCTTTTCTGTATGTTGATATACCTCCCATCTTCTTCAACATTCTTTTAATACTTTCTGTTTTTTCTCCCAAACTTTCCTTTCCCCACTACATTTTTCTTTCTCCTATTCCTCCTTTACTTCGTTCTCCATCTTGTCTTCTTTCTTTTCTTTCTCCATTTTTGTTCTCCCATCTTCTGTACTTTAACTTTTTTCTATCATATCCATTATTCTCTAGCTGCTTATGGAATGTTTGTATACTTTGTTCTGCTTTGTCTTTCTCACTGCATATTTGCATAATTCTTATATATATATATATATATATATATATATATATATATATATATATATATATATATATATATATATATATATATATATATTGTGTGTGTGTGATTATTTAATTAAATGTTAGTTTTTAATTACTTAAGATCGTCATTTTGTGTAATTAGTAACAATAGAACCAATCAGAAGAAATATATCTTAGCTGTTTTATGTATATACGATTGTACAGTTATACTATATCACATAGTGTTTGATGAAGCCAAAGTGTTAGTTGGCGAAACTGTAACACGTGTCGAATTTTAATAAAAATATATAGTTTTCCTCACCAAATAATTAGTTTATATGAAAATATTATAATTAGGGAAAAGTTTCTTAACGAGATTGGTTTATCAGATTGGTTATATATTCACCGTGTCCGTCTATTCGTAAAACGAAAACATTTCAAGGGTTACTTAAAGAATCACCACCAATTTTGTTCAGTGTGTGCAGAGTCTAATGTTAGAAATTCAATTCAATTGAGGAGGTAATACTGAAACCGGTAGTAGCAAAATCAACAGTTCCCTGTTTTTACGTTGACAAATATAGGACAGAAACAATAACATATACATATGGACAAGCACCATATGTATACATCACACGAAAAGGTAGTTTCTGATGACATATGTATGTAATATGTGTTGGCTATGCGTAGGGTGAATTCATCCACCTAGGAAAAATATTCAATTTGTACACTGATTCTCGTTCATATTTATGTACTCGGACGTTATGCCAAATAGTTGAATTTCCAGTGAGTTCTTTATTTTTCTCTCGTTACTTTTAACGTTTGAGTTCCCCAGTCATTGCTGCTGTTCGACTTCAGTTTAAATCAGCAATTCGTAAACTTTCTGTCGCTATGTCCTGATCCTTCTTGACAAGTTTCAATATACATCATGAATTATTTAACAATGTAATTAGGAATTTAATATTCTTAACACAAAAAATTTGATAATTGTAACTAGTGTTCTCTTATTAAAAAATAAAACTAACTAGTCCATATCATACAGTATATAGACTTATGGTTTGATTTTCGACTAGTGGTAACATCTTGGCGCATTTGCCAAAGACACCAGTTTCTTAATATACTGACTAAGGACTCCACAAAAAGATCTAATAAAGAGACTAAGAAGTAGTAGACTAAAAAATTACCTACTTGATTTCAAGGTTGTCACCAAACTAAGTCGTTTGCGGCTCTTTGCGGATCTTATTCTCGAAGAGCTGATGTGAAATATTGAAATAGTTGTATCTGCGGATAATATTTTATAAGTCCTAAAAGACTTTAATTTAACTAGGCAGATTGGTCTCGTGAGTGGACTAGGGGTGGTATTCTCCCCGATCCTGTGCTACACTATATGGATTTGACGCCATAGGGAGAGATAAGCTGTTTAAGAAAAGGAACACTTTACTCTTTCTAATTCATTCTTGAAAATAAAAATATTTGTTGATAACAAACCATCATTTTTAAAGGCATCTTTACAAGTGTTACTATTAATATTGCAAAACATAGTCATAACATTAACATGAATTACGATAAAGATAACTATAATCCATATCCAATTTCAACTTTAACACAGCAAAAGTTTGTTAGAAAATTCATGTGTACTAGATACAATTTTGTAGAGTATTGAACTGCAAATCTGGTTGTCTATTCTATAAAATGGGAAACTGCTTCTAAGAGGATTTCCATAAGTGAGTTCGCCGATAACTTATTATGTTAGTCAATACTGGAACGATCTGTCCAGTCATTGTCGTACTGAATACTACAGCGTTGGTTACTGATCTCATGGACTCTCATCTTAATATCATACAACGTGGCCTATCTCATTCTCATCACCATTTGTACTACAGCTGCACCTAGGGAACGTAGTATTCAAAGCTAGTACTAATAACAGTACATGTAAGTTCCTAAGAACATACACAAAGCATTAACGCTCGAATTTGCTGACTGATTTATATTCAAAGTGAAATAGAAATCCACAAATATGAATTGATGCACAATTTAATTTAAAGAGAAGTAGACGGCTACAAAGAGAAGTGCTTTCAAGTTAAATCCTCTTGGGTAAAATAACAAGTACAATGTGACTATAAAGGTAGTAATAGTATTAATGGAAATAAATTAATCGATTTTTAGAAATCTATTATACATGTAAAATTAAATATTTTCAAGTCCTATAAATACTATTAACTGGCAACTTAACCTGCTCATTTCATTTTGTTTTGTATATAATGGACAAGTTGATTGCTTGCGTATTGTAAAAGTAAAGGAGATTTCGAAACTATAGGTTTTAATATTAAAATAAAACTGTTAGATCTATACA
The DNA here is from genome assembly GCF_964235325.1 of Thermobia domestica. Taxonomy (NCBI): domain Eukaryota; kingdom Metazoa; phylum Arthropoda; class Insecta; order Zygentoma; family Lepismatidae; genus Thermobia; species Thermobia domestica. The sequence goes on from NC_137465.1 coordinate 92,670,561, forward strand.
TCCCGTTTGTAACTCCGCTTCAGTGTAACTTCAACAATACCAACCCCCCCCAAAAAAGAAACATTGATTTCATTCATCATATGGTGTTGCAGAATCGACAACTTTTTCTCTGTTACAGAAATTATTGGCACTTCATATAAAAATTTAGAACACTCTCTTATGAATTATTGAACACACCAAGTCTGTGACAGGGAATGAGGAAAACATTACATTACAAAGACTGGTTTCGAAACGTCTGAATACTGAACACAGTCGGCAGCGAGTTCAGTGTTCTTTTCTGGCATACTTTTTTCCCCTCTGCCCTAGAACTTGAAACATTGCCCTGTCCCGGGGCATAAAATATTGTCCAATTGTGGTCTCAACTAATTTTTATTTCTAGGTAAATAGACTTTTCTAATGGAAAACATGAGCTAAATTATGTTCGCTGTGCCCATACCATTTATCTTTTTTTAAAGATGATACAAGTAGGTTTTACTAAAATTTGTAATTAAGCATATAACTTACATCACCACTTCGAACATGAGATAAAGTCGGTTTGAAAGCAGTAGAAAACACACCTCTCTCCATTCATGTGAGATTGTTCGAGGTAAGATGACATCTTATATTTTCTTGAACTCTGAGGGCATTCTTATGATAGACTCTAGCAAATAGTGACACGTGATTGGAGTATACTATTGAGAACTATTAAGATACTTAGATGAAAAATGTGAGATCGCCTTGGAAAACTGTCTAAAATCGTACTAATGGTCCAAGGCAAAGTAATGTTCATAAGTGAAACAAAAAACTGTGAAGAAATAAAATGTTGTCTCATCAAATTTAGTACCCTCAAACATTTCTACTGATTCGTAGCCTAATAACAATAATAAACTATGTTCTAGTGGTGATGAAGGTTTATTAGGGTTGATAGTGATTTCCTACACAGGAACTCCAAATGTATTTCCAGGTTTACAACAATTTTATGGATCGATGTAAGAAGTGATTTGCACCAAGGAGAAATCAAATAGGTATATAAAGAAAAACTTTTAAGCCTGTACGAGTTTTTATATTTTGATAAGGTCGAAAGTTGTATATCATTCCCGTGTAATACATATACAATAAAAGTGTATGGCAAGAATAAGTGGAAAGTAACAAAATATAAATAAATACAATCACCCAGTGTGATTGGAACAAAACTCAAAAGTATTGAATCCCCACTAAGAGAAATAACTTTACACGTATGACTATCAAAACAACTACGATTTCCTCCTGTTGTATGGATAGATAACGAACATCTATCCATAAAACTATATTTTTTCTAACGATTTTTGTACGAATCAAGTTTTATATTCAAAGTAGTGTGCGTCAATGTCAGATTAATTTAGATATTTATATAGTTTATTTTGTTCTTGTATCAGATTTTCTCTACAAGTTTAATTCGAATTTAAGTCTTCTCCAATTTATGACAATATATATGGGTGGAAAAGCATTGTCTGCAAAGTCACAAATAAACTTCCTATCAGAAAGTATGTGTATCCAGAAATGGTGTCGAAAAATTTATCATAGTCTATATAAATGTTGAACGAGATGAATTACATACTTTTTAAAAATTACTACTTTTCTTCACACACACGCATGTCTTGCAGCACAGCATCAAAATGTTTTACATAATTAAATTAACTTGTAAATTTGTGTCACTCAATATGTGACGAATACAAATGTCGCGAGGCACATGTATTGTAATTTATTAATTTTTTTTTACATAAAAGTACAATTTTCCTACCAAGAATTTACATAGCAATCCTTCGTCTCTTTTTGGCTGTTAATTTCACAATTGTCACATTCAATTCCATATGGAAATAATCATTAATATTGCCAACTAGAGGAAGAAATGTTTCCACTCTTCAATATACAATTGCACACCAAACACTTCTGTTCATCTCAGCCTTATTTCATGTTCTAATCAATTGGAATTACACCAACAATCACATGCCTCGTTCTCAATGTATTCACTGAATAGTAATAGGCAAGCAAGAATTCTTCTCAAACTTTAACTTGATACTCTTGGTTAAAAGATTTTGTCATGAACCAGATTGCTTATACTTCAATGTTAATGATGTCATGCCGACAAAGTAAAATTCATTATCGTTGTCATTAAAATAGAACTTAATGATGTCATGCTGGGGTTGTAAAATTCAACATCGTTGGAAATGAACACAAAATATTTTTTCAACATTAAGATGTTATGACATTTCAAGGCATTGTGTACTAAATCTAAATTATTCACACTCTTCAATTAACTCTTTGTAGAATAAGTGTACGGATCTGGTGTTTAAGAAGCGTAATAATTGTTATTTTTGTGACTGTCGTTGGTAAATATACTGCAAGAAAATAATGGTTCTATCATTTTCAAGAATGGTAATGTTTATCCAAACTTTCAAGAAATAACTTGGCTAGATAGGAATTTTTTTCTTTATTTTGTTGGAAAGTTCTAACCTTTGTAAATTATTTTAACAGATAACGTGTGGTAAGAAACTGTAAACAAATAAGCACGATTACGTTATAGCAAAGCTCTTGTGAACCATATTTATAAATGAGAACAAGAATTTACATGTCATAAAGACATACGATGCAATTTTGCTAGCGTTGGATAAACTTGTTCTGACATGTATGATCGCATTATGATGATGAATTTCTTGTGAACAGTTTCACCAGATTTCTTATTCTAATCTCTTCCGATTGTCTTCATACATTTCTAATTTTTTCAGTAAGCTCCAAATTGTCAGATATGAAATATTTTGAAACAAAATTTTAAGGAACTTAATTAAGAAATTAAAAACTTTTCAACAAGTGCAAACAATTTACAAACCAAAATATTTAATCAGAAATTTTCAAGGACACTTCAATGATGGAAAAATTTTCAAACTTGAAAAATTTAAACAAAAATTTTTTATCAAAAAATTAAAACAGCAATCGAAAAGATTGTAAACCAAAATTTTCAAATTAAATGTTTGCAAACCAAAATTCTCAACTGATATGGCAAAACTTGATATGTCTATCTTTGTACTTTTTCAGAAAACGTGTTTCAATATTTTCGTGCCCTCTAAAACATCGATTTTTTCATGTACTATTGTTAAATACCTCCAGTGGCTTCCTTCGAATATCGACTGTTACGGCACATCTTGATTTGAGTCGTAGGCTGCCACAATCGTTTCAAAATGGCGGTTAAAGGACATATCAAGTTATGCTACATTACGATTGTTCACAACGCAAAGCTAAAACAAAAAAGCTAAACAAAAAAGCACTTAGTTTCAACTGCAATAATATAATGAATAAGTACAACTCATCTAATCAATATACGCAAGTAAGTTATGAATAAGAAGTAATGCAGGGAATTTTTTTGAAAAAGTGAGTAACGCATACGTGCATAAATGCTCAACAGCACTAATTACAGTCACATTTATTGAACGATTACCGTCAAATTTGGCTGCCAAACGATCATCCTAAAGTTTACGCTATTACCGCAATATTCATGGTAATACATGCATAAAAGGCCGTATTTAAGTCTCATTACCTTAAATATTATGCTAATACAATAAATTTTAGGTTAATCAGTTGACAGCCAGATTTAACGGTAATCGGTCAGTAAATGAGACCGAATTTTTTTATAGTGAGTATAATATTGTAATATTATTATGCCTGAGAATAAAACACTAAAATATGTTTAAGTAAAGAAAAGATAATTCAACGTAAAAGTCAATGAACGCTGTATACATGATCAGACGTGTTGAGTATGCAAACTTAGTCTTCTTCCTCCTTATCAAATGGAAAATTGTCATCAAAAACCGGACGAGCCGTGTATCCGTGCGTAATTCTATATAGAAGCAGTGATAGCAAGGATCCATGAAAGGTAAAGAGTCCAAAAGATCGGACTTCCTGCGCGGATTTATTGGTAGGGATTCACTGTAGCATGCTGAAAGTTCAAGCAAAGTTGGTGGGCGACCACGACGATTTCTGCGAAAGTCAAGAACACGGAATGGTGCACATTCGTCTAATGTGTCCTTAAATTTGACAACACCAATCTCTTTTGTGTATTGCATCCACCTGATCGCAAGCTAATTAATGAGGTAACTTTCAGCATCTTTCACACGACGCATTAAAACGTTTGATATCAAGGACTTCGGATCAAGAAAGTCACTGGCGATCATTTCCTTAATAATGGATTTCTTCTTTCCACAAACAGTACGAACCAACAAGTACCAGTCCTGAGGAATGTGAATTGGTTCATCTCCGGACTTCAGCTATATATTGATCCTGAAGTTTTTGTTCCTTCATAGACCATAAGGTATTAAATACCAATTCTCTATTTTCAATAGACAATTGCTGCGTACAGCTATTACGACAGCATTTACTTATGTCAACAAACCTTTTCTTTGGACTTTTCACTCCTTTTCTATTAGAATATTCTTTTCCAGAATCTTTGAGTCGTTTCATTTGCTTCCTACTAAATTTCTGTTCAGTGTTTACTACGTCAGCATTCCTGTCACAGTTTTCAACAGAAGGGTTTTCATTGTTGTTGTCGTGTACTTGTTCGAACTTAATGGTATACACTCAGTGTCCGTTCTGCTTTTGTATGCCATTTCATGTATATACAACAGTTGAAAACAAACTCGGACTTGCTAAGTCGTTGTCATTCAGGTTCTTTCCAGTTGCATATACCGGTGGTTCGCCATGCTCCTCCATTCGCAATCTCTCTCCAGGTGGACTATAGCTATCTGTAGATACTTCACCCCTCTCAAGAATGCACTCATTATCACCTACGTCAGAAGAATCCAGTTCAAGGGCTTGCCTAATACTTGTTTCATCCATATTACCTATTCTCTTCGTCAGACTTCCTTTCATTAACTTTACTTTCTTCTTGTGAAAAACTGTTACATTACGGCCAATATATTAATACCTGAGAAGGTAATCTTCCGTGAAACCTGATACCTAACTACTGTATATTATAACACAAAACCAATATTCAAACAGCAACACGACGCTCACATTCAAATTATTCCTTAGTTATCCTTTGCCTTCGGCAGAGAGAAACTCAAGTTTGTTCAAATTACATTTATTATAATACTAACAAAATTATTCAGTGTCATCTATTGACAGCAATTTAGCAATAATCATGATGACTAGAATTGACATGTCCTCTAACAATTAACTTCCCGAGGTGGAAAAACATGATATGTCAAACATATGAAGTTCTGCCAACTTAGTGTTGTGCACATTTTGACTTATCAAGTTTTGACAACAGAGAGCTGAAACATAGTTTTTTATTACCATACCTGTATCAACTTTTGCCATATCGTAGATCTGCATAAAAGCAATACTTTACATCTTATACCTCTGAAACGGAAAAATGGACATATCAACTTTTGCCATATCAGTCTAGAATTTAGAAAACAGTATTTTCAAACTAAGTATTTGAAAACAGAAACATCAGTTTGAGCAAAATTGAAGGATTAGGATACAAAATGTAATCTTTTCAGCACCAGATATTTAAATTGTTTCGTTGGTTTTAAAATAGTTGCTTAAAAAGTTTTTGATCAGTGTTTACTTTTTTCATATTTTCTAGTTTATAATTATAGTTTGAAAATATTTAATTTGAAAATTTTTGCATGAAAGCATTTATTTTGAAAATTTTGGTGTGAACATTTTGTGCTTCTTGTAACCTTTTTATAGATTTTGGCTACCTAAATATTTTTGGGCCTTGTATGTTTCCTACTTGCAAACTCCTGTAACAGTAACTTATGTTTTAATAATTCTATATTTGTACTCTTGGTATTCAAAATTCACCCCTTTAAGTTCGGTTGTATTTTCTTCTTGGCAGTTGCTTTTTACCGTTTCCAACAGATGGTGTTCCGTTTTGTGACATTAACAAGAAGCACATTAATCATTATTGCTGTTCACATTTGAAAACCGTATATGATTTTACTACGCATGATTTTTACCCTTCAGTCCTTTCTGATGCCTGGAATTCCTTTTTCCAGGTTTGTACTTCTATTCAACAAGTCATTAGTTATCGTTCATTGTCTTTGTATTTTGATTTATCGTTAAAGTAACAATTAAATATTCACGTGTAAGAATAATTATGTTTGTATTGATTAAAATGATAACCAGATACCACGAAAAACATCCTACAATAGGCATTAAAAGAAACAGACAATTATGTTATAATTGAAAGTTCAGAAGAAGATAATGTAGAAATTGAAGATGAAATTTCAGATTATTTTTGTGTAAGTACAGTGATAATGAAGATACAGATAACACGTTTGAATTTACAGTGGATATAGCTTAAAGAAACAATCTTCATATCGATCGAGATGAAGTCGAACATCTTAGCAAAATCTGGTATGATACCAACGGAACAGTTCGAACTTTCAAATGTAGGATTTTATTATAAATCTTAAAATCCTTCACACTAGTGAATAAGGTGCAAAGGTTTATGAGAACGGAATAGTAACCATCCAGATAAGAAGAAGACCTAAGGCAGATGAGATAAAGACATTCTTTGAACTGCTAGTTTCATCTGGAATACCTCGTGAAAACACAGAAGATCTACATCATATTTGGACAACAAATCAGGCTTACATATGCAACATTTACCACGAATTATGTCTAGGAATAGATTTCGGCTAATACTTTCGATCATCAGTTTCCATGATTAAAAAAATAAAACAAAACAGACGAACGAAGAAAAATTAGCAAACTTGCAACTATTGACAACATTTGCTTGTTTTGCTTGGAATTGTTTTGAAGGTTTTAGCCCTATTTATTTCACGGTGGACGAGTAGTTACTTTCTTTCCATGGTAATTGTTCCTTCAAAATACATATGAAAATTAAACGAGGTAAATACGCCATCAGAATTTGAGTAGGTGCAGATATGTTTTATCATTACACTTACGACTTTCGAGTGTCCAAGAGAAATAACTGAAACCTGAAAAAGCCAAGGACATCGTGTAGTTAGCAAACTGATAAAACCATTGCGCGATACTAGTAGATATGTCATAATAGCTAAATTTTCAGAAGTGTTTAATTAACAAAAATCTTATGTTGAATAGTTTTACTTTCACTGAAACTATAAGAAAAGACGGGAATAGGATCTGTCAGAATCAATGGAGATATATTGAGATTCCATACCTTTCTTTCCTATTGCTGAAGGCCATGAAGGTGTTTCTCATTCCTGAGGGACAAGTTGAACGCTCAACAGAGAAAAATAGGTTTAAGAAGCGGGTAGTTGCTTTTTTACTAAACAAAATAGACGAGAAAACTGATTTGATGTGCAAATCATTGGATGGCTTCATATGTAAAAGCCATTACACAAAATATGTCACATAGCGTATAAGTGTACGAAATACTTATCCAATTTATTGCATATATATATATATATATATATATATATATATATATATATATATATATATATATATATATATATATATACATAGCCTTTTTTGGTTATTGTATTGTGTGACTTTATCAATATCCAGTGCCTTCACTTTCTGCATTATATAATGTGTTGTTTTCTATAAGATGTACTGCCTTAATACTGCCTTATTAGTAAGTAACTAGAAAAACGTACTGCCAGATTACAAATACATTGTCTTCAGATCTTTATGTAGTCTGCTTGGTAAAGAAAGCTGTGCATATAGAAAATAAGTTGAGTACAAAATGTACACCATTTGGCTCTCGTGAAATAAAAGGTGTTCCGAATGCCGAAGGTTAAAGAAAGATTCGAAAGTGATCAGCCAATCCAATTTCATCAGGAATAACTTTTCATTGAACAGCCAATCACATTGCACCTAGAATAATTTTTCCCCAATTATTTAGGCTACGAGTTCTAATTGCATTCATCAAGTTCAAAAATTTTCGAACTAAATATTTAACAAATCAAGGAGTGCTAAAAAAATGAGCAAAAGTTTTCATACCATTTAACATCTTTTAAACAAAGATTTGAAAGTTACCAAATAATCAAATAGCATTAAGAATAACGTTCCACCCTTCCAAAAATCAGATTTCACTAAAAATAACTTTCTATAAATTAGTTTTGACCATGAGACGTAACAAAAATCTGAAGCTAAAATTTGAAAAGAGTGATCAAATAAATTTAAAGAAAAGTTTTGAAACATTTCTTCAAAAAAAAAAAAAAAAAAAAAATACACAAAATTTGAAATGACCAGCAGATCAGATTGTATCAAGAATAACTTTGTATTGATCAACAAATCAAATTGAACAATTAGAAATTTTTCAGTAGTAACCTTAGACTGTGACTAAAGTTCTAAGAACAAGATTATTGTTCTTGCATATCTAATTGAATTTAATGTAAAATTGTTACTCTTATCAATAGGTTACAATAATTATCTATCAGGTTTCAAGTACAAAATTTGGAGTTTAAGGCAGGAATCAACCAATAAGATTTTACTAAGGATAACTTTCCATCAATAACAGACTATATGAATTAGGGTTGCAAAACTAAGGTTTAAAGTATGAAAAAGTATTATTGTAAATCAGTCGGTTTTATTAATTGTTATCATATTTCATATCCTACATTTTGATTATTGATTCCAAAATTTGAAGTTAATTAAAGTCAGCGATCAACTAAGCAAGATTGCCTCAAAAATATATTTCCACGAATAATCTTATACTAACTAGAAGTCTTAAGATTCAAAGTGTGACATTGTAAATCATAGCCAAGTATAAATTAATCAGATGGCAAACAATAATCTTACACTATGAGTTGTTCATAAGGTTTAAAGTGTGAAGACGATATATTAGGGAAAAATCCTCAGATTTGAAATTAGCCCATTTTACCTATGAATGAACACAATTTAGATTATCCAAGATTGCCTGAGATTTAGAGAAAAATACTAATCTTAATTTTCTTGCAATGAAAATATTAAAAGATGGACCAAATGTACTTCCTCTGAAATTTAAGAAGTGTGTCTCAAAGTACTCATACATAATGAAAGTCAATGAAACTCTGTATTCATTCATATGATCATAATGTTTCAATCTGACTTAGTGAATATTCAGCAAAATATTTAAAATTCGGGTCTCATGCTAATTCAATTTTCCTGTCAAATTTTAAGTATTATATTCCACAATATATTTTTAACAATTTTGTACGCACAAGACTGAACAAGCAGGGCCAACCAAATTTAAGGAATTATATATTGAAGTCCTAGAGAACATTTACCACTATATGTTTTTGACAATTTCTAATAAAACGTAGATCAATTTACTCTTCCAAAACTTTGAGGAAAATGCAACAATGTACTCAAGTCCTATGAAAGAGAACCGAAGCTTGTGCATATAGGCGTTTAATACTATACAACGTCATCAAAGAGGAATAATAAGTAAAAAACTCAAAACTTTGAACTTTTTCCAATTTTCTTAGCTATGAAACGAAACGAGATGGACCACTCAAACTTACAGAAATACATACCAGACAAAATTCTTAAATTTGGCACTTTCTAAAATTTAAGGAGTGGTGCTATTAGGGAGTGCGTCAAAGTATCCCTGTCAGAATCAAGAAGGAATTTACTCCTATGACAATATTCCTAGTAATCAGATCTCGTGACGCCCCTCAGCCAATCATAACCCATTTAGGGCTATATTGAACCAAAGGATTCCCATACTCCTCATATTAACCACTTGTGAAGCAGAAACAACGCCTTGATTTAATTTATCAATTATGTAACATTGTTATTTTAAACAATTAGAGTTATTCATTTCATGATGCTTACACATAAATTAATATTGAAGTGTAAATATTGTAGATTTTCTAAGCTCGGTAACATTTGTATTTGCTTTTCGCACTTATTTAGTCACCAGAATATTAGCACATTCTCGTAGTAATGAATATGATATTACAACATCCTTGGATGCTTATAGAATATGGTATATTTGTATTAAATGTAGTTTTTAGTATTTCTATTAGTGTGATCCGTCGATAGATTTGTTTCTCCGAAAGAATCCACTACAACAAACGGATGCGAACGTAAATGGAACTTTAAGAACGCCGGTAATTTCTTTCTGAAGGATGCGATTCGAAAAGCTTCACAAGGAAATTGAATTCTTTTCTTGTATTTCTTTATGCTCTGAAGATTTCACATTTATATTTATCAATATCATGACTTGAATATTATGTTAAATTATTTCTTGTCAATTTCCTTTTCACATTCTCCACAAATTCAAATTTTAAGTTTGTCTTTCGCACAGAAGATTGGAACCGTAACAGGTATAAACAGATATTTCCTCTGCCATAAGTACTCTAGTCTCTGTATTGTTATTAGATGTACAGTGTATTTGTGTTTCAGATCAAGAAGAGCATGTTTATAACAAACTTTGAATTTTGAAAGCATCTCTATCCTTGATAAGACAAAGGCAAAAATCAAACTAATTGATACGTCACTAGTGGTGAAGAAATCGTAAGAACACAAGAGCGCAACTCATACAGATACGTCTTTCTATTGACTTACTTCTTTCTTATAACTTTATTACTATCATAATTCTCTTTGATGATCTTTCTCAAAGAATCTCAGAGATCAACCAATGAGATCTGTGTGTTTATTACAACTTGGCCATATTGGCCGGGTACGTCTCATGAGATTACTGGAAGACGAAATTCAATTTCTGTCATTTCCCTTTCAGTTTCCTGTTTTTCCGTAACCTCAGAAAAACAGAAAACTGTGTGTCTTTTCTTTCACTACAACATACTGACTCCTATTTTTCTACCGATTATTCTCAGTTGAACGCCATGATAAACGACCCAAGATGGACTATCCCTTGAGTTTCTTCATGATGGATGGCACACTTTCAAACATTTCCTCAATTTTGAAACAAGTTTCTCCTTTACATTTTTGTTAGCATCATAAAACGCAAAGAAAATCTTTTTACTGCAAAACTTACCAAATATATTTTTTATTCTAAATACATTCTAAAATTAAGCTTCAGATGTACAAAATAATTATAAGAAAGGCTATCCAGGAAACATAATAAGGATGATACCATAAACCGGTGGTTTCCAAGTTTTTTTTTTTTTAATTTTGGGTCTGAGGGTACTTTACTGAATGTTCACGGCATTCCGACAAACTTCATTGATTTTTATGAATAATGTCTAATACTGTAAGATTTTTAATACTGTAATTTCTAATATAATACTGTAAGAGTGTAATTTTCTATAAAGTAGTGCTGTCGCTGGAGGCGTTTATTGGTAAGTCCATCTCAAAATAGATCTTAACTTATTATTATGTATTTCGTGATCTTTAAATCCTAAAATTGAGCTCCCATATGTTTAATCGGTTAGCGTACGCACCTTTAGAGTAGGATACTCGGGTTAGATTTCCGGCGGTAAATCATGTGGTTACGATCTCACGTTAAGCTGTAGGATTACGTCTCATATCGTCCCGTTGCTAGAAGGGCCGCTGAACTCAAAATCAGATCAAATAAAATTAAACCCTAAAATTTCAGCTCACACTCAATGAGACTGTGCAACATAGTATCGTGTCGCGACATAGTAGTTGAGAAAAAATGATCTTATCTAGTACGATATTCGTCTATAAATCATTCAGATATACATTCGAAAAAGTATTTGGAGCATTAAAATTAAAAAGGAAACAATATTAACCAACTTGAACAAAACGTCTGAAAAGTAGAAAATAATACAAGCGCTAAAAAGCAGATAATAATAATAATAATAATAATAATAATAATAATAATAATAATAATAATAATAATAATAATAATAATAATAATAATAACGGGCTTAAAACAGGAAATAAAACCTTACTATTATCTAAACAAAATTTTTAAATTTTGTTAGCCAAGCCAAACATACTAGTACCTCACATAAAATTAGTTTCGATGAAAATTTTATGAGACATTAATTTATTTGACTTGACTTAGACTTTGTTTACAGATAATAGTAATGAATTGTTTCCTGCTTTAAATAACTTCATTATTATTATTTTGTGCTTTAGTACTTTTACTATCTTCTACTTTTTATCACTTTTGTTGAAGTTGGTTAATATTGTTTCTTAAGCTTTAATTTTCGGCTTTCTAACGTGTTCTTAAAGTCGGTTATTTTAATTTTAATGTTATTTAATTTCTCCACTTTTTCGTTATTCTAGTAGTTTAGTTATACGCCTAAACTCGAAGTAGAATACTAACTTCCTATAAAATGGGTTGTCCTACGCATTTCGGAATTATACATGAACAAACACAGAATATTACCACTATCATCTGCTGTGAGTTTCATAATCTAACAATAAAGATTTTCATTAGTTTCTGATCAAATTTATATAGGATCAATGTAAAAATATTCTTTTGAAACTAAAAAGAAATAATCAAAGCCAGTACATCTATCTATGGAATGTATATGAAACCACCCGGAAAATATGCTTTTTCAAGCAAAAGAATAATAATCAAAATCGAGTTAACTATGTTGAAGTTATACATGAATATAAACACAATATACGAGGGAGGTTCAAAAGAAAACTTTAAAATGCAACCAAATGCCGTAAAGGTCGACGATTACTTCGATACGTGGCAGGAATATTCCTGGAGTGGCAATTAATGATCGACAGATGGCAGAGTGTTGCTGGAAGAACGACGAATGCGACAGCGTCAGTATCAAGATAGCAGCCCCACTCTCCACATGCGCCGCGCTAGAACAGCGCTCGGTGATCTGGTTTCTGTGCAGTGAAGGTGTGAAACCAATTGAAATTCATCGCACGATAGCAACAAGGTATGGTGATTCATGTTCGTTCCTGCTGCAAGTATACGAGTGGTGTAGGAAGTTTAAAAGTGGCATAACATCTGTAGAGAATTCTCCTCGACCGGGATAGGCTCACCGCGTAGTGACCTAAGAAAACAATGCGTTGGCGGAACAGCTTGTAAAGGAGAACAGGCGTATTACGCTGAAACAAATCGCCACAATCATAAATATTAATTTTGGTTCAACTCGACACATTGTGCATAATATTCTGCATTTCAATAAGGTATCTACAAGATGGGTCCCATGTCAGTTGACTGCAGAATTGAAATATCGTCACGTCGATCCCTGTGAAGAACTTTTGCGTCGTCTCAACGCCAAGGTGCTGCATTTCTGGACAGGATTGTCACAGCTGATGAGACCTTGGTTCGGTATCATCAACCAGAAAACAAAAAAGCGAGCTAGGAATGGGGGCATAGCTCTTCGCCGAAAAAAAAAATCCGCACTCAATCATCAGCAAGAAAAGTCATGCTCACTCTCTTCTGAGATGCAAAGAGAGTAATTTTGAAAAATTACATGCAGAAATTAGTGACAGTATCCAGTGTCCCGTATTCAAACCTGCTGAAAAATCAACTTCTCTCTGCAATCCTTCTTAACCGGCGAGAACTTCTGTCCTCAGGTGTCTTCCTACTGCATGAAAACGCCCGACCGCATGCTGTTCCTTTGGCCATTGAGACTATCGACGATGTGTAATTCGTCCATCCTAATCACCAAACCGGGCACCCAGTGAATTTGATGTGTTTGGACCTATCAAAGAAGCAATGGGAGCAAGAATTTCAATAAGATGAAGAGGTGAAAAATATGGTACACGAGTCTCTACTATCTAGACCAAAAGAATTTTTCCAACGTGCTATTCATGCACTTCCAAAGCGGTGCGTTATTGCATTCAACGTCAAGTAGACTACGTTCAAAAATAAGAGGTAAGATTTCATTTTCATTGTTACATTCTAAAATGTATTGCTCTTTTACGGTTTTCATTTGATCCACCCTCGTATATATACTGTGTTGTTTTAAAGTCCTTGCTATAATTTAACTGTATGCTTGTTACTAAAGCAAATAAAACTTATAAATTTTTACAAAGTATAATATTGCAGGGAAATAAATGTTAAGATCTTTAGTGAGACCTACAGATGGTGATCAGAAAAATGGAAAAACCTGTAGTTGGCAACACGTCAGATGTATGGGTTGGCAGTGGTGTCGTAGTGCCCGCAGCGCCGGACCGCTGGTGGTGGTGTGTTAGATCGGTCTCCATACTACGCCAGGCGCAGTGGAACAGCAGTGTCCAGTGGCTGCAGCAGACGGAGGTAGTGTAAAATGGGAGACCTCTCAGATTTTCAAAGAGGGCAAATTGTTGGTGCGCGGTTATGTGGAGTGAGTGTGACGGCAGTGGCTACTGTGTTAGGTGTGTCGCGTGGGATAGTGTCGAAGGTGATGACGGCCTACACAACACACGGGAAAACCACATCGGGGAAGCGGAACAGTGGGCGGAAGAAAATCATGAGTGACAGATCACGCCGGGTATTAAAGCGTATTGTCACGCAGAACCGTCGTGCCACTGCGGAGCAAGTGACGGAGAAACTCAATCCGCACCTCCCCCACCCTATTACGACAATCACAGTCCGCCGCGAATTACATGACATGAACTTACGGGGTCGTGTTGCACGGGCCAAGCCGCTCATCAGGGACCATAACGCTTTCGCACGCCGCAAATGGTGCCGCGATCATGCAACTTGGACCGTTGAGAACTGGAAACGTGTGATATGGTCGGATGAGTCATCCTTCACTCTATTCCCAACCACGGGCCGTGTTTATGTGTGGAGAACGCCCAAAGAAGCTTATGATCTGCAGTGTCTCCGCCCAACTGTGAAACATGGCGGCGCCTCGGTGATGCTGTGGGCCGCCATATCATGGTTTTCATTGGGTCCTGTGGTCACACTTAGCGAACGAATCGCTGCCAACGATTATGTCGCAATTTTAGGAGACCACTTGCATCCTATGGTCCGGATTTTGTTCCTGGACAAGGACTCCATCTTCCAGGATGATAATGCACCCATTCACACAGCTGGTGTTGTTGCAACGTGGTTTGAGGTACATCGGGATGAAGTTCAACGTTTTCCCAGGCCCGCCCAATTCCCAGATCTCAACATAATTGAACATATGTGGTCCGTCTTGGAAACACGAATCCGGCGACGATTTCCACCTCCATCCTCTCTCACATAACTGGCCAATGCCCTGCACGAGGAATGGTGTAAAATTCCACTTGCTACCATTCACGACCTCTATGCCTCCATCCCACGCCTGACACCACATTAATCTGGTAAGTTGCAATTTCGTTCAGGTGTTTCCATTTTTCTGATCACCATCTGTATATTTTGTATCATCATCCATAGATACACTGCCAGTATCATCGCCACACCTCCAGCTGGGTTCTGTAGACATCCATACACTCCTGCAGCCTCCGGCAAAATCCGTGAATGTTATTCTGCCTGGCGTCATCAAAAATGTGAGCTCACATCACTAAGTTTAGCTTTCAGGTCCTGCAAGTCCTTTGGTTTTTCCGTATACACTTATATGTTAACGTAACCCCATTACCAAAAATCACAGGATATGAGATTGGGGAACCTGGGGGCCAAGAGATTTGGCCTATGCGCCCAATGAACCTGCCACGGTCAGGGTAGTCATTTACGAGTTGTACAAAATGTGGGGGCATCTTGTTGGTAGTTGATGTGATCCTTGATTCCCAACCTAACCAATTCGGGCATCAGGAAATTTGTAAGCATTTGAGGTAAATGTAAGTGTTTTTTTTCTTTTCTCCTTTCTCTTCATTTCGTCGTTTCCGGCAAAAAGATGAAAAACATTTTTAAAAAATCACATCCTCTAAGGATATGGCCAGTAGTACAAAATTTGTCACCAATTGCATAGATGTTTCTAAACCAACAAAACTTCCTTTAAAAAACGTTATTTTTCTACAATTCATTACGTAGAAGCAGCTTTATCCTCTTCCAGACGGAAAGTAAACGGGAAGCAAACGCGAAACATTTCCCATTTTTCTTTATCGTCAATGAATAGGATAACGTTCAACGTCATCTATATGATCTTTCAAATATTTCCTGATATTCAACAAAGCAACACGGGTTGCATCTTCACGGAAGAAATAAAATGCGTCATAGACGATGGAATTAAAAGCAACCGTCCTAAACTGGTTCTTCAACATAAAATCAAAGCAGTTATTGTAGCAGTTTCCCAAAACCCTCTTGTTTCCACCTCTCCGATCACATGTAAGTAGTACAAAATCAGCAGAGAGATTTATTCATGGGAGCCTTGACTTCAAGGAATGTAATTTTTAACAATCCTTGCAAGATTCTTCTCCGGCAGCATTTGAATGCTGTAATCTGCACTACCTAACGAAATGAGTACTTCATTTGCAGGGTTGACAACAGCATCTCCCTTTATGGTAGCAATGCCTTCATGAAAAACAATTATCTTCTCATTAATGGCAGAAATAACTTTAAACTTGATTTCAATCCACGATAGTTCTTTCCAATCTTCACCCAAGTGGGTATTTGGTCGGCGACAAGAATTTGACGAAATTCAAAAGGTGGTCTAATTCTATATTCTACTCGTATCAGTTCTCGGCTTCGTCTTCTCTAATGATTTATATGTATTGACGGCAGGTCATTTTCTGGTTGGGCAAGCATTATTAGCTGTACATAATGAAGATTGTACACCCACGAACTTTAGAACCTGGAGGTTGGATATGTAAGAAATCATAGCTTTTTCCAGTAGCAGCATAGTTTCACTGTATGTCTGATAGTTGGACAACCAACATGACAGCAAATACATGCCCAAAAACATTACATGCCAGGATATTCCTCCACTTGGAGGGAAAAGTGTTACTATCTGAGAACAACACTTACAGAAACAACCACGAGATAAATCTGCAGAAATTACATTCACGTTATGTTCTGAGAGATAAGAATTAATGCAAAGAAAACGAAGAGAATAATACATATCATGCACAGACAGAGAAAGTATGGAAAGCTAAACAAAACGAGAAAAGAAGGAAAGAGGGAAAGGAAAGAACAAAAGACATGGGATGAATTAAATTTTAACACTTAAGGGTAAACAGTCTGCGCCCCTTCCCCTGCCCCCTGCATCAGTCTTGGTTTTTCTTACTTAATAGGATAAATCTCTTTCAGCATCAAACGCGAACATCATTTATAGTGTTTTATTCATTGTAAAGGATGTAACTCAGTCTAGGATGAGATTCGAACACAGAATCCTTAGAACAACAGTCACACACGCTACCCACTTATCTATACTGGCTATATCATCTGCGTTTATAAATCATCCATACAAGCGCTGTTATCAAACGTGTTAAACCTGCCATTGTCGGTGAGTTACCCCAGGTACACTTGAAGTCTGAATTTGACTTACGGCCTTTAACCATCTACGGCAACAGGAATCTTGTTTTCATTAAAAGCATTTGTTCTCTAGATTAAAATCAAGAATGAATTAATCCACAATCTTAGGAGCTTACTGGTGCACCAAAACACACACACACACACACACACACACACACACACATATATATATATATATATATATATATATATATATATATATATATATATATATATATTTACATCTGCTTATGCTTATGACATCAAATATGATCCGAAGCTTTCTGGCATCCAGTGGAAAGCTTGGAGTATATTAATATTTGTTTGCATATATTGTTATTGTAGAGTGTTCCCATAATGACCATCGACTTCGATTTTATAAAATTTGAGAGAGAAATTTAACTTTTTATTTTGTGGTCAATTTGAAGGCATTCTATTACACTGTCATTAAGAAACCCATATACATCATCTTACGAATCAATCATTATGGAAGAATTGCATGTGTAGGTTGCAGCAGTGGTACCAATCTTTGAAAGTTTCATTAACAACTATTCTTTTTTTCTTTTTTTAATTGATGTTCTGAGTAATTGTGCGTTCTGTGTAAAGGTGCAATAAGATTCTCTCTCTCTCTCTCTTTCTGTTTCCAGCTACCGGCGTAGGCATATGGGAACTACCAGATATACTTTCGTGTGTACATAAGTTAGTTAGTGTGTGTGTGTGGCGGCGGCGGGGGTATGAAGTATTTATTACGATCACTTAGTGGAACTTACCGTAACATTCCGCACGATAACTTTTGAAAGAATGCGAATTTTTTAATTCTGTTTTTTGAAATAAATAGAGTAATTATCTCGAGGAAGTTCGTTAATGGAGATTATTTAGTCAACACAAAGTGGTGCAAATGTGCCATTTCCGATTTCAACGTTGATCACTGTAGAGCACATACTGTAATAGATAGCGACAAACGGTTTTCGGCAATTCATTAAACGTTTGAAGGACAACTCCCATATTCATTCTTAACACTATAGTAAAACCGTAAGTGGTATAAATGAGTCATTTCCGGTTTTATTGTTGATCACTATAGAGCAAAAACGGTAACAGATAGCAAGAAGCAATTTTCGACAATCGATAAAGCGTGTGAAGGATAACTTTCATCTTCATCATTAACATCCTAGTAAAACCGGAAGCAGTAGAAATTAACTATAATATCCGACTTCAAATTAATCTACATAGGGAGATAGGGAGAAGCTGATTTGGGAAATCAGTCTAGTGTTGTGGGAATAAGTATCGTTTCCTCTCTTAAACTTCTAAATAAACCGAGAGTGGCAAAACCCAACTACTTCCGGTTTTAGTGTTGATCACAATAGATTAGAAACCGTAATAAATAGCGAGAAGCGGTTTTCAGTAATCAATTAAGTGTTCCAAGAATTTTCTAAATCGACTTTAATTTTTCTACTCAAACCGGAAGTGACAGAAATCAATCACTTCCAGTTTAAGCATTGAGTGTTATAGAATATATAGCGAAAAGGGAATAGAATGGAAAATTTATTAAGTGCCCAAGAGTGTATTCCATCTCGACAGTAATCACTCTACTCAACTAGGAAGTGAAAAAAAATATACTACAACTTCTGATTTCCAAATCAATTGAGAAAATATTACGTAAATCTTTACTGTTTTTACTATTAGGATTATGTAGTGAAACTTGTAACATCGTAATGTTTGTACATACGTCCGTCCGTTACTCGATACGATGACATTTGGACGGATGCGAATTTTTAAATTGTTTTTGCAATAGAAAGATACAATGATTATCTCGAGAGAGTTCTTTAATAGAGAAGATTCACCAACCGGAAGTGGTAGAAATATGTCATTTCCGGTTTTAATGTTGATCATTATAGAACAAAAACGGTAATAGATAGGGAAAAGCGGTTCTTGGCAATCGATCACACGTTTCATAGCCAACTCTCATCTTCATTCTTAATAGTCTAATAAAACCGGAAGAGTTACGAATGAGCCATCGAGAATAGACAATCGAAAAAGCGTTTCAAGATTAATCTACGTCTTCACTCTTAGCACTCTAGTAAAACATGAACTGGTACAAATGAACCATTTCTGGTTTTAACGTTGATCACTATAGAGAGAAAAGGGTAATAGATAGTAAGAGGTAGTTTTCGGTAATCGATAAATAGTTTCAAGAATAACCTTCTTCATAATTAACACCTTAGTGAAAAAGATGTGGAAGAAATTACCTACAACTTCCGGTTTCAATTTAATCTATATAGTGCAAAAACTATAAAGCCTGTCTCACACGGAACTGAACTAAGGCCTCAATCCAGGCTACAACTTAACAGTGGTGCTTAACTTAAACTTCCACACAATTTCTTTTATCCTGAGGTGATGTAGGGGTCTCAGACGATCCTTAAAACTAGGAAGGTTTTACCAGCAGAGCCTCTCGTGGTCGGTGTATTAAACAGACAAAAACACTTGGAGAACGTGTTACGCACAGGGCAATCAACTGTCGTAATTGTTCAGATTATGAGTTCATCCGAAGATGGAATAGCCGTAGCAGTGATATCTGCTCCGTTGTTGGCACAAAATCCGCACTCCCCTTTCAGCAAAAAACGAGAGAGAAAGAATAAAGAGGAACTGCTAGCGAGGGAGTGAATTCTTCGCCCCAATAATGCACAGTAAAACACCGTATTTTCAATGGTGAATAATGAACTACATACAGAAGATCCTCGTTCCCCCCCCCCAAAAAAAAATCAACTGAGTGGACTATTCAGAATTCCATACGCTATTGAAATTAGTAACTCCGAAAATTCGGCAGCAAGATACGAACAAGAGGGAGTCTGTATCAGCTGAAAAAAGGTCTGTAGATCCTTGTATGCCACCAGATTGTAGAACTGAAAGTTAAATGACTTGTTCGCATATGTAAATGAGGACAGTTATCAGGCGCGTAAAGCTAAAATAAAGAAAGAGCAATTTTCTAGTATAGGTACTGTGTGTATCCGCTCAGCTCACTACCCACATAATCCATAAAGTAAACTTTTACTGCACCGGGAGCTTCTCTTATGCACTACACCCGGACTTTCTGTATTGTGCCAGCATTGTAGAACTGTTCCCTAAAATTGCACGAAGGCCACACAACATTGATGACAATTAACTCTCATTGTTTCTGTTTCTGGTGCTGGTTTACTTTACGCGTACTACACCTGAATTTTATGTTCGTATGTGTCGAATTACTAGTGTAAAATTATTATAAATGCTTTACGACGGATAAAATAAGTGAGTTCATATGAAAGATGCCTATATAGAAACTAATTTCCACTGGCGGTGAATTTCTGCACAAGTGTACAGAAGTTGTATTTTGTTTACAAGTGAAACGCTACTAGTATGAAACCATGACAAATGCTATTGAAACTCGTATCATTGCCAAAACCCATTCGTTTCCAGTACCCTAACTTATGCGGATAAACACCTTCACTGACGCACCCCGTCGCTAACACTCGGGCCCTCCAGCTTTGGTTAGATAGCACTCCTGCTTTTTAGTGGCGACCTACCGCAGGTTGTTATGCGGTTTTTTTGGGGGGGCTGTAGTTTTTATGCATGCATCCGGACGCTGTATTTATAGGCAAATAGTAAAAGAATTATAATTTTTCAACAATTGCTTATGATACCACCTTAAATTTTAACTATGCGTTGTGGATATTTTATGTCCACAATGCATAGTTAAGAAGGAAATTAGTAAAGGAATTCTAATCTTTGAATAATTATTTCGAGTGGTGCGCCAAAAGTAAACCTGCACGCTTTTTTAAAACATGTTACAGTTCTTGGTATACAAGTTGCACAACATACTTCAATAACCTATTTTTATTCTTTTAAAAGATGCAATTACATTTGTTCGCACCTGTTGTGTTCGGGCAGACACTACTTACTTCGCTACATACCTTCTCAAAGGTCTTTATTTTTGCAGTTTTTTAAAATAATATTAATTGTGCTTTACATTATCTAAAAATTCATATTTTTCATATGATTCTATTAATATTTTTAATCTTTCTCTTGTCCAGGGAGCATTGTTTTGAAATTACAGCGAGAAATAAAGTTGAATGTCTTCAGGCGCTACTCTTTTCTGATTGGTAGTTGTATGGAAGTCGAGAAGAAAATAGAAACTGCTTCTATTTCTTCCAAGTCAGGATCCAAATAAAGAAAGCATAAAATTTCAACCTGATCTAAGGGCAAGTTACCTCTCACACGATCGTTAAGTAAGGTCGTGAGTTTTAGATCGTGAATCGCAGCCTTACTTCAGTAACGTCTGAGACAGGCTTAAGTTATAGAAACTGTTTTTGGGAACTAATTTAGTGTTGTAGGAACAGGTATCATCTCTATTAAACTTCTAATCGAACCGGAAGTAGCAAAACCCAACTACTTCCGGTTTTAGTGTTGATTGCTATAGATTAGAAACTAACTAGCGATAAGCTGTTTTCTGTAATCAATTAAGGGTCCTAAGAATATCTTCTATCTCGACTCTAATCTTTCTACTAAAACTTGAAGTGGTAGAAATTAATCGCTTCCGGTTATAACATTGAGCTTTATAGAATGGATAGCGAGAAGGCTTTTTTTGGTAATTCATTAAGTGCTCCAAGAGTATATTCCATCCCGGCAGTGATCCCTTTACTCAAATCGGAAGTGAAATAAATATACTAGAGCTTCTGGTTCGCAAACCACTACACAAAATATAACATGATCCTCTTTAAGATTTTATTATTATTAGGATCACGAAGTGGAACTTGTAATATCGTAATGTTAGTACGTACGTACATACATACGTCCGTTACTTCGAAAGATAACATTTGAAAGGATGCGAATTTATTATTATTATTATTATTATTATTATTATTATTATTATTATTATTATTATTATTATTATTATTATTATTATTATTATTTTCAATAAGTAGATAGTGTGATTTTCTCGAGAGAGTTCATTAATAGAGGTGATTCGACAAACAAAATGGTAGAAATGATTTTTTTTTCAGGTTTTAACGTTGATCAATAAAAAACAAAAACGATAATGGATAGCGAAAAGCGGTTTTGGGCAATTGATTTTACGTTTCAAGGGAATCTCTATTCTTATTCTTAACATTCTAGTAGAACTGGAAATGGTAGAAATGAGCCATTTCCGATTTTAACACTCACTACTATAGAGCAAAAACGATAATAGATAACGAGAAGATGTTTCTGGTAATCAATTAAACTTTTCAAGGATAACCTTCTTCACATTTAACAAGCTAGTAAATTCTGAAAGTAACAGAATTGAGCCATTTCCTGTTTCAACGTTGATCACTATAGAGCGAAAACGATAATATATTGTAAGAAGCAGTTTTCGGCAATCAATAAAGCGTTCCAGGAGTAACTTTCATCTTCGTACTTAACACCCTAGTAAAAAGGAAGTGTAGAAATCACCTATAACTTCCGGTTTCAATTTAATTTACATAGAGCATAAACTATAAGATATAGGGAGAAGCAGTTTTATGGAATCAATTTAACGTTGTGGGAACAGGTAAGTTATTATCTCTGTTAAACTCCAAACCGGAAGTAGCAAAATCCCACTACTTCCGGTTTTAGTGTTGATGGCAATAGATTAGAAGAGATAAGAGATAAGGAGAAGCGGTTTTCTATAATCATTTAGTGTCCCAAGAATATGTACTATCTCGACTCTAACCTTTTTACTAAAAGCAGAAGTGGCATATATCAATCACTTCCGGTTACAAATTGAGTGTTATAGATTGGAGAGCTAGAAGGGATTTTAGGTAGTTCATTAAGTACCGCAAGAGTGTATTCCATCTCGACAGTAATCTCTGTATTAATACCAGAACTGAAAGAAATAAGATACAAATTCCGGTATCCATATTAATTGAGAACATATTACATAAAATCCTCTTTAGGGTTTTTACTAGAGTTTATTTTTAAATTAAATACTAGCCGGATGTTTATTAAATTTTGTGAGCTACTAGCCCATTCCCTAAGGAATAAGTACTGGCATATTCTGTGGTCAAACTCGGCCAAGAACAGGGTGGACGCGGGTTGCATTTCATACCTTATTTCTCGATAACTACTTAATTAGCCAGCAACATTTTCTTGATAACTATTGGCCGAATCGGAACAAAATTCGGTGGTGGGCAGCCCTCAACCTAATTAAGATCTCTACATTTGCTGGTCGAGTTTGGCCAAGTTTTGGGTTGATTTGCGTGTGGTAATTTATTTCTCGGTAAACTCTTGTCAGATCCAATCTAAAGGATTTGCCATTACAGAAAGCCGCTCGTAACTATTTATCGATTTTGCTTTATAGTGTTCAACGTAAAACCGGAAATGCTTTATTTCTACCACTTTCGGTTGGTAACGAAAGGAGATGAAAAATATTCTTGAAATGCTTAATCGATTGCCGAAAACCGTTTTTGTTTTATAGTGGTCAACGTTAAAACTTGGAAAAGGTTGATTTCTATTAACCTAGCTCCTCCGAAATACTTACTCTACACATAGTTTGCAAAAAGATAAATAAATAAATAAAATAAAATAAAAAATTGCTTTCTTTCAAGAGCTATCGTGCGCAGTAACTTAGTCGCTGCAGCTATCGTGGTCTGTTAATATTATTATTATTATTATTATTATTATTATTATTATTATTATTATTATTATTATTATTATTATTATTAAGTATTCTACCTGCTGGCAGGTACTGGGACTAATGGGAGATGTGAGTGTGATTGTGTGTTTTCTTAGGTTCTGGTCTGGAAATTCTTCTTTCACCTTTCTCGATCTTCAGCTTCCTCTTTTTACTCCCAATATTTGATACCATTTTTCAAATCATCGACCAACTGCATTCTTCTTCTTACTATTCCTTTCTTACCTTTCATCTCTTACTTTCAACTTTTCTCTTCCTCAGTGGGTTGAGAGAAGCTAATACGTTTAAATCTGGTTCCTTATAATTATTACCAGACTGCAATTTCCTCTATCTATTTTTGAATACTATTTTTAAGAAATTGAATTATTATTATTATTATTATTATTATTATTATTATTATTATTATTATTATTATTATTATTATTATTATTATTATTATTATTATTATTATTATCGCATCTATGTTCTGTTATTCTTTTAACTGTTAGAGGAAAGGTTCATTTTTTCTACAGTCTCACTTTATCTATAATGCTACTTCGGTATTATACTTAATGTTTAGTTAACTCAAGAAAAAGCGGATCTAGTTGTGTGAATCCTCCATTTCATGTTAGCCTTCGGTGATCATTTAGTACTGTTCAGCGAGGTAATTTAACAGAAGTACAATGTTCTTATAGAGTATTCGTTGTAGTTTTATAAAGTAGGAAATGATACAAGACGCTGTGTTTTCTAAATTAAAGTTTTGGGATCTTCTAGGGCAATTGTTCCAACATTCTTAACAAGCGCCCACATTCTTAAACCCTACATACTTCACGCCTACATCATTCGCGATGTCTTTGACCGTTTCTACAATTTTAGCTGCAGCATTGTATTCTCAAATCATCAGTAATAGCAACAAAAATAATAACAATAATAATAACCTATACTGTATATAAGACAACATAAGTGAGTTACTCATTATCGACCAAGCCATAATGCTATAATTAGCAAGAATACTCTTTTTGACGGAAGGAAGGGATAAAGAAGGATTTTTGGAAATATGTATCCTTAGGGGTGTAAATAGGATAGTGTATCTTGCTAATCCCTGAGGTAAGGAAGACGAAACTAGGCATATAAACTAACCATTAAAAATAACTGAACATGTTTCTCACAGTTTCTGAAAATTCCGCACCTAAACAAGAAAGGAGTAATTCGTATAACATTAATTTTTCAATTGTATTTTATTTCATTTATTTTTAGAAAATGATAAATGTCATCATCATGGGTATTCTGCCTTTATTGGCAGGTCACTTGCCGCAGCTGAGAAGCTTCCATGCTCCGCGGTCCTCCGCCAACCTCTTCGTCTTCGCGTATGATCCTTCTGTTTTTATATAATCCATTAATTGTAGTCTCCTTCGCCCCCTCCCTCTCTTTCCCGCCTACATACCCTCTAGGACGTCTCTCATGATACAATCTCTTCTTAGGCAATGTCCCAACCAGTTTCTCTTCCTCTTCCTAATAATATCTAAAAGTGTTCTTTTCTCATCCACCATTTCTAACACTCTCTCATTCGTTATCCGCTCAACCCAACTAATTCTTTCCATTCTTCTCCACACCCACATTTCGAAGGCTTTCAGTCGATTTTCATCACCTTTACGTAATGTCCACGTTTCCGTCCCATACAGTACAACACTCCACACGAAGCATTTTATGGTCTTTTTCTCTACTCTTTGGTCAAGGTCCAACAAAACAGACTTTTCTTCCTCCTAAAGCTTCTTTCGCCATTCCTATCCTTGCTTTTATTTTTAGTTCGCACTTCATGTTATTACTAAGAATACTACCCAGATATCGAAAACTATTCACTTGTTCTATTTTCTCCCCTCCTACTTTTATATTTGACACAGACCCCTTCGTTCCAATCACCATGGCTTTTGTCTTTCTAACATTTATTTTCATCCCATATTCTTCAAAGCCCTTTCTAATTTTTTCTAACATTTTAATGATTTTCTTTTCAGATTCTGCAACAAGCGCCATATCGTCTGCAAATCTTATGCATTTAATCATTCTACCTCCTACGCCATCATCATCATGTAAACTCTTTTTCACTATCTCTTCTAGATAGACATTAAATAGTGTTGGCGAGAGGTAGCATCCTTGTTAAACTCCCCTTCCAATTGCACTCTCTTTCGTCAGTTCTTCTCCTATCCTAACACTTACTTGTAGGTTCATGTATAAGTTTCTTATTAGTCTTCTATCTTTCCATTCCAACCCTATCTTCGTTAGAACTCCCAACAACAATTCCCAATTCACACGGTCAAAAGCCTTTTCTAGATCAATAAATATAACATACACCTCTTTCCCTTTTTCTATAAATCTTTCACCGATCGCCCTTAATAATCCAATTGCATCTCTTGTGCCCTTGCCTCTTCTGAACCCGAACTGCTCCTCCTCAACTTCTTTATTTGTTCTTTCATATAACCTTCAGTTCAGTATTCGGTGCAGAATTTTAGCTGCATGAGATATGAGACTAATAGTTCTATAATCCTCACATCTCTTTGGGTTCGATTTCTTAGCCATCGGTATCATGATCGTTTTCAGAAAGTCTTTTGGCCATTCTCCTGTTTCATATATTTCATTGCATAATCCGAACAATTCTTTCTTTCCCTTGTCTCCTATATTTTTAATGAATTCGATTGGTATGTTATCTATTCCGGTTGCCTTTCCATTTCTAATCTCGGATATAGCCTAGTCAAACTCATCCCTAAGAATACTAAATCCTTTATCATTCTCGCCTACTTCATTTTCTACTTCAGCATTTAGGCTACACGGTCTATTCCTACTCTCATATAAGTCTTCAACGTATTCTTTCCACCTTCCTATGACCTCATTTCTCTCGTTGACTACCTTCTCATTCTTATTTTCTACTGCCATCACAATACCCTCTTGATAAATGTAAGAATTCTTTATATTGGAGACGTGAAATTTCAAAATTAAACTCAATTAGAAACGAACCAATACATGTTTAGATTTTCCGAAAATTCTGTCCTAAGATGAGAATGGAGGATAGTGTCTACCTATTAAAGTTTCTGCATTTGCTTACGTTTGAGGTGTGAAATTTGGCTTTGATTTCTTAACTATAAATAATTGAACGTATGATTCCGGAAATTCCCCTCTTAAAGATGGAGAAAAGAGACGATTTCTATAATATTAAAATTTACCACTATTTATTCAGAAAATGTCATGAAATGTGAAATACGCTTAAATTCGTAATGTGAAATTTCGTAAACCAACTCTGAACTAAAAAGAATGGAATACGTATTTCAGAGTTTTCGAAATTCTCCTTTTAAGCAGAAGGAGGGAGGAATAATTTACTTATTTCTCGACATTCAAATCGGCGTTTGCTGTCTCATCATCATAGAATGTTCGAGGAGAATTACTGAACATATTTAGAACTACTCTAGAGCATGGTTTCATCATATCGCATTCACTGAAATGCGTATCCTAAGGGGAGGGGTCAAGGTCTAAAATATTTGCTAAATATACAGTATCTTTCAAATCTCTCATGTATGAAGATGAATTTTAATATAAAAACCAAGTAGACACGCAACCCAGCGTTCTAGGAAATTCCACTTCCGTCTCATCTCATGAAAAATGATTGAGAATTTTAGAACATAGTTAGCACTTGGCTGAAGCCATTTCTTAACCATGTCAGTTTCATTAAAATTCGTATGCTAAGAGGGTGGAGGAGTTAATATATACGGCGAAAATTAAATATCTTCCAAGCCAAGGAGATGAAGTTAGGTATATAACTTTTTACTTAACGAGGTCATCATGTGGACATGCCCCAGCGTTTTCGAAAATTCTGCTTCCAAAAGAGGTTACAGTGTGGCAAAGTGTTTGAAACGTCTGAAATGAATTTTTAAACATATTTAGCATGTGGGACATTTTTATTTTATCAACTCACTTCGAAATAAAAGAATCGTAAAAGCAGAAGAGAATTTAGATTTCTTGCAAAGAATAAATACTGCATCGTATGAAACACATTTTTGAACATGGTCGAGCTAGGAGTTTTATTTCACTTTTGTTCAAATAAGTTACGTAATGGGGAAAGAGTAATCAAATATAACTTTCAAATATTTCCCATAAACCTATTATACCCGTACGAAGAACGGGCTTGCATATAATAATAGTAAATAATAATAGCCATATTCTCACAAATTTATATTTATTTCCAGCAAGATTCCTGCATGGCATTGTAGTGCAGTGGAATATTATATTTTACCAGTTTTGTCAATGAAACCACAGTTCTTACAGAATATTTATTTCGTGTTTAAATATTTAATTTAATGTTTTTTTTACAACATTCGTAATATTTGTAATTTTAAATTTAGTTCTGTCAGAGACTCGCATCCCTAGATTAGGAGCCACTGCTCTAGGGACTACCTAGAAACTTTGAATTTACATCTACATAGGATTTGTGACGTGGGGTACCACTAAGAAATTTTTTTTTAAATTCACGAAAAGAGGAGGAATTGTGGTGAGAGTTATTTTAATAAGATACCCTCATCTCCGAAACGTATAGGACTGGGAACTTAAAATTTGGTATTTGGATTTCCAATTTAAAATAATTTAACACATGTTTCACCATTTCTTTTATATCTTAGTAATAAAGGAGAAGGAAAAGGTGAGAATAGTAATTATTACTCATATAATAGCACATCGGTATCTCAGAATCTCTGAAAGTTACAAACATGAAATTTGGCTTTAGGACTTCTCATTAAAATAATTTTATCATTTAAAGACAGTAAACAGGACCACCCAATATTTTTCAATTAAAATTGAAACCAGAAGTTGTAGTAGATATCTACCACTTAGTGTTATTTACTTGTGATTATAGTGGAGATGGAATATATTCTAGGGGCGCTTAATCGAATACAAAAACCGTGCCTATCTATTGCCGTTTGTCATATACAGTCTTGTTCAAGAAAACTTTGCCATTCATCTCTCTTTGAAAAGGCCTGTGGTCTTACCTATAGTTAGAATTAAATTAAATAAATGTGAATTTTGTTTGGTCGATTAAGAAGTTTATTTAGAGCCACAACATTATAATTTCCTTTTGCGGTTGCAAGAATATCATCTTTCATAGCACGGTGAGTGGTCAAGATTTCTTGAACAAGACTGTACAACGATGAACGTTAAAACCGGAAGTGGTTGATTTCTAATAATTACGTTTGATTACAGGGTAAAAGAAGAGATGGTATTTTAAGAACGCTACCTATTTTAAGAACGATAACTCATTAAAAAAAAAAAAACTCTTCTTGCTGTCTCTTGTAGGTCATGTTCTATGTATATTACATTGAACCTGGAAGTCATACTGGATTACCAAGGTGTCTATCGGTCACGAAAAGGATTAAAGAAAGTCACGAAATCAGAAAATGGTCATGAAAGTCAAGAAAGTTTGCTTTTGGGTCACGATTCATTTTATCTGTACAAATATAAGTACATACTTGTAAATGTTGTTCTATAAAGTGTCAAAATTCACCACCAAAAACGCATATAGTTTTAGACGCTACCAAATCACAAGTAAAGCACGCTTCTATCACGTGCGTGAAAATTGGCCCAAGTCGCACTAAAATTCGCTTTTGAGAATGTTACTAAATTTAATGGTTTGTTAAAGAAAAGGTCATGAAATTTCATTTTTGAATTTTAGTAGACACCCTGTCATTTCTGATTTTATTAGAGTGTTACGGAAAGACAAAATGTATTCTTAGGATGCTCCGTCGATTGTCGAAAACAGCTTCTCGCTATCTATTACAGCTTTTGCTCCACAGTAATGAAAAGTAAACCGAAAATTGTTGATTTCTACCGCTTCTAGTTTTATCAAAGTGTTAAGGATAGAAATGAAAGGTGTTCTTGGAATCTTTTAGTCGATTTCCCAAAACTGCTTCTCTATATATATTACAGTTTTTCCCCATTCAATGTTAAACGGGAACTTGTTTATTTCTGCCACTTTCTATTTCAATACGGTATTAAGGATGGAGTTGAAAGGTATTCTTGGGATGCTAAATCGACTGCCGGAAAACATTTCTTGCTATCTATTACCCTTTTTGGTTTACAGGATCAACGTTAAAAGCAAAAATGGTTGATTTCTACCACTCCTGGTTTCTGATCCACAACCTCCTGGTTTATGATCCTCTACTAACGAACTCTTTCGAGATAATTACTTTAGCTATGAATTGCAAAAAACAGAAGTCAAATTCAGTTTCGTTCAAGAGTTTCGTGCGGAGCAACGAACGGGATGGACCAAAGTACTAACTGTACAATATTATTATAAATCTTACTCTGTAATCCCAATAATTAGATACATATTTCAGCGTTTTTGATTGTGATCTAGAAAAAAAAAAAGGGTTTGGAAGAGAATAAAGGTGGATATTACAATTATTATTATACTAAGATGTTTATATCTCGGGATCCCGTAAAGTTGAAGACATGAAACGTGGTATTTGAACTGAAATTGGTATGCTTCCTGATATATAAAGTGCAAGGCAGGGACGGCGCTAAGGGGGGCGGGGGTGGGCAACCGCCCACCTGATGGATAGCCTCGACCACCCCAACAGAACAGGGGTGTCATTAAGGGGGGACAGGAGGGGGCAATTGCCCCCCGCAAGATTTTGAGGAATACATATACTTTATCGATTTTCTACTAATATACTAGTGCAAATTGTGAAAGTCTTATGTTGTTGGTGTTCTTGCCCCCTCAAGCGAAGTCTGAAATTACACCCCTGCAACAGAAGTAGAATAATGAAGGTGACCAGTGCCGGATTTAAGTTTGATGGGGACCTAAGCTATTGAAGATAATGGGGCCAATTTATTTCTACCATTCTTTTTCAGCGACAAAATTTCGCCTTTTCTGTTTGAATATATGCTATATGGTAATTTATGGACCAAATACATATCTATTAAGTAAATACGTTTTCGTGTATATTTCGTTAACTTAACTTACTGTTTTGAATACATTACAGAAAAACTGTAAAATTCGTAAAATTAGCGGTAGTTTAATTTGTTACCAATAAAGTCCCTTGCCGATCTTCTTGCACCAACTATGATCAATGCTCCAGGCCATGCTTCAACAATATGTGGAGACCGCATCATTTCTCATTTCAAGTTGTTTCTATTCAGTTGGGTAAAGTTTGAAACGTTTCCAGGGATCCGTGTAAGTAAATACAGTCTAAATATCATCCAGGGTTGGTAATTACTGCCTGAAGCTCAGCTAATCGTGTGAGCTTTTTCGAGGTCAGATTACTGGAGTAACTCAAAATGGAATGCAACCCTCAAAGATTACACAAGATGTAATACGACACAAATTCGCTGGAACCAGAGGCGAACTTAGAAGGTTAAAACTGGAGAAGGGGCAACTAAAACCCAGATTGTGATAGATATATCGTGAGTTTACTCTAAACTTTCAAAAATATGTAAGTAATGGCTTCAATTATTTTTGTCACTCAAAAAACTGGGATCGTAGACCTCTCCGGCCCCTGGCTAGATACGTCTCTGGCTGAAAATCATAAAAACATCGTTAAAAAACCTAACTGTTGCACTAAAATTATTATAAGACCTATAAATGTAGGTAGCATCTTTTTACTGCGACGTGAAAAGATGTTGGTACCGTGCCTTGCTATGTAGTAAGTAACTTGTGCCGATAACCTAATGGATTCAGCCTGTTGCATACTAACTTACACAAGGTAAATTCGGGCAGTTCTGAACGTAACAATACATAAAATACTGTTAATATATACAAACGAACGACTCATATGCCTAGAACGAATGGATGAAATCACTACGATTCGTGCTCCTATTCTTTCCTTTAGTCAGGGGCGGATCCATTCTGAATGTTTAGGGGGGGGGCAGTCGTTCGAAGTCAATAGGTTCTATTTTACATTTATAATACAAAGGTGAAAATTCTTAGGATATGTTTTATTTTTTAAATAAAAACATATTCAATTCTAGGGGCGATCGCCCCCTGGATCCGACCCTGCCTTTAGTGATCCATTATTGCACTCTATAGATCACTATATGAGCTCCTCCGTGGCTAAGCGGTTAGCGTACGCACCTTTAGCGTGGGACACCCGGGTTCGATTCCCGGTGGGAGCTCATGTACTTCGGATTCCACGTTAATCAGTAGGTCCCGTCTCGTGTAGCCTCGCTGCTGAAAGGGACGTTAAACTCAAAATCAACTCAACTCTATAGATCACTATGAAAATCAGTGCCAAGTTCTGAAAGTTCTGCAAACTACTTTTCATACTTACGTACAGCGAAATAAAATAGCTATAATTTCGCGATGTAAAGATTATTGCCACTTAGGGATGTAATTCCTTTATATTTTACTATTATTTCGCGAGCTTGTCGTTTCATGCCTTCTTCTTAAGCATCCACTGTTACCAGACTCAATTTCTTGTCGAATTCCAAATAGTACAAGAAAGGGTAGCACTAGATTTCTATCCGCATACAAGATACTGTATCACTTATGCTGTGAAGTCTTATTAAAGTAGCTAAGGGTATTGGCTGGAAAACTTTGGGCCCCCAAGAGAGCTATAGCTTGTTTAGCTTATACGCAAATCCGGCACTGAAAGTGACATCGTGTACTTCACAAGCAATAGGTATTACTTTGGATTGTAATGTAATAGGTTCTATGACTCTGTTTAACTCTGCAATGGACAATGATTTTAAGACAGATACTTGGAGTAATATAATGATGCCAAAAGTCGTGATTAATGAATTGAAGTTTAACACACACGCACAATCGTGCTATTGAAACGCCAGTGTTTGTATGTGCTGCACTGAAAAAAAAAGTGCTTTTTAAAAAGCCAACTAAATAATGGACACAGCTGGACAGTATTATCTATTGTCTCATTTTGAGAAAGAGAGGGAGGAGAGTAGTGCTTTGTGTCAAGGGCGCCGATCCTGAGGGCCCAAGGGGGCCCGGGCTCCCCCAAAGCCCATGTGCGACCCCGCATTTTATTTATGAATATACAATATTTGGCATAATTTGAATTCAATTTGTCTTAAAATCCTCATGCATGCCTTCTGCATCTGAATGCTCCTCTCCCCCCAAATTTACAGAGAAAACGGCGCCCTTGCTTTGTGTTGGCGCGATAACTTCTTATAAGAGGGTTCCAACTTGCAATTGCTTACAGCAATGTACCACATGTCTTACCCGTGTGGCATTAAACAGATTTGTAAAAACCCTTATTAGGCTATAGCATTGTTGAGTTGATCTCTGTTGCGTTCAGAAGTCTTGGCGGTCGGTGCTTGTTCAGCTAATATGTCGAAAAAATTTAGCGATTTCTTCTCAGGCTCGGTGTCTTTCTCGTGTTCAAAGAAGCGCAATTTTCAATCCGTTGATGTTAGTGATAATCCTTCTTGTTCAATGGGGAAAATGACAAAAAATACAAATAAATGTGACAACCAGGATTCGCAATTTGAAGTGTTCAATTTCGAGGAAAGTGAAAATGAACTAGATGTTGGAGAGAGCGAAGACGACAGCATTGCTTCTGAAGTTACTCATTTATATTTTTTGTCTCTTGCTTTCTTGTAATAAATACTTCAAAGATAAAAATGTTTGCAGCAGCCTATTTTATCCTTGTTTTACTTTACCTACTTATTGTGTATTTTTTGTTATTAACGAAAAGTAGAGTATTATCTGTTAGTCTGCGTTGTTTGAACCTTCTTTTATTTCTATGCATTCATGTGCATTCTTGAAGGAAGAGGAGGTAAAGCAGTCTTGAACTTCTTCGACTACACAGAACACACCGTTATTATTGTTTAAAAAGCTGAAAGTAGAGGTAGTGTGCCACGCGGAATTCGGTAGGTCGAGCATATTGCCACGAACTACCGCAGCCTATCCTAAGTCCTGCATTTCTTCAGTCTTACCAGGTGAATGCTGGAATGGCACCTTCTATAAGGCCAACACAGCTGTTTTCCACATTCTTGTTTCTCCCCTATTTCGGTCTGAGCCTTAGCTAACTAAAGAGTATAAAAATTGAAATTTAATTATTGTCAAAAAATGTCTACATTGCCCAGTTCTCATTTTCGTTGTCCGCCCACCCAGCAACTAGGTCCGCCTCTTTCCGCCCACCCCATCAAGCGTTCCTGGCGCCGTCCCTGGTGCAAGGCCATAGGCCGAACAAACACGGTGGCCTGGGAGCAAAGCCCCCAGGTATTTCAACTGAAATTCAGTATACTTGCAGGTATGTGAGGTGCGAGGCCGTAAGCCTCTAAGTGAACAAGTTTGTAAACAGAACGCTGCAGCCTAGCTGTTGCGCACCTAATCCTACATTTCCCCACTCCCTTCTCCGCGACAATGATGTTTTGCAGTGTTGCAATCTGCAGGGAGCGGAATGGTCTGAGGATTTTCTACGACATTTGAGTGTAAATGCTGTATATTGACTGTTTTAAATTGTTAATGCATTTTAATATTTTCTCTTTGAATATTAAAAGAATTAAGTACGATTAGGGGAAATAATTAAGTATTTCTTACCAACGTAATATATGAATTAAAACCGTTGGAAAAGTTCGAAATTAATTTTAATGAAAAATAAATAAACGATAGAACAGAACTCACCTTCTAAATGTTTTCCATTTCTCCTTCAGTTTCACTCTCCCACTCATCTGAGTTTGTATCGGCCGATGAATCTGAGTCTGAATCGGTTTCACCAAGTCTAATTATCAGTTCATCTACACGCTCATCTATAAGTCCGTCTCTTTCAAAGTAAGAATCTTCAATTTTTTTCACATGTTCACAACATTTTACCCATTTCTGTGGTGAATATTCATTAAATAACTTTCCCAGTAATTCTTTCTTTGCATCCAGTGATTCGGAAATGCATTGCCTTGCTTTGGTCTTGATTTCCCCCCACACAAGTTCAATAGGATTTAAGTCTGCGTGGTAAGGTGGAAGTCTTATTATAGTGTGCCCCGCGTTTATAAATTTCTTGTCAATCGCGTATTGTTTCACATAAGGTACACTTTGAATTCTTAAGAACAGTTGTCTTTTGTTCATTCTCCACAATGTTTTTACTCTATTCTCCGCTTCAATTTCGGTTTCGTTTATAGGTTTGTCTGTCGTTGATAGCCACTGTATCATGTCGCTTTTAAGTGAAGACATAGTTGGTCTTTTATTGATTTGAACATTGTGATAACTGGCATTATCAACGACAACAACGCTGTTTTCGGGAAGATTAGGAAGTAGTTTTTCATCGATCCATTTTGAAAAATTTCTACTGTTCATGTCATCATGATAATCTTCACTTTTTTGCTTAGATTTGAACATTAATAAAGCATTATCAACAAACCCAAATTCCCCTCCTGCATGGACAATAATAAGACGTGGCCCTTTTCCAACAGTTTCTGTTACATCTATTTCACTCTCACTTTGCCAACACGCCGGTACTGAATGTGATGCGTGAATGTAGGTTTCATCAACATATACAATTGGCCTACCTTGTTTTCTGTATTCACGCAGGTCCTCTAAATATCGTGCACGCCACTCAGCAATGTTCGGATTTTCAATCAAAATCTTTCTCCTTGACTGACATTTTCTCCACCTAAACCCTATAGACCTTAAAAGACACCTTAAATACAAACTGCTACAATCTAATATGCCGTCCTCTCTTATAGCTTTAGTTAGTTTTCGTAATGTTGGAACTACTTTCTTTACTGTGTAAAATTCATGAATTTTTCGCCTAATTGCACCTTTAGCAAAATCATCTGTTTGTATTCGCTTTTTCCTTGGATTCTTTTTACCTGTCGGTGTAGAGAAATTCAGCTCACCTTTAGCCAGCGACTGATTTCCTTCTTTTAAAACTTGAGAAACCATCCATTTAGATACTCCCGTGGCGGCGCTTGTGGATTCGACAACATTATACTTAAGTTTATATAACTCTTTTTGATTTTGCAAATAGTTGCAACATTGAAAACAATTTCTCTGGCTTGCCGTCTAAGAGGTTTTCCAGAGCACATTGTGGATTTGGACGGACCCGACATGATTTGATTTTCACAGTCAATAATCACGTAATGTGCCTCACACACTCACTACTGCTCAGAAACGCAAACACATGAAAGAAAGACAGTACTTCAAAAACAGAGAAACACCTCCGAGAACAACAACTTCTTCGACACGAATCAATCGGGTAGATGGGTGCCACACAAATGTCAGCAGTTTTAACAGATCACTGATTCCTCGCCTGAACTTCGATAATGTGCTTTTCTTTACGCTGACCTTTCTCAACCCTTAAGTGTGGTCATTGAACCGAAGCACACATTTTGTCTTTGACAGGGCGGAGCACCCTTGATCTATTTAGGAGCTGGATTTTTTTTTCTGTGACAATGCCGCCCAATGTATTACCAACTGGTCCATTTCTGTTTCAAAGATATAGACTATTCGGCAATGACATCCTGAAGGCAGGTCGCGGAAGGATTGTTGGGGGAGAAATGAAGAGTTCGTTACTTTTGTATTTTGTGTATATGGTGAGATTATGGAAAGAATGCCGCCGTCTTCAGTCTCATTGCCGCACCGTATTGTCGCAAATTATTGGTTTAATAAATTGGAAAAATTCTCTTGCCGGTTCGTACCAATGAAAAAATAATAACAAAAAGAGAAATTTTCCCTTCAGAAGGCGTGAAGGGATCGCCTCGTTGGAAAGCGTCACTGCTTACAGTGTATCCATGAGGTAGTCTGCACGGGCCCGGCCCGTGAATTAATAATATGAGGCTCGACCAGAGAGAGATATGTTTTAGCATTTGGGCCCGATCCCATGTGATAATCAAATGAGCCCGAAATAAGCCCGAATTACAAAAACTTAACAATTAGGGCAAAATTGTATTTTTTATTTGCAACAATTACATGTTTAATTTTGCAGTTTAAAAGCTTTCATGATTCAGAGACAACAAGGAAATAAAGGTTATCCTTGACATTTATATGAATTCTATTTTTAAAAAAGTCATTATATAAATTCTCATATAATAGGCCCTATAAACTGACATTGTCTTGAAGAAAAAACCAAGACAGGTTCTTCCCAACGCTCTGGTTCCTTTACAGGTAATTCAGTGTAAGAAGCAGTATTTTCCCTCAGACCAGGTAAGCATATTTATTTCTGTTACTTTTAGTTTCTTTTTTTCTCTATTACACAACTTTTCTCACAATTGCACAGTGATTTTTAAGTGTGGGCGTCTCAAGTTACAAATTTAGGTGTGCGTTAAAAGTTCTCCAGAAAATATCGTTGTATTATGCCCGAAAAGGTCCGGAGAAATATGATTGTTTATTTACAAATTTACGGGTCAAGCCCGGCCCTAGGCCTGAGCTCGTGCAGACCTCTACCATGAGGTTGCTTACATACTAAAAAAAAGTAAGATTCGGACTTTAAACATTCCCAATTATGACAGAGCTACAAGGGGCCGTGGTGGCTCAGTGGTAGAGCGTTCACCTTTGGTGCGTGGGGTCTCTGGTTCGATCCCAGTTCGCGCCAAGTTTGCTTTGTGGTGGACAAACACCGTGTGCGTGGGTTTTCTCGGGGTTCTCCTGTTTACTCTCACTTTCTTCATTCCACCATTTCACTCATTCCTCATCACACCGTCCCCCTTAGCCTCGATGCATAATCGTGGGATGTTACACTGATTATTTCACTCCATTTTATTATTACAGAGCTATGGTTAGAAGGAAACATCTTTATACAGGCCTATACAGAATGATGATTATGATGACGTGTTCTGCCTGAAGGCAGGTCTTTGACCTGCAGCAGCTCCCTGTGAAAGGTTAACCCATGGTGGTTTGCTATTGCCTTCCATGAGATGAAAATGACGTCCTAAAGACGAGGTCTACAGTTTAAAGTGCGATCCGAACCACTCGTATCCCCATCGAACCTGGGATGCCTTGATTACAAGACGACGAGCTTACACATTTATCCACCATGAACACCCTGCTTTATAGAATAATAAACTTAAATTTATATTTTTACTGAATTGATTAGTGATGCGCACGACACAAATTTTGAAGTTGTCTCGACTCGAAACTATTTTGTAAAAGTGATATCTCGTCTCGAAAAATGTATGTTTGTATTGCAAGAATTTTGTATCGTCTCGAATCTTTTCGTAAAAATTATGTCTCGTCTCGTCTCGATCGTATACCTAGGGTGATGATTAAATCAAATATTTTAATTGTAACTGTGCCAAATATTTTGATAAGCACTTCTGGAAGAGTAACTAGCTGAAATAAAAGAAATCGTTGAACAAAGTTTTCTCTACTAGTTATCATTGTTATAGTTTTTTTTTTTTTTTTTTTTTGCACAAGTATCTTCAGCCTTGGAAGGAGAATAATTATTCATTCTTACTGAGAAGGATGGGGGCGCAAAATGTTAAATATTATAACACTTGAGACATTGTTTGTACTAACAATAGACTGAAAGCAGCTTATTTGTTGTCTTATATTGACAAATATACTTTTGTCAACTCGTCTCATTGAAGTAAGACAGAAATATTTCCCTTTCAGAAAGATGCGCCCCCGTTCTGTATTCGCCCCTGGTTGAGTATCGTAATGTTCTAGTAGGCTCGGCTGTCAGGTCAGTCTTTAATGTGGCATCTAGAAAATTAAGTCATTCGCCTTTTGGTTTCTCTTCGTTATAAAGCTTAATAACGAACATACGTGAATATACTACCGTAGAATACGAAGAGCTACCACCGCAACGCATTTTCAAAAGCGGGATTAAATGAAATGGACCACTGATATGAGAATTACGAGTCGGTACTCTAACGCTACATGGAAATATTTATTTTAGCAGGTGATATTTGTTGTAACATAAGTTTGCTGAGTTAGTATCACTGGAACTTTCAAAGCCAGACCAGTGGATGGAAGAGTAGTGGGGAGGATGGCGGAATACGAAATGCTCCGTAGCGATCTGCGCATCTTGGTTTGAAACTTGTCGAGTCATAGCAAACACTGATGATTGCAGGTTTGAGATGCAAAGCGTTAGACCGAACAAATTTGCGAGTCTGAGGGCAAAGCCTTCAGCAAGACGAAGGCTCGTATTGAATAAACTCTGATGAAGACACTAACGAGGCTCACACAATATTTTCTTAATAATGAAATAGGAAGTGATAGTAGATTTATACCACTCCCGGTGTTAGTAGAGGGATTGGATTGGTGATAATTATATTCTTGGGGTGCTTAATTGATTGCAGAAAACTGCGTCTTGCTACCTACTTCCGTATAGAGGTTGATATCTACCAGTTCCAGTTTTAGTAGAGGGTAAAGGATGAAGATGAAGTGTATACTTAGTCGGTTGTAGAAAACCGGGTTACTGTTTCTGCTCTGCAGTGATCAACGTTAAAACCGGAAAGGGTTGATGTCTACCACCTCCGGTTTTAGTATAGGGTTAAGGATGGAGATGAGAACGGATGGTTAATCGATTATGGAAAACAGTGTTTTGTTATCTATTCCATAGCAATCAACGTTAAAAACAGGAAATAGTTAATCGCTACCACTTCCTGTTTTACTTGTAGGTTAAGAACAGAGATAATATGCATTCTTAGGACGCTTAATCGATTTTCAGAAACAGCTTCTAGTTTTCTAGTAACGTCTTTTGCTCTACAGTGATCAATCTTAAACCAGAAGTCGTTGATTTCTGCCACTTCCAGTTCAAGAGTCACCTCCATTAATTTTAAAACATTTTTTCCTACATATTTATGTAACACTTGATTTAATTCCAACTAAACTTGATATGTCTTACAATCTGGAAAGAAATACGCGGGAGGGTAAGTAACCCCTAGCATCCCAAGGAGTGGGGATGGAAGAGCTGACATTTTAAAATAATTGTAATGATCGATATTCGTGTTGAATCCATAGTTTTCGGGTGAGTCGCTGATATGGATAATGACTGTTTCCATGCCGTTCAAGTTCATCTATGAAGAATCGGGAAGAGTGACATTTTAAAAGTAATCGAAAATGACGGATATTAAAGGCGAATCCATAGTTCTCATTAGTGCTAAGACGAATAGTGGTACTTTTCATACAATTTAAAAAGAAGTTAGAATGCAACTTTTGAATTTAATTAATGTAAACTTATGCATTAAGAAAAACTAGACTATTTGCCACCCAATGTTGTAGGTGCAACTGTAGAATTTATTATTATTATTATTATTATTATTATTATTATTATTATTATTATTATTATTATTATTATTATTATTATGTTTAAAGTGTACTTTTAAATAGCACCACAATATGGGAGGGAAAGAGATTGAGAAATTTCTGGCCTTTTCGACATATTCTTAAACGTTTATAAAGATTTTATTAAGATTTTCTTATAATTTTAATTTATGTTTGTTTCTTATAATGCAAGTACATACAACTTGTAATATGTCAATACAACTTAATTTTGAAGAGACTAAAAAATTGTGACGCCAATTCCGGTGTTCTAGTGGCTAGTACGCGCGCCTTTCGTGCACGTAGTTGCACGTAGGATTCCCAGTGGGAGTCTCTTACAAAATTTGGACGATTACTGTGTTTGAGTTGCATC
Source organism: Thermobia domestica (assembly GCF_964235325.1). NCBI lineage: Eukaryota > Metazoa > Arthropoda > Insecta > Zygentoma > Lepismatidae > Thermobia > Thermobia domestica. Next base: position 92,710,987 of record NC_137465.1, read on the forward strand.
ATAATCTTTGAGTCTACGTCTCATATAATCTCGATGCAGAAATGGAATTCTAAACTGAAGTAATTAACTAACTCGAAACCGATGAGAGTTCAAAACTCAAGGTTTCGGCAGAGAACTAGCACAAAACTTTGGAATAGAAAAAGTATCAAGTATCCAGTTGGTGGGGGAGGGAAAGGATGGGAACACGGACATAAGACCATGAAACACATTATTGAAATGGCAGTCAGTGATGATTATAGAGGTGGCTCTTGGGCCTAGAGCTTCGAAATTCCCTCTAGGGCATTTCCCGAGCGTGCTCAATCTGAGTTACCAGAATTTTGACAGTACTGTATTCACCCATCGTTTATTCAATCGCCCCGCACTGGAAAATCTGAAATGAACATTGTCTCCTATCGTGCTCAATATGAATTACATGTATTTTTGCAGTACTGCTTTTCACCTATAGTGTAATTAAATTCTTCCACGAGAAAATCTGTAATCAACACTCAGGCACGCAGCCAAGGGGGGGAGGTCTGGGGAGTCCGGACCCCCCTTCGAGACCAGAAATGAAAAAAATAAGGGAGGATAAAACAAAATGAAATGACAAAAAGAAGGTTCAGCGTTAAAAATTAAAAAGGAAACTACAGGAAGCTTTTGCTTACTCTTTCTTATGAGGAGATTTGTATTACTTGCAATGTGGTGGCGAGGTAAGCGTGGTATTCTGGAATAGTCAGAGAATTTGAAAAATCAAGAAAAGCTATGGAATTCTCAGAATTCCTGCTACTAGTCAGGGAGATTTCAAGCTTTCGAAAACGTAAGTGTCGTTGAGTAACAGCGTGGACATTTTTAATCATAACTTTTCGTCATCGCATCCTTGCAGTATCAAATATGTCATTTCAAGGACAATTTTCTGTTGCTCTTTTAACCTGTCATTTGGAACCGACAGTAGTTGAGGAATAATAAAAACAAAAAGTTCTGTTGAAAGAAAGTTCTGTTAGCATTTGATTCAACAGAGAAAGGAATTTTCGTGGAAATTATGGGTTGAAGACCGAACCGACCCGACCGTGGCCCAACCCGACCTGTGATCCGACCCGATTGACCCGACCCGACAACCCAACCCGAATAACACGACCCGACAATCCGACCCGATTGACCCGACCCGAAGTGACCCGAGTGACCAGACCCGAGGTGACTTAACCCGACAACCGACCCGAGTGACCTGACCTTACAATCTAACCAGTTTGAGAGAAATAGAACGTTACAAGGCTGCCACCAGAAAAAAAAATGTTGGTCAATTCTTATGTATAAACCAAAGTTTCGGCTTTTTTTATTTGTAGTATAATTATCCTCCTCCTCCTCCTCAGTGTTCTGCCATTAATGGCAGGCCAGTTTCCGTGAACTAGGTAAGAAGCTTCCATTTTTGCGATTTTCCGCGAATATCTTCCTCGCAACCCAACATGTTTAGGTGGTAGATAAGGCTACAGTCATGTTTAGGTGGTAGATAAGGCTACATATAACCTTAACCTCGACATGTAAAATAAGTCAAAATAAATAAATAAATAAATAAACATAACGTACCACCCTCCTTATTACAATCTATCAATTGCAACCTTCTTACACACTCTCGCTCTCCTGATATCACTCTCTTTGTTACATTTCTCAGAATGCAATCCCTTAGCAAGATCGAAACTTGTGATCCGTCCATTTTTTCGCTTCCTTATATTACCCAATATTGCTCTCGTCTCTTGCATTTTCTCAGCATTTCCTCTCTACCCTGCTAACCTTCTCTATTTTCCTCCACATCCAAATTTGCAAGGTCAAAATTTAGGCAATCAAGTTCGAAGGTCAAAATAAAATTTGAAGTTCTGAAGACAACATGATTTTCTAGTAAGTAATGTGTATAGAACTTTTTTAAAATATTTTTTGCTGTATAATAAACAAAAATTTCATTACGTTAACATTCCGATTTTTCTATTTAGAAACAGCGTTGCTGTGTGATAGAATCATAAGGAACTAATTGCACTGAAATATCATTCTGTAAGGAATTAGCTTTTAATTTTTTCTTGATTAATTTATCTAGAAGATATTTGCAACGTTATATAAAATCAGCGAGTAATTTAGTGCCGAGAAAGTCAAATCACTACCGCAGCAATATTATTATTATTATTATTATTATTAATAATAATAATAATGATAATAATAATAATAATAATTTGAAGGTGACCAAGAAAGTTCTGTCTCTTTTTGTGGAGGTCTGTGTTCAATTGGCCCTCACACCGTGAGTTGAATGTGAATGGAGATAAGGCGAAGGTCAGTTGTTGGACGAGACGAGACGAGAGAGAATTTTCATGAAGGGGTACGAGAAGAGACAGAGCTCTTTCAATAGAAACATATGTACTTTTCGAGACGAGACTGCCTTCGCGACACATTTTAGAGACGAGAATGCCTCGAACCTGGTCTCGTGAGCAACACTAGTAAGTGCATCCAACATACTACCTGGTTATGGCTGTTCAGATACACCGTGAACGTGCGTAAGGACAGAGTGAACATGGGACCTTCACAGAGCGTCAGAAGGGCTTGTTTGTTATACGAGTTCAAATTTGGGTAAAACGCTGCTCCGTGGGGCGGAAGGTATGACAGGCCTTTGGTGAGGGTGTCGGGACTACGCGGAGAGTTCAGCGGTAGGACGGTTTAAGGGCGGTGACGAAACACTACGTGCCGGAAGACAAACAGATGTTCAAAATAAAGATCTTCAAGCACCAATTGAGGCGAAGACAGAAATATGAGGAACTGGTACTACAATTCAATGTTAGTGGAGAAACCATTCGGCACCACCACCATCAGCTTGGGAAGCACTGCAAGTTGGGTTGATGGGTCCTACATGATTTGACTTGGGACCAGTAAGGAACGCGAGCAGACACCTGTTTCTTTGGTGTCTCGTCTCAGGAAGGAGCAATTTCTGGACAGGGTGTTGACATGTGATGAGAAGTGGGTCCTGTACGAAGCTCCAAGGCGCCGTCATCGTTGGTCAGCATCCCACGAACCGGTTCGAAAGCAGCCCAAGCCAGCACTACACCAGAATAAGGTTCTCTTGTGCATTTTGTGGACTGCTCGCGGCATCCTCCATCGGGAACTGCTACCAGCTGGTCAGAGCATCAATGCAACTGTGTACTGTTACTCTCTGGATCCAGCAGTTCTGAATCGCAAAGGGGTCCTCCTGTTACAAGGCAACGCTAAGCCCCACGTGGCTAAGATGACCTAGGACACTATTCTACGCCTTGGATGGGAAACACTATTGGATCCGCCATACTCCACGGACATTGTACCGTCCGATTATCACCTGCTCCATTCCTTGGACAATCACCTTAGAGAATGCCAATTCAAATCGCTAGTAGAGGTTCAATATGCACTTGATACCTTCTTCGCTTCACGTTCCACCAAGTTCAACTGCGATGAAATCCATAGCCTTCCAGAACGTTGGCAGAAGGTTGATGGAGACTATTTTTGATATTCCAGGTACGTCTTAGGTTACATATCAATGTCTGAAGGTGTTGGTGAAAAGGCGGCGGAACTTTCTTGAACACTCTTAAAGTAATAATCATAATAATAATAATAATAATAATAATAATAATAATAATAATAATAATAATAATAATAATAATAATAATAATAATAATAATAATGTGCCCTGCCCAAAGGCAGATGTTTGACCCGAAGGTCCATGGATATTGATTCCAGCTCGTACCAAGTAAGTTTTCTGGTGGACAAACACCATATGCATGGGTTTTCTCGGTGTTCTCCCATTTCCTTCCACTTTCTTCATTCAACCACTTCAATTATTTCTCATCATCACTGCCTCTCTTAGCGTTGGTGCATAACGTGGGACGTTAACTAGATATTTCCTTTCAATTTCACTTAATGTGACATTTAACTTGACATAAAAACGCAAAAAGATAAAACGTTAGTCGTAATATTAATTACAATTACATGCCAATTAGTTAATATACGGTTAAATTAAAATTTTATTACTATTTCAGCTACAATTAATCACAATTATCATTCATTCACCAACTTCGAATTGAATTCTACAACAAAGCTCCTTATAGTATTTCAAAATAAGTGAAGAATGTGACAGCCCGACCCGACCCGACCCGACCGTTTGAGAGCACTATCAGAGGGATACAATTTACAGTACAATTTATTTTGTATGGTTTAGCATACTTTAAGGCTACCATATTTTTGAAAACAAATTAGTAGTAAATATTGCATTTTGTATTAATTTTATCTTTCGAATTTTACTACAGCATCGCACTAATTACACAACTTAAAATAATATATTAGTATAGTCCATACTTAATCAACAGTGCTAAAAATTATTGTACAAGCTAGAAGCTGTTATACAATATAAACGCAATCAGTGAACATACAGTATTTAGGCAAAAATTATATTTTCAATATTATTACACATACGACCTCACATGCTCTACACGTCTATAAAGAAATAAATCTAGATTTATGAAGTTGTTTCCAAATTTCAATGGACTGATTTATTTTTGTTAACCTAAAATGCGAACTAAAAGAAAGCAATTTGCATAATTGTTTTTCTGAAGCAAATAAAAAAAAATGTTTTCGGGGCTGGTCTACAACGTCACAAGAATTTGTTGCCACCTCGGAGTATACATTCTTACTTTGGTGATAAGAGTGTCAGTTAGGAGGATTTAAACATTACATGTTATATCCAGGGAAGGAGCGATTGGAATAATAATAAAGAATAGAATGAAATTGTTCGTATAGTATTGTCGGAATCGAAAGTAAAAGGAATAAGTCGATTTTATTATTTTTTCAGAACTTTTGATATGTAATTAATAAGAAAAAAAACAGGACAAGAAGGAACATTTCTGCACACCGGGACAAATTTTAAGAAACCGGGACGTATCGTAGCCTTACATACTTATTTGCAAGCGGAGTGTCAGTACGGAGCCACTACGTAACAGAGTTGAAACAAAACCTCGTAAATAGGTTGCCAACTCAGGAAAGCAAAATTACGGGCACACCCTCAAAGTTCTCTGTACAAATGAGAAACTGAAGACTATATTGATCGTTATTGTACTTACCAGCAATTTCCACTTCTTTAAAATTATCGAAACAGGTGAATAATAATGGATATTAATCTTTACGTAACAATTATTGATTCATAAAATGATATTTACTCTATAAACTTACACTTCAAACAAAGGAAGTTGCTTTAAAAAGTCATTTTCTACTCTCAATAAATGTATAAAATTCTTTTAGAATAGAATCTAAGTGCTATCAAATTTCTTATGTTAAATAAATAAAAAAAAGACTGTCATAGATTAAAAACTATCGATAATGTATAATACAACGGAAATACGTGTTTGTAAAGGCACTGTTGAAAAATTTCGATGTGCAATGTTATATTGTGGATTGCAGATTCCAGAGTTAATAAGAAGTTTGTACCGGTCACCGGCCTTAATCAAAATCACAGCAATATTCCTGGCCAGGCCGGTGAAATACCGGCAGGTTAGCAACCCTAGTCGTAAATCAGAATGCTGAATGCAACAAAATACTTCACCATTCATTCTATAGATTCTGCAAAATGAGTTTCATGAAGAGGTTCAAATACAACAAGATATAGTATTATAATTTTCTCTTTAACAGTCTATTTTGTAAATTTGGTATATCTTCCACTTATCAATTTCTTGTACGAGATGAGAATAACGGTTACTGCGAAGTTAGAAAAAAAGTGCATTTTTCTCATAAGGATTCAGCACGAAAATTTGGCCTGCACATTTATGTACTAACGATGTAAAAATCAATGCGACAATTTGTGCTTGAATTGGACATGGTGGGGGCTACCACTTAGACAGCCCCCACTTTCTTTTCGTTCTCACGGCGTCCCTAATTGTGTACAAACGAAAATTTCGCGTGCACATTTCTGTACAAACGATTGCGACAATTTGTGATTGCATTGGATATGATGGGGGGCTACCACTTAGACAGACCGCACTTTTTGTCATTCTGGCTGCGCCCCAAATTATTTACAAAACAATATTTCGCCTACTCATTTCTATACAAACGACGTACAAACGATTGCGACAATTTGTGCTTGAATCGGAATGGTGGGGGCTACCACTTAGACAGCTCCCACTTTGTTTTCGTTCTGGCGGCGCCCCTAATTGTGTACAAACGAAAATTTCGCGTGCACATTTCTATAGAAACGACCTTCAAACGATTGCGACAATTTGTGATTGAATTGGACATGGTGGGGGCTACCACTTAGACAGCCCCCACTTTCTTTTCGTTCTCACGGCGTCCCTAATTGTGTACAAACGAAAATTTCGCGTGCACATTTCTGTACAAACGACGTACAAACGATTGCGACAATTTGTGATTGCATTGGATATGATGGGGGCTACCACTTAGACAGACCCCACTTTTTGTCGTTCTGGCTGCGCCCCAAATTATTTACAAAACAATATTTCGCCTACTCATTTCTATACAAACGGCGTACAAGCGATTGCAACAATTTGTGATTGGACATCGTGGGGGCTACAATTTAGACAGCCCCCACTTTCTCTTCGTTCTGGCGGCGCCCCTAATTGTGTACAAACGAAAATTTCGCTCGTACATTTCTGTACAAGAGATGTACAAACGATTGTGACAATTTGTGATTGAACTGGACATGGTGGGGGGCTATTATTTAGACAGCACGCCCACTTTGTTTTGTTTTTGGCGGCGCCCCTCATTATGTACAAACGAACATTTGTCATGCATATTTCTGTACAAACGATGTACAAACGATTGCGACTATTTGTGATTGAACTGGACAAGGTGGGGGGGCTATCATTTGGACCGCACCACCATTTTGTTTTCGTCCTGGCGGCGCCCCTAAATGTGTACAAACGAAAATTTCCCCTGCAGATTTCTGTACAAACGATGTACAAACGATTGCGACGATTTGTGATTGAATTTTACATGGTGAGGCTACCATTTGGACAGCCTCCACTTTTTGCGTTCTGTCGGCGCCCCTAATTGTGTAGAAACGAAAATTTCGCCTGCGCATTTCTGTACAAACCATGTACAAACGATTGCGACGGTTTGTGGTTGAATTTGACATGGTTGAGGGGGTTAACATTTGGACAGCCCCCCACTTTGTTTTCGTTGTGGCGGCGTCCCTAATTGTGTACAAACGAAAATTTCGCGTACAAATTTCTGTACAAACGATGTATAAACGGTTGAGACCATTTCCGATTGAGTCTTGAACGGAAGGGGGGGGGGGCTGTCTAAATGGACGTGAAAAGCAGTACTGCAAAAATACATGTAACTTGTAATCAGCACCATAATTATAGTAACTCAGATTGTGCAGTTCAAACGCCTGGCACGGGAAATGCCATAGAGGGAATTTGGAAGCTCTAGGCCCAAGAGCCAGCTCTATAATCATCACTGACTGACATTTCAATAATGTGTTTTATGGTCTTATGTCCGTGTTCCCGTCCTTTCCCTCCCCCTCCAACTGGATACTTGATACTTTTTCTATTCCAAATTCTTGTGCTAGTTTTCTGCCAAAACCTTGAGTTTTGTACTGTCATCGGTTTCGAGTTAGTTAATTATTTAACCTTTCGGTAGTCGCGTCTGTCTATGTAACACGGGCAGTCGCGCGTTGTACTTTTTACAACACTTAACAGTAAAGATGTTATTGACTTATATTCACATTGTGATCCCATTGTCACATTCAAAATAGTAAAAATAAATAAAAATACAAACGACACATGCAATAAATTCGGTCAGTTGCAATTCAGTCAGTTCAGTCAGTTAGTGACTTACAACAAAAACAACACTGTTGTACTTTTTACAACAGCGCGACTGCCGAAAGGTTAAGTTTAGAATTCCCTTTCTGCATCGCGGTTATGTGAGACGTAGACTCAAGATTATGATGAAATCCAAACACAGTAATCGTCCAAATTTTGTAAGCTCTATAGCTATCAACGTTAAAATCGGAAATGACGCATTTCTACCACTTCCAGTTTTCGAATCACCTCCATTAAGGAACTCCCTCAAAAGGAATCACTCTACTTATTTATTGCAAAAAGCAGAATTAAAAAATTCGCATTCTTCCAAAGTTATCGTGTGAAGTAACGGCCGATCGTATGTACGTACTAATATCGATAAGTTCCACTACGCGATCCCAATTAATACTTCATATACCCCCGACACACACACACACTAGCATATGTACACACGAAAGTATACCTGGTATTATCCACACGCTAACGCCGGAAACTAGAAACACGCACACACAGACAGAGAGGGAGAGAGAAAATCTTGTTGTAACTTTATACTGAATGCACTATTACTCACATAATCAATTAAAGAAGAAAAAGAAAAAAGTTGTAAATGAAACTTTCAAAGATTGGTACCACTGCTGCGCCTAACACATCAAATTGTTCCATAATGATTGATTCATAATATGATGTATGGGTTTCTGAATGGTAGTATAACAAAATGCCTTCAAATTGACCACAAAATAAAAAGTGAAATTTATTTCTCAAATTTTGTGAAATCTAAGTCGGTGGGCATTATGGAAACAGTCTACAATAACAATATATGCAACTAAATATTAATATACTTCACTTTTTCCAGTGGGTGGTAGAAAGGTTCGAATAGTGTTTGGTATCATAATCATTAGCAGATGTAAATATATATATATATATATATATATATATATATATATATATATATATATATATATATATATATATATATATATATATATATGTATATATATATCGGATTTAAGAAACGGGTTTTGAAGGAGGTCGTCGCTACAGTAATGACATCTCGTAGCGTTGTTGCGTAACATACGCGATATAAATAAAGCTTCAAAACCAAAAGTTACAAGTTCTGCAGTGGGTAAGTCGGTAAGATGTCTGCTTGTTGAGTGTAGCAACCCGGGTTCAAATTTTCCTCTAGTTCACTTTGATTTTTCTTTTTTTCAAAATACATTTCTATACGTTTGTAATTATTATTAATAATTGTTTTATTGCATTTTTGTAGATTGACTTAAGTTAGTGGAGGTTAAGTAAAATCAGGAAGGTTAAGATAAATTTATGGTTGCTTTATCCGTGCTTTAGTCCAGAGAAGGAGTCAGCGGGTCAATTCAATTAGGGTTTTTATGTCGGTCGTGGGTCAACAGGATGTGACTTACTGCGACACACAACCCACCGTCACAAACTCTGATCCAACAATCCATTTTGACCCACGCTGACCCACCGATCCACTCTGACTCACCGACCCATTCTGGTCAGTGCATGGTAGACAGCTTCTTCTCAGCACTGGTGAATTTGTCTACGTTTTACTTTCAAGGCCTTCCTTTTCCTTATTTTTTTCATTTGTTTCTATTGAAGAAAGAACTTCAAGCACTCTTGCAGAACTTGTGGCAATTGATCATATTTGCAATTGTAATAATAGCAATAGAACTTACTTCTTGACTTTTCAGACACAGCCTGAGAGTTTTTAGAGGAGCTAACTACTGGAATTTTTTTGAACCACCTATAATGTATGGATTATTATATAAAAGAATTGAATATAACTATGTATGTGTGATCATCATGATCAAATTGCAAAGTCAACTGAAATGAGATTTGGCATATAAATAGTTAGGCCTTAATCTCAATATCATTTTTAGAACTCCCTTTTGTTGGGTGGCATTTTCTATATATAGGATTGATTTCTAAAAATAATCGAAAATGATCGATATTAGTTGACTGTCTAATATAAATATTAGGCAGTTCTTGATATGAGCCACCTTGACTGCCATGATATAAATTTAGCTTCAACTGCTTCTTCAATGTCCTTCTTTTTAGTTTTTAGTTTCTATGGCTAGAGTCGAGGGTGGGTGAAAAATTTGGGGTTGAGAGGATGCTGTTTACAATGCAGTGAGCAGAGTGGGTCATGTTGGGTGATGGGTCGCAGTAGGTCACGGTGGGTGGGGGTCATATGCTGTTGACCCACGACCCACTCAGAAAACTCGACCCACTTGACCACAGACTCCATGGACCCAGTCCAACTCTGGTTAACGCTTCGGTGTCTGGTGTAAACAAGTTCTGCCAGGAGAACTTTTTTCTTTCAATATTTATTTTTATATGTTCATGTTTATTATTATTAATTACTTTCTTGCATTTTTTCCTACATTATCTTAGATTAGTGACCGCGGTTTAGGATAGATTATATGAAGTCAAATACGGTTATGTATGTTTACACTTTCGTCTCTTTCTTTCAAAATACATTCCTTTCTCTTCACGTAGTCCAGAAATAGGCATACACCTCTGTATAGATCAACTATAACATTCTAGTTTATGAGTTCTCTTCGGCTCTTCTGAGCTTAAGATGTAGGTAAAAACATATTAAGAACAAAAATTAAAGAAACTAAATCTACCATATGGATAAAAATAAGAAATTATATGAAATGCAATGAACTGATCAGTACGATACTGTATACCTACCTTTGGGCCACCCTGTATATTATTAATAATTTATTTCTTGCATTTAATAATAATTAGCTGAAATAACCACTTTTCGCATGGGTCAGATAAAATATCTATGTAAACAAACTGAAAAAGTAGAGGAAAAGATATCGATAATTTTTTACTACTTTTACATCTCGCGGGAAACGCCCCTTGAAACCCTCTCCTTCGAAATTTAAAAAGAACGCCTTTGGTTCCCAGACAATGGGAACTGTATTTAGAAATCAACGCCTCTAAAAGAATCACCATTCATGTTAGCGACTGTGAAAACTAAGGATTTGACACTAATATAGGTAATTTTGTTTTATTTTTACGTGTTTCAGTACATCTCCCCCACCGGTGGCCCCTGCCCGCATACAATGGCAGTCGATTTTGAGTCATCGCGAATGGAATTGTCACCATTGATTTCAGCGACCGCGAAAACTATGGATTTGACACAAATATCGGTGATTTGGGATTATTTTTACATGTCTCGGTAACCCATCTCCCCCCGGTGAACCCGATCCGCAGAAAATGATAGCTGATTTTGAAAGTCAACGCTAATGGAAGTGTCACCATTGATCTCAGTGACCGTGAAAACTATGAATTCGACACAAATATGGGCCATTTTCTAATATTATTACATGTCCCGGTAAACGTCCCCCTCCCCTAAGACCCCTGGTTCGAATTAAAGAAAAAAACCTCTTCGTCCTGGTCTGGAGTCTGGACAAAAGTATCCGTGATCAAAATTTAGGAACTTTTTGTCAATCCGTCTGATCCCCAGGTCGCACAGAAGCAGACACATAAACAAACTCGTGCTTCATACACACAACAAATAGAACAAACAGCGTTCCTTCGCACAGAACGTTGATATGTTGCTTCCACCCAGATAAGCCTTCTACTAAGTCCGGAGAGCATTAATCTTTTACACGTAAACACGTCTGGTGAATCTGAGTCTTCTATCGAAGTAATGGGCCGACTATACTCCTAGTATTAGCTACTATGTTGCTATTGACCCTGAAGAACCAACAAATGGCTTTTCGTGAAGTCACAAGTTGCTTTGGTCAGTGAAGTTGATATACAGTACAAATTACCTATGCATTACTCACCCGTTGTAAAATAGAAAGATTATGTTGGGTTTACCTGAAAACCCACAAATCTATTAATGCAAGAGGCCTTTCTACATCTACTTCCAATCTGGATTAAATTTCACAGCTAGGTTTTTGAATTATACACCAGAATATCATTGATATGTTAGTGTTAATAATATTTATGGATCTAAAGACAGGTTTTAAACTTCCAAGCTATGCTGTGCATAGGAATGCTCACGAGACAACATTTGTGGCTGTCTCGTCTCGAAAATGTGCTGTAAATGTGATGTCTCGACTCCAGAAATGTATATTTTTCTATTGGAAGAGCCGTGTCTCGACTCGTCTCGTGCACATCCCTAGCTCTGCATAACAGTCGGAAATCTTCCGTGGTTTCATCCGTGTATCTGTTGACAGATACCAGAGTAAAGACAATAAGTGATATATAGAAATGGTTTTCTGCCATTGATTCTTCATCCAATGAATAGAATAGGTTCCATCTCATCCGTTAACTCTATATTGAAGCGAGAAGTGGTTCAAATTAGCAATTTCTGGTTCTAATATTTAACCCATAGATGAAAATGGCAACATACAGAGAGAAGACTTTTTTGTAAACGATTGCGCGGCTATCATGATCATTCACAATACGCTACTAAAATTAAAAATGGCTTAAATTTATTATTACTTGCGGCTTCAACAACAGTTTCAACTTTTATCGTCATAGCATGAAACGGTAACATAGCGAGAACTGATTTTTGAAAACGAGTTACCATCAAAAGGCAACATCATGAGTACGCAAACTATTCTACCGAAACCATAAATGGTTGAAATTTACTATTATTTCTGGTTTCAATTTCTAACTTCCGCCTAATAGAAATAGTAAATGCTCCAAGATGTGTTTTTTTTTGCAATTAATTCAGTGTTCAAACAGTATATTTTATTTCCTCCGTTAATCTTCTATTCTCACCGGATTTGGTTCAAATTAGCCATTTCCGGGTTCAACGTTAATCGATATATAAAAAAATGATAACGGATAGTGAGAAGTGGTTTCTGCAAACGATTTAGAGTCTAAAGACAACATATCATGACTATCTACAATACCCTACTAAATTCGGCTGTAGTTAGAATTTACTAGAACTTCTGGTTTCAATAACGGTTTCAACGTTTATCGCTATAGCACGAAAACGGCAACAGATAGCTAAAAGCAGTTTTAAGCAAACGATTCAGCCTCTCAACAAGCATATTGTTACTATCCATATAACTCTACCAAAACTGGAAATTGTTCAAATTTACTAGTACTTCTGGTTCCAATACTGATTTCAGTAGAGCAAAAATGGTAAAAGTATTAAAAATTGGCTTTTTGCAATCGATTCATCGTCTCAGGAATTGTCTCCTCCTTCTCCGTAGCAGCTTTGATCAAAGCAGACTTTGTTAAAATTAGCCATATTCTGTTTGAACTTCCTCGCCATAGAACGAAAACAGTAACAGATAGCGAGAACATTTTTGCCCAAACGATTTACCGTCTCAAGGCAACATACCATAATTATTGTCAACACCCTACCGGAAAATGAAGTGATTCAAATTAACTATTACTTGCTATTTCAACTCTTTTTACCATACATCAAAACAATAGGAGATATCAGGATACAACCTTTTTTTTCGGGACTTACTGATTAACGTGGAATCCGAAACACATAAGCTCCTGCCGGGAATCGAACTCGGGTCTTTTTCTAGGTAGGAAGGTGAGGTGACACTTTGAATAGAATGGTTCTTATGACTATAGTTGTAAGTTCGATCACTATTTGTAATTTGTGTTATTCCTTTAATCCTTTTTCAACGTTGCATGTAGCGGTAAAGGTATTAATAGCTTGTTAGCGAAATCAAGTGTAAAATTTGAAGACCGTGTTAGTTGTCGAGGTAACGAAGCCAGAGTAATGTGAGTATGTCTCTTGAACAAAAAAATCACTTTCTCTGCTCTGGCCATTCTCCCTCGTAGAAGGTGGTCTGAAGATCTTGTAATCCACGGATCGATTCCCGCGCACGCAAAACCAATTTTATTTCTAAAGCAGAAGTAGAGAAGACAAAATAATAACGAATCGAGACGCGTGAAGTTTATTGCTGACAAGTAAGACCGAACCGAAGGTATGGTCATTACGTGATTTGTTTAAAGAAACAATAAAATGGAGGAAATTTTGTCTGTGTCTAGGAATGGAGTATAAATAAAAGAAGAAACTATACTTCTGTCCAGAATTTCTGTTGTGTGTATTTCAAAATTATATAAATATTAATAACTCTCTTTCTTATGATAGAAAATGTTAAATTATTTCCTAGAAATATGCAGAAAAAGGAAACCAGATATTTCCAAAAAAAAAATGTTACTGTAAAAAATTAATAAAGAAGTTAAGATTAACAAAAGAAATCTCCAAAACTCATCGCTAAATTCTAAGTTCCATTTTCGTTAGCGTGGCAAACCGGTTGCAAAATTTACAGAGAGAGAGTTAATTTTATGGTTTAATAGAAACACAACGTAAGTCTTTCATAATGTTAGTTACTATACATATTGCACAGCTGTAATAATATTGTATAGGCCTATTAAACATTTTATACGTGAACAAATAAAAAAGGAAATAAGCCACAAAATATGGGAAGCGATCAGGCAGTTTGTGGTAGTGATTTTCTCATATGCGTCTACTAAGAGTCTGAACCTTAGCATACCTTCGTAGGGTAGACGGTGAAAGTGTTTTGGTTTTATCCACGATCATCAGTTCGAATCTCATAACCTACACTGCTTTTTTTGAAGAGCTTGATTCTGTCAATTTCTTAAACAGCAATGTTTTGTTCTAATAATTTTGCCCCGACTCGATTTGCTCATATTTCCCCAATTAGTAACTATAATATTAGATGGAAACACTGGTTATTATAGTATAGGAACGCGCTCCGCGCACCATTAATCCCACAGTCTATTGTTCCCTGTATTTGCGTGGGGCCTAGATTTTCTTCTGTTGTCTCACATTTTGCAATAATCTTATTTACTGTGAACGTATTATAAGTTCATGCAATATTTAAATAAAAAAATTAAAATGTGTTTCTCTTTTTTCCTTTACGAATTCCTCTAAATGCAGAGTTGCATGAAACAGTGACCATCAGCCAAGCAATTACATTCCACAATTGTTGCCAACTCTCATTTCGAACTTCTTCATATTTACGGTCAGGAGCTGTGACCATATAAGCTTAATATTGCCCATATACCCCATGTGGCCATATTCCTCGAACTTACCTTAGTATTTAACGCGGCTCTGGAATAAATTGCAGAATAGCTCGAATGGGCGCTAATTACCTTCTCAATATCTTTATACTTATTTTAGTTAAATTATTAATTTTTATGCAAAATTTTATAGGGTTGATGAGCCAGGATAAGCCTTCATACAAGGCATAACGTTCAAAGTGAGTATGATGATAACAGACAATGACGGATTTGAGCGTTGCTGAATCGCATTTAAAACTATGATAACATTTAATTTACCTTACTCATAACCTTAAAAAATATAAGTTGAGAAATTTAAACATATTAACTTAAAAACAATTTAGAAAGAAGACAAACTCACTGCAATATTTATTAATTACTATGAGAATTTTAGACAATAAAAGGATTAATATGCAATGTTATTCTGGTCTTTTCTTTGCTGTTCGTTTAATTCATTATTCCTTAGACTGACTAATTTCTACAGATTTAACTTCAAAACGGAATGACTGCATTTAATAGGTATAATAATTAATATTTTCATTATCTTTATATAGCGTTCCCAACTCAAGCACTCAAAAACTAAGTATCTATCGTTTAGTGTGCATAGGCAAAACGAGAATAATCGTTTTCTTGCAGATAACATTCAGATAATGATATAAACTGCTGGAAGGTCTGTAGGCAAAACGGGAATAGGTCAAACGGGAAGACACTGTTTTTGGCTTAAATTTATTATTACTTGCGGCTTCAACAACAGTTTCAACTTTTATCGTCATAGCATGAAACGGTAACATAGCGAGAACTGATTTTTGAAAACGAGTTACCATCAAAAGGCAACATCATGAGTACGCAAACTATTCTACCGAAACCATAAATGGTTGAAATTTACTATTATTTCTGGTTTCAATTTCTAACTTCCGCCTAATAGAAATAGTAAATGCTCCAAGATGTGTTTTTTTTTTGCAATTAATTCAGTGTTCAAACAGTATATTTTATTTCCTCCGTTAATCTTCTATTCTCACCGGATTTGGTTCAAATTAGCCATTTCCGGGTTCAACGTTAATCGATATATAAAAAAATGATAACGGATAGTGAGAAGTGGTTTCTGCAAACGATTTAGAGTCTAAAGACAACATATCATGACTATCTACAATACCCTACTAAATTCGGCTGTAGTTAGAATTTACTAGAACTTCTGGTTTCAATAACGGTTTCAACGTTTATCGCTATAGCACGAAAACGGCAACAGATAGCTAAAAGCAGTTTTAAGCAAACGATTCAGCCTCTCAACAAGCATATTGTTACTATCCATATAACTCTACCAAAACTGGAAATTGTTCAAATTTACTAGTACTTCTGGTTCCAATACTGATTTCAGTAGAGCAAAAATGGTAAAAGGTATTAAAAATTGGCTTTTTGCAATCGATTCATCGTCTCAGGAATTGTCTCCTCCTTCTCCGTAGCAGCTTTGATCAAAGCAGAATTTGTTAAAATTAGCCATATTCTGTTTGAACTTCCTCGCCATAGAACGAAAACAGTAACAGATAGCGAGAACATTTTTGCCCAAACGATTTACCGTCTCAAGGCAACATACCATAATTATTGTCAACACCCTACCGGAAAATGAAGTGATTCAAATTAACTATTACTTGCTATTTCAACTCTTTTTACCATACATCAAAACAATAGGAGATATCAGGATACAACCTTTTTTTTCGATCAACAGGAACTGGTTCAAATTAGCTATTATTTCCTATTTCAATTCTTGTTTCTAGGAATCAAAACAATAGCAGATATCAAGATTCGGCGTTTTACAATCAATTCATTGTCGTAAGGAAATGTTCCTCCAAGAATTCCGCATCCCAAGAATATTTTCCACCAATCCCTATTCAAACCAAAAGTAGCTGAAGGTAGCCAAGTTTAGTTTCAATGTGTATTTCTACAAGTTTCTAATCTATGACTAAGAGTGTCAACTTGTTGCATATATTAGATGAGTTACCAGTACCAATACCAAAATAAAAGAAGTGAATATCGTTCCACAGTGTCCACGAAGATTTCCAAACTATATAAATTTAATAGTCAAACTTGAAGTAGTGTTATCATCTGTCATAAAAGAAAATGCATGTTTTTGGCGGGGTAGTATCTTTCTATCACCTCTCGATTTAATTAAATGTTTTAAAGGACCAATCCCTAACCATAAATCGATAAATGTATTATCTTTCGTTTTGCAGCTCAGACAAGAAACGATAGAAATATCGTAAACCTTAATAGAAATACAAAACAGCTACGTTCTTTTACAAGCTTGAAACTTACCAATATTAGCAATATATATTTACTGAGTAGGGAGTTTCTGCTACGTTATTCTGTAGGTCATTGGATCCGTACAGAACTATCACCAGATGACCCGTGTTCGAAACTTCTTCGTGCTTTGTCTGTGTTAAAAAAAATGTGACTACAATTGTAATTCATTCGACATTCTGCAAATTTTGTTGTTGTTCTTGTTGTTAGTAAGCGAAAAAGATTAAGTAGAATTTTAAAAACTAAAATACCGTTCTAAAGTTTAATACTAATAAAAACTATGACGAGGTTTACAGCTGACCTACAATCCATAAACAGCTATGATCAACGAGATGGGTTTCAGTCATTTTGAGTGTGGTCAGCAGATTGCCCTTTATAATTTTTATTTCTGGAACTAAATATAACTAAAATAAATTTTTCTTTAGATATAAAATACTCATATTTAGTTCTAAACTAAACAGAGAGCACAGTTCAAAATGTCACTACGCCACATTTCTTCACATAAATAATTAAAATAAATGGATATATTTATACGTGTAATGTCGAAGATAATGTGGCAAACTCCGTAATAAATTAGATAATATTTTATATTAAACTAAACTGCAGTGATGTGCAAGGTATTGAAAGTTAGGGAAAATATTTGTCTTTATATGCTAAAACACTAGTTTATTCAATAGGTAGGGACACTTCACCTTGAAATATATATCTTGAATTTGATTATCGATAGAATTGAAATATATATTAAGAACTTTAAATCTTGAAGAACTCAGTACAAGTTTCCAGTTGCATGGATTTAAAATTGTTGTTACAAATGACCAAACTAATGATAAATCCAGGGAGTGCTTTTTTGAACTAGCTCCTGCTTCCTGTTTTGTCTATAAATCAATATACCTAATTACATTATTACTACATGCTGTATTTCAAGTCAACAAATATTTTTCGTTTGTATATAGTTCAGAAAAAAAGTAACGTCAACATTTAGTAAATGCTGTTACTCATCCTTAATGTCAAAATAAAATGTTAAAAATAGCACACTTCGCTTGTTAGAACCTATTTATGGTGAAAGTACATATATCAAATCATTTTTTAACTTTTTTTGAATACTGCTGAAGGTTCTACTGAATGTTTATTGTTATGCATAAATGTTTGTTTTGTTTGACATGAAGATAAGTTTATTATGAAGAAAATGGTATGCAGATCCCTTTCTAGAATATGTGCTAGTTGCAGTAGTTGATTTGAGTTTAGCGTCACGTTCTGTAGCGAGCCCATATGAGACATGGAGCTACTGGATTAATATGGAATCCGAACCGCATGAGCTCCCGCCGAAAATTGAACTCCGGTTTTAGAAAAGAGTATCTATCTCACTACAGTCAAATCTTACCTGTTGGGATTGGAACAATTGTTGTATTGGAAAGTAGGGATGAAACTGGTTAAGAATTTTGTGACCTGGAATCAGTCAGACGCGTGACTCGGTAACACTCGAACAAATCTGAAGAAAACAAAACATTATACACAGGAATAATTTGTATGACATTGTTATTATAGTTCTATCCTTTCTTAGCGGTCTAGTGGCTAGCGTGTGCGCCTTTGTTGTATGTAGCCTGGGGTCCGATTCCCGTTAGAAAGTAGCTAGCTAACTTTTATTAATTGTCCGTCTTCTCTAGCCTAAAAGACTTGGTGCGAGCGGTCGCAGGTTCGATTCCCGGTGGGGGCACTCGGTCGAAAAAATGTAAAAAGCACTGTAAGGCCAGCCATTCTGAATGAGATTTTCCTGGTTTTTCCTCATTCACACCAGGCAAATGCCGGGGTAGGACCTAACTTGTAGGTCCCAGGCAGCTTCCTAACTTCCTCTATCCTTTATTTCTTCCCCTTCCCCGGATAGTGTGGTCGCGATCATCCCTCAAACGTGACGGGATAATTGGCCGTAGATGCTGAAGGCCCATAAATCGAAATCTTAAATCCTAAAGGACTTAAACGTAGGACGTTAAACTAATTTTTCATTAATGTTCATTTAATTTTGAATTATGATTCTAGAGACACGATTCTGCGCTCTCTTCGCACTATATCTATGTTTGGCTACCTCTATTGATGTGTGTTGTTTGTCACATAAGTTTATGCATGTTTTCCGAGGGATAGCACTTTTGTCCCTTGAAGCGATGGAAGTTATAAGGAAATCAGTTAGTTTAATGTAACTGACCTTAAAAACTTATAGAGCTTTTGATCCTGGTAAAACAACAAAATATTTTACGTTTGCAAATGCAATTTACACAACAAATAGTGTAAACAAGCAGGGAAAGGAGAAACTATTATACGGTAAGAAGACAGAAACAAAAATCATATGCTGAATGTTTAAAGTGTATAGCAAGAAAACAAGCACATGAGTGTGTGATGTAGTGGATAACGCTGTATTCTGCCAATCAGCTGATCCATGTTCAAATCTTCAAGTGCCTTTTTTTCTTTTCGTCGAAAGAACAGCCAATACTTGTAGTATTAGAGTTTTAAATACGGTGTCATTCTGTTAGATTTTTTAAATTCTTGTGTATGGTAATGATATAATCTGTAAGTATGATTGTACCTACGTAGGTAAAAAATAACGATGCTCTAGATTTATTTCCATTAATAAAATATAAAAATAAGCTTACATCCGAAACTATATATACAAGTAATTGAAATGAAAGTAGCAGGTTAGTGCAATATAACCTGAGGGCAGAAGAGCAAAGCAATATAATCTGAGGTGCTTTCAAGTGGCTGTCTTATCTCTATCTTAACTGTGAACTGAACACACCTTTTTTAGAAACACAATGTTATCAATGAAGTACTGATCTGTGTGAAAACATAAAAAGGAGAGAAAAGAAACAATATTAGTATATTTTACTTTTATTATTAGATGTTTCAGTATGTTGAAAAAATATATCATGTCCACTATTTAATGAAAATATGATTAATAAACTAGTGTTCATACCGAGTGGAAAGATTGTATGTATTCTGGAAGGTCATATTCTATATGGGAACATTCACGTGAGAATTAAAAGAATGTAACATTTATGGAATCAGCCCTATCAAGAGATTGATTTCTGATGGGAGTTCATTTAGTTTAGGATCCCAAGTTAAGTTGCAGAACCATGTCTCATATAGTCTTGGTGCTGAAAGGGATGTTACACTCCCAATGAACCTACTGATCAGTCTTAGAAGTATCACTTTCAGGAAAGATGATTGAACTGTGAAAGATCTCTATTAATCTACAAGCCAAGCTTGGATCAATTTCCATGTAACACAAAATAAATTAAAGGCACAAAACTGCGTGTAAAAGTTGATCGCTCGCTGAACTATTGTGATCCGTAACTAAACTTGATTTTTATCTTCCTAAAATTACGCTTCTAGGTTCACTGGAGCAAATCCTAGGGGGTGAGGGGGAGACGTCCCCTCCAATCTTCGAACTGAGAGGGACTGTTCCCCCAATTATCCGATTTGAAATGTTGTTCTGCGACAGAAAAGTGATGATTTGTGTCTGATTGCCACAAAAGGAAAGTGATATGAAATTGAGGTCCCCCAGAATAAGCCTCAAATCTGCCTGCCTCCCAATGTTGAAGACAATTCTGCTCCTTTGATCCTCCACAGCATTGTTCTTCAATTTCATAAATATTTTGGAACATCGCTTAAAGAAAAGATTATGTAATTGGTCTTAACAAACCTCCCTCCTTGCCCCCCCAACGTTGAAGACAGGCTTTCGCCGATGTCTAGGTTCCTAATACGGGTTAATACGGTACCTGTAAATATATTGTAAAAATCAAAATAATTGAATACACAATTCATTTAAAAATATGGGCTGGAGCAATCTTTAAAGGTGAGCCACAAACTAGTTGAAATGTTCATTCTTGGAACGAGAAGAGTAAGTTTATGGAATTTTTATTTGCGAAATATTCACAACTTTTTCCCAATAGAAAGGCATATCCGTCAAAGTGAAATGAAAAAGATCCAAGTGAATCTAACTGCTAAAATATTCTACATTTATTTTAAACAGCTAAAATGCTTACTCACTTTAGCCAGTTTATGAACATAAAATGGGAATGGGAAATTGAAATATTGTAGCAGTTGCCTTGCTTTCTTTGCTAGAGTTGGAATTTCCGAAAACGATGCACCACGTGGTCACATATTTGTAAGAAGCAGTTTCAATGCCGAGTTTAATCTTCCTATTGAAAGAGATTCGTCAGAAACTCTCTTTCTTTATATTTTTAATACTCATTTCCTCGCTTAGAACATGTATTGTATGAGAGTAACGTGACGAAAGCCCGGCGAGACTTAACTAACAAGGGGAAAGCAGACTTTGGAAAAAAAAAACAAAAAAACTTCGAGGCTTCGAGGCCAACCTTCGCGAGGTAGTAGTGCACATTTATAGTGTTAATATTACAAATTGAAGGAGCGCAATAAAAAATGAAATGAAATGAAATCTTTGTTTTACGTCCCACGGTTGTGCCAGTTAGGCTAAAGGAGACAGTGATAATGAGTAATGAATGAAACAGTGGAATGAAGAAAGTGAGAGGAAACGGGAGAACCCCGAGAAAACCCACGCACACGGTGTTTGTCCACCACAAAGTTCACTTGGCGCATGCTGAGATCGAACCCGGGACCCCAAGCACCAGAGGTGAAAGCTCTACCACTGAGGCACCGCGGCCCCGAGGAGCGCAATAGTCAGAAATAGTGGGAGAAAAACAACTTAAAGATTCCAACTCGACGCATGTATGAGACGAAGCGTAAAGTTATCAAGTGACGGCGTGGCAGGGTTAGAAAGATCCACACGTCACGTACAAAAGGTCATGGGTTCGATTTCTGCTCGAAGTAGCCATTTTTAACTACGAGTAAAATATTAATTCATGATATATTTGTGAAGTTTTGTTAAGTTTCCAGTAGACGTCAGCTAATTATTTTCTTCCAAGTACTAAATGTTTCAAATGTTCATTTCAAACAGTTCATTCGATTTCCCGTGATGATCGGACAGACAATCACGATGTCACTTATACATATTGACCGCGTACTTAGAGCTTGTTCCTTTTTGCCTTCAAAAGCGGATTTTTAAGAACAACGGAAGATGAGCTCACATATTTAAAAATAAGGTATTTATGTTCATCTCTTCTTCTTATGATATATGCGTTAATGAATTATAGAACCCGACTGGACCAAATGCTAAATGCAGTATATTAAAAAGATTATTTCAAGTGCTTCATCCGTTATGCCACGATGACAAGACACAACCTCGATGTCATCATTGTTAACTATTGAGCAAAAATAATACAAATTACCCTTATTGTCCATTTAATACCGAAAGTTCTAAACACGGTCGGAAGTGTTATGTTTAATGTGTCACACTAGTAACAAGTTAAGCATTAATACTAAAACATTGTTCAGTTTCAGTTCTTAAGAAATATTTTTACCTGTCTTTCTATTATGTTGTCAATAGCTTACAAAACATTGCCACCTGACTTTGTATGCATAGTCTTCAACATTTTCTCCCATATATGGTTTTCTCCACCCTTAAGTCCTTTAGGCTAAAAGATACGGATGATTAATGAGAATAAGTTCCAGTTAAAGTAAAATTTTAATTGACTCTTAAAAGGAATCCAACACGAGAATATTTTCAGTTAAACAAGTTTATGCATGTTTTCCGCGGGATAGTATCTTGTCCCTTACTGCTATGAAAATGCAATACTACACATTACCCCATATCATTTCGCCAGTAGTTTTCTATTTGCCGATTAGTTAAAACAGTATTCCTAAGCATCGTGGCGAAAAATGTATTTGCTTTTCGTGCATTGTACGGAAAACAAAAAGTAAACGAAATAGAAAACGAAACAAGGAAGAAAATACAATGCAATGTAAAGTGCTTGGACTCTTTTGAGAAATCACTCAATGTAGCGCTTTGCTTGCAAGCAGGTCTTGATGGAGTAATCGGTAACACCGTGGGTTTAAGTTCACCGGGTACTCAGATCGATTCTCTCTGCATACATACTTTTTATTTTCTTTACAACAATGGAATTTTTTTTTTTTAAATATCCAGTTATCAGAGAAAAAGAAATTGTGTAGAAACACAATATTTCACTTTTGTATTCACATTATCCCGAAGAAATATGATCATTTCTTGCAGTTCAAACAGTAGACAATAACTTAGTGAATAAGGATGTTCCGTCTTTTTATAAATAATGTCCAGTGTGTTGTCGTCGGCGGAACTCTACACTGTAGACCTTAAAGTCGCAAGTTTCAGAGAAAAAACTGTCAATTTATTATTATTATTATTATTATTATTATTATTATTATTATTATTATTATTATTATTATTATTATTATTATTATTAGTAGTAGTAGTAGTAGTAGTAGTAGTAGTAGTAGTAGTATGACAAAAGAAGGAAAAAGACACATAGTCGAAGCTATTGATAGGAACAGAAGAGATATACTTTATGTCAGATTCTTTTTAGGTTTACATATGAACGTAATAATATTATTACATTTTCGGATTGGCAGATAGAATTATTGTTTTATGAGAACAAGAAATGGGTATACATTTTTCTTAGCTGGTAGCAGTAATGAATTTTGTTTCGCCCTTCTTCTAGATAGGTTAAGTTGATTTTGAGTTTAACGTCCCTTTCAGCAGCAAGGCTATATGAGACGGGACTTACTGATTAACGTGGAATCCGAAACACATAAGCTCCTGCCGGGAATCGAACTCGGGTCTTTTTCTAGGTAGGAAGGTGAGGTGACACTTTGAATAGAATGGTTCTTATGACTATAGTTGTAAGTTCGATCACTATTTGTAATTTGTGTTATTCCTTTAATCCTTTTTCAACGTTGCATGTAGCGTTAAAGGTATTAATAGCTTGTTAGCGAAATCAAGTGTAAAATTTGAAGACCGTGTTAGTTGTCGAGGTAACGAAGCCAGAGTAATGTGAGTATGTCTCTTGAACAAAAAATCACTTTCTCTGCTCTGGCCATTCTCCCTCGTAGAAGGTGGTCTGAAGATCTTGTAATCCACGGATCGATTCCCGCGCACGCAAAACCAATTTTATTTCTAAAGCAGAAGTAGAGAAGACAAAATAATAACGAATCGAGACGCGTGAAGTTTATTGCTGACAAGTAAGACCGAACCGAAGGTATGGTCATTACGTGATTTGTTTAAAGAAACAATAAAATGGAGGAAATTTTGTCTGTGTCTAGGAATGGAGTATAAATAAAAGAAGAAACTATACTTCTGTCCAGAATTTCTGTTGTGTGTATTTCAAAATTATATAAATATTAATAACTCTCTTTCTTATGATAGAAAATGTTAAATTATTTCCTAGAAATATGCAGAAAAAGGAAACCAGATATTTCCAAAAAAAAATGTTACTGTAAAAAATTAATAAAGAAGTTAAGATTAACAAAAGAAATCTCCAAAACTCATCGCTAAATTCTAAGTTCCATTTTCGTTAGCGTGGCAAACCGGTTGCAAAATTTACAGAGAGAGAGTTAATTTTATGGTTTAATAGAAACACAACGTAAGTCTTTCATAATGTTAGTTACTATACATATTGCACAGCTGTAATAATATTGTATAGGCCTATTAAACATTTTATACGTGAACAAATAAAAAAGGAAATAAGCCACAAAATATGGGAAGCGATCAGGCAGTTTGTGGTAGTGATTTTCTCATATGCGTCTACTAAGAGTCTGAACCTTAGCATACCTTCGTAGGGTAGACGGTGAAAGTGTTTTGGTTTTATCCACGATCATCAGTTCGAATCTCATAACCTACACTGCTTTTTTTGAAGAGCTTGATTCTGTCAATTTCTTAAACAGCAATGTTTTGTTCTAATAATTTTGCCCCGACTCGATTTGCTCATATTTCCCCAATTAGTAACTATAATATTAGATGGAAACACTGGTTATTATAGTATAGGAACGCGCTCCGCGCACCATTAATCCCACAGTCTATTGTTCCCTGTATTTGCGTGGGGCCTAGATTTTCTTCTGTTGTCTCACATTTTGCAATAATCTTATTTACTGTGAACGTATTATAAGTTCATGCAATATTTAAATAAAAAAATTAAAATGTGTTTCTCTTTTTTCCTTTACGAATTCCTCTAAATGCAGAGTTGCATGAAACAGTGACCATCAGCCAAGCAATTACATTCCACAATTGTTGCCAACTCTCATTTCGAACTTCTTCATATTTACGGTCAGGAGCTGTGACCATATAAGCTTAATATTGCCCATATACCCCATGTGGCCATATTCCTCGAACTTACCTTAGTATTTAACGCGGCTCTGGAATAAATTGCAGAATAGCTCGAATGGGCGCTAATTACCTTCTCAATATCTTTATACTTATTTTAGTTAAATTATTAATTTTTATGCAAAATTTTATAGGGTTGATGAGCCAGGATAAGCCTTCATACAAGGCATAACGTTCAAAGTGAGTATGATGATAACAGACAATGACGGATTTGAGCGTTGCTGAATCGCATTTAAAACTATGATAACATTTAATTTACCTTACTCATAACCTTAAAAAATATAAGTTGAGAAATTTAAACATATTAACTTAAAAACAATTTAGAAAGAAGACAAACTCACTGCAATATTTATTAATTACTATGAGAATTTTAGACAATAAAAGGATTAATATGCAATGTTATTCTGGTCTTTTCTTTGCTGTTCGTTTAATTCATTATTCCTTAGACTGACTAATTTCTACAGATTTAACTTCAAAACGGAATGACTGCATTTAATAGGTATAATAATTAATATTTTCATTATCTTTATATAGCGTTCCCAACTCAAGCACTCAAAAACTAAGTATCTATCGTTTAGTGTGCATAGGCAAAACGAGAATAATCGTTTTCTTGCAGATAACATTCAGATAATGATATAAACTGCTGGAAGGTCTGTAGGCAAAACGGGAATAGGTCAAACGGGAAGACACTGTTTTTGGAAGATGAGAACAGCCACCGGGAAATCACATGTACTGATTGCAAGCACCTGGAAGATTTTGTCATAGATTTTGACAGCTCCAAATCTATATTCATTAAGCGAACTACGAGTGCAGTGGTACCGGTGGTCTATTTTACTTTCATTGGTGTTGTTCTTATAAAGATGGAGAACAAAAATATTTTACCGTTCGAGCATTTCAAAGAATACTTTTTCTTAAAAGCTGAGGATGATGGTGTACAGAATGTAAAAGTAAAGTGTCTGAAGTGTCCCGGCGGTAAATATTCATCAAAAACTAGGGTACCATAATTAACAATATTCAGTAAATGTTTAATATGAATAAACTGTGTTCTGATGAGCCGGCCTACTGTACTCCTAGAAAATAGTTTGTTGATGCTATGTAATATTAAAGCTTTTTCAGATCAGTTTGAGTATCCTACGCTTCTCTATATTCTGTATTTTTAATTTTATATAACAACATTGTTATTATTATATAATTAGTTTAACAGAATAATAATAAGGAGCCATTTTTCTAATGCCTTGGGATGGGCACGAGTCGAGCTAAAACTCGACTCGAATTCAAGTCGAGTTTCGAGTCGAGTCAAACGAAATTTTCTCGAATCGAGTTCCGAGCCGAGTCACTGTTTTTGACGTCACTGTTTGAGCCGAGTTTGATAAATGGCTAGCTCGTTCAGCTCGTTTTGACATCATGATCTGATTACAATGTAAAGTGAAAGCCATGAGAAAGGTAAGCATTAATATGGAACACTTTTAGTGTTGCTCATCGAAGTAACGTGTTTGTTTGCATAAAACTGCTTCTCGCTATCTGCTACCGTATATATTCTAATACGTCAAGGCTTTAAAATGTATTCAAACCGTAAGTAATAGTAAAATGAATCACTTCCGGTTCTGGTAGATTACTAAGTACAGTGATGATATATTGCCATTGGAAGTAGAATTGTTTGCAACTATCTGCTTCTTGCAGTAGAATTGTTTGTTATCGTATCCGTTCTAAAGCGATAAATGTCGAAATTGAACATGGCTAATTTCAATCAGCTCTGGTTTGAATAGGGGTTGACAGAAACTACTTTTGGGACGCTGAATTCTTGGCGAAACATTTTCTTGGAATCCTGAAATGATTGCTTAAAGCCGTGTCTCAATATCCCTTATTGTTTTTGATCTTCAGAAATAAGTATTGAAATCGGAAGTAATAGATGATTTGAAACAGTTCCTGTTTTGGTAAAGTGTTGGCAATAATTATGTTATCTTCTTTTGAGACGGGGGCCGCGGTGACTCAGTGGTAGAGCGTTCACATCTGGTGCTTGGGGTCCCGGGTTCGATCCCAGCTCCCAGCAGGTGAACCTTGTGGTGGACAAACACCGCGTGCGTTGGTTTCCTCGGGGTTCTCCCGTTTCCTCCCGCTTTCTTCATTCCTCCATTTCATTCATTATTCATCATCACCGTCTCCTAACTGGCATAACCGTGGGACGTAAAACTTAAAGATTTCATTTCATTTTTTCTCTTGAGACGCTAAATCGTTAGTAAAAAGAACTGTCCTTGCTAGCTGCTACTGTTTTTGTTCTATGGCAATGAACGTTCAAACAGAATATGACTAATTTTAACAACTTCTGCTTTGGACAAACCTTTAACGGAGAAGGAGGTAGATACTTTTGTGAAGACGAATTGAATGCAAAAAGCCGCTTCTTACTATCTTTTACCACTTTTGCTCTATGGAAATCAGTATTGGAACCGGAAGTACTAGTAAATATGAACAATTTCTTGGTATTGGTAGAATTATGTGGATAATAGCAATATGTTTGTTGAGAGACTGAATCGTTTGCCAAAATTCGCATCTCGCTATCTGTTGTTGTTTTCGTTTTTATAGCGATAAACGTTGAAACGTTATTGAAACCTGAAATTACAGTAAATTTTAAGCACATCCGGTTTTGGTAGAGTATTGTAGATATTCATGATATGTTGTATCTAGACTGATTAGTTTGCAGAAACTGCTTCTCGCTAAATGTTATCGCTTTTTCTATGGCACCAAACGTTGAAACCGGAAATGGTTAATTCGAACAAATTCCAGCTTGAGTAGAAGTTTAACAGAGGAAATGAAACTTATTCTTTGGACGACTAATCAATTGCAAAAAAACATCTTAAAGCATTTACTGTTTATATACTACGGATATCGGTATTGAAACCGGAAATAATAGTAAATTTCAACCACGTACGGTTTTGGTAGAATATTTTGGATAATCATCATGTCTTCACACAAAGATTTCTTTGCAGAAAAATACTTCTCCCTGTATGTTGCCGTTTTAATTTATGACGTTAAATATTAAAACCCGAAATAGTTAATTTGAACCACACTCTGCTTGAATATAGAGTTAACGGATGAGATGGAACCTACTCTTTGAACGCTGAATCAAAAACAGAAAATCGCTTACTGTTTGATATCTGTCTGCAGCAGAGCACTGCACGGACCGGGCGCGCCATGTTCGGGCCGGCCCGATCCTGCCAGTTTCAAGTAATATAAAACTGGACCGGGCCCGGCACATTCCATACCGTACACAAATGCTATAGGGCCGAACCGGGCACATGTATTTCCGGGCCGAGCCGGGCAAATCCGTCTCTAAAAGACGGATCGGAAACTAATGTTGTCATTCTTTTTTTAAATTTCTTCCACTACCCTTGCCTTTGCCGTGTTCGTACGGTCTTACTGTCAGCCTATGTGTTTGGGAAACTAAATCTTTATTCAAGACTTCAAAGTACTGTAATACTGCTACTATTACTACTTCTACTAGTACTCGTCTTACTACTCCTTCTACTGTTACTACTACGACCACTGCTAATACTACTACAACTGCTACGACTTCGCGTCAGAGTTGAATGTCTGGTGGTACCGAATTTACCTTCTAAGTACAGAAAAAACGGAAAAATGCTAGTTATTATGGCCGGTTTGCGTAGAGTGTGAACCGATGCTTGATCTACGGGGGACAACGGTGGCTCAGTAGGAAAAGCACTCACATCTGGTGTTAGAGGTCGTCGGACCAATCCCTGCTTGTGCTATGTGAGCTTTGTGGGGAACAAACATCGTGTGCGTGGGAGTTTCCGGGGTGGTCCCGCTTATCCCACTGTTTTCATTCCACCAATTCATCCCACCATCATCCATACTGCCTGAGGCGTAGTTACCTAAAGAACCTATGACAAAGTCAAGTACTGGAAACACTAAGAAGAATTTGGTACTCTACCATAAGACCAAGCAGGCCAAAACCGTGAACTGGAGTGCTCATAAGATCAGTGCAATTTGTTAGTAATGTTCAATTAGCAAGGCAAATACCAAATGGTGTTACATGTTCCTGTATTCTTTATAGTATGATACTACAAATGTAACAAAATATAATGATGAAATAAATCACCAAGACGACAGGTCGATTACATTTTCCTCGAACGGTGGCTCAGTGGATGAGCGTTCACATCTGGTGGATGAGATCCGTGGATCGATCCCAGCTCTCACCAAATGAATTTTGTGGTGTTTGTCCACCGTGTGGGGGGTTCTCGGCGTTCTCCCGGTTCCTCCCACTTTATTGATTCCAGCATTTCATTTATTTCTCATTATCACCGTCTCCTTTAGCCTAACCGGCATAAGGGTGGGACGGAAAACTCAAAGATTTCATTTGCATTGTTTTCGTATTACGAGTAATAGCAGTAGTAGTATCAGCTGTTGTATTAGTACAGTAATAAGTAGTAGCAGTAGTGTTAATAGTAATAGTAGTAGCAGTGGCAGCAATAGTGGAATTAGCACTAGCATTCGTAATTGTAATAGTAATAGTAGTATTAGCAGTTCTAGTTGTAGTATTAGTATCTCATAGGTGTAGCAGTTTTACATATCTTCTCTGTTACTTGTAATTCATTAATGAGTGTAGTATAAGACTTTTACGTCCATGAGCTGTATTATTGTATAATAAACATGGCTGGACAGAGCAAGCGCAGATAACAAATAAGACAAACAAAATAGGGATATAGAAAACAAACCTTGGGTAACTTTTCACACGATTTTCCCATTCAAGAAGGACAAATAGACATTGCAATATTATGACGACACATTTCTCATGTTCCATTGCATATTGAAGGATTGACTTGACTTATCAACTTGGTTGTTCTCAGGCCGGTTACGCCCAACCCGTTGTGCCCGGCCAGTTTAGGGTCTGGACGGTTTGTGCCCGGCCCGGTTAGAGCCCGGCCTGTTCTCTGCTCGGCTCGAGATTCGGTCCGGGCCGGTCCGGGTCGGGTCAAGCCGGGCACAGAATACCGATCCATCCGGACCGGGCCGGGCCGGGCAGTCTTCGGACCTCGGTTTGCAGGGCTCTGGTCTACAGACACAGGGATGAAACCGTTCTATAAGACTTCCAGCATTTATACACAGCATAGGTTGGATTTCTATATCAAATTCATGAATAAAAGGAAACTTGTATTCCTCGAAAGGCATTTGTTGGTCCTTCAAGGTCAATAGAACAACGAAAAAGCTTATACTAGGAGTATTTTACACGCGACTCACTACAACGATATAACAGAATGCTGCCTCCGGCTGTTAATAAAAGTCTTAACTAGCTGGGACTCGCTAGTACAGTAGCAACGTTCTGTGCCAAACAACGTTGTGCTGTATAAGAAATGCTAGGAGTTGTTCTGTCTATGCGCGCCGCCTCTTTCGTGTTCCCTGGCTCCAGTACTCACACAAATAATCTTGTCAGGGCGCTGCAGGCAAGATTTTTAGTTTCATAAAAACATAATAAAATAAATATTTCTCACCTGCCACTATAAAAAGTAAACAATTAAAACAGAGATGGAAGTAAAATTTCTAACCTCTAAATCATAATTGTATTTTTAAGTGTGTTTGTGAAGAGGCAACCAAGGAACACACTAAGTTAATTACTTATGTCCACAACAAAATCCTTGTAAGTTCTTTTTGCAATATTATTATAATTATTTTCTTTTATTATGATGTTTTCATTTTAATTTGTATGAATGTAGTATTTTCTTTTAGTAACGTGTTGATAATATCACTGCCTCTTGCACTCATTGTGTATCATGTAAGTTGTTGAAAATATACACTAAATATCAGGATTATATATGTTGGGAATATGCGTTACAGTAATTAAGCTTGAACCCGGGTTTAAACCTGTTTCTTTACGTTTAAGTCAGCCCTGTTACCGACTGAGCTAGGACAGCCCCAACTTATCCTTATATTACCGGTATATTTTACTTTATCACAGCATAGCCCTTTATGACAGTGTTCATAAAAGATTTTAACTAAAAAGAAATTAATCAAAATAAAATTCGAGACTCCCCTGAAAACATATAACAAGTTCCGCAAATTATATGCACCCACATTCATTTTGGAAAGCCGGCGCCGTTGGTTCTATCTGTTGTGTTTGAAATCAATGTTTCTTTCAGCAACTATGTTCCGGGGGAGGCACACTTCGTATTCCGGGGACACTGTTGATATTATTCTATTTATTATTATATTATAGACGTATTATTTTGGTCTCTTCCGGGGGGCACTCTCAGAGCTCCGAACGGGCAGTACCCCTAAAAACATTTCTGGAAGAAACACTGTTTGACATACACCTAATCTAATATAAATAAAATTTAAAAAGTTTGTTTGTGTGTCTGTATGTGTGTATCTGTGTTTTGCCTGAAGACCAGACGAGAGGACCGAGAGTTACCAAATTTTGATCTCGGGTACCTTGGTCCAGGTCCCAGATCAAGATGAAGCGTTTTTTTTAATCGAACCAGGGGGTTTACAGGAGACGTTCACAGGGACATGTAAAAGTAGTAGAAAATGACGGATATTAGTGTTGAATTCATAGTTTTTGCTATACTGCTATAACTTTTACTTGCTATACTGCTATTACTTTTACTATTAAAATAACCACTTCCAAACTAAGGTACTCTTTATTTACGGACACGGGTACATGCACACAAACTTCAAAAGTACTTTGCTAATTTTTATCCCCATGCTGCTAAATAATATTCTTCACAGTACTTCTAACAAGCCCACTTGCATACTCCCACTTCATTCTTGCTCCCACGAAGTCTTTAACTTATGCCAAAGCCGGCCATCCTCCTGCCCATCACAGTCTATTGACTGTAGTCTAACATTCTTCACAGACTATTTGCTATACCACATTCTCCACAGATTATTCACTATTTAATTCTTCCACATTCTTCATATATTATTGACTATTACACTCTTCCCCCGTTTTTTTTTACAATGACAGTCGGTCTCCTGATCCTTCCGGATCTTCTTGGTAGCTGCCAATCTTGCTGCTATGCTGATGTAATGCCATCTCCTGTATATCTTGTTGGTAGCTGCCTGTCTGGGTCTCGTACTGGTATTCTGCCATCTTCTAGGTGTTGTCTTGGTAGGTGTTGATCTTGCTCTCTGACTGATGTTCTGTCACTTTCTGAATTTATGTTTGGACTTTTAGGCAGTTGTACGTGTTGTATATCTTCCATTGCTGCGTCTGCGAGCGGGTTCTTTCGGCAAAGAAACCATATATCCTCCTGACATTTTCTCGGCATGTTATCTTCTTGGTGTTTTAGTGGTCACTTAGATCAATGGTGAAACTTCGATTACCTTAACTTCTAAATTAACCCCATTTAGTTGCGGGTCAGGGTGCCGGAAGGAACGTGTACAAATAATCCAAAATGACCGATATTAATGTCAAATCCATTGTTTTCGCACTCGCTAAAATCAACGGTGATACTAATACAAGAGTTGATTTCCAAATACAGCCACCATGCGAATAATGGTTTTTTCTGATAGTTATTAATAAATGCAAGAAACAAATTATTAATAATAAATGGGAACAGATAGGAACGCATTTTGAAAGAAAGAAACGAAAGTTTAAACATACATAACCATATCTGACTTTACATAATCTATCCTAAACGACGATCACTAATCTAACAAAAAGAAAGTAGACTTTGGTAAATTAACTTTGGAGTCATTTTTCGCGAGGTAGTATTGCATATTTAAAATATGAATATTTAGGGATGCGCACAAGTCGACACATGTCTCGAATCTGGACTGGAATTCGACTCCAGACACACTTTGTAAAATTGGAGACAAGTCGAGACAAACGTATTTCTCGACTCTAATTTTAGAGTCGACTGTTCGTAAAAATCTTGACTCAACTCGAATGTCCCGAAAATTTATCTATAACTTTTAATATTATTTTGAAGAAAGTATTCAGTCAGAAACAGCCTTGAAACCAAATTCCAGCATTTATTACTTTAGAAAGTTACAGAACGCATAAAGTTAATAGTTAATTTGTCGAAATCAAGATTTAATTTTCAGTTCAATTCTGTTAATTAAAACTAAGAATTAATGTCCTGATATTTGATTGTACTTCAAATATAATAATAATAATAATAATAATAATAATAATAATAATAATAATAATAATAATAATAATAATAATAATAATGCTGTTGGGGACATTCACGTGAGTATTCATGTATCTAATATAGCTCGAGCAAGGCACAATGACGGCCGAGGGGTATCGCACACTGCTTGCAGACTACGTACACCCCTTGATGACGACCATGTTCCCCAAATGTAGTGGAATGTTGCGACAAGATAATGCACCATGTCACAAGGCCAGGAGTGTGATGAAGTGTTCGAGAAATGTTCAACAATGTTCTATATCTGTTGACGGTCTACGAATTACAAGGGACATGAGGTAAATCCCCATTGATGTTGGATGTTGCTATAACCAAATGAGATTTCCCTCTATGTCAAAGAACTATGTGCTGTGTAAAAAATGCTATGAATTGTTTTATATGTTGTGTGTATGAAATAAATTATTAAAAAATGCAACAAATAAATTATTAGCAATACATATGTACAGATAGGAATGTATTTTGAAAAAAAAAGAAACAAAACGGTAAACATACATAACAGCATTTAACTTTACATAATCTATTCTAACCGATGGTAACTAATCTAGGATAATGTAGGAAAAATGTAGGAAAACAATTAATAATAATAAATATCAACATATAAAAATATATTTTGAAAGAACAGTGTTCCCGCAAAGTAACCTTGTAAATTTAGGATTTATGATTTAGATTTCTGGGCTTTCAGTATCTGAGACAATTTAGTCCGTCACGTTCGAGGGATGACGTCCCTAGGCGAGCACACTTTTCAGGAAAAAAGAAGAAGAAAGGATTGGGGAAGGAAGGAAGCAATCTGAAATCTAAGGTATCACCCCTGCATCTGCCTGGTGTGAATGTGGAAAACCAAGGAAAACCTCATTCACGGTGGCTGGCCTGAAAAACTTTTAACCCTTTCCGGATCCTGGCTTTTTCGGCTATTTTTTAGACTTTCAGTCAAGCAGCTACTGTATCGTCACTATTTATCCTAGTATTATGGTTCATACCTCATTCTCTTCAGAATAGAGCTGGCTTTCAAATGGTGTCACTTGCATGCTCATACCATATACCAGAAGCGGGAAAAAATGTCAAAATGAAAGTTTTGGAGGGATTTTTTTTCTCGAACTTTGGGCCCCCCTGTGGGAACGTAGCCATCTAAAAAAATCTGGGAAATAGTACTTGGTATACTGAACGTGTGTGCCAAATTTGAAGGTTCTATCTTGAATAGTAAGGGTGGGAGAAATTTTATCAACATTTCCCACAATGCCCCAAAATACCACAAAACACTATGATCTCACGGAAAAAAATTCCTGAGACATCCCTAATTACCCTAGGGTCATGTGTCGCCCATATTCTCTTCTGAATAGAACTGCCTTTCAGGCGGTACCATTCACATGTCTCCATCATGTATCTAAGGCGGGAAATTGCAGAAAAACGGGATTTTTTGTCTAAAAATCCCTTTTTTCAACTTTTAGCCCCTCTGGACCCCCTGTTTTAACGCAGAAATCTGAAAAAAAATCCGTTAAATACCACTCCGTGGACTGAATGTTTGTGCACAATTTCAATCTTCTAGGTGCAAAAATAGACCCGCCAGAAATAAAAATTCAGAAATTTTCCCATGTTACCCTATACAGAAGTATATTTTTCAAAAAATCCCTGAGACTCCCTAATTACTCTAGGATAATGATTCGACCGTCATTCTCTTCAGAATGGAACTGCCTTTCAGACGGTATGACTCAAGTGTCCCCATCATGTATATGAGGCGGGAAAATGACGAAAATCGGGATTTTGGGGGGAAAATATCCCTTTTTCACCCCTTTGCCCCTCTGGTTCTTCCTTGTTTTAGCACTGACATCGGAACAAAAAAATCTGGTAAATACTACTCGGTGGACTGAATGTTTGCTTAAAATTTCAATCTTCTACGTAGAAAAATAAGCCCGCCAAAAATATTGAACATACGCTTAGAAAATGAGAAAAGAAATTTTTGACTTATGACGTCATCACCTCCTATGTCTGGACGCAGAACGGTCTGATATCATATGTAATGTCTTCTACAAGGCCTCTGGACTTGGAAAACAAAAAAACCCGGACGAAAAAGCTCAAATAGAAGAGAAATTACGCAATGTACCATGAAAAATGCGTATGGTACAAATTGTACCATAGGATCCGGAAGGGGTTAAACCTTCTCGACCGAGTACCCCCACCAGGAATCGAACACGGGACCGCTTTCACGTAACCATATAAACGTATGTTTATCTATTCCATTTACATTGCGAATAGGCGAAATTGGAACAATATGGCATCGGTGTCGGTCAATTAGTTCGAATAAAATCTGTTATTCGTAGCACAATCCCTTCGAGGGCATTTCCAAGATTGGGGCTGTAACGGTCATGGTCGAAAGTAGTGTTTCCACAAGACGAGACACGAGAAATGTCTCGTCTTGTGGAAACACTAGAGCGGCCGAGGACCACAAAAAGCAGCTACTATGCAACGTGGTTAAAATTACAGTTTCTAACCACTTTGGTTTGGTTTTCAGCACAACACACAACACGACTACAATCTTCCAATCAGTGTTTCTTTCAGAAAAAAAAATTCCTGGGGGTACATCTAGGATTCCGGGGGTACTGCTGGTACTATTCTATTTACTATTATATTATAGATGTATTATTTTGGTCTCCCGTGGGGGGCACTCTCAGAGTTCCAGGGGGCAGCACCACAAAAGCATGTCTGGAATAAACACTGGTTAAAGCAACGACTACTTAATTTCGACCACGGGAGCCCAAAGGGAGGGGGAAGGGGCCTGGCTTCCCCTTGCTCACGAAAGTGTATGCGTAATATGACCCCCTTAAAAATTTCTTCGGGCACCAATGGTTTCCAATAATGAATTACTACGACAGGAATATTTGTCAATATCGTCGGTACAGTCGAAAGGCAAGCCTTCCCCACTTATTCTGAATTTTTTTATTAAACCCCTGGCGCCACTTCAAAAAAAAAAGAAGAAGAAGAAGAAGAAGAAGTCTTATGTTACTTACCGATTTCTAAAATGGCTTTGGTTCGAATAACATCATAAAACAATAAAAAGAAACTAAATTTTATTGTCAAACCAGCATCCATTCAAACTCAGTACAGAAAAAGGCCTACACGTTTCTGTCTTTGTTCGGAACGAGAAAACTCATAAAAGAATAGTTGGTTACTGATGAAGCTGGCATTAAGAGAACTTGTATTTTTATGAAGAATTTTTATACATAGATATAACCACCAGCCTTCGGAATGAAATCTTCTGAAACACTGATGTCGATGAATTGTTTAACATTTTACTTGAATCTGGAGTAGTATCACTAAATATTTAAACTTGAATCGGTTGGAAAATGGAAATGAAAGCTGTTGGTAAGAATCATTTAAAAAAAATAATAACTTTATTTCCTCCTTGTTCTTTTAGGATAGTTCTCATTTGAAATAATAAACGCTGGTATACTTTCGAAAGCTATAATTTATTCCGAGTTAATAAATTCTTAAACAATTTCAAAAACTGTGTTTGCATTTTTGAGACATGAGACGAGACGAGCCATTTGAAGAGACGTCTCGTCTCGTCTCGGAAACGAGAAGCGACAAGTAGTCTGTCTCGTCTCGTGTCTCGTATTAAAGGGTTCTGTCTTGTCTCGTGGCAACACTATTTGAAAGAAAGAAACAAATATGTGAAGATACATATATGAGTACACACACGGATAAAGTAGTCATTCATGTATTTCACTCTTCTGACTACTTAACCCCGACTAATTTAAGATAATCTACAAAAAGTGCAAGAAAGTATTTATGAAGAAGAAATATAAAAATATAGAAATGTATTTTGAAAGGGAAAAAAAGCAAACCGTAACATCCGTGATATGAATCTGGGTTGTCTACTCAACAAACAGACACCTTACCGAATTATCTGCGGCAGAACTTGCAATTTGTGGTTTCGAAGCTTTATTTATCCTGTGTATGTTACGTAACGACGCTACGGGATATCATTACTAATGTGACCACATCATTCAAGACCCGATTTGTAGATTGATTGAGTAAAAAAGAGTGATTTCGTACATCTACAAAACGGATCTAGTATATACAGGGTGTAACAAAAAGGTACGGCAAAACTTAATGGGTGGATTCCTTATGGGTAGACAAGCAAAAAAGTCCAGATGACCATATGTCGGGAAATGCATCGTTCCAGAGTTACGGCCCTTGAGAAGCCTAATGGTGTGAAATAGTCACATTCTGGTCGCGCCTTAATGTGTCTCAATTTAAACCTCAATATCTCAAACAATAATTAAGATAGGAAGATAATTTTAGTAGCAATGTGTTCCTGCAAAACTGAAGCTTTCCGCTGATATGCATTTTATGAGTGTATCCCCAAGGGGGAAGGAATGCCATCCCCAAAATGCTGATGCAAGATAAAAGTAATTACCCTCCCGTGTCCACTCCCACACATACATAAAATACATATTCGCGGAAAGCATCGTCCTTTAGAAATACATAGATATCAAAATTATCTTCCTAGCTTAATTAGGGTCTGAGTTATTCAGGTTTAAATTGAGTCACATTAAGGAGCGACCAGAATGTGACTAATTCCACCATTAGGCGACTCAATGACAGTACCTCTGTAATGATGCATTTTCCGACATATGATCATATGAACGATTTTGTTTGTCTACCCATAAGGAATCCGACCCTGAAATTTTGCCGTACCTTTTTGTTACACCCTGTATGTGTGTGTGTTGGTGCAACAGTAATGTCCCATGAATATAGATTAACTCATTCTTGATTTTAATCTACAGAATAAATGCTTTTTATGAAAGCAAGGAGCCTGAGAGCCAAACATGATTAAAGGCCGTAAATAAAATTGAAGATCTGAATTGCAGAGCATCCCAAGTCCACCGGAGTACTTTTTCGTTTCTAGAAGAAAGACAATAAGATGGATGCTATGCTGTTTAGCTGAAATTATTTTGATTTTTTTAAAATGTTTTGATTTGGACATACGTATTATTCAAGTGAATAGCCCTGAAACATAGATGCTAACATTAAAAACAGAAAACGAAAAATATTGAATAAAAAGAATGGACTTGGGATGGTTTGCAATTCAGGTCTTCAATTCAAACTTCAAATGGAACTGGGGTGACTCGCAGACAATGGCTGATTTATCACCTTTGATAATAGCGGGTGGAATAGCTGATTTAAGAACACACTTGAAATGGCTAGAGTAGCTAAGTAGACATCGTGTGTGACTGTCATTCTAAGGCTCCTGTGTTGAAATCCCAGCCTGGATTAAGAGTTACTTTTTTGAAAGGAATTAAACATTGTAAATGAGGTTCGCGATTGACACTGAAAGAGATTTGTCCCTTAAAGGGAGAAAAACCCAAATCAGACGCAGGGTAAAAGACGCAGACTGTTTATCCTTAAGTGTTTAAATTAAATTTATTCCAATGTCTTTCGCTCTTTCCTTTCCCTCTTTCCTTATCTTCTCATTTTGTTTAGCTTTCTATACTTTTTCGGTCTCTACATAATGCGTATTATTATTACCGTTTTCTTTGCATTAATTCCTATCTCTTAGAGATTAACGTGAATGGAATTTCTACAGATTTATCTCGTGGTTGTTTCTGTAAGTGATGTTCTCAGATAATTTTACTTTTCTCTCCAAGTGGTGGAATATCCTGGCATGTTATGTTCTCGGGCATGTATTTGCTGTCATGTTGGTTGTCCAACTATCAGACATAGAGTGAAACTATGCTGCTACTGGAAAAAGCTATCATTTCTTACATATCCAACCTCCAGTTTCTAAAGTTCGTGGGTGTGCAGTCAGGGACACTTCTGGATGGTACAGCCATACGGAGATTTATGGCAAAACTTCTCCATTAGTTTAGTCCGAAGCAATTGCCAGGAAGCAGTGCAACCGAATTGCCTATAAAAGGAAAGCGGGTGGCAAAATTGCCAGGCTCTGAAAGTTCCCGTACACTTGGGTGAAATTCCCACTACCGTCTACAGCATCATTTCTCCAAAATGAGATGAATCTCAGACATGTAGTTGTTTTGACAAACATATTACTTGATATTTGTCCTATTCGTAAAGATAAAGCGCAACAAAAAATGAAAACTCAATTCTGTTGCAGTTGGAATGAACACTCTTTCAGTTTTTTGAACTGAAACGAGTTTGCAAAGCCTGAATAAATTTCTCACTTCAGGAGGGCAGGAAATACGAATCGCCCCTCCTTCATTTATGTGAAAACATTTATTTTTATCAAATGCTTAGTGAGAGTGAGCCCATTGGTATAGCAATTTCATGATTTGAAGTTTTGCTCCCAAGCCATCTTATATCATAGCTGATAACATTGGAGACGAGAGATGCAAATATGATGATAGAGAGATATGGTCACATGCGCAAATTTCGGATTTGAGATAAAATGATCGGATAGCATTCATATTTTGTTGATCTTGTAAGTAGACATGTAAAAGCTCACACGAACTTGAGAGCATCCCACTATCAATTGTTGAATTCAAGTGGAGAGCATCAGATGATTACGGAGGGGGGAGAAACATCTTAAAGTATGGGAAACAAATAATGAAAAAAATTGAACTGGTCTGGACAGGTTAAAAACATGAAACCCACGATTATCAATCAAAACTCATCTACTAAGCCAAACAGAACGAGGGGTAGTCATATGTCAGACACAGAACGTTTGTTACTTACAAAACTTTTATTTGTAAGCACGAAACCTAAGGAAATTCCCCATCTGTAGTTTTTCTTTCCCTGGCACTAACTTAATTACTCTTGTCCCAGCCTGGCAAGAACATTTTCCAACCTCTAGAAACTTTCCCAACACTTTTCATACATTTACATATAGCAACACAAGACATTTATCCACTGCTGTTCTGCACAATTATACTGACACAAAACAATTACTTCCAATTCTATTAATTCCAGTACCAAGCAAACAGAAGTACTGCATATAAAATTCTATATCTCGCGAATAGTCTTGTAGAAAATATCCAAATTCAATTTCTCTATTTGGAACAGGAGAGAGCATACACGCGGGGTTTCTGGAGCAGGTTACGACCATGAGATTAGCTTTTGGTCGGTAAGGGACATAAATTTACATTAAAAATGGCAAAATCACACGTTTAATTACACCATAATTTTACTTTTAAGAATGTCAAATGCGAAGGAGAATTAATGTGTTCACTTTGGCTTGAAAGAATAAAATTACGGCTGAAGGTAATAGTGAACAGAGACTAATGATGTCAGGAACAATGGATGCTACAAAGCAGTGGCGTAGCCAGGAGGTCAGGACCCTCTGACATTTGTGAAAGTTGTTAAAATAAGATCTAAGATCAAGGTTTTATTCAAATTTTTTTCCGGGGTTAGACCCTCGTATTCCCCTAAATGAACGCTTAGCCAGCAACCCTTGAAATCAAATCCTGGTAACGTCCCTGCCACCAAGTGATACACAATCTGTCAAGAAAATTTATGCAAGTTTTTCGCGGGATAGTATCTTGCCCCTTGCTGCTATGAAAATAAAATACTACACATTACCCCATATCATTTCGCCAGTAGCTTCCTATTTGCTGATCAGTTAAAACTGTATTCCTGGGCATCGTGCCGAAAAATGTATTTCTTTTTGGTGCATTCTACGAAGCACAAAAAGTGAAAGCAATAAAAAAATAAGGAATCAAGGAAAAAAATACAATACGATGTTAAGTGCTTGGACTCTTTCGACAAATCACTCAATATAATGCTTTCCTTGCAAGTAGGTCTTGATGGTGTAACCGGTAACACCGTGGGTTTAAGTTCACGAGGTGCTCAGATCGATTCCCCCTGCAGACATACTTTTTATTTTTTTAAACAATAAAAGATATTTATAAATATCCAGTCATCCGAGAAAAGGAAATTGTGTAAAAACAATATTTCACTTTTGTATTCACATTATCGCGAAGAAATATCATCATTTCTTGCAGTTCAAACAGTAGACAATAAGTTAGTGAATAATGCTTTTCGGTCTTTTTATAAACAACGTCCAGTGTTTTGTCGTCGGCAAAACTCTACACTGCAGACCTTAAAGTCGCAAATTTATGAGGAAAAAAGTGTAGATTTATTATTATTATTATTATTATTATTATTATTATTATTATTATTATTATTATTATTATTATTAGAATGACAAAAGAAAGAAAGAAAAAGACAGTCGAAGCCATTGATAGGAACGGAAGAGATATACTTTATGTCAGATTCTTTTTTTAGGTTTACACATGAACGTAATAATACTATTACATTTATGGATTGAGAGATAGAATTATTATTTTAGAGAACAAGAAATGGAGTATAAATATTTGTTAGCTGGTAGCAGTAATGAATTTTGTTTCGCCCTTCTTCTAGATAGGTTGAGTTGATTTTGAGCTTAACGTCTCTTTCAGCAGAAAGGCTATACGAGATACGACCTTCCTGATTAGCTTGGAATTCGAACCACATGAGCTCCTACCGGGAATGGAACCCGGATCTTTTGCTTTTGCCTTGAAGAGAATCGTTCTTGTGACTAGAGTTGTAAGTTCGATCACTATTTGTAATTTGTGTCATTCCTTTAATGGTTTATTAACGTTGCATTTAGCGTTAAAGGTAATAATAACTTACTGGCGAAATCACGTGTAAAATTTGAAGACGGAGTTAGTTATGTAAATTCGCACACAGATCGAGGTAACGAGACCAGAGTAATGTGCGTATGTCTCTTGAACAAAGAAATCAGACATCCTCTCTCGTAGAGTGTTCGATAGCGAGGTGATCAGAAGATCTTGTAGTCAACGGATGGCATCCCACGCACGCAGAACCATTTTTTATTTTTTCAGCACAAGTAGAAAGGGCAAAAAATCGAGACTCGTGAAGTTTAGAGACAAGAAGTAGGACCGAACCAAAGATATGGGTCATTACGTGATTTATTTAAAGAAACAATAAAACGGAAGAAAATTGTTTTGTCTGTGTTTAGAAATGGAGTATAAATAAAAGAAGAAATTACACTTATGTCCAGAATTTCTGTCACAAGTCTTTTAAAATTACATAGGTAGAAATAACTCTCCTTCATATTATAGAAAATGAAAATATTTTCTTCGAAATATGAAGAAAAGGGAAACCACATTTTTTTTTTAAAAAAATAGAAATATTTATTTAAAAAATTAAGAAACAAAGAAGTTAGAGTTAATAAGAGAAATCTCCGAAACACATCGCCAAATTCTAAGATCCGTTTTCGTAAGTATGGCGAACCCTAGCGAAATTTACAGAGAGATGGAACTTTATGCTTTATTAGGAATACAAGGTAAATCTGTCATAATGCTAGTTACTATAAATATTACACATCTCTAATAATAAATATTATACATTTTATACGTAAACAAACAAATAGAAGGAAATAAGCCATAACAGATGCGAAGCGGTCAGGAAAGTTCTGGCAGTGATTTTCTAATATGCGTTTATTAAGAGAATGAACCTTAACATACGTTCCTAAAGCGGACGGTTAGCGCAAAGCTCCCCAAGTATTTTGATGTTATTCACGCTCATGAGGTCGAATTTCCTACGCTCCTATTTTTTTCTTTTTTTAAGAAAAGATTGATTCTGCCAATTTCTTAAGCAGCAATGTTTTGTTCTAATAATGTTGCTTATTAGTATCGTCTTCATTCTGGTTTATTTGAATACTTCCAAATAATCCAGACTTACGTCCTTTAAATAAAGTATTATAATTACCAAGAATTTATAAAAAGAGGAAACTTTATTTTTAATCATTATCTTAATCTGAAAGGGAAACTTATAAATATTTGAAATGGTTATTAACATATGACTAAACTTTAATGAAACATTACCTAAGTAAAACATTTACTCCGAATAGTCTCTGCAAGTAACTTGTAGAAAATGGACAGAAATAATGAATAGAAGCTATCAGTTGTCAATTAAAAGTGTAGCAAGTGATAATTCTAAACTCAAGTAGAATATTCACTCTGCTTGATGAAAATAATAAACATTTTACAAAAATAATGATATGTTGGCTGTATCGTAAATATTTTAGTAAATAAATAAATAAAATACATATTATGTATAATTTAATCAGCACAACTGGATAGCTGATTGCGAGGGTGAAGATAAAGAATATTACTACAAACTGTTACAAAGGTAGGGGCCGCAATGGCCCAGTGGAAGTCGGTGGGTGTAGCTAAGCAGCCTGAGGTGTCAGCGTGTAGTGTTGTTAATGGCTCGAGCGGCAGGGCTCACGACTCAGTCACCACCGAGCCGAACCAAGAAGCGAGCCGAGCCCACACCTCAACCTACCAAGTCCGTTCGAGATTCGTACAAGTGATTAGATGCTAATACAATATGAAGTGTATGTTCTATAAGCCTTTCCCACAATTCTAAAGATAGTGAAATTGATCAAAGAGAAGGCGATAAAAAACTTAGCTCACTTCTACAATCCACAACACCATTAGTTGAACTTGAAGCTAGCGCTGTAATTCGACTCAACTGTCATTTGTGAGTATTGCGGCCGTTTGCCTGTTCCACAGCTGTCTTTTATTGTTTCGGTTTCATTTTAATGAAAATTGGCTTATGGTTTCAACTAATAATCCTATTGTTAGAGATTTAACACTATCAAGAAGGAGGGGTGAAAGCTAAAACATTCACCCTTTCCACATATACATACAAAACAATTTTGTTATAGAGAAACCAACGTGAAGATCATTTGATTATACAAAACATAACCTATTT
The DNA here is from genome assembly GCF_964235325.1 of Thermobia domestica. Taxonomy (NCBI): domain Eukaryota; kingdom Metazoa; phylum Arthropoda; class Insecta; order Zygentoma; family Lepismatidae; genus Thermobia; species Thermobia domestica. The sequence continues at coordinate 92,755,278 of NC_137465.1, forward strand.
TTACTTTAGGCCATCCGCATCATTCGAATTGGTAGCGGGTGAAATTAGCAATGGATAAGCGAGTAAAAGGGACCAAGTTCCTCTGAACTTCGAAACTTAAATATTATAGTAAAATATTTTTAAAAATAGCTTTTACCATATTTAGCCAACTTTGATTCAATATGGTGTATATTTTCTTTGGGGCTTCTCGATCATCCCTATTAAACGAAGCCTATTGGGATCAAGAGAAAAATGAAATTAACTTCTTCAGTTTTACGTCCAACGATTATGCCCTGTAGACTAATGGAGACGATGATTAAGGGAAGTGAATTATGGTGGTAGACTTGGTAGAATGATAATGTGGGATGAAATGGATGAACACTGGTTGTCAAGAATTTGAGGTCAATTACTTTACCCTCCGTTTTAAAACGATCCGCTATAACTTCTGTGAAAAGTATTTAATTTTTACTAGGCATAAATCCCGGGAGTGGCTCACTAAATAAGTTACTGTTTGCCGATCTTTTTATATAAATCGACGTATCTAAAGCCGGATATTTGATCAAGATATTTTCCCCTTTGCATAAATTTCAGGAAGAACATGCAACGTCAATATTTCATTAGCAAATATATCAACTGATCAAATTGAATAATGGTGAAAATCGCCTAATTTGCGTTGTAGAACCTATTTTTGGTAGGAGTTACTACATCAATTTGCTATGTTTTGTTTCGTTAGGTTTCTGAATACTTCAGAAGATTTTAACAGAATGCTTGTTATTATACATTTATGTTTGTTCTGTGTGATACGACAAAATGTTTATTGTGAAGAAAATGTAGATCTCTTTCTAGAATGTCTGCAGGGAGGTTATATGAGATATGGATCTACAGCTTAACGTGGGATCCAAACCACCTGAGATCTTGCCGGTAATTGAACTCCGCTTTTAGAACAAAGTATCTAACCACAGCCAGTTGTTACCCGTTTGGGTTGCAACAAACCTTTTGATATATTTGTTATTGGGAAACAGTAATGAAACTGGATAATAATTTCGTTACCTGGAATCAGTCAGACCCGTGATCCGGTATGACCGAACAAACCTGGAGACGATAGAAATGAAAATGTCTACTACACAGTTAAAGGAGCCCTTACCGTTCCTTTTGGTCTAGTGGCTATCGTGTTCGACTGTGGTTCGTGTAGCCTCGAATTCGATTTTCATTAGGAGAGCATTAAAACCTTACTTTAACTAGCATTTATTTTCGTTGATGATCCGTCTCCTTTATCCTAAAGGACTTTATCGTGGAACGTGAAACAAATTTTTCATTAATGTTCATTTCATTTTTAAATGGAATTATAACAACACGATTCTGCTCTCTTCTCACTAAATTTATATTTGCCCTTTTTTGTTTTATGTGTGAGTCTGTGTGTGTCAAACATTGCACTGAAAGATAAGTGCAAGGTCTGTAAGAGTATAAGCGCTTGAGAATAACAGAAAACATAAGTTATTTGATTTTAAGGGATATTCAAAATTGAATCAAGCGAGCCAGTAAAATTTGTCGTGTGGAATGTACGGGGGGAACGGGGGTAACTGCTACAAGATTCTAATTAAATGGTCAAAGCAAGGAAGTAATTTAACTGTTTACAATGAATTTTGAACATACGTAGTTAACACATGGAGTGACTGGGATAGCTTTTGTCATTCGCTGTTTTTAGGGAGGAGGAAAGGGACTTAAATATTTCCCAAATAGCATTTTCATAAACTTATTCTTCTCGTGAGGAAAATGGAAATTGTAATTAGTTGGTTGATAATTTTTAAACAGTTGTGAACAGTGAAAACGTGCTTTGAAAATCCAGACGAATGCAACTATGTATTTAATTATTTTTTACATATTTCTTTTTAAACCCTGGGTTTACAGTCAATAATTTTAAATTAATTGTTGATTCTATTTCATGATTTTAGAATGTATTTAATTACTTTGCCAAGCTTATATTAGGGACCTATAGGCCCAATATTTAGAAGCTAGAAATCTGAAATTTAATTATAAGTCACGATGCTTTAGCGCGAGATCAACTTTTATATCCAGCATTGTGATTCTCATTGTGGCTTTTTTATTAATTGCAACGCATCACGGGTCACACATCAATCACTTTCGCACAATCCTATGAGCTCTAAGACTGATGGGTTGGATGGTTAGAAATTTAATTAACTTGCAGCACCGAGACTATATGAGACATTGTCCTACAGCGTAACGTGTTATCCCGAACCAGATAAACTCACACTGGAAATTGAACCCAGGTCCTTCGCACCGAACACTAAGACAGTGTACTTCCGTTTTTTTCATTTATTAGTTGCAACTTTTTTTTTCATTTATAGTTGAAAAATCATAAAATGTTACATTCCTTCTGGATATGACACGAACTTTTCCAGGTATAATACAAGGTTCCAGGACACATACGGCCTTTAATGAAAATAAAGCTAGTTTATTAACCATGTTCTGGTTAAATACAGGACATGGTTTATTTTTCCAACATGCTTAAAAATCTAATAGACTGACGCGGATAGCTCATATTCTTTTCTTTCCTTCTTTGTTTTCACAGAGAGACCACTATTTCGTTGAAATAATGTGTCAGAACTTAGTTTGAGAAGCAAAGTGCCTTCACATCACAGGTAAAACAGAGACAAGACACGCATATTAAGCAACCTTCAGGCAATATTGCTAAGCCTTTCTTTGCCTATAGCGTTTAGTGATGACTGAGTGAATAAGCAGTTGCTTACTACTGAAGGGAATTTCATTATGTCAACAGTCTGACACCCAAAAGCAAATGAAAAGATCCACACTCGACATATTGTTTTAGCAATAGAAAAAGAATATGGTTAGAATTATATTTATATTTGAGGGTAGTAACTTGCTTCTTAACAAAAATAAAATTAATAATACCCACAATGAACATCCATCAATAAATAAATGAACACATAATACTCTGATCCTTAACACACGTCTTCACATTCATTCATCCAGTGGAGTATTTCGTTTGTGATTCTAGTGTCAGCAAAAATGCCTAGAAGTAAAGGCGGCTTGGAGTTAACTGCCGCTCAAAAAGGTGAGAGTATTGGCCGTGCTGCTAATGGTGAGAAATTGTCTCTCATTGCTAAAGATTTTGGGTGTGACCCTAGAACCGAAGGAAGTGGCTGGATCGTCATGGGAAGCAGGGAAACAGTCAAAACCCAGAAGTGGAAGACCGTGGGTAACATCAACGACTCAAGTTGAAGCTCTCGTTGAAGAAGTACGGAACCATTCTTTGCATCATCGGTCTGTGTTGAGAGACAAAGCTGTTGAATTAGGATGTTCACACAAGACAGTAAGGCAACGGCTTACTGCGGCTGGACTCCACCACGCGCGACCAGCTATGAGAACTGTTTTGACAGATCACCACAAGGAAAGGCGTTTATAGTGGGCTAAGAAGAACATGAGTCTTCCACAAGCCTATTGGGATCTCCCATCTGGTCTGATGAGGTGTTCCTCTCAGATCAGCAAGGGAAAATGATATTTATACAGGCCACGCGGGACACGATATCTTCCACAACATGTCATTCGCACCGAACATTCAGGACGAGTTTCAGCTCGTTTTTGGGGTTATATGACAGCTGAAGGCCTGGGCAAGACCGTCCCTGTTCCTGGACGAATGACTAGTGCGACTTATATCCAAATACTGGAGAATACACTGCTTCTGTCTCTACACGAAAAGTTTCCAGAACAAGAGGGATTCGTGTTTATGCAAGACAACAGTGGTGTTCATACCTCGAGGCAAACTCAAGCATGGTTGGAAGATCATCCAGAGCTAATATATATAGAATGGGCTCTTTGATCCCAGACCTTAATTCCATAGAACATCTTTGGACGTTACTGGTTCAAGAATGGGAAGAACGTCGACAAGACCGTAACAAAGAAATTCTATAGGAACATGTAATAGAACTCTGGAATCATTTCCAGCAACATCCAACTATATTCTCGAATCTTGTAGCTAGTATACCTAATCTTTTGGGTGACGTTATAGAAGCAGAAGGTGACTACACAAAATACTAGAATTCATTCATTTCCAAATATTTGCCTATTATTGATCTTTTCTTCGTTTGTTCAATGGTAAAGAACTTATACATTTCATTTTTGTTCTCAATTAACCTAAAAGACATATTTGAAGCTGGATTAAATGTCTTATCTTTTCTTCATCAAATTCAACTTGGATTTTATTTTCATCCCAATTAATGTGCAAGAGACATTTGGAGCTAAAGTTAAATATTTTATTTCGTTTTTAGAAAAATTAGAATTAATTTTTGTTTTTCTAATTAATGCCCAAAAGACATTTAAGGTTAGAATTATGTATTTTATTTCTTCTTTACAAAATAACGTTTTATCACCACTACTGGTGTTGTGTATTGTACAAGCGAGCGGATTTCTTTTCAACTTTTACATTTACATTATCTTTCTCTTAATCAGTTTCAGTCCCTACCAACAATAGTAGTTTTTACACTTTCAAAAAAAGTTGCTTCATTAAATCAGTGTTAACAAAAGCACAGAAGTTATCGTAAAATGTAATCTTGAAGTTGGATTAATTTCCCTAACTCTCATGCGTAACAGCATAAACAATTGGCCTAACTACAACCTGAAATAAAACGTACCTACTATTTCATGAAAATTGGGAACTTACGAGAAAAAAAAATTGTTAACAGTTTCACGAAATGAAATTAATTTACCTTTTTTCCTCCAAAATCAACTCCAAACAAGGACTTTATGCCTGTAATTTCAAACAAAACACATTATGTTTCACAAAACTCTAATTTGCACAAAATATTTCTAGTTACATGACAGAGGAGGAAAATTTACTTTTTACTATTGATCAATTATAATTCCTAACAGCGGAGATAATTGAAGACCTACAAAATAATATTTGGCATTTTGTAAAGAAACATGATTGGGAGGGGGTGACTGGTCATTTTTGACTGATTTTAACCCTAAAAGTGAGGCTTGTTTCTACACTGTAAATTACATTCGCACCATATTCTTTAAAAATTAAATACTTTTACAGAAGTTATACTTGATCCTTTTAAAACGACAGGGTAAAGTAATTCACTTTCTAATTCTTGCCAGCCAGCATACTTCCGTCTCCTCCCACATTATCATTCCACCAAGTCTACCACCATAATTCATTTTCCTTAATCATCGCCTCCATTAGTCTACAGAGCATAATCGTTGGACGTAAAACTGAAAGAATTAATTTCATTTTTCTCTTGACCCCAATTGATTTCAATTACACCATATATAACCGAAATTGGCTCAATATGGTAAAAGTTATTTTTAAAAATATTTTATTAGAATATTTAAATAACAAAGTTTCGAAGTTCAGAGGAACTTGGTCCCTTTTACTCGCTTATCCATTGCTAATTTCACCCGCTACCAATTCGAATGATGCGGATGGCCTATAGTATAAATAGGCTATGTTTTGTCCAATCAAATAATCTTCACGTTGTTTTGCGTATAACAGAAATGGTTTTGTATGTATATATGCAAAGGGTGAGTGTTTTAGCTTTCACCCATTCTTTTTGATAGAGTTAAATCCCTAACAATAAGATTATTAGTTGAAACCATAAGCCAATTTTCATTAAAATGAAACCAAAACAATAAAAAAGATAGTTGTGGAACAGGCAAACGGCCGCAATACTCACAAATGTCAGTTGAGTCGAACTGTAGTGCTAGTTTCAACTTTAGCTAATGGTGATGTGCATTGTAGAAGGGAGCCATGTTTTTTTTTTCATCGCCTTGTCTTTCATCAATTTCACTATGTCTCATAAAAATGGGATTTGTTTAAAGTTGTATTTGCGAAACAGTTTCCAAATCAGGGAGGGATAATTAGTTTCTTCAGTATTGGCTGATTTCAGCCCCAAGCAGTAGAATTCTGCAAAAGGCTTACCGAACATATACTTCATATTCTATTAGCATCTATTCACTTTTACGAATCTGGAACGGGCTCGGTAGGTTGAGGTGTGAGCCATTAACAACACTACACGCTGACACCTCAGGCTGCTTAGCTACACCCACCGACTTCCACTGGGCCATTGCGGCCCCTACCTTTGTAACAGTTTGTAGTAATATTCTTTATCTTCACCCTCGCAATCAGCTATCCAGTTGCTGTGATTAAATTATACATAATATGCATTTTATTTATTTATTTACTAAAATATTTACGACACAGCCAAAATATTATTTTTGTAAAATGTTTATTTTCATCAAGCAGAGTGAATATTCTACTTGGGTTTAGAACTATCACTTGCTACACTTTTAAGTGGCAACGGATAGTTTATGTTCATTATTTCTGTCCATTTTCTACAAATTACTTGCAGAGACTATCCGGAGTAAATGTTTTAGTTAGGTAATGTTTCATTAAAGTTTAGTCATATGTTAATAACCATTTCAAATATTTATAAATTTCCCCTTCCGGTTAGGATAATGATTAAAAATAAAGTTTCCTCTTTTTATAAAATTCTTGATAATTGTAATAATTTATTTAAAGGACATAATTCTGAATTATTTGAAAATATTCAAATAAACTAGAATGAAGACGATACTACTAAGCAACATTATTAGAACAAAATATTGCTGTTTAAGAAATTAACAGAATCAGTCCTTTCTTTAAAAAAAATATAGCGTAGGGTATGGGATTCTAACTGAAGATCGTGCATAAAAGCAAAATGCTCAGGAAGCGTTCGCTAAACGTCTACCCTTCAAAGGTGTGTTACGTTTCATGCCCTCACTAAATACATATTAGAAAATCACTGCAACAAACTTTCTGATTCCTTCGCATCTGTTATGGTTTATTCCCTTTAATTTGTATGTGTACGTATAAAATATATAATATCGATTATTATTAGAGCTGTGCAATATGTATAAAACTAACATTATGAAAGATTTACGTTGTATTTCTAATAAAGCATTAAGTTCCCCCTCTCTCTCTCTGTAAATTTCTCCGCGGGTTTGCCATGCTTACGAAAACGGATCTTAGAATTTGGCCATGAGTTTCGTAGTTTTCTCATATTAATTATAATTTCTTTATTTCTTAATTTTTCTAGATTTCTTACTTTGAAAATATTGGTTTCCTTTTTCTGCATGTTTCTAAGAAGACTTTTAGCATTTGCTATAATAAGACAGAGAGTTATTTCTATTTATGCAATTTTGAAAGACATGGAGAGAAGCTCTGGACAGAAGTGTAGTTTATTTTTTCTTTCTATACTCGGTTTCTAAACACAGACAAAACAACTTTCCTCCATTTTATTGTTCTTTAAACAAATCACGTAATGACTCATACCTTCTGTTCGGTCTTACTTGTTAGCTGTAAACTTCATGCATCTCGATTCTTTTTTTTATTTTGCCTTTTCTACTTGTGCTGAAGAAATAAAAATTGTTCTGCTTGCACGGTAATCGAATCGTGGACTACAAGATCTTCAGACTACATTGCTATCGAGCACTCTACGAGGGAGGATGGCCAGAGCAGAGACATATCCACATTACTCCTGCTTCGTTAAATCGATCCACGATGTGTGTGCGAATTTACGCAACTAACCCGAACTTCCAACTTTACACTTGATTTCGCCAGTAAGTTATCATTAGCTTTAACGCTAAATGCAACGTTGATAAAGCATTAAAGGAATGACACAAATTACAAAAAGTGATCGAACTTACAACTCTAGTCACAAGAACGATTCTATTCAAGGTATCACCACACCTTCCTATCTAGAAAATCACGGGTTCGATTCCCGGTAGGAGTTCATGTGGTTCGGATTCCAAGTTAATCAGGAAGGTCCCGTCTCATATAGCTTTGCTACTGAAAGGGACGTTAAACAAAAAAAAGCTCAACCTATCTAGAACAAGGGCGAAACAAAATTCATTACTGCTACCAGCTAACAAATATTTATACTCCATTTTTTGTTCTCTAAAATAATAATTCTATCTGTCAATCCATAAATGTAATAGTATTATTACGTTCATGTGTAAACCTAAAAAGAATCTGACATAAAGTATAACTCTTCTGTTCCTATCAATGGCTTCGACTGTCTTTTCCTTTCCTTCTTTTGTCATTCTAATAATAATAATAATAATAATAATAATAATAATAATAATAATAATAATAATAATAATAATAATAATAATAATAATAATAATAAATCGACACTGTTTCCTCAGAAACTTGCGACTCTAAGGTTTACAGTGTAGAATTCTCCTGACAATACACTGGACGTTGTTTATAAAAGGACCGAAAAGCATTATTCACTAACTTATTGTTTACAGTTTGAACTACAAGAAATGATTATATTTCTTCGCGATAATTTGAATACAAAAGTGAAATATTGTGTTTCTACACAATTTCCTTTTCTCGGATGACTGGATAATTTTAATTAACTTTTATTGTTGTAAAAAAAATAAAAAGTATGTATGCAGAGAGAATCGATCTGAGTACCCGGTGAACTTAAACCCACGGTGTTACCGATTACACTATCAAGCCCTAATTGCAAGAAAAGCGCTACATTGAGTGATTTGTCGAAAGAGTCCAAGCACTTTACATCGCATTCTATTTTTCCTCGTTTCCTTTTTTATTGCTTTCACTTTTTGTGTTTCGTAGAATGGACGAAAAAGCAAATACATTTTTCGGCACGATGCCCAGGAATACTGTTTTAACTTATCAGCAAATAGGAAGCTACTGGCGAAATGATATGGGTTAATGTGTAGTATTTTATTTTTATAGCAGCAAGGGGCAAGATACTATAACGCAAAAAACTTGCATTTTTTTGTTTGACAGACAATACACCTTGTCCCAAAAAGGTTGAGCGCATTCTTTATTGCTGTTTCGAGGAACATGTTTCTAAGTCCAACTTCGGGTATCTTCGGAGACAAGTAAACCACGTTCGAACCTCGAAGCAAACCTTGCAATCAGGAAAAATCTTGCTGATGTTTTTTTCCTTTTAAATATAATAAGACTTGTTACCAATTGTATAAAAAAGCAACATTGCTTGAAATACCTAGTGATATCATATTTCGAAACTTTGCATTAATGTCAGCACATGCTTGTTTGTCATTTAGATCTCCATACTTAATGTATCAATTAGATAGGTAAACGAATGTTTCCATATGTAAATGAATGCTGAAACTTAAGACATATAACATAATTCTAGCCTGAGTACTAAAATAAAAGTCAAAGTAGAACAAAAACAGCGTTTGCAGTGGATATGAATGTCATAATTATCTTAAGTGCCACTATACACCGCTTGCAGCATTTACCTAAGAGAGTTTGTGCTAGCTCAGAGGTAAGTCGTTTGACTTCAAATTGTAAGGTTGTGAGTTCGATTCCCATCTGGACCAATGCTCTTTCCTATGAAATTCTATTTTCCGCAATGCATGAATAATTATATAAAGTAATTACATTAAAATACATCAGTTGTATATATATAACATATAATCCTTGCAGAATATAGTGATTATTATGTTTAAAATATAACAGGTGTTAGACGTTGATAGTCTACATGTGAATGTTAAATACAAATTAAGAAAATATTTATACACAGCAATAAATAAATTGTGTAGTGTATTTTTTTGCAGCTATTTGTCATATAGACGTTACTTCTCAACATTCGTATTACAGCATTTGATTGATGTTCTTGAAAAATTATCCGAGGCATGAAAAGAGGATATAAAAAGAGAATCCAAAGTAGGAACGCTCGCAAGAAATTCATGAACCCCAAAAGCCACGTGAGCAGACTGGTATTACCCTTATGAAGCATGCCACAGCAGAAGGTCTTTACATAGTTTTTTAATTCAATACCTGATATACGCTTTTGCAATGTGGAAGTAGTGATCATGGGTCTCTCTCTCTCTCTCTCTCTCTCTCTCTCTCTCTCTCTCTCGCTCGCTGTATAAGTGGACGTGCGTGTTTCGACATAATTCTGATATGTCTATAGCAATTTAAACCATATTTCTTACAATCTGGAAAAGAGTACTGTCCGGATGCATATCAAAAATGCTAGAAAAGTATCGATATTAGTATCGAATCCATAGTTTCGTGGTCGCTTAGTTAAATAGTTCCACTTTCAATTCAAGTCTAATTAATCTCCCATTAGCATCCAGGGTGGACAGGTAGCTACATAAAAATATCAAAATCAACCGATATTAGAATCGAATCGTGTTTTCAGCTCCGCTAACACTGCTGCATTTCCCATTAGTCCAATTAGGCCTGTGCCTAAGGGCCACATATTAGAAGAGCGAAAGGTTTAAAAATTTAATTATATTTTTATTTTTTGTATGAAAAAGTTTCCTAGGAGGAATGAAATGGGCTGACATCAAAATTATAAAAAAAGACCGACATTAGTGTCGAATCCATAATTTTGGGGTCGCTTAGATAAAGAGTGGGACTCCAGATGTCATGTAAGTTAAGCCCCCATTAGCACCCTGAAGGTGTGTGTGAAATTGTGACATGTAGAAGTAATTGAAAATGACCAATGTTAGTATCGAATCCATATCTTTCGGGGTCCAGAAGTTCATTGGGAGAAGTTCTGATGACCTATAAGTTTAAGTTCAACTTCCAGTAGAGGTAAGATCCCCTAGCACATCTAATAAGGAGAGTCGAAGGGAGTAGCATATATAATGGTTCAAAAGGACCCAGATAAATAGCAACACTTCTGAACGAACATGTCAGCTGGATTTTGAATTTACAGGGGCATCATCGAAGGCATTGCTCGCACAGCTCTAAGTATTTTAATGTTTCTGCATAAATGAATATTCCAGCGTAACTCCGGAATATCTGGGACAACCATTACCAAACTTGGGGGATACATTACATTCAATCTAATAAGAAAATATTGTAGTAGTATGAAGTTATGGAAGTTGGGAAGTATGACATGTAAAAATAATGCAAAACGACTGATCTTAGTGTTTTATCCATAATTTTCTCGGTCGTTGAAATGGATAGTGATGCCCCCAATGGAGGTAACATCTGAATTCATCTCCATCTTCACAGGATGATGGCCTGGAGAGCTAAATATAAAATCTCAAAAATTACTAAAATATTTGTCGAATTCATAGTTTTGGAGGTTAAGAAAGCGTTTCTAATGACTTTGGAAGGTAATTTGTACCCACTTAAAGATGGGCTTTTTAATTCAATTTCTCACCTTAAGAAGAAATTACCATTTCAACTGTCATATTAAGCCAACCTTCGCAACCGATGGAAAAAATTGTGAGAATGTGTTTTGTCTTTTAAATGAAATAAGATATGTTAAAATAAAAAAATGGAGTGGGTCAGTGGGTCAATGGTAAGTGGGTGAAATGGGTCAAGATTTGTGAGTGGGTCAGTAGATCGTGAGTCAAAAGGACGTGACCTACTGCGAAACACCACTCACCGTGACTCACACGGACCCACCGACCTATTCTGTTTAGTGCTTTGTAGACAGCATCTTCCGAACACTGGTGAGCTTGTCTACGTTTTACTTTCAAGATTCCATTTTCTTCTTCTTTCATTTGTTTCTAATGAGAAAAGTTCAGGCACTTTTGGATTTTGATATTTGCAATTGTAAGAGTGGCAATAGTAATAGGAGTTCGATTTTTATATGCAGTCTGTGAGTTTTTAGAGGAGCTAACTGCTGGAAAAAAAATTAATCACCTGTAATATATGAATTATTATACATAGTATAAAAAATTGAAAGTAACTATGTCTGCGTGATCATCACGGTCAAATTTCAAAGTCAAATTAAATGACGTTTGGTATATAATCAGGCCCCAATTACAACTGGGAAGTTATCATACGCGTATCACTCTCATTATACTACATATCCGTAGGGGGAAGTCGGGGTCCGAATTTTTGCGAAAAATTGAGTATCTCACAAGCCGTTCAATTTAGAGAGCTGACATTCAGTAGGGGAGACCGGAGCTGGTTGGCGAACTTTTTATTCTTTATTTTCTTATGAACAGGCGGCTCACTATATTGCAATGTAATGGATGTGTAAGGACAGACCAATGTTTCCTCTAATAAATTCAATTTTTGTTTTTGATTTGTTGCTTACAGTTTTCGAGAAATAAATTTTTATTTCTTTTAAAATGGAGTATGCCAACCCACCCCTAGTAAGGGGCTGGTTGGCTGATATTGTGGGGCTAGTTGGCATACTTTTTAAATATAGCAAAACACAAACAAAAATTGGATTTACTAGAAATAAACGTGATTTTTCTAAATTATATGATATATATTGCAATGAAGTAGGATATTTGAGGTTTGAAATAACTTTTATTCACAACATTTAAAAGAATCAGCATTATGAAATATGAAAACTTCTTTCTTTCATTCTAGCTTGGTTGTCATGGCATTGAAAGCTACAATTTTTCAAACCACATCAGTTTTAATATGATTTGGTGTATGTTAACTCTTCATATTATTTCAAAATGTAATTAAAATAACTGAACTATCAAGAAACGCAGTTTATTTTTCCCTGTTCACAAAGTAGCTAAGAGAAACTAAGATATGTTTTAGCTGAATTATCGAGAAACGCAGTTTATTTCCTACTTTCCACAAAAAAGAGAAAAGCAATAGCTAGACCTCTATTTTTGTAACAAAAGAGCACATACAAAATATTCTTGATCCTGAGAATTAGTCCTATTCAGAAAATTCAGAGTCGTACATACAGTCTTATCTCGATTTCTAAATTTTGACAGTAATCCAATACGTGCATGCTATTCTATAACATTGAAGTTAAAGATTGGTAGAACTGTAAACAACATAACAATAAAGCAAATAATGTAACAATAAAAACAAAATGAAATAAAATTCCACACTGGGTTGTTTGATGCACGTGCGAACCAACTCCAAATGTTATACGCCAACTAACCCTATGCCCATGTTGTGCAACTAAGTCGTAATTACTCAGCAATTGTTTGGCACTTATGTTTTATTATTTAAATATCCATAAAAACAAAGTTCAGATCTAATACTTTATTATTAATCTATAACGCTAAAATAAATAATTATTAATTATGTATTTAGTCTAATTAATAAAAATTAGTATTAAATAAACCCTATTTTCCCCCTTGTCTAGGATACAATTTTGTTTTTCCCCCCTCAAACAAAATTGTATCCTATACAAGTATATTTATTTTCTCCTCACACATATGCTGTAAAAATTAGCATATACTGGATACGTTAAGCTTATTAATATACCTTTAGCCGGTATCTCAGGTTAATTTATAGGATTTAATAGATTTTCAAGTTTTAATTATTATTAGTATATAATATTTCTAAATTTAATTACTATAATACAATATTGATCTATTTAAATTCCCATATATCACTATAAATAATCATTAAATAATAAGATGCCTGATTAAAGGATTATCGTGATAGGATAAATCAAGTATTTCAATATACTCTTATTACATCTAAAAGAATTAAACTTTCGCCTTTGACATCAAAAATCAACGTGCACCTTACACTAAGACGTAGAAAGATAAGCTAAGATAAGCTAGTGGGCTCATACCCCGCATATGAAGATTATTCTTCTTTTTCTAATGCTCACTAATCCTAAAACTTTTATTCTCTACAACACTTGTGTTAGGAACCCTTATTTCCCTAACCTCCTCATCATGATTTGGTACTTGAATTGGTCTTGAAATTAACCTCCTATCATTCATCCCCCTGATTTCAAAGACCAACAATCAACGTCATACCGAATCTGCTCTAAAGTATTTTTTAGTGCAAGCCATTGCAAGATCCTTACTTTTAATAGCAATCATTTTACTGTATATAGAACTGCAAACTACATACTATTTAATCACTATTTCCTTACTTTTTAAAATAGGAGCAGCCCCCCTCCATTTCTGAATGCCCGAAGTAATAGAAGCCATACTCTGAATAGACTGCATTATTTTAATAACATGACAAAAACTAGCTCCTCTTGGCCTACTCTCTTACAGCCTAAAACCTACGAATCTAATTTACCTAACCCTAACTTTGTCTCTAGTAGTAGGCTCAATCGGAGGCTTAAATCAAACATCATTACGCAAAATCATAGCATTTTCATCTATTAATCACACTGGCTGAATACTTATAGCTCTACTATTAAGTGATATGGCATGATCTCTCTACTTTCTATTTTATGCCTTACTCTCAACAATAGCAGTTACTCTTTTCGCAATAAACAAAATATTTCATATCAATCAAACCTTTTCTAATAAAATCATTGTAACAACACAATTAGCTATTTTTACTAGTCTTTTATCTCTAGGTGGCCTTCCACCATTCTTAGGATTTTTACCTAAATGAATCATCATTATAAAAACCGCCGAACAAATATCATTTATTCTTCTCACCCTAATAGTAATAACAGCACTAATTACCCTTTTCTATTACATACGAATTGCTTATGCTGCCTTCATTATTAATCACCATAACCAAACATGAACATCTTTAACGAAAAAAAATCAAGAAACATCAATTAGATCAATATTCATTATTACTTCACTAAGAGGCATAATTATTATACCCCTAGCTGTTAACATCCTTTAAATAAAGACTTTAAGTTAAAAAACTAATGGCCTTCAAAGCTATAAATAAAAGGCGATCTTTTAGGTCTTAGTATATTAACTACTACTCCGGAATTGCAGTCCGACATCATAAATATTGACTATAAAACCTAATAGGAGGTTTACTAACCATAAATAGATTTACAATCTACCGCCTAATACTTCGGCCACCCTATTTAATTTCACTTGCAACGATGATTATTTTCTACAAACCATAAAGATATTGGTACAATATACTTGATTTTTGGGGCTTGAGCAGGAATAGTAGGAACATCTCTAAGTCTTCTTATTCGAGTAGAACTCGGTCGACCAGGTAGTTTAATTGGTGATGATCAAATTTATAATGTAATTGTTACTGCTCATGCTTTCATTATAATTTTCTTTATAGTTATACCAATTATAATTGGAGACTTTGGTAATTGATTAGTGCCTTTAATACTAGGAGCACCTGACATAGCATTTCCCCGCCTAAACAACATAAGATTTTGATTACTACCTCCCTCACTAACCCTACTATTAACAGGAAGAATTGTAGAGAGTGGTGCAGGAACTGGATGAACTGTATATCCCCCTCTCTCTAGAGCCATTGCTCACGCTGGAGCCTCTGTTGACCTCTCCATTTTCTCCCTCCATCTAGCTGGTGTATCCTCAATTCTTGGGGCAGTAAATTTTATCAGAACTGTAATTAACATACGAACTCCTGGAATAACCTTAGAACGAATACCATTATTTGTTTGATCTGTAGTAATTACTGCTGTATTACTTCTTTTATCCCTTCCTGTACTAGCAGGAGCCATTACAATACTCTTAACTGACCGAAACCTGAATACCTCCTTCTTTGATACTTCAGGAGGAGGAGACCCAATTCTGTATCAACACTTATTCTGATTCTTCGGCCATCCTGAAGTTTACATTTTAATTCTCCCAGGATTCGGCATAATTTCACATATTGTAACCCAAGAAAGTGGTAAAAAGGAAACTTTTGGTGTTTTAGGAATAATTTATGCAATATTAGCAATTGGATTCTTAGGATTTATTGTCTGAGCCCACCATATATTCACTGTTGGTATGGACGTTGATACTCGCGCTTACTTTACTGCAGCCACAATAATCATTGCTGTTCCTACAGGAATTAAAGTATTTAGATGAATTGCCACACTTCACGGAGCACAAATAACTTATTCACCTTCAATTTTATGGACTTTAGGCTTCATTTTCCTATTTACTGTGGGAGGTCTCACAGGAGTTGTACTAGCAAACTCATCTTTAGATATTGTCCTCCACGACACTTATTATGTAGTAGCACACTTTCACTATGTACTATCCATAGGTGCCGTATTCGCTATCATAGCAGGACTCATTCATTGATTCCCCTTATTTAGAGGAACGACAATAAACCCCACATGATTAAAAATTCAATTCTTAGTAATATTTAATAAGTAGGGGTAAATATCACATTCTTCCCTCAACATTTTTTAGGCCTAAGAGGAATACCTCGCCGATATTCAGATTACCCAGACGCCTACACTACATGAAATATAGTATCAAGTATTGGCTCATTCCTCTCTTTCATCGCCGTCTTAGTGCTTGTAATTATTATATGAGAAGCCTTCGCAAGAGCTCGACCAGTAATCTTTTCAGACCAACAAAACATCTCTAGAATGACTTCAAAACCTACCGCCTGCAGAACATAGTTATGCAGAACTTCCCCTACTAACAAACTTCTAAGGTGGCAGATAAGTGCATTGGGTCTAAGCCCCAAATATAAGAATAATCGTCTTTCTTAGAAATGGCCATTTGAAATCAGCTAGGTCTTCAAGATGCAGCATCCCCCGTAATAGAACAAATAATATTTTTTCACGATCATACAATACTCATTGTAACAATAATTACAGTTCTTGTAGGCTATCTACTAGCCTCCCTTCTACCAAACACATATATTAACCGCAACTTATTAGAAGGACAAACCTTAGAAACCATTTGAACAATCTTACCTGCCATTACGTTAATCTTCATTGCTCTTCCCTCCTTACGACTCTTATACTTACTAGATGAAATTCATCAGCCAGCAATTACTCTTAAAACAATTGGACATCAATGATACTGAAGTTATGAATACTCTGACTTCTCCTTAACAGAATTTGATTCTTACATAATCCCTATCAACGAAATAAATCCTAGTTCATTTCGCCTACTAGATGTAGACAACCGTATTGTATTGCCCATTAATATTGATATTCGTATCCTAATTACCGCTGCCGATGTTCTCCACTCATGAGCTATGCCCGCCTTTGGTATTAAGGCAGACGCCACTCCAGGGCGCTTAAATCAAGTAGCAGCCAATATTACCCGTACAGGCCTATTCTTCGGTCAATGTTCAGAAATCTGTGGTGCAAATCACAGCTTCATACCAATTGTTGTTGAGGCCTGCCCTCATTCAGTATTCATTAAATGAATAACAAAAATAATACAAGAACTTTCATTGGATGGCTGAAAGTAAGCAATGGTCTCTTAAACCAAAAGATAGTAAAATAACAATTACTTCCAATGAAAAAATTAGTTAAATTATAACATAAGCATGTCAAGCTTAAATTACTACCTAATAGTATTTTTCTATTCCACAAATATCCCCCCTAAAATGACTCATTCTATTTATTATATTTTCTCTATGTTACCTTCTATTTGCATCTATTATATATTTTAATTCAAACACGCCCGATCCTTCCTTAAGTGACACTAATATCAAAAAAACAACCATAAATTGAAAGTGATAACAAACCTTTTTTCAACCTTTGATCCCTCTACTTCAATTATAAATATATCATTTAACTGACTTAGAACGGTAATTGGACTTCTAATCATTCCAATCCCATTCTGATTCTTACCAGGACGACCAAACATTTTATGAAATAAAATTACCTTAACTCTTCATAAGGAATTCAAAACTATTCTCGGTCCCACTAGCTATCAAGGAAGAACCTTCCTATTTATTTCCTTATTCTCCTTCATCCTGTTTAACAATTTTATAGGCCTATTCCCTTATGTATTTACCAGCTCTAGTCATCTAACTTTCACACTAACTCTTGCCCTCCCTCTTTGAATAAGCTTCATAATCTATGGCTGAATCAACCACACTCAACACATATTCGCCCATCTCGTTCCTTCTGGAACTCCAGCCCCTCTTATACCATTCATAGTATGCATTGAAATAATTAGGAACATCATTCGGCCCGGAACCCTAGCTGTTCGACTAATAGCAAATATAATTGCGGGCCATCTTCTCTTAACCTTATTAGGTAATACAGGCCCTTCTTTATCTCTCTCCATACTCTCATTACTAATAATTGGACAAATTGCCCTCCTAATATTAGAGTCTGCCGTCGCAGTAATCCAATCATACGTATTTGCAGTTCTAGTTACACTATACTCAAGAGAAGTTACTTATGTCAGCACCACAAAATCATCCTTACCACCTTGTCGATCAAAGTCCTTGACCACTTACTGGGGCCTTAGGTGCCTTAATTACAACTACAGGACTCACTAAATGATTCCACCAATATGATCCCTCCTTATTCTTCTTAGGCATATTAATTACATTATTAACTATAATTCAATGATGACGAGATGTTACTCGAGAAGGAACATATCAAGGATTACACACTTTACAAGTTACATTAGGTCTTTGGTGAGGTATGATCCTATTTATTATCTCTGAAGTATTCTTTTTTGTTTCATTTTTCTGGGCCTTCTTCCATAGCAGACTAGCACCAACAGTAGAAATTGGATCTTTCTGACCTCCAGCAGGAATTGTACCATTTAACCCAATACACATCCCTCTCCTTAACACTGCAATTCTACTAGCCTCAGGAGTTACTGTAACATGAGCTCATCACAGACTAATAGAGGGCAACCACACTCAGGCTACACAAGGTCTACTACTCACAATCCTTCTAGGCTTATATTTTACTGCTCTACAAGCATACGAATATTATGAAGCACCATTCACCATTGCAGATGCTGTATATGGTTCAACATTTTTCATAGCAACAGGCTTCCATGGTCTTCACGTTATTATTGGTTCCACATTTCTAGCCACTTGTCTATTACGCCACCTCCTATCACATTTCTCTCCTACTCACCATTTTGGATTTGAGGCCGCTGCTTGATATTGACATTTCGTAGATGTAGTATGATTATTCCTTTACATTTCTATTTATTGATGAGGAGGTTAAGCCTATTTAATATATATAGTATATTTGACTTCCAATCAAAAGGATCATTAAATGAAATAGGCAATTAATACAGTTTTAACGATCGGCCTACTAACTATTATTATTTGCTTAATCGTTATAGCCATTTCAACTCTTCTTTCCAAGAAAGCTATTAACGACCGAGAAAAAAATTCTCCTTTTGAATGTGGGTTCGATCCCAAATCATCGGCCCGAATTCCCTTTTCCCTACGATTCTTCCTCATTGCCGTAATTTTCCTCATCTTCGACGTAGAAATTGCCCTTCTACTTCCAATAACAATTACTATTAACAACACTAACACATTATCCTGATCTCTGATTAGATTAACGTTCTTAGTAATCCTCCTAATAGGCCTTTATCATGAGTGAAATCAAGGGTCTTTAACATGAGCTGACTAATGAAACGGGATAATAGTTAAGTATAATATTTGGTTTGCATCCAAAAGGTGTTGTTATCAACTTATCTCATAAGTAGGAAGCAAACAATTGCACTCAGTTTCGACCTGAGCCCTTGGCCTCTTTAGCCCCTACTTGAAAAGCCAAAAAGAGGCATTTCACTGTTAATGATATCATTGGGTATTCCCACCCCAACTAAGGAGATGTGAATTAATCAAGAAGAAGCTGCTAACTTTTATCTTTAGCGGATTAGACCGTTAACATCTCTTAATATAAATAACCATACCCCCTTAGTATAAGTATTACATTACCTTTTCGAGGTAAAAAAGAGAGTACTCTCAGGGAGTATTATTTGGGGAATATAATTCTTCTTAGTATCTTCAATACTATGCTTTCAATATAAGCTACCCAAATATACAAATATAAAGAAGCAAAGGAAAATTGTAAAAAATAAAAAAAATAATAAATACATTTTAAATAGATTGTCCTGCGATTGTTGAATCAATATTGAACCGTCCTTAAAACTACTATATATGCCCTGAGCACCAAGACATTCTCTCCATCCTTGATCAATATTATTATAATATAGACCTCCTACATATAAAGGGAATTTAATAATATAATTTGTTGATAAGTAAGGTAAAAATCATATGCTTCCTATTATTGTAGAGCTAAAATAAAACTTCACACTCATTAAAGACTGCCCAATAGAATAATTTGATAATAAAACACCAACCCACAAGCCTACCACACTTACAAGTAATGCGCCCGTTTTTAAATATAAAGGTAAAATAACACAATTAACAGTAGGAAAAATTAATCAACTCAATGCTGCACCTCCCAAAATTGCCATCACTACTAATCCTAATATCCCCTTACACATAGTCCAGCCTTCATTATCACTAATAGAATGAATATTAGTACCCCCAAAACCCCTACCCGTTAAATAAAATCTTAAACGTACTGAATAACATACAGTTAGGCCCGTAGAAAAAAATAATAAGAAAAAGCTGACGACATTAATTAAAGACAATGAAGAAATCTCCAAAATTAAGTCCTTAGAATAAAACCCAGCTAAAAATGGCATTCCGCATAAAGCCAAGTTAGCTACATTTAAACAAGACAAAGTAAGGGGTATCTGACTTACAAGTGCCCCTATTCTACGAATGTCTTGTGTATCTCCTACACCGTGAATGATTGCTTCTGCGCATAAAAAAGTAACGCCTTAAATAAAGCATGTGTTAACAGATGAAAGAAAGCCAATACAGGAAATCCTATAGACAAAATTATTATTATAAGACCAAGCTGACTTAGCGTAGATAAAGCAATAATCTTCTTCAAATCATATTCATAATTAGCACCAATACCAGCTATAAATATTGTCAGCCCTGATAATAAAAGTAACACATTCCCCACATAAACACTTAATAAAACATCTCTAAAACGAATTAACAAGTAAACCCCAGCAGTCACAAGTGTAGAAGAATGTACCAATGCTGACACTGGTGTAGGAGCAGCTATTGCTGCCGGCAATCACGCAGAAAAAGGAATTTGTGCACTTTTCGTTATTGCTGCCAAAATAATTAAGCTAGAGATAATTACTATCTCATTATTATTTAAAACTCTATGCAAATAAAAGACATAATTTCAACTCCCATAATTCAATATTCAAGCAATAGCTAACAAAATTGCCACATCTCCAATACGATTAGAAAGGGCAGTTAACATGCCGGCATTATAAGACCGCACATTTTCATAATAAATAACTAGACAATATGACACTAGTCCTAGCCCATCTCATCCAAGAAGGATTCTAATTAAATTAGGAGAAACAATCAATAAAACTATCGAAAGAACAAATATTAATACAAGCATAATAAATCGATTAAGATATCGTTCAGATCCTATATATTGTCCACTATAATAAATTACCATTCTAGAAATATAAAGTACAAATCTTATAAATATAAATGATATTCAGTCAAATAGAAGAGTTATAATAATTTTATTTCTATTAAAAGAAATAACTTCTCACTCAATAAATACACTATATCTATTAATTAAAAAATTCAAGCCTATTAGAAATAAAAAACACTTATTCTACTTAAAAAGGCAAATCTAGTCACACAAATTGAAAAAGGTCAAACCATGGCCTAAGGGCAATAAACCTTCTTTAGTTCCACAAACTAAAATTTTATCCTAAACTACTCAAGCAACTACAGTCATAAAAATCTTGGGCCTGCAAAAAAGATCAATAAATTTAAAGGTAATCAATGTAACATCAATAATAAATATTCTCGTACACTTCCACCTCAACAAGAATATAAATTAGAATAAGGTATTCCGTGTTGAGTATATGAATATAAATACAATCTATAAGCAGCTCTAAAAAAAGATAGTAAAGCTAACCCTAATATACTCAATCAAGACCACCCAACAATTCTATTTAACAGACTAATTTCTCCTAATAAATTTAATGTTGGTGGCGCGGCCATATTAGCAATTCTTAGTAAAAGTCATCACAGCCCTAGGCTCGGCATAAAAGATAGTATTCCCCGATTGATTAACAATCTTCGACTCCCTAAACGTTCATAAGAAATATTTGCAAGGCAAAATAACCCTGAAGAGCATAGGCCGTGAGCAATTATTAATGTAAGAGCACCTCTAAATCCTCATAACCCCATCGTTAGTAATCCTATCAATACTAACCCTATGTGAGCAACAGAAGAATAAGCAATTAAAGACTTTACATCAACTTGTCGTAAGCACACTAATCTAACCGATCAAATACCCACAACTCTAATACCAAATCAAATTAAATTTATATTTACAGCTACATTTTCTATAAAATATAGAATGCGTAATAGGCCATACCCCCCCAACTTCAATAAAACCCCTGCTAAAATTATTGAACCACTCACAGGTGCCTCAATATGGGCCTTAGGTAACCAAAGGTGAACCAAAAATATAGGTATTTTAATTAAAAAAGCAACAACTAAAGCAAAATATCATATATAATAGTTAATTCCTAAATCTATCACACTTCTCATATTAATAATTAATAAGCTACCCTTAACATATTCTAAATAAAAAATTCCGATCAAAAGTGGCAGCGAAGCAAATAAAGTATAAAACAACAAGTATATACCTGCCTGCACTCGTTCAGGTTGATAACCTCAGCCTAAAATTAAAAATAATGTAGGAATTAATGAGCCTTCAAAAAAAAATAATAATAAAACATAAATAATCTAGAAGAAGAAAATCTCAAATAGAGTAACACAAGTAATAATAAAATTAAACTAATAAAACTAGTAGTATAAAATGAACTTCTTAATACACCTTCTCTAGCCATAATTATAAGAATAACAATTCAAATACTTAATAAAATCAACGAATATGTCAAACTATCTCTTCACAAATAATAGCCCACCTCCCAAGGAACCAGCCCTATACTATTTCTTATTATAAATAAAAAACAAACTCCAATAAGATAAAACTGAACAACTCATCATAATTTAAAATTAAAGCCCAAAGGTATTAAAAATAATATAAACAGTAAATACTTTAGCATCGCAATACAACTAAAGAATTCAAGTAATCACCTCCATGAGTTCGAACAATAGACACTAAAATTGATAAACCCAAACTACCTTCACAAACACTAAAAGTTAAAAATAATAAACAAAAATAGTTTTCAACATATAAGCTACCCAAAGAATAGGACAAAAGTAAAAAACTTATCAACACAATAAATTCAAGTCTTAACAAAACTATTAGTAAATGCTTACGTTGAATAACAAAACAAGCTATTCCTAAAATAACCAGAAAACAAGAAAACAAAATAAATAATATTTTCATAAGCTTTTATAGTTTAATTAAAACGTTGGTCTTGTAAACCATTAATGAATAGAATTCTAAAAGCATCAAGAGAAAGTATAAACTTATCTTTAGTCCCCAAAACTAATATTTTAATAAACTACCTCTTGAAATTAAAATAACCTGAATATTACTTATAATTTTAGTAGTTTTAAGATTTGTTCTAATTCAAATATCTCACCCCCTATCAATAGGGTTAATACTCATTATTAACACTATTATCACTTGCTTAATTATTTCGACTATAAGAGAATCTCCTTGATTTTCCTATATTCTCTTCTTAGTTTTTCTGGGGGTATATTAGTTCTATTTATTTATGTTACAAGACTAGCATCAAATGAAATATTTACTCTAACACCTAATCTTTTCCTCCTAATTTTCCTAGTTCCATTGTTCCTAATTTTTATAATAATTATCGACCCCCTTATACTACCAAACATAATTTCATTACCAGACCCACACCAGTACACAACTAATTATCAAGAAATCCCTGGTATAAAATTTTATATAACATCAATCTTAATAAATACTATTATATTAGCAACATACTTATTTATTACATTAATTGCAGTAGTAAAGATCACTTCAATATATCAAGGCCCTCTCCGGCCTTCTAAGTCATATGTCAACACCAATTCGCTTACATCATCCTCTTTTTAAAATTGCTAATAACGCCTTAGTAGACCTGCCAGCTCCTATTAACATCTCATATTGATGAAATTTCGGCTCTCTTCTCGGCTTATGCTTAATTATTCAAATTGCTACAGGTCTATTTCTAGCAATACATTATGTATCAAGCATTGAATTAGCCTTCAACAGAGTAATTCACATTTGCCGAGATGTAAATTTTGGGTGGCTTTTACGCACTCTACACGCCAACGGGGCATCATTTTTCTTCATTTGCCTTTACTTACACGTCGGCCGAGGAATATATTACGGCTCTTATCTTTATCTTCACACTTGAAGAGTAGGAGTTGCTATTCTACTTTTAGTGATGGCAACTGCTTTCGTAGGCTACGTCCTGCCTTGAGGTCAAATATCTTTCTGAGGTGCTACAGTCATCACAAATCTATTATCAGCTGTTCCCTATCTAGGAACAATATTAGTACAATGAATCTGGGGGGGCTTTGCTGTAGATAATGCCACCTTAAACCGATTCTTTGCTTTCCATTTTCTCTTACCCTTCATCGTAGCCGCCATATCAATAGTGCATCTCCTATTCCTCCACCAAACAGGATCTAACAACCCCCTCGGCCTTAATAGAAACCAAGATAAAATCCCCTTCCACCCTTATTTTTCAATCAAGGACACTATTGGATTTCTAATAATAATAACAGCTTTAATATTACTCACCCTCTGAAATCCCTATATACTAGGAGATCCTGAAAACTTCACTCCAGCCAATCCTCTAGTTACACCAGTACATATTCAACCAGAACGATACTTCTTATTTGCTTACGCTATTCTTCGTTCCATTCCTAATAAACTCGGAGGAGTTATTGCTTTAGTAATATCAATCCTCATTTTAATAATCATACCATTTTTCCATACTAGAAAAATACGAGGCCTACAATTCTACCCTATTAATCAAATTATATTCTGAATTATAGTTAGCACGGTAATTCTTTTAACTTGAATTGGAGCTCGACCAGTAGAAGATCCTTATATTCTAACAGGCCAAATTCTTACAGTTATTTACTTCGCTTATTTCCTATTTGTCCCTTATCTCTCCTCCTTATGAGATTTCCTGCTAAATAAAAATTAGTTCTTTGGCTGAGAATAAGCATATGTTTTGAAAACATACAACAGAGCAAAGCTCTAAGAACTTATCCTCAATTTAATACACTTAAATTAAAAGAGAAATAAAAAGAAGCTTCATGCCCCCTAAAAATAAAAGATAATTAAGAGATAAAGGTAAAAAACATTTTCAAGAAAGATATATTAATTTATCATATCGAAATCGAGGCAATGTTCCTCGTACTCAAATAAATCCAAAAGAAATAAACACTACCTTACAAAAAAACAAAACAGAAAAAATATCATGCCCTAGAAACAAAATACTAAATAAAGTTCTCATAAACAAAATACTAGCATACTCGGCCATAAAAATAAGAGCAAATCCTCCCGCTCTATACTCAATATTAAATCCAGAAACAAGTTCTGACTCCCCTTCCGCGAAATCAAAAGGAGTTCGGTTAGTTTCAGCTAAACAAGAAGCAAATCAAACTAATGCTAGAGGAAACGTAATTCATAAAAATGATAATTCTTCCTGGTAATAACCAAAATTTAACAATCCATATCTCTCACCTAAAAATACGAAAGATAACAAAATTAATGCCAGACTAACCTCATAAGAAATAGTCTGCGCCACCGCCCGAAGGCCTCCTAGGAAAGAGTATGAAGAATTAGAAGATCAGCCAGCAATTATTACAGTATACACGTCCATACTTGTACAGCATAAAAAAATAACAAACCCAAAGAAAAAGTCAACATAACACTCAAATAAGGAATTCTTAATAATACCAACAAAGATAAAAATAAACTAAAAACAGGAGCTAGATAGTAAGGATAGTAATTAGACATAGTAGGAAAAACTTGCTCCTTAGTAAATAACTTAATCGCATCCGCAAAAGGCTGAGGTAAACCACAAATACCTACCTTATTAGGTCCCCGGCGGATTTGAATATATCCTAAAACCTTCCGTTCTAACAAAGTCAAAAATGCAACCCCGATCAAAACACAAATAATCAAAATCAAGTAAGAAACCACACCTATAACATAATCATAATACACTATTACCTGGTCTCCCCTTCATCCATTCTTAGATCCTAAATCTAATGCACTTATCTGCCAAAGTAATTGTCTATTATTTTCATTCCCCAACAATAAATGTTACTAGTACTTGGTCCTTTCGTACTAAAGTACTATTTTTAAATAAAGGATAGAAACCGATCTGGCTCACGCCGATCTGAACTCAGATCATGTAAGATTTTAAAGGTCGAACAGACCTATATACTAAGCTTCTGCACCTAGACAAAATCTTAATCCAACATCGAGGTCGCAATCTCTCTTGTCGATATGAACTCTCAAAAAAAATTACGTTGTTATCCCTGAGGTAACTTAGTCTATTAATCATTAATAAAGGATCATAAAAATACTTAAAAGTAATTATATTAAGAAGAGTTTATTTTATCTTCTCGTCGCCCCAACGCAATAATCAAATAGCAAATTTATTCATTAGCAAATACAAAAATTACTACTTAAACATAAAGATCTACAGGGTCTTATCGTCCTCTTAAATCATTTAAGCCTTTTATATTACTTACCTTTGAACTCTGAGTAGTGACGGTTCTGTGATGTAGCGGAAAACTGAAAAAATTACTTCAGACTGTCAAAGACACTCTTTATCTAATAGACGCCATAATCCGCAAGTTACAAATTCCATATGAAGGTGGCAGCTGCATCCATAGGTCGCTCTTTTATGACAGCAGCAACAGCTCATTATGTTAATTAATGGAGTTATATGCAGTTCGTCGACCAGTCCCTGCTGCCAACCAGCCCCGGTCTCCCCTATATAACTCTTTTTTAAAAAATAAACAAAACGTGTCCTGGCATTTTTATATTGTCTTATGAGCGGGGGCCTGGCATTTTCTATATATTGGAAATTGGTAGTGGGTTGATTATTAAAAATAATCGAAAGCGATTGATATTAGTCGAGAAACAAATTGAGGAAAAGGAATGAAAACTACAGTTCTTCTCATTTTATACCCACTGTTTTCTATTATAATAATAGCTGAAGCTGTTGTTTAATATATGGAGCGTTCAGAACATAAGGCAATCAAGCCATAAAGTTGTGAGAAAATGGATATAACATTTATATTCCAAGTTTAATTACATGAGCATTTAAAATGAGTACGGCATGTTTAATCAATGGAAAGCTAGTTTTTCTCTTTTTACGTCGGTCGACTTTATCTTGATTTGAGACTTTCAAATTTCATTCTATTTTCTATTGAAATGTATCTGTAAGCCAACAAAGAAATAATTATATATGATAAATTTAAATTCATCTTAATTTGGAAGATGAGAAACATTTTACCAGTGTATATCGTATCCAACGGTATTGTACGAGTAACAGAGCGGTGCTTGAGCGATTGACGGTAGGAATTCAAACTCCGATAAGTAATAATTTCACAGTCTTGTTTTATTACAAGTGTAACCTCTTTAGTCAGTGGAGAGAAGGACGTGGATCATTGGTCAGAGTTAATGACAATGGGTTTTGGTGAATCGGAGTTGGTCACAATGGTTCAGAGTAGTTCATAGTTGGTAGTGGATCAGAGTGGGTCAATTGGTCATTTGGGTGGTGGATGATAATGGGTCACGGTGAGTCGTAGATCAAATTTTCATTGACCTGCACCATCTCTGGTTAAAATTGTACTGAAAAGAAGAGGCACCGAAGGTGCTCAAATTTTTCACATAGATAGTACCCCACCAAAAGCAATGAATCTGAAACGGTTCACGGTACCACCTCCTAGAACTCGAGATATACGGCTAAATTAAGACCTCAATGATTTATCTTTAAACAAGCAAGCTTATTATCATCATTTCCGTGAGGAAGTAAGAACATGTGGCTAAAAATCGTAACGTTGATGGTTCGCGCCTACCCCGGGGTACTTGTTTTAGTGCTTTCTTGACTCACCTAAATATAAACAAATCAAGCATATAGGCAGTTTAACGTATTTTGGGGATGTTGATTCGTGGTTCGTTGGCGCTCCGTCGCGTCTAGGCTGCTGAGTTATAATTTTCAAAACGGAAATAGAGCAATCGTAGATCATCGCAGTGGTAGGTAATACAAGTGCAGTGGTAAGATAGGTGCTTACCTCTTCTGATATCCGCTTCACAGTTCACATTTCTAGAGTGATCACGGAGCTTTCAATGAAGGATTTATTACCATCTTGAACACTCGCTATTTTGCACAAGTTTGCATAAAGACTCGAGACTTACAATTTTTTTAAAATTTTAGCAATACTTTTAAATGATATACTACTTGATTCCCCTTGCCATTTTCAAATTTTGAGTTGCACCCCTCGTGATATACTCCAGGGGATCTTAGGGCAAATCTTTTACCTTGACACGGGGTACCTTTGAAATTATAAAATACGTGTTTTCCGATTTTGATATGTTTTAACGTTTCAGATTTTTTGGAGTGCCAACGGGCTTAGGAAATTTATTAATCCATTTTCACATTACCTATCATCTCGAAAATTATGTGAATGTCTCGTCTCGTGACACTCTACTTAATGAAATGCATTATAGAACTTTTCTTTCTATCTATTTGTTTCATATACTTCCCTAGTAAATGGTTAATTTAACTCTGTAAGCATTTCTTCAGATAAAAGCTCTATAACGCATTTAATTAAGTAGTGATATTTCGAGTCAAGACAGTCATATAATTTTCGAAACGAGGCAGCATTTTCACGAAACGAGACAAGCAGAAATTTTAAACTGCCTCGTCTGGTCCCGTGGCAACACTTGTGATTCCACGAGACAAAATATTTCTCGTGTATTGTCTCGATAAATATATACAAACATAAATAACAAGACTTCGAAGCGAGACAGTTGTATAATTTTCTAGACGAAACGGCATTTGAACCAGACAAGACGAAACAGCCTACAATCTCGTCATGTAGTCACACTATTAAATTAGATTATTTTGTCCTAGTAACCTTTATATATCAGTAACCGTCGAAAACGTTTAATTAAACGAACAAGTAGTTAATTCCTGATACATATCGCATTCCAAACACTTTCAATTTAGTTATTCACCAACAATTTTAGAAATGTTGCGACTAAGGTGGGGACGGAAGTATTTTCTTTTAATTCCATGATTGCCAGCAGCGAAAGGTATGAAATTTAGTATATAGTTTATATGAAGAAATTAACAAATATATTTCTAACCTACAAAATGAAGTTCTTAAGAGTGTAAACCAAAATATAAAAAAGTAACAGCAATTGTCCACATTCTACTTGAGTCGAATGTATTACAAACGTTCCTAGCTAGCAATGGAAACTGTTCAAAGTTTTCAAAAACTCCTTTGGTTCAAGACTGGCATCATAAAACAACCATCTGTAGAGTTTTACCTATGAATTCTGTTATCTCCGATACTTCAGCTAGTTTTGCGTTTGTCAATGAACATATCGTAAGGCGTAGAAAATTGTACCATTAAATAAAGAAAACGAAGTTTTTACTTTAACGGGACTCGAACCTCCCTCCGTGAGACTACAAGCATAACGCATTAAACACCTGCGCTATTTTGCTCATCTACTAACATTTCACACAAACCGTGAAGTATTGAACAGTTCTTTCAATTACCTTGTGAAAAATCATTGATAATACGAGTAATTTATTATCGTTGCTGTCAATACTTTGATTGAACGGGAAATGTATTGATACACAATGAAATTTCACAACGAGTAAATAATGCTTTCGTGTTTTAATTGTTATTTCTTTCTTTTCAATATCTATTTCCGTTCTTTTCCCAAAACGGTCTTTTTCGCAAATTTGGAATATTGCAAGTAAAAGAAAATCATATAATAAGAAGTCTCATATTTGAAAATAAATCCGACTTAAACTGCCTGACACTACATATAAGTCTCAACAGAACTTATGGAATGCTTAGAATATTGTTGCTAAAAAAAAACAATGAGCTTTGCGTGGACTCGAACGCGAGAACTTATACGTAGAGTTCCAATACGCTAACCACTCATCTAAGAAACCTAAGGAAAAGCATTCCTTAGTTTAAATTTATAACCGAGAGACACTATTATGTTCAGATCTAATTCTATCTCTCTTATGTTTAAAAAACATCACCTTTCGGACATTTTTGAATATTAGTTATGCTTTATATATGATTATTTGGCAGTTGCTTTTAGCAGATGTTTCTTCCAAATAAAACTTAACTAACACAATAGTAACCCTTGCTTTGTTTACTGTTTTTTTAGAAGGGGAAGAACTTATGACTCTTGGATATCTCTTGGCAACTTAAGAATTGCATCCCACCTCCTGGGACAGGGGTGACCATTCCTCCAACCGATTGGGCGAAATTTCTCCCACATTTATCATTCTTCTCCTCCTCACCAGAAAAAGAGTGCCTAAATTGTTAGCGAGATTTCTCCTCTCCTCTTATGAATTACACACTGATTTGCGTGTTACAAACATAGGAGAATGCACCACTTGGAAGCAAGTTCGTAGCCAGGATTTGATTTCGGGGGTCGCTGGCTAAACATTCATTTGGGGGGAGTCGAGGGTCCAACCCCAGAAAAATTTTCGAGTAAAACCGCAATCGTAGGGTAAAGTCATACCTAAGAGGCCTCGCGATCGAGCTCGAGGTTTAAGTAGTGGTCGCTACCTCGATGTCTAGGTCTAGATGGATGAAAAGCGCACATAGAGAGGAGGTTGCACCCTCTCTGTAAAGTGCTAAGTTTGAGGAGAAACATTACAGTAACGCGTCTGAAATTATTGCACAAAAATTACTGCAAAACAACATTTTAAAATTGAAAGGTTTAAGCAGTTTATAAAGAGGGAAGGAAGCTAGACGAGACATGAGAAATACTAAAGTCTCGTCTCCTGTTTCGAAAAATATTTGAGTCTCTTCTCTTGTCCATCTCTATAAATAAAACAAAATCTTTTACATTTTTTATATTTTCGTTCAGCACTCAGGCGAGAAATCATTTCTCAGTATTTTTTAAAATGTATGTCTTGAGGTTTAAATTTGGAGGCGGTATTAACTTCAGCATATGAAGTTTCGTCACTGCAATTACATTATCCGTCATTTCCTCCTTATAGATATATGCCTGTCATTACAGATATTTCTTTACCTTATATCAGCAACGAATTTAGAAGAAGCCCTTTTTTATTAATCTCGGAGTGGAGTTTATCGGCATAGAAATAATTAACAGTATTTTTTTTCTTTAGAAATTCCACAATATACGGACTTCAGCCCGAAAGCCCTCCCTGTAACAGCCGCTGCTTTGTATAATAATAAGCTACAGTAAAATTCTCAAATAAATATGAATAACTTATCTGACATTCTCATTTCAGTGCTAGTTTCTTCCCTTCTATATCTAAACATGTCTATTACGATGTTGTTTGTGTTTCTTATCCCATATTGCTGGAATATACCACACTAGTTCAATTAATGTATTTCATAATCAAATTTAATAGTGCAGCCAAACCTCTCGAGCATAGGCATATAGAATCCTCTGCAGACGAAATTCTAAACAAATGAAGACCTTATTCTGTGCAGTGCTTCAGGGAGAACTAAAGAGAACACGAGACACAGTGATGCTTCTGCTTAATATCGATGTAGAAATAAACTCGGTTGTTTATCAACGCGACCAGTAATTCACCCTCACGGTCGACCTCTAGCTCGTCGCCATGTAGAGTACTGTACATGTACTAATTTGAATCCATGTATTTGTGCCAGTATCGACGGTGCGACCGCGACTTAAAACTCGACCTCGATCGCGAGGTCTCTTCGGTATGTTGCAGCCCATAGACCTTATTTTAACAATTATAAATGTCGGAGGTTCCCGACCTCTTGCCTTCGCCACTGCTTGGTAGTGTCCATTGTTCCGAAACATCATCAGTCTCTGTTGACTTCCGCCATAATTTTATTCCTTCAAGCCAAAGAAAATGCATTCGTTCTCCTTAGCATTTGGAGTTCTTAAAGGTAAAATTATGGTATGATTAAAAGCGGGATTTGGCCAATCTAAATGTAAATTTTTCTCCCCTCCTCCGCAAAACAAATCTCATGGTCGCAACCTGCTCCCTAATCCCCGAGTGTATGCTCTCCCCTGTTCCAAATAGAAAAATTGAATTTGGATTTTTTCTGCAAGACTATTCACGAGATATAGAATTTCATATCCAGTATTTCTGTTTACTTGGTACTGGAATTGATAGAATTGGAAGTAATTATTTTGTGTAGGTATAATTTTGTAGAACTGCCATGGATAAATATTTTGTATCGCTAAAAATGTATGAAACTTCTTAGGAAAGCTTCCAGAAGGGTTGAAAATACTCTTCTCAGGCTGGGACAACAGTTATTAAGTTAGTGCCAGAGAAAGAAAAATCAGAGACGGGGATTTTCCTTAGCTTTCGTGCTTACAAATAAAAAGTTTTGTAATAACAAACGTTCTGTCTGACATATGACTGCATCTCGTTCTGTGGGGCTGCATGGATGAGTTAGTAGTGTCATTGCTAGATAATCGTGAATTTCATAGTTCGAACCCTGTCCAGGCCTGTTCATTTTTTTCATTATTTGTTTCCCATACTTTAAGATATTTCTCCCTCTCCGTAATCATCTGATGCTCTCAACTGAGTTCTCCACTTGAATTCAAGAATTGGTAGTGGGATGCTCTCAAGTTCGGGTGAGCTATTACATATCTACTTACAAAATCAAAATTTTCGACAAAATATAGATCCTATAAGATCATTTTATCTAAAATCCGAAATTTGTGCATGTGACAGTACCTCTCTTTCATCATATTTGCATTTTTCGTTTCCAATGTCATCAACTATGACATAAGATGACTTTGGAGCAAAACTTCAAATCATAAAAGTGCTATACCAATGGGCTCACCCTCACTAAGCATTTGATTAAAAGTAAATTTTTTCATACTAAAGGAGGGGGCATTCGTTCTTCCAACCCCCCTGAAGCGACATAATATTTATTCAGGTTCTGCAAAGTCATTTCAGATCAAACTACTGAGAGAGTGTCCATTCCAACAGCAACAGGATTGGGCTTTCATTTGTTGTTGCTCTTTATCTTCACGAATAGGAAGAATATCAAGTAGTATATTTGGCATAAGAACTACACGTCTAAGATTCATCTTATTTTGGAGAAATTATGCTGTAGACGGCAGTGGGAATTTCGTTCAAGTTTATGGGAATTTTCAGTGCCTGACGATTATGCCACCCGCCTACCTTTACGGCTAATTTGGTTGCATAATTTTCTGCAAATGCTTGGGACTCAGCTGGTGGAGCACTTTAGCTGTAAATCTCCATATGGCTGTACCATCCAGATGTGTCCCTCACTGTAAGAAGTTTCAACTGCCACCGTAAGATAGAACATCTAACTGTATTTTGTCTATAATGTTGGCGGGTAACATCAGTTCTATTACCGGGAGGATTCGTTGTTGTAGCAACATGGAAAGCAGTAACTGTAAAGACCGTCAAATTTTCAAAGGTATCACCCACAAGAATTTCCGTCAAAGCTAAGTCAGTTTCGTAGAATACTACTGTTTGTAATGAGACTTTAATTCAATAGTTGAAATTGAAATGTGAAACGTTTTAAAGCCCTAAAAAAATGTAAAACTGGAAGAAGGCCGTTTTAGCCTCTAATCGGGGTTACTTTGCACACGTCAAACACTCCTCTTAAATAGGAAATTATTACTACTGGAACCTCGTGCGTTCTAAGTTTAGGTAAATTCCTATTTAGGTAGATGCTGAATGAATTTCTTGTTGGAAAATAAATTGTGAACAGTGGCGTATCAAGAAGAGTAGTTTGAGAGAGGCTTCACCCACAAAAGCCTTTTTTATTTATTTTTTTAATTTTTTTGGAGAGAACTAGACTTTTGGAAAGGGTTGCAGCTTATACGCATAGGAATGATTAGCATTAGATTTTTCGAAAAAGTAATCACACAATTTGGGAGGAATTCAGCCTGAAAGTTTTAAACCCCGTAAATCTTCCACTCGTTACGGCTGGGATGATATTCTTGGGCATAAAGAATAACTCAGGCAAATCAGTTCACGGGATTTTTTTCCTGTTCCTGAGTTGGTATTTGTGTGGGACATATGCTGAACTACTTGTATTAGAATGTAGTTCCTGTGCCGGTATCAGTAAATACGTAATTTCCTTCACAAATATTTGCAAATCATACTAAGTATCGATACTAGTACAGTCATTCTAATATCAATATTTGTAAACTGTTTGCAGTTTTCTGTAGAAAGTAAAATGTACAAATACTGAAGGAAAAACATTGCACAGAAACGTTATATTTGTATATTAACATCCTTTTCGGTATGTTGTGCAAAATAACCCCAAAAGTTTATATTTCAATAAGTATGGTCTTACTAAATGTTACTAATCAACTTGTATGGATGTTTTCAACACATATCTATCTATCATATGTTTAAAATACAGTGTTCTAAATCATAGGTTTCTAAGTTACATGCGATTTTTTTTAAATTCCTTCTATCGTGCGCAAAGTAATCCCGTCTTACGGTACTTATTTTTTTTGGGGGGGGGGAGATTCGAATCCTCACTATCCGTTACGATACTATTATAATGAAAGCAATACGATAACATTCAAGTTTGGGTTAAAGCCTAACTATATACCAAAATACATATCATTTGACTACAATTTGGCCGTAATGATTAGGCACACATAGTTACATTCATTTTTCATATAGTAATTTATATATTACAGTGATTCAAAAATGTACTTTTTCTGTAGTTATCTCCTCTAAAATCTCACAGGATGTGTTTCTCTAAAGCCAAGTAGCAGTATAAGTATTATTGCTATTATTACAATTACAAATATCAATATCCAAAGATGCCTCATGTTCCTTTTTCACTTAGAAATATCCATCTCAAATAAGTAAACAGAAACAAATGAAAAAGGAAAATGGAGGTCTTGAAAGTGAAACGTAGACAAATTCACCAGCGCTGAGAAGGATATTTTTAAATCAGGTCGCCCGGAGTCATAGGAGCTAAATATGTGGTTCTGGTTGATTGGAATTATCAGTTTCTCGCCACGTAGCATATACAAGTACAGCAGAAATCAAGTGACTGTTACAGGCAGTCTTCGTGTCCGAGTGTACTAGTGCAATGAGCTAGTATTTATAACAATTTTTGAATGGGTTCAAACCCGGGCCAAGGATTTTTTTTTG
The DNA here is from genome assembly GCF_964235325.1 of Thermobia domestica. Taxonomy (NCBI): domain Eukaryota; kingdom Metazoa; phylum Arthropoda; class Insecta; order Zygentoma; family Lepismatidae; genus Thermobia; species Thermobia domestica. The sequence continues at coordinate 92,790,324 of NC_137465.1, forward strand.
TATTTTTATTATAAAATAATACTTACAAAAGTGATATAGTTACGTTACGTGTGCAGGTTTGCTATACGATTCCGTCGTCGTCGTAGTAGTAGCAGTAGTAGTAGGAGGAGGAGGGGGAAGAGGAGGAACGGGCTAGAAGACATTTGTTCCACCTCCCATGATATAAATTTAACCCCAACAACTTCTTCAATTCCAACGAAGTGACAATTTTCCTTATACACCAGAAGGTTTGGACTAGAACCACATTCAACAACAGAGGTTTGGACTAGAACCGCAATCAACAACAGAGGTTTGGAACTGCCATGAATATGTTAGGGGGAACAAGTGATTAAATATTCTCTTACACATATCTTAATTGTGCTTTGTATGTTGAGGTCTAGGGGAGCCACAAAAAGTTTAGGTGCGGCTGCCCCCCTAGCCCAACTCTGGTTGAAAGCTTGGATTGGACAACCGCAAACTGCAATCAATCAGAAACGTGTTTTTAGTTTCCATGGCTAGGGTCTAGTTTTAAAAGAAATATGCTGTTCAGAAGATGCTGCGTACAATGCTGTGAGCAAATTAGGTCGGTGGGTGCTGGGTCGCAGGGGGTCATTCATGGTGACTGGTGGGTTGCAGTGGGTCATGGTGGGTGGCGGATCACAGTGGCTCACATGCTGTTGACCCACGACCCGCTGACACTTAGGAAACTCAACCCACTTGACACACTGACGCACCGCCTCACTAACCCAATCTAACTCTGATTGGCACTTTTCAGAATACCGGTATATATTTTGGAAATGTTCCAAACGATATGTAATTGCTTCGTTTTAGGTTAAGGTATTATATTATGAGCCTGCTGTTTCACTTTTAAATGGAATTACGATTCTCCGTTTTTTCTACATATTTTTTTTTTGTGAAAACACGTTAATGAGCAATAATATGAAACTCTTTTTCGATTAACAGGTTTGGGTTAACAGCTTAAAAATGAAATCTACATTTAATGTCCCACGATTATGACAGTTAGGCTGAGGAAGACTATGGTTAAAGAAAGTGAATAATGATGGACGAATTGATGGAATGATAAAGTGGAAGTGTCCCGAGAAAACTCACGAGCACGATGTTGTCCGCCTCAAGTTTTCTTGCCTTGTGAACGAACCAGGCACACTACCCATCAGATCGTTCAGTTGGCGGGGTCTCATTTCGATTCCCGGTGGGACAGCCATTGTAATATTAAATGTCCTCGAAGTATTTATCTTCGTGTCCCTATCATTCAAGGTTACCGGAAATAAATATAAGACGAGAATAACCGAATATAATAGACATAAGTTACTGAGATACTTTCGGTCCTTTTTTAAAATTTAAACTTGAATTCTCTGGACTATAGTATTTTATCATGACCGAAATCAGTATTTTATCATGACCGAAATCAGTATTTTATCGTTAATAAAATATTGGAACCCTAAACGTTAGCAATTTGTTATATACACGAGTGTTTCTTGACTCTTACTTAAAAAAGCAACCTTAGGGTAGTAGTTTGAGTATTCGTTTCGTGAGTTAGGGGCCCGCGGTTCGAGTACTTTCTAGGAAATTCAGAAAAAATTATAATTAACAAAGTTGATATTTCTGATGTATAATAACATGGAAAATAGTCAATTTCCCTCGTTCTCACAACTTACAGTGGTAACGAGTTGCTTCGCAGGGGAAAGCTAACAACGACGTCCCACTCTACACTCTCGATTCCTACTTTTTGAAAACTTCGCGTGTTTCGCAAACAATTCATGAACACAAAACGGTCATCCTTAAGGCCTAGTATGAGTCATAAATTTGTCTGAAACGTCATTGTGGAATTTTTTCTAAGTTCTTCCCCTCTTACTAGAAATAATAATAATAATATTTTCGTTCGTCATTTTTAACAAAAATTGGTAAATAGGGACTAATTTTTTCTATATTTGTTTGTATATTTTGTTAAAGTAACAATATAGCCCATACATAATCCATCATCTTTTACCGAAAGAAAGGGTGTTAGTATGGATCGTGATGAAGACAAATCCTACTTAGTTTCTAAAGCTTCGATTTTCATATTGTCCAGTAGCTGGCATCTTCCTTTCCCCCCTCTTTTCCTTCCAAAGTATCTCTTATAAGGCAATTCATCCTTATAAAGGGCCAAAACGTTTCTTTTCATTTTTCGTAATTTCACTATGCTTATTTCCATTGGAATAGGACGTAATATTGAGGGCTCAAATATTTCGTAATAATAATAATAATAATAATAATAATAATAATAATAATAATAATAATAATAATAATAATAATGGACAATAGTGGAATTAAAGGTTTTAAACTAATAATAAACTAACTTGTAGAATATGCAGATGTAATTATAAAAGCTTTGTAAAAAAAGTATATACACAGACGATAATTCAGTGAAGTGTGAAATACAAGTAACAAAATAACATACAAGATTCAGTCTACAGAGCAATTGTTATTTGAATAGTGGCATACAGTATTTCGAGGATCGAAATAAGAAGATAAATATTGACGATACTTTTCGCCTGGTCTCGATTCTCATCTCCAAAGCGAGACGATAATTTGATTTACCCTTGTCCCGTCTAGCATTTAAAATGTTGTCTCATCTCGATTTTGTTTGGTTTGTTTTCGAATCGAGACGAGAAATTCTTCTTCTAATGCGCAACATTAAAGAAACGAAATATTTTTGCCTAATATCACGTTTCTGCTTGTAATTGTATGAACTGAGTGAGTGTAATTGTATGATAATAGGTTTCAAATTTTAATCTTCTACGAGATTATTATTATTATTATTATTACTATTATTATTCCTGTAGATTTGATAGTTCAAGTATTTTAACATCCGAATATTCAAATATCTGAATATAATAAAACATGTGTCATCGCCGATCAAACATGATCAAAATTCTTTAAATAAAAAAAATTGCCCGACGTGGATTCGATCCAAGAACCAAGCCCCTTGACCACTGAACGACGATCTCTACGCTGTAAATGATTCGTCTTTAATCTTGTTACGTAGTCTTCTTTTCCCCCGCTTACAAAGTTATTTGTCATTTTTCTTCGTTTCAAAAGTTCTTTCGTATTCCATTTATGATGATATAAGTCAATAAGCTTCGGCAAAGTTTACGTTAATAACATGAGTTGTTCTTAAGACTTTGGTTTACAAGTTTGTTTCTTCTCCAAACGAAACTACAGATGCGACAGATTTAATTCTCATATTCTGCATTTGATTCAAAGCAGTCGCATTATCTGGTCGAAGAAATATGTCCGCCACGATACATTGGCTTTCTTTTCAATATGAGGTACACTTGCAAACATAATGAAAACAACGTACGTTGTTACGGACCCTCTCAAGACAAAACTGCTTGAACTGAAAGAGTGTCCATTCCAACAGCAACAGGATTGGACTTTATATTTTTTTGTTTCAATTTATTTTCACGAATAGGACAAATATGAAGTAATACGTTTGCCATAAGAACTACACGCCTGAGATTCATCTCATTTTGGAGTAATGATGCTGTAGACGGTAGTGGGATTTTCAGACAAGTGTATGGGAATTTTCAGTGTCTGACGATTATGTCATCCACTTTCCTTTAAGCTAATTTGGTTGCGAACTTCCCAGCAAATGCTTCAGACTCAGCTGGTGGAGCACTTCAGCTGTAAATCTCTATGTGGCTGTACCATCCAGAAGTGTCCGTTACTGTACAATAGGTAGAATAAGTTTGATATCTAGGTCGAAACTTGTTCAAACGTTCTAAAAACGGTGTAACCTTGATAAATTGGAATATTTATCAAGGTTACAGCAGAGGTCTAAATGGTTGTTACGAAAAGAAAATTTGAAGGTTGGTAGCATGGTTTTCCTAAAGGATGATCATTTGAAACCTCAACAGTGGAAGCTAAGTAGAATCGCAAATGTTTATATGGGGACTGATGAATTGGTACGCGTGATAATTGTACGCACTGCACAAGGAGAATGCAAGAATCCTATTGTAAAAGTCTCGATCTTGCCTTTTGAGCAATTGAATGAATCGTAAATTGTATTGTAATTGTAGTAAGTAAATTCACACGTTGAAGTGAAGACTTCAAGGTATGGAGCATGTTAAGTTTTATGTATTTTATTAACTTTTCGTTTTGTTATATTTGAATATAGCATCTGGTAACATTGAAAACAAGAAGTGAAGGTGTCAGAGTATTAAATGGCGGGTTAGAAGGCAGACTTGTATTGGCATTTTTTTTTTGTGCATGTGTGTAAAATTGAAGCTAAAGTGTAACATCATTTCGAATAATTATAGTCTACATTCTTATATAATGACTTGCGTCATTTATAACTAAAAACCATAATGAAAAATTGTAAGACATTTGGATACCATGTCTTAACTTTGAATAGAGCCTTCATAATCCTACGAAGTTAATCGTCGCCGTAATGCTTATAATTTCGCACTTACCACGCTGGACTTCAAGTTGGATCTTCTAATCACTTGTTATCCTGTTATCTAGAGAAGAGGAGACGCATCAATGGAAAAACAACAATTCGTCAGAGAATTCATTCCTAGAGGACCACTGTGAACTTCAGGCAAGTGCAAGTAGATTAATTCTATCCTAGATATATCCTCAATTTCTCCTCCAACAACATCATTCACAATGCAACCCAGGTCAGATCCCATTACTTAAGGTCTACCTCTACTTAAGCTGCTGCTAATCAGAGTTTCCAGAACTGACAAGATATAGCTGCACAATATTCTAGTAATTCATATGTTGGATAATTTTCAGTATGCATTTTCTTCAGTCTTGATACCATGCACGTACATTATCATGGTGGTGCAAAGACATTCAGAAAGGAATTAAAATTCACTGTATTAAAAAAAACACTTCCTGAAAACAAAACGTTGTTAGCAAACATTTTATGTATACACGACTCCAAAAGTGCATTACCACTTGCTATTCTCCTTTTCCTGCAATAGCATGCAACCCAGAAAACTCGGCGGTCAGGTTGGTTACGAATTCGAAAGGCGTTGGACCAAATCTCAATTTTGTAACAAATATATCAGTGTGACAAACTCCAAATGAGAGAATAAAACAAATTGTTAAGAATGACAATTTTATTATCGTCACGGAGTTGGATGACATCAAAAGTTACAAAATGATCTTACGTAAACAGTTCAAACAAAATGAATGGCAACAAACAGATACCAGAGGAAAGCATTTCCCATTCCCTCCAAAAAATTATCTCATAAAAAAGAAAAAAGTTACATAATGTAAAGTTTTAGTATAAAACCCACAAAAAATTAAGAAAGTTGACACCCAAAAAGGCAAGACAAACTGAACCGGAGTGAATGAAATCGTGCACAGATATTTAAAACATAAAATGAGGGAATACGGGTTTCTTATTTTCTTGAAAAAAAAACGGTTCAGTGCGGCACAGACCTCTCCAAACATTTGATCACGAAATATCAAAAGTGCTAATAACAGTATGTCAGAAGTGTGTAAAGGACATGTCGAATTGCAACGAAACTATGCGCATGGACGATGTTCAAAAAATGAAGGTATACGTTTTATTTATTTTCTGTGGAAACGCAGTTTAAGGGGGCATAAGAACCCACCCGAAAATTTTGAAAGTTGACGCCCGAAAGGCTAAAAGAAATTAACCGAAATGAATGAAATTGTACAGAGATTTTGAAGACATAAAATGAGGGAATACGGGTTTCATATTTGCCTGGAAAAAAGGGTTGGGTGGGTCAGGAACCCTCCAAACATTTGATCACGAAATATCAAAAGTGGTAGTAACAGTATTTCAGATGTGTGTAAAAGAGATGAAGAATTGCAAGGCAACTTTGTGTATGAATAATACACAAAAAATAAACGAATACGTTTTTTATTTTCGAGGGAAAAAGGGTTTTGGGGGGCAAGAGCCTCCGTCAAACGTTTTGGAATTTGACCCAAAAAGGCAAAAAAAAGTGGACCGAAGTGAATGAAATGTGCACAAACATTGTAGAGGTAAGAGGAAGGAATACGTGTTTCGTATTTTCCTGAAAGAAAAAAATGTTGTGTGGAACGATTCGTAAAATAAGGCCTTTCGAGTTTTATAAGTGTCGTGTCTTCATCCGGTTTTTTTTTCAAATTTGGTATATCAACTACAAGCACAAACAATATAGCGTATTTTATAGTATTTCAGGAGGAACGTTTAACTCTTACAATGTGTTTGCGCATAAAAACGTGTCAATTTATTTCCAGTTTGCTGTTGATCTGCCAAATTTGAAGCAAAAGGGATAGGGACACTTGAGAAAGACGAAAGACGAAAGGGTCCGTACCTCACTCAACCGTTTTTTTCTGGAAAATACGAAAACCAATTATCTCATTTTACGTCTACAATATCAGTGCACAATGTCATTCAATTCGGTGCAATTCTTCTTGACTTTTGGACCTCAAATTTCAAAATTTTGGGTGGGTATTTTGCCCCCTAAAACCGTTTCTCCGCGGAAAATAAAAAACCGTATTCGTTTATTTTTTGCGTATTGTCCCTACACAATGTGTCGTTATAACTCTTCGTGTCGTTCAAGCACTTCTGACATACTGTTACTAACACTTTTGATATTTTACGATCAAAGTCTTAGAGGGGTCTGTGTCCTACCTAAACGGTTTTCTTTTTTTCTTCAGGAAAATAAGAAACCTGTATTCCCTCATTTTATGCCTACAATATCTGTGCAAAATTTCATTCAGTTCGGTTCACTTAGTCTGGCTTTTTGGGCCTCAACTTTCAAAATTTTGGGTGGGGCTTTTGCCCCCTAACAAACTTTCTCCGCAGAAAAGAAACAAAACGTATTCGTTTATTTTAGCGTATTCTCCTTACACAATGTGTCGTTTCAGTTTTTCATGTTCTTCAAGCACTTCTGACGTACTGTTTTAGCACTTTTGATAATTCACCATCAGTTTTGGAGGGGTCTGTGTCCCACCTAATCAGTTTTCTTTTTTCAGGATAATAAGAAACCCGTATTCCCACCGGTGGCGACGAAGAAAAATTCACCTGTAGAGGGATAAATGGCTGAGATCTTTCTAATTTGGCAGATCAGAGCTCCTTTAATTGTGAATATTCGACGATAACAGCTTTGGATCAGATAAAATGCACTCGCCATTTAATTTTATTACAAAATGACGCGTGTCTGTTTGTTTTATTTTATAGTTCTCCCATATTAACTTTCTATTGATCGGCGACAGTTTCCACTTAAGAGGACTGAATACCGCCGGAATTTTAAAGATGATCCCCATTGATTCATACGGAAAACTATTCCACTTGTTGAGCTGAAACGAGACGGAATTTCAAGGTTATCATTGTACTGATTTCTTCTGTGTAATTATTAGGTTGTCTGTATCTTAGTGAAAATTAATTTATTTGGTATCCAAATTTAATATTATTTAAAATAGAAAGTAAAATGTGCTAATGAAGATCAAAAGCATCTGGTGTATTTCTGCTTGGAAATTGAGAGAAACCAAAGAGCTAAGGACAAATTACATTATCTTAGGAAAACGTATGATTCACTACTATTGCAATAGGTTAACATTTGTAAGTGAAATTAGTGAAATTCAAATCGTTAATTGCTCGTTTTCCGTAACTGCATCTTATATTGCCATCTAGTGGCAAGCAACAGAACTCAGTGATGAGTGGATGTTGGTCTCGCGGAGGAACATCAAGCTCGTATGTTTCTGCTACTCTCAACCGCTAAATTAAAAGTTCAGAGCCTGTGTGGGGAAAAAGTCATGCCACGAACAAGTAAAAAAGATCGTTAGTTTTTATCAACGAAGAGAAAGAAGGGGTTGAACTTAAAATCTTGGAGAGAAGAACAAAATATTGTAAGCGAAGTTTAACGGAAAATATACAATATAATTTTTGTCATCATAAAGAAACCTTGAATGTAGGTTGAAAGAATCACTCAGAAGTTTCAGCTCGTATTTGTTTCAGGCGGGCTCGAGTGTGGCGTTGTCAATTCTCCTTTTCGTGTTCTGAGTGCGGCACAGTCACTATTAGATCAGCTGAGGAGGAAAAGAGAATAACAGCTCTCACAATCAGCGAGTTGTTATTATTCGTACTATATTTACGTTTTAGTTTCTTACTATATTATTGTTTATAACTTCTTGACCTTCTGTGCAGATCACAGTCATCTCCAATAATCAGTGCCAGATCTACGGGAAAGGGGCGAACGCTCCAAGCAGCAGTTTAGGGGACGACAAGCTGCAAAAGTAAAAAGCAAAAGCTCGTAAAAAGGAAATACAGTCACCTGTTGAATTCAATTTGGCCTAAACGTCTTTCAAATTTCAATACCAGTAAATCGTTTTTAAGATTTAAATTTGACGGAGCACCGTGAGGGAGAAGAAGGAGTGGGACACATATAAAAATCAATTTATATAACACTGAAAGTGACTATTTTCTAATTTAATAACTCTTGAACAATATCACCGATCTCAATCAAATTTTCAAGATATATGAGGTTTGGATTTGGAAACGTTTTTCTAATTTCACTTTAACGGTAGATCCTAGGGGAGGGGGAGGGGAGGGGGACGTATAAACAAAAACTAATAAAACCTAATAACTTTTGAACCACCCAACCAATCTCGATTAAATTTTGAACATATATGAAGGTCGGGCCTTGAATGTTTTATCGTTTCACTTTGACGAGCCAACGTAGGAGAGGTGGAGGGGGAAAGATATGTAAAAATTAAAATAAAAATGACTACCTTTGTGACTTCATCACTCTTGAACAACCTGACCGACCTCAATCAAATTTCCAACATACATGAGTTTAGGGACAGGGATTGCTGTAGGCTATTCACTTTGACGATGCAAAGTAGAGGAGGGGGAGGGGGAGAAAAAATTTAAAATGATCAAAAATGACCGATATTAGTGTTGAATCCATAGTTTTCGGGCTCGATGAGAGAAACAGTGACACCTCTGATGTTGTTTCAATCCAAGTTCAGCCCTGATAGTTGAGGAGAGGGAGGGTACAATGTAGGGGAGGGGGATAAACATTTAAAAATAATCGAAAATGAGTCATATTAGTGTCGAATCCATAGTGTTGGGAGCAGCTGAGATTAACAGTGACAACTCTGATGCCGTGTGCCGCAGCACGGAGGAGGGGTAGGGGAGCTATACATAATAATAATAATAATAATAATAATAATAATAATAATAATAATAATAATAATAATAATAATAATAATAATAATAATAATCGAAAATGACCAATATTGGTGTTTAATCCATAATTTTCGGGATCGTTCTGATGAATTGTGACATTTCCGATCCGGTTTAAATGCAAAATCAGCTCCGTCACTTGAGGAAGGGGAGAAAGAGATATATAAAAATGGTCGATAATGGCCATTATCAGTGTCGAATTTATACTTTTCTGGGTCGCTTAGATCAACAGTGGTACTTTCGATCCCGTTTAAATTCTAATTCAATTACACAACTTGGGGGAGGTGGAGAAAGAGATATTGAAAAATGATCGAAAATGACTGATATTAGTGCGGAATCCACATTTTTAGGGGTTTGCTGAGATGAACAGTTACACTTTCGATACCATGGCTCGCAACATGGGGGAGGAGGAAATATAGATATAAATGACCGAAAATGACTAATATTAATGTCGAATCCATGATTTTTGGGATCGCCGAAATGATCAATGATCTTTCCGATGCTGTTTAAATCAATGCCATTGAAATCGAAAACAGCGTATTTCACGGGTATTAAACACATGAAATACGGAGTTGTGCATTTTATTTTTAATTTCAACCCAGCGAAGCGGGTAATATATGCTAGTAATACTAATAAAGCTCAGGTACTGTCCTTTCTCTATTTCAAAACCAGCTACAAATCTCTTTCATATATCTGTTGCTGCAGCTATCAGTATAATTTTGTTTTTCGTTTTTATACAACACCAAGGTTATAAAGGATGGTCTATTTAATGTGGGTTCGGAGCTTGAATCTGATAGGCCGTTTCCGACCATACTATCACGCCTCCAGGAGGACTGGATTACAGGAAAGAGTCTAAAGCAAGAAATTTAGTATGTTTCTTTTGCTAAACAAATCTTTAGTTTTCATACTAGTCATAGCACATGTTTATAGTTTTTTTCAACGAATCTGTATGAAACGAGACCTGCAAATGACATAGGACTGAAAGTTGAACTTACACCAGGAGTCGAATCTGGTATCATTCTAACAAAAAAATCCTAAAGGCTGACTACTTTAATGCTCATACTTCATTCTCGTGTAAAAATTTAGGGTGAGCCCGGCCTCCTAGACTCCCCGTGGATACTGGCTTGTGTGATCCCCCACACTGGAACACAATTTTCTGGGAGAAATCCTCTATTCTTCATTTTGTCTGTCTAGGTGAGTTTTGTGTGTCTAGGTGGGTACCGTTGATAATTTTGCGAGATTTTCCAGGGACAAAATTCCCTTCGGAGTTATATCTTCTATGGTGTTCAATATGAGTTGAGTTGATTTTATCGTCCCTTTCAGCAGCGAGGCTATATGAGACGGGACCTACTGATTAATCGTGAAATCCGAACCACATGAGCTCTCGCCGGGAATCGAACCCGGGTCTCTCACGTCAAAGGCGCGCACGCTAACTATTTAGACACAAAGAAGCTCGGTGCTTATATTAGTAAAGAAGAAAGCACATTGTGGGAATTTCAGTGCAGACAACTGAGTACGACAACTGTTAAATGAATATTTTTCATCTTGAATATATTGTGATAATTTTCAATCTTATTTGATAATATTATTTTTAAAAAAAAAGCATTCTCTTTTCTGTAACTCACTACAGTATACAAGTTAAATGTCAGACAGTGTGCAAAAGAGGGGAAGTGACTACAACGTACGATGGACTTTCTTGTAAACCATTCTTGGAAACCGATGAACAAAAACTTTGTTGTAAAATTGAGCGTTGCAAAGAACCTGTGTGTTTGACTGATAGCTACAGATAAATTGACAGAATGAAAGTCTTAATTTTAGTACTGAAGCTGCCTCAGGCAAAAAGCAAGCTGCCCCCAGGCGTTGTTTTGTGCCTTGTAACATTGTGTTTAAAAAAACAGACACAAGATCAGTTGTCAGAGTTGCTTAGTTCTTTGTGAAACTGATAAGGCTAGTATTCTGTTATACAAAATTATAATTCTCAATTTGTTGTTTGAAGCCTCTTTATTCCTTATATATGTATATATATATAAAAAAACAATATATCCAGGTTTATATTTATCATGAAAATATATTTATCATTCAGATCCATTATTATTATTATTATTATTATTATTATTATTATTATTATTATTATTATTATTAGTAGTAGTAGTAGTAGTAGTAGTAGTAGTAGTATTACCGCATAATATTTTTCCTTGGTCCTCACAGTAATTAATACTTACCAGCAGAGGTAAAAGTGCGCGGGAACGCGGGGAAAACAGGCCCCCCACCTCCAAAAAGTGTGTAAGGCGTCCCCCCAGTTCCTAAAAAATTACCATGGGCAAAGATAGGCGTGGGGGACGGCGTGACGTCACGCCACTACCTACCGTCCTCCTACCTTTTCACATGATTAAATCCCATCTCGTTTAATCCTACTTCGCCTAACGATTTCAGTCACTTATATCTCTAAGATAAAAATGTCCGCCATTTTAGGCGAGATGGGAATTCCCATCTTGCCTAATCCCATCTCGCCTAATATGGCGGTAGGATCCAAGGAGGGAATTTCTGTACTAAAGAGGAAATTTCTCTACTAGCATTTTAACCAGACATATCAATCAATATTGGCAATCTCTGTCAACTACAACATAAATATATAATAATTAATATACAAGAAGAAAGCATAGGGGAAGGTGATTTAGTTAATTTAGTTACTTTTGGTTTGTTTTGGGAATACTGGAAATTGATTGGCAAATCAGAAACTAATCAGGAGATAATCAGAAACAGGATAGAAATATACAATGTGTTTCAAAACAACACCGACAACGTTTCGGAGCTGATTCCTGACACCAAGATAAGACAACCTGGGTGCACAAATACTTCCTCTTGGCGCTATGACCAGCTAAAAACCTGTCGGAAAAATATCCAAAATGTAACTCGAGAACAAAACGTCGGGTCGAAGTCGGGGGAAAAGAAATGTATATTACACTAGTTAACAAATTTAAACTTTTTGTTTGTTACATGAGAAAAATCACCTGATCTTAAAGGAACTTTTTGCGCTGAATTCGAATATGCACTCGGTTTCTCTCCATCATGTACAGTTTTCCCGTAACAGAGAGATTTTCGGGAAATTCCCTCAAAAATTTCCCTTTTTCAGATATTTTATTCCCCTAGCTCCTGTCCCCTTACATATAGTAAAATGGAAATTATACCTAAGTATACCTTGATTTATATTTAATAAACCCTAAAAGTTTCGTAAAAATCGCTTTGTTCTTTCTAGAGAAATAAATATATTTGTATGTATACTGTGTGGACTGTTTATTGCACCTGATAGTAATGCTTTCAGATCTCCTGAGTTGGGGTAAAAACGATTTGCTTTATTACTACAAACACAGACATAAAAATGAATACTTACAATAGTCAACAACACACTTGTATTGCTCTCTGTAAATTAGAAACGTGTATAAAAATAGAATGTACTTCCAACGTATATTTTTTTTAAACGTACAGTATATGTATATCTTAATACATATATATACAATTCTCCAAGTTTTTTCGTTTTGTTCATGCAATGATTATCAATATTTGTTATCAAATGTAACAGAATGCAAAAGAAAGAAAGAATGGAATAAAGACTCATTGTTGACAACAATGAACTAATGCAGTCTGAATTTTCCACTACGGTATCGTTTCCCCCTCCCCCCGCGCATTTCTTTCTTTCTTGTGTTCTTGACACCTGGTGAGGGAGTTTTGTACATTTTTATATTGACGTGTGGTTTAACACTACTTCACTTTCATAGTTGTCTTTGCTGCTAAGAGTGCTTTCATGTTTGATCTTAACGGCGTTATACCCAACTAAGACCAGAAGTTTTGTTTGTGATCAGTACAATGGCGTCAAGAGGACGGCGTTCGTGTGTTAACTCACCAAATAGTTTTTGTTATGTGTGTGGCCAGTTTGTAGTTAAAGGAAGTGTAGATCCATTACGCCATCGGTGAAACTAGCATATTATACATATTTCGGATGTCGTGTGGGAGATCAGGACAAAACTTGGGCACCCAACATAATTTGTGCGTCGTGCTACGTCACTTTACTTGCATGGGCCAAAGGGAAACGGAGGTTCATGAAATTTGCTGTACCAATGGTGTGGAGAGAACCCACCAACCATCTGGATGATTGTTATTTTTGTCTCACAGTAGTTAAGGGACATTCTAAAAAAAGCAAATACACAAAAAGTTATCCCAACGTTAAATCCGCAATTAGACCTATTCCGCACGGGGATGAACTTCCACTTCCCGAGCCCCCTACCAACTGGGAAGAGATATGGCGAAAAGACTCTGATGATGATCATGACCTTGATGAACCATCGACATCAACTTGTACATCCAAGGATCCAACGTTCATCCCTGACTGTGTTCGCGAGCCACATTTCTTCCGGCAATGTGAACTTAATGACCTAGTCCGTGATTTGCACCTGACAAAACAAGAGGCGGAACTTCTGGGATCAAGGCTCCAGCAGTGGAACTTATTGGATGCAGAAACGAACATATCAGTGTACAGGAAAAGGCATGTTCAATTTTCAAGCTATTTCTCAATGCAAGATAATGTGTGCGTATGTACGGATATAAATGGGTTGATGGCGGAGCTAGGAATTCCTTACGTTCCAGAAGAATGGAGGTTATTTATCGACGCGTCAAAGGTCAGCCTTAAAGCTGTCCTTTTACATAATGGAATTAAAAATCCTTCTATACCACTTGCGCACTCAGTGAAGATTAAGGAATCCTATGACACCATGTCAACTTTGCTAAATCTTATAAATTACAAGGACCATTGTTGGCAAATATGTTGTGATCTCAAGGTAGTTAGTACTTTATTAGGACTGCAGTGCGGTTACACGAAGTACCAATGTTTTTTATGTTTATGGGATAGCCGAGCTGATGTCAAACATTATGAAGTGAAGGAATGGGAACCTAGAGTGAATTACGTACTTGGAGAATGCAACGTCAAATACGCTCCTTTGGTAGATCCTAATAAGATATTACTACCGCCACTTCATATCAAGTTAGGACTTATGAAAAACTTTGTCAAAGCCATGGACACATCTGGTGAAGGTTTCAAGTATTTGCGAGATAAGTTCCCTAACCTGAGTGATGCTAAGATTTCAGCGGGAATGTTTATTGGTCCCAAAATTAGGAAATTAATGCTTGATGATAGCTTTGACAGCAAGTTAAACAGTGTGCAGCATTTAAGTGTGTTGTGCGCAACTTTCTGGGCAATAACAAAGCTGAGAGTTACACAGCAATCGTACAGGACATGATACAGAAATACAAAGAGTTGGGTTGTAGGATATCTTTAAAAATCCACTTTTTGCACTCCCACCTCAGCTTCTTTCCTGCTAACCTAGGTGCTCTCAGCGACGAACAGGGGGAAAGATTCCACCAAGATATAATAGCAATGGAGAAAAGGTACCAGGGACGATGGTATCCTTCAATGATGGGGGACTATTGTTGGGGTCTTGTTAGAGAATGCAACATTACTTACAAAACAAGGAAGTAGTGTACGTTTTTGTAACCCAATGGAAGTTTCATATATTGTGATAGTTTTGATTGTCTTTTCATGACCTTTTGGTACATTTTTATTATTGTTTATTGTAAATTGTCACACTTGTAAATTATATTGTATTATATTTTATATATGTGTTTGTGGTAATAAAGCAAAACGTTTTACCTCAACTTAAGAGATCTGAAAGCATTACTATAAGGAGCAATAAACAGTACACACAGCATACATACAAACATATTTATTTCTCTAGAAAGAATAAAGCGATTATTACGAAACTTGGAGGGTTTGTTAAATATGAATCAAAGTATACTTAGGTATAATTTCTGTGTTAGTATATGCAAGGGGACAAGATCTTGGGGTGTAAAATAAACGAAAAGGGAAATTTTTGAGGGATTTTCGCGAAAATCCCTCTGTTACGGGAAAATCGTACGTGATGGAGAAAAACCGAGTGCATATTCGAATTCATCGCAAAAAGTTCCTTTAAGAACAGGTATTTCCTTTTATGTAACAAAACCTTTGTTAACTAGTGTTATTTTTAGCCATAGCTTCCATTAATGCACAACTCGATATGGTACAGGGGCAGCACAAAGATCACCTAAAGAAATTGAAGAATTATTGGGATATTTTATGAAATGTTGACTGAGACAAGTTAACTACAATTAAATACGATATTTCAACTAACAGAAATCTTAAAACACGGTCGAAGTTACAAGAACATCGTTAAAATTATAAAAGGGGAATATGCACATATTTGATTGATCTACTTTGTCTCAGTATAGAACTGACTATCGAGAAAGAACTGAAATTATTTTAAGTCCATAAAGTTTAAATGTTATGCTTTCTAGGCTAATGAAGACAGCGAGATCACTCATGGCTATGGGGTAGCGTGTGCGACTTTCGCATACGAGACCCGGCTCCGATTAGTGGCGGGAACACAAGCAGTTCGGATCTCACGTTAATCCGTAGCTTCATGTCTCATGTAATTTTGCAACCGAAGGGATGCTAAACTGAAATCCGATTCAATAATAGAGAGAGATAATACATGGAAGCTATTTCTTGGGAAATAATTCGTGAAAGGAGAATGTGGGAGAAAACACAATAATCCCGAGAAATCGCACGGGTACGATGGTATCCACTACAAACTTTTGTAGTCTGGAATCGAACGAGGTCCATCCCGCACGAGAAGTAAGCGCTATATAACTAAGTCACCCTACCCCTACTTTGGATGAAACACTATTATTCTGACAGATGTATCGATATACTAAATATTGTGTGCGATAAACCAACATACAAGAAGGACAAACGGTCAGAATGTATGATTCGTGAAGTTTCCTTCGTGCGAAAATGGTAAGTACGTTTTTCTATGTCAGTTATTGTTAACTGGATGCCCGCGTCTCTTAGGGATTGGGGGAGGACACGGTGACTCAGTGGTAAACACTTACCTCTGGTACGTGGGACCTCTGGTTCGATCCACAGTCAAGAAACTTAGTGGTGGACACCATCGTATCGTGTGTGGGTTTTCTCGGGATACTCCAATTTCCTTCCACATTCTCATTCCATCATATCTTTCATCAACATTCACTTGCCTTAATCATTGTCTCCCTTAGCCTAAAGAGCATAATCGTGGTTTGTTAAAATGAAATACTTCATTTCATTTCACAGGGGTTGCTTACAGTTTATCGGTGGGTTACCGTTAATATGTATTATTGATAGGTTGTATTATTGATACTATTATTTGTATGGCAGAAGGAGTCTTTGGGGCTCATAATTTTTGAAAGGCTGAGAACTACAATTGTACGTTGATTGTAAGAAATACTAAAGGTACGAACTAAATTCGATCTTTGAGTCGTTTAGCATTACACTGGTCGGCATGAAAATCCTCCCACGAGGGTGAAAGGATGTACCGGATAGATTTCGAGACGCTGATTACGAATATTTCATCGAGAAAGTTCCAGCACGTAAGGTTTTTTTTTTTTTTGGCGGGGTGTTGTTTCCATAATTGACAGAAAAATCGTATTTTTCGTATTTAATATGTGTTTTCCGTGTTTGGAGTGCATAATTCTGAATTTTTACGAGGGTGAAATGGTGTACCGGATAGATTTCGAGAAGCTGATTACGAATATCTTATCGAGAAAGTTCCAGCGCGTAAGGTTTTTTCGGTGGGGGGTGGGCGGGTTGCTGTTTCCATAATTGACAGAAAAATCGTATTTTTCGTATTTAATATGTGTTTTCCTTGTTTGGAGTGCATAATTCTGAATTTTTACCTTAATCAAAGAACTCTTACTAGGCTATATCCCAGGAAAATTCTTTTCTCTAACTTACAACCCCCCGGAAACGTACCCCCTCCCCTTGGGTTGCAAAGATTTATTGTCGTTCCACACTGCATACACTAAAACCTAGGCGTTATTGACGGAGAAAGATTTAGTAATCAACTTGCGATCATTTGTCGGCTCCCTTTTGTCTAGACGACAGACAGATTGTTGAAAAAGGCGCCAAGACATACACCACGTTGTCGTGAGAAACAAAAATTTCTTTCGAGTTGATCTTCGTGTTAGAAGGTGGTGTTACGCTGTGTCTGTGTATGCCGTAGGTGAAAAATATTTATGCGTGAAATATTGACGTTTGTGTTAAACGAACATGCCGAGAACTTGCAACAATTCGACAGATCCATTCTGCTACGTAAGTGGGGAAGTGATTTTCAAGGAACAAAGTAGGCCATTGTCACCGTTACTGAAGACAGCCTAAAACCTGTACTTTGGGTGTAAAATCGGCGACGAGGATCGCGTTTGGGCTCTGAAACAAAGTTGTAACTCGTGTGCGCGTACTCTCACAAGATAGTTGAAATGTACACATGAATCGATGCCGTTTGCCATACCTATCGTTTGGCGCGAGCCCTGTGATCATGTTTCAGACTGTTACTTCTGCCTGACTAATATAGAAGGTTTCTCAAAAAGCATGAAGCATAAAATGCAGTATCCGAACTTGGATTCCGCTAGGAGACCTGTGAAACATGATGTTTGTCTGCCTGTACCCGTACTACCAGACTCATACAACCTGTGCAGTGTTTCATTCGATGAAGAACCTGCTGCTTGTGAGGATGTTGCACAATCTTCGAGTACACAGATCCCAATTACGCTCCAGTGCCTGACACTAATGAACCACATGTGATAAGTCAGGAAGAGCTGTGAAACATGATGTTTGTCTGCCTGTACCCGTACTACCAGACTCATACAACCTGTGCAGTGTTTCATCCGATGAAGAACCTGCTGCTTGTGAGGATGTTGCACAATCTTCGAGTACACAGATCCCAATTACGCTCCAGTGCCTGACACTAATGAACCACATGTGATAAGTCAGGAAGAGCTGAATGATCTGATCAGAGACGTAAACCTTCCCAAGCCTAAGGCCCTGTTGCTTGCATCACGACTTCAACAATGGAATCTACTAAACCAATATGTGAATATATCGATGTATAGGAAAAGAGAGGTGAGCCTAGTTCCTAATTTTACAATGGATGATGATTTGGTGTATTGCAGTGACATTCCATCGATTGTAAGGCAACTGAAGTTGAACTACAACACTGAAGATTGGAGGCTATTCGTAGATCCGTCTAGGATAAGTCTCAAGGCAGTGTTACTACACAATGGCAATTAAAAGCCAGCCATCCGTATTGCGCATGCTGTACATATGAAAGACAAGTTCGAGAACATACGAAACCTATTGCAGAAAATAAAGTACGAACAGTGCCAGTGGTCAATATGCGCTGACCTTAAGGTTATTGCCATCCTCACCGGTTTACAAGGAGGTTACACAAAACACTGCTGCTTCTTGTGTCATTGGGATAGTCGAGCCAAAGACCAGTACACCATCACAAAATGGATGCCAAGGAAGCAACTGGTCCCAGAGGAGATGAACGTGGCTAATGAACGTCTTGTGGATCCGGAGAAAATATTCTTACCACCCCTTCATATCGAATTAGGGCTCAAGAAGGTCTTCGTCAAGGCCCTGAACCGGGATGGTTGAAGCATTTACGCACCTCAGAAAAATATTCCCAAGAGTCAGCGAGCCCAAGGTGAAAGAAGGTGTTTTTACGGGACCTCGAATCAGAGACGTTTTTAAGGATACTACATTTTCTTCTAAGCTTAATGAAGTGGAAAGTGAGGCTTGGGAGGCTTCGAGAAGTGTGTAGTTACTTTCTAGGGAATCATAAGTCACCTGATTACAAAGACATTGTGGGCAGGTTAATTACTTCATTTCGTAACATGGGATGTAATATGTCCCTAAAGTTAGACTTCCTGGATTGCCACTTGGACTTCTTCCCTGAAATGTATAGCTTGAGGGAGGTCTCTGACGAACACGGGGAAAGGTTTCACCAGCAAATAGCTACCATGGAGAGGCGCTACCTTGGTAAATAAAGTGTGAATATGTTGGCAGACTCCTGTTGGAGTGTGACACGCGAGACACCCTGTAGTAATTGCAAGAGGAGTAGGAAAACCAAGTGACACGTAAGTGTTAAATTTTAACTTTTTATTCAATTTTATCTGCATAATTTATATTGATATTTAAATTATAACGTGCAAATTATTGTGGGTGGAGAATAGTATCTTTGGGCGGATATTGAAACACCCCCTTCTTTCTGAGAACTGGTACGTCCTGGAGAAAAGCGGGTTACGGATTCGAACTCAGGAGCTCGAAACCTTTAGGAATCACCTATTTTCATTTGTGGGAGCGAAAAAAGTTTCATTTTGCCGACCAGTGTTATTAGTCGTATTATGGACAAGAAATGGCTCACATATCTACAACAAAGAAAACTACAAAGGGTGTTCAAAAAAGTTTTTTACAGTGGTCTCTATTTCTTTTATTTGTTGTAGAAGGAGAACGAATTTTTTTGTGATCATACTTGGAACATTTGGCTATACACTGAGCCTACTCAAGGTAGCCTCCATCAACTGTGACGCATCTGGTCCAAAGTTCTTTCCATGATGTAAATGTACTTTGGTAAAATTCTGGGGATTGACTTTTACACCATCGCTTGACACAAGATATAAGGTCTTTCTCACTATCAAATGTTTTACTCGCAGGTGGGCCTTCAGACGTGTTTCGCCTTCAGATTCGGACGAAAACAACAATGTTTCATCCTGGGTAATGACGCCGTCGAAACACTGTTTCCACTCTTCAATAAAGGTCGTCATGAGACCCTCGAACACATCCTTCCTCATCTTTTTCATTTCTCTTGTCAATAATCTAGGAACCCAACGTGCACAGATTTTTCTGTACCCTAGTGACTGTACCACTGATACCACACTATCCATTGACAAACCATTGATTTCAGCAAGCTGTCGTGTAGTCACGCGTCTGTCAGTTTGGATGATTTGATTAATGGTCTCCTTATTCACATCACTCACTACCGTCGATAGTCTACCGCATCGTGGATTTTCCAGAAGAAAAACCACCTTCTTTAAACCTCTGCAACCACCGCTGGATACTACTGCGATCCAATGTATCCTCCCCATAAACAGAGAGCAACTTCCTGTGAATCCATGTTGCAGAGTCATCGCCAGTCTTGAAGAGGAACTCCATCACCGACCGTTGTCGCAATCTGACATCTACTTCACGGTCCGTTATGGCTAACTTGTAAATAAAAAAAATACTTTATAGCTAAATGTTCCAAGTATGTTCAGAAAATAAATCATTCTCCTCCGGCAACAAATAAAAAAATTAGAGACCACTGTGCTAAACTTTTGGAACACTTTTTGTAACAGTGAAATTTGATATTCGACAGTGAAATGTAATACTATACAACTTGGATATCAAATTTCGCGGTTAGTTTTCTTGGCTTTGGATATGTTCAACGTACATGTGTTTTCGTGATAATCCAAACTTTCAACATACGAATATCAGTCTCCTAGCTTTCGTAAATAATTATGAAGATTATCCTAAATCTTCCAAATAAGCACAGATAAGGACCACTAAAGTTCATAATTGAATTTTGAGAACCTGCTGCCCCTAACTGATATATCAAATCACAACTTTTCCATTTCAAAAATTATCACAGATTTCAAAATGGCGGATATCAAGATGGCGCAGGAGGTTCGTGATCTACCCTGCTCATTCTTCTCTTGTCAATATGTGATACTACCATCGTTTGAATTGTCTATCTTTCACTATTTTCACGATTCAATAGTTTATTTGATGTATTTCAATAACATTGCATAGCCCTTCTCCCATCAGTTTTGACCCCCTCCGTTTCTTATGGCGTTCAGCACTTATAACTTTGCACATATACATATTTCCACACCTCTATTAGTAGCTCTACGTCTCATTCCGCAACTCGATTAATCCATTTGGACCCCTTACTTGTCAGACAATTTATTATTGATGGAGGAACAGGGAAAATAATTCTACAATGACTGACAAGTAACATTTCCTAAGTGTAACACTCCAATTTCGATAAAATTTGAGACATTGATACTATACATAAAATAAAAAAATAGGTGTTTTTTTATTTTCTGCGGAAAAACTATCTTAGGGGGCAAAAACTCTCACCCCAAATTTCGAAAGTTGACGCCCGAAAGGCAAAAACAAGTGGACCGAAGTAAACGAAATTGTGCACAGATATTGTAGGCATAAAATGAGGTAATACAGGTTTCTTATTTTCCTGAAGAAAAAAAGAAAACCGTTTAGGTAGGACACAGACCCCTCTAAGACTTTGATCGTGAAATATCAAAAGTGTTAGTAACAGTATGTCAGAAGTGCTTGAAGGACACGAAGAGTTATAACGACACATTGTGTAGGGACAATATGCAAAAAATATAAGAATATTTTTTTTTTACTTTCTGCGGAGAAACAATTTTAGGGGGCAGAAGCCCCCATCCCAAATTTTGAATTTGAGGCCCAAAAGGCAAGAAAAAGTGCACCGAATTGAATGACATTGTGCAAAGATATTGTAGACGTAAAATGAGGTAATTGGGTTTCGTATTTTTCTGATAAAATTGGTTGACTGAGGCACGGACCTTCTAAACCGTTGATTACAAAATATAAAAAGAGAAATTAAGCATATTTCAGAAGTTCGTAAAGAATATGGAGAGTTGCTTCGTATAGGGACAATTTGCAAAGCAATAAATGAAACGTATTTTAATATTTGCGGAAAAAACAGTGCTCGGGCCTAGACCACATCCGAAAAAAAGTAAATAATACCATGAAAGCGCAGGAAGGAGTGGACCGAAGCAAATCAAATTGTGTGTAGATATTATATAGACACTATTTAAAATAAGATCTCAAGTATCACAGATCAACAGCAAACTGGAAACAAATCGACACATGTTTTTGTTTATGCGCAAAAACATTGTACGGGTTAAATGTGCCTCCTGAAATACTATAAAATACGCTATAATCTTTGTGCTTGTAGTTGATATGCCAAATTTGAAGAAATCGGATGAAGACACGACACTTCTGAAACACGAAAGACCTTATTTTACATATCCAATATCTACATAAAATTTCATTCGCTTAGGTCCACTAATCTCGCCACTCAAAGCCTCGGTCCACTCAACAGTTTTTTTTTTCCTTCAGGAAAACAAGAAACACGTATTCCCTAATCTTACCTCTACAATATTTTTGCACATTTAATTCACTTCGGTCCACTTCGTTTTGCCTGTCGGGCGTAAACTTTCAGAATTTTGGATAGGAGCTTTTGCCCCATAAAACCGTTTTTCCGCAGAAAAAACGGTATTCGTTTAGTTTTAGCGCATTGTCCATACGCAAAGTTTCGTTGCAATTCTCTATATCGCTTAAACATATCTGACATACTGTTACTGGTATTTCTTATATTCCGTGATCAAAGGTTCGGTGGTATGCGTGCCCCGCTCAACCGTTTTTTCCAGACAATATGAAACCCATATACCCTCATTTTATGTCTACAATATCTGCCAAATTTCATTCATTTCGGTTCATTCTTCTTACCTTTCGGGAGTCGAATTTCAAAATTTTGGAGGAAATTATTTTGCCCCTTAAACCGTTTCTCAACAGAAAATTAAAAGAAACGCATTCCTTCATTTTTTGCGTATCGTCCATACACAAAGTTCCGTTGCAATTCTTCATGTCCTGTACACAAATCTGGCATACTGGCATACTCTTTTAGTATTTCGTGATCAAATGTTTGGAGGGGTCCGTACTCCACACAACCGCTTTTTCCAGGAAAATTCGAACACCGTATTCCCTCATTTTATGTGTACAACTTCGTTCACTTCGTTCATTTCTTCTTGCCCTTTCTGGCGCCAACTTTACAAAATTTTGGGTGGGATCTTTTGCACCCTAAAACCGTTTCTCCGCAGAAAATAAAACCCCTTATTCATTTAGTTTTTGCGGTTTGTCCATGCGCAAAGTTTCGTTGCAATTCATCATTCCCTTTACACACATCTGGCATACTGTTACTAGCATCTTTGATATTTCGTGATCAAAGGTCTGGAAGGGTTCGTGCCTCACCTGACCGTTTTTTCCACGAAAATACGAAACCCGTATTCCCCCATTTTGTGTCTACAATATCTGTACAAAATTTCATTCATTTCGGTTCACTTCTTACCTTTCGAGCGTGAAATTTCAAAACTTAGGGGTGCGTTCTTTTGACCCTGAAAGCGCTTTTCGGCAGGAAAAAAAAACGTATTCCTTTATTTTTTGTATTGTCCATACACAAATTTATGTTGCAATTCTTCATGTCCTTTACAGACATCTGACATACTGTTACTATTACTTTTGATATTTTGCGAACAAAGGTTTGGAGGAATCGGTGCCCCATCCAACCTTTTTCCCAGGAAAATACGAAACCCGTATCCCATCATTCTGTGTCTAAAAAATCTGTGCACAATTTCATTCACTTTGGTTCACTTCTTCTAGCCTTTCGGGCTTTAACTTTCAAAATTTTAGGTGGTGGCTTTTGCCTCCTAAAACCGTTTCTTCGCCGAAAAAAAAACAATATTCGAATATGTTTTGCGTATTGTCCATACACAAAGCTTAGTTGCAATTCTTCATATTCTTTACACACATCTGACATACTGTTACTAGCTAATTTGATATTCCATGATCAAAGGTTTGTATGTGTCCGTGCCCTATTCAAACATTTTTTCCTGGACAATATGAAACCCAATCCCTCATATCATGTGTACAATATCTGTACACAATTTCACTCACTTCGGTAACTCCTATTTGCTTTTCGGGCATCAATTTCCGAAATTTTGAATGGGGGCTTTTGCTCCCTAAAACTTCTTTTCCGGGGAAAATAAAAAAACATATTCGTTTATCTTTTGCGTATTGTGCATACACAAAGATTCGTGGCAATTCTTCCTCTCCTTTAAACCCATCTGACATGCTATTAGTTGCACTTTTGATATTCCATGATCAAAGGTTTGGAGTGGTTTGTTCTCCACCTAACCGTTTTTTTTCAGACAATACGAAACCCGTATACCTTCATGTTATGTTTACAATATCTGTGCCAAATTTCATTCATTTCGGTCCACTTCTTACCTTTCGAACCTGAAATTTCAAAATTTTGGGTTTGGGTTCTTTTGCTCCCTTAAACCGTATTTCCAAAGGAAATATACGAAACGTATACCTTCATTTTTTGAACATTGTCCAAGCGCATAATTTCGTTGCAATTCGTCATGTCCTTTACACACGTCTGACATACAGTTACTAGCATTTTTGATATTTCGCGATCAAAGGTTTGAAGGGGTCCGTGCCCCATCTAACCGTCTTTTCCAGGCAAATACGAAACCCGTATTCCCTCACCTTGTGACTACAATATCTTTACAAAATTTCATTCATTTTGGTTCATTTCTTCTTACTTTTCGGTCGTCAAATTCCAAAATTTTGGAGTGCGTTCTTTGGCCCCTGAAACCCATTTTCCGTAGAATACAAAACAAACCGTATTCCTTTTTTTTCGTATTATCCATACACAAAGTTTCTTGGCAATTCTCTATGTCCTTTACACACATCTCACATATTGTTACTAGCACTTTTGATATTTCGTGATCAAATGTTTGAAGAGGTCCGTGCCCCACTGAACCTTTTTTTTTTCAAGAAAATACGAAACCCGTATTCCCTCATTTTATGTTTCCAAAATTTGTGCACAATTTCATTTACTTCGACTCAGTTGTTCTTACCTTTCGGGTATCAAATTTCTAAATTTTTGTGTGGATTTTATATTAAAACATTACATTATATAACTTTTTTCTTTTTTATGAGATAATTTTTGTGTGGGGGGAAGAGAAATGCTTTCCTCTGGTATCTGTTGCCATTCATTTTGTTTGAACTGCTTAAGTAAGATCATTTTGTAACTTTTGATGTCATCCAACTCCGTCACAATAATAAAATTGTCATTCTTAACCATTTGTTTTATTCTCTTATTTGCAGTTTGCCACACTGATATATTTGTTACAAAATTGAAGTTTGTTCCAATGCCTTTCGAATTCGCAACCAACCCAAGCGCCGAGCTTTTTGGGTTGCCTGCTATTGCAGGAAAAGGAGAATAGCATGTGGTAATGCACTTTTGGAGTCGTGTATACCTTCTGAACCTATTTACAATAACAAATGAAAAACATATGACATTATGTTCAGGAAATGAATCACAAATACATGCTTTGTTTCCACGAATTCATATCTGAAGCTAGTATCATATATTATCCAGACATTTTATACTATCTGGAAAACGCGCTTGAAATTTCATTTGATATATACTTTGTTTAATTCTCTAAATATGTTCTGTCTTTAAAAAGCGCAGATAATATTTTTAAAATTATTATTCTACAGAATATGAAATAATATTTAAAATCAATTAGAAATATTCAGAAAACATTTTCATTAATGTACGTAATACATTGTAGAAATATTGAGAAGATGTTTCTTTATTCCTGACTATTTTTGAGACATTTGCAAATAATTTAAAAATATTTCGTGCAACATACTTTAGAAACAGTTCCGTTAAAAATATGTAAAACATGTTAAATAAATTTTCAGTGTGTTTGTAAATCATAGTAAAATCATTTCCTTAAAAACTTTTCTAACTTGCTAAGAAAATATATCTACAACATTTTGAGTATTATTGCGAAAATATTTTCAGTATTATTCAGTAAATATTTTAAATAGCATATTTAATATTTATTGTTAAGGGAAGTTGAATGCATTTTATGAAGGAAAATGATGCTACGTTGTAAAGTAGTTCTGAAAATTTTTCATTGTTCTGTGGATCGTATAGGAGTCCTATCGTAACACCTCATAATTTTTTTTTCTGGATCAAGTATCACAAAACGCTGAAACATGTGCTTAAGTATTTTAAAAGAGTTTAAATACTGATATAAATAACTATAAACTTAAGGAATTCCGATATGTGGACACATTGTTATCACAATTGCAACTTCCAACTCTTTTTCTTCTCTGCCTTTTCTTCGCTTCTAGGTTAAATATTAAATAACGCTGAGACGCCTGCTTATTTTTTTAAAATGAAAACATCTAAATAGCAAGTTTCATATTGTTTAACCTTAGAGGATTCCAACATGTTGACATATAATAATTGTAACCTCAATTTTCCTCTCCCTTTCCATGTCTATATCAAGTTTATAGCTTAAGCAGTTTAGCCTAGGCATTAATCAGTCAGTCAGGGCTTCCTTTTGATATATTTATGTATAGATCGTTCTTTTCTCTATTACTAGACTTAACATTTGCAATCCTGCTATTAATTTTCTGTTCGATCAACTGTTTTTCACCATTTTTTCCACACTTTAAAAACTATCAGCTTTCCCACTTTTCCGTGCTGTTAGCGCAATTTTTGGAAAGTTTACAATACGTGAAATATTTAATGAGTCATTTAGGAGAGAATCTTCGTATTCTTTAGATTATTTCGATAACTTATTCAATCATAAAATTATATTTGGAGACTTCAGTCATATATTGAGGATTACGATGTACTTTGTATATACTCTTTTCTATTGCGCTCGTTAAACCAAGTTCCAAACTATGAATGAATTCTGTCTGTAATTTTGATATGTCTTTCTCTTTTCTTATATCTTTGCCTAAAAACCGTATTCATCTATAACATTACCTTCCTATCTCTATTCACAACTGTATTGATATTTCTCATCACAATTAATCAAGAACAACTTTTAACCATCTTTATTGTTTCTTCTAATTTCTCGTAATAGTCATCTCAGTTGTTTCTCAGTGTTCGGTGTGCGTATGTCGGTTTTTTTACTAGAGCCTTCCCTTTTTAAGACTTAACATCATAAACCTTTTATCAGAAAAATCCATTTCTCTGCCTTCTGCATAAACACTCCTCTTTCAGAATTACTCAAATATCATTACTTAACTAAAATATATTTTATCCATCCCCACTACTTTCCCATCTAACATCACGAATTTCTTGCCAATTTAGATTATTTTGTGTAATAGTTTTTCCTAATTTTTCTAACTGTAGCATGATGCTATTGTGAACGTTCGATCTTGCTTATCTTTCTTTCCCTTCAGCCATTTCTCTCAAATTGTTGTCTTGTCTAATAGTTTTTATTAAGTCTACTTCTTCGCTGAGATTCGAAGAAGGATGTGTTTTATCTCTGGAATTATGTTTTGATCTGGGAAGTGTCGTTCTACGTATTTCTCTTTATTTTGACGTCGAACTAAAAGAAATAGAGTTTTAATTTGCCATTATTCTCCACTTTGCAGTATTCTATCATTTGAAGTCAATCTCAGCAGACATGGAACTAACGTCAATCTTGTCGAAGTTACTATTATGATATCTGCCAATTTTGATTATTGGTATAACTGTTACTTTCTTTATGAGCTCCTTCGTGGCTAAGCGCTTAACGTAGGAGCCTTTTAGACTCGGGTTCGAATCGTGACGGGAGCTCATGTAGTTCGGATTTCACGTTAATCAGTATGTCCCGTCTCATATAGCCTCGCTGCTGAAAAGGACGTTAAACTAAATATCAACTAAACTCAATGTTGCTTTCCTTCATGATGCTTTTATCTTTTTACTCCAGTTAGATCAGTTCGCACAGATAGTCCTTCTCATAGCGAACTACCGCTGACATAACTCAGAATTTATCTATAGAACGTAACCCTTTCCACCCTGCACTTAAGAGTCTTTGTAAAGGGACATCTCTACACATACATGTTAACAAGAATTTTTGATTTATTACAACCACTATTTTTAAGCAATTAAGGAGGAGAAAAAGAGGTTTGATTTGTTGCTGTTCTTAACCAACACTGCACGCTTTAAAACAAACCGTACCATATGAAAACTGATCTGTAGTTATCGTATTATTGTACACAAATCGAATATTAAGTATACTGTCAAAGAAGGAATAGCTTACATTGTACAATGTATAGGTGATGATGACTCAAGGACCAGAGATGAAGAGAGACGAAAAAAGCAGGTTGTAAGCATTTGCTACAGGACAGAAGGCAGATATTCGGAGGTTCGTGCGTGAAATTAGATTTCTTGGCGTACTCTAGATGTGGGGGAGACTAATGTTTTGGGAGCAGTAGGGGAAACAGAAGAATATAGGAACGTTAAAATGGAAAGGGGAAGGAGAACAGTACTGTTCTAGTGAGATTTGCCCTCGCGGTTGTTGGTCTAACATTACCCCTATTTCTCGGGTAGAATTGATTTTTCACCTCGCTGCAATCCAGTCTGCTACCACACAGTATCTTTCTCTCCAAGAAATCGCCTTCGATTCATGAGTCTTTGAGAGATCCTCCACCTCAGAAGTTAGCCCAATCTTCATTTTTATTGTCCCATACGATGCGTCCCTTCAGTTTCCATAATTTAATAAATATTTGAGCAGGAACGAACAGGGAGCTTGATGGTGTGTGAACACATAAAAATATTGAAAAAAGTGATGAAAGCTGAAAGAACTTATCGGGTTGATGTTGAAGAAACAGAACCATTGAAAGATTTTGTATGTACAATGACGTCCTGATGTTAATTTCTGCTAGTTGTAAAGAATGAGAAATGAAAACTCGAACCATCTCCGAATTGTCTATCTAGTTAGATTCCCCAACCGAGGCAGTTCGCAAATTCCATGTGCAACACAGATTAATTTAATTTATTTATTGTTATTACTTAGAGAATTTAGAATTCATTCTAACATAATTCTATAGAGTATGGTTTTCCTTCAGATGAATCATATTGTGATTTTAGATGCGCATCGAAAAACTGTGGGTCTTCTTTGTTCTTTCATACAGTGGAAGTCACTCTTTCTGACTAGGGAAGTACCTGAAGTGGTACGCGGGGATCTGCATGTGTTATATATCGTTAGAAAGGTCATACCGAGTATACCTCACATGTAAAATATCTCGTTTGAATGGGGCGTTGCGACCATTTGAAAATCAGAACAAGGCACGCTCCGAAACACAAGACATTCACAAAATAGAAAGCTCTGATGTAATTGTTACCAGACGTGTTACATATAGGTTTGAAAGGTGGCTGAATTCGAATCTGACATCAAATGTTGACAAATCAAAATGGCGGACACAAATTACAAAAAAAAAAAAAAAAAAAAAAACAAGCAGTGGATCTAAAAATTAGATATATAGAAACATTCGACGTCGCTATATATGAATCGGATACCAAACTGTAAATTCAAAATGGTGGATCCAATATGGTGGACGAAATGCAAAACACTGCTATGGAACTCAAAGCAGGTATGTAGAGGTTTTCTTGGTCGCGGAGTACGAATTTAATGTTGAAAGTGTAAAACGCAATATGACGCATCCAATATGGTGGACAAAAGGTGCGAAAGTACAGAATGGACGTATGTGTATCGAGACGAGCCTGGGCTCCGTTTCGATTTGGAAAAGCTCAATAGAGACGAGACTGAGACAAGATCGGAACTAATCTCGGTGTCAGTACCATCCCTATTACGAAGAGTGGCCATTTGCCACACATATTGCTCACAAGTGTAAACGGCATAATTTGAAACCGGAAAGACAGTTATCGAAGTATAACGATGTTTTACACGCGCACTTTGCACTATCATTGTTCGGTTCTTCAGATGGTATATGTAAATAATCGCAACGCACTCTACAGGCCCCATTCAAACGAGATCAAGCGTAGTTGATCCAGCTACTCAACGATATATAACAAATGCTGATCCCCGTATCTCTTGGGGGCAGGGGAAGGAGTTAGTAGTAATATAATTATTGTCTATGATTGCAACCTGTTTGTATCATAAAACTTTCATGTATATTACAAAACCTGCCCTGCATTCTTTGCCTCAATTTTGGCATGATTGTATAGCAAAACACGTTCCCTGTTTATTGTAAAACGTCGCCAGGCTTTACTTGCCATCTTGTGTACTATAAGTATTTTTCTACTACATGTGTAAGAATAATAATTGCCCGTTCTGTACATATTTTATGTATTTTTCGTCCACCACATTGAATCCGTCATATTGTCTTGTTCACTTTTAATATTGAATTCGTATTCAGCGACCACAAAAACTTCTACATACCTGCTTTCAATTACATAGCAGTGTTTTGCGTTTTGTCCGCCATATTGGATCCACCATTTTTAATTTAAAATTTGGTATCCGTTTCATACATAGCAACGTCGAGTGTTTCTATATATCCAATTTTTAGATCCATCGCTTGTTTCTTGTGATTTGTGTCCACCATGTTGGATCCGCAATTTTGATTTCTAAACATTTGACGTCAGATCGTATTCAACTACCTTTCAAATCTATATATACACCACGTCTCAAAATAATTACATTGTAGCTTTCTCTTTTGTCCATGTTTTGTTGTGTTTCCGAGCGTGCCTTGTTCTGATCTTCAAATGGTTCGCCACGCCCTCTACAAGCCCCATTCAAGCGAGATATTTTTACATCTGAGGTATACTCGGTGTGATCTTTCTAACGATATATAACATATGCAGATCCTCGCGTACCACTTCATGTACTTCCCTAGTCAGTCTTGAGTACGAGCAGTGAAAGTTCTAGGTATAGAATAGGGGAAGACTGAACCAACATGTTTCAATGTAAGCTATTCGCATCTACTGACATGTGCAGTTGTATTATATTCGAGAAGTAATAAGACTATCCTGCCAGACCTTCTCCACTTAGCGTTGTCAAATATAGGTGGGAAATTCTTTTCTCGGCGTGAAAGCTGAAGTAGTCTGTTGGTGTGCGTTTAGCTCTAACATTTATACCATGATTATTTTCAATTAGTTCTTGAAAAAAAATCTATTCTGTGTTTTCTTGAAAACTTGCGTGATGACTTTTAGACTATTTTTATTGTTCACATTGAAGTTCGTTGAAAGAGGCAACAAGAATCTCGGAACTTTAAAAAAATTGTTAATACATGAAGAAAAAATGAAACTGTAAGGAAATGGCAGCCAAAGTGACTCATAGACCTGATTCATGTCAGTTAATGCAAAGGCAGAAGAGTCAACAAGAAAGTTCAATATTTCTGTGTATAATAATTATGATTGGGTTTGTGGATATGCAGGAACAAATCTTTCATTCTGCTTTCCGTGTATGTTGTTCTCTTCTTAGAGAAAATGATACTTGGATCAATGTGGGTTTTGGTGAGTGAAATGATTTAAATCAAAAAATGACGAAGCACTAAAATTGGAAACTTAATATAACTGCGGTATTAGAGTTAGGTAGTGTTGCCTACGAGACGAGACGAGAGCAGAAATAAGATCTTCTGGTCTTGTCTCGTAGATTTATGAAGGTCTTGTCTTGATTGCGGAAGAATTCTCTTTCGTCTCGTCTCGAAAGTTATTTTATCTCGTTTTGTAAATTTATTTACAAAGTGTATGCTTTGTTTTTCTTGTTTTTTTTACTAGAAGTTATCTAAATTCTTCCATGTAACGAGAGGTCCACGAAAGAATGATATAATATTATTTAAACTATATTTATTATTCCAGTTAATTATGTAACACCTTGTACATCTTTAAACGTTGATAAATCCTTTCAGTGTGATCATACAATCATTTATCAACTGAGGACCTGGGTACAACAGTGATCTAACCAGCAATAATTTAGAAATGAGAAACAAATTCTTAAAACATTTCATTCTCTTCTGAAAACTATTGTACAGAACTTATTTTACGGTACCTCAAATGACCGGAAGAATTTTAAATTAACTTTCATTGTAGGCCCTAGCACTGCCGGTGTTAGAGTACTAGAGAGTAGAGAATCAGTAAGGCTAGATAAATCTCTCACAGAGTAGAGTAATTAAT
Organism: Thermobia domestica; assembly: GCF_964235325.1. NCBI lineage: Eukaryota > Metazoa > Arthropoda > Insecta > Zygentoma > Lepismatidae > Thermobia > Thermobia domestica. The sequence goes on from NC_137465.1 coordinate 92,822,283, forward strand.
ATGCTGTGAGTCTACGTGTATACGCTACCATGGCTTTGTTTTTTTACTCTTGCATCTCCCTATTCAAATAGCATTCTTTTTCTTCTTCCCTTTTTGTCGTTTGTAGCAATATCTGCTATATCTCTCCGGGGAGGTTTGCTGCTCCCAAGAACCGTTTCTCCGCAGGAAATAAAAACACTTCTCTTATTCTATGCATAAACTCTAGTGTTTCTGAAAGCAGTCTCGTTGCAATCCTGCATGTACTTTATGACGTCTGAACTACTTTACTTACTAATTTTGACATTTCGTGGTAATAAGTTTGGAGGAGCCTCTGCTTCACCCAAACGATTTCTGAAGGAAATTATGAGACAAGTATTCCCTTATTGTATGCTTAGTATGTCTGTGCGTAATTTCATTCACTTTGGTCTATTTTTCCCGCTCTTTTGCCATCTATTAATACATTTTTCGATGGGAACTTATGTTCGTGAGAATTGTTTTCAGCAGAATATAAAAAGAAAAACATTCAGTTCTTAGATTTTTTTTTTCTAGCTGCCCAGTTTTATCGAAAATAGCTTGGGCCAGTTAGTAGTTATTCTTTGTTAGAACATAAGAGTAAGCAGTTATAAATTAAATGTTGTATGAATACATATCATATACATCTATTACTATTTATTACAGTTCTATAGGTTCTAATTAAATTTTAAGTAGTGAAAAAAGTATCTACAGTTACTACAAACGCCATATATAATATCTCTCCCAAATTTAGATTATGATATTTTCTCCCTATCAAATCCAAATAATGTCTAAATACATATATAAACTTTCAGAAAGGTTTCGATATTATGAAATATACCCAAAAAAAATAATTCTGGTTCTGATGAGCGATAATACATTAAAACCATGGTTCTACTCTATCAAAATAATCTTTTTATAAGGCTATCTGATAAAGATTGATATGATGATAAGCTAGATCGACAAAGTTTGTCAGCAAGTTATCCTATAAATTCATCGGAAAGATTGTCTTCGAAAGATAATATTCTAAAAATTAACTTTATCCATAAACTAATAAATAAAAATCTTCAGACAAGTCTTGCATTTAAAAGTTATTCCGTATTGTTCAACTTTCTCTATAAATTCTCTTACACAATCATCTGATAATTCTGAAGTTTCACAAATTCTTTCCAATTAACCTAACATGAAAATTCTCTAATATAATATGCCTTTAACTGGTCTCATAATGGATTTTTGAATTGATGTTTTGTTGTTATTTACGCATGAAATCTTCTGTAACATACTCAAATTCATATTCGTCTTCATATTACTTATAACTCATCTGAGAACAGTGCTTTTCAGAAAATGATTCTAATATCTCATGTCACAAAGCCATATCATACCTACAAAGAATATCTTCTATAATGTAAGTATAATATTTTTACTAGCTTTCTAAAGAATAATCTAACATACCTGTACTAATAGAAATGCTAAAATTAATGATATGTTCATCAGTACAATTGTAACCACTTAAATTATCACATACACAATCGAAAAGGTTTAAAATTCAATACTTGTTTAACACATATTATACATATATTAATACTTGTATTCTCTGTCAAGAAAGTTTATTACTGTTTTCCGCGGGATACTACCTTGCCCCTCGCTGCTATGAAAATAAAACATTACACATTGCCCCATACTATTTCGCCAGTAGCTTCCTATTTGCTCATCAGTTAAAACAGTATTCCTAGGCATCGTGGCGAAAAATGTATTTGCATTTTCGTGCATTCTACGAAAAATACAGAGTGAAAGCAAGAAAAACGAAACAAGAAATAAATACAATTCGATGTGAAGTGTTTGGACCGTTTCGACAAACCACTCCATGTAGCACTCTTTTTTGCAAGCAGGTCTTGATGATGTAATGGTTAACACCGATGCCTCATGTTCACGGGAACCTCAGATCGATTCCTCGTGAACACATAATATTTTTTCTTTACAACTATAGAAGTTTTTTAAACTGTCCAGTCATTCCAGAAAAGGAAAGTCAGTAGAAACACAACATTTCACTTTTGTATTCACATTATCGCGAGGAAATATGACCAATTCTTGCAGTTCAAACCATAGAAAAAAAGTTAGCGAATAATGATTTTCGGTCTTTTTATAAATAATGTCCAGTGTGTTGTCGTCGGCAAGGCTCTACACTGTAGACCTTAAAGTCGCAAGTTTCTGAGAAAAACAGAGTCCACTTATTATTATTATTATTACTATTAATAATAATAATAGTAATAATAACAATAATAATAGAATGAAAAAAGAAAAAAGACTCATAGCCGAAGCTATTGATAGGAACAGAAGATATATATACTTTATGTCATATTATTTAAGGTTTACACATGAACGTAACAGTATTATTACATTTATGGATTGAGACATAGAAATATTATTTTATGAGAACAAAAAATGGAGTGTAAATATGTCTTAGCTCATAGCATTAATGAATTTTGTTTCGACTTTCTTCCAGATAGGTTGAGTTGATTTTGGTTTTAAGGTCCCTTTCAGCAGCAAGGCTATATGAGATGGGACCTACTGATTAACGTGGAATCCGAAACACATGAACTCCTGAAGGGAATCGAACCCGGGTCTTTTGCTAGATAGGAAGGTGAGGTGACACCTTCAATAGAATCCTTCTTCTGACTAGAGTTGTAAGTTCGATCAGTATTTGTAATTTGTGTAATTCATTTAATGGTTTATCAACGTTGCATGTAGCGCTGAAGGTAATAATAACTTGTTAGCGAAATCACGTGTAAAATTTGAAGAACGAGTATATTTCTCTGCTCTGACCATACCCCTCGTAGAGTATTCGACAGCAAGGTGCTCTGAGAATCTTGTAGTCCACGGATGGATTCTCGCGCACGCAGAACCATTTTTATTTCTTGAGCACAAGTAGAAATGATAAGAAATAAACGAATCGAGACACATGAAGTTCAGAGCTAACAAGTAAGACCGAACCAAAGGTATGGGTCTCTACGTGATTTCTTTAAACGAATAATAAAATGGAGGAAAGTTGTTTTGTCTGTGTCTAGAAATGGAGTATAAATGAAGAAGAAACTACATTTCTGTCCAGAATTCCTTTCGCATGTCTTACAAAATTACATAAACAGAGATAACTCTCTTTCTTATGATAGAAAATGTTAAATGCCTTTTTAGAAATATACAAAAAGTGAAACCACATATTTTGAAAACATGTAAAAAAAAAATTAAGAAATAAAGAAGTTATAATTAATAAAAGGAATCTTCGAAACTCAATGCAAAATTCTAAGTTCCATTTTCCTAAGCGTGGCAAACGCGCAACGAAATTTACAGACAGAGATTTAATTTAATTTTTTATTAGAAACGCAACGTAAATTTTTCATGCTGTTAGTTACTGTACATATTGCACAGTTCTAATAATAATAGATATTAAATATTTTATACCTATACAAACAAATAAAACGAAATAAACCAAAATATATGCAAATCGATCAGGCAGTTGTGGGCAGCGATTTTTTAATATGCGTTTAATAAGAGAATGAACCTTAACATACCTTCGTAGAGTAGACGGTTAGCGCTCGCTTCCTGAGTATTTTGTTTTTATCCACGATCATTAGTTCGAATCCCATATCCTACGCTACCTTTTTAAATAGAAAAAAATGATTCTGCCAATTTCTTAAAGAGCAATGTTTTGTTCTAATAATGTACCTTAGTATTATCGAATTCATTCTAGTTTATTTGTATATTTCAAAGTAAAACAGAATTACGCCTTTTAAATAAAGTATTACAATTGTCAAGAATTTTTTAAAAAGTGGACACTTCATTTTTATTCATTCTTCTAAGCGAAAGGGAAAACTTAAGATAAATATTTGAAACGGTAATTAACATTTGACTTAACTTTAATGAAACATTACTAAAGTAAAACGTTTATTCCGAATAGCTGATTGCGAGTGTGAAGATAATGAATATTACTACAAACTTTTACAAAGCTAGGGGCCGCAGTTGCTCAGTGGAAGCCGGTTGGTGCAGTTAAGCTGCTTGAAGTGTTACACTGTAGTATTGTCAACGGCTCGGCTCACGGCCCAGTCACAACCGAGCCGAACCCAGAAGTGAGCCGAGCTCACTCCTCACCCTACCGAGCCGGCTGGAGTCCTCTTCAAAGTTGAACCAAACCGATCCGAGCCAATGCCTCACCCCAACGGAGCCGCCACGACCCGATGGCTTATTCCAGCTGTGCCGGCTCGAGCCAATGGCTCACCTGAGTCGAGCCGAACCGAGCCGATGGCTCATCGCAACAGAACCGGCCCGAGCCGATGGCTCACTTAAGCTGAGCCGAGCCAAGTCTGCTCGAGCTATTGGCTCAGTTGAACTGAGTCGAGTCGATTGGCATTATTATACTGACGATCGTGAGGTTTTCGAGTCCCTCTGTAGTAGAAAGAGAAGTATTTTAATTGTTTCTGAATTCATATCCCTGTCGATTCTAGGAGTCCTGAAATGTGATTAAAATAGAGAATAAATCAGGAAGTTAAAAAATGTGAAGTCGTCAGTTCTGATCCATATAGTGTCCCTGGTTCGATCCCAGTTCGCGCCAAGTGAACTTTGTGGTAGACACGACATGTGTGTGTGAGTTTTCTCGGGGTTCTTTGGTTTTCCACACTTTCTTTATTTCACCATTACATTGATTTCTCATAGCCACCGTCTCCTTTACCGTTGTCGGCCTAACTATGGGAGGTAAAACTTAGATTGCTTTCTTTTTGTTGTTAGAAGTAAATGACTGTAACTAAAGTACTGTAAATAATTGTAGATAGATTTTTTATCCTTAGATAAAATATTAGCTTTCAACCCTTCTCGTTGCCCTAGGGAGTTGAACGTGCGGTTTATGCGGTTCGTGTATGCGGTTCCTGGTTCTATTTCTGTCGGATCACAAAAACTAATTACCTTTTCATTTACTCTTATTAATTGTCCATAATTTTTAATCTGAAAAGCATAAACGTAAAACATTAAAAGTAAATAATTCCGTTTCAATATTGTCTAGCGATTTCATTGTCTCAATCATCAATTGTTGCGATTGTACTATATACTGCCATATGCATACAATTAGCTTGTCGCAGCTGATCCGAATTTGAATGTGGTCCTTTTCTGGTTTTTCAAGAATTCAATGATTCTTTGTGTTATTTCGTCGGCTATCACTACTGCTGTGCCAAGCTTTCTATCCTTTAGGCAGTTACCTGCGTGCAGTTGTAGCTCGTACCTACGTGTTCTGTATTGTGCTTAGCACAGTAGTCTTAATATGAATAAAGCAATCTTTTCCTTTCTACATGAAGTCTATCGCACAAATCAAATTTAGGTGAATGCATTTAGAAATGACAAAGTTTTCACACATCATTCACTACATACGAACTTCTATTATCCAGCTTTGATTGCTGGCACAAGCTAGTGTTTTATACTGAAAATTGGCATTCAATGCACAAAGGGACCAGGTTTACTATAGGTATGAGACTTCCAAACTGTGCTATGCATAAGTATCTAAAGACTTATAGAACAGCTATGTCCATTCGTCCGTCCGTCTGTCGATAAGTAACATAGGAAAAACGGTAAAAGATAAAGAGATAACTAACCTTGCGATCGATTCACCGTCCCAAGGATAGGTTTCGTTTCCTCTGTTTACTCTCTGTTCAAATCGAAAGTTGTTCAAGTTAATCATTTCCGGTTTCAACAACAAGCGGTTTTCTGCAAACGATTCAGCGATTCAAAGCAACGTATCATGACAATGGCGAACACTCTAGCAAAACCGGGAATGGTTTAAATTTACTACTACTTCCGGTTTCAATACCGAATTCCATAGAGTAAAAACGGTAAGAGATATCGAGATATAGTTTTATCTAATCGATTCAGATTCTGTACGTTCTATCTTCTCTTTAACTGTACGCTCTATCTTCTCTTTAACTTCCTATTCACGCGATTCAAATTAACGATTTCCGATTTCAATCTTTAGCGTTATAGAACAAAAACAGTAAGGTATAGCGACTAAGGCTTCTGATATAGATTTAGTCACCGAGGAACAGATTCTATCTCTGATCTTATTAATCTATTGTAACCATGATTTATAAATATCAGCACACATAGTGGACAACCGATGGGCAACTATCGACATTTCGCCAAAAATTGGCGGCCTCGCAGCGACGATCCGAGTTGGCCCAACTTACGTTTTGAATATTATACCACTAGTGTCCCATCAGCGGCACAGACACGACAAAACGCCAATCAACCACAAAATTATTTCCCGAAAAATTTGTTAAATCACCTGTATGTGTGATTTTGTTACATTAAGGTGAGTCTAGAAACACTAATAAAAAAAAGCACCCTTAGGTGGGCGCGAACAACCAACTTTATGATTACTAGTCGTGAGTTCTTCCGATTTCACACGGAGGCGATGAAGAAAACCTGGCTTGTAGAGCAATAAATCATTGAGGTCTTTTAAATTATGCTAACAAGAATGCTCCTTTAACCTGGTATATTCGACGATAATTGTTTGGGATTATATAAATTCCGTTAGCCATATAATTTTATAACAAAATAACGGTTCAACTGAGCCAACAGTTCGAGCCGGCTTAGATTGGCTCAGATGAAGTGAGCCATTGGCTCGATCCGGCACGGTTGGAATAAGCTACTGCCGTTTTAATTAACAACTAATAGTTTATGTTCATTATTTCTGTCCATTTTCTAAAAAATACTTGCAGAGACTATTCGGAGTAAATGTTTTACTTTAGTAATGCTTCATTAAAGTTTAGTTATATGTTACTTACCGTTTCAATATTTATACTTTCCCCTTCCGGTTAGAATAATGATTACAATTGAAGTTTCTACTTTCTATAAAATTCTTGATAATTATGATACTTTATTTAAAAGACGTAATTCTGTATAATTTGAAATATTCAAATAAACTAGAATGAGAACGATAATATTAAGCAACATTATAAGAACAAAATATTGCTGTTTATGAAATTAACAGAATCAATCCTTTCTTTTAAAAAGGCAGCTTAGGGTATAGGATTCGAACTGATGATCGTCCATAAAAGCAAAATGCTCAGGAAGCGTGCGCTAACCGTCTACCCTACAAAGGTATGTTAAGGTCCATCCTCTTAGCAAATACATATTAGAAAATCACTGCCATAAACTGCCTGATTGCTTTGCATATTTTGTGGCTTATTTCCTTTTATTTGTTTGTTTACGTACAAAATGTTTAATATTTATTATCGCTAGAGCTGCGCAATATGTATAGTAACTAACAGCATGAAAGGATTACGTGTTATGTCTAATAAAGCACTATTTTCCATCTCTCACTGTAAATTTCGTCGCGCGTTTGCCACGCTTAGGAAAATGGAACTTAGAATTTGCCTTCTTTTATTAATTATTCTTTTATTTCTTTTATTAATTATAACTTCCTTTTTTCTTAATTTTTTCTGATTTTTTTTAAATATGTGGTTTCCTTTTTCTTTATATTTCCAAAAAGACATTTAGCATTTTCTCTCATAAGAAAGAGAGTTATTTCTGTTTATGTAATTTTGTAAGACATGTGACAGAAATTCTGGACGGAAGTGTAGTTTCTTCTTTTATTTATACTCCATTGCTAGACACAGACAAAACAACTTTCCTCCATTTTATTGTTTCTTTAAAGAAATCACTTAATGATCCACATCTTTGGTTCAGTCTTACTTGTTAGCTCTGAACTTCATGTGTCTCGATTCGTTTCTTTCTTTCCATTTCTACTTGCGCTGAAGAAACAAAGATGGCTCTGCGTGCGCGGGAATCCATCCGTGGACTACAAGATCTTCAGGCCACCTTGCTATCGAATACTCTACGAGGGGTATGGTCAGAGCCGAGAAACTATTTCTTTGTTCAAAAGACATAGGTACATTACTTTGTCTTCGTTACCTCGATCTGTGTGCGAATTTACACCTAATTCCGTAACTCGGTCCTCAAATTTTACACGTGATTTCGCTAACAAGTTATTATTCAACGTTGACAAACATTAAAGGAATAACACAAATTACAAATACTGATCGAACTTACAACTCTAGTCAGAAGAAGGATTCCATTGAAGGTGTCAACTCACATTCCTATCTAGGAAAAGACCCGGGTTCGATTCCCATTTTGAGTTCATGCGTTTCGGATTCCACATCAATCAGTAGATCCTATCTCATATAACCCTGCTGCTGAAAGGGGCGTTAAGCTCAAAATCGACTCAACGTATCTAGAAGAAGGGCGAAACAAAATTGATTAATGCTACCAGCTAAGAATTTTTTGTACTCCATTTTTTGTTCTCATAAGATAATATTTCTATCTGTCAATCCATAAATGTAAGAATATTATTACGTTCATGTGTAAACCTAAAAAGCATCTGACATAAAGTATATCTCTTCTGTTCCTATCAATAGCGTCGGCTAAGTGTCTTTTTCTTTCCTTCTTTTGTCATTCTAATAATAATAATAATAATAATAATAATAATAATAATAATAATAATAATAATAATAATAATAATAATAATAATAAATGGACACTGTTGTCCTCAGAAACTTGCGATTTTAAGGTCTACACTGTAAAGCTCTGCCGATGACAACTCATCTATACATTGTTTATAAAAAGACCGAAAAACATTATTCGCTAACTTATTCTGTATTGTTTGCGCTGTATGAATGATCATATTTCTTCGTGATAATGTGAATGCAAATGAGAAATGTTGTGTTTCTACACAGTTTCTTTTCCTCGAATGACTGGATAGTTTATAAAGCTTCTATTGTAATGAAAAAAGTATTATGTCTTCCCGAGGAATCGATCTGAGGTTCCCGTGGACTTGAGCCCAGGGTATTCCTGATAACATCATCAAGACCTGCTTGCAAATAAAGTGCTAAAAGGAGTTATTTGTCGAAACAGTCCAAACACTTTACATCGCATTGTATTTTTTCTTGTTTCGTTTTTTCTTGCGTTCACTCTGTGTTTTTCGTAGAATGCACGAAAAAGCAAATACATTTTTCGCCACGATGCTCAGGAATACTGTTTTAACTGATAAACAAGTAGGAAATTACTGGCGAAATGATATGGGACAATGTGTGATATTTTATTTTCATAGCAGCTAGGGGCAAGATACTATCCCACAGAAAACATGCATACATTTTCTTAACAGAGAATACACAACCTTCATGTAAATTCTTTATGTAATTCTTTATGTAAATATAAATCATATCTCTTTTCTATCAAAGCCTACTTTTTAAAAACTTCCTATATAATAAATATGGAAAGATATTGTGATTTAAGTCATGTATGTCTTCAACGAATGCATGAAGATGTTAAATTATTAGCGGTGTTAGTAGAAAAAACGGATTCTTTTAAATGAAAAAGAAACGTTAGTTATAAAATAGAGTTGGAAGAAAAAAGCTACTAATTAAGTAAAAAAATATATATGTATATACACCAGAATCAAATTGGGATAATAAAAGTGAAGATAATGTCATCTCACTGTCAAGGTAGGTTCTCAGATATACTGAAAATGAATAGTTTTAATAATATATTCGTGACTTTGTGTATAATTGTGATTATTCTTATTAAAGTCAGTTTGTTAATATATTCTAATAAACTAAAAATATCCACTCTTACTAATATCAACTGTTCCCTTAAATCTTCGACAGTTCCCAGTTTAAATATATAAATGGGAAATGTATTTTGAGATGAACATTTTAAAACAATTCTTACATTAGAAGGGGTTTTAGAAACTGAAATGTATCGTGACTATATTGAAAATTTTCTATGTAATAAATAAGAGAAGAGTTACATTAGTAGACGTGTTATGAAAGAAAACATGAAAAATGAACTCGAAAATGAAGATAAGACAAGAACAATAATATGGATTGATATATAGTAGCTGAATTAAATATTCAGAAAAGTTGAACAAAACACATTAACATTTAGCCAACCATTTCCATCTAAATAAGATGTGTTCTCCAGATGTAACGTAGCACTAAACTTATTAGAACTAAATACAAAATATGTGAAAAATTATTCCTATTTGTTGCGTCCTTATTTAGAAGTGAGCAAAATTACAAAGTTGTTGAAATAGATGAACCATTGTACAACCACAAATTTAAGTCCTATATGACAGATTTCAAGATAAATTTTACAAATATGAAAGACAAATAACTTACCGAAATGTTGGTAGCACTATATAGTGGCATATATATTATATGACTTACCGAGCTAAAGAACCTTCAAATATTAGGAAAGGTGATAAGAGAAGTATTATTGCGCACATCAAAGCTATTGGACTAAAACTATGTCTACTTCAATATCAACCTAATTCAATGCTACTAAAAATATAACATCACATACAAAGAATTTTAACATGTGATGAAACAGTCGATATTAAATAATCAATATTTAACATTTATGTGATTAATACACCAAGATGAAGTAAAACACAGCAACGTTTATTGAACATTGCTGAAGCGAGAAGAACTAAGATAGGAACTGTCCTTGAGTAACAATTACTGCTTTAACTCTTAACGCACCAAGCCTAAATCGTCAACATTGTGAAACATGACTAAATAGCAGTTATGTTTGGCTTGATTTCATCTATCCCTTTGGTCATTATGATACCGATAGATGACTAGAATTTGGGGTATCTTCTCCACCACCAGCAGTTTACGCTGGAATATGAAAGTAAATTTCATCTGAAAGATAACTCTACTACTAAAGCATGTGGGAAATGTAGCTCATAGGTATTTACAAATCATAACTCAAACACAAATTTGCATTTAAAAAAATGCAGCAGATAAGGAAAGGTAAAATTAGAATATTAGTAATAAGTCTGGCGTAGTCACTTAATGTTTCGACGTTTTACTGTACCTTCAACAATGGTTGAAACTCCATTCTCGCCTCTCTCTCTCTCTCTCTCTCTCTGGTTGCTGTTCTTACAACTCCAAACGAAGTACCCCGAGAAACACTCACCATCCAGTTTTTTGTTTCCCGGACTGAGGCCTCAAACCACACCTCCTCATTTCCTCAATACCAAATATGGTCACTCCATATCTCACCTCCTCCTAACACCGTGTTCGTGACGTCACATAAGTCAAAACGTTTGAAAGTCGATGAACTCACACGCTGGAGAATTCACCTTCAAATCCTGAGTTGTACTTTCTCAGTACAAGTGCGAAGCTAAACCTCAGCGAAAAGTAGAAAACACAAAATACACACTTAACAATAATCGTGGACGTAGTTACCAGACAATAACTTTTAGTTGAGGCAATCCATTGAGTCAGCTAGAGAAGAGCTAACTGGGCGCTCGAAATATTTACAAATAAGTTGAATGTGAGCAATGTCCTCAAACGCAGACTAGTGACACTGCCAAGAAATGGAAACGTAGCCAGACATAAGTAGAAAGTTGACAAATTGCACAAAGGTAGGAAAACAAACAAGGGTATTTATTGACTTTATATCAGGTTAAAGGAATCTGCTATTGCACTTATCTTTTAATAGAACACAAAGGAATACAAAAATGCTTCTAAGAAGCTTGAGACTACATAATTGAACTTTCCCAGGAAAGAAAAAAAATAAGATAATCCAGCGAAGTAGATGTCGTAAATCCAAAAGTCCGTCGATGGAATCGAACCAGGGACCTCCGACGTATAGTATCGTAACATGCCCTCCCCGCAAAGATGATTGAACCTAAAGAACTGAATACATGGAAGATCTAGAACAATCATCGGCATCTAAAGGGAACTTAAAAAACACATGTAAGTATACATTCATATTTTTCTCAATATTCAAAATTAACAGTAAAAAAAAAAAAACAAACAAACCCCAAAGCATACTTAGGCCGTGTCCAAAAGTGCATAGTGCACACTTCGAGGATGCACACTCGAAGTCTACAAATCGAGTGCACACTAAATAGTGTACACTTCGTAAAATTAGCTTTTGATCAGCACTTGCTTACAGCGCCTCGTTGTGGTGGAATATGGAACATTGATGACAAAAGAAGGGAGAATTTCGCGTACTAGAAAAAATTAGCATGCTTTTTTTTCTTTAAATGAATGACTTTCCAGTTATATTAAAGATAAATAAACCGTACAGATTGACTATATGGGGTAACCATAAAATGATTTAAGAGTTTTTTTCATGTATGCCAACAGCTTCAGCTTTGCCGTGCCTGCAAATATTTGTCATTTTGGGTATTTCACGCGCAGATTAACAAGAGCGGAGCATAAATGCAATACATATATAATATATGTGTGCGTTGTCTTATGTGCACAATAAACTCGTAACAGCATAAAAAAAACACTAAACTATTGGCGATATTCTACTTTATTAGGCATGCTTGCGGAGGGAATATTTAATAATCTCCCGAAAGAAGAGTAGCACTGGTGATTAGGGCGCTGAAGACACTTTTGCGAATTAGTTTAGGAATTTTATTGCAACTGAAAGTAGGCAACGTGCAAGAGCGTTAGGACACCGAGGGGAGCGGTATTTACAATAATGTGGCACAAAACTACTTTGGGAGAGGGTTGATACTGATTATAATTGCTTCCTGTACGGTAGATTTCACAACAACGACAGTATAATTGTTGTAGTTCTACTGTATTCTTTCAGTTCAGGCATACTGATTGAACTCTTTCTACCATATTGCGCTAATATTGAAGTTTCTTAGATGTTATTCTTTCACTGTGAATTTATTGATTTTACCTGGAAATCATCGAAATTGTGTCTCCGTATTCTTAATCTACAGCAAAAGTTAACACATAGAAGGATGACAAGGAAAGAAATGTTAAAGTTGAACAACATGAGGACCAAAATTAGAGAAAAAAGCTATTATGTCGCTATGAAATACCAATTTATAAGGATAATGCATACTCAAGGCGAATAACCCTAATGAAAGTAGTATGGTAAAAATAACAACAAAAAAAAAGTGAGATTACTATCTTATAAGCCTGCTTGAATGGAGTTCTGTATATTGTATACACTTCAACATTTACGTGCATTTTACTACGCTTTCGGCGCCCTACATCTCTCTTGAAATATACTCTCCTACATGCTTCCCACTGCGAAAATGGTTATTCAGTAACGAAACAAATCCTCTCGTCCAAATATAAACGTAAAATAAACTACTAAAAATATAATAAGAATTTTATGAAAATTAAGAGACGGTTTTATGAAAAAATACAGTATGTAATGTAATGGCTCTCATTGTTCAACTATACGGAAGAAATTATTGTTCATAATCTTTTAATACTGGGTACAGTAATGGGATTATATGAATTAAGAGGAAGGCGAGTCTTTACTTTGGACATTTCTTTCAATGAATCGTTCAATGAACCGATTCGTAACGAAGACGGGAAAGAAAGTGCTCTGCGGGGTTCCAACCAGCCTTCACTCGCTAACACTCGCTCGTCAATATTATGTGAATTAAATATTATACTTTGGTACAAAAAGGAACCAACCTACCTACTACCTTATATACAGTATATGGGTGAAGAGGCAAGTTGTTAAAACCGGAACCAAGAGATCAAATAGCTAAATCGAAGAATAAAAAAAATGAAATGGCCATAGTAAAGACTTACCAGGAGTAATTTGTGAAATCTTTGATATATGTGGAGAAAGGAATTTTTGATCTGTATTTCACTTTTCGGTACCTGTCAAAAATACACAATGTATGGTAATTGGTATATTACAGTCTCTCTCAAGTGCAAGGAAATATGGTATCGTTGAAAGGAATTCGTTTAGAATCAAAACTATAAAATTAGGCTTATGTGTCTATGAATTAACCTTTGCGGCTGCGGCTGTAGCTGTAGCTATAGAGAAATGATTAATCTATGTATACTATGCTAGAACTTAATATATTCATACACCATTAAAATTTGTCATTTACGTGCAAATAGCCGCATTACCGATAGTGCAACTATTTCAATTAAGCTACATAAACCATGTAATATTTAAGCACAAATATCTTTATAGCATTAATAAAGAAATTATTTGTTTGTTTTCCCTATACTATTTTAAATTCTATTGCATACTCAAAGAACATAACGTAAATACATTTGTTATTTGCGTAATATTTTTATATTCGACTTGTAAAATCACTAACTTGTATGTTTATCAAGTAAATTATTATAAAATCAGTCCACAAATATATTTACTTAAACAAAAATATTAAGAATATGCCTATTAAAATTTTATTAGGTCATTCTACGAGAAATCGCCATATTAAGCACACAAGTATACTAACGTAGTGTACATCCTCGCACACTACGCACTATGCACTCGCACACTTGTGAACTTGGACCTTTTGACGCACACTAGGTGACGTCACTTCCGGAAATAAGCGTACTTCAAATGTGCACTTGTATCTTTTGGACACGGCCTTAGTTAGGGCCTTGAAGTTCAAAAATAAAACAGTAGATGGCATAGGCGGTATCGGACGACTAATCCATGCATCCAGGCAGACGACAAGTTCTCAAATAAACAAAAGTGGCGACATCTCTCATCCAGTACCAAAAACAAAAAACAAAAGAGAGTTAGAAAAAATAATGGGAGAGAATCAAAATAAAAATAATTTAAGGTAAGTCCTACAAATATACAACAAAAACAGAAAAACAATATTACACTATAAATATATGTATACTCTTGAAGTAGGAAGAAAAGAAAAATGATATGGATGGAAGAATAACTAAGCCAAAGTGAACGGAAACAAACCAGGCATAAAAATGTGCAAAGCACAAGCAAACTTTAAAAAAAAAATAATAATGATAATATTTCTATTATGTTTGACCTTCCGTACTTAAACAAAAGTTAATAAGTAGTATACAGCAAACGAAGGGCAGAAAAGGAAAAAAAATAGATTAATTGAAATCCAATCAGCCTTGCACTAAAGTTTTTTATGAATATAGAATGAAATAAATAATCCACAATGTAAAGTCTCTAATGTAGATCTCACTCTAATGGGAGACAAAGCTTAATAATTTACGCATTACTAGGTAACTACCCATAGAATAGCACAGAATGTTGGCGGAGCAAAACCGGGGGGCAAAAAGTGGTCCTATTAATCTTTAGAACATTGAACCATTAAGGATTTAATCTTCACGGTGTCTGTAGAAATGGACTTATCGCGGTCCATATTCGCACTTGCAGACAAGAAAAATAGAACACGACAGACCACCACCAAACTACTCCTAACCTAACGCAGCCTAAAAGCGAAGATATCCAGGTAAAATATCCAAGGTGAAACCACTGCTCGGGGCGACGTAACAACAACCAGTCGGCAGGATCGGAAATCACAATAAGTCATATCCACTAGGCGAGAAGCTTCCAGGTCCAGTAGCAAGGCTGAGGCGTAGATTTCCCAATTGTAGTCCATATCAGCAAAGGCAACATAAGTCCAGACGAAGCATTAAAAGTAAAATGTATGTTTGTAGTGAGAGGTAGAATTTTAAACACTAATAAAATCACAGTCTATAATGTAAATAAAATACGATCTGTCGTAGCATACAAATTATGTAGTATTATTATTTATAAATATCTTTTTCTTCTAATCTCATTAAAGTCAAAGTCTATACAAAATATGCATATACAATAAAGATGATACTGATCCATTTCTACATTTTTCTTCTCTTTCCACAAATACTACTCAAATCCAGCAATGGGACGTAAACTTCAATGCATCCAAGGATTTCCACAAGGTAACTATAATCTCGATATCCTTCAAATAACATAATCAAAATACTAATGCATCATATGCCGCTACGAATTCTTAAAAACAAAATATATCTATATGTAAGCAATACAACTGTTCACTCTTTATACAAAGATATTATATCAACGCCCATAAATATCTCTATAATAATAATACCTAATCCCAAGTTGCAATAAGTTCCAATAAATATCAATAATATGTTATATAGTCATGTAAATAAGAGACTGAAGGCGAAGGATGTACATTAGTTCTATTACTTTCACTAGTAGTTGGTGGAGGGGTTGGAGACAGGCTAGCACTTCTAAAAACTTTAGGATTTCGACGTAACATGGGGCGTCGCTTATAAATTTTAAATAACAGAAAAACTGCTAACAACAGTAATAAAATTTCCACAATATGAACAATGATCCACAACACATCCTGATCCAAAGACATAGACTCTGCTCTAGCGCCTTTCATACAAAGAGTACACAAGAAAAAACCTTGTTTATATCATAAGTAACCTATGGCTAATGTCAAAATAATATTCCAAACAACGAGGAAAATAGGAATAAAACTGTCTCTATAATAAATTGGGGTATAGGGAACCACAGATGCGACAGAATAGCTGGATAAATTAAGATGAGGTACAGAGTAGTGCCAATTGAGATTTAATAAGTTTGAGGAATTAAAAACTTCATGAGTTTTAAATTTCTGATTAAGGTGAACAAAGCTATTGGCTGACAAGAAAGCCGGAAATAAATGCACTACAGTAGGCGTAACTAATTCCGTTTGAAAATAAGGAAAGACGGCTTTCGGAAATAAATGGCTATTAACTCTTAATGTCGTACCACAAGGCAATTTAATCATAATCGAACCATACTTAGCTTTATCTGTAATGTCAATGAGTTTAGTGTAACCAAACGAAGGATGCCTTTTGCTGTTCCGATGATATGGAGAGAACCCCGGAATCATTATGATGATTGTTATTTCTGTATGACGAATACAGCAGGAAGTAACAGGAAGTAACAGGAAGAAACAACGTGCCATCTATTACCCAAACTTGGAATCAGCGATCAGACCAGTACCCCATGGAGAAAATTTACCTGTACCTGCTCCTCCGAAAGATTGGCAAACTATCGATATTACAGCGCCTACAGCAAGCGAAGAGGACACCAACTCAATATCTGCAGATGAAGATCCGAGAGACAGTTCCTTCCACGTAAAAGATGAGCCTCACTTCATCCTACATGACTGGAATGATTTAATGAGAGAGTTACAACTTTCGAAAGAGAAAGCTCAACTTTTGGTGCTAGACTCAAAGAGTGGAATTTAGTGGCTCCTGGAGCTACTTACACTCACTACAGGAAAAGGAACGAGCCCTTTTCAGAATACTTTAGAATGGAAGGTTCCCTTTGATTATGCACGGGCACCAATGATCTGATGAATGAATTAGATATTCAACATGATCCATCCGATTGGTGTATTTTCATAGATTCGTCTAACAACAGTCTGAGAGCAATTTTATTTCCTAATGGAAGCAAGCTGCCGTCTATCCCTGTGGCACACTCTGTTTTGATGAAAGAGACTGACGAGAATCTCACACTCATATTAAATCGTATTAACTACAAAGAATATGGTTGGCAAATTTGCGGAGATTTGAAAATTATTGCAATATTTCTTGGTCGGCAAGGTGGATTTAAAAAGTACTGTTGTTTTTTAGTGTCTTTGAAACTCCAAAGCCACTAAAAACATTTTTCACAAAAAGATTGTCCCCCTTCCCCAGAGAGACATATAAGCCCGGTACAAACAGTGTCAAGTATGAGCCTCTGATCGATTCAGCCAAGGTGCTGCTTCCACCTCTTCATATTATGTTGGGCCTCATGAAGAATTTCATAAAAGCTATGGACAAGGAAAGTGAAGGATTTAAGTATATTAGTCAGTGTTTTCCAAAACTAAGTGATGGTAAATTAAAAGAAGCAGTTTTCACAGGACCTTATATTCGCAAACTTATCCATGACGAATTGTTTGAACAGAGTTTAAAGAATAAAGAGTTAAATGCCTGGAGTCCTTTTGTTCAAGTTATAAAAGGTTTCTTCGGGCAAAATAAAAGCTCAAAATTACGAGGTTCTGTTGCAGCAACTTCTGTTCGCATATGAAGCTCTGCACTCCCGCACTCTGCACTTTGCACTCTCACCTCAACTTCTTTCCATAAAATCTTGCAGATGTAAGCGACGAAATGGAGAGCGGTTTCAGCAGGACATAAGAACGATGGTAACTCAATACCAAGGACGTTGGTACCCTGCAATGATGGGGGACTATTGCTGGTCGGTGAAGAGAGAGGACTCAACATTTCATGAAAGAAAAAATAAACCAGATGGTGTTATTTGTAGCCCTAAACATTAGACTTTATAAATTACTCTGTGTATGTAAATAATAATATTCCTACACTAACAGAATATATATAGCTTTTAGTGCTAATACAGAAACAGAATATATAGTTCTTTATACTGGTTAGATTCAATAAATTAATTTTATGAATTTTTAAAACTGAATGTCGATTTTCTTTCGGCACGCAGACAGCTCATTGGCCGGTACGCTTCATAGCTCATTTTCCCTATTATGGTAAATCTGGCAACTACGCTTTACACAAAAATGCGAGCTAATGTAGTAAAATGGATATCATATTCATATTCATGGACTTAAAATCAGTCACAATAAGTGAGATTTGTTTTTGTAACTTTTCAAAACTTTAAATACGTTGTCGTTTATTATTATTATTATTATTTTATTATTATTATTATTATTATTATTATTATTATTATTATTATTATTATTATTATTATTATTATTATTATTATTATTATTATTATTATTTTATTATTACTATTATTATTATTATTATTATTATTATTATTATTATTATTATTATTATTAGTATTATTATTATTACTGTATATTTGAGACCTCAATATTACGTCCTATTCCAATGAAAATAAGCATATTCAAGTTAAGAAAAATGAATAGAAATGTTTGGGATCCTCTATAAGGATGAAGTGCCTTATAAGAGATACTTTGAAAAGCAAAGAATGGGGAAAAGAAGGTGTCAGCTACTGGACAATATGAAAATCGAACTTTAGGATGCCTTAACAGAAACTAAGTAGGATTTGTCTTCATCGCCAGACATAGTAACACCCTTTCTTTGGGTAAAATACTTTGGATTATGTGTGCGTTATTTTGATATTTTAACAAAATATACAATCAAATATATATAAAAAGAATAGTTCCTATTTACCATTTTTTGTTGAAAGAATATATGGAACGTGTTGAAAATGGCGGACGAAAATATTATAATTATTTCTAGTAGAAGTGGAAGAACTTAATAACAATTCCGCAATGACGTTTTTAACAAATGTATGACTCATACTAGGCCTGAAGGATGAACCGTTTGTATCCATGAATTGCTTGCAAAACACGCGAAGTTTTCAAAGAGTAGGATTTGAGAACGTAGACTGTGACGTCATGTTGTTTGATTTTCCCCTGTGGGTGAAGTCTTTCCAAGTGTAACTTGTAAGAACTATTGACTATTTTTAATTTTATTATACTTCAGAAATATCTATAATCTAAATTATAAAATTGTTCTGAATATCCTCGGAAGGCCTCGAACCGCGGACCGCTAACTCACGATAGGAATGCTCAAGCCACTACCCTAAAACTGCTCTTTTAATTAAAACTCAAGAAACACTCGTCTATGTAGCAAATTGCAAACGTTTACGATTCCAATATTTTATTAACGATGAAACGCTGATTTCGGTCATGATAAAATACTACAGCCCGGAGAATTCAAGTTTAAATTTAAAAAGAGACCGAAAGTATATCCGTAATTTATCTCTATTATATTCGGTTATTTTCGTCTTACTGTTATTTCCAGTGACCTTGAACGACAGAGACACGAACACAGATACATCGAGGACATGTAATATTTCAAAGGCTCTCCCACCGGAAATCGAAACTGAGACCCCGCCTACTGAACTATCTGATGGGTGGTGTGCCTGGTTCGTTAAGAAGACAAGTAAGCTTGAGGCGGAGACATCGTTTTCGTGGGTTTTCTGGGGACACTCCCAATTTCTCATTCCACCATTTCGTCCATCACAATTCACTTGCTCATAGTCTTCCTCAATCTAACAGGCATAATCGTTGGACATTAAACGTAAAGATTTCATTTTCAAGCTAACCCAAACTAATCCGAATCGAAAAACAGTTGTATTTTCTATTGTTGATGAACGTTTTTTCACATAAAATATATAGAAAAAACATGAGGAATAGTAATTCCATTCAAAACTGAAACAGCAGACTCATAATACCTTAACCTAAAACGAAACAACTACATATTGTTTGAATTATTTTCCAAAATATGTACGGATATTCTGAAAAGTGCCAATCAAAGTTGGAGTGGGTCAGTGAGTCGGTGGGTCAGTTGGTCAAGTGAGTCGATTTTTCTAAGTGTCAGTGGCTTGTGGGTCAACAGCGTGAAACCCACTACGACCCACCACCCACCGTGAACCACTGCGACCCACCACTCACAATGACCCACTGCGATCTACAACGCACCAACATACTCTGCTCGCTTCATTGTAGACAGCATCTTCTGAACAGCATGTTTCTTTCAACACTCAACCCTAGTCATAGAAACGAAAACACGTTTGTTTTTGATTGCAGTTTGCGATTCTCAAAACAGGCCTGCAACCAGAGGGGGTCAGAGGACCTGGCCTCTTAAGCTTTTCGTGGTATCTCCAGACCTCAAAACAGAAAACACAATTTAGATATGTGTAAGAGAATTCATGGCCCCTCTAAACCTCTGTGGCTGGTTGCGGGCCTGGTCCAAACCTGGTGTATGTATTGTGTTGTAATAGAAGAAAATTGTCACTTTGGTGAGGTTGAAAAAAGAAATCGAAGAAGCAGTTGAGGTTAAATTTATATCATTGCACTCAATGTAGAACAAAACGAGCCCTGCCGGGCTTGTAATCCGTTACTAATACAACAACAACATCAACAACAACAACTACTACTTCTACTTCTACTTCTACTTCTACTTCTTCTTATACAGTGGAATCATATAGCATAACTGAACATGTAACGTTTGTAAATCACTTTTTTGAGTATTATTGTTTTTATAAAAATAGAAACAAATCCTTGGACCTGGTTTGAACACACGCCAAAAGCAATTATAATTACGAATACACTGCGCTAGTACGCACGGCCACGTAGACCGCCAGTAACAGTTCTTTGATTCCTGCTGTATTTACATATGCTACGTGGCGAGAAACTGATAACTGCAACTAACCACCTCCTATGAGTACGGTCCAGCGTGATTTAAAAATATGCTTCTGAACACAGGTGAATTTGTCTATGTTTTACTTTCAAGGTCTCCATTTTCCCTTTTCATTTGTTTCTGTTTATTTATCTGAGGTGAGTATCTCTAGGTGAAACAAACTTGAGTCATTCTTAAATATTGATATTTGTGATTGTAATATTAGCAATAGGACTTATACTACTACTTGGCTTTTGATACCATAAGTTTTTAGAGGAGCGGAATACAGGAAAAACATTTTTTTGAATCATTGTAATATATATATTATTATATAAAAAAGAACTATGTGTGAATAATCATTACGGGCAAATTGCAGTCAAATAAAATGAGTTTTGGTATATAGTTAGGCCTTAATTCAAATTTGGATGTTATCATATTGCTTTCATTATGATAATATCCTAAGGTATAGTGGGGATCTGAATGTTTGCGAAAAAAAAAATTGAGTATCATACAAGGCGTTAAACTTAGGGAGCTGAAATTTAGTATATTATCTCATTATTGAAAATGAGCAGAATGTTTCCTACCATTTCTTTTAAAACTTCTCCTTTATGTGGAGGAGCGGCACTTTCTATATATGGTGAATTGATAGTGGGTTGTTTTGTACTAATACACAATAACACACTGAGCAAGGCTATGTGATAATACGTAAAAAACAGTTTCAACACAATAACTGTGTCTTTATCAGACTTCCACTCCCAGAGAAGGAGTGGACGTCTGATGAAGACACAGTTATTGTGTTGAAACTGTTTTTTTACGTATTATCACATAACCTTGTTCAGTGTGTTATTGTGTATTAGTACAAAATGGAAACAAGGCCTGAGAATAGTTATGGGTTATTTTGTAAAAATAATCCAAAACAATAGATATTAGTTGAGACACAAACAATAGAGTGCTTCGCATCATATATCAATATATGGTTACCATCAGGGGCGGATTCAGGACGCACTTCTTCGGGGAAGGTGGGTTATAATACTGCTACTTAGAGCTACTTTTAAGGACTACGAACTCTGGATTTTATTTATATACAAAATAAGAAAGTTTCCCCCTCTGAGGGGTGATTGCCCCCTGGCACCGCCCATGTTTACCATGCGCTTCCTACTATAATAATTGCTGAAGTCTATTTATTATATGGACCGCTTTAAGCAGAGGGCAATCAACCCATAAAATAGTGAGAAAAATTGACAAAAAATTTGTAATATAAGCTTCTGTACGTTAGTCTACTAACCTTGAATTGGGACTTTAAAAATTTCATCCGTTTTTCCACTGAAAAGTATCGATAATTCAACAAGGAAATAATTAGACCATGATAATTTAATTGAAATTCATCGTAATTGTACCCATGACAAATACTTTACCATTTTATATCGTAAAGGTCAGATCCATCGTCATTGTAAGAGCCGTGCTTTAGCGATTGACAGTAGAAATTCAAACTCCGATTAGTTAGAATTTCACAACCTGTTTGTATTACAAGTCTAAACTCTTTAGTCGGTCGAGAGGCCGTTTATCATGTCAGAGTTGATGACGATGTGTTTTGGTGAGTAAGTGGTTCATGGTGGATGGCGGGTCGGAGTGGGCCATAATGGGTGGTGGGCCATAGTGGGTCACGGTTTGTGGTGAATCACGGTGGGTCATGCGTCCGACTGGGACATGGTGGATGGTCGGTCGTTTGCCACGGTGGGTGCTGGGTCAGTGGGGTGTGGGTCAAGGTTTCGTTAATCCACGCCATCTCTGGGTCAACTGGTTTGTGTTCGGTTTAAACTTGGAACAGAATGTGTCCGTTTATTTCAGAAAATGAACCATAAATTGTTTCAGTTTTGTTTGAAAAGAGACAATATATTGCCACTTTTCAGAATATTTGTATATATTTTCGAAAAGTTCCAAACGATGTGTAATGGTTTCGTTTTAGGTTAAAGTTCCCCATGTTTTTTGTGTATATATATATTGTGAAAACACGTTAATGAGCAATAGAAAGTACAAATGTTTTTCGGTTCCGATTGGTTTGGGTTTACTGCTTCAAAATAAAATCTTTACGTTTAATGTCCAACGATTATGCGTGTTAGGTTAAGGAAGACTGATTAAAGCAAGTGAATTATGATGGACGAAATGGTGGAATGAGAAATTGGGAGTCCCCGAGAAAACCCACGAGCACGATTTCTCCGTCTGAAGCTTACTTGCCTTGGGAACAGTGATGAAAATTTTCCGGAAAATTTTCCGATTCATAAAAACATACTACACTTATTCCTACATCGTTGTTTAGCCATGATGTGAGGTGGAAAATTTTCTTCTCTATTTTTTCGGAAAATTTTCCGTTCTTGACCAATATCAGTGATCAAGTAACAATTCCTCAGTATTCATAAAATTGATTGAGTTCATGTATAGGAATGTTAAAAAGTGGAAGGTCGTTTAAAGAATCTGAATATTTTCATGGCTCAAACAATTTTCAGTACCATATAGGAACAAGTGAAACAATTTTTCGTGAATCGAAATATTTTCTGTCTCGTATGGAAAAATTGAAGAACTTTTTATGAGTCGGAAAATTTTCATCATTTTGAAGCAAAAAGTAAAGCAACTTTTTGTGAATCGGAAGTTTTATTGCTCTGTAGAAACAAGTGAAAGGAATTTTCATGAATCGGAAAATTTTCATCACGATGTAGAAACAAGTGAGTTGATTTTGAGTTTAACGTCCCTTTCAGCAGCGAGACTATATAAGACGATACCAACTGATTAATGTGGAATCCGAACTACATGAGCTCCCGTTTAGAATAGTAGCCAGGTTTTTCATGCCAAAGGCGCGTATGCTAACCGCTTATTGTGCTGCCAAAATGTCGTGAGCCGTGGCAAAAATGCGAACTAAATCTCACACCCTCACACACCCACGCGTTGAACCAATAAGGGTTCAGCTGTTGCTAAGCGAGAGAAAGCGATTAGAATTCCTTCAGCCGATAGCAGCACTTGCAACGGGAGACTAGGGATCAAGTCACTGTGGTATATCTTTAGTAACGAAGGATCTCGCAGAGGAAGAGAGAGAGAGAAACACTGTGTAAAATTTTACTTCCCAACTTGAAGTATTAGAAAATTTTCCTATTGGTTCCCAAAAGCTAATTGGAAAATTATAATTTGTTGCTGACTAACTTTCCTCTACAAGAATTGAATTTTGTACTTGAAGGTGCAGTTAAATATGGTGGAAAATTTTCCACCTAACATCACTATACGTAATATCCAAAATTGTCCGGCTTATGAAAAGATTTTTTTTTTTCATTTGATTCTACATCGTGATGAAAATTTTTCGATTAATGAAAATTCCTTTCACTTGTTTCTACAGAGCAATAAAACTTTCCAATTCACAAAAAGTTGTTTTACTTTTTGCTTCAAAATGATGAAAATTTCCGATTCATAAAAACTTCTCCAACTTTTCCATATAAGACAGAAAATATTTCGTTCACGAAAAATTGTTTCACTTGTTCCTACACAGTACTGAAAATTGTCTGAGCCATGGAAATTTTCAGATTCTTTAAACGATAATTCACTTTTTAAAACTTCTATACATGAATTCAATCAATCTTATGGTTGCTAAGGAACTTGATTACTGATATTTGTAGAACGGAAAAATTTCCGAAAAAAATAGCGGAAAATTTTCCGAAATTGAAAATTTTCCGCGGCAAATTTTCCACCTCACATCACTACTTGGGAACGAACCAGGCACACTAACCATCAGATAGTTCAGTAGGCGGGGTCTCAGATTCAATTTCCGGTGGGAGAGCCTCTGAAATATTACATGTCCTCGATATATCTGTGTTAGTGTCCCTATCGTTCAAGGTTAATGGAAATACCTGTAAAACAAGAATAACCGAATATAATAAACATAAGTTACGGAGATACTTGAGGTCTTTTTTAAAATTTAAACTTGAATTCTCTGGACTATATTATTTTATCACGACCGAAATCAGTGTTTCTACGTTAATAAAATATTGGAATCGTAAACCTTTGCAATTTGCTACATAGACGAGTGTTTCTTGACTTTTACTTAGAACAGCGATCTTAGGGTAGTGGCTTCAGCATTCGTTTTATGAGTTGGCTCCGCGGTTGGAGTTCGTCCGAGGATATTCACAAAAAATTCTAATTTATAATGTAGATATTTCTGAAGTATAATAACATGAAAAATAGTCAATTTCTCTCGTTCTTACAACTTAGAATTGAAACGATTTCCTTCACCAGGGGAAAACTAACAACATGGCGTCACAGTCTACAATCTGGAATCCTACTGTCTGAAAACTTCGGTGTCTCGCAAACAATTCATAAATACAAACGGGTCATCCTTCAGGCCTAGTATGTCATACATTTGTTTGAAACGTCATTGTGGAATTGTTATTAAGTTCTTCCACTCTTACTAGAAATAACAATAATATTTTAATTAGCCATTTTCAACACGTTCCATATATTCGTTCAACAAAAAATGGTAAATAGGAATCATTCTTTTTTTATATATTTGATTGTATATTTTGTTAAAATATCAATATAACGCATACATAATCCAAAGTGTTTTACCCAGAGAAAGGGTGTCACTATGTATCGTGATGAAGTTAAATACTACTTAATTTCTGTTAAGGCATCCGAAGCTTCGATTTTCATATTGTCCAGTAGCTGACACCTTCTTATCCCCTCTTTTCTTTTCAAACTATCTCTTATAAGGCAATTCATCCTTATAGAGGATCCAATTTTTTTCCTTAACTTGAGTATGCTTATTTCATTAGAATAAGACGGAATATTGATGTCTCAAATATACAGTAATAATAATAATAATAATAATAATAATAATAATAATAATAATAATAATATAGAAGACAAATTCTGTATGAGGATATATTACATTAAAATCTGTAAAATCGTCGATAGCGTTAGGCAGAACTTTCAAAATTGTCGGGATTGGAGAGAGGTGTCATTACCATAAGGGCATACCCTTGTATACGTCCCTACAACTAGCTAAATGTTAAAACGGAAAGTTTTGAGGCAAATTTCATGTAGAAAAGGTAGGGATACAGAACTTACAAGAGCCGGAAGAAAATTTGTTTTTTAGTAATGGTTTTACCGGCCAAGCGAGAGAGGATGTCGATGATGACAATGAAAGAAATATTGAAATAAAGAAACTGGGAGGAAGCGGAATCCGGACAAAAGCTACACACAGGTTGTTTGTTCAGCACAATGCAAATTAGGCGGGAGCAGGGTGGAAGAGGGTGAACCATTAAATTAACAGCAATTCAGTAATAATAATAATAATAATAATAATAATAATAATAATAATAATAATAATAATAATAATAATAATAATAATGTTTATTTCTGTGCCATGAACAGCCTAACGGCAAAAATACAGCACTTTATCAGGCAGATAAACATATATTACATACAATGTAAGCTTCATACTAAAACAATAAAACATAATAACAAAATAAAGTAAAATAATATCGGATTAATAATTCCTTGTCAAATTAATACCTTCTTTTAGTATCAAAATAGTCGTCATAAATAGTAAAAATAATATTTGTCAAGCTCTAAAATTCATGCTTTTATACTGATAAAAATAAATTAAACTAAATTAAAAGAATTGGTCAATCTTCATAAAATTACAGATTTCGGATTCAAAGGAACTACTGTTGATATATTTCTTATATTATACATTGGTACCCTTATACCTATGTTATGCAAGCAATATTCACTATGATAGCTATTGTCTAGTAGTTTCTTAATAAAATCTGTTTCAATAACT
This sequence comes from Thermobia domestica, assembly GCF_964235325.1. Classification (NCBI taxonomy): domain Eukaryota; kingdom Metazoa; phylum Arthropoda; class Insecta; order Zygentoma; family Lepismatidae; genus Thermobia; species Thermobia domestica. Next base: position 92,849,136 of record NC_137465.1, read on the forward strand.
TTTCTGCTGTCGCTCAGTGCCTGCAATCCCCAAGATTGACACCAGTATTCATAACCACGTGAGTAGTAATCTCTATTCATTTTAAAGCAGAGTAACCTAATAAAACATTTTTGTACTGATTCAATTTTGTTTGCCAATGTTATACCTATACTATTCCAAATAACTACACCGAACTCTAATTTTGATCTTGCTAGCATCTTGTATAAATATACATATGAACTGGCATTTCTAAAGTCAGGCCATTGTTTGAAAATAAACCCTATTATTCTTCTAGTTCCTGGGATTGTATCATTTATATGATAGGTAAATTTCATGTTTCTGTCAAACACTATACCCAAATCTTTAATTTATACGGCTTTATGCAATGTTACTCCATTAATTATATATTTGCTTACATAGTATTGGGTTTTGTTAGTATATGATATGTATTTAGTTTTCTCACAATATATTTTCAGTAAGTTACTTTTACACCACGTACTAATAGTATCTAGATCTTCCTGTAGTAAGTAGTTATCATACTCACTATTTATTATTCTAAATAATTTTAAATCATCGGCATACAACAGAATATTTGAGTATTTAATTTTCTCAGGCAAATCATTAGTAAATATTGAAAAAAGAAGGGGTCCCAGAGGAGATCCCTGAGGTATGCCATTCTTTATATAACCGTAACTAGAGGTTGTTTGACCAATGTTTACTTCAAACGTTCTGTTTGCTAGATAGCTTACAAACCATCGAATGTACAATGGAGATAGACGAACAATGGAGTTTCTTAATTTATCAATAAGAAGTTGATGCTCTATGGAATCAAAAGCTTTTGACAAATCTATATATATAGTGTCCACTTATAATCTATTCTTAAGTCCTAAATGTGTAAAATCAGTAAAATGTACAAGATTTGTTACAATCGATTTCCCTTTATAAAATCCATGCTGAAATTCACTTAATTTGCTTTTTACGTTAAAATATAAATGTGTGTATATTGTAATTTCAAAAATCTTGCAAAATGCATTGACTAGTGTTATTGGTCCATATTTTTTTATAATTCTACGATCACCTGCTTTGTATACTGGTACAATGTGTACTTGTTTTCACATTGAAGGAAACTCACCATTTCTCAGGGATGCATTAAATATATTTGTTAAAACAGTTGACAATTCGGTACTACAGGCTTTAATTATATAATAGGGGATATTGCCAGGACCAGGAGCTGTGCTCGCCTTAATAACTTTGATTGCATGAATGACATCAGACTCAGTTATATTCGGTATATCTATGACGTCATGGTTGCTAATGAGCGAAGGAAAATTCATAACCTGGCTATCTGGGTAATGTCCTAATTCTAAATTAAAATTTTCACTAAAAACATCTTTAAATAATTCCACAACGTCATTTAATTCTCTAACTGATTTGTCATTATGCTTCATTTCAGTTGGTATTTGCTTGCCATCAGAATTTTTAAATATTTTCCAGAGAAACATATTGTTATTGACAACACTATTTTTCAGACTCATATAATATGATTTTCTCGCCTCTAAGCATTTCTTTTTGACAATTTTCCGTAAATTGGAGTATCTTTGATACCATGTATTACTATTTGTTTGTCTAGCCTTAACAAAATATTTGGTTTTCTTATTAATTAATGATTTCAGCTCCTTGTTCTTCTAGGGGACTTTGTATTTAGGCCTATTGCTAATTGGTTTCTTAGGTACACAATTATCTAGCACATCATATATATTGTTATACAATATATTGGTCAATTCATTAATATTACTACTCTTAGTATCTATCCGATCCATTTCCTTAATTCCATTATATACACCTAGAAAATCAGCATTTTTAAAATCATAAATTCTGGCTTGATTTGAGGTGTTCCCAAAGTCATTACTATAATAATAATAATAATAATAATAATAATAATAATAATAATAATAATAATAATAATAATAATAATAATAATAATAATAATAATAATAGTAGTAGTAGTAGTAGTAATAGTAATAGTGATAAATAGTGATACTAAAGGTTTATAAGTTGCCCTAGAATTTGGCAAAACTTACTTAAACGTAGTGATTTCGGAGAAGGGGTTCAGTACCTTCAAGACACCTCTGAAACTACCCACATTCTAAACAGAAGCTTTCCATTAAAGGTTCATGTAGAAAGTATTCTACTGTATGTTTTAAGGAAAATAACTCTAATAAAAATAACTGAATATCACTTAACAGTAAGGCATATAATAAACTAATTTTTAGGATACGCAGAGGTAATTATAAAAGCTTCGCTACAAAAATACCTACACAGACCATAATTCAACGAGCTATGAAATACAAAGCAACAAAAAGCCTATAAGATTGAGTCTTCAGAGCAATTGTTACTTAAAGAATGGACATACACTATTTCGAGAATCGAGACAAAACGAGAAATTATGATAATTTTCGTCTCGTCTCGATTCTCATCTCCAAAGCGAGACGATGATTTGAGTTAGTCTTGTCCCGTCTCGAATGTAAAATGTTAAATCTCATTTTTCTTTTTTGTTTTCGAAACGCGGTGAAAAATTCTTCTTCTCGCTGGCAACATTAAACAAAACCAAAATATTCTTGCCAAATGTCAAGTTCCTGCTTTTAATGGTATGACCTAAGAGACTCCTAGCTTTTAATCTTCTACGAGATAATAATAATTATTATTACTATTATTATTCATGAAGATTTGATAGTTCAAGTATTGAAACATCCGAGTATTCAAATATTTGAATATAATAAAACGTGTGTCATCGTCGATCAATCGCCATCAAAAATCCTAAAGTAAAAGAAAATGACTGACATGGATTCGAACCACGAACCTCCAGATTACTGATCCAGCCCCTTGACCACTGAACCACGATCACCGCGAGGTAAATGAGTCGTATTTGGTCTCGTTACTTTATGTTTGTTTGCCTCCGCTTGCGAAGTTGTATTTGTTCGTTTCAGAACGTCTTTCGTATACCTATTAAGTGAATAATGTTCGGGAAAGATTATATTAATAACTTGAGTTGTTCTTAACCCTTTCACAGAGGAAGTCGACTTTTGGCGACAGAACCAAATTTCCTTAACATGCGAATGTCGACTATAGTCGACGTGTTAAAATTTGTTTGTCCGTATCTTGGCTTTGTCGAGAGTAGTCGCCAAAGTTGTACCGTTTATTTTTTTTTTTGTGTGTGTGTGTTCTATTGCTTTCGATAAACAATAGAAATCACACAGAAAACCTTTGGCGACTACAATCGACAAAACCAAGATACAGACAAATTTTAACACGTCGACTATAATCGACATTCGCAGGTTAGGGAAATTTTTTTCCATCGCCTTCCACAGTGAATGGGTTAAACCTTTGGTTCACAAGTTTGTTTCTTCTCCACACGAAACCACAGATATGACTGATTTAATTCTCATACTCTGCATTTGTTTCAAAGCAGTCACCATTACCTGATCAATGATTTATATCCGCCGCGATATATTGTAACTAAGTTACAAGAGGTTTACGTCCTATCTGAACGGCGCATCCATCGAGGCAACTTCTGGAATATCCCATTAAGTTAGTTTTCAACGTAGCTAAAGTAAACGTATGTAAGCGTGTACATAGAGTTCTCCGTAGCAAAATGGATAAAGTCATGATTCGATAACTAAAAGCTTCGTGGTTCGAAACCCATCTAGGAATCTTCAGATTTTTTTTTAAATTCTTAATTCTTCAGTTCTCAAGATCTTTCTCTGCTTCGTAATCATCTGAGTTCTCCGCCTTAGTTCGAAAACTGCCTAATGTGATCCTCGCAGTTCGAAACCTTCCCTTCTTCTGTTTCACAAAATCACAATTTTGGTAGTAATACGCATGCAGTCCGGTCATTTTTCCCCAATTCTAAATCTGTGTATATCCCCCTCTCTCTGTCTCCATACATGAATCTTTCTCTCTCTCTTTCTCTATGTATATATCTATCTATCTATCTATATATATTATATATATATATATATATATATATATATATATATATATATATATATATATATATATATATATATATATATATATATATAGATAGATAGATAGATATATTTACATATGCTTATGCTTATGACATCAAATATGATCCGATGCTTTCTGGCATCCAGTGGAAAGCTTGGAGTATATTAATATTTGTTTGCATATATTGTTATTGTAGAGTGTTCCCATAATGACCATCGACTTCGATTTTATAAAATTTGAGAAAGAAATTTAACTTTTTATTTTGTGGTCAATTTGAAGGCATTTTCTTACACTGTCATTAAGAAACCCATATACATCATCTTACGAATCAATCATTATGGAAGAATTGCATGTGCATGTTGCAGCAGTGGTACCAATCTTTGAAAGTTTCATTAACAACTATTCTTTTTTTCTTTTTTTAATTGATGTTCTGAGTAATTGCCCGTTCTGTGTAAAGGTGCAATAAGATTCTCTCTCTCTCTCTCTCTCTCTCTCTCTCTCTCTCTTTCTGTTTCCAGCTACCGGCATAGGCATATGGGAACTACCAAATATACTTTCGTGTGTACGTAAGTTAGTGTGTGTGTGTGTGGCGGGGTCGGGGGTATGAATTATTTATTACGATCACTTAGTGGAACTTACCGTAACATTCCGCACGATAACTTTTGAACGAATGCGAATTTTTTAATTCTCTTTTTTTGAAATAGATAAATAGAGTAATTATCTCGAGAAAGTTCGTTACCGGAGATTATTTAGTCAACAGAAAGTGGTGCAAATGAGCCATTTCCGGTTTCAACGTTGATCACTGTAGAGCACATACTGTAATAGATAGCGACAAACGGTTTTCGGCAATCGATTAAACGTTTCAAGGATAACTCCCATATTCATTCTTAACACTATAGTAAAACCGGAAGTGGTATAAATGAGTCATTTCCGGTTTTATTGTTGATCACTATAGAGCAAAAACGGTAAAAGATAGCAAGAAGCAATTTTCGGCAATCAATAAAGCGTGTGAAGGATAACTTTCATCTTCATCATTAACATCCTAGTAAAACCGGAAGCAGTAGAAATTAACTATAATTTCCTATTCAAATTAATCTACATAGGGAGATAGGGAGAAGCTGTTTTGGGGAATCAGTTTAGCGTTGTGGGAATAAGTATCGTTTCCTGTCTTAAACTTTTAAATAAACCGGGAGTGGCAAAACCCAACTACTTCCGGTTTTAGTGTTGATCACAATAGATTAGAAACCGTAATAAACAGCGAGAAGCGGTTTTCAGTAATCAATTAAGTGTTCCAAGAATTTTCTAATTCGACTTTAATCTTTCTACTCAAACCGGAAGTGACAGAAATCAATCACTTCCAGTTTAAGCATTGAGTATTATAGAATATATAGCGAAAAGGGAATAGAATGGAAAATTTATTAAGTGCCCAAGAGTGTATTCCATCTCCACAGTAATCACTCTACTCAACTAGGAAGTGAAAAAAAATATACTACAACTTCTGATTTCCAAATCAATTGAGAAAATATTACGTAAATCTTTACTCTTTTTACTATTAGTGAAACTTGTAACATCGTAATGTTTGTACATACGTCCGTCCGTTACTCCGTACGATGACATTTGGACGGATGCGAATTTTTAAATTGTTTTTGCAATAGAAAGATACAATGATTATCTCGAGGGGGTTCTTTAATAGAGATGATTCACCAACCGGAAGTGGTAGAAATATGTCATTTCCGATCTTAATGTTGATCATTATAGAACAAAAACGGTAATATATAGGGAAAAGCGGTTCTTGGCAATCGATTACACGTTTCATAGCCAACTCTCATCTTCATTCTTAATAGTCTAATAAAACCGGAAGAGTTACGAATGAGCCATCGAGAATAGACAATCGAAAAAGCGTTTCAAGATTAATCTACGTCTTCACCCTTAACACTCTAGTAAAACATTAACTGGTACAAATGAACCATTTCTGGTTTTAAAGTTATTCCCTATAGAGAGAAAAGGGTAATAGATAGTAAGAGGTAGTTTTCGGCAATCGATAAATAGTTTCAAGAATAACCTTCTTCTTCATAATTAACACCTTAGTGAAAAAGATGTGGCAGAAATTTCCTATAACTTCCGGCTTCAATTTAATCTATATAGTGCAAAAACTATATGTTATAGAAACTGTTTTTGGGAACTAATTTAGCGTTGTAGGAACAGGTATCATCTCTATTAAACTTCTAATCGAACGGGAAGTATCAAAACCCAACTACTTCCGGTTTTAGTGTTGATTGCTAAACATTAGAAACTAATTAGCGATAAGCTGTTTTCTGTAATCAATTAAGTGTCGTAAGAATATGTTCTATCTCGACTCTAATCTTTCTACTAAAACTTGAAGTGGAAGAAATCAATCGCTTCCGGTTATAACATTGAGCGTTATAGAATGGATAGCGAGAAGGCTTTTTTTTGGTAATTCATTAAGTGCTCGAAGAGTATATTCCATCTCGGCAGTGATCCCTTTACTCAAATCGGAAGTGAAATAAATATACTAGAGCTTATGGTTCCCAAACCACTACAGAAAATATAACATGATCCTCTTTAAGATTTTATTATTATTAGGATCACGTAGTGGAACTTGTAATATCGTAATGTTAGTACGCACGTACATACATACGTCCGTTACTTCGAAAAATAACATTTGAAAGGATGCGAATTTTCTATTATTATTATTATTATTATTATTATTATTATTATTATTATTATTATTATTATTATTATTATTATTATTATTATTATTATTATTATTTTCAATAAGTAGATAGTGTGATTTTCTCGAGAGAGTTCATTAATAGAGGTGATTCGACAAACAAAATGGTAGAAATGATTTTTTTCAGGTTTTAACGTTGATCAATAAAAGACAAAAACGATAATGGATAGCAAAAAGCGGTTCTGCGCAATGGATTTTACGTTTCAAGATAATCTCTATTCTTATTCTTAACATTCTAGTAGAACTGGAAATGATAGAAATGAGCCATTTCCGATTTTAACACTCATTACTATAGAGCAAAAACGATAATAGATAACGAGAAGATGTTTCTGGCAATCAATTAAACTTTTCAAGGATAACCTTCTTCATATTTAACAAGCTAGTAAATTCTGAAAGTAACAGAATTGAGCCATTTCCTGTTTCAACGTTGATCACTATAGAGTGAAAACGATAATATATAGTAAGAAGCAGTTTCGGCAATCTATAAAGCGTTCCAGGAGTAACTTTCATCGTCGTACTTAACACCCTACTAAAAAGGAAGTGTAGAAATCACCTATAACTTCCGGTTTCAATTTAATTTACATAGAGCGTAAACTATAAGATATATAGGGAGAAACAGTTTTATGGAATCAATTTAACGTTGTGGGAACAGGTAAGTTATTATCTCATGGTCGAGCTAGGGGTTTTATTTCACTTTTGTTCAAATAAGTTACGTAATGGGGAAAGAGTGATCAAATATAACTTTCAAATATTTCCCATAAACATATTCTACCCGTACGAAGGACGGGCTTACATATAATAATAGTAAATAATAATAGCCATATTCTCACAAATTTATATTTATTTCCAGCAAGATTCCTGCATAGCATTATAATGCAGTGGGATATTATATTTTACCAGTTTTGTCAATGAAACCACAGTTCTTACAGAATAGTTATTTCGTGTTTAAATATTTAATTTAATGTTTTTTACAACATTCGTAATATTTGTAATTTTAAATTTAGATCTGTCAGAGACTCGCACCCATAGATTAGGAGCCACTGCTCTAAGGACTACCTAGAAACTTTGATTTACACCTACATAGGATTTGTGACGTAAGGTACCAGTAAGAAAAATTTTTGAAAATTCACGAAAAGAGGAGGAATTGTAGTGAGAGTTATTTTAATAAGATACCCTCATCTCCGAAACGTATAGGACTGTGAACTTAAAATTTGGTATTTGGATTTTCAATTTAAAATAACTTAACACATGTTTCACCATTTCTTTTATATCTTAGTAATAAAGGAGAAGGAAAAAGTGAGAATAGGAATTATTACTCATATAATAGCATATCGGTATCTCAGAATCTCTGAAAGTTACAAACATGAAATTTGGCTTTAGGACTTCTCATTTAAAACAAAATCACTTAAAGACAGTAAATAGGACCACCCAATATTTTTCAATTAAAATTGAAACCAGAAGTTGTAGTAGATATCTACCACTTAGTGTTATTTACTACTGATTATAGTGGAGATGGAATATATTCAAGGGGCGCTTAATCGAATACAAAAACCGTGCCTATCTATTGCTGGTTGTTATATACAGTCTTGTTCAAGAAAACTTTGCCATTCATCTATCTTTGAAAAGGCCTGTGGTCTTACCTATAGTTAGAATTAAATCAAATAAATGTGAATTTTGTTTGGTCGATTAAAAAGTTTATTTAGAGCCACAGCATTATAATTTCTTTTTTCGATTTCAAGAATATCATCTTTCATAGCAGGGTGAGTGGTCAAGATTTCTTGAACAAGACTGTACAACGATGAACGTTAAAACCGGAAGTGGTTGATTTCTAATAATTACGTTTGATTACAGGGTAAAATAAGAGATGGTATTTTAAGAACGTTGCCTATTTTAAGAACGCTAACTCATTAAAAAAAACTGTTCTCGCTGTCTCTTATAGGTCATGTTCTATGTATATTACATTGAACCTGGAAGTCCTACTGGATTACTAGGGTGTCTATCGGTCACGAAAAGGATTAAAGAAAGTCACGAAATCAGAAAATGGTCATGAAAGTCAAGAAATTTTGCTTTTGGGTCACGATTCATTTTATCTGTATAGATATAAGTACATACTTGTAAATGTTGTTCTATAAAGTGTCAAAATTCACCACCAAAAACGCATATAGTTTTAGACGCTACCAAATCACAAGTAAAGCATGCTTCTATCACGTGCGTGAAAATTGGCCCAAGTCGCACTAAAAATTCGCTTTTGAGAATGTTACTAAATTTAATGGTTTGTTAAAGAAAAGGTCATGAAATTTCATTTTGGAATTTTAGTAGACACCCTGTCATTTCTGATTTTATTAGAGTGTTATGGAAAGAAAAAATGTATTCTTGGGATGCTCCGTCGATTTTCGAAAACAGCTTCTCGCTATCTATTACAGCTTTTGCTCCACAGTAATGAAAAGTAAACCGAAAATTGTTGATTTCTACCGCTTCTAGTTTTATCAAAGTGTTAAGGATAGAAATGAAAGGTGTTCTTGGAATCTTTTAGTCGATTTCCCAAAACTGCTTCTCTTTATATATTACAGTTTTTCTCCATTCAATGTTAAAGCGGGAACTTGTTTATTTCTGCCACTTTCTATTTCAATATAGTATTAAGGATGGAGTTGAAAGGTATTCTTGGGATGCTAAATCGACTGCCGGAAACCATTTCTTGCTATCTATTACCCTTTTTGGTTTACAGGATCAACGTTAAAAGCAAAAATGGTTGATTTCTACCACTCCTGGTTTCTGATCCATAACCTCCTGGTTTATGATCCTCTACTAACGAACTCTTTCGAGATAATTACTTTAGCTATCAATTGCAAAAAATAGAAGTCAAATTCAGTTTCGTTCAAGAGTTTCGTGCGGAGTAACGGACAAAGTAACTAACTGTACAGCGGGGGACACTTCTAAATGGTACAGCCATATGGAGATTTACGGCTAAGGTGTACCATTTAGAAGTGTCCCCCGCTGTACAATATTATTATAAATCTTACTCTGTAATCCCAATAATTAGATACATATTTCAGCGTTTTTGATTGTGATCTAGAAAGAAAGAAAAGGGTTTGGAAGAGAATAAAGGTGGATATTACAATTATTATTATACTAAGATGTTTATATCTCGGGATCCCGTAAAGTTGAAGACATGAAACGTGGTATTTGAACTGAAATTGGTATGCTTCCTGATATATAAAGTGCAAGGCATGGACGGCGCTAAGGGTGGGCGGGGGTCGGCAACCGCCCACCCGATGGACGGCCTCGCCCACCCCAACAGAACAGGGGTGTCATTAAGGGGGACAGGAGGGGGCAATTGCCCCCGCAAGATTTTGAGGAATACATATACTTTATCGATTTTGAAAGTCTTATGTTGTTGGTGTTCTTGCCCCCTCAAGCGAAGTCTGGAATGACACCCCTGCAACAGAAGGAGAATAATAAAGGTGACCAGTGCCGGATTTATGTTTGATGGGGCCCTAAGCTATTGAAGATAATGGGGCCAATTTATTTCTACCATTCTTTTTCAGCGACAAAATTTCGCCTTTTCTGTTTGAATATATGCTATATGGTAATTTATGGACCTAATACATATCTATTAAGTAAATACGTTTTCGTGTATATTTCGTTAACTCAACTTACTGTTTTGAATACATTACAGAAAACTGTAAAATTTGTAAAATTAGCGGTAGTTTAATTTGGTACCAATAAAGTCCCTTGCCGATCTTTTTGCACCAACTGTGGAGACCGCATCATTTCTCCATATGTGGAGATCGCATCATTTCTCATTTCAAGTTGTTTCTATTCAGTTGGGTAAAGTTTGAAACGTTTCCAGGGATCCGTGTAAGTAAATACAGTCTAAATATCATCCAGGATTGGTAATTACTGCCTGAAGCTCAACTAATAGTGTGAGCTTTTTCGAGGTCAGGTTACTGGAGTAACTCAAAATGAAATGCAACCCTCGAAGATTACACAAGGTGTAATACGTCACAAATTCGCTGGAACCAGAGGCGAACTTAGAAGGTTAAAACTGGAGAAGTGGCAACTAAAACCCAGATTATGATAGATATATCGTGAGTTTACTCTAAACTTTCAAAAATATGTAAGTAATGGCTTCAATTATTTTTGTCACTCAAAAAACTGGGATCGTAGACCTCTCCGGCCCCTGGCTAGATACGTCTCTGACTGAAAATCATAACCAGTGGCGTATTTAGGGGGGGCTTAAGCCCCCCCCCCGAAATCACTTAGTATATAAAGTAAACGAAATATCTTGCAGAATTTTCACATTTCCAGGCAAAGCCCCCCCCGAAAGTTAGCAAAGCCCCTCCCGAAACAAAATCATAAATACGCCACTGGTAGTAACTAGTGCCGATAACCTAATGGATTCAGCCTGTTGCATACTAACTTACACAAGGTAAATTCGGTCAGTTCTGAACGTAAAAATACATAAAATACTGTTAATATATACAAACGAACGACTCATATGCCTAGAACGAATGGATGAAATCATTACGATTCGTGCTCCTATTCTTTCCTTTAGTCAGGGGCGGATCCATTCTGAATGTTTAGGGGGGGGCAGTCGTTCGAAGTCAATAGGTTTTATTTTACGTTTATAATACAAAGGTGAAAATTCTTAGGATAGGTTTTATTTTTAAAATAAAAACATATTCAATTCTGGGGGGCGATCGTTCCCTGGATCCGCCCCTGCCTTTAGTGATCCATTATTGCACTCTATAGATCATTATATGAGGTCCTCCGTGGCTAAGCGGTTAGCGTACGCACCTTTGGCGTGGGAGACCCGGGTTCGATTCCCGTTGGGAGCTCATGTGGTTCGGATTCCACGTTAATCAGTAGGTCCCGTCTCATGTAGCCTGAAAGGGACGTTAGACTCAAAGTCAACTCAACTCAATAGATCACTATGAAAATCAGTGCCAAGTTCTGAAAGTTATGAAAATATTTCTGCAAACTACTTTTCATACTTACGTACAGCGAAATAAAATAGCTATAATTTTGCGATGTAAAGATTATTGCCACTTAGGGCTGTAATTCCTTTATATTTTACTATTATTTCGCGAGCTTGTCGTTTCATGCCTTCTTCTTAAGCATCCACTGTTGCCAGACTCAATTTCTTGTCGAATTCCAAATAGTACAAGAAAGGGTAGCACTAGGTTTCTATCCGCATACAAGATACTGTATCACTTATGCCGTGAAGTCTTATCAACGTAGCTAAGTGTAATGGCTGGAAAACAGGGTCCCGATTACAAATGGGGCTCTGAAACAAAATCCCCATTACAAGCAGAGCTGGGAAACGAGGGTTCCATTATAAGCGGGGCTGGGCAACATAAATTCCATTGCAGGCGGGTTGGAAAACAGGGCCCTATTACTTGCTTCATGAGAGCTTAATACATAACAGTACAGAACACCGTTTTTGTATGTGCGTTTTATCTTATTTGCTTTTTCTTATTATTTGGAAATGACATTACAGCCACTTTTTCTTTAAAATTTTTGGGGCCCCCTAAGCTATAGCTTGTTTAGCTTATACGCAAATACGGCACTGAAGGTGACATCCTGTACTTCACAAGCAATAGGTATTACTTTCGATTGTAATGTAATAGGTTCTATGACTCTGTTTAACCCTGCAATGGACAATGACTTTAAGACAGATACTTGTAGTAATATAATGATGCCAAAAGTCGTGATTAATGAATTGAAGTTTAACACACACGCACAATCGTGCTATTGAAACGCCAGTATTTGTATGTGCTGCAATGAAAAAAAAGAGTGCTTTCTAAAAAGCCAACTAAATAATGGACAGAGCTGGCCAGTATTATCTATTGTCTCATTTTGAGAAAGAGAGGGAGGAGAGTAGTGCTTTGTGTCAAGGGCGCCGATCCTGGGGGCCCAAGGAGGCCCGGGCTCCTCCAAAGCCCATGTGCGTCCCTGCATTTTACTTATGAATATACAATATTTGGCATCATTTGAATTCAATTTGTCTTAAAATCCTCATGCATGCCTTCTGCATCTGATTCCCCCCCCCCCATTTACAGAGAAATCGGCGCCCTTGCTTTGTGTTGGCGCGATAGGGTTCCAACTTGCAATTGTTTACAGCAATGTACCCGTGTGGCATTAAACAGATTTGTAAAAACCCTTATTATAGCATTGTTGAGTTGATCTCTGTTGCGTTCAGAAGTCTTGGCGGTCGGTGCTTGTTCAGCTAATATGTCGAAAAAATTTAGCGATTTCTTCTCAGGCTCGGTGTCTTACTCGTGTTCAAAGAAGAGCGATTTTCAATCCGTTGATGTTAGTGATAATCCTTCTTGTTCAATGGGGAAAAAGACAAAAAATACAAATACATGTGACAACCAGGACTCGCTGTTCGATTTCGAGGAAAGTGAAAATGAACTAGATGTTGGAGAGAGCGAAGACGACAGCATTGCTTCTGAAGTTACTCATTTATATTTTTTGTCTCTTGCTTTCTTGTAATAAATACTTCAAAGATAAAAATGTTTGCAGCAGCCTATTTTATCCTTGTTTTACTTTACCTACTTATTGTATATTTTATGTTATTAACGAAAAGTAGAGTATTATCTGTTAGTCTGCGTTGTTTGAACCTCCTTTTATTTCTATGCATTCATGTGCATTCTTGGAGGGAGAGGAGTTAAAGCAGTCTTGAACTTCTTCGACTACACAGAACACACCGTTATTGTTATTTAAAAAGCTGAAAGTAGAGGTAGTGTGTGTGCCACGCGGAATTCGGTAGGTCGAGCATATTGCCACGAACTCCCGCAGCTCATCCTAAGTCCTGCATTTCTTCAGTCTTACCAGGTGAATGCTGGAATGGCACCTTCTATAAGGCCAACACAGCCGTTTTCCACATCCTTGTTTCTCCCCTATTTCGGTCTGAGCCTTAGCTAACTAAAGAGTATAAAAATTGAAACTTAATTATTGTCAAAAAATGTCTACATTGCCCAGTTCTCATTTTCGTTGTCCGCCCACCCAGCAACTAGGTCCGCCTCTTTCCGCCCACCCCATCAAGTGTTCCTGGCGCCGTCCCTGGTGCAAGGACATAGGCCGAACAAACACGGTGGCCTGGGAGCAAAGCCCCCAGGTATTTTAACTGAAATTTAGTATACTTGCAGGTATGTGAGGTGCGAGGCCGTAAGCTTAGCAAACACTGATGATTGCAGGTTTGAGATGCAAAGCGTTAGACCGAACAAATTTGCGAGTCTGAGGGCAAATCCTTCAGCAAGACGAAGGCTCGTATTGAATAAACTCTGATGAAGACACTAACGAGGCTCACACAATATTTTCTTAATTAATAATGAAATAGGAAGTGATAGTAGATTTATACCACTCCCAGTGTTAGTAGAGGGATTGGTTTGGTGACACAATTATATTCTTGGGGTGCTTAATTGATTGCAGAAAACTGCGTCTTGCTACCTACTTCCGTATAGAGGTTGATATCTACCAGTTCCAGTTTTAGTAGAGGGTAAAAGATGGAGATGAAGTGTATTCTTAGTCGATTGTAGAAAACCGGGTTACGGTTTATGCTCTGCAGTGATCAACGTTAAAACCAGAAAGGGTTGATGTCTACCACCTCCGGTTTTAGTATAGGGTTAAGGATGGAGATGAGAACGGATGGTTAATCGATTATGGAAAACAGCGTTTTGTTATCTATTACAGTTTTTCTTCCATAGCAATCAACGTTAAAAACAGGAAATAGTTAATCGCTACCACTTCCTGTTTTACTTGTAGGTTAAGAACAGAGATAATATGCATTCTTAGGACGCTTAATCGATTTTCAGAAACAGCTTCTAGTTTTCTACTGACGTCTTTTGCTCTACAGTGATCAATCTTAAACCAGAAATCGTTGATTTCTGCCACTTCCAGTTCAAGAGTCACCTCCATTAATTTTAAAACATTTTTCCTACATATTTATGTAACACTTGATTTAATTCCAACTAAACTTGATAAGTCTTACAATCTGGAAAGAAATACGCGGGAGGGTAAGGAACCCCTAGCATCCCAAGGAGTGGGGATGGGAGAGCTGACATTTTAAAATAATTGTAATGATCGATATTCGTGTTGAATCCATAGTTTTCGGGTGAGACGCTGATATGGATAATGACTGTTTCCATGCCGTTCAAACAAGTTCATCTATGAAGAATCGGGAAGAGTGACATTTTAAAAGTAATCGAAAATGACGGATATTAAAGGCGAATCCATAGTTCTCATTAGTGCTAAGACGAATAGTGGTACTTTTCATACACTTTAAAAAGAAGTTAGAATACAACTTTTGAATTTAATTAATGTAAACTTATGCATTAAGAAAAACTAGACTATTTGCCATCCAATAATGTAGGTGCGACTGTAGAGTTTTTATTATTATGATTTTTAAAGTATACTTTTAAATAGCACCACGACATGGGAGGGAAAGAGATTGAGAAATTTCTGGCCTTTTCGACATATTCTTAAACGTTTATAAAGATTTTATTAAGATTTTCTTATAATTTTAATTTATGTTTGTTTCTTATAATGCAAGTACATACAACTTGTAAGATGTCAATACAACCTAATTCCGGTGTTCTAGTAGCTATCACGCGCGCCTTTCGTGCACGTAGTTGCATGTTCGATTCCCAGTGGGAGTCTGTTACAAAATTTGGACGATTACTGTGTTTGAGTTTCATCATAATCTTTGAGTCTACGTCTCATATAATCTCGATGCAGAAATGGAATTCTAAACTGAAATAATTAACTAACTCGAAACCGATGAGAGTTCAAAACTCAAGGTTTCGGCAGAAAACTAGCACAAAATTTTGGAATAGAAAAAGTATCAAGTATCCAGTTGGAGGGGGAGGGAAAGGATGGGAACACGGACATAAGTCCATAAAACACATTATTGAAATGACAGTCAGTGATGATTACAGAGGTGGCTCTTGGGCCTAGAGCTTCGAAATTCCCTCTAGGGCATTTTCCGAGCGTGCTCAATCTGAGTTACCAGAATTTTCACAATACTGTATTCACCCATCGTTTATTCAATCCCCCCGCACTGGAAAATCTGAAATGAACATTGTCTCCTATCGTGCTCAATATGGAAAACATGTATTTTTGCCGTACTGCTTTCACCTATAGTGTAATTAAATTCTTCCACGAGAAAATCTGTAATCAACACTCAGGCACGTCGCCAGGGGGGTCCGGACTCCCCTTCGAGACCAGAAATAAAAAAAAATAAGGAAGGAAAAAACAAAATGAAATGACAAAAAGAAGGATCAGCGTTAAAAATTAAAAAGGAAACTACAGGAAGCTTTTGCTTACTCTTTCTTATGAGGAGATTTGTATTACTTGCAATATGGTGGCGAGGTAAGCGAGGTATTCTGGAATAGTCAGAGAATTTGAAAAATCAAGAAAAGTTACGGAATTCTCAGAATTCCTGCTACTAGTCAGAGAGATTTCAAGCTTTCGAAAACGTAAGTGCCGTTGTGTAACAGCGTGGACATTTTTAATCATAACTTTTCGTCATAGCATCCTTGCAGTATCAAATATGTCATTTCAAGGACAATTTTCTGTTGCTCCTTTAACCTGTCATTTGGAACCGACAGTAGTTGAAGAATAATAAAAACAAAAAGTTCTCTTGAAAGAAAGTTCTGTTAGCATTTGATTCAACAGAGAAAGGAACGCATATATTGTAAAACTAGTTGAATATACACATGCTTCGCACAGGGGCTGTATTTGGAAATCAACGCCTGTGGGAGTATCACCATTGATCTCAGCGACCGCGAAAACTATGGATTTGACACTAATATCGGTCATTTTGGATTACTTTTATATGTCTTGGTATTTCACCCCCCTCCGGTGACCCCCGGCCCGGAGCCGAATAGCGTGAATTTGGAAGTTAATGCGACTGGAGTTTCACCATTGATTTCAGCGACCGCGAAAATAAGAATTTGCCATTAATAACTCAAGTGGTAGAGCGTTGGCTTCGCATTCGGGAGGTCGTGGCTTCGAATCCCGCTGCCTACCATCCTGACTAAAGTTTTCCAGGGTTTCCCTCAGTCCTACCAGCAAATGCCGGGATGGCACCTACTAAACTGGCCCTGGGCGATACCTCCCCAAATCCTTTCCATTGTTAATGTTGTTGGATATTCAATGCAAAATGGCCTCTGAGCTGTATCTGGTGATTGTTAAATAAATAAATAGTAAAATATCGGTCATTTTCTACTACTTTTACATGTCCTGGTAAACGCTCCCCTGAGACCCCCTGGTTCGAATTTCGACAAAAACGTTTACTCTGGTCTGGAGCCTGGACCAAGGTATTCGTGACTAAAATTTGGTAACGCTCGGTCAATTTGTCTGGTTCCCAAGCCGGTTCCGGTAAAAGACCCCTGAGACCCCACTGCTTCGAAATTTGAAAAAATCGCTGCGTCTTGATCTGGGACCTGGGCCCTGACCAAAATTTGGTAACTCTCGGTCCACTCGTCTGGTCCCCAGGCCGCACACAGACAGACAGAGACAAACACACAAACAAACTCTTTATTTTATTTATATTAAAAGATAGTTTACAAGACAGTATTCAATATGTACTTTTTTATAATAATTGAGGTCATAACGAAAGGAAAATTATTATATTTGAATAAACAGGAGAAGAACGTAAATATTGCAAAATCTCTTTCAATACTTTTTCTATTATTTTGCTCGAAATTTCTTCATAGTTTGTTATTAAAATACTTGCCAACATATCCTCATTTTATTGTCCTAACAAACCCATATATGTTGATAGTAAAATAGTTAGATTGATCGAGGTACTGGGTCTTCAGAATTTTATGTCACTCCCCCTCACCGTTACGAAATGTTGGCTAAACGAACCAATATATGTTCCAGTACAATAGTTTAGAGTGATCGAGCCCCTCTTATGATGACCACAGTATTTCATGTCACGGAACTCCCCCCCTTCACGAAATCCTGGCTACGTGAATGCAACACTGTCAGTAGCTACGTCCTCGACTAATATACATTTACAAGTACAGATTTATTTTCGTATTTTTTTCAACAGTTAACGAATTTAAAACCGTATTATAATTCAAAGTATTTATCATATTTTTATCGCAAAACAAGAATATGTAGTTAACTTTTTAAATACTTCGCTCCGCAGGAACTCGTTCAGCGCGTGCAACAAGCAAAAACAACATGCTTGGCGTCTCACAAATGACAAAGGACAAAAAAGAAAAGCAAAACCAGCACAGTAGTGCCTTATCGCAGTCAGAGCTGACAACATAGTTTCGGTCGTCACTTACGCCAATAGACCTACAAGCGGTGTACAAGAGTTATATAGTTACCATATACGTTGTGCCACAGTAGCGCTACAGGCGGAATGTGCACGGACTACAAATGAATATGTTTCTTACACGTATCCATCACTGTTGAACCCTCTTTACATTCTACACATCAGTTTTTCTCCCACTTTTTGACCTTGACAAGCAGAAGTACCAGGCTTTCCGAGTTCACAACCATAATCTGTTTGTGTACAGAGTACGTTTTCAGTTCTTCGAATGACTCTGCGCGCGAAGAACAGGGGTGATGATCGGGCTACCGAATACGGCAGTCAGAAACACCCGGTTGCAATTTTAAATGTAAAATACAAATATAGAGCCTTGACAATGCCGTGAGGATGAATATATATCAGTTTCGCCCACGAACTCATATGACTTGATATCAAACCTTCGACTCTTGAAACCAAATGTAAGCTGTCTAGCAATGTGCTATCGTAACTCTATATGTCTTTTTGCAAAACCAGCCTCTTTTAGATTTTATTCGGGAAGGGGGGGATTCTCCGCTGACATAAGATTTTCACTTTTTATTAGTGTATTACTATATATTTGTATTTATGAAGCTCAAGGGAGGGGGAATTACACCCTCCTGTCCTGCCCAAATGACGCTTCTGGAACATTTGCTTGCAATTACTGAAAAGAAATGAAATGAATCATTGAATAACACTCATTTCTGTCAGTATATATTTTAGAGCTCTGTGCGTGCATTACAGACTTTAGGAATCACAAAACCCACTGCTGTTATTGGCAATTTCCATATATTTCTTACGGAACATCTTACTAGCCTGCAGTCTTTAAAGAAGGGAAAGAATGAAACTAAAGGTCTTTATGAAGCTCTGGGAACATTGTGTGACTTTTTTTAATTTAGGCTCTTAAAAATATTTCAAAACAAACGAATGGAAAAGACTGTTTTAAAGCTATAACATTGTATACTTGATTTCTGTTTCTTTTTCAGCTGAATGGAAAGAGTGTACTACGTCACGCACACTGCTATAGACAAAGAAAGATAGGCGGAGGGGAGCCGTTGGATTGAATACTAGAAACAACTAATTGATTGAGACAAGTATTTTTGGATGCATAAGAAAACCGGGCAAGAGTTTGTTATTAACTTGGACTTAGAATTTGTGTAACAATTTCTATTGCGCGAAGTGTACATACATTTTGACAACATGCTATTTAAACGTTTTATAGGGAGAACACATTCGCTTATTTTATTTCAAATAATAATATCAATATTATATTTAAGACATTACCGCCATTCATACTACACTCTTATTTTAGTGGGAATCCTTAAGTATATTATTACTGTCGAACTACCGTAATAATGTCTAATAATGTCTAATAATGTTTTCTGTCATGAAGAGGATAATTTATAATAATAACTTTATTCTAACCTACAAATAGAATTCTAGTTATATCCTAGAATAAGGGAACTAAATGCGGACAATATTAACAAAGTATTTTAACGTAGTTAATTTTCTGGCTTTTCAATTTAATATCTCAAAGTTATAAGATATTACTAACAAAATGATTTTATCTTGTTTGAAATAACTATACAATTATAAATTAAAAAAGAAAAGAAACTTGTATGAAATAGGAAGTTTGTTTTATTCGACTCATACAGTTGCCAAATTACTGTACAAGAAATTACTACTTTTGTTTTACTCGTAGATGTAATCTTCTCTTTTTTTATTATTTTGTATCAACTAGATGAGAGCAGGAACAGAGCGCACACAATTTGATTGATCAGAGAGGCGAAAACCCAACGTAATAATGGTCAAAACTCGCCTTTTGCTAGGTTACGCAAACGCTACAAAAAATCGCTTATGTGATATGGTAAAGAACAAAAGTTCGTGGGTATTTTGGTCCACTCGCAATGTAAGGTTGAATGATTGCTTTGTTAGCCCTATTCAAACAGAGTACAAATGTGCGAGAAACAGCGATGAGAGGAGATAGAAATAGAGAGAGATAATACAAAATTTGATAGAACTCTCAGAATGACAGAAAAGAGATCCAAGAGGTGGGAGAGAAGTGGAATGTATATTTTAAAAAAAGCATCCCTTCTACATATACTTCTTGTTTCCTCTAAAATATACATATTCATAACATTATGAAAGTCGGACTAACAAACGAAAACCGCGCGCACATACATGAGGTTGGCAGGCATTGTATTTTTTTTGCCCTATTCTGTTCCATATTTCCAACATATACACTTAACTGGATCCATCTTGACGATCCTTGTTGTTCTGATTTCAGAGTTCCAAGCACTGATGAAAACGTTGCCAATCTTCAAAAACAAACGAATTTGCAGAAGGCTCTCAATTGAAAACAACACGATGACCTTTCCTTCGATAGTGATCACTGTATTTTGTCCTTTTCCTATCGATTTTGCTTTCATTTTCTATTTTTCTCATATATTAGACACAAAGCTCCTCAGAAATATTCCGCTATTGATTTATTGTTAGTATGATATTATTAACATACAAAATCTTTTAATATGGAATATGACCTGTCTCTCTAACATGCCTAGTGCATGTTAGATCGAAATATGTGCCATCATATAAATTATAACTATTTGGAAATGTGTTATTGTTTCACACTAACAATTAAATGAGAGCTTGTAACAAGGGAGTAATTCCAATTTGAAGATTTAAAGAGGAACTTACTTTCGGAATAAAAAAGGATATAATTACAGGAAATGAAATTTTGTACTTCGCTACTGTAACTTGACTACATTTTTATTGCGATATTGTTTGAATTATGATCTAGATTTTGAAAAATGTTCCTGTTGTCATATCTAACTAACTCACTATCCAAAACTTGCTATACTTTAAAAGCACTTAATCTAAAAGTCAAGAAGATATTTTCATTTTTGTTTCGTCAATAGTTTTACAATTTCTTCAGAAGATTCAAGTTATATTACCGGTAGTGTTTGCAGGTTTAAATTCCGTTTATATTGATTACTGCTGTGGTAAAGAAAAAAATGACTACGTGATAGCAAGCACAGGAACCGAACTTGGAATCCGTTCAGTACCCATGCATTTACAACTCTGTTAATGTCGGCTTGAATACGTACAAAGTTATCTACACACAAATATTGTTTCCCTGCTACGAATTTGTGATGCGATTCAAACAAAACGAAGTTTTGTTCCAAACTCACCACAAAGAACCGCAATAAAACGCTGTATTATAGGTTATATTGAAAACGATATACTTGTACCTCAGCAATTCATTCTATTATGCAATATATAGTAGAAAGAAACTTAAACTAGGCGGACTACGCACATAAGGTTCGACGAAAGAATTAATGAATCCAATGCATCCGCAAATTAATTTGAGTATATTTGACAAGCTATAGCCACATCTACATACGTGGTTATTCTTTGTTAACAAGATTTTTTTTAGAAAAATAAATGTTATTGAGTGGCACGTAACTACAAAAAGTGACAAATTCAATTACTCCACCAATACTTGAACACAAGCTAATTGCAGGTCTTACTAAAGCGTGTCCGTCTTTCAGAATAGTCTTTCGCTCTTCACACTATCTAAATATTTATTATAATCAAACAATGACTTATTCAAATATTAATTAAACACAACTTTGGTAAACATTAGCCAATCGAAAAGAGAAAAGTGAATAAAGTAATATGTTGAATACGAATATAAAAATTATCAAGACCAATAATTACAGAACATTCACAGAATATTTAAAACACGATTTAACACTTGTCATTATTTCTAGTGTGATAATTTAATATCTTTAATATCACTTTAGAGCAAGCTTAGCATTTTCTGTTAAAATTCCTAGTAGATCTACAAGAAAAAACACTTTCTTTTTGATTAGCTAGAAAATTGTTATCAAGCTGGTTATATTTGCCTATTGATTCTTTACTTAATTAGAACTTAGCGCAAATTCCTCCTGTTGGAACACCATAGCACATTAAGACAAACAGTCTTTTATAAGTATATCATAATATATCGGCTCAGTGTTTTATTTGAAATTGGAAACTATTGATACTATTGATCCAGTTGTGACATTCTTTTCTTTACAGCATGATCAGTCTATCACGTTAACTTTTTACTAGAACATGCATAAAGCATGTTCTACATCGTACATTCAGAGAACAGCGATCGTTTTTGGCCGATGTCAACTCATGTGCCCATGAATTCATTTTTTTTAAAATTTATAGATAACACAAAGCCATCACGTACGGTGGTTTGGTATTTTACCTAACTCATCTACATTTCCGCGAATAGTCTTCCGACAGTTCACCTCTACCTGACGAGCTCATCAGAACATGATGTTGGTGGTTCACCACTGTGCTTAATTTTCAATGTTATTTTATTGGGACGAAATTTCAGGTACTAACGGACTATGGTACGTTTATTTACTATTGCACCCCCAAATGTACTGTTAATTACTTTCGCGGCTAGAAGCACAACATGTACTGGTTTGAAGTCGTAAAGGAAAATGACTTCCGATGTAAGTTCTCCATAATGTACTTTTACACGACCCTCCTCAACAACACAGTGCCTCCTGAAAGATTGGGAACCCAGGAATGATTTTTGATTACGATTGGATTTTGTGACATTGTACGTATGGCTTTGGTCCATCCATTGATTGTTATGTAGGGTAGGTAGTTGTCTTTAATAATTTCCCTGTTGACCTTTCTACATTTCTGAAGTCAACAGACATTATTAAGGATTTAGTTTAAATTGGTAAGAATAAAAGTTGCTTCTTCCCTGATGTTTTAACATGTTTAGTGCCGCACTGTAGTTTGTAATTTTTCCAATGGGGTCGTTGTAATAATTTTACTCACAAAAAGAGTAAAAAATGCAATATTATTCGACGTTGCTGTAACACTTTTTAAAGAGCCCACGTCGATCCCTTCTAATGGCAAAGCGCCACCAAGATCGGCCTTCTACGTAAGTAACGAAATAGAGGAGACATGTAGGTCCCAGGTGAGATACACAGGCTGTTAAGAAAGATAACTGTAAGTCATGTAGAACCTACGTGCCGCTAAACATTTTTTTAAATATTGAACTAGAGATAAATGCGACTTTAAAAGAAAACCCTCAAAAGTAGTGTGATTTTTATGCATTGCTCATAAGTAGACGACTTTTAACCTTCATAGTCATCATAACATATTTTGCATAGTTGACATTTCATTTGACGCAATTTGAGAAGTTTCAATTGGCTTCGATTTCAATTTCACTTTTCTTCTTGGCGTAGAGTTATCTCCTCACGGACCATAAACATATTATAGCCTATATTTCTCTTCCTTGTTTCCCTTCTGGTATGTCTTTTATCAGTTTGTTTATAATACCATTCTTCATAAAATATCTTAATCATTTTTTTAAGTTTTGTAACATCTACGTTTTCATTTAATGTGGTTCGTAGGAATCATCAAAAGGAAGGATTAATCTTTTTCTAACACTGTATTTAGCGATCAAATAAACAAACTTTTGTCTTTCAAAACTTGTTTTCGCCACTACTATTATCGATTTTATATATCAGTTTTACTTCATACTTATATAAACAATACTTCTTTAATGCAGAAAACTTGTAAACCTGTTCTATTTTCTCCCTTTAAATTTCTACAATTGTCACAGTTCATTTTACTTCACTTTAAAATGTTATCGGTTTTCTGCTACTCTTCCTAGCTTCCCTCAAATTTTCTTACGTTCTTCTTATTTTCTATTAAAATTCCGCACGTAAGAATCATAGTATAGGAAAAGTGTATAGCATATTTCGTCTAAATACCGGAATATTATATTTGAGATATCCTTTCTCTCTGTATTACACAGATTGGATAAAGTTAGTGACATAAAAATCCTGCTGAACTTCCTTTCCAATGTTATTTGCTCTGTCATTTCATTTTCTATTTTAACTCTCATTACTACTTCATATATACACACGAGCAAAAGCACATTCCAATTTTTCACATCCTGCAACGCTAGGCAACCAACAATGCAGAAAAGGTTGGATGGTTGAGAACTACGTAAAGTATTCTACAAGTGGACTAGTTTGTTCAAAAGATGTGGGTGTAACAAACGGCAGAAAGAGAAAAATATCCATGTTTTTGCAACGAATAAAAAATGGGGTAGAAAACACCGTTTAGTATATACAGAGCGATTGATATAATGAGAAAGTCACAAAAGTATTTTACTTAAAGTTAGAGGGCCATTCCAAGCGAAAGTGAAACTGAACACAAATTTTCAAAAAATGTCAAAACCAATGCATTTTTACATATATATGAATTAAAAAGATCAAAATTTACTTTGTAACAAAGAAAAACTTATTTATACTTAGGATTCATGTACAATTTTAAGTCTAAATTGTGAATTTGTGACATGTCACCTGGGAGGAAATGTTTTATTCTTTTTATGGGCAACATTTTACGATATATTGTGCATTGTTGGCTATAGTAACTTCGAGCTGCTGAAGATGCTTCTTTTTTCTACAAGCTGCAGTTGAAAAAGTGTTTGCAGGATAAAAATTGTTTATAATATCATTAAAGATATGAACGTCAACTTGAATGTCCTGCCCGTGACAGAAAACTACCTAAAGTTATTGTATTGAATTATTAAATTTGAGAATGCAGTTCGTACGTAGTAGATGTATCAATTTGCACGTGCAATTCACATTCACTAAATTTTGGACTAATGCTAATAACACTGGTCGACAGTGAAAAATTTTCCTTCATGAAACAAAGTGTTCCTTATAGTTTTCGAGCTGCTGAAAACGAATCTGGCCTTAAGTTTGGCCCTGCACCGTCAGATTTTGAAATAATGTCAGTTACAGTAGATTTTGGTTAAAATTTTAAGGAAATCACAGAACTGCAGGATTGAAGCCTCTCTACTCCTTTCCTAACTATCGCAGAGTAACAAATGATACCTCTTTGGAATGAGTATGGAACACAAATTCCAACATTTAGGACCCATCGCGCTCAATTTGTAGAAGAAGAGGAAAAAATGTTGAGAAAAACTGGGGAAAACGTCTTTAAAAAAACAAATTTAGAAAGGTTTGCAACATTGATAGTCACGCTACGCAAACATAAGCTCAGTAACCCATACCCTATACATTCAAGTGTGCTATATTAAAAAATCAGAGCTCAAACACAAGGGGAGTAAAATAGTGGGGAAGTATTTTTTTAAAACCGGGAAAATTTAATATTTGGAGAAATTGAGAAAGGTTTGCAACATTACACTTGCAATACTCACACATAAGCTCAGTAACGAACACCTAATGCATTGAGATAAAATACTCACAGATGTTACCTGAATAGAAGTTTAGAAAATTTTGCTAATTGAAGTTACCATGTATGTAAATTGTTAACGATTGTTGTAAAAAATTTCAGCTCTTTTATGGCAAAAAGAAACATGGTCAGAATTTCTTCAATTACATAAATATTCTTATTTGTGAGAAAAAAGTGGCCTATTGAAGCCTGGCAACATTGTATTTTTCCTCCCTCCCAGTCACCACTCTACTGTTGCTCAGTTGTCTGAAGGTTTGAACGTGGGACAGGGAGTTTGTACACGTCTTTCTATCGTGCAAGTGTTTTTGTGACTGTCACAATGCCTGGAGATTGTGTTACCCACTCAGATAATTTTTGTCATGTCTGTGGAGAATACATAGTTAAGGCTAAGAAGGAAAAATTAATACTTTTGGCGAAGAAGGTTTACGAACTATATACTTCGACAGCATATTGTGGGTACTCAGTACAATATGTAATAAATGTGCTTGGCATTTCCGGTTGTGGTTAAAAAACAAACGTCAAGGTAAAATGTCATTTGGTATTCCGAAGATGTGGCGTGAGCCAGCCGACCACGTAAGTACCTGCTACTTCTGTGCTGTATACATTCAAGACATGAAAGGGAAGAACAAAAAAAATCCTGACAATATTTCGATTGCAATAAGACCTATCAAACACGGTGATAATGTTCCAATTCCTGTACCTCCAGCAACATGGTCTCTGGAAGAGGAGAAAACAAACGTAGCTTATCCAGAATCGGAGAGCTCAGAGTCAGATTTTGAATTTAAAGAGAGAAACAACTCACATGTTGTAACACAAAGTGATTTAAATGACCTTGTTCGAGATTTGAAACTAACCTAGTGGCAGTCTGAAATTCTTGGATCCAGACTTAAACAATTGAATTTACTTGACGTAGGTGCCACCGTTTGTTCATATAGGAAACGACATGCACCATTCAGAGTTTTTTTCTACAGGAAGATACACTTTGTTTTTGTTCTAATGTCAATAGTTTGTTTGCTGCTCTTGGTACGACACATGTGGCACGGGAGTGGATACTTTTTATAGACTCCTCAAAGAGCAGTCTTAAGGCAGTTTTAATACATAATGGCAATATCCTCCCAACTATACCAATTGCTTATGGCACACCGGTGAAAGAAACGTATGACATAATAAAACTTGTATTAGAAAAAAGTACAGTACAATGCTCTTAAGTGACACATTGTTGCCGATTTCAAAGTTATAGCATACTTACAGAACTACAGAATGGATACACGAAACATTGCGTTTCTTCTGCAAATGGGACTCTCGAGCCCGAGATAGTCACTACCAGAGGAAAGAATGACCACGACGCAGTACAATGCAAGTAGGTGTTAAGAATGTTGCAATCCGCTCTAGTTAAATCTGAAGACATATATCTCCCTCCACTCCATATAAAACTTGGCCTTATGAAATCTTTTGTGGTTGGAATGGACAAGAGTGGAGCGGGATTTTAGTATTGAGCACTGAATTTCCGAATCTTAGCGCTAACAAAGTGAAGGCTGGTGTGTTTGTCGACACCCTGATAAGAGATCTAAGGCGGGACCATAACTTTGATGCAGCGCTTAGAACTCTTGAGCTGCAGTGTTGCGTATCATTCAAGAGTTTGTGTTTCGGTTTCTTAGGCAAGACAAACGATGAGAACTACAAAAACAATCGCGGACAACTTATTGAATAATTACGTAAAGTATGCATACAACATGTAGAAAGTTCATACAACATGCATAGAAAATTCACTTTCTGCTCAGTCATCTAGACTTCTTTCCACCGAATTTTGGCGACGTAAGTGATGAGCATGGTGAAAAGTTTCACCAAACAATAGCAGCAATGGAAATACGTTACCAAAGTGGATGGAAACCGAATATGCTTGCGGACTATTGTTGCGGATTGGTTAGGAACACCGAAGACACCCACAGGAGGAAGGTCAAACGCAAAACAATTAACTAGGTGAATAATATGTAGTGTTCTTTGGTCACATATATATTTCTGTATCACAATGTGAATATTCATATTGTACTTAACCAATTTTTTTCTCGCCCAGTAAACAGCAATCTCTATGACTCTTTTAATATAATGAATGTATTGGATGTGTGTTACTGAGCTTATGTGTGAGTATCGCAAGTGTAAGTGTTGTAAACTTTTTTCAATTTCTCCAAATATTAAATTTTCCCTCCTTTTTAAATGACTTTCACACTGTTTTACTCCCCTTATGTTTGAGATATCTCTTTCAGTTTTTAATACAGCACACCTGAATGTATGGGATATGGGTTACTGAACTTATGTTTGCGTAGTGTGACTCTGAGTGTTGCAAACTTCTCTACATTTCTTTAAAAAGAATAGTTTTCCCCAGTTTTTTCAATATTTTTCTTCTTCTTCTTCTACACATTGAGCGCGATGGGTGATAAATGTTTACCGTTGGAATGTGTGTTACATGCCCTTTCCAACGGGGTATCATTTGTTATTCTGGGATAGTTAGGAAAGGAGCAGAGAGGCTTCAAACTTGCCCTTCTGCGATTTCCTTAAACTTTTAACCAAAATCTACCATACTGCCATTATTTCAAAATCTGAGGGTGCAGGACCAAAATTAAGATCAGATTCGTTTTCAGCAGCTCGGAAACTATAAAGAACACCTGCTTTCATACAGAAAAAATTTTTTGAAGTTGAATTTTGTCGAACAGTGTAATATATTTCGATTTATTTCAATTTGAAAACTTGTCCTGCCCGTGACAGTGCTTGCCACTGGTGGGAATGTGGGTGTACATTGGTTTTTCATGATGGAAAATAATTCCATCTGTACTAAAATAACATTTTCTAAGCATGAACATTATTTACTTAAATAGAGAATTATCTATTACTGTCAGTATGATGTTTTAACTTAAAATAAGTATCATATAAATATTACCATTAGCGTCAATTTTTTTATTGGTTTCAAGCGAACAGTGGATGGGCTTGGAGTACGTACAAAAAGGCCAGTATGGAACTTTGTGAAACAAAAGAAAGTAATTGTAGAATGTGCTGCTGATTTCGTAGTAGTTGTAAGCTCTTCGTTTCAAAATATATGTTTTACTACTATTATCAGCAGAAATGAAAGTAAACAAAGAACAATTGAAGTACAAGACATTTTGAATAAAAGACGGGAAAATCTCTGTCAATTGAATGTATCCAATCCAAAGACTTTTTTCCTGCGATTTGACAGCGAAAATTTGGTCCTTCGTCGAACTTTTAAATCAGATCTTCATCCGTGTAAAAATTTTTAAATTCCTAATAGATATTTATTTAGATTTTGAAAATGATGATTCCGAAGGCCACGAAGATATCCTGAGCGACGACTTAGGTTAGGATGGTAACAAGACTTGTGTTAGGCCAGCTGTGGAAGATATAACACAAGGAACATTTTTGTTGGTGGAATTTTTCTCTAGTGGACAGAAAAAGAGAACAGACAGGCATGCATCTATCGCACAAAGCCCAGTGGAAGAGGACGAAGAAGTCTAGGTAATTTGTATAAAGGCCGTCAGCGATTGCGATAAAATTTTCAGGACTGTTGTAGAAGCTGTGTTTTACGTGCATTTTGATCAAATAATCTCTGCGATACCAGCAGTGCCATGCCGTGGGAGGGGGCGAGCGAGACGACGGCCCGTAAGGGGGCGCAAAATTCGGGAGGAAAAAGAAAAGATATGTATAAAATGGAAGGAAAAAAGTATTAAAAAGTGCTCAACATCAAGGAAAAGCAGGGTTTATTTTTGAAATTTTCTCCACTCTTCGCGCCAACCATGGTGGCATTTTGCGGGTGGTCCTTTGACCTCACTCATATTTACTGGGGTGCCGTCGTATACACGAGCCTCGGTCGCTGATTTTCCACGGTACGGCACTGGATACCAGCACCTATTTTATATACTGTTAAACAGACTGTTTTGTACGACTTTCCCTACAAGATGGGTGTAAATTGGCAAGCAGAAAAAATTCCTAAACAGAAGGTGGTGAGAAATAAGTGTACTACATATTTTTATTTTTGCGTCATAAAAGCGAGTCTCAAGTAAAGTAAATATAATTATTTGTGTACAACGCTACAGCAGAACAGCAGAAGTTGACTTATTTTCGATTTTATATCACTTTTGAAATCATTCTTATTGAAATTTTGTGTGTTGATTCATACCGTGTCCTGCCCTTGACAACCATGTCTCCTGCCCGTGACACAACAAAGTTTAATTTTTTTACTAATACAAATATTTGACACATTTCTCTTATGTGAAGTTTGTTGGAAAATTTCATCATTTATACATTTGCGCTTAAATGAAAACATTTTGAGTTAAGAATTTACAAAGTTTTGTAACATTCACTTGGTGTGTCGAAAGTCACTTCTCTTTTTTGTCCCGCCCGTGACAGTCGTTTAGGAATTAATATTTTCTACTCTAAACACAAAAAAATACTGAAAACATCAGCTAGATATACTGCTAAGTCCGTACTGCTCACATATAATAAATTAACAGAATTTATCTTGTACTTTTAGAAATATTCAAATTTAAAGCATCAAAAATGTAGTGAAAATGTCCTGCCCGTGACGATGGAATGGCCCTAGACATACCATGGAAACGTCAATATTGGTCATACATTTATTTTATTTCGCAGGTTGCCTATTTTGTAATAGATCTGAATATTTCACATTATTAGTTTCAACGTTACCATCAATTTTGTTACTTTTCAGTTTTAATATATATTTACTGAAACTTTATGAAAAAAACTATCATGTCATGCGTGGTGGTTTGGCCCTCATCTTTGTTTTGCACGATTTTGGTTTATCCGCAAATCCATCATAGTTTCCATTTTTAAAAATGTCTTATTCTTGTGTAATATTTATACATTATAGCAAACAGGAATATTTTTCAGTCTTATATTATTCGTTTCTAGTCAGTTTGGAGAATGCAATCGAAAATAAAAGACAATTTAAGAAAGTAAAACCAGGATGTGCAGAGTGTAA
Organism: Thermobia domestica; assembly: GCF_964235325.1. Taxonomy (NCBI): domain Eukaryota; kingdom Metazoa; phylum Arthropoda; class Insecta; order Zygentoma; family Lepismatidae; genus Thermobia; species Thermobia domestica. Next base: position 92,879,484 of record NC_137465.1, read on the forward strand.
AGTTTAATTTGTAAACACTTTTGCATTAATAGAAAACGTCATGTTTCAAATATGACAAATAGTAAAAATGTATATCTTTGACATCCCTTGCTATATTCTAAATAATCGGGAACTGTAATTTCGTAAAGAAGAATACACTAAACGTAAACAAATATGGATATGGATGAATGTCCCAGATAATATTTAAATATGGTCTACCTCTACTCTCTCATTTTCCGGTTACTATGTGCATGGTTTTTGCATTTTATCTCTAGATGGAGAACTGTAAGCAAGGAGAATTGATCATTTACCTAGTTGAGTCGTTATTTTATGCGGAAAAGATGTTACGTGGTGTGGAATCGACCGAGGTATTCCAGTTGGAATACGAGGATAATAAACGATATTCCACAGATTACTTGTTTAAAATACTTGTTGTTCTACATAAAACCTGTTTAACGAATGTTGTAGTGTTTTTCTAAGACCAATTAGATGAAAAGTGGATACTGCAGATCAATGAAGTTTCGAACTGCCCTGTAGATAGTGTTTGTACTTTCCCAACCAATATTCGTAAATACTATCCGTGATACAGGTGTGTGCTTCTACCTTCCTAAAGATTGCTCGCTTAGTATAAGAAGTCACTGTTCGATTCTTCATGTTTCTTTTGTAAAAAAAACTTTGACTTGAAAAGAATTTGAAGCTATTTTGATTAGCTGTATTACTCACAAATCCAGCACGTTACCCCTACACTACCTCACTATATAAAATCAGAAGCCGAATTTGCTAAATTTAGCCCTGATGTTGCGAACGAACCTGTAATGTTCTTCCTGTAACGATATTTACACCAAAGTGCATGCCGAAGTTCATTTATTCGATGACATCGAAAGAAATTTGTACCCACTAACATACTAAATAATATATAATGCAGGAAAATTACAGAATTGATAACGTATTATACGGTGATTTCGCTGTCCGAATGCAAAAGTATAATAATAATAATAATAATAATAATAATAATAATAATAATAATAATAATAATAATAATAATAATAATAATAGAAGTATCAACGACAACAACAACAACAACAAATATCCAACAAATATCCATCTTCACTGTATAGTTGTCACTTCACCGAACTAATTACGTTTTGGTTTCACCGATCTACTTACGTCTTGGTGCGAGTGGACATTGGCTCGAGTCCGTTGGGGACTATTAAACACAGTGATTCTTAACATAGCTTGGCCACAATTGTAAGTCCCGTCGTAAGAAGCTCAACTGCCCATTTTAGCCTTTTGTAGCCATTATTATTGATATTGTTTAATACTGGTAATATATGTTGTCTTTGCATTTTGCTTCTATTCTTCTCTTTATTTTGAAAGAGAAATATATGCAAATGAATGCTATCATAACTCATCTTATTTTAATGTAAACGACATTTGCAAATTGTAAGGAACAAAAACTGAACTTTCCGACATGGCTGGAAAACGCAAAGAAGAATAGAAGTGACGGAGTTCGAACCCATACTAGTGATCATTAAAAATGCGGTCACCAGATGCCTCAAACCTCTCGACTACGCTTTTTATGCTGAGTAAAATATAATTTATTCAATATCTATTCTGCTCGCATTATATCAGATTTATACATATGTTTTTGTTTCCTTGTTATAGAGAAGTGGAAAATGTGGAAATAATTTCGATATTGTGCGATCACCGAAAGCAATTCGTTTAAACAGTGTGTGTGATCTTTACCATAGTGTGATCTTCATTCATATTTATTTCTTGATGTCTTTCTTGACATTTATTTATCTTGTCCTTTTTCTCGTTCTTCTCCCTCTATTCATCTTTATCTCTTACTGATTACTACTCTGTTTTACACACATTGTCTCTCATCTCGTTTGTGCTGTGTGAGAGCTAAACCAGGGCGTCTTTGTAAAACTAATTGACTAGGCCTAACTTAACAAAACGTCTTGGTCGCAATTTTCAACTTCTCTGAAATAAGGAAAGAAAAGCATCCGTATAAACTTACTATAATAGGAGCAATATAGAAATTGAATAAATTATATCGTACACATCGTAGAAATCGTAGTCAAAAAATTGTGTCCTCCAAGCTGGTCTAGTGACTAGGATGTGCGCCTTCGGTGTACGGGGTCCCGGGTTATATTCCCGGTAGAAGAGCCTTTTGCATTTTAACTGGCCTCGATGTCTCTGTGTTCGTGACCCTGTCGTTCTAGGTTAATAGAAAAACGAGTTAAGCGAGTAAAACAAGTAAAAACCTAGTAATACGTAGTTAAGCAAGTTAATGAAGCACGTTCGGTGGATCAGTTAACTATTTAAAAAATAGATTTAAGGCATGTGATTATAGTATTTTTTATGAGATTGAGTATGGGTTCCAAGCCCACAATTCCATCTTTTTACTTATTGGACCTACGTTGGAACGTTCAATTTTATCTTTCCTAATTACAAATGGTGTTTACATTGAACGTAAGAGGGATTATGGTGGCATTTGTTTGGATATTCTTCTATTTCGAATTGAAGCAAAGAACAAAGCAATACCCGAAGACAAAATGTCTTAATGGGGAATTAGTCGTTCGCAAAGAGTCGGGCCACCAGCATGCATACCGGCCCTGCGGTAGGGAGTCGGCAGAGAGTCGGGGCGGCAGAGGGTCTTTGAGGTGCACTTTGTGCTTCTCGAATTCGACTTGCCAAAAAGGGAGCAATTAGCGGCGGCACGTTCCCTTTCCCAACGGCTCGCCAACCCTTTCCCGACGGTGCGTAAGCAAAGGCACTACGTAGCGGCAGTACCGATTGTTTTCCAATCCTTTGCCATCGAAAAAGTAATCCACGATCGGTGTCGCTAGGAATCAGCGGTCTTCCCAACCGTATCTCAGCTCCAAAACTACAGCCTAAACTGCCGATATCCCCCGATTACGCCGATGCGTTCCGCAGTCTCCCCTGCCGTCTGCCACCTCAAAACCACAGTTGGATCAACGGTCTGCCACTTAAAACTCACTGTTGGACCAATTTGATTTACTGGTATTGCCGACGCTTGCCATTGTCGTCCCTACGGTACGCCACTTTAAACACGCCGTTGGATCACTCTCGATTCACTGGTATTGTCGCCGTTTGCCGTCGTCGCTGCTTGCCAAACAAAAAAGTACTGTAATTAGTGGCTTACTCGACTCCAAATATAATCTCGGCAAGTAGTTCTTTTTACCTCTTGTCACCGTTCACTTAATATGTAGGCCATTTGATCTCCCCTTCTCTCTCTCAAAGAAAGAAGGGGGATCAAGTGCCTTACCTTTAAGGTGAACGGTGAAAAGAGGCAGAAAGGACTACTTGCGGAGGATATATTTGTAGTCAGGAAAAATACTATTTACAGCCTTTTTTGGGTTGTCAAAGAAAAGGAAAGACGGAAGCAAAAGCCATGTAGGAAGATCAAACATACATACATACGTACAATCGTCTTCAAAAGAGTGTTCCAAAACCATGAATAATATTGCAAAGTGCAAGTGAAACACTGCCAAATTAAATTAGTCATCACGATCTGCATGTGTGTTTAAGACAATGATTACACTTTTAAACATAACTGTACATACAAATGAATGAGAATGCCTTTCTGTATTTCTGTATGCAAAGGAAAAGAATGTTGAACAAGAATGAAATGTACAAGTTTAATGGAACGAAAATAGAATTCATCTTTTTTGCAAACCTTTTTTACTTTTAATTTGAAAAGTATATAAAAAATGTACAACATGAAATACCAATGTACAAAATGAAATATTCATACATTTACATAAAGGTTCAAGCAGTGAGACGTTCCTGTCCCCTATCTGTATCTCGATTACGAAACTTAAAGAAAAAATGGAAATGAAATAGCATTATAAGAATAAATGAAAATAAAATTTAAACAAAATAATATATTGAAAATATTATAGTTTCTGGAGTACATATGTAAAGTGCACGTGAAATTGACAATATGCAAAAAAATCTTTTTGTAACATATAAAACTATCATATTAAAGCAGAAGGCACTGCTTTATTGAATACATTATAGTTACTAGGTACCCTCATGCGCAAAAAAAAGAAAAGAAAAAAGAAAATGCGTGTATACTGTAACCCACGATTTTTCGCAATTATTCCATTTTTCTTACGTTTAAGGATAAAATTCAGTTGTTAGTAAGTGGAAATAATAGAAGGCAGCCAATCTAAGTAAATATTTCCAAAAAAGATAATAAAATAATAAAAATAAAATAATAAGCAATAAACAAAATTATGCTCGTTTTTTTGTATACTGGCAATAATGATTTCGAGGGAATTTTGCAGTAGCAGAGCACGACTGCAGAGGGAATTTCACGATTGGTAGTATCGTAATATCCAGAAGTTGAATCAAGGAACTAGAAACTGGAGTAAAATATTGCATTTATTGGTTTAAACCTAGGTTGTGATTTGTCTGCCAAATATAAATTAGCTTCTGTAAGCAAGAATTTGTACGGAAATATAGAAACAAAGAGGAAAACTGTTTCCCTAAGCTTAGAAGTGACATGCTTTATAACTATGAACATTTATTTGTTAAAAAATACAGGCAACAAAACGTAGCCTCTGTTGTCAAGTGGGTAGAGTGGCGGACTGGTAGTTATTATACTGTTTTTACACCAGATCGAATCCCACCCCATCCGTTTTAGCCTTTTTTACAAAACAATATATAAAGTGTATTATTTTTATGTTATAAGAACCGAAAAAATATAATGAAATAACTTTTTGTTTCGTCTAAGGTGGTATTTATTCAGAATTAGTGTACTATTAGTAATAGCGATTGTTTTCAGTTTATGGTACGGTAAGCCTATTTCTCCCCTCTCCGTGTTTGGACAACAGATGAAACTTCAACTCACATCGAGTGTTTCTGCGAGTCAGGAACAGAAAAAAACTTTCGCAACCTGCAGCCTTACAGTCACAGCGAAGAAGTAGAATAATCGATGTCATAAAAAACAGCTGATATTAAATTATCGTTCTAGTATTTGTGTTTCTTTTTAGGGTATTGACTCTTGGTCTCTCCTTTTTTCATATCCACAAGTGCAAGAAATTCAATCATAAGTCTGTGTAAGGAATAAAGAATGTTTTCTTTAAACGAAACTAAGTTATACAGCTATATTTGTGAAGAACATGAATGCTTCCAAAATATGCCACGGATATTATCTGTAATTATATCGTTCTTCCGAATTATACAGTAGCATGAAAAACTGTTTATAAAATAATGTTACAGGCATAAGTTCTTTTTCTAGCGTGACAACACATTAAACATAACAAATTAAATTTTTGGGGATTACAAATTATCACTTTACGTGTTGGTATAAGCTTATTTGTTTTCACATTCGAGCGACGAAAGAAGAAAGTGTGGCGATAGTTATAAAAATCGAATACGAGATCTCAATGAATTCAAGTTACATGGCCGCTACGTATCGAAAGAAAAAATCGAATACGAGATCTCAATGAATTCAAGTTACATGGCCCCTACATATCGAAAAAATGATTTTTCGATGTCTGCCTATCTATTTGTCTGTCGGTTCGTCACGCTTTTATATGCACTCAAATGGAGGCCATAGTGTTCAACGTATCTCGACCGAATTCTAGACAACGTTTTAATAACATACTATCGTTTCGACTTTTATATTCTACGACACCTAAAAGTAAGGGTAGTTTACTGAAGGATGAAAATATAATATAATTCAATTTTCTCGAAAAAACAGCTGTAACGATTTTGTTCCTTTTTTATATATAATTTATTAACAACTTTCCACTGTAGTATCAATCATTTTCTGAAAAAATACATATGGTGTAATTTATTGTATGGTATGCGTTCTTTTTGCACAATTTTCTCAACAACATTTCATAAATAAACGTATCATTAATAACCTAACAATATGAAAACTCGTTCGTCATGTAAAAATTCAAAAGGAGTAATTCACTCTTAGGGTGAGCTTACATCCGATGATTTACCATTTACGCCTCAGGCAATTTTGTTCGTATTTCATAAAGAAATCTTTCATTAATAAACTAACATACAGTATAAATCGTTTATCCCGATAACATACTGAAGGAGACGTTTTCTCAAAGGTTAAATTTTTATTACAATTTTCTCACTAACAGCTGACACAAATTTGTTGTAATTTAAATAAAAATATTTTCTGTAGTAATCTTACAATATGGTATAACTCGCTTGTTCCGAAAAGAAAAATCTGAAAGAGATAGTTTACTTTGACAGTGAAATTTTTTCCGAAGATTTGCTTAAACATTACTCGATATACTTGGTCCAGATTATAAATAATTAACAATATGGCATAAATCGTTTTTTCTTCAAAATTACAGATAGAATAGTTTACCTTTGGGGTAAGTTTTTCCCGATGACCTTCCCAAAAACAACTCAGAAGATGTTTGTTATTCATATTTCATAAATAAATGTTACTTTAATAATCTAGTTATATGGTATAATTCCCTCAACCTGAAAATCTAGAAGTAGTATATTACTTTTGACAGTAAGTTTTACCCTGTGATTTTCTCTAGAATGACTCAAGCGATTGTGTTCTCATTTCATAAATAAATGTTTTATGAAAACACTAATAATATAGCATAGCTCGTTTGTCCTGAAAAGATCACAGGGGATAATTTATTCTTGAGGTGATTTTTTCATGATTTTCTCAGCAATTACTCAGACGTTTTTGCTTACAGTTCACATACAATTATATCCTTAATAATTCTAATATGTGGCTTAAGTTATTTCTAACGGAAATATGACCAATGGGTACTTTACTTTTGGGCCTAAAGTTTCTTCTAGCAAAGTTTTTTAAAACACATTATTTTATTCGCAATTTCCCAAATAAATATTTCAATAATAGCTGCAGCCTAACATGAGCCAGTGTAAGAAATTCGAGCGAGAAAGTACAGTGCGTTTGCTCAGTACCCTTTCTTAAATATATTTTTAAATGTTACACCTAATCACAATTTTCCCAACAAAATCAAAACTTCTTTTTAAATGTGCCTTGTTGTGGTCAAATGGTTCAAGTGCATTGGTTCTGGATTTGATTTTCAGTGAGAGCTAGTGTATTTTTGTCCAAGAGATATGACACGTCGGTGTAAAGAAAAATAAGTTTAAATATGCCTAACCAAGCTAATCAATAGTACAAAGAAATAATACAATGTTACGAAATTATCGAAGAAACGTTGTTAATATTAGGTAGGTGCGACTGAAATGTCCAAACGATGATTTTCAATTCCAAAGGTAAGAAAGTGAAAAATACAATGCCAAGCTAATCAGTGGCCTCTAGATAAAGCTATCCTGCTAAGAAGTGATTTTGATACCAAATAATATTGTAATCGCTGGCAGACATGTTAGGAGAATACAGAAGGTGAGGGAGAATTTAATACCGCAAATCATGGATAGTCTTCACCTACGTTTGAGGGTGAGTATTGAAGTCCGTAGGCCTACATAGGTTAACATTGAAATGAAAATGAGAACACAATATCTGTTTAATATTGATAGGGGCTTGCTAACAGATTTGGAATGTATTTGACGGTGTGTGATATTGTAACGGTTCTTGAGAACTACTGAGCCTTTTCCACTGTACACTGTAAGTTAAATTCGTGCTTAAAACTGTATTTCTTTAAATTTAAAACTGTTGACCGTTACACCTGCGCATCATGAACAGCAAACCGCCAGCAATTCTTTGTTTTCGCCCGGCGGGAGTTCATGTGGTTCGGATTCAACGTTAATCAGTAGGTCCACATCTCATATAGCCTCGCCGGTGAAAGGGACGATAAACTCAAAATAACATCACATCTTTGTTTCCCCTCATAAGTGTCTTTGTTCATGAGCTTCTATGTGGCTAAGCGGTTACCGTACGCGCCTTTGGCGTGGGAGACTCGGAAAGAGCTTACGTGGTTTGGAGTCTCATATAGCTTAGTTGCTGAACGAAATGTTAAACTCAAACTCAATGACTTTGCTCATATTTTTTTTGAAGGGGGTGATTTTGCATATACGTGCCGTGGACATTAGATTTTGATTTCTATGCCATATGTATATAATTACACACAGACCTATAGAACGAACACAAGAAACTTGGAATATCTATATTGTTTGTGTATGGAAAATCATCATGCGGTGGTGCATGGGAGAGCCGTGTGAATGGATTTCCACACATATGTCAATCAACGTCTTAAGAAATGTATAATAATGAGAATTAATAATAATAATAATAATAATAATAATAATAATAATAATAATAATAATAATAATAATAATAATAATAATAATAAACACAAAATGATACGATCAATTACATAATTTATAAACATAAGTTAACATGTGTAAAATCTTATAACTGCAATGGAATTAAGTTGTTTCTTTCTCTCCCTGAACGCAACAGCCCTTATTGTGCCAAGGCGTAGAAGAGAGCTTTGGCACTCACGACTTTGGAGCAGTGTGTAGTCAGAACATCGGATCCCTTTGTTGTTAGTCCTAACTTTATAGACAGATGCAGTTTTCCTGGTAGAATATACAAGCAAATAGACATTTTTATTACTATTAAAGTGAATACTTATACTCATTCCTTCAATATGATACTTGTGGTTGCTTAACTATGTACAGACAGCTGATCCATGGAAGAACCGTTGATAATAATATTAATAAATAACAGAAACTCGACAAATATTCTTGCAAACAATAGGAAAATGTTTTCGTCATACTGTTCACTTTGCTGGACACACCAGTGTGCCCATACCGATTGTGACACACTGGAATATAGGGAATGGCTTTTTAATTTTTGCCAACTATTTCAACTGCATCAATTGAAACGAATCTATAATAATAAGAGTGAATTTAGTCTTCTTAGCCTTCCATTTAGAAATAAGGTTCGCGAAAATTTCATTTAGAAAATAATATTCTCAGAATTTTATATAGTAGTTTGTTTTACTCGAAATTACATACTTCCTGCATCTGTTGTTTGATTGAAATTATTTGAAATGAAATCTGTAAGTTTTACGTCCCACTTTTATGCCAGCTAGGATAAAGGAGACAGTGATGATGAGAAATGAATGAAATAGTCGAATGAAGAAAGTGGGAGAAAACGGGAGAACCCCGAGAAAACCCACGCACACGGTGTTTGTACAGCACCAGGTTCACTTGGCGCGAGCAGGGATAGAACCAAGGACTCCAATCACCAGAGGTGAACGATCATTTAAAGGAGAAAGGGACTACTTTATGAAAACTTGATGACGAACACATTTGTTAAAAAAAATACCAACTTTTTGTGAAATGTTGCTTATAGACAGGTGCGGATTAAGGCTTTTGGGGACCTGGAGCCGACTATTTTAAGGGGGCCCTATTTTACGAATAGTTCCAGCGCATAAATTTTCTTTGCTGCCTTCCACTGCCAAATAGGCTTATCGAACCACCGACAACTGTGCTGTAATATTTTAATGTGCTCCAAGTTTACAATATTTAATGTAGTTACATTCATTATTGACAGTTAAATAATTATATTCATTATTAACTTTTAAATACTACTGATGGAAAGATTTAAATCTAACGATACCGCAAGCGTAACGAGCCGAAAGAAATTTAGCATAGGTCTAAAGCCTATAATATAAAAAGTTGATTGCTATATTTTAGTATTAAACAGAGGGGTTTTAAGCGGCCCCCTCAGCTTGGGGCCCCGGAGTATGGGCTCTATTGGCTCCGCCTTTAATACGTTAATGCTTATAGATTCAAGCGGCTGGGCCGAGTCCGGCTAAAAATTCCGTCTGTGCAGACCTCTAGCCCCTGTGTATATGTTATCTTTGGATATACAGTAGAGTTCCGCTTATCCGACATAAAACAAGCAGGCAAAACGTGTTATGGATGTGTTAAGAAAAGGCCTATTAAAAGTAAAACTATGATATAATTTTACATATTACGCATCTAAGAATCATGTTTTGTAAGAAATAAATATAATGCATTGAATTAGGGACGTGTCGAGCGTGGGGTCCTGGAAACAGTCCCCTTCCAAAACTCAAGGACTTTTTAATAAACATTCTTCCCTTTTGAGGTTCTTTTATATCAGATTACTTTGAGGCAGTGTCCAAACTGTGGGCAATACGTTGTTGTTATCATTCTAAGAACACACCGTAATGCCATTGATACCAGGTGAAATTAAAGAACAATTTTAAATGGGATTACAATTTCGATTCCGTTCCGTTTATAACGTTAATGTATTAGAACGATACACTCATTGAAATTTGCTTTATTTGTTATGTGATATACATAGCAAACAGTTTTCCTTCCATGTGTCTAAAATATTTTTTGATTTCGTTTGTGCTACAATGCAGTTTGTTTAAATAAACCAGACAGAACTCTTGCATTATTATTATTATTATTATTATTATTATTATTATTATTATTATTATTATTATTATTATTATTATTATTATTATTATTGATATTTTTTAAACATTAGAATTGCGTGCTTACGAGAATTCGTGTTGGGCCTCCTCCGAAAAGGAAACCTGGATACGTGAATGCACTGAATGATAGACGTATGAGGTGTAGGCGGGCGTGCTAGGCGATAGAGTCCAGAGCATCAAAAACAGACTAAAACCACAACTTGGTTGGGTGGGGCACGGACCAATCCAAACATTTGATCATGAAATATCAAAAGTGCTAGTAACAGTATGTCAGATGTGTGTAAATGACAGGAAGAATTGCAACAAAACTTTGTGTATGGACAATACGCAAAAAATAAAAGAATACGGGTTTCTTTATTTTCTGCGGAAAAGTAGGTTTTAGGGGGAAAAACCTCAATCCAAAATTTTGAATGTTGACACCCGAAAAGCAAAAAGGAGTGTACCGAAGTGAATGAAATTCTGCACAGATATTGCAGACATAAAATGAGGGAATACGAGTTTCATATTTTCGTGGAAAAAATGGTTGAGTGGGGTACGGCCCCCTACAAACCTTTGATCATGGAATATCAAAACAGCTAGTAACACAATGTCAGGTGTGTGTAAATGATATGAAGATTTGCAACATAACTTGGTGTATGGACAATACGCAAAAAATAAACGAATACGGTTTTCTATGTTCTGCGGAAAAGCGGTTTTAGGGGACAAAAGCAATCACCAAAAATTTTGAAAGTTGAAGCCCGAGAGTCAAGAAAAGGGGAACCGACGTGAATGAAATTGTGCACAGAATTTGTAGACATAAAATGAGGGAATACGGGTTTCGTATTTTCCTGGAAGAAGGGTTGGGTGGGGCACGTACCCTTTAAACCTTTGAGCAGGAAATTTCAAAGGTACTAGTAACAGTAGTCTATATCTGGTATGTGTAAAAGACATGAAGAATTGCAACATAACTTTTTGTATGGTCAATACGCAAAAAATAAACGAATAAGGTTTGTTTTATTTTTTGCGGAAAATCTGTTTCAAGGGCAAAAGAACGCACCCCAAAATTTTGAAATTTTACGCCCGAAAGGTAAGAAGAAGTAAACCAAAATGAATGAAATTTTGTACAGTCATTGTAGACACAAAATAAGGGAATACGGGTTTCGTATTTTCCTGAAAAAGACCGTTAGGTGAGGCACGGACCCCTCCAAACCTTTGATCACGAATTATCAAAATGCTAAAACTATATGTGAGATGTGTGTAAAGGACATGACGAATTGCAACGAAACTTTGTGTATGAACAATAGACAAAGAATTAACGAATACGGTTTTTCGGCAAAAATAAACGAATACTTTTTTTATTTTCGGGGGAAAAACGGTTTTAAAGGGTAAAAGCTCCCGTCCAAATTTTTGAAAGTTGACGTCCGAAGAAGTTAACCGAACTTAATGAAAATGTGCACAGATAGTGTAGTCACAAAATGAGGGAATGCGGGTTTCGTATTTTCCTGGAAAAATTGGTTGGATGGGGCAGGACCCCTCCAAACCTTTGATCACTGATTAACAAAGGAGCTAGTAACAGATGTCATATGTATAAACGATATGTAGAATTGAAAAGAAACTTTGTGTATGGACAATGCGCAAATAGTAAACGAATACCGGTTTTTATTTTCTGCGGTAAAACTGTTTTATGGGCCAAAAGCTCCCATCCAAAATTTTTAAAGTTGATTCCCGAAAGGCAAAACGAAACCGACCGAAGTGAATTAAATGTGCACAAATATTGTAAAGGTAAGATTAGGGGATATGTATTTCGTACTTTCCTGGAAGAAAGAAAAACTGTTGAGTGGACCGAGGCCTTGAGTGGCGGAAAGAGTGGACCGAAGCGAATGAAATTGTATATAGATATTGGATACGTAAAATATGGCATTTCGTGTTTCACAAGCGTCGTGTCTCCATCCGATTTCTTCAAATTTGGCATATCTACTACAAGCCAAAAGCGTATGGCGTATTTTGTAGTATTTCAGGAGGCACTCTTACAAAGGTTTTGGGCATAAACAAAAACACGTGTGGATTTATTTCCAGTTTGCCGTTGATCTTCGACACTTGAGACCTTATTTTACATAGAGTCTATATAATATCTACAAACAATTTCATTTGCTTTGGCCCACCCCTTCCTGCACTATTACGGTAATATTTATTTTTACCGTAACCTGTATTTTTACCGCCTAGGCCCCAACACTGTTTTTCCGAACACTGTTCCAAGCACTGTTTTTGCAAAACACGTTTCATTTATTGTTTTGCAAATTGTCCCTATACGAAGTTTCGTTGCAATTTTCCATATTCTTTACGAACGTATACTTATTTACACTTTTGATATTTCGTAATCAACGGTTTAAAAGGTCCGTGCCTCACTCAACCGCATTTTTTCAGAAAAATGCGAAACCCAATAATATCATTTTACGTCTACAATATCTATGCACAATGTCATTCAATTCGGTTCAATTCTTCTTGGACCTCAAATTTCAAAATTTTGGGTGGCGGCTTTTGCCCCCTAAACCGTTTCTCCGCAGAAAATAAAAAAAAACGTATTCGTTTATTTCTTGCGTATTGTCCCTACACAATGTGTCTTTCCAATTCCTCATGTCCTTTACACACTTCTTACATAGTGTTACTAGCATTTTTAATATATCGTGATGAATGTTTTGGATGAGTCCCTACTCCACCCAAGCCCTCTTTTCAGAAAATACGAAACCCGTATTCCCTCGTTTATGTTTTTTATATCTGTGCACAATTTCGTTCACTTCGGTCCGCTTGTTTTGCCTTGCGGGCGTCAACTTTCAAAATTTTGGGTGGGGTCCTTTTGCCCCATAAAGCAGTTTTTCCGCAGAAAATAAAAAATATATACATTTTTTTTTCAAAATCGAAGTGTTACACTTAGGAAGTGATACTTGTCAGTCATTGTAGAATTAATTTCCCTGTTCTTCCATCAATTAGAAATTGTCTGACAAGTAAGAGGTCCAAATGGAAAAATTCAGTTGCGGGATGAGGCTAGTGCGACTGATTGAGGATGTGGAGATATGTATGCGTGCAGTTATAAGGGCTGAACATAATAAGAAACGGAGGGGGGTCGAAATTGATGCTATGTTATTGAAATACAACAAATAAACTATTGAATCGTGAAAATAGTGAAAGATAGACAATGAAAACGGTGGTAGTTTCACAAAAGAATAATGGGCAGAGTATATCTCGAACCTCCGACCCGCGACGCCATCTTGAAATCTACCATTTTGAAATCCGTGATAATTTTGTTAATGGAAAGGTGGTGATATGATATATCAGCTAGAAAAAGCATGTTCTCAAAAGTCAATTATGAACTTTAATGATCCTTATCTGTACTTACTTGGAAGATTTAGGAAAATCTTCATACTTTTGTTCTCGACATTTTGTTCTCGAGTTAAGCTGATTTGGGCATCTTTCCGATAGGTTTTGGCTGGTCATAGCGCCAAAAGAAAGCATTTGTTCTCCCAGGTCGTAATATACGTGTCAGGAATCAGCTCCCAAACGTTGTCGTTGTTATTTTGAAACGCCCTGTATATGTCTATCCTATTTCTGATTAGCCCCTGTTTGCCCAAACAACTAAAAAATAAACTAAATTCACTAAATCGACTTCCCTTTATGCTTTCATCTTGTGTAGTACTTATTATATATTTATATTGTAGTTGACAGTGATTAACAAAATTGATTGAAATATCTGGTTAAAATGTTAGTAGAGAAATTTTCTCTTTAGTACAGAAACTCCCTCCTTGCATCCTACCGCCATATTAGGCGAGATGGGATTAGCCAAAATGGGAATTCCCATCTCGCCTAAAATGGCGAACATTTTTATCTTGGAGATATAAGTGGCTGATAAATCGTTGGGCAAGGTGGAATTAGGCGAGTTGGGATGGAATCATTTGAAAGGGTAGGCGGACGGTAAGTAGTGGCATGACATCACGCCGTCCCCCATGCCTATGTTTGCCCATTGTAATTTCTTAGGAACTGGGCGGACGCCATACAGATTTTTTGGAGGTGGGGGGAGGGGTCCCTCGCGTTCCCATGCACTTTTACCCCTACTGCTAAGTATTAATTCCTGTGAGGACTAAAAAAATATTTGATAATAATAATAATATTAATAATAATAATAATACCACCAATGCTGCTACTACTACTACTACTACTACTACTACTACTAATAATAATAATAATAATAATAAAGGATCTGAATCATAAAGACATCTTTAAAACTTTCTCTTAAAATTCATGTGGGCTTCTCTGAATCTCGAGATATTGTTTTTATAAGGAATAAAGAGGCTTCAAACAACAATTTGGGAAATATTATTTCTATGACAGAAAAAGCCTTATCAGTTGTATTACAAAGAACTAAGCAATTGACAACTGACCTTGTGTATGTTTTTAACACAATGTTACAAGGCACAAGTGCCAAGCCTGCGGGCAGCTTGCGTTATTGCTTGAGGGCAGCTTCAGTACTAAACTTAAGGCTTTCATTCTGTCAATTTATGTGTAGCTATCAGTCAATCACACATATTCTTTGCACGCTGAATTTACAAGAAAGGTTTTGTTCATCGGGTAAGAAGCAATAATACGCTGTAATCCCTTTTCCTCTTTTGCTCTCTGTAATTCCTTTACCCTCTGGGTGATAATTATCTTGTATACTGTGGTGAGCTACATTAAAAAAATGACATTATCAAATAAGATTGACCATAATCACAACATATTCAAGATAAAAATATTCATTTAAAAGTCGTCGTACTTAGTTGTCTGCACTGAAATTCCCATAACGTGCTTTCTTGTTTTTTAATATGAGCTCCAAGCTTCTTCGTGGCTAAGTGGTTAGCGTACTCACCTTTAGCGAGAGAGACCCGGGTTCTATTCCCAGCGAGAACTCATGTGGTTCGGATTTGACTATTAATCAGTAGGTCCCGTCTCATATAGCCTCGCTGCTGAAAGGGAATATAAAATTAACTCATGTTGAGCACCATAGGAGATATAACTCCGAGGGGAATTTTGTCCCTGGAAAACCTCCCAAAAACATCAACGGTATCCACCTAGACAGACAAAACCCACCTAGGCAGACAAGAGGAAGAATAGATGCTTTCTCCTAGAAAATTGCGTTCGAGGGTGAGGGTCACACAGGTCCGTATCCACGGGGAGTCTAGGGGTCCGGGCTCAGCCTAAATTGTTACATGAGAATGAAATGTGAGCATTAAAGTAGTTAGCCATGAGGATTTTTTGTTAGAATGATACCAGATTCGACTCCTGGTGTAAGCTTAACTTTCGGTCATATGCAGGTGTCGTTTCATACAGATTCGTTGAAAAAAACTCTAAACATGTGCTATGAGTAGTATGCAAACTAAAGAAATATAGCAAAAGAAATATAAATTTTTTGCTTTAGATTCTGCCCTGTAATCCAGTTTCCCTGGAACATGCTTTATAACCATGAGGTTGTATAAGGACGAAAAACAAAAATGTGCTGATAGCTCGAGTAACAGATATTATAGGAAAGAGATTTAAAAATGACTGGTTTTGAAATAGAGAAAGGACAGTATCCGAGCTTTATTAGTATTACTAGCATATATTACTCGCTTCGCTGGGTTCAAATTAAAATTAAAATGCACAATACCCGTGAAATATGCTGTTTTCGTTTTTAATGACACCAATTTAAACAGCATCGGAAAGATCATTGATCATCTTGGGGACTCCAAAAATCCTGGATTCAACACTAATATTGGTCATTGTAGGTCATTTATATGTATATTTCCCTCGCCCCATGTTGCGAACCACTGCATCGAAAGTGTCACTGTTCATCTCAGGGGCTCCATAAAAATGTGGATTCAGCACTAATATGTGTCAGATTGGATCATTTTTAAATATCTTTTTGTCACCTCCTTCAAGTTGTGGGATTGAATTTGAATTTAAACGGGATCAAAAGTACCACTGTTCATCTAAGCGACCCGGAAAAATATAAATTCGACACTGATATTGGCCATTATCGATCATTTCTATATATATATCTTTCTCCCTTTCCAGCAAATGGCGGAGCAGATTATGCATTTAAACCGGTTCGAAAATGTCACAGTTCCTCAGAATGATCCCGAAAACTATGGATTAGACAATAATATTGGTCATTTTCGATTATTATGATATATAGCTCCCCCTCCCCTTGCTCCGTGCTGCGGCACACGGCACCAGAATTGCCACTGTTAATTTCAGCTACTCCTAAAAGTATGAATTCGACACTAATATTGGTCATTTTCGATCATTTTAAAATGTTTAGCCCCCTCACCTACGTTATATACCCCGTTCCGCAACATTCAGGGCTGAACTTGGATTGAAACAGCATCAGAAGTGTCACGTTGCTGTCATCGACCCCGAAAACTATGGATTCAACATTAATATCGGTCATTTTTTAATCATTTTAAAGTTTCTCTCCGCCTCCCCCTCCCCTACGTTGCAAGATCCAAATCTCATATATCTTGAAAAATTTGTTTCAGATCAGTCATCTAGTTCAAGAGTTATTAAGTTCAAAAATAGTCACTTTCAATCTTATATAAATTGATTTTTATATATCTCCTCTCCTTTTCAACCGCCACGGTGCTTCGCCAAATTTAAATAATAAAAAGGATCCCAGGCTTGAACCTCATCTATGTTGAAAATTTGATCAAGATCGGTCGAGTGGTTCAGAAGTTAAGTTTTATTTTTGTTTTGTACCTCCTCCCCCAACCTTCAGTTCTCATCAAAGTGAATAGCCTGAAACCAGCCCAGCCTTGAAGCTCATCCATGTTAAAAATTTGATCGAGATCGATTGGGTGGTTCAGGAGATTTAGAGTCACAAACATAGTTATTTTGAATTTTATATATATAGATTGGTAGTGTTGAATTTAGATATTTTCTATTAGGGCAACGTAAAATTTTACGGCATTTCCATCAGCCCCTTTTCAACCGAACGACGGATGTATCGCTTTTGCCACTAGCAATCCTTAACATTGAGACTTTTCTCAAATAGGCAGTCCTGGCATCGATAGAAGGAAAATAAGTTTGAAGGGCCGGATCGGGGCAGCGAAGAGAAGAGTCATCTTTTTTTTTTCTTTTTTTAGCTACACAACACGACTAGCCGAATTGACGGCCACTATGGTCTCGCATCATGTAGTCCATTTATTTTTAATTTTCAATGGAGACCTGCCTACGTATTTTGAATTGCAAGGGAGGGTAGGTTGTATGCATTAACATTACAAATGTATGAGCATACTGGTATTGAAATTTGAAAGACGTTTAGGCCAAATTGAATTCAATAGTTGATTGTATTTCCTTTTTAGGAGCGCTCACTTTTTACTTTTGCAGTTTGCCGTCCCCTAACTGCGGCTCGGAGCGTTTGCCCCTTTCCCCTAGATCTGGCACTGATTATTGGAGATGACTGTGATCTGAGCAGGAGGTCACGGCTTAGTTATAACAATAATACAGTAGAAAATTAAAACATAAATATAGTGAGAATAATAATAACTCATTGATTGTGCGAGTTTTTTTCTCATTTTCGCCCTCAGCTGATCTAATAGTGACTGCCGCACTCAGAACACGTACAGGAGAATTGGCAACGCCACACGCGAGCCCACCTGAAACAAATACGAGCTGAAACTTCTGAGTAATTCTTCTAAACTACGTTCAAGGTTTCTTTATAATGACAAGAATTATATTGTATATTTTACGTTGAACTTCGCTTAGAATATTTTGTTCTTCTCTGGAAGATTTTAATTTCAATCCCTTTCTTTTCTTTCTCTTCGTTGATAAAAACTAACGACCTTTTTCTACTTATTCGTGGCATGATTTTTTTCCACACAGGTACTGAACTTTGAATTTAGCGCTTGAGAGTAGCAGAAACATACGAGCTTCATATTCCTCCGCAAGACGAACATCTACTCATCACTGAGTTCTGTTGCTCGCCACTAGACGGCAATATAAGATGCAGTTACGAAAAACGAGCAGTAAACGATTTGAATTCCACTAATTTCACTTACAAATGTTAACCTATTGCCTTAGTACTGCATCATACGTTTTCCTAAGATAATGTAATTTGTCCTTAGCTTTTGGTTTCTCTCAATTTCAAAGCAGATATAGACTAGATGCCTTTGATCTTCACTAGCGCATTTTCTTTCTCTTTTAAATATTAATTTTGAGTACCAAATAAATTAATTTTCACTAAGGTACAGACAATGTAATAATCACACAGAAGAAATCAGTACAATCATGATCTTGAAATTCCGCCCTGTTTCGGCTCAAAAGTGCAACAGTTTCCCATATAAATAAATGGGGAACATTTTAAAAATGGAGGCGGTATTCAGTTTTCTTAAGTGGAAACTGTCGCCGATCATTATAAAGTTAATATGGGAGAACTATGAAATAAAGTAAACAGACACGCGGCATTTTGTAATACAATTACATGGCGAGTGAATTTTATGTGATCCGAAGCTGTTATCGTTGAATATACACGACTAAAGGAGCTGTGATTGGCCAAATTGAAAAGACCTCAGTTATTTATCCCTCCAAAGGTGCATTTTTCTTCGTCGCCACCGGTGAGAATACGGGTATTTTATTTTCCTGGAAAAAAAAAAAGAAAACCGTTTAGGTGGGACACAGACCCATCCAAACTTTGATCGTGAAATAACAGTGCTAATAATTGCTAATAATAGTATGTCAGAAGTGCCTGAAGGAGATGAAGAATTGGAAAAACACATTGTGTAGGGACAACACGCAAAAATAAACGAATACGGTTTTATTTATTTTCTGCGGAGAAACGGTTTTAGCGGGCAAAAACCTCCACCCAAGATTTTGAAACTTGAGGCACAAAAGACAAGAAGAAATGCACCGAATTGAATGACATTGTGCACAAATCTTGTAGACGTAAAATGAGATAATTGAGTTTCGTGATTTCCTGAGAAAAAAAAATGGTTGAGTGAGGCAGAGACCTTCTAAACCGTTGATTACGAAATATCAAAAGTGCAAATAAGCACACGTCAGAAGCTCGTAAAGAATATGGAGAACTGCAACGAAACTTCGTATAGGGACAATTTGCAAGACAATAAACGAAATGTATTTTAATAATTGCGGAAAAACAGTGCTGGGGCCTAGGCCCCAACCGAAAAAAGTAAATGTTACCGTTAGCGCAGGAACGAGTGGATCGAAGCAAATGAAATTGTGTGTAAATATTATATAGACTCTATGTAAAATAAGTCCTTTCATCTTTCTCAAGTGTTTGGTATTTGTATTTGAGCTTGTATCGTCTAAGGTGATTGTCCAAGGAATAGCGCAGGTAATAATCGAACGGCATAATGTCCGGCTGGTATGACAGATGCAATAGTCTTTCCCATCGAAGGCGTAGAATGATATACCGGCTCATCACATCCACGTGGACTTAGCGTTGTCCTCTAACAGGAGGACCTCTTTGCGATTAAGTAGTGGTGATTCTAGAATTTTTAGTTTTTCTTGAATAAGTCTGTATTGGTGACAGTACACAGTCAAATTGATCCTCTAAGCGGTTCCCGATGGACGATGCCGCGAACAGTTCACAAAACACACAGCAGAACCTTCTTCTGCTGCAATGCCGGTTTAGGCTGTTTTGGATCCAGTTCATGTGATGCTAATTAATTATAATTGCGCCGTGGAACCTCCTATAGTACCCACTTCTCATCATATATAAACTCCCTGTCCAGAAATGGCTCCTTCCCCAGACGAGACATCAAGGAAACACAGGTGTTTGCTCACGTTGCCTTCTGGCCCGGAGTCAAATCATGTGGGACCCATCGACCCAACAAGTTGATGGAGGTGCTGGTGAATGGTTTCTCCACTCACTCTGAATTGTAGTCCCAGTTCCTTACATGTCTGGCCACTGTTCGCCTAACTTGCTGACTGGAAATCTTAATTTTGTATATGTGTTGGTCTTCCGGCACATGTTGTGTTTTCGAGTGTTTCCAACCGTCCCTCAACTTGTTAAAGCACTGCCGCAGTGTCCGCGTAGTCACCACACCTTCACCAAAGGCCTGGCATATCTTCCACTTCACAGCAATTGCGTTTGCTCCCCGTTTGAACTCGTACAGCATTCGCACCCTTATGGTGCTCTGTGGAGTTCCATGTCCACTCTATACTGACGCAAGTTCATGGTGTAACTGAACTGCCACAACCAGGTAGTATGTTGGATATACCCACACCAACAACTGATCTTCGCCTTATCTTCATTCCATTCAACTCACGGTGTGAGGGTCAATTAAACACAGACCTCCACAAAAAGCGACAGATCTTTCTAGGTTACCTCTATAGGTTACTGGGAATGGGTTTCTAAGAGCTATTCTTAAGAATCCAACCACATTCTGTTGTAAGTAAAACTTTTAGCACATTTTTTCCCCTTGAACATTGCATATAAATAAACAAACAAACCAAAGCAAGTTTAAATATATACGTATGATACAAAACCGAAAAACTAAAAAGGAGCTAAATTTCGAGTAATGCCTGAATATGAATGTAATTTGAGTAAAAAGGGAAGAACTAATAGAGCAGTATAATCTCCATGAATGTATTTTTAGAGTGCTATTCTTACTTGTGATTCTTACTGTGACAGCTACCCACCGGACGTTGCAGAGTCATGACGACTCACATCGCTCCAACCACAAATATAAAATGCACAGAAAATGGGATAGAACAATTTTGTTTGATTTGAACTAGAAACATGTTCTTCCAAAGAAAGAAAATGAGTGAAAATTTTTGTTTGTTTTTAGAAAAAATAGAAGAAAATTAAACTAATTTGAGTTTGAGCATCACCTACTGATAAACTCGATAGAAATGCTATTTTGAAACAGAGGAGGTAAGTGGAAGAATCGCCAAATCAAATGTTGATTTTAGAGATAGATCTGCCATTTTGCGCATATACAGTTGATGCCTTGCTTGGTTCAACGTTCCATTAATGTCGCATCCATACAAAGCAAACAGAAAAGCCTCTTCTGCTGCAACAATTCCTTTTCACTTCCTTCGGGGGAAGTAGTGTCACAACCTGTTTCAACGCGGAAGAAGTACGGGAAGGAGATTCCCAAGGCCAGCCTTTAGTTTGCCACTGCAGATGATTTTTTCTCTGCATTTTCGTTCACTTATATTAACATTCGGAGGATTTGGTTACCAGAAAGATAAACCATAAGAACAAGGAGATTGGTGTCTTCTACAATGACGGAATTAAATTTTTTTCCTGACACTTCCACAGAATTTAGCACTACCATCGTATCTGTGCTACCTTGAGCTTGAGTACTTTGATGCCAGCTTTTCCGAGATGCCGTGACAAATTGCAATGAAGCGTGTCTTGTTCTTTCGTGCTTTGTGCTTGGAGAGACCTAGCCGTCGAACACCACCGGGATATTTCGACCGTGTAATTAGTTATGTATTTCACATACTGTAGGCTTATGGTTTCAGAGTGTACTGGACGCACCCATACCAGTCGATGGAGTAGGAATCCTCCATCTATTGTGAAAACAGATTTGGTAGAAGAGTGTATTTACAAGGTCCTACCTCTTGCACAAAGCTTATGAATGCTGACTTGTTTCCTTTTCGCAATACTAAACCATCGAAAAGTGCAGGCTGTCTAGCAGCCAGCTCGTACTTTAAATAACCTGATAGTTTCTCTACAACGCACAGGAGTCGATGAAAAAGCTGATTTGGATTTACTTCAAATCGTTGTGTCTGCACTTGGAAATGGCTGTACCGCACTCATGAGCATAATCGTAGTTGACAGTTTCATCAGCAATCAATCCGGTAGATAATGAAACAAGGTCTGATTGTTCTTCGAATAGGCTGTGAGTTACGAGCCAAATCATTAGCTTTTCGACATCGTTTTTGTCTCTGGCCCGTCGACATTCGCGAAGCTATACATGTTGATCGGAAGTTTCGGAATAGATTATACCAAAGTCTTCAATCAGCTCAATAATGCTCATTGAAGCTGGCATTGTACACATCCAACGAGGAATCAGTCCTTCAGACAACCCACGTCCATGTGTCAGTCCTCCAACAGTTTTCATAGTCCGCTTAAATACTTGCGCGATGAGCATGTCTGTCCAAACCCCTTACCAAAACTTATTCTATCATCTAATAGTGAAAGAGCCTTGGGTGGTGAACCGTTTGAATTTTGAGGTTGTCATGGTTTCTTTTAATTTCATTGTTTACTGAAGGTAAATCTGAGCAAACTTTGCGTAATATAGGTGTCCAGTGGCATGTAAATACGGAATCATACATTTTATAGCGTAGAGTGGTGGAGTTCCCAGTCACCAGAGCGTTCTCTGCTAATAAAAAGTGCATAATGTTGACCATTTGGAAGTACTGCACCCATAATTTGGCAGTACGATTAGATGAGGAAACTTCTTCCAGTTTTTGACGTATAATAGCCTGGAAGCTTCGATCAAGCATTCAGGCGTGTAAACCACACTGTCACTTCATAATTGCGAACATGTTTCTCCTTCACCATTTTGTTTCAAAAGACAGCAGCACAACAACAGAAAAAAAAGAAGGCCAGTAGAGGGAAATACCCATTTAGTGAAGTTGAGTAGAAGCGGCTGCTCGCAGCGTTGGAAATCGATTTTATTTTGTATTTTCTACGATGGTAAATATACTTCAAAGAATCGTGTTACCCACTATTCTTGCGATTGTACTTTCACACTCTATTATATAAATTAAAAAGAAGAAATCGAGATAAAAATAACTTTCAAAGAATGTTTTTTATAAGAGCTATATCTATCAATAACGTCAAATCCAAGATGGCCGAGGTTTCTCAATATGGCAGTTTTTTCAAAATGACTTCTCTGGAATTTCCAGTTTGTTAATTAGAATACTTACCCAGACGTTTCCACCAATTTTCAGCGTGTTTTCGACCAGTTTTCACCAATGTCCGGCTTAAAGCCTAATTTATAAACCTTAGATGTGGCAGCCGTATTGAGAATGGCCGCCATATTCGATAATACAAACATTGAAGCGGAGGGGACTTCTGAGGGATGTTGTTTAGGGTCTTGCCCACGAAGTTACGAAAATTCACTAATTTTCTATACATTACACTGATCTTCTACCCTCATAGACTGGTCTTTGACGCCTCATAATAAATTTAATAAGAGATTACGGCTTGCTGCACATACAATTGAATATCAACGTCAGTTTTAGAGATACGGTAATGTAACTGAACTCGTTAGAAAGCTCGTGAAACGACAAACAACGGTTACTTAAGAATATTTTCTCGCATATGTACCCTTTCCAAGTTATTTATAGTTAAAACTCCAAAAATAGTTCAAGAATGTACTCCCATGCGCAATGAAAATTGCGTGTATACTGTAACTCACGATTTTCCGCATTTATTTCATTTTCCTTATGTTTATGGGTAAAATTCAGTTATTATTATGTTGAGATAATAGAAAGCAATCCATCTAAGGAGATATTTCCAAAAATATAATAAAATCATAAAAATATAAG
Organism: Thermobia domestica; assembly: GCF_964235325.1. NCBI lineage: Eukaryota > Metazoa > Arthropoda > Insecta > Zygentoma > Lepismatidae > Thermobia > Thermobia domestica. The sequence goes on from NC_137465.1 coordinate 92,903,402, forward strand.
CAAAAAACAAAATTAATCTCGGTTTTGTTTATACTGGCAATGACGATTTCTAGGGATCCTTTTCAGTAGCAGAGTAAAATTGCGGAGGGAATTCAGTAGGGGAGTCGAGGATTTCCTTCAAGGAACTGGATAGTGGTGTAAAATGTTGCATTTACTGGTTAAAACCTAGTGTGTAGATTGCCTGCCAAATATATATTAGTTTCTGTAACTAAGATGTCGTACGAAAATATTGAATTAAACAGAAAAACTCTTATCTTAAGGTTCGAAGTGATACGCACCATGGTTATGAAGATTACTTCTTTATATATATAAAAAGCCAACACAACGTAGCCTCCGTGGTTAGTTGGATAGAGTGGCGGACTCGTAGTTATTTTATTATTTTGACACCACATCGAATCCCATCCCATTCTTTTTTTGTACAAAACATTATAATTTTCATGTTAATAAGAACTGAAGAAATATTGATATTTTGCTGTAATGACGTATTTATCCAGGATTAAAGTACTATTGGTAATAGCTATTGTTTTCAGTTCATGCTGTTGTATAGCTTCTCTCATACTGTTTTCTTGGGAAAAGAACAATTTTGTTTCCCGAAAAAGTGTGAAGGATTTATACGCACAGAAAAATACATCTTACTACCAAACGTGATTTATCGTGATGAAATGGACTAGTTTGCCATTGTTTAAAGAAAAACTAAATTATTGCAGTTGGCTCTTCTTTAGGGTTTAGCTAAAAGAAATATTTTTTCTTTATAAGACTATACTTTACGAGGCAAGGTGTGTGATCATACCCACAAATTTAGCTAGGGAGTGAAAGATAATTGTTTATACAAACATTTTACAGGTTTAGGTGCGTGAAACACCAATACACCATGGTCTCGCTTATCCGACCATCCTTTGTTTCACATACCTATGATCCGATATATCATTGCAAATAGCACCAATCGGCAAGAAGAGCTGCAAGTTGTGGTCTTAATCTATTTTTCAATATCTGGAGTCTATCGCCTAGCGCGCCCGTCTACAACTTGACTCATACGTCTATCATTCAGTGCAGACACGTATCCAGGTTTTCTATTCGGAAGGGGCCCAACACGAATCCTCGTAAGCACGTAATTCTAATGTTTTAAAAATATCAATAATAATAATAATAATGCAACAGTTCTGTACTTCTCTTAAACTTTTTCCTACTTTTCATTTACAAACCGGTTTACTTTGGAAACTGCATTATAGCACAAACAAAATGAAACATATTTTCGAGAGAAATGTAACTAAAGAAAACTGTCTACTACGTACATCACATAACAAAAATAGCAAGAAGACATTGAGTGTATCGTTATAATATATTAAAGTTAAAAAACAGAACGGAAACGAAATGTTAATCATATTTAAAACTGTTTTTTTAATTCCACCTGGTATAATGGCATTATGCTATGTTCTTAGAATTATAAGAAGACAAGAGCACATTGCCCAAAGTTTGGACACTGACTACTAGTAAACTGATATAAAAGAATCTCAAAAGGGTAAAAGCAAGTTTATTAAAAAGTGCTTGAGTTTCCGAGAGGGACAACCCTCAGGGCCTCACGCTGGATACATCTCTGATTCAGTGCAGTGCGGTTATTTGTTATAAAACATTATTATTAGATGCGTGATATGTAAAATTATATCATAAGTTTTACTTTTAATATGTTTTTCCTTAACACATCCATATTATACAGCGTTCTTACTGCCTGTTTATGTCGGATAAGCAAAACTCTACTGTATTTCCAAAGCTAGCATATACATGAACTAGAATTGTATCGTCCTAGAACAGACAATATTGTGAAATGCTTATATTAAAAGGCTGGAATAAAAAAACCTAAGTACTGTTTTGGTAGCGTAAGAACAAATTAAAAACAATTCAATATATTTCTTAGGTATCATATCATATTATTGTGTCGATGTGTATTCTTTTTCAAACATAGTTTTAAAAGTCATACCATTCGCAATATTCCTAAGGAAGTCGAAAGAAAAACTCCTATGAGCCTCTTATGGCAAAGCGGCTTAAATGCATGGTCCGAAACCGATTCCCACGTTAAGGTATAGATAAAGTTCCCGTACTTCAAAAATGCTAATCCAGGACGCTACTAAATTACGAGAATCTTTGAAATGCTTAAAATTGAAAGAAGTGTTCAATACTAGTTTACTTTCCTCCATTAGATAGAGTTGTTCAAGTATTACGTTATCACATTTTTATTCATTTCACTAGATCTTCTTCCAAGGACGCCAATTTCTCTGTAAACTTGGGGGGGGGGCATTCAAATGCAGAAGATATATATATATGAGGATTTTAAGACAAATTACACTCAAATTAAGTCAAATATTGTATATTCATAAATACAAAGGAGGCCTACATGAGCTTTGGGCGGGCCCTGCTCCCCAGGATCGGCGCCATTGCTTTCTTCCTAGCAGTGTTTCTTTCAGAAAAAATGTTCCGGGGGGGCACACGTAGTATACGGAGGGGCACATATTATTTTCATGCGGTCTCGGTATAACTTAGCAGCTTCTTTTCTAAAGTTATGTAAAAATGTCAATATTGTTATTTCTTGTCCACGAAAATACTGAAGTGTATGATCCCAATCATTACCATAAAGTTAAAATATTTATTCATGGCCTGTAAAAGTTTTCTTTTTTCGGTTCGAATAATATAATTAGCAAATACAATAGAAATGTACTAATAATATTAAATACAATAGACATTTATAAAAGTTTTACATTATAACTTCGTCCGTATGACAAAAATTCACTTCGTAGTTTGTTTTTAATCATTAAAGAATACCTATTCTTCTCATCTTTGCTTTGGCGTATGAATTGATTACCTCATTGATAAAATTCGAATTTGGCACTTCTTCACCCTCAATGCAGATCAACATACAATGCTTTAGGTTTTCTTCTGCCATACGAGATCGCAATTTTGTTAATATCCTGTTCATTGTGCTGAAAGACCTTTCAACACTGGCTGTTGATATAGGTACACACATGACCGATTCACATATTTTATGTAGATTTTCATAACCAATTTTCACTTCAAGTACTTTTGGAAGAACGGGGTCTATATCCAAACAAGCATTTTCAGTGCTCTTCATCAGTGACCGAAGGAAAAATTGAAATGACTTTATATCTGCCCATAACGGTTCCATGTAAAAATCGACGAAATAGTTGCACAGTTTCTTTACATCATCTACACACTTGATACTTAAAAACACGCCTATGTTTTCGAAGTAGGATGCACTTTCCATTAGGCCAAGGGCGCGGTCGTTGAATCTATTTGATATCTCTTCGACAACCTGCAACACATAACTCTTCAGGTCCTTAAGCGTTTTCTCAGGATCTTCGTCTTCCACAAAAGTCTTCGAAAATTCTTCAGGCTTTTGCATGGCCTCCAAAATCATAGTCCTCAATTCGCTATTGGTGCTACAACATTCATCCGCTATCTTCGTAAGATGTTCTTTAGTGGCATCGATCATAGACATCAGAGATGAAAATGACAAGGTTGCATTTTGAAGCTGCTTACTCAAGTGAGACAACGCACTTAGTAAAGCATCCATAACACAAAGTGTGGTAACAAAGCTTTTGTTGGTTATTTCGCTTAAAATTCCTCCCGCAAGTGACGCAAAATCAACCCCTTCTTTGTGAATATGCTCAAGAGCCAACAAAATTCCCGAGAAGCACCTTTTCACTGCATTCACAATTCTATAGTGACTTAGCCACCGTACTTCAATGCATTCAGGTACTTTTAATATAGGATCGTTTATGATTGTCTGAATTTCATGCAGAATGTTTTCCCGCTTAGGTGATCTACTAAATAGATTGTATATGTCTTTCAATGTATGGAAAAATATTTTAACTTTGGGATTCTTGTTTCTGCACGTAGCAGCAGCAAGTGACAGCACATGAGCTCTGCAGTGAATATACGGTATATCTCTGCCAGCTTTTGTTGACAGAATCCTGCGAACACCAGAACTGTTGCCAGAAAAGTTAGACGCACCATCGAAACTAAACGCTATGAGATTTTCGTATTTCAAATTGTGATTTTTCATTTCAGTGTCTATAGCATTAGCAATGGTATCGACTTTGCAATCAGGTATGGTCACCAGCGCCAAAAATGTTTCAACCGGAGCACTGTCCTCTACATATCGCAAACACATGCTAAGGGCGCATTTTATTATTTATTGATGTATTTTCATCAGCCATTATCGAAAACTTTTTATCTCTGATTTTTTGAGTCACTTTAGAACGTAAGACTTCACCAGCACAACTCAACAATTCGGAAGCAGTGTTCTTACTGCAGTAGTTAGAGCGTTCACTTTGTTCATTTTTCCACGTTTCTAGTTCTGGACTACACTGTACAAGCAAATTATTCACTAGTGCCTCATATTTTGTTGTATGTGGCACTTCTTCTTTAACCAAGAAATACAATCCACGAACAAGCATTCCCAGCGATTGGCGGTTTCGATCTTTTTCGGCTTCACTTTGACGAAGAACTTGAGAGTATACAGGGTTATTTTTTACTTGCATTCGCAGCCTGTCCATCTCAAGGCTTGCAATGTGCGCTTTTGAATGATTATGCTTTTCCAGTTTTCCGTCTTTTCCTAATGCATTTTTATATGCTGTGAATGGATGAGTCACAAAAACACCTCCTGTTTTCTGCTGCACATTAGGGTCATTCTTCATATATCGCTCACAATATTTACAAAAGGCACCTCCACGTACTTTGTCCTCGTACAGCCACTCATACTGTTGTTCCCACTGTTTATTATACAAACGCTTCTTCTCAACAGAACAAAGGTTTTGCTCATTTATATTTGCCCTATCATCTGCACACTTTGAAATACATTTCGACTGCTCAACATCAATACTTACATCCTTCTCTTGTTCTAGTCCGTTTGCATTTCCCTTACACTTACTTTTATCTGGCATATTATCACTTAGACTTGTACAGTCAGTCGACAAGGAATTCGATGGGCCAGGGTCCACAGATGTTTCAAGCTTAATGTCCAACTTTTTTTCCTTTATAACAAAATTCAAGATAGATGTTTGACTTTCGTTTTTCCTTTTCTTGTTAGAAGACATACTGAACAAATCACTCACCTGTAAACAAGACACACTAATTGAAAGCACAAAACTATAATCGCCAATATTAACCTAATCAGAATAACTTACATGTGTTATTCGTTTCAGATATACGTGCAACACGACGTTCAATTGTTACTCTTCCGTTCAAGGTTGGTAGTTACAGACACAAGATACCACCTAATTGCTAAATATGAAAAAGAAAACAACTATCGGCACGAGCTTTAGAACACCTTGGTAAAGTAGCAAGATTAAAACCGTTTGTTTATCTGTTTATTGTCTTCTGAAAATATTTATTTCCCACTGCTGGTACTATTCTATTTATTATATTATAGATGTATTACTTTGGTCTCTCCGGGGGGGCACTATCGGAGCTCCGGGGGGGCAGTGCCCCCCAAAAACATGTCTGGAAGAAACACTGCTTCCTAGTTAAGCAAACGTAAGCAGATGATTTACTCCCTCCCCTGGTAAGCAAAATTGTTTTTTTTTTTCCTCAAGATTTGTTGTGTTTCGTGAAATAACAGGAGGAATTTCCTGATTACTTAACCATCTAAATGAATATTTTCACTTAGAGCCATCCCGTCGATTCGCGTTGTCTAGGACTAAAATAAATTACGGGTCAATAATGAAGCTGAGACTTCCATATCAAACATGAAGACACATGTGGATCGGAGATCTTTCTTTGTTCCAACTTTGATTTTTTCAAATCCATGATGGGAAATTATATTATGAGTACAATTTTCGAAATTAATAATATACAATCGTAAAAATATCTAACAAAACGATGGTTTATTGCAAAATACTTTGACTCAAAGAATAAATTACAAGTAATAAACTTGTTACTTTTCCTGAAGAGTCTAAGTCTTGGATGAGACGGAATCTCTCGAGCGTAGTGCTTGGAACGATTGCCTCACTTGTTCTACCTTCCCCTAGCGCAGCCTTGATTCGACTTGATCCTAAACGAATTATTCAGAAGTCGAAGTCGGAAGATGTTTCCCATTTTTCCAAAACACTCTTGGTCGATTACAATCTGCCTCACTCGTGAGGCGACAATCCCATGCCGTAAGCGTCGGTGGACCACCGATAGGCAACTAGTGACATGTCCCCAAAAATTGGCGGTCCCGCAGCCAAAAATTGGTCCCACTTCCGTTTTGAAAATTATACCACCACCGGCAGAGAAGCGACGGGACGCCAACGAACCACAAAATTATTCCCCTAAAATACGTTAAATCGCCTATATGCGTAATTTCTTTGCATCAAGGTGAGTCTAAAAACATTTAAAAAAAATAAAACAAAAGTGCCCTGAGCTAGGCGTGAACCATCAACCTTAGGGTTACTAGTTGCGTAATCTTCCGAATTTGCCCCGGAGGCGATTATGAAGACACAGCTTGTAGAGTGATAAATCGTTGAAGTCTTTTTAATATTTCTAATCAGAGTGCTCCTTTAACCGTGTATATTTGAAGATAACTGTTTGGAATCAGATCAAATACACTTGTCATGTAATTTTATAACAAAATGGCAAGCGTCTATTTACTTTTTTCATAGTTCTTCCATATTCACTTGCTAGTGATCGGCGACAGTTGCCAACTAAATTCATACAATTATACGCACCCATCTCAAGATTTTTCACTTCATGATGTAAAGGCAGGAATTACTCTTGACCCCCGGAGCTCAAGTATTGTCCTTATAATAACAATTCGTCAGCGAAAAATAATATATAATAATAACCGCATGCACATGACTGGTGATAGTTCATGTTGGTCCCTTTACGATTCTCCGTGACAAATCAAACGAGCGCGGATCAAAATGATGTCCTCGTTCTTACGTGGTAACAACTTCAATACCTCCGCTTTTTTTTTTTTTTTTTTTTTTTTTTTTACATTCGCTCAGTCGCGTTACTCTTAGTCGGTTACCTAGAGCATTCGAAGCATACGAGTTATCATCAAACGATTTCTATGGAAGTTATTGTTTTTTTCTTTATTTCCATGAGTAAAAAAAGAAAAAAATAGGAAAATTTGGGAGGAAAAGGATGGGGAAGGAAACGAGACCACAAAAAGGGAAAATTTACAAAAACGAAACAAAACAAAACAAAACAAACTATAAAATTTAACAAAAGAGTTTGAATCTAGATTGTTTGTTTGTTGTGTATTTCTGTATGTGTGTTACCTTACCTTAGGCTTCAGGTTGTTTCTTGCAGGCTTTCCCTGTGTGTTTAGGTTTTCTCACCCATATGTTTTATATACATATATATACAATATATACAATATATATATATATATATATATATATATATATATATATATATATATATATATATATATATATATATATATATATATATATATCTTAGGTATTCACCTATTTCTTTCACTGCACTAAGGGTTTTCACCTGTGTTAACACACTAACACTTGTGCAACAAAACTAATATTCTAACACTAATAATCACTGACATTTGTTTTTCACCTATATGACTTTCTATTTATATATATAACTTCACCTTACACCACACGAATTTCAGGCATTTAGTTTTTCAGCCTGTATGTTTTTCCATTTATTGTTTACTTTCACTCTTCCGTATATTAATAATTTATCTTTTCGTTTAACTCTATTACTGTATTCATTATTTATTTGTTTATTTTAACCGCTCATTTTGCGTTCCTTGGTATCTTGGCTGGTTCTTATAGACTGAGTCCGCGGTCCACTCGGAACACTTAGTGTGGACTCCGGTCCGTTGTATCCCAGTGCTATCCTCACTAACCTCCTCTGGCGCCCGAACGGTAAATGCGGTGTTTTCCATTATGTCCTTTCTTATCGTTACCCTATTCCCTCCCGTGAACCCACCATCACTGTCCACTTCACGCACTCCTCTTCACACACTCTTGCACCGGAATTCCTCTTCCAGTCTCTAGGCTGGAGGTGCATCCATTCATTCAATTTGTTCCCGGTGGGAGACACGGTTTTCCTGTGTTTATCTTCCTGGAGTCTTTTCTCCGATCCAGGAACAAGTCTCACATTCGTTCATTTTCTTTCATTCATCACGTTAATTCTCTCCATTGTTTAAATTTTTTCTTATATCTGAGTATTCATTAGTTATTTTTTTCAATTTCTCACAATCTTCCTTACTAGTTAATATTTCTTGTAAAGTCTTGTTTCGAATATCCCTTCTTAATAGCACGTCATCTTCCATTGTTGCGCGCCACATAATATGGTGTTCTGGTGTGCCAATTTCTCCACATTCACAGCTTGGTGTTCGTTTGGATTTTATTTTATACAAGTAATCTTCACACGGTCCATGTCCTGTTAGGAAGTGAATTATTCCAGAAGTGGGATTTAAATGTTTTTGTAGTCTATCTTTTATGTTTGGAAATATGTGGTGTACTCTGTGAGCTCATTCATACCGTTGCCAATCTTCATTCCAAATTCCTATCATATCATCTTAAATTTCTTTTTCGGTACTTAGTTCTTTGTCAAATGTATTTCTGATTTTGTCTAGATTTCATTTTCTTAACCAATAGTTCGCTGCCCTCTGCAGAGCTACAATATTCATGGGTTTTACTCCTAATATTATACTTAGTGAGCTATGTGATGTTGATGAAAAAGCTCCACTTAATCTTATTAGTATGTTTCTTTGTGGTCTATTTAATCTATTCTTATATGTTTTATTTTCTAATGTTCTCCCAATCCAAACACTTGATGCATATGTTATTGCAGCTGCTAAAATGGTTTCTTGGTACAAATTTATTATTTTCAATGGTAGTTTGTATTTGTTTCTAGCTATCGTAATTAATTTATTTGCTATGCTGTTCCCTCTAGTTGTTATATATTTGAAATGTGCACCAAATTTAGTTTTTCATCTAATATTATTCCCACATATCTTATCTTTTGTTCTCTTTTTATGTTTGGGTTTCGTTGTAACTTTGTTCCAAAAATTAGGTATTTAGTTTTGCTCGTTGATAATTTTAATTAACTTTATTTGCTCTACTTGTCTAATTTTTCTATTATTTTTGCAGTTTTAATTTCTAATTCTCGTCTGCTATTTCCACTTGTTATTCCAATATCGTCTGCAAATGCAACAACTATGCCCACTTCCTGAATCTTGTTTAATACTTCCAAGCATAGTTGTAGCTCAATGTCCCATAAAGTTGGTCCCAGGATAGTACCTTGTGGGCAACCTTTGTCGGTCTCAATCTCTATGTCTCCTTCTTCGCTCGGTATTATGATTTTCCTGTTTAATAAGTAATTTCTTATTAAGTTTATTATGTATTTAGGCAAATTTAATTTTCTGATATTTTCTAGAAGAGAGGGAAACCAAAGGTTGTCAAAAGCTCCTTCAATATCTATAAAGAGTGCTAAGACATATTTTCGTTCGTACCCTTTTCCCTTTATATTATCTACTAATCTATTTATAGCGTCTTCTGTTGATTTCCAAATCTAAAACCATATTGTAGTTGATCGTGCTTAACGTCTCTATATTTTTGTAACCTGTTTAGGATTATTCTTTCAAAAGTTTTGGAAATGTTTTTAAGCAAGCAAATGGGTCCATAACATCCAACTTCTGAGGCCCCCTTTTCTGGTCCTGTAGATTCTGGCATCCTATAGGATACTTAACTTTGAAACTTTCCAGGAATCTGGGAAAAGTTGTTTCTTAAGTAACCAGTTAAATAATCTAGCTAGATATGATGTCCAAATAACTTTTGCCTTTTTGTATATTTCATTCTTTAGTCCATCTATTCCTGGTGCTTTTTTGTTTTTAAGTTTCTTCATTATCTGTTCCATCTCTTCATTTTTTACCAGATCTTCTTCAGGTACAGTATCAATGGTTTCCTCCATCAATTTGTTTCTTAACTCGATGTTACTTTCCGTGTCTATTTCCTTTATATCCTTTGGAAGGAACTTATTTGCTAATGCCGTTAATGTTTCCTCTCTGTTCGTAGTTAGCATTCCATCAGGTTTTTTAACTGTGCCCAAGATTAGAGGGTTGACTTTTTGTGTAATTAGTTTGCAGGGTGTTCCCCATGGGTCTACTACCTTATTCTTTTTTTAGGAATAAATATCAACTTTTCTTTTTTGCCTCTAACAGTTCTTCTTTGTATTCCCTTCTAGCATTTCTGTATTTTTCCAATCTCCTTTCCTTCAGAATGGGATGAAGTGTTGATTGGTACCTTTTTCTTGCTGATGTTGCTATTCGTTTTAACCTTTGGAGTTTGAGGTTCCAAAAGTCTTCGTATTTCTTAATTTCCTTATTCGTCGGGGTAGCATCTTTTAGTGTTTCTTTGGTTACTAACTCTGTTTGCTGTATTATTTGTGTAACATTACTATCTTCTATTTGTGGTAACTTTAAATTATCTTTAAACTTATTCCAGTTTTTTTTCTTTATATTATATGTCTCTGCTACTTTGGTTGTTTGGTTTGCCTGAATCTCTATGGTGATAATTTCGTGATCACTTAGTGCGTTACTGTCTCCCAGATGCCAACTTGTTACTCTATTTGCTAATTCAATGGTTGCACATGATACATCTATGTGTGATTTTCCTCTGTTTCCTATAAAGGTTGGTCTATTTCCCACGTTTAAGATTTGCAGTCCATTTTGAATAATTAAATCTTCTACTAAGTCTCCCTTGTCATCGTTTTCTTGTGCTCCCCACATTGTCGACCTTGCATTTGTGTCTGCCAACAGCAGAATACTATTATTACCTCTTTGTCCTATTATGTCCTGTATCTGTTTACAAAATCTTGAGTTGGTAGTCAGTACAGAAAGTACGCATTAATTATCCAAAATTTAAATTTTTCCATTTAATTTCCACTGTTGTTATCCAATTATTTGCATACTGAGCTAGTTTCAGTATTTCCATTTCCTTATTCATGATTACAGTCACAGCTTTTGGCTCTTCTCCATAGATGATCCTACTTCCCACAGGAAAGGTTGTTAATTTGCTATTTAGAAGATATGGCTCCTGTATGCCACAGTATCTATTCTTTTTATTTCCGCCAATCTTCTTAATTCCATTGTTGCCTCCTTGCTTCCCTATGTGTTATTTTGAATTATTTTTAATGTTGGATAGTTTACATCCATCTCTCATAAAAGCGTAATCATCTGCGCCTGATTTCGTAGGATCATAATATAATCTACCGTGTGCTCTAACTAGTTGTTTATAAACATTTTCTAAGGACCAGTATATTCCTCGTCTTTCAAAAACTTGATCCACCAGATCTAGAAGTTCAAACCCATTTGCTGGTAAATTATAGATTCTTAGCTCAATTCTATTTGTCTCTTCCAGAGTTGGATAAGTTATTGATCTACCATTTACATGTAAATCTCTTACTATTTGCCTGAGTGCTGTAGCCAATATTATTTTGTTTATCTTCTAGTTTTGCTAGTCTATATGTCTGATTTATTTCTTCATATAGCTGTTGATTTGTTCCCTGCATTTTACTTTTATTTTCGTCTTCTAGCTTTTCTACATGTCTTCGCTTCCACACGTCGTACTAGATATTGTGTTCTCTTGTATTTGCTCTTTTCTTTCTTCCTGTACTGGGAAGAGATATTTTTCTTCTCCATGTAAAAAGGATGAATAAATATTTGGTACCTCTTCCATACACTTATAATCTTCTTCTTTAAAAGTCATTTTACTGTTCCTTTTCCTGTTTTCTAGCAGTGTTGCTAGTTCACCCTTTTCTGTAATACTATCATTAATTAATTTAGAAGAGGCAAGGGCACAAGAGATGCTATTGGATTATTAAGGGTGATAGGTGAAAGATTTATAGAAAAAGGGAAAGAGGTGTATGTTGTATTTATTGATCTAGAAAAGGCTTTTGACCGCGTGAATTGGGAATTGTTGTTGGGAGTTCTAACAAAGATAGGGTTGGAATGGAAAGATAGAAGACTAATAAGAAACTTATACATGAACCAACAAGTAAGTGTTAGGATAGGGGAAGAACTGACAGAAGAGAGTGCAATTGGAAGGGGAGTTCGACAAGGATGCTGCCTCTCGCCAACACTATTTAATGTCTATCTAGAAGAGATAGTGAAAAAGAGCCTACATGATGATGATGGCATTTCGGTAGGAGGTAGAATGATTAGATTATAAGATTTGCAGACGATATGGCGCTTGTTTCAGAATCTGAAAAGAAAATAAATAAAATGTTAGAAAAAATGAGAAAGGGCTTTGAAGAATATGGGATGAAAATAAATGTTAGAAAGACAAAAGCCATGGTGATTGGAACGAAGGGGTCTGTGTCAAATATAAAAGTAGGAGAGGAGAAAATGGAACAAGTGAATAGTTTTCGATACCTGGGTAGTATTCTTAGTAATGACATGAAATGCGAACGTGAAATAAAAGCAAGGATAGGAATGGCGAAAGAAGCTTTTAAAAGAGAGAAAAGTCTGTTTTGTGGGACCTTGAACAAAGAGTTGAGAAAAAACTCATAAAATGCTTCGTGTGGAGTGTTGTACTGTATGGGGCGGGAACGTGGACATTATGTAAAGGTGACGAAAATCGACTGGAAGCCTTCGAAATGTGGGTGTGGAGAAGAATGGAAAGAATTAGTTAAGTCGAGCGGAAAACGAATGAGAGAGTGTTAGAAATGGTGGGTGAGAAAAGAACACTTCTAGATATTATTAGGAAGAGGAAGAGAAACTGGTTGGGACATTGCCTAAGAAGAGATTGTATCATGAGGGACGTCCTAGAGGGTATGGTGGATGGAAAGAGAGGGAGGGGGCGAAGGAGACTACAATTAATGGATGATATTAAAACAGAAAGATCATACGCGAAGACGAAAAGGTTAGCGGAGGACCGTGGAGCAAGGAAGCTTCTCAGCTGCGGCAAGTGACCTGCCAATAAAGGCAGAATACCTATGATGATGATGATGATGATGATCATTAATTTTTCTCCTATTTGGTTCAATTTAAATTTCGAAGTCTTCTATATTTTTCCCTGTTTCTCTACTTATAAATCTGTGCATTTCAGTTTCTGTTATCGAGTTTATTTTAATGTTTTCCTCTTTCTATATTTATATTTTCCGTTTGCGTCGCTTGATCGGATTTAACTATTTGTTGTTTGTGTTTTCTTTCCATAAATTATTTTAATCTTATTTCGTCCCTTCTTCTTTTACTTGGACTTTTTTCTTTTCCTTGTTTTTAGTTTTTTTCACTCTCCATAGTTGATTTTTGAGATTATTCTCTCTCGTGCTACCTTGTATGAAACACATTCTTCGGTCTGAGGGTTCTCACAATTTTTGTGACGTAATTTGCAAGGTACGCAGATTTTTTCCCCTTCTCATCACAGTCTTCACTTTTGTGTCTTAGATCGCCATAGTATCGAAATCTTGCTTTCTCTTTATTATCACAATACTTTGTTACATGTCCGAATTCTTGACAGATGAAGTATTGTGGTACTACCAGGAAGTCTTTGACGCGATGTGCTTCATAATCAATATACACTTTTTCCTTTCTCTACTAAGATTTTTCTTATTTTTGGTTCTACTTCTATGACGAGATGGCATCTTTTTTGTTGTTTTTTGCCAGCTCTAAACCTGGCTTTTATCTTTTTTGCCTCTTTCATGTATTCTTGCTTGAAATTTTGCTTAACAAGAGCTTGTATAAGCTCCTCATCTTTTAAGTTAGAAGGTATACCATAAGTTATCATCAATGGATTTCGTTTTTTGGTTTCTTCGCATTGGAAGTTTCTTTTTATTTCATCTTTAGCCATAATTTTGATGTCGTCTTTTGTTGCTGTTTCTATTACTACTCTGGCCCTGGTTGTCCTTAGTTTTTCTTTTCGTGGGTCAGTTGTACCTGCTAATCTCTCAGCTGTCTGTCTGGTTGTCTCTCCTTGGTTTGGTTTTATTATCAGTGCTGGTTTAGTTTTGGATGTTACCTCTTGGATTGTTAGTTCCCGCTCTGTGGGCCTTCTTTTTTGACTACCTCTGTCCAAGACGGCTTTTCATCCGTTTCCATTTTTTCAACGGTGATTTTTTCAATTTTTTCTCCTAATTTGTTTATGTATCCTGCATCATAGTATCTTGTTGGAACAGCTCCTGTTGTAGGTCTCGTATTTTCATTCTACATCGGTGGCCATCGCTTTCTTTTGCTATTCCCGCTTTTCCGAATAACTGTTGTGCTTCAATTAATTCTTCTTTTTGTTTGTACCTTTTCGAGTTGTCTCATTTCGTTTTTTAGATTCTTTATTTTTTTGCCTTTTTCTTGAACTTCTTGATTCAGTTCTTTATTGTCTTCATCTAGCTTTCTTATTTCCTCCTCCATATGTCTGATTTGATGGTCTCTCGCCTGTTTTATTTCATTGCTTTCTTTCTTAAAGTGATTTATTTCTTTTTCCATTCTATTTGTGTTTTGTTTTTGCTTTACAATGATTCTCAATTCCTCTTCTTTATTGCTTTTTTTCCCTTTCATCATATCCATTTCCAGCTGTAATTTTTCTTGTAGTAGATCTTGATTTGATGCCTTTAGATTTTCATTTATTTTTCTAGTTGTTCTAATTTACCTTCTAGTACCGATCTATCTTTAACCCAAATCACAACTGTCTTTTTTAATTTGTTAAGATTATTCCTACCGATCTTTTTCTAATCTAGTAGTTCTACTAGGAATACCATTCCTTTTTCGCTTTGAGTTACAGTTCCCATTTTCGAAGTTTCCCCTTCAGTTGTTCTTTTTGATGGTTTGTCCTGTGGGGAGGTATCTTCCCTTTCTTTTTTCCGGGCTTCGCTCTCTGCCGGTTTCTGGACCCTTACGACTGGGTTTGTAAGTGATTGGTCCCCTAGTTGGTGTACCTCTTACACTACTTGGCGGCGACCTCGGAAACATTTTGTTACTCTTATATTAACCCGTTTTTGATGTTAGCCAGTTTCTACAAGAAAATCGATGGGCAAAAGTTTTTTTTTACTTACCGACCAATTTTTGTGAAACTTTGTATGTTAGTTGTAGACCCCGATTCTAGATATCTGCTTCGACTCGACGAATCACTGTTACTAGTGGCACACTAGCGGCAATCCTTCGACGCGTCGCTATACCGACGATCGCCATTTACCGGCAAGTGTGCCACTAGGTGTTGGCGACGTTTACGGCATGGTAAAGCAAATAAACAAACTAACTAATAAATAAATCTAAAGCCTTATAAAAAGTTTTCCGAAAATCTACATCTAGCAAAATCATTTGTTGGTATTTCAGAACTGTGAATTCACCTTTATCTCTTTCGATATTTCCATATGTAATGGTTTGGTCACTCCCAGTATATTTCAAACAATAAACTATAGACGGTGTCTTACTCCAATAATCAGAACTACAGTTAATATCCAACAACTCTGTGCATTTTCCCTTAAATCTGCAAACTTTCTACCACGTTAAAACTGAGTATTTTCTATTTTCTTCCTTTCTTGCTAAAACGAAAGTGTTCTTTAGACAACCTGAAATAATGACCCTATACTACATTATTTTGCATAGGGAATTTTATGTAGCATATCGTTTGACAGTTGGACACTTTTTTCGTACATTGAAAGGAACAGGGATTAAGTCCTTCTACACTTACAAGAGAAGTAAACAAATTTTTTTTAATTCGGGGAATTGTGCCAATGCACTAGGTCCAGAGAGTTTTTAATTTAAGATAATAATAATAATAATAATAATAACAATAATAATAATAATAATAATTATTATTATTATTATTATTATTATTATTATATTATTGACTTAAGTTTGCCTGCATATTAAACAATATTTCACAAAAAGCTGGTATTTTTAAACAAATGTGTTCGATATCAAGTTTTTATAAAGTAGTCACTCTCTCCTATAAATAATTTCAGAGGGGCCGCGGTGGCTCAGTGATAAAGCATTCACCTTTGGTGCACGGGATCCTTGGTTCTACCCCAGCTCGCACCAAATGAATTTTGTGGTGGGGAAACACCGTGTGCATTGGTTTTCTCGGGGTTCTCCCGTTTTCTCCCACTTGTTTCATTACACCATTGCATTCATTTCTCATCAACACCGTGCCTTTAGCCTAGCCGGTATAACCGTGGGTCGTAAAACTTAAAGATTTGATTTCAAATAATTCCAACCCAAACAGTTACAGGAATTATGGCATTTCGAATAAAACAAACTACTCTATAAAATTCTGAGTATTATGATTTTTATATATACAATTCTAGTGGACCTTATTTCTAAATCGAAGGGTAAGAAGACTAAATTCACTCTCTGATTATTATAAATTCATTTCAATTGAAACAGCTAAAATAGTTGAGAAAAATTAAAAAGCCATACCCTATATTTCAGTGTGCCACAACCGGATCACGCGGCACACTGGCGTGCCCAGCAAAATGAAAAGTGTGACGCAAACTTTTACCTATTATTTACAAGAATATTTGTCGAGTTTATTTTATTTGTTATTATGAACGATTCTTCCAGGGATCAGCTGTCTGTATAGAGTTAAACAAACAAGTATCACATTGAGAGAATGAGTGTAATTATTTACATTAATAGTAATAGAAAGGTATATTTTCTTTTTTTTTCTACCGGGAATAACTGCATCCGGTCTAGAAAGCTGGGACTAACAACAAAGGAACCCGATGTGCCAAACATACACAACCCTATAGTTGTGAGTGCCACAATCCTTTCTAAGTGTTGGTACCCTAAGGGTTGTTGCCTTCAAAGAGAGAGAGAGAAATAACTTAAATCCATTGCGCTTACATGCTTAAATAAATAAATTATGTAAATAACTGTTTCGTTTTCTGTTTTATTTTTGTTATTATATTATTATTATTATTATTATTATTATTATTATTATTATTATTATTATTATTATTATTATTATTATTATTATTATTATTATTATTATTATTATTATTATTATTATTATTATATATTCCAAGTTTGTTGTGTTCGTTCTATAGGTGTGTTTGTAATTAGATGCATATGGCGTAGAATTCAAAATTTATTGTCCACGCTACGTGTATGCAAAACCATAGACAAAGAAATTTATGAACAAAGACATTTATGACGTTAAAACAAAGGGCAAAAACAAAGAATTACTGGCGGATTGTTGCCCGTAGTGCATAGATGATAACTGTTAACAGTTAAATTTAAACAAATAGCTCTAATTTAACACGAATTTAACTTATAGTGTAGAGTGGGGAAGGCTCAGGAGTTTGGTAGGATCGTTACAATATCAAACCCCGTAAAATGCACTGCAAACCTGTCCGCAAGCCCCCCGTAATGTTCAACAGATATTGTGTATTAATGCTCATTTCAATGCAAACCTATATAGACCTGCGCACTTTAATACACCAACGAAGGCGCATACTATTCATGAGTTAAAGTCTTTCACCCAATGTATTCTCCCAGTGATTACAACAATTTTTGGTATCTCAATCACTTGCTAGTAGGATAGCTTTAACTAGAGACTACTGATTAACCTGGTATTGGATGTTTCACTTTCTTACCTTTGGAGTTGACAGTCATCGGTTGGACATTTCACACGCAAATATCTAATATTAACAACGTTTCTTCTATAATTTCGTAATATTGTATTATTTCTTTTTATTATTGATTAGCTTGGTTAGGCTTGTTTAAACAATTTTCTCTTTGCACCTACTTATTACCTATACCCTAACGTTGGATAAAAATATACTAGCTCTCGCCGGCAATCAAATCCAGAACCAAAGCACTTGAATCATTTGGCCACAACAAGGCACATTTAAAAAGAAGTTTCGATTTTGTTAGGAAAATTGTGTTTAGGTGTAACATTTAAAAATATATTTAAGAATGGGTACGGATAAAACGCACTGAATTTTCTCGCTCGAATTTATTAAACTGATACGTGTTAGGCTGCAGCTAGTACTGAAACATTTATTTGGGAAATGCGAATAAAATAATGTGTTTTGGAAAACTTTATTCGAAGCAACGTATGTCCAAACGTGAAGTACCCATTGGTCATATTTCTGTTAGAAATAACTTATGCCATATATTAGAATTATCAAGGAAATATTTGTATGTGAACTATGAGGAAAAGCGTCTGGGTACTTTCTGAGAAATCGTCAAAAAAGTCATCCCCAAGAATAAAATATCCCTTGTGTATCTTTTCAGGACAAACGAGCTATGCTATTTACGAAATACGAACAAAATTGTCAGAGTCGTCTTCGACAAAATCGTAGGGTAAAACTTGCTCCGAAAAGTAATATACCACTTCTAGCTTTTTAGGATGATGGAATTATACCATATCGTTAGGTTATTTATGTAACATTTATTTATGAAATATGAACAAAATTGCGTCAGGCGTTAATGGGAAAATCGTCGGAGAAGAGTAAACTAAGAGTAAACTACCCCTTCTGAATGCTTACAGGACGAACGAGTTGTGTCATATTATTAAGTTATTAATGATACAATTATTTATGAAATGTGATTGAGAAAATTGTTCGAAAAAACGCATCCCATACAGTAAATCCCACCTTATGTATTTTTTTCAGAGCAATGATTCAAACTATATTTGTAAAAAAAAATAAGCAAAATCTTTTCAGCTGTTTTTGAGACAATTTAATTATTTTAAATTTTCATCCTTCACTACACTACCCTTATGTTTAGGTGTCGGAGGATATAGAGTTATAAACGATAAAGTGTTATAAAAGCTTCATGTCTAGAATTCGGTCCAGATACGTCGAACAGTATGGCCTCTATTTGAATGCATGTAAAAGCGTGACGAACCGCCAAACGAACAGATGGACATACATCAAAATCACTTTTTCGATATCCGGGGGCGTGAAACTTGAATTCATTGGAATCTCGAATTCGATTTTTATCACTATTACTACAATTTCTTCTTTCGTCGCTCGAACGTGAAAAGGAATAGGAATACAACGACACGTAAGGTGATAATTTGTAATTTCCAAAATTTAATGAGTTACGTTTAATGTGTTGCCATGCTAGAAAAAAGATTATGCCTGTTTGTTATATCATTTTAATATCAGTTTTTCACGCTACTATATAATATAGAAATATGGTATGATTATCGTCATATTCATGCTATCTTTTGGAAATATTCGTGTTCCGCATACATAGTTCTGTATAATTTAGTTACATCAACGAAAGCATTCTTGCACTTGTGGATATGAAAAAAAGAGAGAGAAAGCAAAAATCACAAGCACACACACACGTAAACGATAATTTGACATCAGGTCGATGTAACAAGGGGTAAGATTGGAAAGACTGTCAAGGTCGCGTATGTTCTTTTTCCTGTTCCTGACACACAAATCCGAAGTGAGTTGTCTGCTGTTCAAGAACGGGAAGTAACCTACAAGACTATAAACTGTAAACAATAACTATTTCCAATAGTACACGTATTCTAATACCGAACAAATACGTCGATTAAAGGATACTATCAATAAGTTATTTTCTTATTATATTGTTTCGGTTCTTATTAACATCAAAATTATACACTTCCTATAATATATATGGGATGGGATGGGATTTGGGGGATTTGATGTGGTGTCAAAATAATAAAATAACTACGAGTCCGCCACTCTATCCAACTAACCACGGAGGCTACGTTGTGTTGGCTTTTTTTTTTTAAGAAATAATCTTCATAACCATAGTGCGTATCTCTTCGAACCTTAAGAGTTTTTCTGTTTAATTCTATATTTTCGTACGACATCTTAGTTACTGAAACTAATTTATATTTGGCAGGCAATCTACACACTAGGTTTTAACCAATAAATGCAACATTTTACTCCACTATCCAGGTCTTTGATGCAACTCCTCAACTCCCCTACTGAATTCTCTCCGCAATCGTGCTCTGCTACTGAAAAAATCCCTAGAAATCATCGTTGCCAGTATGCACAAAACCGAGCATAATTTTGTTTTTTGCTTATATTTTTATTATTTTATTATATTGTTTGGAATTATCTCCTTAGATGGATTGCTTTCTATTATCTCCACATACTAACAACTGAATTTTGCCCATAAACATAAGGAAAATGAAATAAATGCGAAAAATCGTGAGTTAGAGTATACGCGCACTCTTTTTGCGCATGTGGGTACATTATTTTCACTTTAAGGTCCTCTATTTGAAAGTAGCGCAGATGTTAGACAAATAGCTGTTATAAATAATAATTTCCAATGTATTTTTTGCAAAATGAAGCGAAAACGAAGTTTTTATCTTGAAATGGAGAATATAAATAACGTTTTAAAGTGTGAGGTGAATTCGGTCGGCGGCCGGCGGTCATATCTCGGTTTCCCCAAGCTGAATTTTTGGGGACTTCGTGTGAATTGATTAGGATAACATTCTGAACATCTCCACCAAAATTTAGCTTGTTTATCAAAATGTCTGGGTTTAGTCACTTTTTTAATTTTCCTGGACTAATAATACTAACTTCTAAAGTTTACCGAATACTACTTTCAAACAAAGTACAACTATACTGGTAGATATGAAACAGTGTGCAGTTCGGTTTAAAGAAGTGAATGCGTTTCCAAATGAAAATTGAAAGTGAACGCAATGCATATATGTGTTATAAATAAACATTGATGCCCAAAACATTGTTGAAAATAAAAAAATATTGCTGTTTAGAAATTCTGACGTAAACAACCGATTTGACTGAGGTCCGGATATGTGTTACGGGAGACCAAAGTAGGAGAAACGTATTTTGGCGTTTGGGCCCATACGCAGAAATTTCCGAAATACGGGGCCCCAAAGTGGCCCTACATGCTATAACTAGGAAGCGAATGACGTTACTTGTACACAACCGATTTGGCTTAGGTCCGGATATGTGTTACGGGAGACCAAAGTACGAGACACGTATTTTGGCGTTTGGGTCCATACGCAGAAATTTCCGAAATACGGAGCCCCAAAGTGGCCCTACATGCCCTAACTAGGAAGCGAATTGCGTTACTGGTGCAGAATGTTGGCCTGGGTTGGGTTATTATATATCCAAATGTATGAGACTTGTGTTTGTTGTTAGGTCCCACAAAAAGGAATGTCGAATGTATAGGGTCCGATATTGGTAGATTTTCAATAAGGCCACGAAATTGGCGTATGTGGTACCCATGCAATTCTGAACAAATGTTCAGCTGGAACGAGCCGTCGAGGGGGATCTGCTGACCACGAGGGTGTCAACGGAGCGAAAGAATGTTTGCGTTTTTCGCTTGTGTTTCTATGGCTAGGATGTTTGGAAACCGGGCGGTACACTTTTGTGCAAGATAGTGAACATTAATATTTAATCGATACGGCGTGTGCTGTCAGGAAACCGGGCACACTGGCGGAAGTAAGGTTTGCCGCCCTGTCAGGTTTTGTCGGAAGATAAATTACATGTTTTCGATTTTGGCTTATAATAGCCATATCCGGATCCCAGCCAAACAGGTTGTGTACAAGTAACGTCATTCGCTTCCTAGTTATAGCATGTTGGGCCACTTTGTGGTACCGTATTTCGGAAATTTCTGCGTATGGGCCCAAACGCCAAAATACGTGTCTCCTACTTTGGTCTCCTGTAACACATATCCGGACCCCAGCCAAATCGGTTGTGTATAAGTAACGTCATTCGCTTCCTAGTTATAGCATGTAGGGCCACTTTGGGACACCGTATTTCTGAAATTTCTGCGTATGGGCCCAAACGCCAAAATACGTGTCTCCTACTTTGGTCTCCCGTAACACATATCCGGACCCCATCCAAATCGGTTGTGTACAAGTAACTTCATTCGCTTCCTAGTTATAGCATGTAGAGCCACTTTGGGACCCCGTATTTCGGAAATTTCTGCGTATGGGCCCAAACGCCAATATTACGTGTCTCCTACTTTGGTCTCCCGTAACACATATCCCGACCTCAGCCAAATCGGTTGTGTACAAGTAACGTCATTCGCTTCCTAGTTATAGCATGTAGGGCTACTTTGGGACCCCGTATTTCGGAAATTTCTGCGTATGGGCCCAAACGCTAAAATACGTTTCTCCTACTTTGGTCTCCCGTAACACATATTCCGACCCCAGCCAAATCGGTTGTTTACACATAAGACCGTTTTCTCGTAAGCCTCAATATTTGTCGTGTAACATGTTTCTGAAGGTTGCAGGAACTTGTTAAGGGTACAGATTCATCAGTCAGTGTATAAGAGAATGAAGTACACTTTTGGTCATATTTTATATGTGTTTCATATTAGCCACCTCTATCTGAATGTCCTTTCACAGTTTAAATGATTCATATCCAGATAGCTATTGTAAATAACTAATATAAAATAAAAAATAATGTAACGTTTCCCTGTAATTAAGCGTTACGTTCAAATTTATGTTTATTTTCTCACAACTTTGGTAATATGATTTGTTTCCATTATGCTGTTAACAATCCAAAAAGTAAAATATTCCAAAACATGTGTATCAATATAATAATCCTTTCTTATTGCACCTTATGGTTCGAAACGGCTGCTCTAAGTATAGTGCAGGACAGGTATGTGACGAATTATGAAAAATGCCGCGGTCTACATACTGTAGAAAATTGCGTATTAACATCATTACTGTAATTTCTAAGTACTTGAAGAAAATAAATTTTATTAAAATCAAATAATGACAATGTACGTGCCTGCTTTTTATTGTTATTGACACTATTAATATTACACACGTAGTAACTATTTTCCTTCGAATATAAAAGTTTATCAGTTAAACGTATAATATTACCAGTCATTTCTCCGTTCCTCAATTGCCCCCATTAACCAACATGACATATCCAATAAGTGAACATATACATCAAAAAGATCAACACACCCCTTTTGTATTACTTTGGGATTTATCGAAAAATTGCTTCTGTGCAAATCGCCGTGCACACTGTGTGGGGTGCTTCAGAATTATCAGAGAGCAACTGGGTGGGGTAATTATGAAACCACTAGGGCTAGTTATCTTCTCTTTCATACCACTGGGACCAGATTCCAAACCATTATGAGAGAAAACATTTGACTGATTGATCAACAGAACAATTCACTAAAACATATGTCATGCATTGAAAGTGTGCACATCTTCCTTTCTGTGTTACGGGATGTTCTGTGGTGTTTGAAACAAGGTTTAAATTACATATTTTTTCCAAATGTGGAATCGTACATGTATTCATAAAATTTGTTATATTAACCATTATTATTTTTGCACATTGAAGTTCTTGTGAGTAAAATTCTTAGATATTGCCACTACAGGGCAGCGGCTTTAATTTTAACCTAAACTATAGCATTAGTTGAGTTATTTATATTAGAATTTCATCTCTCACGAAAGATCATTCTCATTTTATCTCATACAAAATAATACAGTAAGCCTTTTGTCTTTTTTATGAACCAGTTTAGAATACTTTTAAATAAGAAAAATCTATTATTTTCTCGAAATGTGGTTGAACAAATTAAATATTTCAACCACGTGAGATACCTAAGCTAATGAATGTAAACACTATACAATAATAAAGTTGCATGTTGCTATTATAGGGGAATGAGAAGTAGGTTATGTTTAGTTTCATATTATTCTAATTAAACAAAACACTTCTATCATACGGAGTAAACATATCTCAGATATGTCATATCAAGTATGATTTTCTACTATTTAATACCATTGTTTAGAATCAATTTGGCATACTGCGTGTAATATTTGCCCAGCGTGCAATTAAATGTTATTTCATATTTAAAAAGTAATCAAATGCAAGAGAATCACATTTAAAAGGAAATCACATCCAAGAAAGTTACGGATAGCGTTGAAGGGTTAATCAAATCAATTTTTATCATATATTCTAACCTCTTTAACCCATTTTCTAAACGTATTAGAGTACCTTCTAGCTTTATTGGTAGATACGTTATTTTCAGGGGACTCTCGTGATGGCTTTTCTGCTCTCATTTTTCCCAGGATATTTGCGGTCGGTGACGTTGGTGCCCACCCCCCCTCATGTCCATGACGCACCCCCCTCAATTGTCTATCCGTAAGTGTTCTTCCGTGAAAAAAAATCTTTTCGAATAATTTTTACACACCCTCAAACATGTTTATATATATTTTTAACCCCCCCAAATATTTCAATGACGCCGTTTGCGTCATAGCCCCCCCTTGTGGGCACCCCTGAGTGGAGGTATCGCGGTATTTTTCAAAATGAGTGGAATTCTGCATAAACAATAACACTACTGTTTCAAGATGGGGAAAAGTTATCTTACTTGTGCAGTAGCTCATTCTAATAACAAAGAAAGCAATACAAATGAAATAATGTTCCATCGATTCCCTAAAATTTATGAACTTCGAAGAAGATTGATTTCCCGCTGTAAGCGAAAAAACACTTTTAATGTGGATAACGCACGAATATGTTCTGCTCACTTTTCACCAGAGGATTATGAAAGAGTTTGAAAAATAGAGCTTCTAAGTTTCCTGCAAAAGTAGTGTTTAAGATCTGACGTTGTTCCTTCATTATTGATACCAAACTAGCATGGGGAAAAATAAACTAGACACTAGTCAAGTTGAAAAACAAGTGTGTAACAACAATAATTAATTGTACTTTTATGACATTTGTTTTTGAGGGCCTGAAGCTTAAGGAGTTTATGTATGTAAAGCGAAGTGGAAGGGGGTACCAACGAGAATATAAATGTATACTCTCATATATTCTTTAGTTTAAATGATATTCGTAAGTTTTGTTAAGTATCCGAAACATTATTCTTGCAAAGTGCTCAAAGTGCACTTTGAGCAGAACATTCATAGAAACCTATTACGAACCTAACCTAACATAACTTTACCTAATCTAACCTAATCTAATATTGTTTAACCGAACCGTACCTGTTACGTACAAATCATATTGATTTTATTCCTTCTCGTATGCCACATCGTGTGACAAAATCATTTTTTCTGATCAAAGTGCACTTTTACAATATTCTTATAATTGAAGGGCTGGCCGAGAGAGGGGGCTAAGCCACAAAAACTAAATTCCGGTAAATCGAAAGGCAAAGTGTAGGACAAATAACTGCAAATTTTCCCATGTGAAGGTGGTTCTTTTATGTATGTATACCACCCTATAGATATCTGTGCAACTTATAACCTGTAATACATAATGTAAAATGTGTTATATTGAGTAATAAACAAATAGTAGTAATGTAAAGGAAATATTTTGCAGTCACGATTTCTGACAATTTGGTTAATACACACTAAATACAACGGGTTAAGTTAGATTTCTAACCTGACGTAACTTAACCTAACCTAATCAAATGTGGTTAGGTTAGATTCGGTTATATTAGGTTAGGGTAGATTAGGTTTCTAACATAACCAAACCTATCCTAACACAACCTATCCTAATTTGTTATTACATATCCGAAATCTCTGAAATTTTGAATAATGTTTGTTTTATGTAGGGTTTTACTTCCTGAAATGTTCTTGTAGAGAGGATTGGTTTATGGAAAGTATTTGAACTCCTTCCACTCTTAGAATTCACGTTTCAATGAAAGTACAACGACAAAAATCCATAATGCCACCCCTTCCCCACGCCCAAAGGGGATGAATTTGGTTTTAAACGGTACCGGAATGGTCACTATTCATCTCAGTGACCCTGAAAATTATGGACTGGACACCAATTTCGGCTGTTTTTGATTATTTGTCCCCTCCTTCCTATCTCCTCTCATCCCGAGCGAAAAAATAAGATCCTAAGTTAGGCCTGGCTGCTTTAAAGTACCAAAAATCGTTAAAGTTGGTCGAGGAGAAGCTAGCCATCAAACATTGTTACAATGAATTGAAGATGCCCCCCTCTGCCCCTTAAAACGGAAATTTTCAAAAACAATGAGAAATGATTTTCTTTAAGCTTAATGAGGAGCTTATATACCGAGTTTCATCTTTCTAACTTGATATGCACAGTCGTACGCAACGTGGGTGCCTTGGCACCCCCATTAGACAGACTTTTTTTATGTAGAATTATTACAAACTGAGAAGAGAGCGATCTACATTCTGCTTCAGAAAATCACATTTAACTTCCGCGTGCCAAATATGACATGTTAATTTTATAATAGTTAACAGTACAATTTTTTATTTATTTATTTATTTATTTTTTTTTTTTTGTGAATTAAGAAAGATAAAGAGTGTGTGCGCTATCTTCGTAAGGTGTAACGATTGAATGTCAGAAGAAGAGGTATTTACAAAATAATTATGTGTAAATTATTTCCCGTCTGCAAGGTGTGCCATGCGTCTCCGACGCAGCATCGGGTGCAATGACGCTATCTTTCCTTAGGGAAAAACGGGGGGCGGTGGACATTCCATATGGTGGTGCTTTAGATCTGGCACCCACATTCCCAATGTTCTGCGCACGTTAATGTTGATAGGTTTGTGAGATACTGTATTTTAGGTACAAATTTTGAACTCCTTCTATCGCTTAGGATTCGCCCTTTAATCAAAGTAATAAGGGCCAGTTCCACTCATTTACGGTACTAAAAATTATAAAAATCGATCCAAAGCTTTAGAATGAATTAGCGAGTAAACATTACATTCATTTTTATTTGTATAGATAATTCATCATTATTGACGGTATTTATAGATTTATTACATTATATTGTCTCACATGTGAGTAGAAATAACTCATTATTTTATTTGGAAAGACAAGGAATATTATAATTATGTTTTGAATCCACTTTTACGAATAAAGCGCGAAGCGTAACAAGCAGGCAAGCGAAAAAATCTTCACTGATAGCTCCACATGATATCACGGACAGGGAGCCAATCAAAACGCTAATCGCAAACTGGGGTTACCTGTTATTTTATACACCTTGGGTAGATACTGTGTCAGCTTTACGTATGAAGGTGTATGCAACGTCTCACACAAGTAGGAAGAATTACTCATCTGCCAAAGTAGCCCCGCCGTATACCCAAGTAACCTCGTTTTACGGTAATAGATAGAACTACGTACAATAAAATTTGTGGATAGTGGCGTTGCCATTACAAGGAATGATAAGTTGAAAATATCATTATTCTGAAGGTTTTGTATGTACCAAATTTTACTATAGTAAATCCCCATGTTAAGCGGGTTTGCATATCCAGGCTTCTAACTATGAAAACGTTTACAATCACTCCAACCTCAATCATTTCACAGATTCAACCTGTAGCATACAAGTTATTAGAACGTAAATTGAATGTAGTTTATGTGAAAACCACTTTTATGCATCGTTTGCATCACACTTTAAAGTAAATCCTCTCTATACATAATTCTTACTGGAAAGCATGTTTAACTTCAATTACTTAATCAATATTTTTAATAATATATTTTTATTGTAATATTTTTACTATTCAATGCCGTATACACTTCATTTCCCAAAGCAAAACCTCGCAAATGTATACTGGGCTAGTGAATATTATCAAATAAATTATCATTTAGTTTCCGTAAATCCTGCATCGCATGATTTGAAACTTCGTACTTTAACTAACAATAATAATAATAATAATAATAATAATAATAATAATAATAATAATAATAATAATAATAATAATAATAATAATATAATTATTATTATTATAAAATCATAGATATATCTTATAAGAATTCCAGGCTTACTCAATAAATTAATTCAACGTGGTCTCTATTCGATGTTCTATTTATTCGAATCCGACAGAAATACAAAGAGAAACTTCGAGAACAGGTAAAAGAAAAATGTTACTATGGTGGGACTGGAACTAACCTTTAAGAGTTCCTTTCAAGTTACAAATGTCTTAGGCATTTTTTTAATTCTCTTTAAGTTAACTGATTCCCTGAACATATCTGAGTAAGTTGTCTTTATTTTCTACTCGGTTATACACGTTTTACAATCATTTCTTTTCAGCTTGAACGACAGGAACATGAATGTAAAAACATTTAGGTCAATTGAAATTCCCCCACCGGGAACCGAACCGGGAACCCCGTACATCAAAGGCACACGTGCTAGCCATTAGACCAGCAGTAAGAACGTTTGTAACCTGTTTTGAAGTCTGAAATTTATGCTTATTTCGCTCTGATGCAATGTGTCTATTGATGTTTTTATGCTTACCGTATTCGTTACCAAATTTCACACAAGTAAATCCCCACGCTTAGCTGGTCTGCATATCCAGGCTCCTAACTATGAAAATATTTACGATCACTCCAACCCCAATCATTTCACAAATTCAACCTGTTGTATATAAGTTATTAGGACGTAAAATTGAATGTAGTTTATGTGAAAACCACTTTTATGCATTGCAAGACCTGTAACGTCCAAATATTCGCCACAAACTTATAGTCGTATCGACATAAACAAAACAAAAGTGTGGAACAGGAAACCACTTTACACAAAAGTCAAAAGAGGGCCTTTAAAGGCAAACAAACTGGTCGAGCGGTTTGGGTCACTAGTCTATCAATCAGAAGCTTATGAGTTCAAACCCTGAAGAGAATATTCGTTTTGTTTTTTCTTAAAAGTTTGCTCTTATTTTCGTCAGAGAACTGAGAACATTTCTTTGAATAAATCTTTGGAAACTACTTCTCTCTGAAATTCGATTAGAAGCGAACATTATATGAATTGCAAATCTAAAATCCACAGCTGAGAACAAAATATTAAGTATGTTCAATATTTCATTATTATGCTTTGATTTGTAATGAAAAACTAATTATAAACATTGACGATTTCAGAAGATTCTCCCCGGGGGATAGTCAAGATATGAATGAGAGAAAACTGATAAAACATTATTAGTCCACTTTGAGCATGATCGAAAATAACTTATGGCTACGAAGGGGAAATTTATGTCGACAGGGCTCAAATTCTCCCACAGATCATGACCTGAAATCATCATTATTTGAAAGGTTTCCTTAACAAATAGAATATTATATTTATTTCTCGTTCTACATTTTGAAATGGAAAAATCGTAATTTTAAAGAGAATTATAATACGATAAACATAAAGATTTGTAGAACTAATGAAGTAAATATTATTGTGCAAGTTATCGATTTCTAATCGGACTAAAACTCGAATATTCGTTTGCATCACACTTTAAAGTAAATCCTGTCTATATATAGTTCTTACTGGAAAGCATGTTTAACTCCAATTACTTAGTCAATATTTTTAATAAAATATTTTTAATAATATATTTTTATTGTAATACTCTTACTATTCAATGTCGTATGCACTTCATTTCCCAAAGCAAAACATCGCGAATGTGTAATTGACTAGTAAATATTATCAAATAAATTATCATTTAGTTTACGTCAATACAGCATCGCCCGATTTGAAACTTCGTACTTTAAATGATCTAACTAACTAACTCTATGGCCTATGGAACCCGGAGGTTCAGTGCCGCGTTCACAAAAGCTCTCCACTGACTTCTATCCTTAGCTAATTGCATCCAGTTTCTACTTTGTATTCCTATCTCTGCGAGATCCATCTTAATATTATCCTCCCTAATGGTCGTTTTCCTATGGGTCTACCAGTCAAGACTTTGAAAGCGTTTCTACTTTCTTCCATTCTAGCTACATGACCTGCCCACCTAAGCCTAATAATAATAATAATAATAATAATAATAATAATAATAATAATAATAATAATAATAATAATAATAATAATAATAAATCATAGCCATATTTTTATCAGATTTTCAGGCTTAGTCAATAAATGAATTCAACGTGGTCTCTATTCGAAGCTCTATTTAATCGAATCCGATAGAAATACGAAGAGGAACCTCGAGAACAAGTAAAAGAAAAGTTTTACTTTGCTGGAACTGGAACTAACTTTTAAGAGTTCTTTACAATTTACAAACATATTCCTTAGACACTTTTTTCTTTTATTTTAGTTAACTAATTCACCAAACGCATCTGAATAACTTCTCTATTTTCTACCCGGTTATACAAGTTTTACAATCATTTCCATTATTCTTGAACGAATACTCATTAAGAACATTGTACTTCTGTTAAATTACCTCGCTGAACAAGACTAAATGATTACCAAAGGCTAACATGAAATGGAGGATTCACACAACTAGATCCGCTTTTTCTTGAGTTAACTAACCATTAAGTATAATACTGAAGTAGCATTATAGATAAAGTGAGACTGTAGAAAAAAAATGTACCTTTCCTCTAACAGTTAAAAGAATAACAGAACCCAGACGCGATAATAATAATAATAATAATAATAATAATAATAATAATAATAATAATAATAATAATAATAATAATAATAATAATAATAATAATTCAATTTCTTAAAAATAGATAGAGGAAACTGCAGTCTGGTAATAATTATAAGGAACCAGATTAAAACGTATTAGCTTTTCTCAACCAACTGAGGAAGAGAAAAGTTGAAAGTAAGAGACGAAAGGTAAGAAAGGAATAGTAAGAAGAAGAATGCAGTTGGTCGATGGTTTGAAAAATGTTATCAAATATTGGGAATAAAAAGAGGAAGCTGAAGACCGAGAAAAGTGAAAGAAGAATTTCCAGACCAGAACCTAAGAAAACACACAATTACACTCACATCTCCTATTATTCCCAGTAGCTGCCAACAGGTAGAATAATAATAATAATAATAATAATAATAATAATAATAATAATAATAATAATAATAGACCACGATAGCTGCAGCGACTAAGTTACTGCGCACGATAGCTCTTGAAAGAAAGCAAATTTTTATTTTATTTTATATATTTATTTATTTTTTTGCAAACTGTGGGTAGAGTAATTATTTCGGAGGAGCTAGTTAATTGAAGTGATCCATAAACCGAAAGTGGTAGAAATCAACCTTTTCCAAATTTTAACGTTGACCACTATAAAACAAAAACGGTTTTCGGCAATCGATTAAGCATTCCAAGAATATTTTACATCTTCTTTCGTTACCAACCGAAAGTGGTAGAAATAAACCATTTCCGGTTTAACGTTGAACACTATAAAGCAAAATCGATAAATAGTAATGGCAAATCCTTTAGATTGCACTTGGCAAGAGATTACCGAGAAATAAATTACCAAACGCAAATCAAGCCCAAAACTTGGCCAAACTCGACCAGCAAATGTAGAGATCTTAATTAGGTTGAGGGCTGCCCACCACCGAATTTTGTTCCGATTTGGCCAATAGTTATCAAGAAAATGCTGCTGGCTAATTAAGTAGTTATCAAGAAATAAGGTATGAAATGCAACCCGCGTCCACCATGTTCTTGGCCGAGTTTGACCACAGAATATGCCAGTACTTATTCCTTAGGGAATGGGCTAGTAGCTCACAAAATTTAGTAAACATCCAGCTAGTATTTAATTTAAAAATAAACTCTAGTAAAAACCGTATGAGGATGACGTAATATGTTCTCAATTAAAATGGATACCGGAATTTGTATCGTATTTCTTTCACTTTCGTATTAATACAGATATTACTGTTGAGATAGAATAATAATAATAATAATAATAATAATAATAATAATAATAATAATAATAATAATAATAATAGAAAATTCGCATCCTTTCAAATGTTATCTTTCGAAGTAACGGACGCATGTATGTACGTATGTACTAACATTACGATATTACAAGTTCCACTACGTGATCCTAATAATAATAAAATCTTAAAGAGGATCATGTTATATTTTGTGTGGTTTGGGAACCAGAAGCTCTAGTATATTTATTTCACTTCCGATTTGAGTACAGGGATCACTGCCGAGATGGAATATACTCTTGGAACACTTAATGAATTACCAAAAAAAGCCTTCTCGCTATCCATTCTATAACGCCCAATGTTATAACCGGAAGCGACTGATTTCTACCACTTCAAGTTTTAGTAGAAAAATTAGAGTCGAGATAGAACATATTCTTGGGACACTTAACTGATTACAGAAAACAGCTTATCGCTAGTTAGTTTGTAATCTATAGCAATCAACACTAAAACCGGAAGTAGTTGGGTTTTGCTACTTCCCGTTCGATTAGAAGTTTAATAGAGATGATACCTGGTCCTACAACGCTAAATTAGTTCCCAAAAAAATTTATATAACTTATAGTTTTTGCACTAGATAGATTAAATTGAAACCGAGAGTTATAGGTAATTTCTGCCACATCTTTTTCACTAAGGTGTTAATTATGAAGAAGAAAGTTATTCTTAAAACTATTTATCGATTGCCGAAAACTACCTCTTACTAGCTATTACTCTTTTCTCTCTATAGTGATCAACGTTAAAATCGGAAATGATTCATTTGTACCAGTTCATGTTTTACTAGAGTGTTAAGGGTGAAGACGTAGATTAATCTTGAAACGCTTTTTCGATTGTCCATTCTTGATGGCTCATTCGTACATCTTCGGATTTTATTAGACTATTAAGAATGAAGATGAGAGTTGGCTATGAAACGTGTAATCGATTGCCAAGAACCGCTTTTCCCTATCTATTACCGTTTTTGTTCTATAATGATCAACATTAAAACCGGAAATGACTTATTTCTACCACTTCCGGTTGGTGAATCATCTCTATTAAAGAACTCCCTCGAGATAATCATTGTATCTTTCTATTGCAAAAACAATTTAAAAATTCGCATCCGTCCAAATGTCATCGTACGGAGTAACGGACGGACGTATGTACAAACATTACGATGTTTCAACTTTCACTACGTAATCCTAATAGTAAAGTCAGTAAAGATTTACATAATATTTTTTCAATTGATTTGGAAACCAGAAGTTGTAGTATATTTTTTTTCACTTCCTAGTTGAGTAGAGTGATTACTGTCGAGATGGAACACACTCTTGGGCACTTAATAAATTTTCCATTCTATTCTCTTCTCGCTATATATTCTATAACACTCAATGCTTAAACTGGAAGTGATTGATTTCTGTCACTTCCGGTTTGAGTAGAAAGATTAACCCTGGGAGTCCCAAACGGGTCCATTGGACCAAAACGACTTTTCGTTTATTAATTACTGAGAAAATTTTCATGAGTGGTCGCTAATATTCCGTGACTTTTTCTTTATGGTTCTCCTCTCCCATGTTATGGGAGAAATACTTTGTTCCTTTAAGTCAGGTGGTACATATAAAAATTATAGCATTGTGTACCAGGTGGGTCCAGTGGACCCATTGTATATTTTAAATAGGAATATTGGTTCAACTTGGGTTTTGATTTACATTGTGCATCGCAGATGGCAGAATTAACGTCAGCGTGT
Organism: Thermobia domestica; assembly: GCF_964235325.1. Lineage (NCBI taxonomy): Eukaryota > Metazoa > Arthropoda > Insecta > Zygentoma > Lepismatidae > Thermobia > Thermobia domestica. Next base: position 92,936,578 of record NC_137465.1, read on the forward strand.
CCTTTATTCTTTATTATCAGTATTACGTTTAAAGATGTTTTACCTATGAATGAGTTTAATGCAGTTTTAGTAAGTTTGTCTAACTAATTGTTCCTTTTGTACGTAATGTCTACTGGTTTATGGTGTTCTCCCTGAAACCTCTTCTCAGGGGCATATTATAAATTTCTACCTATAATATATTCTAAACTAGCCAGTGCATGTTTCACTTTAGCCATTGGATTTAGTGTGTGAGGATAATGGCAAGTGGTGGACTTTCCGATGACGACATACGCCAATGTCTGTTGGCAGAAGAGGAGGATCTTTCTGGTGATTCGACAGATGATGGAGAAGTGGAATGTGAATTATTAAAGTTATCTGCAAGTGAGAGTGAGTTTTCTGATGTTAGTGACAGCGACGTGCAAGATGAAGCAAACATTGGAATTTAGTACCATTCACTACCAGTCGCGGTTGTGCTGGTGCTGCCAATGCAACTAGAAAGGACCGTGGTCTTACACAGTATGCTAAAAGGGAAGTTGATGATGAGAAATCTGCTTTTTGTCTATTTTTTCGTAGGAACATTATGGAAACAATTTGCAAGTGGACTAACAACAAAGGTAGGATAAAATTTCCTCAACCTGTTAGTGTTGAGGAACTTCAGAAAATATCGGCGTGCTAATACTTATTGGGGTATACAAATCAAAGGATGAAGAAACTAGGCAGCTCTGGAGTGAGGAAAATGGTCGACAGGAATCGTTTTCAACAAATCAATTCCACTCTACGTTTTGATGATGCAGAGCTCAGGCGCCAGAGAATACTTCATGATAAACTATCTCCAATTCGTGCAGTGTTTGAAGACTGGGTTAAAACTATACAGGACGCTTATATTCCCGGAGATAAAATGACGGTGACGAACAGCTTGTGGCTTTTCGTGGACATTGTCCCTTTCGGCAATACATACCACGTAAACTGGGTAAGTATTGAATAAAGTTCTGGGTTATTTGTGATAGCACCACAAGCTATGTGTGGAAGATGCAAATATATAGCGGAAAAAGTCCAGAACAAGGAAGAGAAGTCAACCATGGGGAAAGAGTCGTTCTTCAACTGAAAGAAGAAATTGCAGGAATTATAGAAATATCACTGGGGATAACTTCTTTACAAGTCTTTCTCTTGCACGTAAATTGAAGGAATGAAAACTCACCTACGTCGGAACTATACGGAAGAGTAAGCCAGAACTCCCAACTTCATTTACCAAAACGGACAAAAGTAGGGCTGGAGGAAGCAGTTTGTTTGGATTCCTACAGGATGCCATGATAGTGTCGTACTGTCCAAAGAAGTACAAAACTGTTACTCTTCTGAGTACAATGCATAACCAGCCTGAAGTTGACACTTCAACAGCAGAAAAAAGCCAGAAGTAATCCTTTACTATAACAAGACAAAATCTGGCGTGGACACTATGGACCAGATGACCCGCTGATACAGCACGAAGGGAATTACAAGGAGATGGTCTCTGGTAGTATTCTTCAACATGATTGATATAAGCACACTCAACCCTTATATTATATTCTTGTCACTACAGAAGAAAGACAAGAGACAGAGATTGAAACACCTAACTTCCTGATTTCCCTCGGTAAACAATCGGCTCATAGTGAAGACTTTCCGCAGAAGAGAAGCCACACAGAAACTGATCAGCTCACGGAAAAAGTCATCCAAAAAGAAAACGTGATGCGGGATCTGCCCATCAAAACCGGATCGCAAGACAAGAACCTTCTGTACCAAATGCAAGAGAAATGTGTGTTCTGAGCACACCTGAGTTGTTTCTGAAAAATGTTTCGTACACTAACCTTAACAAATGCAAAAGAAAAGGCAAAGGGATCATAATTTTCAGTTTTCTGGAAGCAAATATTTGCTACTTGTAATCTAATGTTGTTATTACGTGCATTTAAAAGGTCGACTATTTCATTATGCCTAAAAATTAGAACTTCTGTTTGAGCTCATATAAAGAAATAGTAATACTGCTAAGTTACCATATTTATAGTGTACGGTATATCTACGATAATTATGAAGTGTATTTTATTATTTCGTCATAAATACAGTGCAAAAATGACATTGTTTAGTATTTCGTTGTTCATTTTCTCCCAAAAATTTAATTATATGGCTGGAAGGTCTCAATATATTACTGTGGGTCCATTGGACCCGACTGGTACACAAAGGTATAAAAATATGTCTGGAGTTCCAGGGTTAAGGTCAAATTAGAAAATTCTTGGAACACTTAATTGATTACTGAAAACCGCTTCTCGCTATTTATTACGGTTTCTAATCTATTGTGATCAACACTAAAACCGGAAGTAGTTGGGTTTTGCCACTCCCGGTTTATTTAGAAGTTTAAGAGAGGAGACAATACTTATTCCCACAACGCTAAACTGATTCCCCAAAACAGCTTCTCCCTATCTCCCTATGTAGATTAATTTGAAGTTGGAAATTATAGTTAATTTCTACTGCTTCCGGTTTTACTAGGATGTTAATGATGAAGATGAAAGTTACCCTTGACACGCTTTATCGATTGCCGAAAATTGCTTCCTGCTATCTTTTACCGTTTTTGCTCTATAGTGATCAACAATAAAACCTCAAATGACTCATTTTTACCACTTCCGGTTTTACTATAGTGTTAAGAATTAATATGGAAGTTATCCTTGAAACGTTTAATCGATTGCCGAAAACCGTTTGTTGCTATCTATTACAGTATGTGCTCGACAGTGATCAACGTTGAAACTGGAAAAGGCTCATTTGCACCACATTCTGTTGACTAAATCATCTTCGTTAACGAACTCCCTCGAGATAATTACTCTATTTATCCATTTCAAAAAACAGAATAAAAAAATTCGCATTCGTTCAAAAGTTATCGTGCGGAATGGTGCGGTAAGTTCCACTAAGTGATCCTAATAAATACTTCATATCCCCGACCCCGCCACACACACACACTAACTTATGTACACACGAAAGTATATCTGGTAGTTCCCATATGCCTATGCCGGTAGCTGGAAACAGAGAGAGAGAGAGAGAGAGAGAGAGAGAGAGAGAGAGAATCTTATTGCACATTTACACAGAACGCGCAATTACTTAGAACATCAATTTAAAAAAAGAAAAAAAGAATAGTTGTAAATGAAACTTTCAAAGATTGGTACCACTGCTGCAACATACACATGCAATTCTTCCATAATGATTGATTCGTAAGATGATGTATATGGGTTTCATAATGACAGTGTAATAAAATGCCTTCAAATTGACCACAAAATAAAAAGTTAAATTTCTCTCTCAAATTTTATAAAATCGAAGTCGATGGTCATTATGGGAACAGTCTACAATAACAATATATGCAAACAAATATTAATATACTCCAAGCTTTCCACTGGATGCCAGAAAGCTTCGGATCATATTTGATGTCATAATCATAAGTAGATGTATATATATATATATATATATATATATATATATATATATATATATATATATATAGGTTAACCTGATCAAAGGGTTACGCCCTTTCTTTGGTAGGAGGAAATCTAGGTATGTTTTACTTTATTGATAATTGGGCATTGAGAGTTTGAGGAGCATTAATTTATTTTATTCTTTTGTGGTCATCATTTTTTTCTTTCTTTCTTCAGTATGGCTTTGCAGGCATCAGTTGACATAAGGAAGGCATCAGTATACGTAGGGTTCATTTATTATTCACTATTGCATTACGGAGGCCGGGCTATGGTTGTAAAATGAGAGATGAGGTGAAGTGCTGATAGACGCCACAACAAACACAGGGATATGGTTAATGTAGACAAATGAATAGTTATCTTCTGCCCTGGGGCGTCACAGGGCTGATGATGACAGATGAAGCTCGCTGCTAACAACATTGATGTGACACTAGTGCAGAGATGGATAAATGCATGGACTAAGGTGAGGTGGACGGTATATAGCAAAATCGGCCTTGTGGGGGTCATTAACGTCTAAAGTGTTATGGTAAAGAGTAAGAAGATGTTGAAGAGGTGTGGCTTGATGTTGAGGAGGGGTATCATGAATGATGTCCTGGTGAAAGGTGTCGAGGAAGAGCGAATTACCTTCGGCAATGACTTTTGTTATTTATTTTGTGCGGAGCGTTTCCAAGTGTTGTAAGATGGTGGGAATTTTACATATTTTTTATGCTAGCACGAGGCTAGCTACCTCTGAGAGGGCTACACCCTCTTTCAGGAGAAGATTTGACGGAAAAGTAGATTTCGCTAAGGGTGTCTGGTGTAAGTGAAGGTAAATTATTTATTTATGTACTTTATTAACTTTATTATAGCATTGTGTAAGCCATTATGATCTTTGCGATCATAATCATTTGGATGTGAGGAGGAAAAACTACACAAATATATAACTTAACAAACACACAGAAATTACATAGTACGAAATGATGAAACAAAAATTAATGATAGGAACAAATATACATATATATAATAATAGAAAATGGAAAATGTTAAGATATCCGTATGGAGATGCAGGTAGAGATCAGGGGTGACAAATGGATATAGTGGCAGAGAAAAGGACGTACGTAAGCTTCAATGATATTATGTTAAATCGTGACAAAAGGATGAGCGTGAAAGATGAGATGAGTTGCAAGCACAGGACAACACAAGGGAGATGTTAGGAAGACGAATGCAGTTATCTTCTGCCTAGGGGCGACGCTAGGCTAATGAAGATAGGAGGAGCCCTGTTAGTTACAAGAGGGTTTACTGTGTACTATATGAAGGAAAAGCATGAGGTTGATGAGCATGTAGACGATAATCTTCCAGAAGTGTGAGGTCCAGGTGATCAGGGGGAAGCGAGTAGTAATAAAGGCTATAAAGTAAATGTAACGGTGTGTAATAATATCGGGGTCGGTTGGGATGGAGTGCGAGATGGTGCATAGTGGCAAAAAGAAGAGGATGTCGTTGAGTGTAACGGGTGGTGATAAATCTTTGACGGAGTGTCTCCAGGTGAAATTTGAGAATAGGAAATGCGATGAGTGAATACAGGTCACGAGTAGGACTAGGTAGAAATATGCGAGACGCAAGACGGAAGACAGACATTGGTTCAAAAATATCAAGTTGCTTATAATAGAATAGTGGAGCGGAGAACAAAGCGGGAAAACCATATGTGATGACTGGTCGGAGAAAAACTTTGTAAGTATTAAGGACTATGCTTGGAGATAGGCCCCAGGTAGTGCCGGTGAGACGTTTCAATAAATTTAGTCTGTTTCGTACTTTGGTTGTCACTGATTTCAGATGTGGGGTCCATGTCAGACGGTGGTCAAAAACTATCCCAAGATAGGTTACTGTTTTTGAAGGCCGGAGAGGAACCTGGTTAACTGTAAGGGAAAGTAAAGAAACATTTCGATGAACTTTGGTGCGTTTGCGTGGCGGAATAAAAACTATAGTTTGGATTTTGGCAGCATTTATTGTCAAATTCCATTTGCGACACCAGGCTACGAAGCGACTAATAGCTTCCTGAAGGCAGACATTGATTTGTTGGATAGTTCGGCAGAGTGCCAGAAAAGCTGTATCGTCCGCATATTATAACAGGTGCACATTGGGAGGTAATTCGGGAAAATCTGCGACAAAGAGAACATACAATAAAGGTGATAGGGCAGATCCTTGTGGCACACTGCACAGTAGAAAAATAGGATGAGAGAGTGCATCATTGATAGCGACATAAGACAAACGGCAGACGAGAAAATGATAGATGAGGCGGATGATTGTGATAGGAAGTTTGAGTTTAAGTAGTTTGTAGATAAGGGCCAAATGTCAAACTTTATGAAAGGCTTTTTCAAGATCAAAGAGAACCAGACATGACGGTTGAACGGAGTTATAAGGATTGGTAATAAATGTAGAAAGGCGGAGTAATTGGTCATTTATTGAATAGGAAGGTCAAAACCCAGCCTGATGAGAGGGAATAATGTTTCGATCTGTTAGGTATGGATGACGAGAATGCGTTCGAAAATCTTGCTGAAAGTGGAGGTTAACTGAATCGGTCTGTAGGACGAAGTTTCGGATAATGGTTGATTCGGTTTTGGAAACATAAGGGTTTTTGATACCTTCCAATCTATCGAAAAAAAGCCAGTGCGAAGTATGAAGGTGTATATCAGTGATAGAAGCATGAGTAGTGTGATGGGGCTTTCTTTAATATGGCGATAGGTAATACGATCAAATCCTGGAGCTGTGTTGCGTTGTCGCCGGACAACAGAAGTAATTTCTTCGACTGTAATCGGAGGAGTGAGAACATGTTCAGGAAGTCAATGAGTCACAGCAGGTTGAAGAGATTTAGATTGAGTATTTACTGCCTTAGCAGGATGAGAGTGAAACATATGATCAGGTGGAGATGGTGTAAATATAGCTTGTAGATGATTGCCGAAAGCGTTCGCTTTATTCTGGTCGGAATGAATGGCTGTATTATCTAGTAGAAGGAAGTAAGGAGTGTTAGTGATTTTTCCACAGAGTGCATTAAAGCATTTCCAGTAGAGCGTGGGATGCGATGTTTCAGCAAGATGATTACATGTTTTGATCCATTGCCGTTGCTTATAAGCTGTAATATAGTTGTGAACAGTTCTCTGGAGTTGATGGTGAAGACGTAAGGTATCAGGGTTTCGAGTGTGCAGGTATTCTCGATAACACTGACAAGAACGACGGATCATAGCGAGGTAGTGAGGTGGTAGTTTAGGTTGATACGGTACTGATTCAGTTTGTGGAATGTATAGAGCTGAAGCTTTCTGAATAGCATTGGTTATAGTGGCGACTTGCGTCGAAAGCTCGTCAGGAGTGGTATGTGAACGATAATGGTCGATGGTAGAAGAGATGTAAGTGCGATAATTGGCACAATCTGCTTTATCATAGCGTGGTGTGAGATGAAGCGATGATGATGCTTGTGAAGCGACGAGGCCAGTATGAATGCGATTTTAATGGGAGCGTGATCACTACCTAGTAAGTCTAAGCCTGCCACGGTACATCGTATAACTATTGTATTGGAGGTAATTGCAATAGCGGGTGTGGTATTGGAAACTGGACGTGTGGGTGAAGGAAGGTTGAGAGGAATTCCTGAAATCTGAGGTGCTATATGATCTTGAAATCGGGTGCGTTCATGAGCAGAGCGACTATGAAAATTTACGTCTGCGAGGATGAGAAAATGTTTGAAGTTATTAGAGATGTGAGAGAAAAATTCTAACAGAATTCGAATGCCCGGTCTGACGTAGATGGTAGCGAAAGTAAGAGCGATGGATTTAAAATACAAAGTAGCAACGATATGCTCTGCTAAGGCTACTGCAGGGCAGCGATGTTGTCTGAATGGTAGATTATGGCGAAAGCCCATACCAACTCCACCGTTTGCTCTTAACGCTGGTGTTAAGTTATCATGGCGAAGCAACGTGTAGTTGGGAAATCTGCACTGCATGTACTGAGTCAAAAAAGTTTCATTCAGAAGAAAAGCAGTGGTGTGTTCTTCTTGTAGGAGTACTTGAAAAAGAGTTTTATTCTTGGTGATTGAACGAATATTTAGAAACAGAAAGCTAATATCCATGAAACCAAGATATTAAACAGATGTTTCGAGTGGTGTAGTATGGAAGTGAAAATAATTGTTTGAGTAAGTGGCATACAGAGCTACATGAAAAGTGGCTTTAGCGGCAAGAGTGAGTTGCTGAAGGATGTGTGGACGATGGAAAGGATGAATATTATGCAGTGTTAATGTGAGAAACTCTAACAGTTTACCAACGGTGACTGGATCATTTACTGAAGTTTCTGTGTTGGTGGAGGTAGACTGAGTACGTAATAGGACTACTAACTCTGGTGTGTTTGGCTGGTAATGGTTTGCGTTTACATTTATAAATATAGGTAGGGTGGCGCTTCCCGCACGCAGAACATTGAGGTGGAAGTTTCGTTTTGGGGCAAACACGAGTTAAATGTGGGTCAGAGCAATACCCACATACAGTGGGGTTTGAGCAATGCGCTGTTGTATGATTGTGGTACGTTTGACATTTTTCGCATCGTAATGGCAATGGCGCAGACGAGCGAGAGGGTTCAACGCGATGTTTGCGCTTGTAAATGTAGGCGCCATGATTGAGCAGATGGTCGATCGTCTCTTGAGATATGGTTAGGACTCGCACCATGTAAGTAGGCCCAGTGTTATTACGAATGCGAATAATTTTATCAATGGTGTGTCCCTCGTTGCACAATTCTTCGTCTATTTCATCATCACAATATGATGGATCGACTACCCTCATGACTATAGATAACATCGGAGAACGTTTTGGAGGAGGTGGTATCTTACTACGAGTAGCGTTCAAGGAGACAAGTGTAGCATTTTTCCCGAAAATCACGAACGAGGCTTTATTACGGACTGTAGATAGGAAGTTGGCATCAGGTGATTTGAAGATAAATCCATTGCGGGTTTTTACAACTTCAGTGAGTGGAATGCTTGGAAGGTATTTTCGAAATTAAAGAATGATGAATTTTTCATTGGTGAATTTAGCGTCAAGGGTTTGAAGCAAAAAGCAGTGAGGTGAAGAAGAAACAGGTGTTGATGATCGGCGTGCTTCGGTGAAACGTCGGCTTCCATGTCAGATGACTCTGAAACATCAATATGGCGTTTCTTAGCAGGAGGCGAGTTTTTGACTCTATCAGAGTAACTGGGTTGGCTCCATGGAGATCGAGATCGAGATCTAGAACCAGCTGATGTAGTGGAGGCGGTCGAGCGTTCAGAAGCTCGTCTTTGTCTCTCAGTATAGTCCTTCCGCTTCTCCACCTTCGTGGAGATAGCAGATGGGCTAACGAAAACTGGTGGTAAGCCTCCATGTCGACATTCTAAAGGTGCTCCACTGCCTGAGCCTGGGTCTGCCATCCTAAATAACGAGCTATTGTCACGAGACCTGAACTATACTCGAGAAGATGGATGATGATGATATGTGTTGATGAGTAGGTGGGACAACCCGTTCGGATAGTTGTCCAGTGGGAGCAGGTCCCGTGCCTCGATCTGTAGAACCGGCTGCCCTTGGCTTGATCAGTCTGACAGACGGTTCGCGCAAAAGAGACAGAGAAAAAGCTCAGGATCAGGAAACAGAAGGATATTTACGAAACTCGTCACTGTTCTCTCAGTGGCATTTCAGAGCAAAGCTGTAGGAAAGTATGTTTTATATGCGTAATTTCTTTGCTAGCCGAAGGCTAGCTCCCTTGCGAGGGTTACGCCCTCTATCCGGGGTGAGAGGTGAAAGTACTGGTGCAGAAAGGAGACTGTAGCTGGTCTATGGGATGAAGAGGAAATCTGGAATATCATTTATACAGATAGCACATTATTATATTACATCTTTAGTTCATAATATTGCGGTATCCATTTGGATATTATGATCTTGTGATCATAATCATTAGGGCAGGAAAAAGATGATGATGAGGTGCACTTCCCAGAACAAACACAAACAATTTGTTAAAAAGACGAATGCTGGTTATCTTTTTGTCCAGGGGCTACTCTGGACAGTGATGAAGACATGTGAAGCCCTGTTAGTATAATAGATTTAGAGTGCAGTATATGTGGGTGAAACATGATGGGGAAGATGGTCGGAAGAATAAGCAGAAGCGACAAAATGGTCGGGGTGGTCAGGTGGAAGAGTTTTGAGATAAAGGGAGAAGAGCAGAGATAAAGGACAGGTGACGAAATTATATCCTAGATCGTAGTTGCGATCGAGATCCATCGTGTCCACAAGCAGAGGATGCCGTTGCTGAAAGCGAGTAGTCATGAATCTGAGCCTTAATTTTTCGATGTGATGAAGTAGGGTAGGAAACGTTATGCGGTCATACAACTCCTGCGTTGGACTCGGAAGCTTGATACGGTATGCTAGACGAAAAGCATGTCGTTCGAGCACTTTTAATTTGTTGTAGAAGTAAGGTAATGCACTAACCCATGCGGGATGGTCATATGTTAAAACGGGGCGCAAAAATACCTTATAGGTATTGAGTACTGTAGAACGCTGTAATCCCCATGTGGTACCAATCAGACGTTTAAGAAGATTTAGACGATTATAGGCCTTGCGAGAGATTTCTCTCAGATGCGGCCGCCAAGTTAGATGATGGTCGATAGTGAGACCGAGGTAAGTGACCTGTTTAGTGGGTTGAATTTGTGCACCGTCGATACTGATGTTGAAGAGATTCGGATTTTTCTGTACTCGAGAGCGCTTGCGAGGTGGAATAAAGAAAATTGCCTGCGTCTTAGTGGAGTTGATGTGGAGTCGCCACTTATTGCACCATCGAAAGAAGGAGTCAATCGCTATTCTGAGAGAAGAATTAATCTGTTGAATGGTTCGGGCTGTACAGAGAAAAGCAGTATCATCAGCATATTGAAAAGTGTGCACATTGAGAGGAAGTGCCGGCATGTCACCTACAAACAGAAGATATAGCAGGGGTGAGAGAGCAGAGCCTTGGGGCACACCAGAGTGAATAAAAATAGGATGAGAGAAGGAGCTATTGATGGTTACATAAGAAAGGCTGTTAGAAAGAAAGTGAAATATGAATCGGAGATAAGAAAGCGGAGGTCGGAAGCGGTGTAATTTGAACAGGAGAGCTAAATGCCAAACTTTATCAATAGCGTTTTCGAGATCGAACAGTATGAGACAAGACGGTCGAGCAGTATTATAATGATTTGTAATGAGATTTAAGAGTCGGAGCAGTTGATCATTGATGCTAAAATTAGGTCTAAATCCAGCCTGATGCACAGGAAACAAATGATGGGTATAGAGATGGAGATTAAGTCTGGCGACGATGATGCGCTCGAGAATTTTGCTAAATACGGAGGTTAGCTGTATTGGTCGGTAAGATGCAAAAGAATCTGGAGGTTTGTTAGGTTTTAAAAAACATTAAAGTAGAGGATGTTTTCCAGTCTGAGGGGAAGTAGCCGGTACGAAGTATAAATGTATAGATATAAGAAGAAGAAGAAGACAGTGAGGTGCTTCTTTGATGTGGCAATAAGTTATCCGATCCAAACCAGGAGCTGTATTACGCTTGCGATTCACGACAGACGAGATATCGTCAGTAGAGATAGGAGCGGTGAGAGGATTATTGTCGGGAAGACTGAGTTTCACTCGGTTGTAAGTGAGGTGCTCATAGGTTCAAGATGTCCGTGGGATGCTTCCGGGGAAAGTCTGGTGAAAAGAGAATGAATGTAGTTTGCGGTTGGTCGGCAAAAGCGTTGGCTTTATCTTCATCTGTTTGTAGAGGACAGTCATTAATAAGCAATGGATAAGGCGTCCTGGTAAGCTTGCCCGTCAGCACATTAAAGCGTTTCCAGTACTTAGTTGGGTGCGAAGTTTCTGCCAAGGTGTTGCAAGTCTTTACCCAGGTCCGGAGTTTATATGCCTTAACATAGTTTCGGACCGTGCGCTGGAGTTTGCGATGATGTTGCAGAGCTTCCAAGTTCCCAGTGCGCTGAAACTTTCGTTGTCTCTGGTTATCTGGACGGCTATGAATATCAATATCTGCCATGATGATATAATATTTAAAGTTATTAGATATATTCCGAAAAAAAAGGGAGGGGGATTGGGTGTCCAGGGCGAACATATATTGTGGCTATAGTGACATAAAGGGAGTGAAAATAGAGGGTGATAATGAGGTGCTCTGGTATGTTATGTAAGAAAGGGTGATATTGACGATGACTAATGGAAGGATGAAAGCCAATGGCCACTCCCCCATTTACTCGGCGTGCTGCTACGGTAGAATCACAACGTAGTAATGTATATCTAGGTATTACCGTGGGACGTAAAAGTCAAAGATTTCATTTCATTTCATATCTAGGTATTTTAAAAGACATAGCTGGTGTGAAGTGAGTTTCATTAAGGAGGAAGGCTTGAATAGATTCTTCTAAGAGAAGCTGTTCGAAAAGGGTATACTGAGTAGCGAGGAATCGAATATTAACTAATAAGAGCGAAATACCCATGATTACGGTGCAGTAGAAGGGTTGAAAGTTTCTGCGGAGGCATGTTCCTCCAGTGGGGTGACATGAAAATACACGTGTGGTCCAGAGTAGGTGGCTTGAAAGGAACATTTAAAGATCAGGCGAGCAGAGAGATTGACCACTCCGAGAATGTGTTGGCGAAGAAAGAATGAATGTTTTGCATAGCGATAGTAAAACATGATAGTAATTGTTGGAGAGTAATAGGTTCGTCAGTAGGTGGTGGTGGTAGAGCTTGCTGAGTTGGTGGTAAAACAGGTCGCAAAGGAACCGTTAGTTCCGGGCTTAGAGGCTCAGTTGTAGGTTTTGCTTTGCATCGATAACTATACGTCGGATGCTGCTCTGGGCATGTAGAGCATTTAGGTGGCTTGGCTAAGTTGGTGCATGCCTTGGTATCGTTAGCACCACTACAGTATCCACATTTGCTAGGTTGCGTACATTTTGAAGTCGCGTGGGAATTGTACGCTTGACAGATCTCGCATCGCAATGGTAAAGGTGGAGGTGATTTTGATGCCTCGACGCGATGCTTCCTTTTATAAATGAAGGCGCCTTAAGTTAGCAAGTCATCCATGGTGGTTTCGGAATTAGTTAGAACTCGTACCATGTATGTGGTTCCATGGTCGTTTTTAATGCGTATGCTCTTAAGTATAGAGTGAACCTCTTGAGTGAGTTCTTCGTGAATTTCATCGTCTGTCAGGAAAGGGTCCACCCCCCTAATGACAACTGAAAGAGCCGGGGGTCTTCGTGGAGGTGGCGCTGTTTAAACGCCTTTGATTCAAGTCGCTTCATTACGGCTTGCTTGCCAAAAATTTAGAAGCTGCATTTATTTCGTACAGTGGTTAAGAATGTTGAACCGTATGACTTGAAGATTATCCCATTGCGTGTATGCACAATTTGAGCGACTGAGGCGCGTGGTAGATATTTTATGAGTTGTTGAAAAGCCAGCTTGGTATTCTCAAATTTGGGATAGAAGTTGGTAAGTAAGAAGGAATGAACACGAGGTTTGGAAGAATCCAGTAACGTCGGAAATTCATTAGCGTCGTCGAGGTTCATGGATGAAACAGACTGGTCGGATTCACTAAGAGTGTGATGACGCTTAGGCGGTGGCTGGGTTGAAGAAGTGTGATGTTTTTCCGGTGTGCGTGATCGGGATCTACCACTACTTTTGTTTTGAGAAGCAGAGCTGTCGGTCATGCCCCTTACCCATCGACGTGGGGCTCAGGGACGGCCAGGAGGCTGCTGTGGTAGTCCCGAATGGCCACCTGACGCCATCCAGGTGGGCGCAAAAGACTGCGGCGAAGAGGATGAAAGAAACTATGAAATGAGATTGAAAAGCGTCCTCGATCGGGTGGAACTTCTAGATCCTCGTACTGAGAGGAACCCCACTGTGGCTCTCACTTGAGGCAGCAAAACGTCCTCGCGGAGATGTCGGTCAATGCAAGCACTTGCCCTCCACAAAATAGATGAGAAGATGAATATGATGATGGTCACGGGCTCCCACTTGAGTCAACAATACGGACTGCAAGGGGATGTCGATTGTCTGTGACAGAACAATCTTCCCCGAAATAACAAAAATACTTGTGAATGCTCGTAGAGCGTTAGCAATCGAACTCAGACCTATGAATCGATGATCGACTCGAAATTCTGAGTGGGTATGTTTTGCATATTTTTTTAGGTGAGGAAGGTATAAAATATCTTTGTTCATCATTTTTGAGCATCCATTTTGAGGAAGAGATGTTGCACTCCCAGCCATTAGAGGGTTACGTCCTCTCTTTCGCACAGATGTTAAGACAAGTTAATTGAATTTAAACTATTGTAGTTGGTCTAAGTGCGACTGTGAGTAGATTAATATTTAACAAAAAATACAAATACATTAATCTTGATGAGAAAAAATGTATATAATAATAATAATAATGATAATAACAAGAATAATAAGAATACGAATAAGAATAATGAAAAAATATAAGTGCAGGAAATACATTCAAGGTACTAGGGTGCTGGATATGAAAAATAATACATTTAAAAGTGTAAATAAATATAATGTGGATATGAATAGATCAAATGAAGTGCATTCACGCCACAATCACAATGAGTAAGTTAGTTTAAACATATGAGGGTTATATCTTGTGTCTCGGGGCGACTCGAGACTGATGTAGACAGGATGGAAGCCCAATGTTAATTATGAATGAAAAACAAGTGCTAAGATGGTAGAATGTGAGGTAAATGTTCGTGAATCATGTAAATGACAAAGGTATCTCATTCTGCTGCGTCCAGATTCGATGTTTGAATATATATCGTTGTTAGGATGTTGAGTGGCGAGTGTAGAAATCTGTACGGTGCATCGGTAAGGGCATCAACTCGTAATGTATCGAGATATAAGGGATGAGAAGTAGTGATGCGAGACTGTATATATATCGTACCCTAAGAGTAGAGAGATTATCAATGATGTTGGGAAAATCAATGTGCTCATACGTGAGGTAATTTGGATATGGTAATTTAATACAATACGCAAGGCGAATAACATGGCGTTCCAGAATTCCAAGCATTTCGTATAGCGTAGGTGAGGCATGGCACCAGGCAATGTTACCAAATGTTAATATAGGAAGTAAAAATGCTTTATAGGTATTGAGTAGTAACTTTGCATTTAGCCCCCAAGTTGTGCCAGTGAGACGACGGAGGAGTTTTAATCTGCGCTTTGCTTGCAACGCAAGTATTTGGAAGTGAGGTTTCCAAGAGAGTTTCGAATCAAAGACCACTCCTAAGTATGTTGCAGAACTGCTGGTCTAAGGAAATGACCATCTACTGACACACGAAGATTTCCAGGATTTCTGTGTACTCTACTGCGTCGTTTTGAAGGGAGGAAAACAAGAACTTGTGTTTTCGCAGTGTTAACAGTTAATTTCCATTTACTGCACCAATTAAGAAAGTTGTTTAAGGTTATTAGTAGGTTTCTGCTGACCTGAAGGATTGTTTTCCCAAGCGATAAAAAGGCAGTATCGTCTGCGTATTAAAAGATATACACATTAGGCACTGGGCTCGGCATGTCGGAAGCGTATAATATATACAATAATGAACTAAGGGCGGAACCATGCGGTACACCTGTATGTGGGAAAATGGGCCTTGATAGTACATTTCCTATTGAAACATATGCGATACGGTTACTTATAAAGGAGTATATGAGTCGAAGGTAACAAGTGGGCAAGCGGAGTGACTGTAGTATACGTAGTAAGCCATAATGCCATACTTTATCGAATGCTTTTTCTAAGTCCATGAGGACTAGACAGGATGGAAGGCCCTTATTGTACTGATTTGTGATGACTGTAGTTAGACGAAGCAGTTGATCACTGATAGAGAAGTTAGGTCGAAAACCTGCTTGATGTATTGGTAATAGATCATATGTCTTAAGATGTGCATGAAGTCTATTTACTAGAATCTTTCGAATATTTACTAAATACGGAAGTCAACTGAATCGGCCGATATGAACAGACATCATGAATGGGCTTATTTGGTTTATGGAACATACATACTTTAGAAACCTTCCACTGTAACGGGTAATAACCAGTTGAGAGGATGAAATTATAAACGGAAATTAACAAAGTGATAACAGAGACCAGTGATTCTCTTATTATCCTATAAGAAATGCCGTCCATTCCTGGTGCTGTCTTTCGTTTTCTACTAAGAGCTGAATGAAATTCAGTCTGTGTAATAGGCCTTGTAAGAGGATGATTGTGATCAATGTGATGTGATGTAGAAGGTTATAGAGAACAGATGGTGGAAAGATCAATCCGCTCATCACGGCAAGGCGATTCTGATGGAGTGAAGACTGTCTGTAATTGGTCAGCGAAAGCATTTGCCTTATCTATATCAGTGTGAAGTGGCACATCATTAAGTTGAAGCGGGTACGATTTTTTTTTACTTTTACCCGTTAGTTGGTGAAATTTCTTCCAGTATCGGGTTGGATGTACTTCGTCTCGCAGTTTGTTGCAAATACTAATCCAGTGCTTCCGTTTGCATGCAATAAGGTAGTTCCTAACTGCTCTTTGCCATTGCCTGTGGTAAAGGAGCTCTTCCACATTACCAGTTCGGTGATATTCTCTAATGTGTTGAAGTGAGCGCTTTACAAGTGCAAGATATTGAGGTGGCAATTTGGTTTGTACGCGCATATTTTGTCTTCAGTAATACTTATACGTGCGTTTGTTGTTAAGGTGCCAGTAAGATGAGTGAGAGTATGATATAATTCGTGTTCGCTACTCGGTGCAGCAATATCAGTAATATCTCTGTTAATATTCTGGCTATATGTGCTCCAGTTTACTCGATCATTTCGCTTGACAGTACCGTATTCGGTTTTAGACTGTGGGCAACGGACCGTAGTCAACGATAGCTTAATTGGTGCATGATCGCTGCCTATAGTGTCAAGAATTTGTATGGTGCAGTCACTGACTAGATTAAGAGACTTTATCACTACATCGGGTGTTGTTTGACTAATTGGTCGTGAATGACTAGATAAACGATGTACATGTAAATTCAAATTTTGAGTTACATAGTCAAAGAAGTGTTGTTTCTCTCGGTAGCCTCGACTATGAATGTTCATATCGACCATGATTATGACATTTCGGAAAATATGTGCTATGTAATGAAGAAAATCAAATGGGATGGGGTGTCGCGGCCGTATGTAGATTGTAGCGATATTGATAACAAGTGATGGGTAATAAATTGACAAAAGAAGATGCTCCGGATGATTGATGGAAATCTGTGGATGATATTGACGAAACGATATCCTAGGGGAAAACCCAACTGCGACCACACCCTGTGCTCTTGCACCATGCCCTGAATATTCATGGCGATATATTTGATAACCTGGTAGACGTGCTGTGGTGGTAGGTTTGAGTGCAGTTTCATTTAATGCAAATAGATCAATGTGTTCCTCTAGCAGTAGCTGTTCCAGTAGAAGTTTATGTTGTAGAAACGATCGGATATTAAGAAATAGAATATTCATAATTGCCATAGTGAGAAATACGAGTGCCATGGTTTTATACGGTTGTTTCAAGTGGTGCGATTTGAAAATGGGCATATTGTCTGGAGTAGGTGCCATGGAGATTGATATTAAAGAGTGATCTAGCTGTGTCACTAATAGTGCGAAGGATATGATCACGTTGAAAAGGCAGTATGTTTTGAAGCACAATAGTCAAACAGCGGAGAAGATCCTCAACACTGACAGGGTGTAAGATTGATTGCGCTGGTGGCGTTGGAATTGTCAGAACTTCGGAGGGGTGCTGTAAACTCTGGACGAGTAGGTTCTGCCTGAGGTTTTGTCTTGCAGCGATAGCTGTAAGTGGGTTGTGAGTCTCCGCACGTGGCACATTTTGGAGGTTGCTGTTGGTTTTTAAGTTATGTTGTCTAGTGTTATGTTGTTCACCTCAGTAGCCACATTTAGGTTGATTAGGGCAGGAGTTTGTAAAAAGAGAATTATAAATTTGACATTTCTCACATCTGATAGGCACTGGTACAGGAGTCTTTGACGGTTCTACCTTATGGATCTTTTTGTAAATGGGTGGACCGTAGGCTAATAAGTGATCAATAGCTTGTTGGTTTTGGGATAATACCCGAACTATATAAGTAGGTCCTGAATTATTCTTGATACGAATGCATTTGTAAACATTGATGCCCTCTTGAATAAGTTCTTCACGAACTTCTTCAGCTGTGAATTCAGGTAGGACGCCACGAATGACCACAGAAAGCATTGGTACCTTCTTCGGAGGTGGAGGTTGTTTGATCCTACAATCCGTTTTCTTAGAAGTTTGGCATTTTTCCCAAAGATTTCATAGGATGCCTTGTTTCTCAAGTAGGTTCCAAAGTTCCGGTCTTTTGACTTTATGATATAGCCATTTCTAGTGTGAACTATTTGCTCAACATTAGCACATGGGACGTATTTAATGATTTGCAGAGAGATCATCTTTGGATGTGTATATTTAGCGTCAAAATCGGTAAGTAGAAAGTTATAAACCGGGTCTTGAGTTCTGCCGAGAAAAGCTGCTGATGATGATTCTGAACATGGTGGTCCCATGTCCATGGCGTTGTCGACATGAATTGGTTGAATGTTAGCTGGATGTGGTCCACCGCGGAATATTTTTGCAAACT
The DNA here is from genome assembly GCF_964235325.1 of Thermobia domestica. Lineage (NCBI taxonomy): Eukaryota > Metazoa > Arthropoda > Insecta > Zygentoma > Lepismatidae > Thermobia > Thermobia domestica. The sequence goes on from NC_137465.1 coordinate 92,954,680, forward strand.
GGGTAAAATCACTGGATGGATGTCTATCCCTAGATGAACTCGCTACCGGCTGACTACCCCATGAGAAATGTCTAGTTCGATTGGAAGGTTCAACGGATGCAGCTTGAGCAAGCGAAGAGCTTGTGTTTGTAGGAACAGATGCTGGTAATCCTATGTGTTTACCGAGAATCGATTGCCCGTTAGTGATGCCAGAGTCCGCCATCGTAAGAAGGTAACCTAGGGTCGAAGTCCAAATGAAGATGAATGTGAAAGAAAAGATGATGAAATGAAGTTCAAAAAGCAAGTTTGCCCTCCTCCGAAAGTGAAAACTTCCGTCAATCCTCTAAGTGCTGTATACGTGCTTTGCTCACAAATGCGTATTGCAACACTTCGTCTTAGGTAGCACATTAACTGACACAAGATAGGTTAGGCTCCTTGATTCGATGATCGAAAAAGTGTTTTGCATATTTTTTTGGCCGTCGTCCTGCTAAAGGGTTTTGCCCTTTTTTGGGGTAAGTGCTTTACATAAAATGTAGTTTGCAGTTTAATGTGGTTGGTCTAAGAGGTGCACAAGTATATAATATATATTTATTTATTAAATACATATACACATAGAGAGGGGATGGAAGGGTGACAGTAACATCTAAGGAAGCACAAGCATAATATAAGCATGAGACAGCAATATTGTAGTAAGTAATACGTTTATTACCATGTAGTGCTGAGTTAAGACGAATGTAAAACTGGAATGAATATGGCACAGGAGGCAATATGGAGAGAAGTAGATGAAGATGAAATGAAGTGCTCTGAACGCCACGTCACAAGTTATTTGTTAGTACAGACGAATGCAAGTTATCTTCTGTTCCTGGGGCGATTCAGGAACTGATGAAGACAGAGGAAGCCCATGTTAATAGGTAGTTACGGTGCGTATGATGGATATATGAATGATGAAATCTCACGTGGTTCGTAGATGTGAAAGATTTCGGGATCCACTACAGCATCATCCATTGCAAATGATAAAGAGTCATGAAGTGCTGTAGGGGAGTATCAACGTTAGCTGAAGGTGAGTCGTGATCCCGATCGTATCGTAGGATATCAAGTAACATGGGATGCTGCTGGTCAATTCGCTTGCAAACGTAACGAGTACGAAGCTGTTCGAGATGGTGCAATAAAGGTGGAAAGTCAATCAGCTCGTAAAGTAACCTTGTTGGATGCGGTAAGCTGATGTGATGTGCTAGGCGTAGAGCATGGCGCTCTAGGATAGCCAACTTCTGATAGATTTCAGATGTCCAGGCAGTGTGACCGTATGTTAATGTACTGCGCATACATGCTTTATATGTATAAAGTACTGTTAATGGTGTTAAACCCCAGGTTGTACCAACTAGGCGCTTGAGGAGGTTGAGCCGATTTTGCGCTTGGCGTATGATCTTGGTGAGGTCCAAGTAAGTTTGGAGTCAAATATGACACCAAGATAAATAAGAGTGTTTGACGGCACGACAGGTGTATGGTCTACTTGGAGGTTTAATCGACTTGGATTCCTGTAGATACGTGAACGGCGTCTACGTGTTAGGAAAACAATAGCCTGAGTTTTGGTAGAATTAATACTTAATCGCCATACATTACACCAGTGAACGAATGCATCAATTGCCGTTTGCATAGTTTTACTGATGGATTGCACTGTGCGGGTTGTCGTAAAAAAGGCGGTGTCGTCAGCAAACTGAAATGTGTTGATGGTTGGAACCACAAGGCCGGCAACATACAGTAGGTATATTGAAGGAGACAGTGACGAGACTTGAGGAACGCCAGATTGGATGAAGGTCGGATGAGAAAGTGTTCCGTCAATAGAGATGTATGCTAGTCGCCCTAGTAAGAAAGAATGGATGAATCTGATATACGAGGATGGTAGGAAATAGTTATGGAGTTTGTTTAGTAAACCAGGGTGCCAAACCTTGTTGAAAGCTTTTTCTAGATCAAAGGCTACCAGACAAGAAGGAAAACCTGTGTTGTATTGATCATAAACAGCCGTAGATAGTCGTAATAACTGATCCAGCGTACTAAAATGAGGTCGAAAACCGGCTTGATGAACAGGAAGTACATTATGAGTTGTAAGATGAGCGTGCAAGCGGCGGACTAGAATGAGTTCTAATATTTTGCAAAGGCAGCTGGTGAGATGAATAGGGCGATAGGACTGTACGTCAGTTGAAGGTTTGATAGGTTTGGGAAATAGAAGAACTTTGGAGTATTTCCAGTCGATTGGAAAAAATCCAGTGCGCAGGATGAAAGTATATATGGCGCTGAGAAAAAGTAGAAAAGCAGGTGATGCTTGCCTGATGAGAACATAGGTAACAGAATCAAAGCCTGGTGCAGTGTTTCGTTTACAGAGCAATGTTTGGGGAATATCATCTGGTTGAATCTGAGTGCTAAGTTGATTATTGGGTTCTAAAGAGTGGTTGATAGATGGGCGCAGAGAAACAGATGTTGGATCTGTACGTCGGTTTATTGAATTTTGTAGGCGTTGCGGTGTATACCAACCAGAGAGAGGTTTAAAAATATCTTGAAAAAATGAAGCAAACGTATTAGCTTTATCCATATCAGTGATCACTGGCTGATTATTGTGAACAATGGGGTATGGTGTGCGGGATACTGTCGCAGTAAGTTGATGGAATTTGCGCCAATATTTACTGGGGTGTGATTCACTTGTGAGTGTGTTGCAAGTTTGAATCAGTTGGCGTTTCTTATAGGCAACAATATAATTGTGCGTAATCCGAAGATATTGGCGATGAAGTCGAAGCGTTTCAAGATTCCCAGTAGCGAGGTGCTCGCGATGTGCTCGAAGAGAAGCGGATATGAAAGATAAATAGTGCGGAGGCAAATTTGGTTTATGTAATTGTACTTCTGTTGTTGGAATGGAACGGTGTGCTGCATCTTGAATAGATTCAGTAAGAGCAGCGATTGTTTGATCAAGATCACATTGTGTAGTAGGAATGAGTAATGTATTAATAGCATTGTCCAAATCAGAGCGATATTGTTCCCAATTAGCTCGTTTGTAGTAGAATACTTTCTGAGGAGGTAGCTTAGGTTCAGATCGAGGGGAGCAGTGAAATGCAAGTTTGATAGGTACATGATCATTACCTATAGAATCAAGCACATCGATATGTATACTCTGCGAGAGAGGTGTTGATGTAATGACAACATCAGGAGTAGGATTGCTGACAGGGCGTGTAGGTTTCTGTAAAACATGGAACTCGGCAACTGTTTCAGTCTGAAGAAAGTCGAGATAATTAGTTTTATCTCGCTGTGACCGGCTATGAATGTTTAGATCTGCCATGATAATGTAATGCCTAAAGGTAGAATGGATATATCGAAAGAAGTCATAGTTGATTGCTTTTCCTGGACGAAAATATATGGTGACGAAGGTGACAGCACGGCCTCGAAAATAAATAGTCATGACATTATGCTCAGGAAGATGGTGTGTGAGCTGAAATGGAACAGTAACTGCTCGATAAGGAAGGCGTTGGCTAACACCTATAGCTGTACCTCCGCAGACTCTTGGGCCAGATGGAGCATCATGGCGGAGAAGATGATATCTCGGAAAATAGCAGGAAAGATGTGGTGCGAGGTAAGTTTCGTTAAGTGCAAAGGCTGCTATGTTTTCTTCTTGCCGAAGTTGTGCGAAGAGAACGTGATGGGTTAAGACTGATCGAATGTTGAGAAAAAGCAAATTATAAGCCATAATAATACATAGTATACAAGTGTATGTAGAACCACCCACATTAAACATAGACTTCGATTGGCTGAATTTGAAAGTGAACTGTAGGTCCGGAATAGGTAGCATGAAGTTGTAAGTTAAACAGTAATTTGGTTGCATACATGATCTGATTCAGGAAGTGGTTGCGATCAAAAAATTGAATATTTTGTAAAGATATAGTAAGGAAGCGCAAGAGATCTTCAACAGTTATTGGGTGGCGTAGCGAATTTGCTGGTGGTGTTGGAGTGCCAACAGAACGTATCGGTACAACAAGTTCTGGCTTAGCTGGATCGGGTTTAGGCTTAGCTTTGCACTTGTAGCTATAAGTGGGATGTCTTTCAGAACATCGGTCACAGTGTGGTGGTTCCTTAAGATTAGGGCAGATTTTTGTCGGATGTTCCAGTGAACAATAGCCACATTTGATGGTATTCGGACACTCAGATGTCGGATGAGAATTGTATTGTTGGCATTTCTCGCATCTAACCGGCAGAGGTGCTGGTGTGCGATATGGTTCCACTTTGTAACGACGTCGGTATATATATGCACCGTGTAGAAGAAGTTGGTCGATCAGTAGGAACGCGAACTAGGTATGTTGGACCCTGGTTGTTCTTGATACGTATACACCGCTTGACAGGTGGTCCTTCTTGATGTAATTCAGAGTAGATTTCATCGGTGAAGTCGGGTTCTACGCCACGAATGACCACTGATGGAGGTGGTGTCTTTCGTCCGCTCGAGCTTAAAGTAGGTATGTTTGCTTTCAACCAAAAAATTTCGAAAGTCGCCTTGTTGCGGACGTGAGTGGCGAATTTTGGATTGGTCGATTTCAGGATTATACCACGACGAGTCTTGATGATTTCTCTTATTTCTGGACGAGGAACGTATTTTACAAGTTGCTGAAAGACAGCGCGCACTGTGTCGTATTTCGGATCATAATCAGTTAACAAGAAGTTATAAATAGTTTCTTGATAAAACAGAATTTGATTTTCAGCGGAACTGGATGTCCAATCCATATTAGTGCTAGGATTATTAGCAGCAGTAGGATCTGCGATTGGTGTGAGACGTTGTTTCTTCCAATGTTTGCTCGGCAATTAAAAGATCTCGAACGAATTCTTTGTCCGTTAGCTACACAGGTTGCATAAGATGTTGGAAAACTGGTGGTAGCTTGTACTACACGTAGTGCCAGTAACAATACGCGGTTGCGGTTTTTCCGACCATTTGGCTCGATATTTAACGGAGATGTCTGAACCAGATTCGACTGTCCGGGAGAATTGCTTGAGTCCGCGACAAAGATGAAGAGTACTAGAGCCGAATCCCAAACGGAGATGAAAGATGAAAAGATGATTAGGTGAAGTTCAAAAATCAAGGAACCCTTCGAAAGCGAGAACTTTCGTCAATCCCCTAAGTGTAGTATTTGTGTTATGCTCACAGGTACGTATTACAATACCTGGTCCTCGCTGACACAATAACAGACACAAGAGGGGCTAGGTTTCTTGTTAAGGTGTTTTGAATATTTTTTTATTTTTAATTGCTAGCCGAAGGCTAGCTACCTTGCGAGGGTTACGCCCTCTTTCCGGGGTGAGAAGTGCAGAGACTGGGGAAGGAAGGATATTGGAGTTGGTATATGGGAAGTAAGAGTAAGCGGAAAGAGTCATTTATTTTATTTTTAGATGATAATTTCAGTTTATTGATTTTATTGCATTTTATTCAATTTCATTGGACATTATGAACTTTGTTCATAATCATGAGGACAGGAAAAAAATGACAATGAAGTGCATATGACAGGACAACACAAGGATATGTTAGTGAGACGAATGCAGATTATCTTCTTGTCCAGGGGCTGCTCTGGACAGTAATATAGACAAGTGGAACCCTGTTAGCACAATAGGTTACGGTGCAAAATATGTAGGTGATATATGAAGTGGAAGGTGATCTGAAGATTAAGCTGAAGCGACAAAATGATCTGGATGGTCTGGTGGAATGGTTTTGAGATATAAAGAGAAGAGTAGGGATAGAGGGCAAGTAGAAAATTGATATCCTAAATCATAGTGGCGTTCGGCATCCATAGTATGTAGTAACCGGTTTGTGATGAACTTTAGTCGCAACTGTTCAAGATGACGGAGAATGGTAGGAAAAGAGACACGGTCGTAAAGCTCCTGCGTCGTGCTGGGAAGCTTGACCCTATAAGCCAGACGAAATGCGTGCCTTTCAAGAACTTGTAATTTCTGATAGAAAAAAGGTAGTGCAGCAACCCAAGCGCGATGACCATAAGTTAGAACTGGACGAAATCCCCATGTGGTACCAACTAGACATTTTAGTAAATTTAGCCGAGCATACGCTTTACGAATGATTGCTTGAAGATGTGGCCGCTAAGTTAAATGATGATCGATGGTGATACCAAGGTAGGTAACCTGTTTAGTAGGTGATGTTCGTGGGCCGTGAAGCTCTCGATTAAGTAGATTGGGTTTTTTCTGAACTCGAGAACGTTTTCGAGGTGGTATGAAGACGATAGCTTGAGTCTTAGTCGAGTTAATATGAAGGCGCCACTTAGCACACCATCGGAGAAAAGAGTCTATTGCTAGGCGGAGTGCAGAATTGATTTGTTGAATAGTTCTGGCCCTGCAAAGAAAGGCAGTGTCATCTGCATATTGAAAAGTATGAACATTTGTAGGAAGGGTTGGCGTATCAGCTACAAACAGAAGGTAGAGAAGAGGCGAGAGAGCGGAGCTTTGAGGTACACCAGAATGGATGAAGATCGGATGTGATGAAGAACTATTGATGGTAACATAAGGTAGGCGGTTAGAAAGAAAATGGAATATGAAACGGAGGTAGGAGAGTGGAAGCCTAAAACGGTAAAGTTTGAACATGAGGGCTAAATGCCACACTTTATCAAACGCCTTCTCTTGGTCAAAAAGAATGAGGCATGAAGGCCGAGCAGTGTTATAATTATTCGCGATGTGATTGAGAAGTCTGAGTAATTGGTAATTGATACTGAAATAAGGTCTAAAACCAGCTTGGTGTACAGGCAAGAGATTATATTGAGAAAAATGGTGATGTATTCTGATGACAATGATGCGCTCAAGAATTTTGCTAAAGACGGAGGTTATTTGTATTGGACGGTAAGAAGCAACCGAATCTGGAAGTTTGTTGGGCTTAAGAAACATAAGAGTGGAAGAGGTCTTCCAGTCACAAGGGATGTAGCCGGTCCGGAGAATAAAAGAGTATATATATGAAAGAAGCAGTAGAAGACCTTCCTAGGTTAAGGAGCCTCTTTGATATGACGATAAGTTATGCGATCGATGCCAGGAGCTGTCTTGCGCTTGAGGTTTACGACGGTGGCGATATCAGATGTAGAAATTGGAGCTGTGAGAGAATTGTTGTCTGGAAGAATGTGTGCTGCACTGGGTTGTAGATATGGAGATGATAAATTCAAGCGACCAGTAGAATGTCTTTGAACAAAATCAGATGGGAACGGGGTGAAGGTAGTCTGTAGGTGGTCTGCAAAGGCGTTCGCTTTTTCTTCATCTGTGTGTAATGGTTTGTTATTAAGTAACTGCGGATATGGTGTGCGAGTAAGCTTCCCAGTTAACATATGAAATCGCTTCCAATACTTAGTAGGGTGTGAAGTTTCGGCTAAGTTGATACACGTCTTCACCCAGTTGCGAAGCTTATGTGCCCTGACGTAATTACGCACAAAGCGCTGAAATTGACGATGACGACGGTGAGATTCTAAGTTACTATTGCGCTGATATTCGCGAAAGAATTCGCGAGAACGATGTATGAGAGGTAGGTAGTTTGGCGGTAAACGTGGTTGGTACCTGGATATTTCAGTTGTGGGTATATGAAGGTCAGAAGCGTGATGAATGGAGTACGTGATTTCAGGCACTCGTGCGTAAAGATCACCTTCGGTAGTAGGAGGCTCAATGGTAACCAGGTCTTTAGCAATAGTAGTGCGATAATCATTCCACTTTGCTTGATCAAATCGTGGAACACGGCGAGGTTCAGGTAGCGAATGAAGAGTAGGAGCCTGCGGTTGATCGATATGAAGCTTGATGGGAAGGTGATCACTCCCTATGGAATCGAGCACTTCAAGTGTGCAGCGCTGTAAGAGATTGCCATAAAAAATAACTACGTCAGGTGTGGTATTCGTGATGGGTCTGGTTGCTTTAGGTATATAAAAAATATGACCGGTAGTATGAGTAGTAATGAAGTCAAGGAAGCTTTGTTTCTGATTATCTGGACGGCTGTGAATATTGATGTCGGCCATTATGATATAATATTTAAAGTTATTCGAGATGTAAAGAAAGAATGAGCGTGGGATGGGGTGTCCAGGGCGTACATATATGGTAGCTATTGTAACGTAAAGGGATTGGATGTATAACGTAGTAATAAGATACTCTGGAACGTTAATCAATGCAGGATGATATTGGCAGTGACCAATCGAAGCATGGAAGCCAATGGCCACTCCCCCATTTGCTCGGCGTGCTGCGATGGTAGAATCAGAACGGAGTAGGGTATAGCGAGGTATCCTGAACATCATAGATGGACTAAGGAGAGTTTCGTTCAGAAGGGAAGCCTGAATAGTTTCTTCTAGAAGTAGCTGTTCGAAGAGAGTATACTGGGAAGTAAGTGACCGAATATTAAGAAACAGTAATGAAATACCCATGATTAAGGTGCAGGAGTAGTGTTGGAAGTGGCTGGGTGCATTTCGATGTTGGATGTGAATTGTATGCTTGGCAGCGCTCACACCTCAATGGTATAGTTGGCGGCTATTTCGATGGCTCTACTCGATGTTTCTTTTTATAGATGAGGGCACCATGATTAAGAAGATCATCAATAGTAGTTTGAGAGTTGGTTAATATTCGTACCATATAGGTAGCTCCTTGGTCGTTTTTAATACAAAGGCATTTTAGAATGGAGTGTCCCTCAAGGGTAAGTTCTTCCATGACCTCATCGTCGGTTAAAGAAGGGTCAACCCCTCTAATGACAACCGAGAGAGCCGGAGTTTTACGTGGTGGTGGTGCTTGTCGAAATGCCCTAGGTTCCAGGCGCTTCATACTGGCGTGCTTACCAAAGATTTCAAAGCTGCTCTTATTTCGCACGGTAGTTAGAAAAGTAGAATCGTAAGATTTGAAAATGATTCCGTTACGAGTGCGAACTATCTGTGCTACAGAAATTTTACCAGTTGTTGGAAGGCTAGTATTGTATTGTCAAATTTGGTGTCAAAATTTGTGAGTAAAAATGAATACAGACACGGTTTGGAAGTATTAAGAAGAGATGGGAATTCTTTGTCGTCGTCTTGATTCATTGAACTAATAGACTGGCCGGAGTCACTAACAGTGTGATGGCGTTTAAATGGCGGCTGATGAGAAGTGCTGTTAGTTTTGTCGGGAGTGCGAGAGCGGGATCTACCGGTATCTTTGCCTTCAGATGTAGCTTTCTGCTTGCGGTCGGCCCCCTTGCCCACCGAGGTAGGTTCAAGAGACGGACCCGGAGGTTGCGGAGGTAGTCCCGGACGGCCACCTGATGCCATCCCTTGAGATGTTAGACGACTCTGGAAATGAGGAAATGAAATGAGATGAGATCAATAACGAAAAGATACAAAAGACGTCCTCGATTGGGTGAAACCCTCTGAATCCTCTCCTCAACACTTCGCCCTAGATTCAGATCTGCCTGATCTGCGTCGACAGAAGAGTAATAACCTGAATATAGACTTGGCATCTAGATGCCTCGCTGGGAAAGAAAAGCACGGATGAGTATCTTTTGCATATATATATATATATTAGGTTAAACCGATGAAAGTGTTACGCCCTTTCTTCGGGACGAGAATTATAGGTATGGGGATTTTTTTTATTTATAGGGCATTGATGGTTTAGAGCATTATTTTATTTTATTTTATTTCATTGCTATTTGTGGGCATCTTTTTATTTTTATTTTTTATTTTTTTATTTATTTTTTATTTTTTTATTTTTTTATGAGAGATGAGGTGAAGTGCAGGTGCACGTCACAAACACGAGGGTATATGTTAGTATGGACGAGTGAATGGTTATCTTCTGCCCTGGGGCGTCACAGGACTGATGTAGACAGATAAAGCCCGCTGCTAGCAACATTGATGGAACACTAGTGCAGAGATGGATAAATGCATGGACTAAGATGAGGTGGATAATAGATGGCAATGTCGGCCTTTTGAGGGTCATCGTCGTCTAGAGTGTTATAGTATAGAGTGAGAAGATGTTGGAGAGGAGTGGCTTGGTGACGTGGGGGCGTATCATGTATTATGTCCTGTTGAAAGGTGTCTAGGAATATCGGATTTCCGTCTGCAATGACTTTTGTAATATATTTAGTGCGAAGTGTTTCTAAGTATGGAAATATTGTTGGAAAGTTGATTCGGCGATAGAGGTCGGCAGTCGGTGCTGGTAGTTTGATTCGATAAGCAAGTCGGAGAGCATGTCTTTCGGAGATGGCGAGTCTATTATATAGTTCATCAGGGGCAGAGATCCAGCAGATATGGCCATGTGTGAGAGCAGGTCGGAGGAATACTTTATAGGTCGTGATGACGGTGTCGGTATGTAAGCCCCAGGTTGTGCCCACTAGCCGTCGGAGGAGGTTTAAGCGGTTCGTTGCCTGTGATCGAATCTTTTGTAGGTGGGGTTTCCAACTGAGTTTAGAATCAAAGATGATCCCAAAGTAGGTAACTTGTGATGTTGGGCGGATGAAAGTGTACGTTGGAAGTCACGGAAAGAGCGTCTAGAAGCAGCAAGGATAGATTGATATTGTGGAGGTATTGGAGGTTTGTGCGGATGACGTGTACGAAGAGGGATGTTGTTTTGGGTGGCTGTGTCAAGGGTTGTTGTGATTTGGTCCACAAGGTTATAGAGTTCTTCTTCAGTAGTGGGCTCCTGTAGATTTTACAATGAAGTTTTGAGGTCGGTTTGAAAATTAGCCCAGTTCGCATGTATGTAATCAAAGAAGTGAATTGGCGGGGGTTGTTTTTTGGGGTGGGTGGTGATAATAAGATCAAGGACTATCGGAGCATGATCGCTGCCGAAAGGTGGTAGAACTCTGAGATTGTGAATAGTAAGAGAAGGAGTACTGATCACTATGTCGGGTGAGGTATTGCTGATTGGGCGTGATGGCGATGGGAGATGATGGTAGTCGACGGCTAGATTATTAGAAATGTAGTTTTGAAAATGTTGTTTCTCTGTCTGAGGACGACTATGAATATTAATATCTGCCATGATTATATAATGTCTGAACGTATTGTCGATGTATTGAAAAAAATCGTAGGGAATAGGGTGGCCTGGTCTGACATATATGGTGCAAAGAGTAATGATTTTTGTGCGAAGATACAGTGTGACTATGGAATACTCTGGGAGATCATGTGGTTTGGGGAAAGTATGAGGACGCACAGGTATAGTATGATAGGTTCCAATTGCTGTGCCACCATTAGCTCGTTGATAAGGTCTAGGACAGTCATGACGTTGTAATTGAAACTGAGGAATGCGGATATAATCAGTAGGTTTGAGATAAGTTTCATTTAGGGTAAAAGCCTGTACTTTTTCCTCTCGGAGAAGTTGTTCAAAAACCGTTTTATGAGTGACAAGAGATCGAATGTTAAGAAAGAGGAATGTGACTACCATGGTGATTGATAACATGAGAAAGGTTGTTTGGATGGGTTTTGTATTTACAGAGATGGCCATTCTGGATCTGTTTTAGTAGAAGTTATGGAAAAGTGAGCATGTGGACCTGTATAGGTGGCAGAAAGTTGTAGGCCAAATAATTGTTGGGCGATTTGGTCGACCTGCATAAGAATATGTGGTCGTAAGAAGAGATGGATATTTTGTAGAATGAGCGTCGTTAAGCGAAGCAAGTCTTCTACTGTGACACGTTCTCGTAAGGAGTTTGTAGGAGTTGTAGCGGAATCGGTAGTGCGGATTGGGAGTGAGAGTTCAAGTTTGTCAGTTGGTGGAGCAGGTTTTTCGTGGCATTTGTAACTGTAGGTTGGATGCTGGTGATGGCAGGTATTACATAGAGGTGGTTTTTTAAGGTTGGGGTAGTGGTTGGTTGTATGGTCTTCATTGCAATGTCCACATCGCGGTGAGTTAGGACAGTTTTTTGTTAGGTGTGAGGCATATGTTTGGCACCGTTCGCAGCGGATAGGAAGTGTTGGTGAAGTGCGAGATGGTTCTACTCTGTGTCGTCTGCGATATATATAGGCACCATTTTGAAGCAGATCGTCTACTGTTCCTTTGGTTGCTGTAAGGACTCGAACAAGATAGGTGAGGCCTGACTGACACTTGATACGAATGCATTTATGGATTTCATAACATTCGAGACGTAATTCGTCAAGGATTTCTTCGTCTGAATAGGCCGGTGGAACGCCTTTTATTACTACTGAAAACATAGGCTGACGTCTAGGTGGTGGTGGTGGTAGCTTTTTTTCTGGTTGATGCGAGAGCTTGAAGGTTGGCTTTATCGCCAAAGATGTGAAATCCTGCTTTATTTCGAATTGTAGTAGCGAGGTTTTGCTCTGAAGATTTGATGATGATTCCGTTGCGAGTGAAGACTATTTGAGATACATTGGCTCTTGGATAGCATTTCATGAGTTGGATTAGGATATGTTTTGGAGTTGAGTATTTGGTATTGGTGAGAAGAAAATTGAAAATCGGTGGAGGTTGGTTTGAAGCAATGTCCATATTTTGATCATCTATGTCACTATCGGATGCTTGACTGCAAGGAGATCGTGATCGAGTTTCTTTCTTCGTATCTTGTGACTGTAGTGTATCACCTGATCGCTTTTGAGGATTGGGACCCGTTCTGGGTTTGGCCCCCTTGAACTCCATCGAGTTCAGAGGGAACACACCCACGGATCTTGAAGACTGTGGTATGGCCGAAGCCAGTACAACGTGTTAGATGTAAATAGAATGAGAAGAGAATAACAACGACCAGATACAGATGTCCAAATGAGATGAGGTGACGTGAGATGATCAGTGATGATGATGGGATCCACCCTCCAGCACTGAAAAGTAATGTCAATCCCAATGAGAGCGTATGCATGCTAATCTCAATTGTGCGTATGCTACACAATATCCTCGGTGGCACGTTAACACTTCCCAGCTGGGCTAGGCTTGGTACAAAATGCAGCTTGTAACGTATGGTACGTCTAGCTGTAGAGAGAGTATATTTTTGCATATTTTTTTAAACCTGCAATTTCATTCCCAGTCGAAACTGGGCGGAGCACAGAAGGTAACGCCTTCTCTGGGGCCAGTGAAAACGGAGTTGTTGGAATCTTTTGTTTATAGATGGGCTCAGGAAGCTATTAAATGTATAGTTGTATATTCATTATTATATCTAGGGATGCGGTAGTAGAAGTGCATGAGCGTCGATGAAAACCCAAATATGGAGGACAGAGGTTACGGATTATAGATATGCGGATGGCAATGATATATTCGACGACGTGGGTTATAGGTAGCAGTGGTCTCTTCTTGGTCATGTAAAGCGAGTAGATGGTCAACTGGAGGATAGGCATGCCGTGGTTGTGCAGGAGTCTGATCTACTAATTCACCAAGGATAGGATGCGCTTCTGCTATACGGCGCTGCATGTAACGAGTGCGGGGGCGATACAGATGCTGTAAGAGCGTGGGAATGGTGGTGCGGCGGTAGACCTCTTGAGTAGGAGTATGTGGCCGTAATGAGTATGCAAGCCGCAGAGCATGACGTTCCAGGACTTGTAATTTGTCGTAGAAGTGCTGTGAAGCTGACAACCAGGCAATAAGGGCAGGGCGGACAAAAACCTTGGATGTATGGAGAATAAGTCTGGTGTTGAGACCCCAGTTGGTGCCGCAGAGACTTCGCAACAAATTTATACGACGTCTAATCTTAGCTTGTAATAGGGATAGATGGGCGGTCCAGGTGAGATGTTTGTCAAAAATTACACCTAGATATTTGACACTGTTTGACAAGGTCAACGGTGAGTCGAGAAGCGTACGATGTAGACGCTCGGGATTTCTTGTTAGACAAAATTTGTTGCGGTTGCGGGCGAATAATGCCATTTGGGTCTTGGAGGGGTTTACTTTCAGCTTCCACTTCAGACACCAGCTGACGAGCTTATCGAGTGCTGGTTGGAGAGTGATGTTGATACGATCAACAGAAGAACACAAGGTGATATAGGCGGTGTCGTCAGCAAATTGGAGTGCGTGGATGGGCGGCCGAGGTTGGGGCATATCTGCTACATATAAGATGTATAGTAAGGGGGAGAGAACTGAGCCTTGTGGTACACCAGCGCGAAGAACAAAGTGGTGGGATTGAGCCTGGTTAATTAGGATATAAGCTGAACGTTGATACAGAAAATTGGCTATGAGGCGAACGTACGGTAAAGGAAGAATACGTAGTAGTTTGAAAATAAGGCCTTGATGCCACACAGTATCGAATGCTCGTTCGACGTCAAATGAGATGAGGACAGAAGGCAGGCGTTTATTAAAGTGATTAACCAGGAGGCTGGAGAGTTTGAGCAGTTGATCCGTAGTGCTGAATGATGGTCTGAAGCCAGCTTGCGTTGGGGGTAGAAGATGATGAGTTTGGAGATAAGAATAAAGGCGTGTGACCACAATACGCTCCATAGTCTTGCTGAAGACGTTAGTTAGACTAATTGGGCGGTATGATCCGAGGTTGGTTGGATCTTTGTCCGGTTTTAGAAAAACTACAATTTTTGCGAGCTTCCAGAGAGCAGGAAAATGGCCAGTCGTGAGAATAGTAGTATACAACTGAGCGAGGACATTATGGAGTTCTGTTGGGGCTTGCCGAACTTGGTTATATGTGATAGTGTCGGCCCCAGGTGCTGTATTTGGCGTCTACGAAGCATAGCGACTATGTCAGGAGTAGTGATTCGAGCTGTCAAGGAATCAGTCGGATCAGGTTGATGGGCCATGTCAGGTTATGTAATGGTCGCTCAGGATTACCCAAAGTGGTAATATGACGGTGTGATGCATGGGAAAACAATGGAGCACTGTGAATTGTGAAGACAGCCTCTAAGTTATTAGCGAAGACGACTGCTTTGTCAGAAACCGTCGTAGGGACGTTGCCATCAACAAGAATAGGATATTGGGAGCCCCGGCGTTGGTAAGTAAGACGTTTAAATAAGTGCCAGAATTTAGTGGCATTGGTTTCGTTGCGCAACTCGTTGCATGAGGTTCGCCAGTCGAGTCTTTTCCGGGCTATGAGGTACTGTTTGACCATGCGTTGGAACTGTCGATGCAGTAAAAGAAAGTGTGGATCTTGAGTCCGCCTGTATTCAGTCAAAAGGGCATGTGACCGGTGAAGGAGAGTGACTGCATGAGGTGGTAAACTCGGGCGATGTGAGTGGATTGAACGTTTCGGTGCTGCATGTTCGGTAGCGCCGGCAATGATTGCACTAAGAGACATGGAAACATGGTCAATGTCGTCTAAAGATGAGACTTCGGTGCGAGTAAAAGCCAGTTGCTCAGTGATATAGGTTCGATATTTCTCCCAGTTGGCTTTGGCGAAATTGTAGGTCGCAGAGGATGTTGGTGCTTCCTTGGGTTTGGTGCCAGAAGGAGTTATTGTAAGTAGAACTGGGAGATGATCGCTGCCAACCGAACTAAGTACATCCACAGAAGAGTTGGGGAACAGATTGTTACTGACTATAACCACATCAGGTGTGGTGTCACTCTCAGGCCGAGTGTGGTGGGGCAGAGGAATACAAGAACTATGCGTGGTATGTAGGAAGTCCTGGCAACGCTGTTTCTGCGCCGAAGTGCGTGAGTGGTAATTAAGATCTGCAAGAACTACGTATGCTTTGAAGTTGACATCCAGGTAAGTGAGAAAGCGGTATGGCAAAGGTTGAGTAGATCGGACGTATATGGTTGCCAGGGTCAGAGTAAGGGCTGGAAAGTAGATGGTGCTGATGACGTGTTCGGAGTACTGGTCAGGATACGGTGGTATGATGTGACGACGAGGTAAGGATTGTCTGATGGCAATGGCTGCTCCACCTCGAGCAATGTTATTAGGGAGATCACTACGTAACAAGTGGTAGTGTGGAAAGTAGTACCGGTCAGTTGGCTTCAAAAAAGTTTCATTGAGTGCAAGACAATCAACGTTGAGTGAGGTCGTCATGGTTTCAAGCAATACCCGATTAGTCTTGAGCGAGCGGATATTGGAGAAGAGCAATTTTACTATCTTATTTCTGTTCCCCGCCATCTTGATCAGGAGGTGTAGATTCAGAATGGAAATGAAAATCGGAATATAGACCGGAATAAGTGGCTGCCATATGGATATGGAAGATGTCATAAGCAGCTTTTGTTGCATGTGTTGCATGGTCGCCATTACAGATGTTGCACACAGGAGGTTGTTGAAGGAGACTGCAGTTTTTGATTTTGTGTTGGCCTTTGCAGTGTGCACATATGGATGGAAGAGTGCACTGATTGGTCGGATGTGAGTTGTAGGTTAGGCAGTTTTCGCATCGTCGAGAGAGAGGTTGTGGCGTGCGAGATGCCTCAACTCGATGGTGACAACGGTAAATAAAAACACCATGTTGGAGAAGATCATCTATGAGTGTATGGTTGTCAGTAAGCAGTCTGACCATGTAAGTAGGACCCGTTGCATTTTTGATGCGAAGAGCACGACTGGGATGGATATCATCAGCCTTGAGTTCATCTGACAGTTCTTGTTCGGTGATGCTAGGGTCAACGCCACGAATCACTACAGACAGTAAAGGGGTTCGGTGAGGTGGAGGTGGTGTTTTCAAACCAGGAGATTGTGTAATAGTAACTGGACTTTTGCATTGGTGCCGAACATGGCTGGTCCGACTTTGTAGATGATATGTTGATATAGATTCGGGTTTGTAGTTTTGAGGATAATGCCATTCTGTGTTTTATAAGTTGTTGTAAACCAAGTCGAGTGCAGTAGCGGACCAGTTTCAGATAGAAAGATTTAACATTATGGAGTGCGGGATCCAGCTGCGTGAAGAGAATGGTGAGTAGCGCAGGATTTGGAGTAATACCAGTCATAGGTTGGGCAACAGAAGTGCTTGGAACAGAATGGGCATCAGATTTAACAGAAGCGGTCTTGGAAGGACTCTTGAGAGCCTCAGTGTAGGATGGTTTAGAGGGAGAGCGAGAGCGTTCGCGGTCCCTAAGTGGGGAGCCATCGGAAGACTGTGAGGTGCTAGGTGGTTTGGTGCGCTTTTGTGAACGTGCCGATTCCCGACGTAATTCCCTGGGTGGTTCCATCGAGGGTAAT
Source organism: Thermobia domestica (assembly GCF_964235325.1). Classification (NCBI taxonomy): domain Eukaryota; kingdom Metazoa; phylum Arthropoda; class Insecta; order Zygentoma; family Lepismatidae; genus Thermobia; species Thermobia domestica. The sequence continues at coordinate 92,971,658 of NC_137465.1, forward strand.
CCGTGATGTTTACCCTGGGAAGAGAAGTCCGGCGTCTTAAGCATAAGTCGTCGTAGATGACGTCCGAAAAGCCGGAGATATTCTTTCTTCTAGTAAGATTGAGATCACTACCAATAAAGGATAAAGCAATACTCAATTAACAAAGCTAGTAAAAGTATGGTTTGAGATCACTACCAATTAAGGATAAAGCAATACTCAATTAACAAAGCTGGTAATAGTATAGTTTGAAATCACTACCAATGAAGGATAAAGCGATACTCTGTTCAACGAAGCTAGATGTTAGTAATAATTATTTGACGTGCTCCCTAATCACAAAGTGATGCTGCTTCGCCAAAGTATGAGCGGACTTTCGAACCAGTTAGCAAAAACAAGAGACAAGAAATTCACCACAATGCCAAGCACGAGGTAAATGCAAAAATAAAGATTCCCTCCAAAAGATGAAAATCTTCCGTCTATCCCTTTAATAGAATGACTGCACGAGTCTAAAGAATACATTTGCAATACTCTATCACCGTTCGGGCGGCGAAAACTATAAGTAGGGTTAGGAATATATCAATATCTTGTATATTTTTTCTTTTTTTAAGGTAAAGGGTCAGGGAGTTGTAGGTTGTACTTTATTCATCAGTTTTCATTTTTATTTTCAAAATTAGATGGTTTGGTGTATGACTCCTGGCCCTAGCCATTAGAGGGTTACGCCCTCTCGTTGGCACTGAATTTTAGACATTGTAGTTTTAAATTATGTATGATGGTCTAAGTGCAGTTTTATAAACAAATAGTGCTGAAAAGTAACAAACAATAACAACAAAATATCAGGTGAGTGAAAAAAAATATAAATATGGATAGAAGAAAACAAAATTCAAATCTAAATAGTGCAAATATAAAGGGAACTGGTATAGAAGCAGTATGTTGTGCTTTATGAAATAAACATGATGATGTCAAATGAAATGCAGTGCCTACACGCCACAGTCACAAACATAGTGTTAGATAAACGAATGCAGTTTAGTTCTTCTGTCTCGGGGCGACTCGAGACTGATGGCAACAATAGGAAAGCCCAAAGTTAGTATTGAACTGAGACATTGTGCTAAAATGGAAATAAATGAGGCAGATGATCGGGTATAATATATATATGAAAGATGTCTTGTTCTTCTGCTGTACGATGTGCGTTTTTGATATATAACGTGATAAGAACGTTTAACGCTGTACGCAAATATTTATACGGTGCGTCAGTTTCGGCATCAGCTTGTAAAGTATCAAGAAGTAATGGATGGGAGACTGGCAGGCGAGAGACTATGTATTTCAAACGAATGTCGGCAAGGTGATGGATAAGGTGAGGAAAGTTGATGTGTTCATAAGTCAGGAAGTTCGGATATGGTAATTTTATGCGATACGCAGTTCTAATTGCATGTCGTTCTAGTATGGATAATCGGTCGTAGAACTTTGTTGGAGCATTGCACCAAGCAATATGGCCAAATGTTAAAATGGGCCTGAGGAACATTTTGTATGTATTAATTAAGAGAGGTGCGTGTAATCCCCAAGTGGTTCCTGTGAGACGCCGTAAAAGATTGAGTCGTAAATTAGCCTTTTGCGTTATTTTCTCTAGATGAGCGTTCCAAGTTAATTTAGAGTCAAAAAATACCCCGAGATATGTAGCCGTAGGAGTTGGCCGAAGTTGATGGTCTTGCAGAGTAACATTTAGGTTCCGTGGGTTACGATGAACTTTCGAGCGGCGTTTAGGAGGTAGAAAGACCAGTGCTTCCGTTTTGGCGGCGTTTAAACTTAATCGCCATGTGTTGCACCATTGCATAAAATGATTGAGAGTTGACTGCAAACGTGTGCTGATCTGATGCATGGTCTTCCCCAGAGCTAAAAAGTCTGTGTCGTCAGCGTATTGGAATAAGTATACATTCTGCGTGGGTTGAGGTATATCAGAGGCGTACAGTATATAGAGGAGTGCACTGAGCGCAGAACCCTGTGGAACACCAGAATAGGGAAAATAGGGTGGGAGACAGCAGATCCAATGTAGACATATCCGATCCGATTAGTTAAAAAGGTATATATGAAACGTAAATAACTGGTCGGAATATTTAATTTCTGCAATTTTCGAATAAGCCAGTAGTGCCAAACTTTGTCGAAAGCTTATTTGAGATCCATTAAAACGAGGGAAGATGGAAGGCCTTTGTTAAACTGATTGGTGACCAGTGTTGACAGACGAAGTAATTGGTCATTAATTGAAAATGCTGGCCTAAAACCTGCTTGATGTACGGGTAATAAATTATGTTCTTGGATATGTAAATGAAGCCTCTGTACCAGGATTTTTCAAACAGCTTACTAAAGACTGTTGTGAGTTGTATAGGGCGATAAGAACTTACATCACCTGCCGGTTTATGAGGTTTGAGAAACATGCATATTTTGGAAATCTTCCAATCAAGTGGGTAAAAACCGGTGCGGAGAATAAAGTTGTAGACTGCAACGAGTAACGTCAGTAAAGAAAGCGTAGCCTCTTTTAATAGCCGATAGGAAATTATGTCAATGCCTGGCGCGGTGTTGCGTTTCTTCTGAATTGTACGTTGGAGTTTATGTGTAGTGATTGGTGATGTAAGAGGATCTTCATCATCAATTATATGTGAAAGTGATGGTTGTAGGGCGGGAATAGTAACCAAGTCTATATGGTCATGAGAATGAGGTGATATCCTAGGTGTGAAAACTGACTGTAATTCTGTTGCGAAAGCGTTGGTCTTATGTAGGTCAGTAAAGAGAGGGACACCATTGTCTAACAAAGGATACGAAATTTTGGTACTTCTACCTGTGAGCCTGTGGAAAGATTTCCAATACCGACTTGGAGATGCTTCGTCATTTAGTTTATTACATGCACTGATCCAAGTTCGACGTTTATGGGCTATGAAATAATTAGTTACTGTGCAATGCCATCTCCGGTGATAACGAAGACACTCCTCGTTTCCGGTTTGTTTGTATTCTCGGAAATGTTGCCGAGATTTTTGTATTAAAGCCAGATATTGTGGAGGCAATTTAGGTTTAGAAGGATAAATTTTTTCCTCAGGGATGGTTTGTTGAGCACTGGTATGTAAGATGTCTGTGATGTGATTGACTGTGGAATACATTTCTTGTTCAGAAGTTGGGGGATTATGAGTGGAGACCTCGTTATGAACGAACTGCCGGAATTGAGGCCAGTCGGCTTTATCATAACGGTTTTGGTGAAAAGCCAATCAGTACTCCTCCTTGAGCGCGCGCATGTGCCTCATGGTAATCACAACGTTGAAGTTGATAGCCGGTAAGTCGCGCAGAAATGGCTGGTTGTAATTGTCTCATTCAGAGCTACAATGTCAACTTTTTCTTCTAGCAAGAGTGGCTCGAGAAGTACTTTGTGTTGATGAAACGATCTGATGTTAACAAAGGGTAAAGTCAAAGCCATTATATACACTCCCATGTTGGTTTCAGACTGCTGTTTCTAGAGGTGTGATGTGGAAGTGGACAAAATTGCTTGAATATATAGCTGTAAAGTTTAAATTGAACAAAGATTTTGCTGTGGAAATGGCAACCCGAAGAATGTGCTCGCGTTGAAATGGAAAGACATTTTGGAGTACTATGGTGATGTAACGAAGGAGATCTTCGAAAGTGAGAGGCTGAGCGAGAGACTGTGTAGGTGGTGTGGATTTGTCAAAATTTTGTACTGGTGCTGTGAGTTCTGGACGTTCAGGTTTTGCTTGTGGTTTACCCTTACAGCGATAACTATACGTTGGATGATTTTCGTTACATGCAGAGCAAGTTGGTGGTTGCTGCTGATTTTTACAAGCTTTTGTTTCATGAGGTCCACTACAGTACCCGAATTTAGATGTGTTTGGACATTGGTGTGTAAAGTGAGAATTAAATATTTGACATTTCTCACACCGGATTGGTAGAGGCCCTGTGGTCTTGGAAGGCTCAACACGATGAAGTTTCTTATAGATAGGAGCTCCACGTGTTAATAGATAATCTAAGGAAGTTTGATTTTGAGAAAGAACGCGAACCAAGTATGTGGGGCCATTGTTATATTTAATGCGAATGCACTTGTTAACGTCGATTCCCTCTTGTTTGAGTTCTTCAAGAACCTCGTCATCGCTTATTTCTGGTATCACTCCTCTGATAACGACAGAAAACATGGGTGGTTTTCGAGGAGGTGGTGGTTGTTTTATTTTCCTATCGGTTTGTTTTGTTAGTTTTGCAGTTTTGCCAAAGATCTCATAAGATGCTTTATTTCGGAGTGTTGTACCGAAATTCGGGTCCTTAGAACGAATGATAAATCCATTCCGAGTTTTAACGATACTTTCCATGCTAGCTCGTGGTAGGTACTTGATGATTTGTAGAAACACCATCTTAGGATGAGTGTATTTTGTGTCGAAATCAGTTAGTAGAAATGAAAAGATTGGTTCTTTGGCGTTGCAGAAATTAGAAGATGAAGCGGAAGCAGTGTCCATTGCAGAGTCTAAGCTGGTAGTCAGAACAGGAGACCGAGATCTATCGCGAGGCCGTTTACTGGAATGTGCAGTCACCAGAATCAGTACGATCTCTGGGTCTAGTTATTCGTGAACTGGTTTGACTACCCCATGAGAGGTGCCTAGTACGACCGGAGCGAGACACATTGTCACGGTCTACTGGAGAAGAGCCAGGAGCCGGTGGTCCCACGTACGGGGGTAGGTTCTTGTGCATTGGTCCAAGGTCTAGCACTACCTATCCGTGTGATTTAACTAGAATGAGAAATGAAGCGAAAATAATGACGAATGATAATGATGAAATCCCAAAAATATAAGCGACCCTCCGAAAGTGTCAACTTTCGTTGATCCCCTAAATAGCGTATGTCTGTGTTGCACACAAGTGCGTATGCTACACCTGATCCTCGCTGACAGATTAACAGCTATAAGAGAGGCTGGGTTCTGCTCAAAGGTAAAGATGTCTTGCATATATATATTTTTTTCGGGTACGGGAATAGGGTAAAACTGCAATCTTTATTCATCAAATTGCTTTATCCATATAAAATAAGTCCCTACTCCCAGCCATTAGAGGGTTACGCCCTCTCTTTGGCATAGGTTACAATACGTATTGGTGTTGCTAATACAAGTACAATAGATGGTCTAAGTGCAATTTGGTTACACGGGGAGTTAATCATCATTTTATTCAGGTTCTATTTTATTTGATCATGGTAAAATAAAGAAAATTAGAAGAAGTAAATGAAAAAGAGGAACATGAAGTGCATTGTCTCAACACAACACAAACGTGATAGTGTAACAGATGAATGTTATGTTCTGTCCAACTTTGGACGTGATGAAGACATGAGGTTGTTATTGTGCAGAGGATGAAGGGGCTATGTAATGGGGCATGACGGATGATGAAAAAGCTGCAACTGCGTCTAAATTCAGATGATCAGGAGGTAGGGTATAGCGGTAAAGTGCAAAGAGTAGCGACAAAGGCGTATCCAGTAATTTGCGAGGTGGATTGAACGGGATGTCTGCTTGCATTGTGGTGAGGAGTAAGGGATGCCGGGACTCGAATCGGTTAGTAATATACTTCGTCCGTAAAGCTTCAAGATGGAACAGAAGATGTGGAAAAGGCATAATGTCGTAAAGATCTTGAGTAGGACTAGGAAGTTTTATTCTGTAGGCTATTCGTATGGCATGTCGTTCTAGGATTTTCAGTTTTTCATAATGACGCTGGAGTGCGGCTATCCATGCAGTGAATCCGTAGGTCAGGACTGGTCGTAAGAATACTTTGTAGGTATTAGGAACAGTATTTGCTCGTGGTCCCCAAGTAGTGCCCGTGAGGCGTTTGAGGAGGTTAATCCTGTTATATGCTTTCTGTATTACATTCTAAAGGCGAGGGCGCCAAGTGAGGTGGTGGTAAAAAATAATTCCCAGATACGTTACATGTTTAGCTGGATGAACCCAAATGTTATCTACTTGGATATTCAGAAGTGAAGGATTGCGATGTACCCGTGATCTGCGTTTTGGTGGGAGAAAGACTATTGCTTGTGTTTTATCTGGGTTGAGTTTCAGACGCCACTTCGTACACCAGGTGAGAAAAGTTTGAATTGCTGCATTAATTTTAGTACTTATACAATGAATAGTCCGGCCTAATGTAAGAAATGCAGTGTCGTCTGCATACTGAAAGATATGTGTGTTTGGCGGTGGTGGCATATCTGCTACATATAGAAGATACAGCAAAGGTGATAAGACAGACCCTTGTGAAACTCCAGAGAGAATAAATATCGGGTGCGAGAGAGTGTCATTAAGAGCAACATAAGCAATACGGTTGTGAAGAAAATTATAGATAAACCTGATATATGGTATGGGAAGTGTCAGACGGATAAGTTTATATATGAGAGCTGCATGCCATGCCTTATCGAATGCCTTTTCCAGGTCGAAGAGCACTAGACAAGATGGAAATTGTGTATTAAACTGATTGGTAATAATATTAGACAGACGAAGCAATTGATCATTGATACTAAAACCGGGGCGGAAACCAGCCAGATGCAGAGGGATTATATTACGTTCCGTTAGATAAGAATGAAGGCGTCGAACAAGGATTATTTCAAGAATTTTGCAATACACAGAAGTAAGTTGAATAGGCCGGTAAGAAGAAACAGCATTTGGTGGTTTGTGTGGTTTTAGGAACATCAGTGTTTTGGAAGTCTTCCGCTCACAAGGAACAAAGCCTGTCCGAAGGATGAATGTATAAATGAGAGAAAGAAGGTAAAGCAACTGATAAGGCGTTTCTTTAATATGTCGATAAGTAATCCCATCGAAACCAGGGGCAGTATTTTTCTTGTTCTGGACAGTTCGAGTTATATCCGTTACTGTAATTGGTTGTGTAACAGCAGTCTTGTGCGAGAGAGTGTGATAGATGTTAGGTTGCAGATTAAAGGTGTCGAAATTAACTTTCTCAACCGGATGAAGACGCTCAGAGTATGCAGGTGGTAACGGAGTAAAGATTCCCTGGAGATATGTTGCAACAGCGTCGGCTTTATCCTTGTCACCTTGTAGTGGGGAATCTTTATCTATTAACGGATATGAAGTACGAGTGGATTGTCCTGTGAGCTGATGGAAGCGCTTCCAGTATTGTGTTGGATGAGTTGTTTCGGCTAAGGAATTGCAGGCTTTATCCAGTTGCGTAATTTATAAGCTTTAAGGTAATTGGAGACGGTGCGTTGAAGTTGACGATGATGACGAAGAGCTTCTTCGTTTCTGGTATGGATATATTCGTTGAAAAGGGGTCTGGAACGTCGTATGAGAGGTAAGTATTGCGGAGGTAACGGAGGACGGCATGGAGAAGTAAGCTTGGTAGTAGGAATGCGTTTATTCTCGGCATTTTGAAGTGCTGTGTTGATAGTATCTAGTGTAGTATAAAGTGCTTCTTCGGTTTCGGGACTAGGAGTTTCCGCCAACGCAGTAGCTATATCAGTTCTATAAGCTTCCCAGTTTGCTTTATCGAATAACAGGATACGTCGAGCAGTATGACTGGATAGTTTTTGAGAAGATTTTAAACATGTGATCGTTAACTTAATTGGTAAATGATCGCTACCCAGATTCCCCAGAACTGTAACATTACAGCGATTATGAAGGGAGGCGGAGGTAATCACAATGTCTGGGGTGGTTTGTGAGACGGGCCGTGTGTGCGCTGGAAGTTGATGAATGATGCCTGTCGTGTTTGTTTCAATGAAGTTAATGAACTGGTGTTTCTCTCGCTCTGACCGACTATGAATGTTAATATCTGCCATAATGATATAGTTACGAAAGTTATTGGAGATATAATGAAAGAAGTTAAGTGGGATATGGTGACCTGGACGTATATAGATGGTTGCAAGAGTGGCATATAGTTGGCGAAAATAGGTCCTGACTATAAGGTATTCCGGGAGTCGAAATGTGAGGAAATGTTGTCGGATGGCAAGAGTAACAGGATAGCCAATAGCTACACCGCCATTTGCGCGATGTGCTGGAGCAGTGTTGTCGTGACATAGAAGTTGATAGTGTGGTATTTTACAGCTTTGCTTGGACGTAAGATATGTTTCATTCAATAGAAATGCGTTAGCTTTTTCTTCAAGAAGAAGATGCTCGAACAAAAGCGTGTGCGTTAGTAGCGATCGGATATTAAGAAATATAAACACAAGTTCCTTGGCCACTTTATGCTTAGACTGCTGTTTCGAGGGGGGGCAGCGTGGAAATAGAAAGATTGTCTGGAATATGTAGCATAGAGGTTAATATGAAAAACATTTCGGGCAGCATATTGGATTTGTTGAAGAACATATGGCCTATCAAATGGATGTATGTTTTGAAGAGCGATGGTTATGAAGGAAAGTAGCTGAGCTACAATTACAGTTTGTTGAGTTTGTGTAGGAGGCATTTGAGTTTGCTGTGTTGTATGAAGCCGAACTGGAACAACTAGACTTGGTTTTGTGGTGCCAGGTGCTGGGCGTGATTTACATTTAAAGCTGTATGTCGGGTGACTCTCAGGACAGGCGGAACAAACAGGTGGCGTTTTCAAATTTGTACACTGATTAGTAGCATGGGGACCAGAGCAATAACCACATTTCGAAGCTCTCTTACAATTAGTTGTAGTATGGTCGTTATATGTTTGACACCTCTCACACCGGATTGGTAAGGATTGTGTAGTTCGAGAAGGTTCTACACGGTGGCGTTTCTTAAAGATGTATGCGCCGTTGGAAAGCAGAGTGTCAATCGTATCTTGCGAATTCGTTAGGACTCTTACCATGTAAGTCGGGCCTTCGTTATTGCGAATACGCATGCATTTATGGATGTCAATACCTTCTAGTTTTAGTTCTTCCTCGACTTCGCCGTCTTGGATGATAGGGTCGACGCCACGGATATCTACAAACAAAAAAGGTGCTTTCCTAGGCGGCGGAGGTTGTTTAGCAGTTGGTGGTTGTAGCTTTTCAAGTTTGGCTTGCTTGCCGAAAATTTCGAAAGAGAATTTATTGCGAATGATGGTTGCAAATCGAGGATCAGTAGATCGAATAATGATGCCATTCCGGGTTTTGATAATTTTCGATACAGCTTCCCTTCGAAGATATTTAGTGATCTGCTGGAGTAGAAGTTTTGGATTTTCGAATTTAGTATCGTAGTTTGTTATTTTGAATGGGTACCACTTTGGTTTCAGAGTTGACTAAAGTGTTGGGAAGTCCTAAACGTTATCGATAGTGATGTCATTGGCGTCTCGATTGGTGTGATGACGTTTTGATGGAGGTGTACCTGGTTGAACAAAATTATCACAAGTGGTGATCGAGAACGCGAGCGCATCGAACACGATTCGGTAGTGCATGAAGAATTTGATGTAGTAGAATTTCTTCTGCGAGCTTTGCGTTTTTCACTAGTGGGTGGATCAAGAACCTGAGCAGGTAACAATGGATGGAGTCCCGTTGCCATGTTTGGAAGGATTCGTTAGCCGGTAGAGATGCCGAGGTCGTCAACTTAATTTCAGAAGCTCTGCCTCCGAAGAAGAGAGAATAAAAAAAAACTCGAAAAGCCAAAGAAATTGGAAGGTCGTCAATTTAGGATCAATCACGTCTGTTTATCTCCGTGGAGGCTTATAATCAATTCGACGGTTGTTTCCTTACCCTGAAAGAGGTAAGCAATCCAACCGTATATGAGAAGATAGCGATTACGACTGAACCAGTGGGGATGGAAATTCAAGGACTCGCTTGTTTTTCTCCGCCAGCTACGGATACCTGGTTAGAGATTCCAGGTGGCCAGTTCGCCTTGCACATTTTTTTTGCCTGCTAGCAATTGCTAACAACTACCCGAAGAGGGTTACGCCCTCTGTAGGGGAAGAGAGGTAGATGCACTATTGCAATATATTGGAAAACAATAGATGGGCTATGGGTAGTTAAAGAAACATTTTTATTAACAAGCAATTCAGGTCATTATGGTTTTAATAACCATAACCATTAGGTTGGTTTAAGGTTTAGATGTGAAAAAGCATCTGAATGGATGGGAGCAGATATGAGAGCAGATGAGAATCAGGTGCAGTTCACATCGCAACACATAGGTTTTGTTAGTATGACAAATGCGCGTTATCTTCTCGCCTAGGGGCGACGCTAGGCATTAATGAAGACAAGGGTGCCCTGTTAGAACTGTGCATACGATGGCCAGATATGAGGGAGATGAGCATCTGAAGAATTTGGTTCGTAGTAACGACTGTCTGGGTGGTCAGGGAGAATAGTGTAGCGGTAGAGAGTAAGCAGTAATGAAAGCGGAGGAATGAAAGCAGCAGAGAGGGAGAGATTAGGGGCGTGTTCTTCAAATGTTTGCTGTAAAAGTGGATGGTTGGACTGCAGACGCCGGGTAATATATTTTGTGCGAAGTGTTTCCAGATGATAGAGGATGTGTGGAAATGTGAGGCTGTCATAGAGATCCCGAGTTGGACTGGGCAACTTAATTCGAAAAGCAATGCGCAAGGCATGTCGTTCAAGAATTCGTAGTTTCTCATAGTATGATGGTGGTGCAGATAACCAGGCGGTAAAACCGTAAACAAGTATAGGTCGCAGAAAAACTTTATAGGTGTTCAGGATAGTAGTCGCAGAGAGTCCCCAGGTTGTTCCAGTAAGACTTTTCAGCAAATTGAGACGACCATATGCCGTTTTTGCGATAGCTTGCAAACCATGTAAGGCGGTGATCGAAAGGAAGACCAAGATATTTGACAGTACGAGAAGGTTTGAGAGGTTCATTTTGAACAGTAAGATTCAAGAGACTAGGAGAGACTAGGATTACGGTGTATACAAGAGCGGTATTTCGGTGATAGGAATACAATATCTTGCGTTTTCGTCGGATTTATTTTCAAGCGCCAGTGAGAGCACCAATCAACAAAGGTATTGATAGCATCTTGTAAGGCCAAATTAAGTTGGTGGATAGTTTTACCACTGGCGAGCAGTGCAGTATCGTCTGCATACTGAAAGAATTGTACTGTAGCTGGATCAGCAGGAAAGTCGGCAACATATAGAATGTACAGTAAGGGTGACAAAGCCGATCCTTGTGGAACCCCAGAATATAGAAAAATTGGAAAGGAGCAACTGAAATTAATATAGACGTAGGCCAGGCGATAAGTGAGAAAATTAAAAATGAAGCGGAGATAGGCAATAGGCAATCTGAGCTGCTTCAGTTTATAAATAAGAGCGGGATGCCAGACCTTATCGAATGCCTTTTGCAAGTCAAACAGGACCAAGCAAGATGGATGTCCTGTGTTAAAATGGTTGTATATGGAATTAGGAAGGGGAAGTAGTTGGTCGTTGATGCTGAAAGAGGGTCTAAAACCAGCTTGTTCAAGGGGAAGGCTGCTGTGTAGTGCCAGATAGCAGTGAAGACGTTTGCCAATGATATGTTCCAGAATTTTGCAAAATGTTGATGTTAATTGAATGGGACGATAAGAGCTGACAGTGTGAGCAGGTTTGCCTGGTTTGAGAAACATGAGAGTTTTGGATGTTTTCCAGTCGACAGGGACATAGCCAGTACGAAGAATAAATATATATATAAGAGAAAGCAAATATAAAACAATATAGGGGCTTTCTTGAACGTGCCTGTATGTAATAGAGTCTATACCAGGAGCTGTGTTACGTCTATGAGCAACAACAGAAGTAATGTCAGATATCAAGACTGGCTCAGTAAGAGGATTGTTCTCGGGAAGAGTATGTTGAATATTTGGTTGTAAATGTGGAGAGTCCAGATTGAGCCTGTCGACGGGATGAGGACGATGAGGTAAATCAGGTGTCAGTGGTGTAAATATTTCCTGAAGGTACTGTGGAAACGCATTAGCATTGTCAGTATCGGTATGAAGAGGCGTATTATTGTCAATAAGAGGGTAAGTTGTTCGAGTATTTTGCCCAGTGAGTTGCCGAAAACGCTTCCAATACTGCGTTGGATGAGAAAGAAAACCGAGATGGTTGCAAGTTTTGATCCAGCTCCGTTGTTTGTAAGCTCTGTGATAGTTGTGAACGGTGCGTTGAAGTTGTCGGTGGTGATGCAGGGAGTCTAGGTTGCCAGTAGCGACGAAACCCCTGTAAAACTGACGAGAACGTTTTATCAACGGCAGGTATTGTGGAGGCAAAGATGGTCGAAAGGCAGAAGTAGTAGATGTAGGAATGTACTTGGCAGTAGCATTTCGCATGACAGTAGTCAGAGATTCGAGGCAATGATAGAGGTCTGATTCGGTACTTGGTGGCGATAGCTCAGAAAGATTTTCTGTGAGATGCGATCTGTATGCAGTCCAATTGGCCTTATCATAACGATAGGTATTTCGTGGAGGTATATCCTGAGAAGAAGTAGTGGAACGAGTTGTAATAAGGACTTTTATAGGAGCATGATCGCTGCCAATGAGATCAAGTACCTCAACAGAGCTACGAGGAGATATGTTGCTCCACACAATAACTATATCCGGGGTACATACATTTTTTTTTATACATTTCACTCAGTTGCCTTTGTTGTCAGCACCTTATAATTAACGCTGATCAAGGCTCTCATCATAGTGAAATGTTTCAATAGCCTTGTTTATATTATCTTTATTTGGGATAAGGATTAAGGAATTGGATGTGGCGAAACCACAGCCATTCTACAACTACAATAACAAACAAACAAACAACAAAACAAAACAAAACAAAAGAAAGAAAAAAAGAAGAAAAAAAAACATTAACATTGTTTCTAGTCTTCTTTGCTGATGTTTCCCTACTGTGCTCAACTCTAGTCCAATTTGTCCTTTGTCCGTCTTATTTGTCTTGCATCTTTTGGTCTTTATTGTCTTTACCTTCTCCCCTCTTCCTGATGTCTCTTCCTGTTTCCTCCTTTTGCTGTGTTTCACCTGTATGAAGATTTTTCCCTGTATGTTATTTCACTATTTAGTATGGTTTTCACCTGTAGTTATATTTTTGCACATTTAATTAACACTTATCACCATCTAACCTATACTTGATGATTTTATACTGTTTTTCACCTGTATGAATTTTATACATTAACTTGTATAACAAAGCCATTTCTCCCTCCCCAACGACAAACACACTTCACATCACATCACTTCTCTCACTACACTATTAGCTCTAATGGCGTTTAACGAGTCCCGCATAACGATGAATGGGGCTCAGGGTCCACTCAGAGTACTTAGTGCTTCACCTGATCCAGAGTATCCCTCCTCATCGCCCATCAGGGCTCTTCCCATTTCCCTGGTAGGTTTCGGCATACCTGGACATATCCGGGGTAGTCTGGCTAGAGGCCTGGTAGGTTTCGGCAGTGGTAGTGTCACACCGGTAGTATGGCTAGTGATATAATTGAGAAACTGGTCTCGCTGAGTCGCCGGACGGCTATGTAAATTCACGTCTGCCATGATTATATAGGTGCGAAAATTATTAGAGATGTATTGCAAGAAACTGAATGGAATATCATGACCAGGACGGATATATAAAGTTGCAACTGTTACATAGAGTTCTTTATAGTATAAAGATGTGATAAGATGTTCAGGAATATTTTGTAAGACGGGTGAATGACTGCGAAATGGGATGGAAGGAGAAAACCCAATCGCTACTCCCCCGTTGGCTCGCCTGGCTGCTATGGTGCTATCCTGCCGTAACAATTGAAATCGAGGTATTTGACATGTCATGTTGTGTGAGAGATGAGTCTCATTAAGCAGAAAGGCATGGATCTTTTCTTCAAGCAAAAGCGCTTCAAAGAGCGGCTTGTGCTGTGACAAAGAACGTACGTTCAAAAACAAGAAGGAGAGCGCCATAGTGTAATGAAGAGAGACATGGTGGCCTTTAAACCTTGGTTTCCAGTACATTTGAATGATAGTAAACATTATTGCCAGAATATGTGGGAGAGATGGTAACGTTGAAAATTGCCTTGGCTGCGTACTGAATTTGTTGAGCGATGTAATTACGTAAGAATGGGTGGATGTTTTGTAAAGACAGAGTAAGAAATGTTAAAAGCTGATGGACAGTTACAGGCTGTTGAAGAGCGGGATTTGTAGGTGGTTGGATTTGTTTAGGTATGCGCAGTGGCACTACTGTCTCTGGTTTTGATGGCTCAGGAACTGGTTTGGATCGGCATTTGTAACTATATGTTGGGTGTGAATTTTCTTGACATGTGGAGCACGTCGGAGGTGATTTTAAATTAGTACTACTACGTGTAGGAGTGGGCCCGAACAGTAACCACACTTAAATGGGTTTCTACACTGAGATGTAGAATGTTGTCCATAGACCTGACAGCGCTCACAGCAAAGAGGTAATGGAGAAGAAGTCCTGGATGGTTCTACACGATGGCGCTGTTTGTAGATATATGCACCACGAGTTAGCAGGTCATCAATGGTCTGCTGTGAATTGGTAAGTATGCGCACCATGTACGTCGGACCATGGTCGCCTTTGATCCGGATGCATTTGATGATCAGGTAGCCCTCTAACTTGAGTTCTTCGAGGATCTCATCGTCGGTATAACTCGGACCTACCGCGCGAATAATAACAGAAAGAGTAGGTGATTTCTTCGGCGGAGTGGGTGGCTGTTTGGTACGTTGGTCAGTGAGCTTGGTCATTGTAGATTTTTTTCCGAAAATCTCGAAACTGAACTTGTTCCGGATGGTACGGAGAAATTCTGGATCAGGTGTTTTGATTATCATTCCGTTCCTGGTCTTTATGATCTGACTGATATTGGCACGAGGCATGTACTTAGTGATCTGAACAAAAAGAAGTTTCGTATTAGTGAATTTCGGATCAAAGTTTTGAAGTAAATAAGAATAGACAACTGGTCGACCCGGTGGAGGCAGATTAGGAAATTGGTTATTGTCCTGAATGTCGATATTCGTTGAAGATTCGGAACTAGCGTCACTGATCTTATGCTGTCCTTTAGCAGGCGGAAGTTTTGTTGATGCTACTGGGGAACGGGAGCGAGCTGAAGTACCCTGGCTGGCAGAAATCCGCTCCAATGAATGACATCTCCGTCTTACCGATGTCCCGGAAGAGCAGGAGGGTTGCGGTACCACTGGTGGTAAACCAGAGTGTTGGCCACTCACGGGTTGAGATGCCATACGGCAGGTCTGAGCTTGTGATAATCTCCGTCCTGTAGTATGTTGAAGTGAAAATGATGATGATGATGAAGAAGAAGAAGAAATGATGTATGAATGATGAAGCTAAGCTTCCAAAAATTATGTACACTGGTGTGCACGGTAAGGCAGTGTCCACTTGGGTGAAACCCTTAGTCTCTCTCACCCGTAACTAAGACTTGCCGTGCTTGCGTCCACAAGCACGTAATAATCCTAGCCTAGATTTGACAATGCAAGCAGTGCCTCCAGTGAGAAAGCTGGAAACCAGCGAAGTGCCTTGCATTTCTTTTTTGCTAGTCGCGTACGACTAGCACCCGTCAAAAGGGTACCGCCCTTTACATCGGGAAGAGGGGCAAGTGGATCGACTAGGAGTGGAGAACGATGGTTGGGTTTTGATAGTTTTATTAAACTTTATTAAACCATATTTTTTCATAATTATAATTCATAGGGAAGTAGTTCATCCAATATGGGGGGGGAGATAATTATAATGTAGGCGTGTGGACAATATGGCCATTAACCATAATCATTAATGAGGTAACAGGAGAAGTATGATGGTGAGGTGCATTAGACATCACAACAACTGGTTGAGATTAGTGAAACAAATGCATGTTATCTTCTGATTCGGGGGCAGCTCCGAATCTGATGAAGACAGTGGGAAGCCCTGGTAGAACATTAGGACTACTGTGCGAATGATGGAATGATATATGGAGGGGCTGTATCGGTGATGAAGTCGTTGATAAGAATGAGATCGGGGCTGTCCGGGGTAGGGAGTAGCGGTAGAGTGTGAAAAGAAGTGAGAGGGGAGAGTGGCGGAGTATAGTGTGGGCTCTGATGAGAGCGCACTGATGGATTGCGTCAAAAAGCAGAGGGTGGTGGGAATGAAATCGTCGAGAGATGTAGCGAAGACGTAGCGTTTCTAAGTGGTAGAGGATGTGCGGAAATGGTGTTTGATTGTATAGTTCTCGGGTAGGACTGGGAAGGCGAATGCGGAAAGCAAGTCGAAGGGCATGTCGTTCCAGAATTTGTAAGCGAGTGTAGAAGGATGGGGCGGCCGAGATCCAGGCAAGAAAGCCGTAAGTCAGAACGGGACGTAAGAACAATTTATAGGTAGTGAGGAGAGTGTGGGCACAGAGTCCTCAAGTGGTACCGGTCAATCGACGCAGAAGGTTGAGTCGATTATAAGCCTTCTTACAAATCGTTTTCAGATGAGGAGACCATGTTAGGTGTCGGTCAAAGGTAATGCCAAGATAAGTCACGGTGTTCTGTGGTTGTAATGGAAGATCATCGACATGAACGTGGAAATTAGCCGGATTTCGGTATACTTTAGATCGTTTGCCAGGCGGGAGGAAAATGACAGTCTGTGTTTTATCAGCGTTGAGCTTGAGGCGCCAATGTCTACACCATGAAAGAAAGTCATCAATGGCTGCTTGTAAGAGACGATTAATCTGTTGAATGGTAGAGGCAACAGCAAGAAACGCCGTGTCATCAGCATATTGGTAGAGTGTGATGTTCGGATGGAGAGGAGGAAAGTCAGCCACATAGAGAAGATAGAGAAGGGGAGAGAGTAATGAGCGTTGGGGAACGCCGGAGTGAAGGAAAATGGGATGCGATAATTGGTCTTTGATGAAGACGTAGCTGAGGCGACAAGTAAGAAAATGAAAAATAAAACAGATATAACAGAGAGGAAGGTCGAAGGAGAAAAGTTTATGAATCAGACCAAAATGCCAAACTTTGTCAAATGCTTTTTCCAAATCAAATAGAACTAGGCAGGACGGTTGGGAGGAATTAAATTGATTTGTTATGTGAGTGGTTAGTCGAAGGAGTTGATCATTGATACTGAATTGGGGTCGAAAGCCTGCTTGGGGAAGGGGGATGAGATTACGTTCAGAGAGATGGAGATGGAGTCGGGAGACGAGGATGCGTTCAAGTAATTTACTGAAGACGAGAGTAAACTGGATGGGACGGTAGGAAGAAACTGCATGGGGTGGTTTGTTAGGTTTCAAGAACATTAATGTGGTAGAGGTTTTCCAAGGAGACGGAAGGAATCCAGTACGTAATATAAACGTGTAGATGGCAGCCAATAGGTAATGGAGAACATAAGGCGCTTTTTTAAGGTGTCGGTAGGATAAGCGATCTGAGCCTGGTGCAGAGTTTCTTTTGCCAAGAAGACTGTGAGAAATATCTTCGACGGTAATAGGCGATGTAAGGGCAGAATCCTGAGGTAGTACGTGATTGGGATGGGGCTGAAGAGCAGGTGAAGAAAGCTGTAATGTGTCTGTAGGATGACGGCGCAATGAAGGATCTGGAGAGAGAGGGGTAAAGATGCCTTGAAGGTAAGATGCGAAAGCATTAGCTTTGGTGAGATCATCTGGGAGTGGTTGCTCGTTTTCAATAAGTGGATAGGAGGTACTAGAACTTTTGTCTGTGAGGCGGTGAAACCGCTTCCAGAATTTGGTAGGATGGGAGGCTGTGCCAAGTTGGTTGCAGGAGGTAATCCACTGACGGCGTTTATAGGCGACAAGATAATTGTGAACTGTCCGTTGATATTGGTGATGGAGGCGAAGTGAGTCGAGATTACCAGTACGAGTAAAGTCTCTAAAATGCTGACGAGAGCGATGAATGAGATGAAGATATTGTGGTTGAAGGGCAGGGCGAAATGGATGAACAGTGCTCTGAGGTATGTATTGGGCAGATGCGGTATGAATGGCGCTAGTTATGGAGTCAAGAGATCGATACATTTCGTCTTCTGTTGTAGGGGGAGGGATGCGATCTAACTGAGTTTGTAGAGACGTGCGGTAGCCATGCCAGTTTGCTTTGTCAAAGCGAGGGACAGAGCGGACATGTAGTGAGGAAGTATTACTAGGAGTATGGTGCAGAGGTGTGAGGGTGAGCAGAATAGGTACATGATCACTTCCAAGCGGATCTAACACACTAATATTATGTCGTGTAATTAGATTTGAAGAAGTAATGACTATATCGGGAGTTGTGTTGCTTTCAGGGTAGGTCGGTTGGGGTAAGTCATGGAAGAAACCAGTAGTATGAGTAGTGAGGTAAGTGCGAAAATGGTCCTGTTGATGAGCAGTGCGGCTATGAAAGTTGAAATCAGCTAAAATGATGTAAGTACGAAAATGATCAGAGATATATTGAAAGAAAGGATATGGTATGGGTAGCCTGGTCGAACGTAAATCGTTGCAACGGTGATATTAAGAGTTTTGAAATACAGTGTAATGATGAGATGTTCAGGCAATGCGTCTAGAGAAGAACAGTGTTGACGGTATGGAATTGACGGTGGAAAACCGATGGCAACACCTCCACATGCCCGCCGAGCTGGTGCGGTATTATCATCGCGAAGATGAGTATAACGTGAGATGTGTGGATGCAAGCGAGCGGTAAGATGGGTTTCGTTCAACAGAAAACAATGAATATTCTCCTCTAGCAGAAGTTGTTCAAATAGAATTTTGTGTTGTAGGAGAGAGCGGATATTCAGAAACAGAAAATGAAGAGCCATGATGTGGTACGAGAAAAGTAAGATGCAAAGGAAAATTAGACTTCTGTCTGTAGCTTGTCGGAGTGGAAGTAGACTGTTCGTGCAGAATACGTGGTGGTGAAATTAATGTGCAGAATATCTTTAGCAGCTTGTTGGACTTGGTGCAGTATATGATGACGAAGAAGTGGATGAATATTTTGTAAGGTGACAGTAAGAAAGGATAAGAAGTGTGTAATAGTAATAGGTTGACAAGCATCAGCAGGTGTCGGAAGAGTATGGGTGGCATGTGGACGTAACGGAACAGTTAATTCTGGATTGAACGGGTCAGCGGTGGGTCGTGCTTTGCATTTATAACTGTATGTGGGATGATCTGTAGCATTGCAAGTAGAACAATGTGGGGGTCCTTGATTATTAGAACATTGACGGGTGTTATGATTTCCTGAGCAGAAGCCGCATTTCAATTGATTGGGACAAGAACTAGTTGGATGGTCATTGTATATCTGACATTTTTCACATCGCATGGGAAGCGGAAAAGGCGACTTAGATGGCTCAACACGATGTTTCTTACGATAAATAAAGGTTCCAGCGGTAAGCAAAGAATCAATAGTTTCTTTTGGTTGGGTTAAAGCCCGAGCCATATAGGTGTTGCCAGAAGCATTCTTAATACGGATGCATTTGAGAAAGGAAAGGCCATCAAGACGAAGTTTTTCAGCGATTTCATCATCTGTGTAGGATGGATCGACACCTCGTATAACGACAGGAAGTGCCGGTTGTCTGCGAGGTGGAGGCGGTTGTTTGGATAAGCGAGGTGTCTGATTGATGATCTTTGCTTGCTTGCCGAAGATTTCGAAGGAATAGGTGTTAAGAAGAGATTTGGCGAAATCTGGATCGGGTGTTTTGATGATAATACCTTTCTGAGTGTTGATGAGCTGAGTGATGTTAGTGCGTGGAACATATTTGATGAGACGGAGATAGAGAACTTTCAGGTCTTGATACTTGGGTTCATAGTTTGTCAACAGGAAACAATGAATCTGAGGCTTCGTAGTGCGTGCGTGAGAGTCGTCATCCATACGTGAGTCTGATGATGAATTTGACGATTCACTGAGAGTATGGTGACGTTTGGCCAGAGGAACATGAGGCGGATTATTATGAGAGTCCTGAATGGATGGATCAGTATCATTAGAACGTTTTGAGCGGTCCTTCCGCGTAGCTGACGGAGCAGCCGAAATGGAAGAGGCCTGAGGAATTGGTGGTAGCCAAGAAGAACCTGTGGCCATGATGATACTAACAATTAGAGCCAACACAAAGTGCTTAGAAAAGGTAGGTGTGTAGGTAAAGACCACCCATTCGGGTAGTGGCCAGGTGTAGAGAAGCCCCAGTGTAAAATCTACAGCCAGTAAAATCTAAGGCAAAGCCTTTCTTCGGTCAGGAGCCACCGGAAAAGATGAACAAAAGGATGAAGCTATGAAGTAGATAATGCAGATATTCAAAGTAAAGAATTTGGTGTAACTCAAACACCGGAGTGTTGTGCGTACCCAGCTAGGATTAATAAGATGCCTGACGTTTCGCAAACACTAAAAGTGCAGCGACCCGTGCAGGTTATGAGCGGACTGTACGACCGAGTTAGTAACTATTAACAAACCCTAGCTAAGAGATTATGCGGCTCGGACCGTGAGGCCGATGTCGATTCAAAGAATCCTCCGCAAAGCTAATACCTAACTGGAACAACAATTAGCCTAGATAATTAGTACGACAATAGACCAATAGATGGCTATAGTCGCCAGGTGAGTATGACTTGCATATTTTTTTAGGGGTAAGGGAATAGGGTTATAAGTGAACTGGATAATCTTTATTCATCAATTATTAACTGATTTGGCAAGGTGATACTCCTACTCCCAGGCATTAGAGGGTTACGCCCTCTCTTTGGCATAGATGCATTTAGATTTAAATTGATTGTTAACACTGTGAGATGGTCAAAGTGCAGTTTTATAATCATGATACCAAAAGTAGAACATAAATGTGCAAATATATATATGCGAGGTGTTAAAGTATAAATATGATAGAAAAACAAAATGTGTCACAAAAGTAATAGAACTTAGAGCAATCATGATGAGGTATAAGATGAAGTGCAAGCACAACACAGACATAGTTAAATTAACAAGACAGATGCAGTGTTAAATCTTCTGTCCCGGGGCTGATGAGGACAGGGGGAAGCCCTTGTTAATAGTGAGCATTTCAGTGCTAATATGGAAAAATATGAGGAAGATGATCATTAATGAAGTAAATGTCATATATTTCCCGTTCGTCAGCAGTCAGATGTGTATTTTGGACAAACAGAGATACTAAGATGTTTAACGGTGAGTGTTTGTACCGAAATGTAGCGTCAGTAAGAGCATCAGTCTGCAGGATGTCCAAGAATAGCGGATGACCTGTTTGTATACGTGAAGTGATATACTTTATTCGTAGTTCTGCGAGGTGTTTCGTCATTTTTGAAAAATCGATATACTCATATGTCAGCCATGTAGGGTAAGGAAGCTTAATACGATAAGCCAGCCGAATAGCATGTCGCTCCAAGATGCAGAGTTTTTCGTAATATGACGCAGAAGCGTTGCTCCAGGGTGTGTGTCCAAAAGTGAGGATGGGTCGGAGGAATGCCTTATAGGTGTGAAGTATCATTTCAGCTTTCAGACCCCCAGTCGTGCCTGTGAGACGGCGCAATAGATTTAACCGCATGTTAGCCTTAGCTGTTAGCTTTTTCAGGTGAGCATTCCAAGTGAGTTTTGAGTCGAAAACCACGCCTAGGTAGGTAGCAGTAGGGGTAGGGCGTACACGGTATCCATCAACAGTTACTTGCAAAAGATTCGGATTTCTGTAAACTCGGGAACGTCTGTTTGGAGGCAAGAATATGATTGCTTGAGTCTTTCCTGTATTAATGGTTAAATGCCATCGCTTGCACCACTTGATGTAATTATCGAGAGTTCTTTGTAAAAGAATATTAAGTTGCTGGATAGTTTTACCAAGAGCAAGAAAAGCTGTGTCGTCTGCGTATTGAAAAGTAAAAACATTGTGTGGAACTGCAGGGATATCAGAAGCGTATAGGATATACAATAAAGGGCTGAAAGCCGAACCCTGAGGAACTCCAGTAAGCGGAAAGATAGGTCAAGATAGAGCATTGCCGACTGTAACATAAGCAATGCGATTTGTAAGGAAAGAATATACTATCCTCAAATAGCAAAGTGGAAACTTGAATGATTGTAATTTTTTGATTAAGCCGTAATGCCAAACTTTATCAAAAGCCTTTTCTAAATCCATAAGAATGAGGCAAGAAGGGAAGGCTTTATTATACTGGTTAGTGATGATGGTGCTGAGGCGAAGTAGCTGGTCATTTATAGAGAAGTTAGGCCGAAAGCCTGCTCGATGGATGGGTAGTAGAGTAGTTGTCTCAAGATGCTTATGAAGACGGCAGACAAGAATTTTCTCAAAAATTTTACTGAATACTGATGTCAGTTGAATTGGTCTGTAAGAGGAAACAGAATGTACAGGCTTGTTCGGTTTATGGAACATGCAAATTTTTGATACTTTCCAGTATGAGGGATAGAAACCAGTTCTGAGAATGAAGTTGTATATCGCCACCAGTAGTAGTAGAAGTGATTGCGGGGCTTCTTTAATATGTCGATAGCAAATGTTATCAACCCCAGGGGCTGTGTTCTTTTTCCGCCTGAAAGCAATGTGAAGTTCATCTGTAGTATTCCGTGCGGTGAGTGGATGTTCCAGATCAATGACGTGGTTTGCAGAAGGTTGTAAAGCAGGAATGCAAGAGATGTCTGTCCGTTCAGAGATCTTAGAGGCAGCTGTTGGAGTAAAAACTGTCAGAAGCTGACTAGCAAAAGCGTTAGCTTTCTCTTGGCCTGAGAAGAGAGGGGTGCCATCTGAGATTAGAGGATAAGTGGTTGTCGTATTCTTGCCAGTTAGTTGATTAAACCTCTTCCAATAGCGTGCTGGGTGTGCTTCCTCAGATAAGGTATTACAAGTCTTAATCCAACTGCGACGTTTATATGCAGCAAGATAATCACGAACCACTCGTTGCCATTGGCGATGTTGATGAAGATGGACATCATTCCCTGTTCGATGGTATTCACAGAGATGTTGGCGAGCCTTATGTATGAGAGTGACATATGTCGGTGGTAATTTTGGCTTGTGGAGAGTCACTTGAACAGTTGGAATGTTATGGTGAGCACTGGTTCGTATTGCCTCAGTGAGAGTAGTAAGACACGAAGCCAACACAGGTTCTGTAGCTGGAGCTGCTACACTTGAAAGAGAGTGTTCGATGTCTTGCCGAAAATGAGGCCAATTCGCTTTGTCAAATCTAGGAACACGTCGCGGTGCAATTACCCGTCGTGGCGGTTGTCCTCGAGTTAATGTTAATTTAACTGGATGATGATCGCTTCCGATGGAATCGAGAACTTCAAGCTGACAGTTGTTAACAAGGTTTATAGATGTAATTACAACATCTGGTGTAGTCTGAATGACTGGTCTGGTGTGAGTAGGAAGGACATGAAGATGCAGCTGCAGATTGTCAGTTAAGAACTGCTGAAAATTTGCCTTTTCGCGAGCACTACGACTATGGATATTTATATCCGCCATGATAATAATATTACGAAAGTTATTGGCTATATATTCAAAATACTGTAATGGTATGGGTTGGCGTGGTCGAATATAGATTGTGCTAAAATTAACTATTAATGATGGAAAGTATATAGAGTAAAGTAAGTATTCCGGGAGATCTGCAAAAACTTGAGGAGTATATCCTCTTACTGGATATTTGGGAGAATAACCTATTGCTACCCCTCTTTGAGCAGTGCCATATGATCAGGATAATCGTGGCGCTGTAGTTGGTAACTAGAAATATGGGCTAACACGTTCGGTCTTAAGGCGGTTTCGTTAAGTGCAAATGCATTAATATGCTCCTCATATAATAATGTTTCGAATAACAGCTTATGTTGTGAAAATGAACGAATATTGACGAGTAGGAAAGTAATCCCCATAATGTAGAGTAACACATGCATGGTTTTAAACAGCAGTTTCAAGAGGCCCAATGTGAAAATGAACATAATTATTGGAATACGTTGCATGGAGATTGATGTGAAAAATGGATTTTGCGGCAGAGATTATATGCTGTAAGATATGAGCTCGCTGAAATGGAAATATATTTTGTAACACCAAACTGATATAACGGAGGAGATCTTCAACGGTTAGCGGCGGTAATATGGATTGAGTCGGTTGAGTTGCTTTATCGGCCGTTTTTAGTGGTACCGTTAGTTCTGGATGCTCAGGGGTTGGTGCTGGTTTGGCTTTGCAGCGATAACTGCAGGTAGGATGAATCCCACCGCAAGTATTACATTTCGGCGGTCCTTGGAGATTGGGACACGCTTTGGTTTCGTGCAGCCCTGAACAGTATCCGCATTTAGAGGGATTTGAGCAGTTAGCGGTAGTATGATCGTTGTAAACCTGACATTTTTCACAACGAATTGGTAATGGTCCTTGAGTTTTGGATGGTTCAACCCGGTGGATTTTCTTATAGATAGGCGCACCATATCGTAATAAGTACTCAATAGTATCCTGACGCTTACAAAGAACGAGGACCATGTATGTAGGACCATTATTATTTCGAATCCGAATACATTTGTCGACCGATATCCCTTCTTGCGCTAGTTCCTCGAGTATTTCTGCATCTGTCAGTTCGGGTGAGACACCTCTAATGACAACAGATAGAAAAGATGGCTGTCGCAGTGGTGGAGGCTGCTTCTGACGCTTATCTGTCAATTTCGTGAGTTTAGCATCTTTCCCGAAAATTTCGTAAGAAGCCTTATTCCGTATGGTAATTCCAAAATTCGGATCTTTGGATTTCAAAATGTAGCCATTTCTAGTGGAAACGATTTGAACTAGACTGTCCCGTACTCTAGGAACGTATTTCATTATTTGCAGAAATATCATTTTAGAATTTGTGAATTTAGTGTCAGATTCTGTGAGTAGAAAGTGATAAACAGGATCGAAAGTTGAACTTGGTAAGGAATGATCTATAGGACCCGTTGTTTTATTAGTATGCTGTGGATTGCCCTCGATATCCATTGCTGTAATAGGAGACTTTGATCGAACACGTTTAGCAGATTGTGTAGATTCTGTAGAAGGATGCCTATCTCTAGATATGCTTCCTATCGGTTGACTTCCCCAAGAAAAGTGCCGAGTCCGGCTGCGAGAGCCAACAGATGTAGGTTGATCGCGGGAAGTGCTTGGATTCGTCTGAAGTGTAGGTGGTAATCCTATATGTCGTCCTAGGTGAGTTTGACCGTTTGTGTTGCCAGAGTCCGTCATCGTGATAAAGTAGCCAAGGGCCGAAGCCCAAATGAAGATGAAAAAGAAAGTAAAGATGATGAAAAAGAATGAGGTTCAAAAAGCAAGTTGCCCTCCGAAAGTGAAAACTTCCGTCAGTCCTCTAAGTGTCGTATGTGTGCTGTGCTCCCAAATGCGTATTACAACACTTGATCGTAGCTGGCACATTAACTAACACAAGAGAGGTTAGGCCTCTTGATTGAGTGAACTTGCGTATATTTTTTTAGGGTTAAGCCGGTCAAAGGGTTACGCCCTTTCTTCGGGACGAGGATTATAAGTATGGGGAATTTGCTTTATTTATAGGGGGCATTGAGGGTTTGGAGGATTATTTTATTTTATTTCATTCTTATTTATGGGCATCTTTGGCATTGAGGGTTTGGAGCATTATTTATTTATTTATTTATTTATTTATTTATTTATTTTATTTATTTTTATTTTTTATTTTTATTTATTTATTTTTTTTATGAGAGATGAGGTGAAGTGCAGGTAGACGTCACAAACACGAGGGTATTGTTAGTATGGACGAGTGAATGGTTATCTTCTGCCCTGGGGCGTCACAGGGCTGATGAAGACAGATGAAGCCCGCTGCTAGCAACATTGATGGAACACTAGTGCAGAGATGGATAAATGCATGGACTAAGATGAGGTGGATGATAGATGGCAAA
This sequence comes from Thermobia domestica, assembly GCF_964235325.1. Taxonomy (NCBI): domain Eukaryota; kingdom Metazoa; phylum Arthropoda; class Insecta; order Zygentoma; family Lepismatidae; genus Thermobia; species Thermobia domestica. The sequence continues at coordinate 92,997,272 of NC_137465.1, forward strand.
GTCGGCTTTTTGAGGGTCATCGTCGTCTAGAGTGTTATGGTATAAAGTGAGATGTTGGAGAGGAGTGGCTTGGTGACGTGGGGGCGTATCATGTATGACGTCCTGTTGAAAGGTGTCAAGGAATATCGGATTTCCTTCTGTAATGACTTTTATAATATATTTAGTGCGAAGTACTTCTAAGTATGGAAGTATTGTTGGAAAGTTGATTCGGCGATAGAGGTCGGCAGTCGGTGCTGGTAGTTTGATACGATAAGCAAGTCGGAGAGCATGTCTTTCGGAGATGGCGAGTCTATTATATAGTTCATCAGGGGCAGAGATCCAGCAGATATGGCCATGTGTGAGAGCAGGTCGGAGGAATACTTTATAGGTCGTAATGACTGTGTCGGTATATAAGCCACAGGTTGTGCCCACTAGCCGTCGGAGAGGTTTAATCGGTTCGTTGCCTGTGAATGAATCTTTTGTAGGTGGGGTTTCCAACTGAGTTTAGAATCAAAGATGATCCCAAGGTAGGTAACTTGTGATGATGGGCAGATGAAAGTGCCGTTTACATTAAGGTGAAGAAGTGAAGGATTGCGATGGATGCGTGAGCGGCAACGACGTAGGAGAAAAATAAGAGCTTGTGTTTTGAGAGAATTGATGGTGAGGCGCCATTTGGAACACCAGGAGGTAAAGGCGTCAATTGCCCGCTGAAGTGTTTTATTTATGTTTTGAACAGTATTAGATGTGGCAAGAAAAGCGGTATCATCTGCATATTGGTATACTGAGACATTTGGTGGGAGAGGGGGCATGTCGGCGACATATAAAATATATAGAAGAGGTGAAAGGACAGATCCCTGAGGGACGCCACAGTGAAGAAAGATCGGATAGGAAAGGGATTGGTTGATATTAATATAAGTCATACGATTGGAAAGGAAAGAAAGTATACATCGGATGTATGAGATAGGAAGATTGAAAGAGTGAAGTTTTGCGATGAGGCCGGCATGCCAAACTTTGTCAAAAGCCTTCTCTAGATCGAACAGTAACAGACAAGATGGTTTTGAGGTATTATAGTGATTTGTTATAGCAGTGGTGAGGCGCAGAAGCTGGTCAGAAACACTTATATGTGGGCGAAAGCCGGCTTAATGTAGAGGGATGAGATTATGGTCGGAAAGATGAGTATGCAGACGACTGACTAGAATGCGTTCAAAGATTTTGCTAAGGACTGATGTTAGTTGGATTGGTCGGTATGATGAGAGTGCAGTAGGAGGTTTGTTTGGTTTGATGAAAAGGAGAGTTTTGAAGATTTTCCATTGGGGAGGGTAAAATCCGGTGCGAAGAATGAAGTTGTAGATGATTGCGAGCAGTGAAAAGAGAATGGGAGGAGATGATTTTATGAGTTTATAGGTAATGTGATCAAAGCCGGGGGCCGAGTTTCGTTTTGATCGGATGGCGGAGGAGATATATTCAGGAGTTATGAGATCGTTAAGAGGAGAAGCGGTAAGTTGGTAGTGAAGATTGGGTTGGAGGTGAGGAGCGTGCGGGTTTGCGAGATGTTCCACGCGGCGGGTGAGAGTTGGATGAAGTGGTTGTACGGGTGGGGTAAAAATGTCTTGAAAGAAAGAGGCGAAAGCATTTGCTTTGTCAGTATCGGTTTGAAGAGGGTTGTTATGTGAGATGATAGAGTATGAAGTATGACGGTTTTTGCCAGTTAACTGATGAAATTTTTGCCAGAATTTGGTAGGGTGTGAGGTAGTGGATAGAGTGTTGCAGGCTAAGATCCAACGTTTTCGTTTGTAGGCATCTAAGTAATTGTGGAGCATGCGATTCCAGCGACGATGATGTTCTAATGATATAGGATTACGTATACGTTGGAAGTCACGGAAAGAGCGTCTAGGACTGATATTGTGGAGGTATTGGAGGTTTGTGCGGGTGACGTGTACGAAGAGGGATGTTGGTTTGCGTGGCTGTGTCAAGAGATGTTGTGATTTGATCCACAAGGTTATAGAGTTCTTCTTCACTAGTGGGCTTCTGGAGATTTTGCAATGAGGTTGTGAGATCGGTTTGAAAATTAGTCCAGTTCGCATGAGTGTAATCAAAGAAGTGAATTGGTGGGGATTGTGTGGCGATAAGAAGATCAAGGAGTATCGGAGCATGATTGCTGCCGAAAGGTGGTAGAACTCGGAGGTTGTGAATAGTAAGAGAAGGAGTACTGATCACTATGTCAGGTGAGGTATTGCTTATTGGGCGTGATGGCGATGGGAGATGATGGTAGTCGACGGCTAGAATATTAGAAATGTAGTTTTGAAAATGTTGTTTCTCTGTCTGTGGACGACTATGAATATTGATGTCCGCCATGATTATATAATGTTTGAACGTGTTTTCGATGTATTGAAAAAATTCGTAGGGAATAGGGTGGCCTGGTCTGATATATACGGTGCAAAGAGTAATGATTTTTGTGCGAAGATATAGTGTGACTATGTAATATTCTGGGAGATTATGTGGTTTTGGGAAAGTATGAGGACGGACAGGAATAGTATTATAGTTTCCAATTGCTGTGCCACCATTCGCTCGTTGATAAGGTCTAGGACAGTCATGACGTTGTAATTGAAACTGAGGAATGCGGATATAATCGGTAGGTTTGAGATAAGTTTCATTTAGGGTAAAAGCCTGTACTTTTTCTTCTCGGAGAAGTTGTTCAAAAACTGCTTTGTGAGTGACAAGAGATCGGATATTAAGGAAGAGGAATGTGACTGCCATGATGATTGATAACATGAGAAAGGTTGTTTCGATGGGTGTTGTATTTACAGAGATGGCCATTCTGGATCTGTTTTGGTAGAAGTTATGGAAAAGTGAACATGTGGACCTGTATAAGTGGCAGACAGTTGTAGGCCAAATAATTGTTGGGCGATTTGGTCGACCTGCATAAGAATGTGAGGGCGTAAGAAAGGATGGATATTTTGTAGAACGAGCGTCGTTAAGCGAAGCAAGTCTTCTACTGTGACACGTTCTCTTAAGGAGTTTGTAGGAGTTGTAGTGGAAGCGGTAGTGCGGATTGGAACTGAGAGTTCAGGTTTATCAGTTGGTGGAGCAGGTTTTTAGTGGCATTTGTAGCTGTAGGTAGGATGTTGTTGATGGCAGGTATTACAAAGAGGTGGCTTTTTAAGGTTTGAACAGTTGTTGGTTATATGGTCTTCATTACAATGTCCACAGCGGGGTGAGTTAGGACAATTTTTCGTTAGGTGTGAGGCATATGTCTGGCATCGGTCACAGCGTATAGGAAGTGGGGGTGATGTGCGAGATGGTTCAACCATGTGGCGTCTGCGATAAATATAGGCACCATTTTGAAGCAGATCGTCTACTGTGTCTTTGGATTGTGTAAGAACTCGTACAAGATAGGTGGGGCCTGATTCACACTTGATGTGGATGCATTTATGTACTTCATAACATTCGAGTCGTAGCTCGTCTAGGATTTCTTCGTCTGAATAGGCTGGTGGAACGCCTTTTATCACTACTGAGAACATGGGCTGTCGTCTAGGTGGTGGTGGTAGCTTTTTCCTGGTTTGTGAGAGTGCTTGAATGTTTGCTTTGTCATCAAAAATGTGAAAGCCTGCTTTGTTCCGGATTGTAGAAACGAAGTTTTGGTCTGGAGATTTAATGATGATTCCGTTTTTAGTGAAGACTATTTCTGATACATTGGCTCTCGGGTAGTATTTCATGAGTTGGATTAAGATATGTTTAGGGTTAGAGTATTTGATGTCAGCATTAGTAAGAAGATAATTGAAGGTTGCTGGAGGTTTATTTGAAGCGATGTCCATAGCTTGTTAATAGAGGTCACTTTCAGATGCTTGACTGAACGGAGAACTTGATCGAGGCCGAGGTTGTTTTTTCTGACTTTGCGATTGCAGTGTATCACCTGATCGTTTTTGAGAATTGGTACCCGTTCTGGGTTTGGCCCCCTTGTACTCCATCGAGTTCAGAGGGGACACACCCACGGATCGCGAAGACTGCGGAGTGGCCGAAGCCAGTGCAATATGAGAAGAAAACAACAATGATCAGACAGAATGATGTCGAAAATATGAGATGAGATGATGAAAGATGTCATCCTCCAGCACTGAAAAGTACTGTCAATCCTAAAGAGAGCGTATGCGTGCTGGTCTCAATTGTGCGTGTGCTACACAATATCCTCGAGGACACGTTAACACTTCCCAGCTAGGCTAGGTCAAAATACATCTCGTGACGTATGGTACGTCAAGCTGATGAGAGAGTTGACTTGCATATTTTTTTTTAGGTGAGGGAGTAGAGGTATAAAATATGTATCTTTATTCATCATTTTGAGCATCCATTTTGAGGAAGAGATGTTGCACTCCCAGCCATTAGAGGGTTACGCCCTCTCTTTGGCACAGATGTTAAGACAAGTTAATTGAAGTTAAACTATTGTAGTTGGTCTAAGTGCGACTATGAGTAGATTAATATTTAACACAAAATACAAATACATTAATCTTGATGAGAAAAAATGTTTATAATAACAATAATAATAATAATAACAAGAATAATAATAAGAATAATAAGAATAAGAATAAGAATACTGAGAAAACATAAGTGCAGAAAATACATTCAAGGTACTAAGGTGCTGGATATGAAAAATAATACATTTAAAAGTGTAAATAAATATAATGTGGATATGAATAGATCAAATGAAGTGCATTCACGCCACAATCACAATGTGTAAGTTAGTTTAAACACATGAGGGTTATATCTCCTGTCTCGGGGCGACCCGAGACTGATGTAGACAGGATGAAAGCCCAATGTTAATTATGAATGAAAAACAAGTGCTAAGATGGTAGAATGTGAGGTAAATGTTCGTGAATCATGTAAATGGCAAAGATATCTCTTTCAGCTGCGTCCAGATTCGATGTTTGAATATATATCGTTGTTAGAATGTTGAGTGGCGAGTGTAGAAATCTGTACGGTGCGTCAGTAAGGGCATCAACTCGTAATGTATCGAGATATAAGGGATGAGAAGTAGTGATTCGAGACTGTATATATCGTGCCCTAAGAGTAGAGAGATGATCAATGATGTTGGGAAAATCAATATGTTCATACGTGAGGTAATTTGGATATGGTAATTTAATACGATATGCAAGGCGAATAACATGGCGTTCGAGAATTGCAAGCTTTTCGTATAGCGTAGGTGAGGCATGGCACCAGGCAATGTTACCAAATGTTAACATAGGCCGTAAAAATGCTTTATAGGTATTGAGTAGTAACTTTGCATTTAGCCCCCAAGTTGTGCCAGTGAGACGACGGAGGAGATTTAATCTGCGCTTTGCTTGCAACGCAAGTTTTTGGAAGTGAGGTCTCCAAGAGAGTTTCGAATCAAAGATTACTCCTAAGTATGTTGCAGGAACTGCAGGTCTTAGGAAATGACCATCTACTGACACACGAAGATTTCCAGGATTTCTGTGTACTTTATTGCGTCGTTTTGAAGGGAGGAAAACAAGAGCTTGTGTTTTCGCAGTGTTAACAGTTAATTTCCATTTACTGCACCAATTAAGAAAGTTGTTTAAGGTTATTTGTAGGTTTCTGCTGACCTGAAGGATTGTTTTCCCAAGCGATAAAAAGGCAGTATCGTCTGCGTATTGAAAGATGTACACATTAGGCGGTGGGCTCGGCATGTCGGAAGCGTATAATATATACAATAATGGACTAAGGGCGGAACCTTGTGGTACACCTGTATGTGGGAAAATGGGCCTTGATAGTACATTTCCTATTGAAACATATGCGATACGGTTACTTATAAAAAAGTATATGAGTCGAAGGTAACAAGTGGGCAAGCGGAGTGACTGTAGTTTACGTAGTAAGCCATAATGCCACACTTTATCGAATGCCTTTTCCAAGTCCATGAGGACTAGACAGGATGGAAGTCCTTTATTGTACTGATTTGTGATGACTGTAGTTAAACGAAGCAGTTGATCACTGATTGAGAAGTTAGGTCGAAAACCTGCTTGATGTATTGGTAATAGATCATATGCCTTAAGATGTGCATGAAGTCTATTTACTAGAATCTTTTCGAAGAGTTTACTAAATACGGAAGTCAACTGAATCGGCCGATATGAGCTGACATCATGAATGGGCTTATTTGGTTTATGGAACATACATACTTTGGAAACCTTCCACTGTAACGGGTAATAACCAGTTGAGAGGATGAAATTATAAACGGAAATTAACAAAGTGATAAACGAGACCTATAAGAAATTCCGTCCATGCCTGGTGCTGTGTTTCGTTTTCTACTAAGAGCTGCATGAAATTCATTCGATGTAATAGGCCTTGTAAGAGGATGATTGTGATCAATGTGATGTGATGTAGAAGGCTGTAGAGAACAGATGGTGGAGAGATCAATCCGCTCATCACGACAAGGCGATTCTGATGGAGTAAAGACTGTCTGTAATTGGTCAGCGAAAGCATTTGCCTTATCGATATCAGTGTGAATTGGTACACCATTAAGTTGAAGCGGACACGTATTTATTGTACTTTTACCCGTTAGTTGGTGAAATTTCCTCCAGTATCGGGTTGGATGTACTTCGTCTCGCAATTTGTTGCAAGTACTAATCCAGTGCTTCCGTTTGTATGCAATAAGGTAGTTCCTAACTGCTCTTTGCCATTGCCTGTGGTAAAGGAGCTCTTCCACATTACCAGTTCGGTGATATTCTCTAATGTGTTGACGTGAGCGCTTTACAAGTGCAAGATATTGAGGTGGCAATTTGGTTTGTACGCGCTTATTTTGTCTTCAGGAATACTTGCACGTGCGTTTGTTGTTAAGGTGTCAGTAAGATGAGTGAGAGTATTATAGAATTCGTGTTCGCTACTTGGTGCAGCAATATCCGTAATATCTCTGTCAATATTATGCCTATATGTGCTCCAGTTTGCTCGATCGTATCGCTTGACAGTACGGTATTCGGTTTTAGACTGTGGGCGATGGCCCCTAGTCAACGATAGCTTAATTGGTGCATGATCGCTGCCTATAGTGTCAAGAATTTGTATAGTGCAGTCACTGACTAGATTAAGAGATGTTATCACTACATCGGGTGTTGTTTGACTAATTGGTCGTGAATGCCTAGGTAAACGATGTACATGTAAATTCAAAGTTTGAGTTACATAGTCATAGAAGTGTTGTTTCGCTCGGTCGCTTCGACTATGAATCTTCATATCGGCCATGATGATGACATTTCGGAAGTTATGTGCTATGTAATGAAGAAAATCAAATGGGATGGGGTGTCGCGGTCGTATATAGATTGTTGCGATATTGATAACAAGTGATGGGTAATAAATTGACAAAAGAAGATGCTCCGGGTGATTAATGAAAATCTGTGGATGATATTGGCGAAACGATACCTTAGGGGAAAAGGGGAAAACCCAACTGCGACCCCACCCTGTGCTCTTGCACCATGCCCTGAATAGTCATGGCGATATATTTGATAACCTGGTAGACGTACTGTGGTGGTAGGTTTGAGTGCAGTTTCATTTAATGCAAATAGATCAATGTGTTCCTCTAGCAGTAGCTGTTCCAGTAGAAGTTTATGTTGTAGAAACGATCGAATATTAAGAAATAGAATATTCATAATTGCCATAATGAGAAATACGAGTGCCATGGTTTTATACGGTTGTTTCAAGTGGTGCAATTTGAAAATGGGCATATTGTCTGGAGTAGGTAGCATGGAGATTAATATTGAAGAGTGATTTAGCTGTGTCACTAATAGTGCGAAGGATATGATCACGTTGAAAAGACAGTATGTTTTGAAGCACAATAGTTAAACAGCGGAGAAGATCCTCAACACTGACAAGGTGTAAAATTGATTGCACTGGTGGCGTTGGCATTGTCAGAACTTCGGAGGGGTGCTGTAAACTCTGGACGAGTAGGTTCTGCCTGAGGTTTTGCCTTGCAGCGATAGGTGTAAGTGGGGTGTGAGTCTCCGCACGTGGCACATTTTGGAGGTTGCTGTTGGTTTTTACACAATCTAGTGTTATGTTGTTCACCGCAATAGCCACATTTAGGTGGATAAGGGCACGAGTTCGTAAAATGAGAATTATAAACTTGACATTTCTCACATCTAATAGGCACTGGTGCAGGAGTCTTTGACGGTTCTACCTTGTGGATCTTTTTGTAAATGGGTGCACCGTAGGCTAATAAGTGATCAATAGCTTGTTGGTTTTGGGATAATACCAGAACCATATAAGTGGGTCCTGAATTATTCTTGATACGAATGCATTTGTCAACATTGATGCCCTCTTGAATAAGTTCTTCACGAACTTCTTCAGCGGTAAATTCAGGTAGGACGCCACGAATGACCACAGACAGCATTGGTATCTTCTTCGGAGGTGGAGGTTGTTTGATCCTAGAATCCGTTTTCTTAGCAAGTTTGGCATTTTTCCCAAAGATTTCATAGGATGCCTTGTTTCTCAAGTAGGTTCCAAAGTTCGGGTCTTTTGATTTTATGATATAGCCATTTCTAGTGTGAACTATTTGCTCAACATTAGCACATGGGACGTATTTAATGATCTGCAGAAAGATCATCTTTGGATGTGTATATTTAGCGTCAAAATCGGTAAGTAGAAAGTTATAAACCGGGTCTGGAGTTCTGCCGAGAAAAGCTGATGATGACTCTGTACATGGTGGTCCCGTGTCCATGGCGTTGTCGACATGAATTTATTGAATGTTAGCATGATGTGGTCCACCGCGGAATCTTTTTGCAGACTGGGTAGAATCACTGGATGGATGTCTATCCCTAGATGAATTCGCTACCAGCTGACTACCCCATGAGAAATGTCTAGTACGTCTGGAAGGTCCAACGGATGCAGCTTGAGCAAGCGAAGAGCTTGTGTTTGTAGGAACAGATGCTGGTAATCCTATGTGTTTACCGAGAATCGATTGCCCGTTAGTGATGCCAGAGTCCGCCATCGTACGAAGGTAACCTAGGGCCGAAGCCGAAATGAAGAAGAATGTGAAAGAAAAGATGATGAAATGAAGTTCAAGAAGCAAGTTTGCCCTCCGAAAGTGAAAACTTCCGTCAATCCTCTAAGTGCTGTATACGTGCTTTGCTCACAAATGCGTATTGCAACACTTGGTCTTAGCTAGCACATTAACTGACACAAGAGAGGTTAGGCTCCTTGATACCAGGAAAGATTTGTGCCTTGCATATTTTTTTACGGAAAGGAGAAAAGAAAATTTACTAATTATACAAATCATGTGTTTCTTGAAAAAATTATATATTTCTCCAGCCTCTCAGAGTGTTACGCCCTCTCTTTGGCAAGTGATTTTCTACAGGAATATGTATTATTGAAAAGAATGCGATGGTCTAAGGAAAGCTTGATTATTAACAGTGGTATTTGTGCATCAGTTTTAAAAGGGAGTTATATCATCATTTTATTATTCTTTATTTATTTCATTTTTCATCTTTATTATATGGTACACAAAACGAAACAGTGCAATCAAGGTGCCAAATGTAAATATATAACTAAATACATAACTTAAATAAGGCAAGAAAATGATAAAAAGTCATGTGAATAGCGAAAATAAAGTAAAGAATACATAGGTGCAAATGTGCAAGAATATATATATAAAGAGTATATATTTAGATATAATGCGAGATATTTTAACTGATTGAAAATGTAAGATAATGTAAATGAAAGATGAGATGAAGTGCCAGCACATCACAAAGAAATAAAAATTAGTTAAACAGATGCATGTTAAATCTTCTGTCCCGGGGCGACTCGGGACTAATGATCACAAGGGGAAGCCCTTGTTAGTTGTGAGGATGTCGGTGCTAAGATGGAAAAACATGACGAATATGATCATGAATGATATAAATGGCATAGATGTCACGTTCGTCCTCTGTGAGGTTTGCATGTTGGACATATAAGGAAATGAGTACATTTAAAGGAGAATGCTTGTAGCGGTATGCGCCATCAGTGATAGCATCAGATTGAAGTATGTCCAGGAATAGCGGATGGCCCGTTTCAATGCGAGAAGTGGTGTACCGAATACGGAGTTGTGCAAGATGTTCTGTGAGCTTAGGAAAGTTGATGTACTCATACGTGAGCCACGTGGGATATGGAAGCTTAAGTCGGTGAGCTAGTCAAATAGCATGACGCTCCAATATGCAAAGTTTTTCGTAGAAGGAAGCAGAAGCATTGCACCAGGCAGTATGTCCAAAAGTGAGTATAGGTCGGAGAAACATCTTATAGGTGTGGAGTAAAACATCTGCTTTGAGGCCCCAAGTGGTGCCTGTGAGACGACGTAAAAGATTTAAGCGAATAGTAGCCTTTGCTCTTAATTTTTGCAAATGTGCATTCCAAGTCAGTTTAGAATCGAAGACGACGCCCAAGTAGGTAGCAGTGTTGGTAGGGCGTACAATGTAGCCATCAACAGTTACTCGTAAGAGTGTGGGGTTTCGGTGAACCCTAGAACGCCTGTTAGGTGGTAGGAAAACCAGCGCTTGCGTTTTGTCATTGTTAATAGTCAGATGCCATCTCTGGCACCACTTGATGAAATTGTCTAGAGTTGTTTGTAGAGCAAGACTAATTTGCTGGACAGTGTTGCCAAGTGCAAGAAAAGCTGTATCGTCAGCATATTGGAAGGTGAAAACATTTCGTGGCACTGAAGGAATGTCTGAAGCGTAAAGAATATATAATAATGGGCTGAGAGCAGACCCCTGGGGTACTCCAGTAAACGGAAATATAGGCCAAGAGAGTGTGTTACCAACTGCGACATACGCAATGCGATTTGTAATGAAAGAGTAAATTACTCTTAAATAGCAGACGGGAAGTTTGAATGACTGCAGTTTTTGAATTAGCCCATACTGCCACACTTTATCAAATGCCTTTTCTAAATCCATTAGAATGAGACAGGATGGCAAGCCTTTGTTAAATTGATTTGTAACTATGGTACTGAGACGAAGCAGTTGGTCATGGATGGAGAATCTAGGTCGAAAACCTGCTTGATTAATAGGTAATAGACCAGTATTTTCAAGGTATTTATGAAGGCGGCAGACAAGGATTTTTTCCAGGATCTTGCTGAGAACAGATGTGAGTTGGATTGGTCTGTATGAACAAACTGAATGGACAGGTTTATTCGGTTTACGAAACATACAAATTTTTGAGATTTTCCAATCAGGAGGATAGAAACCAGTTTGAAGTATGAAAGTGTATATTGTTGCCAGGGTTAGCAGGAATGAGTGTAGAGCTTCTTTTATGTGTCGATAAGAAATGTGGTCAATCCCAGGTGCTGTATTTTTCTTCCGTTTTAGTGTAGAATGGATTTCATTGGTAGTAATGGGTGTGGTAAGTGGATGCTCCGGATCAATGACATGATTTGTTGAAGGTTGTAAAGCAGGAATGCTAGATAGGTCTTTCCGTTCAGAGCGTTTAGAAGCCGCTGTTGGTGTAAAAACGGTCTGGAGCTGTGTAGCAAAGGCGTTTGCTTTTTCTTCGTTGGAGAACAGAGGAATGCCATCTGCAACTAGCGGGTAGGTTATTGTGGTGCTCTTGCCCGTAAGTTGATTAAAACGCTTCCAGTAGCGAGATGGATGCGCTTCCTCGGATAAGGTGTTGCAAGTTTTAATCCAATTGCGGTGTTTATAGGCAACAATGTAGCTATGAACAGCTCGTTGCTATTGGCGATGCTGACGAAGACATGCGTTATTCCCGGTCCGATAATATTCCCAAAGATGTTGTCGGGCTTTCTGTATGAGCGGAAGATATGTCGGTGGTAGGGCCGGTTTGTGTGGATGTACTTGCTGCATCGGAATATGCTGCTGAGCACTGGTTTGAATTGCCCCAGTAATAGCAGTAACACAGGAAGCAAGTTCAGTTTCAGTAGTTGGAGGTGTTATGGTAGAAAGAGAGTGCTCTAGATCTTCCCGGAAATGAGGCCAATTCGCCTTATCAAACCTCGGAACTCGACGAGGTGCTAGTACAGGGCGTTGTGGTTGTCCCCGAGTAAACGTTAATTTTATTGGATGATGATCGCTGCCAATAGAGTCCAGTACTGTAAGCTGACAGTCATTAAGGAAATTCATAGAGGTGATGACGACATCCGGTGTAGTTTGACTGATAGGCCTGGTGTGTGCAGGAAGAACATGAAGATGGAGCTGAAGATTGTTACTTAAGTAGTCCTCAAAGTCGGCCTTTTCGCGATCAGTACGACTGTGGATATTTATGTCCGCCATGATGATAATATTTCGAAAGTTGGCGGCTATATATCGGAAATATTCGAATGGGATACGTTGACGTGGTCTAATATAGATTGTACTGAAGTAGATAATGATCGATGGAAAGTATATGGTGAAGAATAGGTATTCCGGGAGATTACTTAAAGCTTGTGGAGTATACGCTCGAACTGGGTACTTTAGGAAATATCCTATTGCTACTCCCCCTTGGGCCCGTTGAGCTTGATCTTGGAAGTCGCAGCGTTGCAGTTGGTATCCAGGAATACGGGCTAACATACTCGGCTTTAAGGCGGTTTCATTTAAAGCGAAAACACTAATATGTTCTTCCATTAATAAAGATTCAAGTAACAGTCTATGTTGAGAAAAGGATCGAATATTGACGAAAAGAAAGTTAATCCCCATTATGAAGAAGACGGTGTAGATTGTTTTAAACAGCGGTTTCCAGGGTTCCAATGTGAAAATGTACATAATTATTAGAATAAGTTGCATGAAGATTAATATTAAAAATAGATTTGGCGGCAGAAATGATATGTTGAATGAAGTGAGCTCGTTGAAAAGGAAAAATGTTTTGCAACACCAGACTAACATAGCGTATGAGATCTTCGACTGTTAACGGAGGCAATAGCGATTGTGTAGGGACTTGCATATATTTTATTTTTTTATTTTTACAGTCTACCCGTTTAAAGGGTTGCGCCCTTTCTTCGGGGAAGTGTTGCATTGATATTGTGGAGGCTATAACAAATATGGGTGGTCTAAGGGTTTTTTTTCTTTATTCATTATTTTAAAGACATGAACATATATACATTAGAAATAAACTTGAACTGGTTATTTACATAAATAAAATAATAATAACAGAAAATGTGCAGGGAGGCGATGAGTAATATGAAACAAGAAACAAGAAAATAACAAAATTAGTGCAGTGTATTAGGTTCAGTGCGTGAATGTAACAACAAATATGAAGAACATTAAAGGAATATCAAGTCAATACCAAAACATAGCAGGAATAATAGAACTCATAGGAATAATTGTTTGAAATGATGATGAAATGAAGATGAATTGTTCTGGACGCCACAACACGAGGTTCTGTTAGTGAACAGATGAGGTTATCTTCTGTTCCTGGGGCTATTCAGGAACTGATGTAGACAGGAGAGGCCCATGTTACTAGGTATTTACTGTGCATATGATGGATATATGGAAGATGACAGATGACGTGGATGATATATAGCAAATACTTCTGGGTCGCGGTCGGCAGGATCTATTTGCAAGTGGTACAATGTAAGATAGTGCTGTAGCGGAGAATCAACGTAACGTGGTGGTGCATCATTGTCTCGGTCATAGCGTATTACGTCCTGAAGCATGGGGTGTTGTAAGTCAAAACGTTGCGTAATATAACGGATGCGAAGCTGTTCTAGATGGGTAAGCAATGGTGGAAAATCTATGAGGTCATAGAGGAGCCTAGTTGGACTTGGTAATTTAATTCGATAGGCCAATCTGAAAGCATGTCGTTCCATTATTGATAATTGTTTATAAAATTTGTCGGGGGCAGCGGCCCAAGCTGTATGGCCGTAAGTTAAAGTACTCCTCATAAAAGCTTTGTAAGTATGGAGGACAGTAGGTGGTCGTAAACCCCAGCTGGTTCCAACTAAGCGTTTAAGGAGATTTAGTCTGTTCTTGGCTTGAGTAATAATTTTCTTAAGATGCGGTGTCCAAGTGAGCTTTGTGTCAAATATCACCCCAAGGTAGGTAAGAGAAGATGAAAGAGGAACTGGCGTGTTGTCCACATGAATGTGTAATAGATTTGGATTGCGAAGCACTCTGGATCGTCTACCAGGTGGTAGAAATACAATAGATTGTGTTTTCGCAGAGTTAATACTGAGTCTCCATACGTCACACCAGTGGACAAATGTGTCGATGGCTGGCTGCATTAGTCTGTTGATACGTTGGATAGTACGAGCCGTTGTTAGAAATGCTGTGTCGTCAGCGAATTGATAGACTTGGACGTGAGGAGTGACTCTGAGGTCAGCAACGTAAAGTAAGTACAGCAATGGAGACAAAGAAGAACCTTGAGGTACGCCAGAGTGTAAGAAAATTGGGTGTGATGGAGCGTTGTTGATAGAGATGTATGCAATACGTCCGGTTAAGAAGGCATTGATTAAGCGTATATAAGATATGGGTAGCAGATAATTATGCAATTTGTATATCAAGCCAGGATGCCAGACTTTATCAAATGCCTTTTCCAAATCAAATGTAACTAAACAAGATGGAATTCCCGTATTGTATTGGTTATAAATGGCAGTGGTAAGTCGCAATAATTGATCTAGTGTGCTGAAACGCGGTCGGAAACCAGCTTGATAGATTGGCAGAAGATTGTATGTAAGGAGGTGTTCGTGAAGCCGTCGAACGAGTATACGTTCGAATACTTTGCAAAGACAGCTTGTTAAATGGATTGGACGATACGACTGGACATCAGATGGTGGTTTCTTTGGCTTAGGAAATAAAAGAACTTTGGAGTATTTCCAATCGAGCGGAAAGAAGCCAGTTCGAAGGATGAACGTGTAAATATGACTGAGGATCAGAATGAAAGAAGGAGGTGCATGTTTGATGAGAGTATATGTAATAGAGTCGAATCCAGGCGCCGTATTGCGTTTAGTTGCTAAAATAGTTCTGATGTCATCTGGGTCTATAGCCTGAGTTAGTGGATTATTAGGTTCCAGAACATGCTGGTCAGATGGTTGTAAATGAGCAGATGAAGGATCAGCGTGACGGTTGATCGAAGATTGAAGGCGTTGCGGTGTGTGCCATCCAGGAAGCGGAGTGAAGATATCTTGAAAAAATGCAGCAAAAAGATTTGCACTTGCATATACCAAGGTAAAGGTTATAGTGTTAGAAGCTCTACAAATTATATGTGAGTTGTGCAAGGCACAGAGGATATATTGTCATTACTATTATGATAATGAATGATAATACATGTGTTTTATACATATATGAAATATCTTTTTACTTAGCATATGTTATTATTAGAAAATAGTGCTCTTAGAGTTATTTCTTTTTGGTATGTGTTAGAACTGAGGCGACAATGCTGCCATCTAGGAACATCTTTACGGGTTGTTTAGGAAAGGAATTGTAGGTAGCTCATACAGCTTTTATAAAAGATGTTTAGGAGTAATTTTATAAGACATAAACACAACGCATTAACATTTAATTAGCCTACAAACTAATTTAGCACATATTATTATGATCCCTGTAATTTCAGTTACTATTTTTTGGAAAGATTAACTATAACAGTGTGATATTGTATTTGGACCTGTGTACTGGATAGAGAGGGTATGTTTTTAATGTTGTAGGTATATTAGTGGGGTAGGGTAACCGAAGAATCTTGCAAATCGTCATAAAAACATGCCATTTGGTGATGTGGTAGACCAATACCTAAGGATAAAATTTAGATGTAGACCCAAACATCAAACCCTTTATTTGCCCCTGTGACGTCATCATACAACATGGCCGCCCGAACATTACCGAAACACCGTTTCTCACACTAAAGGCTCATAAAACGGTGATTACAAACGATTCACATCAAAGTTTGAATTCCTATTACTCATATTTGCTAATAAAAGGTACATTTTTTGTCACTGAATGCTGTAATTAGTATTATACAGGGTGAAACAAAAGTCCGTTGAAGTCGGCCAACTCCGTTATTATTGCAAAAATAAAGAAATGTAAAGAGAGCAAAATTGTTCGAAATATGTCTTCAGTTTAATATGTTGCAACTTTTAAAACTAGGCGGACTTTGTGCTGTACAGTCGCCCACATAAGCACCTAGACCTCAAGTAATGGAACTATAATAGTTAAAAGTACAGGTACATATCTGGGCGACAGTACAATGTTATGAACTCCAATGTTAAATGTAAATGTAATTGAGATTACCTATTACAACGGACATTTGTTGCACAAATATCCGTAACATAATATGTATTTTTTTAGTTTATTGGGTGTTCACTATGTACCAATACACCTTATTCTAAAATAATGGTTTCCTTTGTTTTAAATATTTAGAAGACATAAACTAGTTTCTTGAAGTCATCCCATTACCAATCATCATCATGTCCAAGAAGAGGAAATGTGAAATCATAAATGTTACGGATGATTTCCGTACTGGTGTTAACGCGTCTCGTGATATAGACTGGGCATTCCGCGTACAGTGCCAGCAAAATTCCGGTGAAATTTTGGTGTTTCCTACGAGAAGCACTCGTGCAGACAAAGGAATAGGATATAAATCCTTGTGCAGGGATCTGAACAAATTTCAAGATGTTGGACTTCCAACAAACGTTCAAATTCATCTTTTTGATGAAGGTTCGGGAATTGAAGAGACCTTTCGTAACAAAGAAGCGAAGTTCCACAAAACATGCAATAATAAATATGACCGAACTGGCCAGATCTAGTGCTGTTAAACGTAAGGACCAGGGGCAAAATGAGCAAGGAGGTCCCACTACTCGCTCATCATTGCATGTTGGTGACGTGAAAGACAAGTGTTTCTTTTGTGACAGTGTATCAGCTGATGAAGATTTAAGTAATGCTCGCACTTTACAAGTGAGCAATAGTGTTCGTGAAGCAGCTGTGACGCTTTGCGACACGAAGCTATTGGCAAAGTTGAGCAGTGGTGATATGGTGGCAACGGAAGCAAAATATCACCGGAAGTGCTTGGTCCAATTTTATAATCGGGTGCGCCAAGCAAAAGCGAAAACAAAGTGTCCAAAAGATAGTAACTCTAGACTTACTTATGGTATTATGTTATCCGAAGTGATTACATTCATTCAAGAAACTTTGCAGTGCAGTGAATCTTCACCAGTATTTAAGCTGTCAGAGCTTGTTCGTCTCGTAACTCCACGTATGACAGAATTAGGAGTTAGAGATGCTGATAAAATGGTTCACAGCTCCAGATTGAACGAAACTATTCTAGCCTACGTACCTGAACTGCCTGCACAAAAGCGGGGAAGAGGCGTGTTTTAGTGAATGAGGGAGACCTTGCAGAATTGATTTACGGTGCTTGCTTACAGAATACAGAAGATGATAGAACGTGTTTGTCTAGGGCTGCATCCATCGTGGGTAAGGACATGTTTAAAACTTTCCCACAATTCAATGGACATTTTACCACAGCTTTCCAGGAGCAATCAGCTCCACAATCACTAGTAACACTTGTACGGATGATTCTTGAAGGTCCTAATATCGTAAATGAAGAAACTGTTTATGTAAGCCGTGCTGCGCTCTCAGTGTCTCAGTTACTCCGGTTTAACGCAGTGACGCGAGAAAGAAAGCAAGGACAGGGAAATGTACGCCATCCACTATCTAGCGAGACTCCGCTGCCCCTGTACATTGGATTAATGATCCATTCAAAAACGTGGAACAGCGAGATCATAGATAGACTGAATAAAGTAGGTGTGAATGTATCATATGATCGAATGCGGGAGATATCGGCCACCATGACCAATGCACTGTGTGAACAATTTGAAACTAAGACGGGAGTACATCAAGATAACCTTCAAACAGGCGTTTTTACTTGTGCTGCCATATGCAATATCGATCGCAAGCAACTTCTAAGCAAGCATTTCACGGCACAGGGATATCTATAATTCAGCCATCTTACCCTCGCAGCGATACTGGGGTTATAATCAACAAGTGGCCCCGCAAATACAAAGGTGACTTGCCTGCATGGTTCACAAATGTTCCTCAGATGTCAATGCTCAAATCATATGTGTCTCTTTCTACCGTTAATAGTGTTGAATTACTGCTACAGGAAGATATTTTATCAAATATGTGGTTGAAAGCAATCGAGATTATTGACACAAAGAATGGTAGTATTTCTGAACAACATATTACCTGGGCAACTTTCCATTCTCAGCAACTTCGTGGTAAGATTCAACCTACAAGTCGGTGTATTCTACTACCCTTGTTGCCAGACTCCATAAATTCGTCTGCCATGATTCGTCATTGCTTTGACATAATCATTCAGACTGTGTCATCACTTAATCCTCCCCAAGTCCCCGTGGTTACCTATGATCAACCCGTTTTTGCTATAGCGAAGCAAGTTCAGTGGTCCTAGCCTCTTCAGTATGGGGAAGACAAGATGGTAGTTATGATGGGTCCACTTCATATTGAAATGGCAACCTTACAAAGGTTGGGTAACTGGTTAACTGAGAGTGGGTGGACTAATCTTCCAGTGGAAGCAGCCGTAACCACTGCTGGAAAAGCAGATAATTGTTTACATGGATTCCACGTGAAGCGAGCGAGATATGTTCACGAAGTGACATCTGCAGCCCTGTACATAATGCTGAAGAAAGCATACTCAGAGAGTGCATCGCCTGAATGTCCCCAAAGAATTGAAGAGTGGGTTAAAATTTGACAGAATGAATCCGTTCAGTTTAAATACTGGTACACAGTATTGGAACTTGAAATGCTTCTCTTTAGGCTCTTGCACAGCTTGCGTTCTGCAGATTTTGAACTCTACATCAGTTCCCTATCAGAGTTGTGTCCTTGGATGTTCCCCTTTATGCCAATATTTGTTAAGTCATTACAGGAGCTCAGTTGCAGACATCCTACCATTTATGAAGAGTTTGTGCGAGGAGGTTTCGTTGGTACTAAGGCAAGTCGTCCTCATTCTTGTATGAGTCATGATTAAATGCATGAACAATGCAACAAGGTCGTCAAGTATGAAGGCGGAGCAGTTGCAATAATTGACAATCCTTCAGCGCTCTTGAAGTGGATGGTGTCTGGTCCAGTTATTGCCAATCTCATTTCCAATTTTGAAGAATATAGATTGTTACTTGATGAAGGTGAATGTCAGACTCATCACGAAGATACTGTGGCTGTCAGTAAACGATTTGTAAAAGACGTCTCAAGACTGGTGTGTACATTTTCAGAAGACGACAGAAATCCTTTCACGCAAGACGGCACTGACCTTGTAAGCATAGTATCATTATGAGCGAAGATGCAGTTGCATCAGTGTACAATGCTGAAAAGCTCGGCAGAGACCAGTACGACAGCTTCAAAAAAGAACGCTTAATGCAGTGCAGTAAATCAATTTTGGAACCAATTCATCGAAATAATCTAGCCCTCCACCGCAAACAAATCATAAAGACCACTGCCACACACCGCAAAGTTATTATCATGAAAAATGATTGTTCTCTTTTCAACCGAATGTTTATTGCTTGTCAGAGCCGACAAGGCAATCTTACTGACTTTTTCACTCATGAAAATTTGGAGTTTTCTCCATGACTTTTTGACGATGGTTCAATTCGCAAGGGAACTAAGACAGATGTTACGTGTCTGGAAAAGTTCGGAGATTACCAGCATAATGCTCCCCAGGCCACATGTGTGATACTTGATGGTTCTGCTGTCATACACATCTTGAAACCATCTCCTACAGAAACCTTTCGAGATTACTTTGATACGAAAGTAAAACCGATTGTATTATCAATCCTCACGAACAAAACTAGAGTGGACTTTGTTTTTGACCGTTATTTACCAGGCAGCCTAAAAAGTGAAAAGCATCAAAAACGAGGGATTTCGCCACTAGTATGAGTTGGGGACTCTACGCGGATTCCTAAATATTGGACCATGTTTCAGCGTAATGAAAACAACAAACAAGGGTCATTACAACTCATTGCAGACTTCTTGTCAAATATTGACACACCAGAAGGCAAGAATGTGATCTGGCATATGGGGCACATCCAATGTTGATGTTTCCAAACTCGCACCCTGTACACATGAAGAAGCCGATACGCGACTACTTCTGCATGCCAAAAAGGCCAGTGACTTGGTCACAAATCGATTATCATCAGAACAGTTGATTCTGATGTGGTGGTGCTAGCTTTACATGCCTTTCCCAACCTAACCTTGTCTCATCTATGGATTGTTTACGGAGTTGGAAGGAATCTAAGATACCTTCCTGTCCATGAGTGTGCAAAAAAAGCTTGGAACCAAAATTTGCAAAGCAATTCCATTCTGGTACGCATTCACTGGCTGCGATACGGTATTAGCCTTTGCAGGACGTGGGAAGAAAACAGCCTGGGAAGCTTGGCAAGCAAACTCGCATGTCACTGATGCATTTATGGAGCTTTCACAGTATCCTTCGGAAATTGCAGACACTTTTTTCAGGGAAGTGCAGCGCTTTACTGTGTACTTGTATGATCGCAGCAGCAACAAAGAGAGTGTTAACAAATGTCGGAAAATGCTCGTCACCAAGAAAGGTCGTTCGCTGGAAAGTGTGCCTCCAACTGAGGGAGTACTTCTTCAGCATGTGAAACGAGCAGTGTTTCAAGGTGGACATATTTGATCTCAGTGACGTAAGTTAAAATCTAATATACCCGATCCTCAGCAATGGGGCTGGAAGAAAGCTGGTGCTTCATACTCACCTTTATGGTCTTTACTGAAACAAATGTCTGGACACTGCCAAGAGCTTGTTCACTGTGGGTGTAAATCACTGTGTTCGCGTGCATGTAAATGTGCTAAATTATCTCATCCCTCACACCTTTGTGTGTGTGCGATGGTCAGTGTAAAACAAATACTTCCAATGGAAATTAGTGATCTGTGAGTGATGGAGGTATGCTAATGTTAGGAAATAATCTGCAAACTCTTGATAATCTTGATACGAGAAGCGGCTTATGAGCGAAGCTGCACCGGTAAAAATTAATATTTTTCTCTTCAAATTAAGAAAAAAAGTTAATTAATATAATAATTGTTATATATAACAATCACTAAATTTGGAAAGTTTCCATCTTTTAGTTTTAATAGAAAAATCCAAATCTTACCTGTGTGACTTCCCTCGCGAGCCGCCTCTGCTTAATACTCGTTATATAGTGATACATTTTTTCTATTATGGCAATGTGGAAGACTTTCATCAAGACATAATTCAGTTCATCACCTCAAAATATAGAATGTATCGTTTGTAATCAACGATTTATGTGCCTTTACTGTGTTTCTGTAATGCCCGTGTCGGCCATGTTGTATAATGATGTCATAGAGGCAAATAAAGGGTTTGATTTTTGGGGTCTACATCTAAATTTCATTTCTAGGTATATATATCTACTACATTACCAAGTGGCATGTTTGTATCATGATTTGCAAGATTCCCCTATCTCGTGATGTTACCCTACTCCACTATATTATTTATCACTTACTGTTCAATTTGATTTAATGTAATGCATTTATGAGGCTTTGTAAATGTATGTGAAAATTAAGTTCTAACATATGTACATGATTGGCCACAGATTGAAGACCACAGTTTGGCCACAGATTTACATTATGAGGGAGGCCCCCTCCCTTGTTTTGTGGAGTACATTATCCAGGAAAGGGAAGGAAACCAAACAACATGGAATCTCTAAGTTAGATATCACTGCAGTTAAAACACACTGAATCAGTGGTAGTGTGCTTACCTATGGCCCGGGGGGCCACTAGTTTGATTTTACCTGTTGCTGTGCGGACTTTGTGGTGAACAAACACCATGATCGTGGGTTTCAGGGTTCCTCCCACTTTTTTTATTCAACCATTTTATTCATTTCTTATATCATTATTACCGTTTTCTTTAGCTTAACCTATATATTCGTGGGAAGTAAAATTAAAAGATTTTTTTTTACTTCATTTGTTTAGTTCGTATGAGGAAAACTCGTGAAATACGTATTCAGAATTATAGACCTGAAAGAATTATACTTTTATGCAAATGTCCCTTGAGAATTGAGACTGGGCTTGCCCACATTGAAGGCGAGAGCCTTAGTAGCTATGCTATGCCGGTGATTTTTTATAATATAGAATTATTTTGTGGAACTGTAGACATGATTTACAACATTAACAGCGTTGATAATTTTATAATTTGCAGAGCTTAGGTCATTACGGAAGATTGAAAAAAGATTTTTAATGTATGTTTACATACTTTGCCATATTTTAAGTCATACATGTAATATTGTTGGTAGATATTTGATTTATATGAATGAATATCATTAGTTTGAGGAGGCAAATTTTTGTGAAACGCATCTTTTTGCCTTTTAAACATGAAGCAGATGATTGGCTAGATATATTTATATACGTAGCGGAGACCCTTAATTATTATTCGGACAAGATATGTTGATGTAGGATATTCAGATTAAATTTTCGTAGGAGAGGAATTTGAAACTTAAAATATACAAAACGATAATCATGCCTGTAGTTCTGAATGGCTGCGAAACATGGTCACTTACTCTGAGGGAAGAACACAGACTGAAAGTATTTGAGAACAAGATCCTGAGACGAATATTCAGACCCAAGAGGAACGGGAATGGGGAATGGCGGAAACTTCATAACGAGGAACTACACAATTTATATGGTTTACCCAACATTGTTAGAGTCGTCAAGTCTAGGAGGCTTAGATGGGCGGGTCATGTAGCTAGAATGGAAGAAAGTAGAGACGCTTTCAAAGTCTTAACTGGAAGACCAATCGGAAAACGACCATTAGGAAGACCTAGGCGCAGATGGGAGGACAATATTAAGATGGATCTCGCAGAGATTGGAATACAGAGTAGAAACTGGATGCAGTTAGCTAAGGATAGAAGTCAGTGGAGAGCTTTTGTGAACGCGGCATTGAACCTCCGGGTTCCATAGGCCATAGAGTTAGTTAGTTAGTTAGTTAGTTTTAGGAGAGTACACTAGGTTTCGATTTCACGGAAAATTACTAGGTTTACTAGTCATGAACCTAATGATGAATGAAACGTCAAACCTAAATCCAAAACAATTCATGCATTGATGAATGAATGTATCGGCATTAATGTTCATTTTATGAAAAAAAAATACAGCGGTAAATTTGAGTTATGATTTTGGTATATTTGTAGTATGGCATGTAGTTGTTATATTGATTGCTTCAAAACATTATGGTATTTGAATTTAAAGCCGTATTATTGTGAATATGTATATGATAATTGAATACTTTGATACTGTTTATATGGCGTTGAAAAACATTTATTACGTTTTCGTGCTCGTTCGCGTGCGGGCTGCTTGATCTACATATATTTTAAGCAATTTGTGTGTTGATGGTCTTGTTAGGGCACTAATAAATGCATCAATAATAAATGCATATAACGATTAACATTGAAGGTTACGCATAGTGTGTCATTCAGTTTTCTTGAAATGTTTCTAATACAGGAAAGACATTACAAATGAATTTTGAATATTTTTGTGAATTGCTTCGTACAATATAATATTTGTGTGGTATATATTAGGTTATTCAAGACATTGTTTCTGTAAATCACCATTTAAAATATAAATATCTTACTAAGGTAGACTGAAATTTGCTGACACTAGAGCTCATGGGATTGATTCTGAAAGAGGCACAGTTATGACATGTATATTGTCACGTAATTTCATTTATGACGAGACAAAAAATCAAATCTAACTTTTTATGGCTTTTATTAGCGTTTGTGCAGTCCAATTTATTTATGACTTAATCAGGATTGCATATCTTTTAGGGGTATCAGACTTTTGTTTTCTCATTTATACCAACTAGTACTACGACTATCAATTCATGATCAAAATACTATACAGAGTTATGAAATTCATTCTTCAATCAAACATAAGGCAAAATACTTGAAAATCGTGTATTTGATACACTTTTCCGCTAGACATTTGAAGAATGAATTATACTGTTTCTAGTTTTGGCAAGACACTTGAAGCAAAGTATTACATATTCACAACTTAATTGGTTCCGAGAAATGAATATTTTTATTTTAAAAAAATCAGCAATAACTTTGAAATTCGATGCAATTTGAACTTGATTTTTCTTTGTTTGGTAGGGTCAAACTTGTCCTAGGATAAAAGGTACCGGCGATATAAATATCACATCAATACGTGTAGGAACACTTTTCATTGCCCTCCACGTGTATATCCTTTGGAAAATCTTGTTGTAGGTCAGATTTCTTTTCAAATACCTAAAATAAAAACTAGTGAATCATGGATATTACAGTCCTAATCTAATTATCATTTAATATTACCCCAAAGTGCGTTTCAGCAACTACACAATCAACATTCATCATCTAATAACATCGTT
The DNA here is from genome assembly GCF_964235325.1 of Thermobia domestica. NCBI lineage: Eukaryota > Metazoa > Arthropoda > Insecta > Zygentoma > Lepismatidae > Thermobia > Thermobia domestica. The sequence goes on from NC_137465.1 coordinate 93,021,539, forward strand.
AACTTTTTTTTTTGTTCATCTGTTTCCTTGTTTAAATATAATAAATAATATAAAATACTGCTGTCCAATACTTAAAGGTATAAATAATAAAAGCTAAACTTAAAAAAAATCGCGTCAAAGCATGACACCCTAAAATGCTAGTCATTACATATCTAACAATATTTACCAATCAAGTCACTCCTACGCCTCAATTCTAAAGAAAACTAATTTAGTACAGGAATGCTTTCAACTTACGATATATAACAATACACATGTAAATTTCTTCCGTTTCCTCCCACATCCACAATAATTAAATTTATCATACAAAGTCTACAAAAATATATTTCCATGTCAACATGCTCGGCAGTGCATGGCAGCCAAGTTCCGCGAAGCAAATGATGAACTGGCCTGCACTGCCGTAAGCATATTATACACGAACAAGAGTTTTGGGTAAAATCGCCGATTTCGAGGCTTTGTAAAAACGATTCTGTTAAGGGTAGGAACATGAAATTTACAATGTAAGGAGATTTCCCACAGATGTACTCGTACGACAAATCTCACAGTCCTACCCTCAACCATATTCGCGTACTGGACCCCCAAAATATCCAGTTTTCAGGCTCACTGACTCACTGATTCACTCATCAAATTGATTAGGTACTTCCCAATTAGATAGAAACATGAAACTTTGCATAAAGATACCCTATAACAATTTGAGTATGAAAAAGGTCCAAAATCTGAGGAATGTCCTATGGGAATTTTTTTATGGGCAAAAAACTGTCCTTAGCCAGGAAAAAAAATCGTTTCACTCACTCACTCATCAAATTGATTAGGTACTTCCCAATGAGATAGAAACTTGAAACTTTGCATAAAGGTACCCTATAACAACCTAAGTATGGAAAAAGTCCGAAATCTGAGGAATGTTCTATCGGAAATTTTTATAGGCAAAAAACTGTCCTTAGCCAGGAAAAAATCGTTTTACTCACTCACTCATCAAATTGATTAGGTACTTCCCAATGAGATAGAAACTTGATACTTTGCATAAAGGTATCCTATAACGACGTGAGTATGGAAAAGGTCCGAAATTTGAGGAATGTGCTATGGGAAATTTTTATAGGGAAAAAAATTTCCTTAGCCAGGAAAAAACTCGTTTCACTCACTCACTCACTCATCAAATTGATTAGGTACTTCCCAATGAGATAGAAACTTGATACTTTGCATAAAGGTACCCTACAATAACTTGAATATAGAAAAAGTCCGAAATCTGAGGAATGTGCTATGAGAAATCTTTTATGGGCATAAAACTGTCCTTAACCTTGAAAAAAATCGTTTCACTCACTCACTCATCAAATTGATTAGGTACTTTTTAATGAGACAGAGACGTAAAACTCTGCACAAAGGTACCTTATAATGGCTTGAGTATGAAAAAAGTCCGAAATTTGAGGAATGTGCTATGGGACTTATTTATGGGCGAAAAACTGTCCTTAGTCAAACACAAATCAGTTCATTCTCTCCCTCATCTAATGATTAGATACTTCCCAATGAGATAGAAACGTAAAACTTTGCATAGATTTACCCTATAATAAATTGAGCATAGAAAAATTCCGAAATGTGTGGCATGTGTTATAAGATTTTTTTATTGGCGAAAAACTGTTCTTAGCCAAGTAGAAATCGTTTCATTCTCTCAATCATCAAATTGATTAGGTAATTCCCAATGTGGTAAAGACGTGAAACTTTGCATGGAAGCACCCTATAATGACTAGAGTAGAGAAAAAGTCCGAAATTTGATTAATGTGCTATGGGATTTTTTTATGGGCGAGATAGTGTCCTTAGCCAAACATAAATATGTTCGTCCTCTCACTCGTCAAACTGATTAGGTACTTTCCAATGAGATAGAGACGTGAAACTCTGCACAAAGGCACTGTACCTTATAATGGCTTAAGTGTGAAAAAATTCCGAAATATGAGAAATGTGCTATTGGAAATTTTTCATGGGCGAAAAACTCTCCTTAGCAAAGCACGGTTCATTCACTCACTCATCACATTGATTTGTTAGTTTCCAATGATAATGACGTGAAGCTGTGCATAAAGGTACCTTATAATGACTTGAGTGTGAAAAAAGTCTTAAATGTGAGGAATGTGCAATGGGAACTTTTTTATGGGTGAAAAACTGTTTTTAGCCTAGCACATATCGGTTCATTCATTCACTCGTCACATTGATTAAGTACTTGTTTATGAAATATTGACGTAAAAGTCTGTATATTTGTACCTTATAATGACTTGAGTATAGAAAAGGTTTAAAATTTAAGTAATGTACTAAAGGAAATTTTTATGGGTGAAAACTGTCCGTAGCCAAGCAGAAATCGGTTCACTCAATGATTGACTCATTCATAGCATTAATTAGGTACTTCCCAATGAGATAGAAGCATGAATCTCTGCATAAAAATACCTTATAATGATTTGAGTAGGGAAAATGTCCGAAATTTAAGGAAGTGCTATGGAAAAATTTTATGGGTGAAAACTGTCCTTAGTCAAGCAGAAATCGGTTCATTCACTCGCTCATCACATTGATTTTGTATTTCCAATGAGATAAGTCGTGAAACTCTGCATAAAGGTATCTTATAATGACCCGAGTATGGAAAAAGTCCGAAATGTGACGAATGTGCTATGGGAAATTTTTTATAGACGAAAAATTGTCCGTAGCCATTAGGTACTTCCCAATGAGATGAAGATGTGAATGTCTACACGAAGGTAGCTTATAATGGCTAGAATATGAAAAATATCCGAAATTTAAGGAATGTTCTATGGAATTTTCTATGGGTGAAAAATTGTCCTTACTCAAACAGAGATCGGTTCATTTACTCACTCATCATTGATTAGGTGCTTCCAAATGAGATAGAGATTTGAAACTCTGCATAATGGTACCTACCTTAGGTAATGACCTGTGTAAATAAAGGTTCCAAATTTAAGAAATGTACTATGGGAATTTTTATGGGCGAAAAACTGTCCATAGCCATTAGGTACTTCTTAATGAGATAAAGATGCGAAAGTCTCTATATAGGTACACTATAACGGCTTGAAAATGAAATTTGAGGAATTTGCTACGGAAATTTTTTCATTAGCAAAAAAAAAGAAAAAAAAACTGTCCTTACAATAAGAAATCGGGAACGATTCCGTTATTGAACACATCATGTGCATAGTGATAATGTTGTCAACCGTCTGAGTGGTCGAGTTGGTGCCCTCCTCGCTGGTGTATTGGCTATACTTAACATACGTTATCCATATGTTACATACGCACTGCCTTCTTTCCCGCTTTGATGTTACACAATGTCGTTGCAGGATGTCTGATATCTAACAGTCTTCCGTACATTACGTACGCCAGCTATAAGTTACATACGGCCATCTGTATGTGAGATCCTGACCCCTACATACAGTCTTTTCGTTCGTGTGGAAAGTACGCTTATTCGGAACACTTATACGGAAAGTACGTTCAAATATACTTTTTCAGTTATACGTTTAGTGTACGTTAAGTCCAACAACCACAGGATTTAGACATGTAACAAACGTTTTTACGTACGCCACACACAGTTTTTCTCAGTGTGCGAGTAAAATAAGTGAAAGCTAGTAATAAGTAGTTAAGCAAGTTAATGAGGCACGTTCTGTGAATCAGTTAACTTTTAAAACCGTGGGCTAAGACACGTACATACTGCCGTAAATTTCGTGGTTGGAAATCCAGACAAGGAAAGCCAATATTTTGTCTTTTTTCGGTGAATATTTTTCCTTTATTGCAGTCATTGGTTTAAATAGATATTGAAATTAATTTGATAAGTAAGATAATGTAGAGGTGAGAATGTTTAAAATTAATGACGTTTTCGAAGAAATGAAAAATCCAATTGTTCGAATTTATGAGAGACTAGCAACAAAATGTAACCGATTTCGTAAATATATTGGTACCAGAGTTATATTATAGTTACCACAGTCGATATGTAAAAATATTCTTGATACTTCGTGTCTCTATCTGTGAACAGTGTGAGAATCTCTTACGTATCAGCCTTTTCATCAACAGTGAATTTCGTGCTGCTCTTCATATTTTCTGAATTTGCTCTTCGGGGGTTCACTCCCACACCCTCGCCTTTGCTCTTCCTACTTCCTCACACATCTTAAGCTTACAATTCCCGAATTTCAAGTTTCTTTTCCTATTTCAACTATCTAAAAGATATGATTTTGTATTCCAGGAAAACGCCTATTTAAATAACATGGTGATTTCTTCATCTTCCTTTAGACTCCTTAAAAATTAAAAATATTCAATTTTAGCAATTTTCCTGTTGCTTAGTCCCGGGAGGATACAATCGTGCCAAATTTCATCATTCTAACCCTGCCGGAAGTGCCTAAACATTTTGGTGTTTAGAAGACGGCCAATATAAATAACATGGAAAAGGTTTTTCTGTTCCCCATAAAACCACTCTAAATTTGGATATTTTCATTTTTACTGACTTACGTAGGTAATACTAACGAAAACGTTGAAGCATACCGAATTTCACGTTTGTATTCCAATTTCAAGTACCTAAAATATGAGATTATTTGTCCAAAAAAAGGCCTATTTAAATAGCATGGGGAATTTATTCCTCTCTCTCCTTTAGACAACCTAAAAATGAAAAATATTCACTTTTGGCAATTTTTCTGTGGATTAGTTCCGAAAAACTACAATCACGTCAAATTTAATCATTGTAGCCCTACAGGAAGTGCCGTATAATTTTGGGGTGTAAAAGGTGTCCCATATAAATACGTACCATGGGAAAGATTTTTCAGTTCCCCAGAAAACCACTCTAAAGTTGGAATTGTTTATTTTTACTGATTTACTTAGGTAATACTAATGAAAACGTACAAGCATACCGAATTTCAATTTTTCATTCCAATTCCAAGTTCCTAAAACATGAGATTTTATATATATATATATATATATATATATATATATATATATATATATATATATATATATATATATATATATATATATATATATATATATAAGACCCATTTAAATAACATGGGAAAATTCTTCATCCCCTTTCATCATTTCAACTTTCCAGTTCATGTAGCTTTATATACAGTTAGGATATGTTGGTGGCAAATATTATTAAGTTTACAAGCTATTTGAAAGATGTATATCATTGGAAGGAAAACCCGAGGCAGTATGAAACTGCGCAACATGCGCGTCATGTAATGAACTCCGTAATTTCACAATGTGAAAAGGTAGAGAACAACTAGGTATATTGAAACACCAGCTATGTCTAGTGATGTAGCAGCGAGGATTCAGCATCAAGGCTTTTGGGCCCTGTTGATACTCTTCGTATTTAGGCAATGAAAAATGAGATGTTAGCGATCGTGATTTTGTAGTTCGGGTAAATGAATTGGAATCTCGTTTGGACATAACGCTCTGACAGATATTTGATAGAATAAATCCTCCCCGCTGTTCTAGTGGCTAGTATGTGCGCCTTTCTTGTATAGGTCTTGGGTTCGATTCCCGGTGGGAAAGCCCTTGGGAACTAATGTTGTATGTGACACATTATGACTCCTTTAAAAATGTACAATTTTAATTTTAAATCCAGCAATATACCACAATTGAGAATTCTAATATACGATATTGACATGGTGAACTACAAAAAGAAGTGAAATATGAACAAAAACACCAGAGGTGCAAAAAGTGCAGCCAAGTTCGTCAGCCTCAAAAAGTGTTGAGATGAGGATGGATGAGCCAAGTTCCTTGGCCACTGCATCTGAAAGGGACACTGGAACTTGGCGCGAGGTGTCAAGGAAAATGATGTTAAGGAACCTTAGGGATAGTGGTGGTGGGCGTGGTGGGTTTGGGACCACCATCAACCTTAGGAATATCAACTTTGCTAATGAGCTAAGGCACATATACAGAATACTGCCGTAAGATTGGTGGTTCGAAACCCAGACAAGGAAAACTCATATTCCTCCACGCAGTGTGAAAGTAAATGATGTTAACGAGCCTTAGGGGTGGTGTTTGTGATCGTGGTGGATTTGGGGGTCAACACTAGCCTTAGAACTGAAATGTCCCGGCCGTGAAACTTAGAACAGACATCTTAATGTATTCGAATATGTTAGACACCTCGCGCCAAGTTCCAGTGTCCCTTTCAGATGCAGTGGCCAAGGAACTTGGCTCATCCATTCTCATCTCAACACTTTTTGAGGCTGACGAACTTGGCTGCACTTTTTGCACCTCTGGTGATTTTGTTCATATCAAACCACATACAGTAAACAAAATTATAAATATTATACAAAATTGGTTACAAACGTGTTCTTCCCCACAGTAAATCTTGCTTTATTCAAATAGATTAAATTATGTTTTTCAATGCCTACAGTTCGTATGCATGTTCACTAATTAAACATATAATTTCATAATCAAATTTGTTCCTTGTTTTCCAAAACTCATGGTCTTATTTTACATGGAAACAATAATAATCTCAAATAAGTATTTCTACATCTTTATATCATGTATTATATTTTTGTACCACCAAATGTCAGTGCAATTGTCTTTATCCTGTTATATGCCTTTATCTTTGGGCCTGTTATATGCCAAAATCAAATGCTATAAATATACGCACATAATTTCATTTCTATATGCTTTCTGTATTATCGCTCTGCAACCAGCAATAGCTACTCCTCACCACAAATACGTTACAAATCCAAGTCATACCATAAGAAATAAAATCAATGGCAATAAGCCGATAAATAGTCCATTCACTAAAAAATCAGGCCACCAAAGCCTATGCTCTGGTCTCTGGTCTGCTCACCTCCAAATATAAAACTAAAATATTTCAACTTCCTACATATATTCCTAAGAATTATAGTAAAATATTAAAGTCACTATATCGGCTTTTCAAATCCCCTAACATTCCCTTCAATAGTTTCAAATATTTCACAATACACGCTACATCCTTCATCCATAATTTCTACAAATCTTATATATTAATAGTAGTAAATAAAAGTTCCTCTCCTCACATTCTAAACAAACACATGAAATTATAATCACGTAAGTTAATAAATCAATTTTGTTCCCCACATAGCATTGTCGCAAACGCCCTCGCCTTCAGTACAAATGGCCCCCGTGTTCGTTGCCGCTCAAAAAGTCAAACAGCCAGCCTGACTAAAATTTTTCCTGCGGTAACCTCATTCCCACCGGGTAGATGCCTAAATAATACCTAGTATACAAGTTCCACGTCACTTCATTCCTTCTCCTATCCTTTTCCTTCCTATCATCAAATAATCTGCTCGCCAAGGCGCGTCATCCTTCATACGATACAAGTTATCCAAACAAATACATAAAATAACAAATATATAAAAGCATATGTTCACAAATAAAAATTGTGTCCCTACATAGCATTGTCGCAAGCGCAGTCGCCTTTAGTACAAATGGTCCCATGTTCGTTGCCGCTAAAAGTCTAACAGTCTGCGTTTGTAAAATGTTTTCCTGGAGTTTCCTCATTCACACCAGGTAAATGTCAAAATAATACCTAGTATACAAAATCCAAGCTAATTCCTTCGTTCTCCTATCCTTTTCTTTTCCCTTCCCTTTCATCAAATAATCTGCTCACCAGGAGCCTCATCCCTCATACGATACAACTTACCCAAACAAATATCTAAAATTATAAAGACATAGATTCACAAATAAAAATCGTGTCCCACATAGCATTGTTGCAAGCGCAGTTGCCTTCAGTACAAATGGTCCCATGTTCGTTGCCGCTCAAAAAGTCTATCAGCCTGCCTGTGTATTTTTTTTTTTTTTTTTTTTTTGCTGGGGTTCCTCATTCACACCGGATAAATGCCAAAATAATACCTAGTATAAAAATTCCAAGCCACTTCCCTCCTTCTCTTATCCTTTTTCCACTTCTTTCATCAAATAATCTGTTCACCAAGAGGGGCGTCATCCCTCATACGTCACAAAATAACATGGGCATAAATTTCCAAACCCAAATAGCATTCCTAACAAATCATTTTAAATTATTAATCATACCATCTAGGGTGGATGTGCCAGTCTTCGACCACCCCCTAGTTGCTGACCACTTTTCACTTTAAAACCATATATTAGGCTTATTTTCCGATAAAAAAAACATGATTTTCCGTTATAATTGAATTGCAGCTTATTCTGAACCAATCCTAAAGATACTGTCAAAATATATTGCACGTACATTCGGTAATAGCCAATTAAATGTATGCTTTCGGAAGAAGCGCTGAGTTTTCGACAGCTTTAATCTGTTGCAAATGGGAACGACAACGCTCTGTTTTTCGTGTTTTTCCGTAATTTTATCGCACCAGGTAAGAAATGCACATACTATTCTGTTGCATGGAACTGTGGAGCACATTTCAGTAATAAAATTTTAGTGATGACTGTAAGATTTGAAGAACAAATCGATAAAATGTAGTGGTCGAACAAATAAAAATGTAGTGGTCGGACAATGACTTATGAAATATTCTTTGTTAACTAGTGCTCGACCACAGGGTGGTCGAGAACTGAAAAATTGTTGAAACGTAAATAACGACTAACTTTCGATTCATCTGCATGAAATGAATTCCTAGTTACCAATTCTGAAGTTATAACGGTGTGCAAAAATATTTACTAGTGTTCGACCACTACTTTTCATTATACGTCTGTACTGGTCGAGGATTAACTTTTTTTTCAGTGTCCGATCATGCTTTGCGTTTGTATTTTCTCGCAGAATTTCTTGATTCAAGCATTAATTAAGTGATCAATTTACATCTGTATCAGCATCTGCTGAATCTTATTGTTAGTAATGGAATATTCACAGAACGGCCGTGGTTCAATGATAGTAGTCTCGGACTTCGGATCATGAGGCGGCAATCCACTGGGAGTTCGAATCCCTCTGAAGAGCAAGGACGTTTTTAACTGTCCTTGATATTTGTGTTCGTGTCCCTGTCATAATTAGATTACGTCAAATTGGCGGAGAAGCCTTAAATCTGAATGTCTCGGTTAAGACGACCTTTTGAAAATGGTAGAGCATTTGCTTAGCATTCAGGAGGCCCTAGGTTCAATCCCAGTGGCCGACCATTCTGATTGAGGTTCTACAGGGTTTTTCCTCAGTCACACCAGGGAAACGCTGGGATAGTACCTACAAAATTAGCCCTGGCCGTCTACCTTCCATCATTCTCTCCTCATCCTATCCCGATCGGAACCTTAGATGTTTAAAGGTCATAAAATAAATTCAAATTCAAGTTAACTGAATGCAGTTTCCCTAGATTTCATGCAAAATTAACGGAACTGTTAGGGTATGACATTTAATTTGAGTAATAAATTTATATTTGGTCTAATTCGTTTAATACTGAACTACACCATTCTTGCTTCGTCGTGGAACTGCATTCAAATATTAGCGGAATAGCTACTATCAGCCTGGAATACGCCTGTTTTCCTTGCATGTTCTTAAGAATTTTCCTGTTTCTTTCAGAAACAATCCGCCTTATGCAGAGTCGTTTTGACGTACGATTAGCGCCATACTAAAAGCCTGACTACTGCAGGAAATATACGTTAGTCGAACTCTTTAATATGGCACTAATCACTCATCAAAACGACTCTGCATAAGGCCCAAGGAGTCTAAGTAGATCCTCTTTATTCAAACGAAGATTTACAAAAAGCACTGGAGGCTTGTCGCATATAATAGCACTCCATACGAAAGGCATCAGCAATCTATGGAATCCCTCGGGTAACGCTGATGAATAAACTTCATAATTGAAGTCCCGAAGAGCGGAGAATGGGTCCAGAACCACGCCTAACACAGAAAGAAGAGGGATTATCAAACTGGCTCATTAATATGAACAAAATGGGCTTTCCACAGAAGAAACACGATCTTCTGAAGTATTGTCGATGCAGATAAACTTAAAACGCAATTCAAAGACAATCGATCTGGTGAAACCTGGTACCATGATTTCATGAGAAGACACCCGCAAATCGCGCCTCAAACTCCCGAAACTTTGAACAAGGCGCGATACGCTGTAACCGAGGAAAACAGTCGCGTATGGTTTCAGGACCTTGAGAAATACTTGAAAGAAACGGGGCAATCTGATATCTTAAATGGTTGTGAGCGAATGTTTAATGCTGACGAATTCAGTTTTCAACTGTGGATATCTAAAGGTAAGGTAAAGGGTTTTCATTTATAAAGTGGCTAGGTTAGGACCAGTCAGGTCCGTATTCACGGGGAGTCTAGGGGGCGGAGCCTCCCCTAAATTTTTGTTGGCCTCCTAAAATGTTCACGGTAGACCTGCAAATGAACTTTAATATAGTGATGAACTATAATATTGTTGGATCGCCCCCACCCCTACATTTTCGTGCTGGCTACTGGCTTGGGGCCAGCCATCTACATCACAAGACCTACGGTTTAACATTCTATCCGAAAAGGCGAAGCCTGTTTAGTACTGCATTTCACTGAACCTTAAATGAATTTGGTGGTTCCTTTCTTGACAATCACAAAATTACTTATTCTCAGCAAATATTGTGCGAAACTGCCAAGTGATACCTGAAAAACTAATGATATAACATCTGCAGATGTTATTAGTTAGGTAGAGTTATGCTTTAGCCTTCATACTGTAATTAAAAACACATTAACCGAGTAGTGGTCGGTGACTAAATGGTATGCGGTCGAACATTAACGAAAAGTGATCGAACACTAAAAAGAAACAGGCATTGGTGTTTCTCCGACTAATATTAAGTAAATGGTATAATTTATCTCAATTTCGATACAATATAGATAAAATATAGCTTTAGGAACACATGTAAGCTAGTTGCATCCTCCTAAGTTATTCCAGTCAGTGAACAGCGATAAGGGACCATACGAAAATGAGTTAGGTGGTCGAGGACTGGCACATTTACCCTATTTTATTCCTATAACTAAATGTAAACCTTGCACATAAAAATACAACGCAATTTTCTTTCTAACGTACAACAGAATTTCTAAGATGTAGTTATAAAACGTAAACAATTATAAATGTATATTCCAATAGCATAGGAAACCAAGTCAAAAATGTTATTCCTATAGTATCATTTAATGCCAACAACAACAACAACAAACTGAGTCGAATGCGTAGCGTTCAGTAACTCATTCTATCATACAAAGTGATAGCTAATTCACAAGTTTAATAATATATTATGGCACTTTTCTTAAATATGACTAATAACGTGTTCTTAAATGCAATATTTTTCCTACATACTAAGTTTAATCAAATACATAACTTTCAGCACATTCTGTTCCAAGCACAAAATGTTCATTCTGAAAACAAGTCTGTCATCAGCGATCTCTATCTTTTAAAAAATCCTAGAAGTCCATACTCCGTTTCCGGTATGTGTTAACACTATATATCACCACATAGCTAAATCCAACTTTGTAAAAATGTGTGTGCATATAAGTTGTTTTCCATGATATTTCACAATAATAAAAATAACATTTAATTTACTCGCAAGTATACATTTCCTCAATCATTTATTGTCTTCACAATAATGCCAATACAGTCAACATTAAGTCTAATAAGTAAGTTAATCCGCACTGTGTATTCCTCTTACAATCCAACAAGTTAAAACAAAAAAAGTTATGTCTATACCTTTATAATATGTAAATTCTTCTACTTGTTAAATCCCAAATATCAATCTCCTCGGACCAATATTAAATAATATCAAAATTTAAAATGTCAAAAATGTGCAATATCACAGTTACGCATGACTTTCTATATGATTCAATAATCAAACATAAAAATGATTATGTAACGTAACTGTAAATATGTCTCTTCATTCTCTTTCTTAGGGCATTTCATTGCAATCATATCAAATCTCACCCGCTTCATACGTAAATTTCTCTTATCCTCCTCAAAATTGAATGATGTACAACAGATGGAAGCAATAAATTATTAGCATTCTGCACAGAATAACTCAAGTTATTTAACAATTCTATATAATTTTCTGTTATCCAGAAACATATAACAATAATACAATCTCAAGTGTCAAAGGGTATCTATAAATCATATATAATTTACAGAAAAACAAACAATAAATTCAATTTCTCAGTGTCCTTAAACTTCCCAATAGGCCATTAATACAAGCTTCAAGGATTCATAAAATTTTCAACAACTCATAAAATATCTACCACGCGTCTCAGTCGCTCAAATTGTTCATACAAATTGCAATGGGATAATCTTCAAGTCATGCAATTCATCATTCTTAACCACTGTACGAAACAAATGCAGCTTCGAAATTTTTGACAAGCATGCTGAAATGAAGCGACTTGAATCAAAGGCGTTTAAACAGGCGCCACCTCCACGAAGACCCCCGGCTCTTTCAGTTGTCATTAGGGGGGTGGATCCTTCCCTGACAGACGATGAGATTCAGGAAGAACTCACTCAAGAGGGTCACTCTATAATTAAGTGCATACGCATTAAAAACGACCATGGAGCCACATACATGGTACGCGTTCTAACTAATTCCGAAACCACCATCGATAACTTGTTAACTTAAGGCGCCTTCATTTATAAAAGGAAGCATCGCGTCGAGCCATCAAAATCACAACCGCCTTTACCACTGCGATGCGAGCGCTGTCAAGCGTACAATTCCCACGCGACTTCAAAATGTACGCAACCTAGCAAATGTGGATACTGTAGTGGTGCTAACGATACCAAGGTATGCACCACTTAGCCAAGCCACCTAAATGCTCTACATGTCCAGAGCAGCATCCGACGTATAGTTATCGATGCAAAGCAAAACCTACAGCTGAGCCTCTAACCCCGGAACTAACGGTTCCTTTGCGACCTGTTTTACCGCCAACTCAGCATGCTCTACCACCACCAGCTACTGACGAACCTATTACTATCATTTCTCACTATCGCTATGCAAAACATTCATCCTTTTCTTCGCCAACACGTTCTCGGGGTGGTTAATCACTCTGCTCGCTTGATCTTTAAATGTTCCTTTCAAGCCACCTACTCTGGACTACACGTGTATTTTCATGTCACCCCACTGGAGGAACATGCCTCCGCAGAAACTTCCAACCCTTCTACTGCACCGTAATCATGGGTATTTCGCTATTATTCGTTAATATTCGATTCCTCGCTACTCAGTATACCCTTTTCGAAGAGATTCTCTTAGAAGAATTTATTCAAGCCTTCCTCCTTAACGAAACTCACCTCACACCAGCTATGTCTTTTAAAATACCAAGATATACATTACTACGTTGTGATTCTACCGTAGCAGCACGCCGAGTAAGTGGGGGAGTGGCCATTGGCTTTCATCCTCCCATTAGTCATCGCCAATATCACCCTGCCTTACATAACATACCAGAGCACCTCATTATCACCCTCTATTTTCACTCCCTTTATGTCACTATAGCCACCATATATGTGCGCTCTGGACACCCAATCCCCCTCCTCTTTTTTTTAGTATATCTCTAATAACTTTAATTATTATATTATCATGGCAGATATTAATATTCATAGCCGTTCAGATAACCAGAAAGAACGTTTCCTTACCTTCATCACCAGTCATACCACAGGCCATATCTTTGACATACCAAAACCTACCCGACCTATCACTGAAACCACACCAGACGTAATGATTTCATCTGTCAACCTTTCCCAACGATGTACTCTCGAGGTACTAGATTCCATTGATAGCGATCATCTACCCATCAAACTTCACATTGATCAACCACAGCCTCATACTCCTCGAACCTTACCAGAATCTCGGCGTGTCCCACGTTTTGACCAAGCAAACTGGGAACATTTTCGCTAAACAATCACTGCCGATTTAGCCAATCTTCAGCCGCCTACGAGAGAAGGTGATTTGTATAATTGCGTTTCTGATATCACCTACTCTATCCGTCATGCGTCTGAACTTCATATACCAACTACTGAAATCTCCCGGTACCAACCACGCCTACCACCAAGATATTTACCTTTTATACACCGCTCCCGTGCATTGCTTCAAGAGTTTCAGCGCACTGGGAACTTGGAAGCTCTGCAACATCATCGCAAACTCCAGCGCACAGTCCGATACTATGTTAAGGCATATAAACTCCGGACCTGGGTAAAGACTTGTAACACCTTGGCAGAAACTTCGCACCGAAATAAGTACTGGAAACGTTTTTCACCAGACTTTCTCCGGAGGCATCCCACGGACATCCTGAACCTATGAGCACCTCACTTACAACCGAGTGAAACTCATAGTCTTCCCGACAATAATCCTCTCACCGCTCCTATTCCTACTGACGATATCTCGTCTGCGTGAATGGCAAGCGTAATACAGCTCCTGGTTTGGATTGGATAACTTATCGCCACATCAAGGAAGCACTTTACTGTCTTCTTCTTCTTCTTTCTTATATCTATACATTTGTACTTCGTACCGGCTTCTTCCCCTCAGACTGGAAAACATCCTCTAGTTTAATGTTTCTAAAACCTAACAAACCTCCAGATTCTGTTGCATCTTACCGACCAATACAGCTAACCTCTGTATTTAGCAAAATTCTCGAGCGCATCATCGTCGCCAGACTTCATCTCCATCTCTATACCCATCATTTGCTTCCTGTGCATCAGGCTGGATTTAGACCTAATTTTAGCATCAATGATCAACTTCTCCGACTCTTAAATCTCATTACAAATCATTATAATACTGCTCGACCGTCTTGTCTCATACAGTTCGATCTCGAAAAACCTTTTGATAAAATTTGGCATTAGGCTCTCCTGTTCAAACTTCATCACTTCCGACTTCCGCTTTCTTATCTCCGATTCACATTTCACTTTCTTTCTAACCGCCTCTCTTACGTAACCATCAATACCTCCTTCTCTCATCCGATTTTTATTCACTCTGGTGTGCCCCAAGGCTCTGCTCTCTCACCCCTACTATATCTTCTGTTTGTAGGTGACATGCCGGCACCTCCTCTCAATGTGCACACTTTTCAATATGCTGATGACACTGCTTTTCTCTGTACATCCCGAACCATTCAAGAGATTAATTCTCTCTGAATAGCGATTGACTCCTTCTTTCGATGGTGCAATAAGTGGCGACTCCACATCAACTCCACTAAGACGCAGGCAATTGTCTTTATTCCACCTCGCAAGCGCTCTCGAGTACAGAAAAATCCGAATCTCTTCAACATCAGTATCGACGGTACACAAATTCAACCCACTAAACAGGTCACTTACCTCGGTCTCACTATCGACCAACATCTAACTTGGCGGCCGCATCTGAAAGAAATCACTCGCAAGGCCTATAATCGTTTAAACCTTCTTAAACGTCTTATTGGTACTACATGAGGATTACAGCCTTCTACAGTACTCAATACCTACAAGGTATTTTTGCACCCCGTCTTAACATATGGCCATCCCGCCTGGGTTAGCGCATTACCTTACCTCTACAACAAATTAAAAGTGCTCGAACGACATGCTTTTCGTCTAGCATACCGAATCAAGCTTCCGAGTCCAACGCAGGAGTTGTATGACCGCATAACGTTTCCTACCCTACTTCATCACATCGAAAAATTAAGGCTCAGATTCATTACTACCCGCTTTCAGCAACGACATCCTCTGCTTGTGGACACGATGGATCTCGATCGCAACTACGATCTAGGATATAATTTCGCCACCTGTCCTTTATCTCTGCTCTTCTCACTTTATCTAAAAACTCTTCCACCCGACCACCCCGACCTCTGCTTATTCTTTCGACCATCTTCCCCCTCATGTTTCACCCACATATACTGCACTTTAAATCCATTATACTAACAGGGTTTCACATGTCTTCATCACTGTCCAGAGTAGCCCCTGGATAAGAAGATAACCAGCATTCGTCTTTTTAACAAATTGTTTGTGTTTGTCCTGTGAAGTGCACCTCACCATCATCTTTTTCCTGCCATAATGATTATGATCACAAGATCATAATGTCGAAATGGATACCGCAATATTATGAAGTAAAGATGTAATATAATAAAGTGCTATCTGTATAAATGATATTCCAGATATCCTCTTCATCCCATAGACCAGCTCCAGTCTCCTTTCTGCACCAGTACTTTCACCTCTCACCCCGGGTAGAGGGTGTAACCCTTGGAAGGGAGCTAGCCTTCGGCTAGCAAGAAAAAAGATTCATAAAATTTGCTCTTAATGAAACTTACCTTGCACCATATTTAACATGCTATATACCGAAGTATTACTTACGCATGACGCACCAACTGGACCACGTCTCTACGGAGGCACAGCTATTGGTATTCGGCAAAGTCTTCGTTATCGTGCAGTTACTGTTCCACCTGCTTTTCGCTTTCATGAACATAACATGACGACAATTAATTTTAGAGGCAATACCATTACCTTTGTTACTATTTACTATCGTCCAGGCAGAGCTCTCAGCTAAGATTTCTTCCGCTATATTGATACCAACTTCCGGCATTACATTATCATGGCCGACCTCAATTTTCATAGCCGTTCCCAACGTGACAAAGACAACTTTCTCGATTTTGCTCGGAATGAAACACGAGTTGAATTTCGTACTTTACCGAAACCTACACGTCCTATCAGTTTCACTACTCCTGACGTAGTCATAACTTCATCTTCACTATCTCAGTCTATTAATATATCTGTACTTGACTCCATAGGTAGCGACCATGTCCCTATCAAAGTCGAACTTCATTGTTCTCCCAACACTCAGCCGAAGCCTCCTCCTCAGAAGGTCTACTGCTACCAAAAGGGAAATTGGGAACAATATCGCACCGATTTAGACACTGCCGTAAGTACCCTCACAATGGCTAGTACGCAATATGAACTCGATCGAACAATCACTGGACTTACTACAGCCCTTCAAGATGCAGCACAACGTTCTATTCCAACAATCGAAGTTCAGCTACACAAACCAAAGTTACCTCCGCAATATTTACCATTTATTTCAGCATCCCGGATAGCTTTGCGTGAATATCTCGCTACGGGTAACCTTGAAGCGCTGCGGCTTCATCCTCAGTACCTAAGGGTCACTCATAATTATATTGTTGCGTTCAAGAGACGTCACTGGATTCAATCTTGCAACACACTAGCTAATGAAACACATCCTACAAAAAATTTTCGCAAGTTCCATCAATTAACAGGTAGACTTTCTCGTACGCCTTACCCCATTGTTCACAATCATCAAGCAGTCCTTACGGATGCAGAAAAGGCTAATATTTTTGCTTCCTATTTTCAAAATATCTTTACACCTCTACCCGGTTGGCACACACCAGATCGCTTGCAATCAACTATAAACCGACATACCGATGCAGCTTCGCCTTTCTTTCGTCCGTCTGCTGATCATGATTTAGAACCAAATAATCCTCTAACCATGCCGATTCAACCCGAAACTATTAGTAATACACTTAAAGGCAAACGGAATACTGCACCAGGATTTGACTCTGTTACATATGTACTCATCAGACAAGCGCCTCACTCTTTTCTAGTCTTTCTTAGCACAATTTATACCTTTATTCTGCGAACTGGATATATTCAACTCGACTGGAAATACTCAAAAGTGCTTCTCATTCCTAAACCAAAGAAACCTCCATCAGAAGTCACATCCTATCGTCCTATTTACCTCACTAGTTGTCTCTGCAAAATCTTGGAAAGAATCCTTGTCCGTCGCATGCACAGCCATCTTCACTCACATAATCTTCTTCCAATACACCAAGCTGGATTTCGACCTAATTTTAGTATTCAAGATCAATTATTCCGCCTCACCACAGCTATTTACAATCAATATAATACAGGTTTTCCTTCTTGCCTTGTAACGTTTGATTTGGAAAAGGCTTTTTACAAAGTTGGGCACCCTGGATTACTATATAATCTTCGTAACTATCTTCTGCCAACTTCGTACATCCGCTTCATACACTCCTTCTTAATAGAACGTAGCTTATATCTCAATCAATAGAACGATATATCATCCTATCTTGCTGCAACCTTGTGTACCACAAGGCTCATCATTGTCTCCTTTATTATATTTACTGTACGTCGCTGATCTTGTTATTCCGCAATATTTCAGTTTGCTGACGACAATGCTTTATTCACATCTGGCCGCACCGTACATTCTCTTAATAAAACCATGCAAGTAGCCATTGATGCATTTGTGCGATGTTGTCATGTTTGGAGGTTAAATATTGACTCTTCCAAAACACAAACCATAGTTGTCTTACCACGTCAACGCCGTTCACTAGTACATCGAAACCCGAATCTACTTCGTCTTCAGATTGATCTTACGCCTATTCCAGTTTCAAGTACTATTACGTATCTCGGTGTCATTTTTGACACTCATCTTACCTGGACTCCACATCTCACCAAACTCATAGGTCAAGCGCAAAAATGACTTAATCTTCTTAAACGATAAGTGGGCACAACCTGGGGATTAAAAGCACATACCGTTCTCAATACATATAAAACCTTCATGCGGAGTACATTAACCTATGGACATACAGCCTGGGCATGTGCGTCTCTAAAATTCTATCAAAAACTTGCTATACTAGAACGCCATGCTATACGCCTAGCATACCGCATAAGCCTACCTCATCCAACACGTTTACTTCATGAGATGATCGATTTTCCGCCATTATTAACGCACCTCGAACAATTAGGTATACGTTACATCAGCAAACGTATGGCACAGCCCCATCCTATGATACTTGATATACTCCGCTACGATCATGACAACGATGCACCACCAACTTTCATTAACACTCCTCTCCAACACTTCATGACATTATATCATTTTCAGTTAGATGATGACATATTGGATCCCGAAATCTATACAATCTACCGACCGCATGAACTTTCATCTCACCTCTATCCATCATATGCACAGTAATACCTATTAACAGGGGCCTCCTTCGTCTTCATCAGTTCCTGAATCGCTCCAGGAACAGAAGATTTCATTCGTCTGAACTAACATAACCTTGTGATGTGACGTCCAAAGCACTGCATTTTTATCCATTCATTACAGTTGTTCATTTTATTACTGCAGTCCTCAACTTTCTTTTCCTCTCATAATTTGTGTTTATGTAATAACTGGCAATATTCTCTTCTAGCCATTAACCTATTAATGTTTGTGTTATATATATTTTTTTCTCTCCTGGAATCATTTCAATCCATGTATGTTTCATATTAATGTGATGAATAAAGAAATAATAAACCTGGAAACCCTTAGACCACCTACATTTCCATAGAGGCACGTGATCTACAGTACAACACTTACCCGAAGAAAGGGCACAACCCTTTAAACGTAACGACGAACAAAAAAAATATTCATGAAACAGGACTTTTCCAGAGCTTGCTCTGAAGCGTTATCAAGTGCATGATAAGGAGTTTTGAACTATCCTTCCTGTTCCGCATCCTAAGCTTCTTGTCTGTCTCTTTCTTGAGATCCTCTCGTCAGACTTATCCAGTCAAGGGCGTTCGGATCTACGGATCGAGCCAGAGGGGCTGCTCCACCTGGACAGCTATCCAAACGGGTTGTCCTACTTTCATCATCTCATTCATCTTTCATCAGAATGTCATCGTTCAGAGTCACGGCTTATTACCTTCCCGGTCTGCAAGATGGCGGACCCCAACGTTTCGGGTGGACCCATAATGGATGGCCGACACGCTAATCTACCACCTGTTTTTCTTCGTATTCCCTCCTCTTCGGCCACGAAGGTTGTCAAGCGGAAGGATACGGGTAATAGACAACGCACTCAGTCGGGCAGTTCAACTGCTTCTACGACTCAAACGTTTCCACGCGGTCCAGATCACCACGAAGCAAGCAACTATAGTTTGATAATTCTGACAACTATATTCTGTAACGCAGCCTCGCCATCAGGCGAAAAAACAGCATCGAGATAAACCATCAGACTCTTCAGATATGGATGCAGCCGATGACCACACTGCTAATGAAACCAATCAAACTCAGTCATCACTCATGAACAATCACATCTCTCCAGATAAGCCCTCTCTTCACTCCTTTCTCCTTCAGCAATACGATACAAGGTTCAGCAACGAAATGTTCATAACAATTCAACTCCGAAAATATCTACCTAGTATACCTTTAACAGAAGTCATTAAAACTAGGAACGGATACATCTTCAAAGTGCAAGACCGGCAATTCACCACTACAATCCGGAATAAGGCTTCATTCGAAATCATCGGCAAACAGGCTACCATCACCTCACTCAGCTCACGGAGATTTGAGGAACTTCAATACGAAGGACATATCATCAGCAAAGTCCTACGTATTCGAAACAATGCTGGTCCCACTTACATGGTACGTGTCCTCACGTCATCTCAAGACACTATCGATAACCTACTCACCGCAGGGGCACTTATCTGTAAACGAAAGCTCGTGTGGAACCATCACGTTCTTCTGCATCTTTGCCTCTCCGGTGTGAAAAACGCCAGGTATACAACTCTCATCCTACTACTCAGTGTACAAACTGTACTGTCTGCGGTTACTGTTCAGGGCCCCATGAAACTCGTATCTGCCCAAACATGCAACAACCTCCGAAATGCCCCACGTGCAATGATCAACATCCCGCATATAGTTATAATTGTAAAAGCAAACCTACAGCTCAAAAATCTCATCCAGAACTTGTTGTACCTTTACGGGCAGCAGAACAGACCGTTTCTACCAACCACACCGTTGACGATCCTGTCATCGTTAGCAAACTACTTGAATTCTTTGTTCTGACATTACAAAATATACATCCATTCTAACGTCAACATGTTCTTCGACAGATCATTACTTCTGCCAAATCTACTTTTCATGTGTCATTATACGCTACATACTCCAACAACTACGTTCACTTCCACACCACCAAACTCGAAACAGCAGTATAATTCTAGCAACTATGGATATCATTTTTTTATTTCTCAATATCCGTTCTCTTCTTAGAAACAAAGCACTATTTGAGACTCTCTTAATGGAAGAAAACGTTATGGCATTTCTGTTAACTGAAACTTTCTAAAGCACACTACCTCCTGCACTATTTCGCGATACACCTTATTACGTCATGATAGTTCCATCCCAGCAATCAGAGCCAACGGAGGTGCTGCTATAGGTTTTCGTCATTCAATTCCATTTCGATCACATCCGTGTCCTGTATTACATATCCCCGAATACGTCATCGCTACCTTATATTTCAAAAATATCGCTCTTACCCTAGCCACAATCTACATCCGCCCCGGCATTACCATTCCTCACGACTTTTTTCACACATCTCTCAATCATATAAACATTTTATTATTCTTGCCGACATCAATCTTCATAGCCGTTCTCAGGCAGAACGCAATGACTTTACGGACTTCATCACAGTCCATACCAGCGGCACACTGCTTGCACTACCGTCTCCAACTCGTTCCATCAGTAATACTACACCGGATATAGCATTGGTCTCCAACACTATCATCACCCGTTGTACAGTAACTGTTCTGGACTTAATGGGGAGCGACCATGCGCCCATCAAGCTCACTTATCATTCCAGTCTTACTTCTCGTAAAACATCACCTTCACCACGTCTATCACCACATAACGATAAAGCTAATTGGTCATCGTATCGCTCCTATATATCAAACGCACTGGCAGATTACGAATCACCAACTACACAAGATGAACTCATACACCAGGTTGATACAATCACCACTGTAATTCAACAGGCTTCCTCTCTATATATTCTACAGTCTGAATCCATCCCATATCGGCCGAAACTTCCACCATAATATATGGCTATTGTTCGTCGCTCACGCCAGTCATATCGAGAATTCTTGCGCACCCGAAATCCTGAAGCCCTACGCCTTCTTCGTCAACTCCAAAGAACAGTTCATAACTACATTTTGGCTTATAAATTACGCCAGTGGGTGAAAACCTACAATCATTTTTCCGATACAGCTCATCCTACCCTGTACTGGAAGCGCTTCAATGCACTCTGTGGTAAACACACCAGGACCCCATACCCTCTTCTACTACATGATGCTCCACTTCATTCAAACAAAGATAAAGCAAACGCCTTTGCTGACTATCTGCAGGGTATATTCACCCCATCAGAGTCGGAAAACACAGACATACCTCATCCGGTTGATCACTTCAATCTTAACACTCGATCTTTGCAACCGAACACCACTCACGCACCTCCCGACCTGCACCTGGTTTCGATTCTATTACTTATAAACACATTAAAGAAAGTCCTATAGCACTACTTACACTATTGGCATTTATATATACGTTTATACTCCGAATAGGATTTTATCCTACCGACTGGAAAGTGTCTAAAACACTCATGTTCCCCAAACCTAATAAGCCTCCATCGAACGTCTCATCCTATCGCCCCATACAGTTAACGTCTACATTCAGCAAAATATTCTAACGACTTCTTGTCAAACACCTACATCCCTATTTATTCGACCGCCAACTACTCCCATCACACCAAGCCAGTTTTCGACCATCATTTTCCATCAACGATCAACTACTCCGCCTTACAACTCTTATCACCAATCATTACAACTCCATTCAACCCTCCGTTCTTCTCCTCTTTGATCTCGAAAAAGCATTTGACATGGTTTGGCACATAGCACTCATATTCAAGCTCATCAAATTTAAGTTTCCGATAACCTATGTACACATTATTTACCACTTCCTAGCATGTCGCATCTCATACATTGCCATTAATGAGCAGCTTTCCCATCCTATTTTTCTTATGTGTGGGGTCCCTCAAGGTTCTGCTCTTTCCTCTCTCTTATATTTTACATCCTGTTTGTTGCAGATCTTCCGCAGCTGCCTCCCGACGTTCACCTCTTCCAGTATGCTGAAGACACTGCTTTTCTTGCTCTAGGCAAAACCATCCAAGCCATAAACTGCAAGCAGCTATAAATCGTTTCACTCTATAAATCGTGTTCTCTATGGAAGCTCAAAATCCTCTAAAACTCAAGCCATCACTTTTGTTCCACCTCGGAAACGTACCGAAGTTCATCGCAATCCATCCCTCCTATCGCTCACTGTCCATGATACACTCATCACTCCAACTCGCACTTTCACATACTTAGGCATTATCTTCGATCAACATCTCACCAGGAAACTGCAGCTCCAAAGTGTCAAAACTAAAGCCTACAACCGTCTGAACTTGCTCAAACGCCTAATCGGTACTACCTGGGGTCTTCAAGCCAATGTTGTATTGAATACGTACAAAGTCTTTCTTAGACCAGTTCTTACGTATGACTTTCTGGCTTGGATTTCCGCTTATTCTTCCTACTATGACAAACTAGCCATTTTTGTACGACATGCTTTTCGTATTGCCTTCCGAATCTCTCTGCCAAGTCCTACTCGTGATCTCTATTGCTTGATCTCATTTCCTACTCTCCGCTATCACCTTGAAGCATTCCGTTTAAAGTTCATCATTCAACGTTACACACATCAACCTCTTCTCTTTGGCACAAAGCATTACCTTGCACTTGACTCTGCTCCCGCACCATACCATTATACCCCACTTCACCTTCTGTTTACATTATACTGCTACACTGTACCACCAGACCACCTCCATCGACAACTCCTTGAAGACAATCGCCTGCATGTTCATCTCCTTCATATTTTTCCATCATTTTGTGCACAGGGATTCCATAATTTACTAACAGGGCCCACCACGTCCTCATCAGCCTAGAGCAGCCCTTAGGCAGAAGATGACCGCATTTGTCTCTCTAACATTCATCGTGATGTGTTGTGGCATCAAGTGGACCTTATTTCATCTCTCATCTGCATTAGTGCTTATGATTTCTAATTTGTATCTTAGTTATACCCTACTTTCGTCAGTTCTTTTCTTTATTGTTACTTGTTCTAAGTTCTCTCGTTTACTGAATTTTTTTCGCTCTTATATATTCCTAATTTAGATATTTTTTTAATTACTCGTTTCTTGTTCCGTATTCTTTCATTTACTGTATTATTATTTTGTTGTTTCGATAGATCTGTGCAATGTAAAGTTCCTTCTACCTCTGCTGTATGTTTATGATCGCAAAGATCATAAAGACCACAAAGTGAAAATAATAAAGTAAAGTTATCAATAATAATAAAAAGCCCATAGCCCATCCACCCTTTTCCCACTCCTACTAGATCTATAACTTCCCTTTCCTAAAAAAGGGTGTAGCCCTCTAACAATTTGCTAGCCGAAGGCTAGCCTTAAAAAATTCATGAAACAACACACAATACTTTCGACTGCAAGCATTTTTTGCTAGCGACAACCGCAATAGCGTGGCTATTGTGTTTTTTGGAAACCTTCCTTTTCCATATCCCGGAGACTTTTCTGCGTCATTCCTACGAGCTCTGCTCTCCAGACTGATCAAGCCAAAGGTGTGCAGAGCTACGGGTCTGTCCGGAAACTTCTTCCTACCTTGGTGGCTATCCGAACGGGTCACCTCACCTACATCATTTTTCATTGCATCATTGTACACGCCTTAGGTTCATCAAGTTCGGGCATTGGCCCCAGTCTATATCTCCTTGGCGGATCCTCCTCAGATCACTGGGGTTTCGATGGATGGTCGTCATAGAGGATTACCCCTAGTCTTTGTCGCCCCATCGGCTCATCCCACGAAGGTGGAAAAGCGGAAGGACGGCAATAGACATCGTAGAGCCTCAGAACGCTCCAATGCCTCTACCGTCTCGAATGCCTCCAGCTGATCACGATCGCCCATTCACACACAGAGAACTACGCTGAGCGTGTCAGAAATTTACCGCCAGCTAAGAGACTGCATATGTCTGAAACATCGCCGCCAACATCTAACGCCGTGGATCTGGGAACTGAGGATGTATCTTCAGAATCCTCTCTGAGCACTCCCTCAACATCCGATCATCAGCTTCATTCACTCTTACCCTAAATTCGACAATATCAAGTTTGTAGTTTTACAGTTACGTAAATATGTTCCTAGGGTCAATCTCATTAGAGTCGTAACGGAATTATACTGCAGTCACATGATCCAAAATTTGCCATCACTGTACGTAATAAAGCCTCTTTTGAAATATTCGGTAAGAACGCCACCATAGAAACTCTTAGTTCATCTTGGCGCAAACAACCTCCACCACCTAAGAAACCTTTTCTCCTTTCTGTGGTTACATGGGGTGTCGACCCGTCGTACACCGACGATGAAATTTCAGAAGAGATACGGGCTGAGGGTTACCATCACAAAAGCCCTTCGCATTCGCAACAATCAAGGACCCACGTATATGGTGCGGATCCTTACTGCATCTCAAGAAACCATCGATATCTTACTTGCTAATGGTGCTTACATATATAAGCAAAGACATCGTGTGGAACCTTCTCGGTCTTCACCCCCATTACCAATTTGTTACGAGAAGTGCCAAGCATATAACCAACACACTACTGCAAATTGCCGTAATACTGTCGTATGTGGCTACTGTACTGGCACACATCCTACTCGCTCGTGTACGAATCTAACTCAACCACCTCGGTGCGCTACATGCAACGAACAACAACCCACTTACAGCTACAAATGCAAGGGTAAACTTCCGCCAGAAACATCCCATCCAGAACTAGTAGCTCCACTGCGAACACATGATTCATCTACCAATACCGACTTTCCCGTAGAGTCGAAGCCCGTCACTATTGATAAACTTCTAGCTTTTACAATTCTAGCATTACAAAACATTCACCCATTTATCCGTCCACATATCTTACAACAAATTACTCATGCTGCCTGCATCATCTTCCACGCCTCCTTCAACGCGACCTATTCAAATACCGATGTCTATTTTCATAACACAAATCTTTCGTCCAACCAATAACTACTCCCACATACTACTTCTTATCATGGGTATTGTATTTCTGTTCCTGAATATTCGATCATTATCCAAAAACAAACTGCTCTTTGACACGCTCCTGTTGGAAGAAAATGTGACTTCCTTTCTTCTCAGCGAAACTTTCTTAAAACCTACTGATACTATCCACATTCCCCGTTACAACATACTTCGGTGTGATAGCCAGATTCATGCTCAACGAGCTAACGGTGGAGCAGTCATTGGCTTCTACTATACTTTGCCCTTTCGGCATCACACCTGTCCGCTTCCCAACCTTCCAGAACATGCTATCGCAACTTTGTATTTCCCAAATATCGCAATGACTCTCATCAAAGTTTATATCCGACCTGGACATCAGATCCCTCTTGCTTTTTTCCAACATATCTCAAATACTTATAAACATGATCTCATCATGACGGACATTAATTTCCATAGTCGCACAGATAATGAAAGTACTACGTTCTTACAGTTTATTACTACGCATACAACAGGAAATTTTCATGATCTACAAAAACCGTCTCGTCCTGTCTTTCAGACAAAGCCTGACGTGGTCATCTCTTCTAACTCTATAACTTCCCACTGCACAGTCGAAGTCCTCGATCTAATTGGCAGTGATCACGCACCTCTCAAACTTACTTATCAAAACACGCACACCCTTCAAATTGCCAACACACCACTTCCTCGATTATCACTCCGTTGCGACAAAGCCGACTGGAACAAATATCGTGATCATATTTCCCAATCTCTTGCTAATCAAAAACCACCAGCTACGGAAGAGCAGCTGCACGAGTGCATTACTATAATCAGTTCTACCATTTCTCATGCATCAGAACTCTATATTCCATGTTCATTTTCCATTGTATACAAACCATATCTCCCGCCTCAATACTTAACTATGATACGACGTTCTCACCAGCTCTATCGCAAATATGTCCGTACTCGCAACCCAGAAACCCTTCATCATTATCATCAAGTGCAACTCACTGTTCGAAATTATATCAAGGCATATAAACTGAGAAACTGGGTTAAAACTTGTAACAATCTCAATGAAACTAGTCACCCTTCCAAATTCTGGAAACGCTCTGGGCGGTAAATACACTAAACCTCACTATCCTCTACTCCATAATGACACACCAGTTCACAGTGATCAGGATAAAGCCAACGCCTTTGCAGATTACTTGCAGGAAATTTTCACACCCATACCGATTTCCGATATCACCGATCAGCATCCTGTTTCCAACCTACTTCTGAACTCTCCTCAGTTACAGACCAGTATCAATCATACGCTTCCAATTCATCCACTTACAACATCCATTTCCACAGCTAAAATTATTACTGTTGTTAATCGCAAACGAAACTCTGCCCCAGGTTTTGACAATATAACCTACCGACACATTAAGGAAAGTCCTCCTATACTATTGACACTTCTTACCCTCATTTATACTTTCATTCCCCGTACCGGATTCTTCCCAATGGACTAGAAAACCTCTAAAACACTCATGTTGTTGAAGTCAAACAAGCCACCTACTGCCACATCTTCCTATAGACCTATTCAACTGACTTCTACTTTTAGCAAAATCCTAGAACGCATCCTCGTTAAAAGATTGCACCCGTACCTAGAATCTAAACATATCCTTCCTATTCACCAAGCAGGTTTTCGCCCATCATATTCTATCAATGATCAACGTCTTCGCCTCACCATTCTCATTACAACTCATTATAACTCCGCTAAACCATCCTGCCTACTTCTGTTCGACCTTGAGAAAGCCTTTGATAAAGTTTGGCATATGGCACTTCTTCATAAGCTTCTACATTTCGCGTTTCCCATTACTTATATTCGCTTCATCTATCACTTTCTTGTATGTCATCTCTCCTGCATCAGCATCAATAATCAACTTTCTCATCCTATCTTCCTTTTGTCAGGAGTACTCCAAAGTTCTGCTCTTTCACCGTTGTTATATATCATCTTTGTGGCCGATTTCCCCGCACTTCCTCCTGATGTGTATTTATTTCAATATGCAGATGACACCGCTTTTTTGGCCTTAGGAAATACTATCCACCAGATCAATCACGCTCTCCAGAAAGCCATTAATCGGTTCACTAGTTGGTGTCGGAAGTGGAGTCTTTCAAAAACACAGGCCATTACTTTCATACCACCCCGAAAACGCTCTCGAGTTCACCGCAACCCGTCACTGCTCTTACTCACAGTTAAGCACCCAGAGCACCCTCTTGAGCACCCAGATTTATTGTTACTCGACGACTATCAAATTCATGCCCATCTACCTCACTTATTTCCATCATTTTCTGCACAGTAAGTCCTTCTGTCTCTAACAGGGCTCCTTACGTCCTCATCAGCCTAGAGCAGCCCCTAGGCAGAAGATAACTTCACCTGTCTTGCTAACATCTCCTGTGTTCTCTTGTGTATCGCACCTCACTCCATCACTCACCTTCATTGTTTACTAAACCATAGCTGAACATATAAGCATCTCAATACCACCAATATTTTATATTTGTATTTCGAATTTCATTTTATGTGTATGCAATATCTATTTTGCTACATGTTACTATAGATATATTTATATTTCTTAATTTATCTATTTTCTGTGGTTACTTCCTTCATATGCTTCATATTTTCATCACTTTACTTAGGTTCATTTCATTCTTAACGTAACAAATCATTTAATATACAATTGTTTACCTTACCACCATTTTATGATTATAATCGCAAAGATCATAATGTCCAGGTTTGTGATAATAAATAAATAATAATAAATATACAAAATCACTTAGGCCTTCAACCTGTTAATCCTTGAGCCCTATCCCATAAACTCCCGCACCTAAAAGAGGGTGTAGCCTTCTAAGAGGATGCTAGTCTCTGGTTAGCAAAAAAATCATGAATTAGAGTTTCAATGATCAATTACTTCGTCTTACCATTATTATCACAAATCATTATAACAAAGCACTACCGTCCTGCCTCATACTCATGGACCTTGAGAAAGCATTTGATCGTATATGGTATTATGGGTTATTCTATAATTTGCTGAAGGTCGGTGTTCCTCTAAATTATCTTCGAGTTGTCTACTCTTTTATATTAAACCACATTGCCTATGTTAATATCAACGGCTCTCTATCACACCCAATTTTCCCCTATACGGGAGTGCCACAAGGGTCTCACCTCTTCTGTATATCCTATATGCCTCCGATTTTCCATCTCCGACACCTCCCAATATGCGGATGACACTGCTTTTCTTACACTCGGTAAAACAATTCAGCAAATTAACGCCAATTTGCAGACTACAATTACGGACTTTCTTCGCTGGTGCAATAAGTGGAGACTTACTGTTAACGAAGAAAAGATACAAACTTTAGTAATTTTAACGCCCAATTGTCGTAGTAAAGACCATCGTAATCCGAATTTGCTTGAGATACGTGTTGGCGATCATCTCCTCCGACCAACTAAAACTGTTACTTATTTAGGTGTCATTTTCGATGATGAATTGAGATTGTCTGCACAACTACAGAAACTTGTTACGAAAGGCAAAAATAGACTTCAACCTCTTCGTCGACTTGTAGGTCAAACCAGGGGTTTAAATTCAACATTGCTACTGAACACTTATAAAGCATTTATGCGGAGTATTCTCACTTTTGGTCATGTCGCCTGGTGTTCAGCCCCTCAAAAGTTTTATAACAGATTAGAGATACTCGAGCGTCATGCCTTTCGGTTAGCATTTCGTATCAAACTACCTTACCATAATCAAGATCTCTACGACAAGATAAACTTTCCGCCGCTTGTTCAACACATTGCCCACTTGCGATACAACACATTGCGTAGAAAATATATAGCTAAACGCCTTCACGACTACAAGGATATTTTTCTAGACACCATATTTATAGATTTGGAGCAAGAATCGCAGTTCAGATACTTTTATACGCCACTAAGCATCTTACTTTCCATTTATGCTCGCACTCTATCGGATGATCACCATTATGTCAGATTTTTCCAACGACAACTCATTCATCATGACATTCCGAATCTTTTTCCATTATAGCACTGTTTATTTATCACACCACTAACAAGGGCTTCCCAGTGTTTTCACATTAGTCTTGAGCCGCCCCAAGACAGAAGACTAACTTGCATTCGTCATATTTACAAATTTAATTGTTTTGTGTTGTGATGTCAAGTGTACTGCATTCATTATCATCACTCGACTGTCGTTCTTCCAATTCGACGTTATTTGAATACCATTATTGCTTTATATATTTGTACATTCATTTCGTCGCATTCATAGTACCTTCACTGTTCTTTATCATTTCACTTCATTATATATTTCATATGCGTATGTTAGTTAGTTATATTTATCTTGACTTCATTATATATTTCTTATATATTAGTTAGTTATATTTATTTTTTCTATGTTAATTTTTCTTTATATTTATGTTTTCTGTTAACTTATCAATATATATGTTGCTGTAATGTATTAGTTTCTTTGATATTTATTAATTATTATAACCAGTATATTTCTCTACAGCTCAATGCCCAACTATAAGTAAAATAAAGGCACAATTGATGCAAACACACCCCATGCCAAGAGAGAGGGCGAAACCCTCAAGTGGCAGATTAATCTCATCTTCTGGTTTTGAAACAATAAAGATATTACCCAAACCTGCCCCCCTCAAAAAAAAAAAAAAAAAAAAAAAGATTCATTAATGCGCGTCATTCATCCCGCCTTTTCTTCTGAAAGCGGGATGCAGGAAACGCTGCGCAATTTTTCTGCTACTAATTACATGGCACTGCAATCGTAAATCTCCAAAGGATGTGGTGACGTCAGCAGTAAATATTATATTTATTTATTTATACATGTATTATATTATCATAAAATATAATTAATACCTCACTCAAATAAAAATAATTAAAGGGTTAACAAAAATTAATATTAATCATAATTAAGGTAAATTTGCATATATTACCATAATATGATTAATTAAAAAGTTTATGCTCCTATTAAACTGATATCAAAATGCCACGCTCACTTAAAAGCTCTAGTTTTACATCCATATCATTAAAATAATCAACCCTTTATGCTCTAATTTTTTAAAAAATGCTCCAATTTTACCTAATTAATATGCAAAAACATTAAAAAGTGACTTAGTTTTACCTAATTAATATGCAAAATCGTTAAAAGATGACCTAGGTTTATGTTAAATATCGCTTTTTTTTTTAAAAAAAATCAAAATATGGCCATACGGCCCATGAAATATGGCTTATAATTAGTCGTTAATTAGAAAAAAAATCATTAAAAGCCTCATCTATTCCTACTCTACTAAAATAATGAACAGTCAAATTTTTCACCCTTATCCGGGCAAGACATTTTTGTAACGTAAACGGGCAACCGGGGCCTGTGAGGGCCAGTATATATTTTAAGTGCATAATACACAAAATCAATGTCTATTGTCACTTACTGTTTAGACTAGTCTAGAATGTAGTCTAGAATGTACCGATATATATTTTTGTCAAGTAGCGAAACTTCGTGTCGCGCTTTTGTAAGCCAAGCAGAATAGCAAGTCCGGTCCAGACATTTTTGTAACGTAAACGGGCAACCGGGGCCTGTCAGGCCCAGTATATATTTTAAGTGCAGAACACTCAAATTTCAATATCTGTTGCCGCATACTGTTCCGACTAGTTCAATATATAGTCACGTGTTCAATATATAATTATGTGACAATTTGATCTAATATTTGCCAGGAATTTCACTAAGGTAAACGGGGCCTCCTAGGCCCCGGTTGCCCGGTTACGTCAGGAAAAGATTTTCAAATTAAAAAAAAAAACATTAGCTTTACCAACTCGATATGTTCATGATTTCAACTTCGACGAAAGATAGAAGAATTCAGTATTTTATGTCTTCGAAATATGTATGGTTGTTGAGAAATTTTAGAAAAATGAAGCTACTGGGCCCGGGAGGAACCGGTTGCCCGGATAAGGATTAACTCAGAACATATTGAAACACTTTAACAATAAGTTTCAATTGCTCCAGCTAGTCTTAAAAATATCACTAGTTGATGGGATGTTGAAAAATTATCTAGATTACAGCAGCAGCTAAAATTTTGTTCACGATTATTTGGAGTTCAATTCCGCGAGGTCTGACATTGTACTTGCATTTGGCCATTCAAATTTCCTCATTATCCTTTCTCAACAATTCACATGTTTCTATTGGAGTTTTTCCCTAATCGTGCACATATCTTGAAATTCGATCGTTGTTCTATTGTTGAAACGGAGCCGACTTAAGACAACACAACTCTGTACTTAACCAGCTTATGCGCTAGTGGCTAGTAGGTATACTTGAAATTTATGCTTGTGTTCCCAAGGTCATAAAAAGATTTGTCACTATGAAAAACCTCAGTGCCAAAGTTAACATTGCAGAAGAAAAACGTCCCGTTTTGAATTGCCGCACTCTGTATATTTATAATTTTTGACGAAAGAAAAAAGTGCAGATAAAACTATGAACAGAAACACCAAAAAAGAATAAAATACTAACTTGACCAAAGCATTAACCATTGTCCATTGTCTACCTCGAGCCAACGGTGACTTTCCCTAACTTATGTGGGTGCATCTCAATGGCGGAACGTGTTAGCCTATACGTTTTCAGGGAAGTCTCGATGTTTGATTGATTTATTTCAATTATTTTTTTTATGAACACTGTCATAAAAGGCTGGGCTATGATAAAAATAATATGCTGCCTATATATAAGACTATACTATAAGGATAAGTTGGGTCTGCCTTAGGTCAGTTGGATAACGGCTGACTTGAACGCAAGAGAAACGGGTTGAAACCCGGGTCCAAACTAAAAATCTTCTGAGTCCACCGCACCCACAAAGTTATTTGTGTGCGTGCTCGAGCCTGGGGCACCCACATAGTCGGCTCGTGCCTCAAACGATCTTCGATAATCAACGAAATTCTGCATCAAATGTTTCCAAAAATTCACTTAGAACAAAAATAAAATATATTTTATATATTGTGACTTTTTAATTCGAAAACAGAAACTTTAAACTATCGACAGTTTATCAGAGATACAATAAGACAAATTAAATAAGGAAAGCACGAGTTGGTACAGCTTACACTAGCCGTTGACAGTTATATAAAATTAATCCGCTCAGTTTGAGGTCTGGCATCAAATTCCTCATTTCGTTGAATAATTGTAAACTACAATTTATGATTTATTAATGTTAAATTTTATAGCTTTTGTGTATGTAAATATTTTTATATTCCATATATATAAATGGACAGGTATATATTCTGTCATAATGCAATATGATTACAGAAAATAGAATAGTCCAGTAATGGACAAATACTTATTCCAATACTAGAATAGACCTAATTAATCTCCTTAGATAAAAATCTAATTACAACGTATGTTTGTGTGCTTAAGTGCAAGTTAATTCTAGTAGTTGCCAAGTCTATTGGTGCACCTTCCTTAAATATTGGGAGCGCACTCTTTAATTTGTTAATTTAAAAATCTGTCTGAAAAAGTTGTAAAAAAATTGTTTAAAATTTTTACTTTAATAATGTTTGGTTGATAAACTTGATTTGAAAATTTTGGTTTCAAAATATTTTTTAAATTTTTAGTTTCATTTTTTTATTTTTTAGCTTAAAATTTTAGTTCGAAAACTTTTAGTTTAAATTTGTTTAAATTGTTTAGGTTGATTATTTTTGGTTTTAAAATTTTGTTTGAACATTTTGTTTCAAAATATTTTTTGAACTTTTCAATTTGAATATTTGTACGAAAACTTTTGTGAACATCTTAGTTTATTTTTTAAAAAATATTTTTAGTTTCAAAATATTGCTTTGAAATTTTAGTTTGAAATTCTTTGCTTGAGAACCTTCACTTTCAATTTTTTTGGAAAATTGTTTTTCATTTTTTGAATATTTTGAAATATTTGCTTTAAAATCCTTAGTTTACAATTTTTGGTTTTGTCTTTTATTATTGAGAAAATATGGTTTTAAAACTTTTTGCTTGAAAATTTTGTTTAATTTTTTTTGTTTGCTTGGAATTTTTTTAGGTTAAAAATTTTATTTGATAATGTTTTAATTTCAAAATTATTGTTTTTAAACTTTTAGATTGAAAAATTTTTTCTTGAAATTTTTAATTTTGAAAAAAATTAGTTTGAAAATTTTTCGTTTCAATTTTTTTAGAAATCTCAGAAAATTTTGCTTTGAAATTTTTAGTTTCAGTATTTAGTTTTCAAAAATTTTTCTTCGAAAATCTTAGTATAAAATTTTTGTTTCGAAATTTTAGTTTGAAAAATTTTTAATTTCAAAATGTTATTTCGAATTTTTAATTTCATTTTTAAAAAATTAGTTTGAAAATTTTTGTTTGAAAATTTTACTTTGGAAATTTCTTTTAAAAATTTTTAGTTGAAAATTTTGCACTCATTAAAAATATCCGTTTCAAATAGAATCGAATGGCAAACTGCTTCATCACGATGCAATAGTACATGTAAGAACATGCTGATGCAACGTCATCAAAATTTCATCACATCCACTTACAACGTACTGATATATAAGTATCGTTCGAGAGAGTATTCATTTTAGAGGCATAATGTCTCCTTGTTTACAGTTTCAAAACACACGTGATATAATGAAATAATTTACTAAGATTAGCGATTTACAACATAATATATATGTTTCAGAATCTTATCTAGCCAAATGGTTCCTACAAAATTTGGATTAAGAATCGTAGTGATGCTAGAAAATTATAAGAATATTATTTTCCAGAAGGGTATTTATTTACCCATGGAAGTAAGAGAACAGAAAGAAGTTACGTTTCTTAAACACAGGATTTGTATCCTTATTCTTCAGAGGTTTAGTGCGTCGGACTCATCAATTCGAATTTATTCACAGCCTGAACTTCATGTTTAGTGGATTTGGTTTCGTGTTTTTACGTCAGCAAATTCTGTATCATCATGAAATCTGCAATAGCTATATGATTTGTGATGATATCATCAATTTCAATGTACCACACAATGCGATCTTAATGATTAGTAGATTTGTTTTCGTGTTCTTACGTCAGGAAATTCCGTGTCAGCATGGGATCAGCAATAGCTTTATCATTTGTATTGAAACCATCAATTCCACCTTTCGCCTCTAATGCAAATTAGAATGGAGTTATAAACGTCATGGGTGGTAACAAATGGAATACTATTACTTCAGTTCACGTGCAGTGCTTCACTTATTTCGGTAAAAGAATGGCAGTGAAAATCTGGTCTGGTTGGGTATATGTAAAATATACCACAGATTTGTAATTTTGTTGAGATTCGAGGATCTGGCAGGCAGGCCTAGGAAGATGTTCAACTTGACGTCTAATGTTCTTCAAACCACGTCGCGACAACTCCAGCTAGGCGCATGGGTGCATCATCATCCTGGAGTATGAAAGTATGCACTTGGACATGTAAAATGGTGACATAATCATGTGCAGTAACACGACCAGCAAGCGCCAGCATGATCTGGGTATTGCGAGCCAGAACATCACAGAAACCTTGCCATGTTTCACGGTTTGGTAGAAACACTGCAAATCACACGCTTCTTAGGTCTGCCATACATAAACACGATCCATAGTTAGAAATAACGTGAACAATAACACATCCGACCATATCACACACTTGTAGTCATCAACGGTGTAATTCGGATATTTGCAGCAGCATTGGTATCGTATTAGAGCTTTATGGCCCTTAACAGCAGTTTCACTCGTGTAATCCGACTGCGTATGTCCATGCCATACAAAGTTCTTTCACGAAGGCTTCATGAGACAATCCGCTTTAATGCTCAGGTGGACCTGTTACTGAGGCTTTTTTCTTGGGAACACTGTTTCTCCTTACCAATGTGGTTTTGGAGTAAGTTTTGTAATCCAACATTACGTTAGACACTATCCTCGCGAACCACCTACATATCTAAGACTTTCACGCTCACACCACATCAATATTCCCTTTTTAAAAATCAGAGTGCTTGCTCATTTTAACTGTTTTCTCACTTCACTGCACATTGCCGTTGAATTCCTCACCAAATAGTATGGTGTTTGCATAACAAACCGCCACCAACAGACCGCCGCGGCGGTCGCCGCCTAA
The DNA here is from genome assembly GCF_964235325.1 of Thermobia domestica. NCBI lineage: Eukaryota > Metazoa > Arthropoda > Insecta > Zygentoma > Lepismatidae > Thermobia > Thermobia domestica. The sequence continues at coordinate 93,057,461 of NC_137465.1, forward strand.
CCGTTGCTAACCCGGATACTTGACGTATTTCCAATTCCAGATGTTTCTTTTAATTTACAAGTATCAGTAAGCAATGGTAACAGGTTATAAAACACCTTCTTAACTTACATCATACCACGTTATCATGCAACTCTATAATATAGCAAAATATTCTTCAGATTATGGGGTCTGGTTAATGGCATTTACATTACATCTAGCAACTATTATAAAGTGTATTAAATCTACGAGATTAACTCGTCACTGCGATTTTTGAAAAATAAATGTAATGACAGTAGACAGAAAATATGCCAAGAAAGTTTACATATTTGTCTATTTCTTTCAAAAATGGCCTAATATAAAACGTTAGAACTTACGTTGAGTTTAGATTTGAAAGATGCAAGTTATAGAAGGAATGAAAGAAGGGAACTGTGTTTCAATATATCGAAACGCTGTTTATGAAGGTGGACCCAAGTAAGAATAGGAACTGCAAAAGGGTGAGTTAAATTGTTCCTAATACCCAGGTCCCAGTTAAATCGAGAAAGATTCAGGAGGGGAGGTTATTGAACAGAATTTCCAGAAGGAAAGAAAAAGAACTCAGGGTACATGAAGGAGATGAAATAAAAAGAAAAAAATAACGAGTGGTCTCGAAGAAGGGAGAACCACTTTGCGAGGTCTAATAAACCTGTTTTATTCCTGAGCCGAAGGAAAAGTGAAAGAATCAAAAGAAGAAATGAAATGGCAAAAATGGAGGAAATAGCTGAGGAAAGAATATCGTTTAGAGAAGAACTTGGAGTTAAGACAACATGAGGCTGAAGAAAAGAAGAGATTGGCATTCATATCAGGACGTAAAAAGAAAAAGAGGTTAAATGGTTGATTGAGTCATTTTACGAAATTATGTTGAAGGTTTCTTTCATACTTCATTCCAGTAACAAAAGAGACCTTTTGATAATGTATGATTCATTAGATTTTTTCTATTTACTTCTTCAAGAAATTTGACACTCATGAAATATACTTGCACTTATATAACTCTAGCTGTGTCCCAAGGCTTACTACAATGAATGTAAATATTTCCGTTAGAACAATTTTCTAGGTATAAACAACTTATAACAATACTTCTTCAATTCACCTGTTTTACAAATTCGCATAAGGCATTCAACACGTTATAACTACGTTGGTGGACTTACTCCAAATATTAACAAAATACTTCACTTCCTACTACTAGTGTGCCATTTTGCACAGTAATTTTTGGAAATATGAAAGAATAAAACCGCCAAAGACACTTGATCAGAGGTGATGAATCTCTGTGGTGACATTATCAAAACTGCCGCCGTGTAGAGAGATAGACAATTCTTCACCTTGTTCACACAACCACAGGTTGGTGGGCAACATGGAAATTTTAAAACCTCTCTCTCCCTTGGGAAAGATGTTTTATACATTGTGGAGAGCCTATATATATATATATATATATATATATATATATATATATATATATACCCATTTCTAATCAAGATATTGTGGTGTTTCAGTACACCACTTGAAAGAAGCTTATTAAGCTTTAAAAAGCATTCAGTTGTTTATACATTTATTTATTTGTTTATGTTTCTTAAGAAACATGAGTGGTTAAGAAACTATAGTGGCGAAAATTTGGAAGTAAGTGATACATTGGTGAACATTTAAGAAAAAAACTATTTTAATGGAATTTTTTGCTAGATTTGTGCAACATGTATTTTTAGAGATAATGGTACCTTGCTGAACATAAAACTGAGTGTTTCCTAGTCGAATCTTGCTTCTTTATGGCCGAAATCCAAGGTGGCGAACAAAATTTCTTGATGTTTCATTTGTTATGCTTTTTGGATTAAAGATCTCATTGATGTTACTTAAATTGTGATTCTGACATTGGAAGTGCTCACAACTGAAGACGGCTCTAAAGAAATGACAGCTTCCTTCTGGAAATGACAGCTTCCTTCTTCTATTACGTTATTGATGTTTCATATTATTTTCCTCTGACTCCTCTTCCCCTACAGACTCACCCCAACCTAAATCCCTGAAACCTTCCCTTAAGTTAAGGAAAGAATAGTGTAATGTTTCCATACACCATTTGAAATAAACTACGAAAAGGGTAATTTAACATTTGTCTGACAGATAAATAGTTTAGGAGTTATTGCGGCAGCAATTTGAAAGGAAGTGAAAGCCCAGAAACATAATCCCATATTTGTGTTTTAACCTATGTATAGATCCTTCGAACTACAAAGAAATGTACAACTAATGCCAAATTTTACGCATCGACAACGATTTTATCTCTCATGTGCATTATATTAGATCTTCCAGCTTGCCTATAGTGATCTCGGTGTTGCAGACATCTGGACATTAAAGAAATCTATGACCTTAAGGCCATCACTTAGAGGGATGTAGATCAGACAACTCACTATCGGAGGAAGAAAGGATGGAATGCCAAAGGAAGGAAGCGATCTGGGATCTGCATCTTAGGTACCATCCCGGCAATCACCTGGTGTGAATGAGAAAAAACAAGGAAAAACTTCACTCGGGATGGATTGCCTGAGAAAGCTGTTACACTTTTCGACCAAGTGTCGCACTGAACTTGAGGAATTGTACTTAAAACAACGAAACAAAGAACAGAGATGGCGTGAGACAATGAAACCTTACCAATGACCTACAGGCCTCTGATCCACTGGACACACCACCAACTGTGACCCACTCTGATCCACGACACACTGTGACACACTTTGGAACACCACCCATCATGACCCACTCTAACACATCACCCAGCAAAACCCACCGCTTCGACCCACTATTCATGTCTTCTTTCCCACATTCACTAAAAAGTTCCCTCTTATGACAAAACAACAATATTAGTTTATCAGTGTATCAAATTTACATCCCTAAAAAAAGCAAGAAAGAAAGATAAGAACATATAATACTTGTTAATCGGCCTCCGAAACCCTACGGTCAATCGCTCAAAAACCCTTCTGCTGTGATGCTAGTGGAACCCTTACAATATAAACAGAAAAAAGTATTTGCCGTAGTCCAAATCACGATTAATTTTAGTTTTCACATAAAACTCAGGTTATATTTTATTGTCTAAGTTTTTTCAAAGGCAACTGTCTTTATCCGGGAAATGTGAAAATCTGCAAGATATTTCATTTACTTTACTATACTAAGTAAGACTTCGGTGGGGCTTAAGCCCGGAAGCCACCCCCCTAAATACGCCACTGTGCATGTTGATAACTGCAATGCGCGCGCAAGGGATTTCCCAAAGAAACGGAGGGATTCCCGGACAATTGTCCGAGGAAAAGAGGCTCAAGATGAACATCGAGGGCGCGTCTATCCACCAGTAATTCATAAGTCGTGGTACCAGGTCGAAAGCTCGAAAAGATACAAAATGACGGACAATGTTGACGTGTCGTGTGTGGTTGCATAACCAGCAGGAAAGGAGAGGAAATCGAAGAACGGTGCTGGTGCATGTTGTGAACTGCTTCAGAGGACATTCCTGAGACGAATGCACATGTACAGAGTAGTCCTTTACTGTACCATACCAAGATAAAACAAACCATGCGCGAAAATGAATGGAATAGCCGAAAGGAACGCTGTAGAACATGCAAGCCAGCTGGAAATACTAAATGGGAGTTGGAACAGACGTTGAGTTCACCTTGGGTGCATGATGTTGCTGGTTCAAACCCACTGAAGTGCCCACTGAATGCAATGGTTCTGATCCCAGATTTTCCAAATTGTAGGTCCCATCCTTCGGAGCTCCTAAGCTCGTTTAAAGCAACAATAACTCAATCAATCGAGCGCCTGTAGGTTGCTCATTATTTGGTTCTTCCCCTGTACGTATACGTAAAAAAAAAATAGCTGTGCACGCAGTTCTTGTCTATCAGCTGGTAAACCAGGAAATATGGAATGGAAGAACACTACATTGTTTCGATTACAGACGTGAATTGGAAACACGCTTGCCTTTCCACGTTTGTTTATTATGTTGCCTGAAGGGTTCTGCTACAGGTCTGCATGCTTTCGTCGTACCGGAGTAGTCGCTTGGGAGAATGATTCTGAGTGTAGAGGTTCGTTGTCTTCACTGTCTTTCTCCCCTACAGTGAATGTAGTAGTTCTGTGTGTTAAAGAGGTGTCAAATGCGCGTGCCTTTACTGTGTTGTGGATGTACTTATTTCACCTTATTGCGGGGAACAGTGCAATAGATTCAGTAGTGTTGCAAAGCCAAAGGCATACTATTGTACAGTGTTAATTAGTGCTATTATTGTGGTGCTAAATTATTGTTTACCTTGGCATTGATACAATGTGCAGTAATATTGAGTATGCTGACATGCACTTTATATACGGCAAAGCAAACGGGAATGCGGTAGAGACCGCTAGGTTATATCGCGAGACTTTCCCTACGAGACAGCAACCAGACCGAAGAACATTCATCAGAATACATCAGCGGCTACGAGAACATGGGAGCTTTACACATTGTTCTTGGCCGGGAAGGCCGGACCACAGTATGTACCCCTGAATTAGAAGAACTTATGCTACAGGCAGTGGACGAAAACCCAGAAACGAGCACAAGGCGTGTGGGACGTGCCGAACGCGTATCCAATGCTCTCGAATGGCATATTCTCCATGAACAGCAGTTGTACCCATACCATCTGCAATGTGTCCAACCTCTGACCCCCACAGACTTTCCGGTGAGAATGCAGTTTTTGTCAGTTGCTTTGCAGACAAATTACTGGCAATCCTCATTTCACTGATGACGTTCTATTTACTGATGAAGCACAATTCACCCGGGATGGCATTGTAAATTTTCACAATTATCATGTCTGGGTCCCTGAGAATCCACTTGCAATAGTGGAGTTGGGACTTCAGCGAAGGTTTTCCTTAAATGTGTAGGTAGGACTCTTAGGTGATCAGCACGTAGGACCATTCTTTCTTCCTAATGCATTAACTGAAATCTCATATTTGCGATTTCTCCAACATGATTTGCCGCTTCTACTCGAAGATATACCTCTCGATAGGCGCCTGCGACTGTGGTTTATGCATAATGGAGCGCCAGCACATTTCTTTAACCGTGTCAGAGAACATTTACATACCCGATTCGGACGGAAGTGGATAGGACGTGGGGGTCCTATTGCCTTGCCACTGCGCTACCCGGATTTAAATCCTTTAGATTTCTTTCTCTGGGGCCATGTGAAATCGCACGTTTATTCTACCCCTGTTGTAACCATGTTGCGGACATATTCAACAGGATGCCGACATGTGATCACGAGTACGTGGATCTTTGCGAAGACGGGTACAAGCATGCATTCGCATGAATGGACGACACTTCCAACATGTACTTTAATGATACAGGTAAGTTAATTTCTCATGTATCTCTTCTGTGGTTACACATCTTGATATTTACTGCTTACCTTATGATTAATACTGTACATATTACCAACATAAAAATTTCTGTTTATTGATATGGACAAACACGACATGTCCATCATTTTTCGCTTGTTGTAATACACTTACGCGTTCAACATGCGGAATGTTTCAGATTCGCCTCCCACATACTCGAATGTTGCCATGCTTTTCCCATTGCAATCCAGTTTGGGTACATTCGTTACATTAACTGCTTAGCACATAATGCTTCATCAGTGCTTTGCATACCGTTTTGTTTACCTACGTGCTGCCACACTTGTACGTATGCATTTGTTGTCGGAATTCTTCCTGGAGCCATTTACAACGTAAATCACCACACTTCGATTGCCTCTCTCATTTCCTTATTTTTATGCAATCAAACACGGCACGTAAACATTGTCCGCCATTTTGTATCTTTTCGAGCTTTCGACCTGGTACCACGACTTATGAATTACTGGTGGATAGACTCGCCCTTGATATTCATCTCAAGCCCCCTTTCATTGGACAATTTTCCGGGAATCCCTCCGTTTCTTTGGGGAATCCCTTGGGCGCGCATTGCAGAGTTATCAACCATGCATTTCTGCATAGTGCAGGTCTGACTTCGATAGTCATTCATTGGACTGCCCTCTGTCCGATTCATACTTTTTGAGATATTCGCCTCTAAACTTTATTTTCCCACACTTTCGACAGCCCCTATCTCCGTTACGAAGCGTTTGCGGACACATGTTTACTAAGACTTTTTTGTTAGTTTTGGCGTGTACTATCTACGGTTTAATTTATGACCATTACTTATTAAACACCCTGTATATATATATATATATATATATATATATATATATATATATATATATATATATATATATATATATATATATTCATCCTCACGGCATTGTCAAGGCTCTATATTTGTATTTTACATTTAAAGTTGCAACCGGGTGTCTCTGACTTCCGTATTCGGTAGCCCGATCATCACCCCTGTTCTTCGCGCGCAGAGTCATTGGAAGAACTGAAAACGTACTCTGTACACAAAGAGTTTATGGTTGTGAACTCGGAAAGCCTGGTACTTCTGCTTGTCAAGGTCAAAAAGTGGGAGAAAAAATGATGTGTAGAATGTAAAGAGGGTGCAACAGTGTCTGATGCTTGTAAGGGAACATATTCATTTGTAGTTCGTGCACATTCCGCCTGTAGCGCTACTGTGGCACAACGTATATTGTAACTGTATAACTCTTGTACATCGCTAGTAGGTCTATTCGCGTTAGTAACGACCGAAACTATGTTGTCAGCTCTGACTGCGATAAGGCACTGTCGTGCTGCTTTTGCTTTTCTTTTTTCCCCTTTTTCATTTGTGAGACGCCAAACATGTTGTTTTTGCTTGTTGCACGCGCTGAACGGGTTCCTGCGAGCGAAGTATTTAAGAAGTTGACTACATATTCTTGTTTGCGATAGTTTTAAATTGGTTAACTGTTGTAAAATATACGAAAATAAAGCTGTACTTGTTAAGGTATATTAGTCGACGACGTAGCTACTGACAATGTTGATTACAGATTTTCTCGAGGAAGAATTTAATTACAGTAGAGGTGAAAAGGAGACGTCCATTTAGACAGCCCCCCCCCCCTTATCAGACTCAATCGGAAATGGTCTCAATGTGCAGGCGAATTTTTCGTTTGTACACACTTAGGGGCGCCGTCAGAACGAAAACAAAGTGGGGGCTGTCTAAATGTTAGTCCCCCACTATGTACAATTGAATCAGAAATTGTCGCAATCGTTTGTACATCGTTCGTACAGAAATCTGCAAGCAAAATTTTCGTTTTTAGACAATTAGGGGCGTCGCCAGAACGAAAAAAGTGGGGGACTGTCTAAATGTTAGCCCCCCAAAATGTCCAATTCAATCACAAATTATCGCAATCGTTTCTACACCTTTTGTACAGAAATGTGCAGGCAAAAGTTTTGTTTGTACACAATTAGGGGCGCCGCCAGAACGAAAACAAAGTGCGGGCTGTCTAAATGGTAGCCCCCCCCCCACCATGTCCAATTCAATCACAAATTGTCGCAATCGTTCCTACATCGTTTGTACAGAAATGTGCAGGCGAAATTTTTGTTTGTACACAATTAGGGGCGCCGCCAGAACGAAATCAAAGTGGGGTCTATCTAAATGGTATTCTCTTCCACCATGTCCAATTTAATCACAAATTGTCGCAAGCATTCCTACATGGTTTGTACAGAACTGTGCAGGCGAGATTTTCGTTTGTACAAAATTAATGGCGTCGCCAGAACGAAAAAAATGTGGGGGCTGTCTAAGTGGTAGCACCCCAGCATATCCAATTCAATCACAATTTGTCGCATTCGTTTCTACATCGTTTGTACAGAAATTTGCAGGCCAAATTTTCGTTTGTACACAATTAGGGGCGCCGCCAGAACGAAAACAAAGTGGGGGCTGTTTAAGTGGTAGCACTTCACCATGTCAAATTCAAGCAAAAATTGTCGCAATCGTTTCTACATCATTTGTACAAGAATGTGCAGGCGAAATTTTTGCTTGTACATAAATGGGAGCGCCGTAAAAACTGAAACAAATTGGGGACTGTCTAAGTGATAGCCCCCCCCCCAAATGTCCAATTCAATCACAAATTGTCGCAATCGTTTCCACATCGTTTCTACAGAAATGTGAAGGCTAAATTTTCGTTTGTACATAATTAAGGGTGCCGCCAGATCGAAAAAAAGTGGGGGTCTGTCTAAGAGATAGCTCCCCCCCACCATGTCCAATTCAATCACAAATTGTCGCAATCGTTTCTACATCGTTTGTACAGAAATGTGCATGCGAAATTTTCGTTTGTACATAATTAGGGGCGCCGCCAGGGCGAAAACAAAGTGGGGGACTTTCTAAGTGATAGCCCAATCACCATGTTCAATTCAATCACAAATTGTCGCAATCGTTTGTGCATCGTTTGTACAGAAATATGCAGGCGAAATTTTCATTTGTACGTAATTAGGGGGCGACGGCAGAACGAAAACAAAGTGGGGGGCTGTCTAAATGGTAGCCCCCCACCATGTGCAATTGAACCACAAATTGTCGCAATCGTTTGAATATAGTTATAGAGAAATGTGCAGGCGAGATTTTCGTTTGTACCAGGGCCGGCGCTAGAAGTTTTGCCGCCCTGGGCGGTTCTTTCACATGCCGCCCTTTTATTGTTTTCTTTCTCAAATTTTGCCGCCCCTGTATTCTTTTCTTTTTCAAATTTTGCCGCCCATCAGACTTGCCGCCCCGGGTGGTGGCACGGCTCGACCCCCCCGCGCTCCGGCCCTGGTTTGTACACAAATAGGGGCACCGCCAGAACGAAAACAAAGTGGGGCTGTCTAAATGGTAGCCCTCCCACCATGTTCAATTCAACCACAAACTGTCGCACTTGTTTGTACGCCTTTGTACATAAATGTGCAGCTGAAATTTTCATTTGCACATAAATGTGGCCCCGCGAAAACGATAACAAACTATGGGCTCTCTAATTGATAGCCCTCCCACCATGTCGAATTCAACCACAAACTGTCGCTCTTGTTTATTACGGTTTTGTACAGAAATTTGCAGGCGAAATTTTCGTTTGTACACAATTGCGAGCGCGCCAAAACGATAACAAAGTATAGGCTGCCTAATTGGTAGCACCTCCCTACTCCGATTCAAAAGAAAATTATCTTAATTGTTTGTACATCGTTTGAGCAGTAATACGCAGGCGAAAGTTTTTTTTTCTACGCTATCAGGTGCGTGGACAGAACGAAAAAAAGGGGAGTTGTCTAAGTGCTAGCCCCACCATGTTCGATTGAACCACAAATTGTCGCGATCGTTTATACATCGTTTGTGCATAAATGTGCAAGTAAAATTTTCGTTTGTATTAAATAATATACGGATGTGAGTATTTTTAATATCTGCGATCAACGTTAACCGGTTTGAATAACGGTTGCTGAGTTTGAAAATGGTACCTATTACACTAGTCGAAAAAAAAATCTTTTTCTCTGGCACACGGAAGAAAATACCTGATTCTAATAGACCTTTTCACGTAGAATTCGAATCTGCAATCAGTTTTTCTCTATCACCCTCATTTTTTCCGTGACAGAGGTGTTTTCGGAAAATTTCCCCTCACATTTCTTTTCTTTTTCCTTTTTCTTTTTTTAAAAAACATTTTCACACTTGTACCTTGGGTACGTTAGGTATATAAACACACAAATTATATTGTATGTTAGCTTGATTTGTACTTAGTAAGCCCTCTAAGTAGCATTATTCTATCTAGAGAAATAAACATATTTATATAAAAATATGCTATGTGTACTGTTCATTTTACAATATTCATTATTGCAGATAAAATTACATATAACTTCCATTACAATATAAGCACGGTTTATATCTTATTGGATTTGAAATAAAACATATTTTCAATGATGTATACACCGTGTCAGCATTTTATATCTACTTAATAAATAATACAATAGAAGTGAGTGGTATCTTCTTAATAAATGGACACTTACTTACCTCAACTAATATGTTTTAGTTGTTTACTTTCTTCTGTGTTTGGTTTCTAGAACATCTCTTTTAAGTGTCCAACAGTAATCAGCTAGCATTTTTGAACTTCACCGTCACTGGTATCTCTTCTCCATGGAGGAATTGTCCTGATGAAAATGTTCCCCATACTCATCACTAACAGCACCAAAGTTTTCAGGAAAGAAATGCAGGTGGGAGTCTAGAAAGTGAACTTTAAGTGACATGTTGCAACCCATTTCATTGAATGATTGCCGGAAATCACTCACAATTTCACGGTAATTTGGGGCTTTCTTGTTTCCTAAAAAATCTCTGTTAAACATTTAAATGGACACCAAGCTACTTTCTCAACCAGAGTTAAGAGATCCTCAAATTTTTGGTCACGAATCAAACATCTTATTTGGGTGTCTGCAAAACTCCCTAGCTTCACTAACCCGAGGAATTTTTTCCTTGAGGTAACAAGATCCTGCATTACTTTTGTCCATTGCCCTAACAAAGTTTTTGAAGAGCCCCAACTTTATGTGAAGAGGGGGTAGAATTATCTAATCAGGGCTCACCAGTGAGGAATAAACAGCATTCTTCTGTCCAGGAGTTAATACATGCGTTGGCCGTTCCTTCTTGATGTAATGTTCCGCTTTGTTCCTGCTGTCCCATTCGCAGAGGAAACAACATTTCCTATAACCAAGCTGCAAACCCATTAACAAAGAAATGGCGTAAATCACAGCAAACGGTCCACTTGTATTTCTCATACTGAATGTTTTCTAACACTATTTCGATGTTTTCATAGGTTTCCTTCATATTAGTTGCATAAGCCAAAGGCACTGAAGGAAATTTGTTGCCATTGTGCAAAAGGACAGCCTTAAAACTAGTTTTCGAAGAGTCAATAAGCAATCTCCACTCTGTACTTATGTGCATGTCCAAGTGTATCCATCACAGCACAGACATTATTACAATACACTAAATCATTTTCTTGAGAATAATAGTTTTGAAACTCTGTATGAAGGTTTCGAAAAATACATACTTTAGTGTCACGATGTAGCAGATTCCAGCCTTAAGTTTAGTATCAAGAAGTTCTGTCTGTGTCTTGGAGAGTTTTAAATCCCGTACGAGGTCATTTAGTTCACCCGGAGTTATCAGATGGGGATCCAATGTAGATGTGCTTCCTACATAAGTAGGATCATCATCTTCATTTGGAACTTCAATAGTTGCCTCAAGTACGTAATCCTCATTTACCGTAAGATGAGGAAGAGGTACTGGTACAGGTAATTCTGCACTGTGTGGAAAGGCCTAATTGCTTATGGCAAATTAGGGTACTGTACTGTGTGGTTAGATTTACTGCTTATTTCTTTTATCTGTGTCATACAAAAGTAGCAGTCTGAAGAATGATCTTTTCGTTCCCTCCAGATCATCGGTACTGCGAAGTTCATGTTTCGTCCACCATTTGCCCACCCAGTCAGACGTTTCACGCAAGTACAACAAATGCAGTGAGGAACCCAGTTCTTATCTTGGTCTCCTACACAGCAACCAAAATATAACTGATAACACTTCCTCACAAGTGGAGTAAAACATCGACGTTGTGATTTAAATATCAGCTCCCCACATACATAACAGAAATTGTCCGGTTTATTACACACTTCCTCGACATCTTGTATCCTGTAACGTATCACACACACACACACACACACACACACACACACACACAGGAATCTACACTCCATCAAATTCCCACAAAATCCCTCTAGAAATTTCCTCATACAAAAATGGTGAGATGGTGAACACATCATTGAAAATGTTTTATTGGAAGTCCAGTGAGGTATAAACCGTGGTATATTGTAATTTTCGTGGAAATTATATGTGTTGAAGACCGACCCGACCCCACCCGTGACCCGAATTGACTGACCCGACCGACAACCCGACCAGAGCTGACCCGATTGGCCCGACCCAAAGTGACCCGAGTGAACCAACCCGAAGTGACCTAACCCGACAACCGACCCGAGTGACCTGACCTTACAATCTAATCAGTTTGAGAGAGCTAGAACCTTACAAAACTGCCACCAGAAAAAAAAAATGCTGACCAATTCTTATGCATAAACCATTGTTTCGGCTTTTTTATTTGTAGTGTAATTATCCTCCTCCTCCTCCTCAGTGTTCTGCCATTAATGACAGGCCAGTTTCTGTGAACTAGGTAAGAAGCTTCCATTTTTGCGATTTCCCGCTAATATCTGCCTCGCAACCCAACATAAAGTACCACCCTCCTTATTACAATCTATCAATTGCTACCTTCTTACACACTCTCGCTCTCCTGATATCACCCCCTTTACTACATCTCTCAGAATGCAATCCCTTAGCAAGATCGAAACTTGTGATCCGTCCATTTTTTCGCTTCCTTATATCGTCTAATATTGCTCTCGTCTCTTGCATTTTTTCAGCATTTCCTAATTCGTTTTCCTCTCTTCCCTGCTAACCTTCTTTATTTTACTCCACACCCAAATTTCCAATGTTAAAATTTAGGCATTCAACTTCGAAAATCAAAATAAAATTTGACTGAGTTCTGAAGACAAGTTCTGAAGGCTAAAAGAATAAAAGTTCTGAAGACAACATTATTTTCTAGTAAGGAATGTATATAGAACTTCTTTTAATATTGTTTGCTGTGTAACAAACAACAATTTCATCACGTTAACATTCCGATTTTTCTATTTAAAAACAGCGTTGCTGTCTGATAGAATCATAAGGAACTAATTGCACTGAAATATCATTCTGTAGGGAATTACCTTTTATTTTTTCTTGATTAATTTATCTAGGAGATATTTGCAACGTTATATAAAATTAGCAAGTATTTTATTGCGGAGAAAGTCAAATCACTACCCCAGCAATAATAATAATAATAATAATAATAATAATAATAATAATAATAATAATAATAATAATAATAATAATAATAATAATAATAATAATAATAATAATCTGAAAGTGACCAAGAAAGGTCTGTCTCTTTGTAGAGGTCTGTGTTCAATTGGCCCTCACACCGTGAGTTGAATGCGAATGGATATAAGGTGAAGGTCAGTTGTTGGACGAGACGAGACGAGACAGAATTTTCATGAAAGGGTACGAGATGATACAGAGCTCTTTCAATAGAAACATATGCAGTTTTCCAGACGAGACTACCTTCACGACACATTTTCGAAACGAGAATGCCCCAAACCAGGTCTCGTGAGCAACACTAGTAAGTATATCCAACATACTACTTGGTTGTGGCTGTTCAGATACACCGTGAACGTGCGTAAGGACTGAGTGAACATGGGGCCTTCACAGAGCGTCATAAGGGCTTGTTTGCTGTACGAGTTCAAATTGCTGCTCCGCGGAGCGGAAGATATGACAGGCCTTTGGTGAGGGTGTCGTGACTACGCGGAGAGTGCAGTGGTATGACGGTTTAAGGACGGTGACGAAACACTCGAAGACGCACCACGTGCCGGAAGACAAACAGATGTTCAAGATAAATATCTTCGGGCAGCAATTGAGGCGAAGACAGACATGTGAGGAACTCGTACTACCTTTCAGTGTAAGTGGAGAAACCATTCGGCACCACCACCATCAACTTGGGAAGCACTGCAAGCTGGGTTGATAGGTCCTACATGATTTGACTTGGAGCCAGAAAGCAACGCGAGCAGACACCTGTGTTTCTTTGGTGTCTCTTCTGAGGAAGGAGCAATTTCTGAACAGGGTGTTGACATGTGATGGGAAGTGGGTCCTGTACGAAGCTCCACGGCGCCGTCATTGTTGGTTAGCATCCCATGAATCGGTTCAAAAACAGCCCAAGCCAGCACTACGCCAGAATAAGGTTCTCCTGTGCATTTTGTGGACTGTTCGAGGCATCGTCCATCGGGAACTGCTACCAGCTGGTCAGATCATCAATGCAACTGTGTACTGTCTGGATCCAGCAGTTCTGAATCGCAAAGGGGTCCTCTTGTTACAAGGCAACGCTAAGCCCCACGTGGCTAAAATGACCCAGTACATCATTCTACGCCTTGGATGGAAAACACTATTGGATCCGCCATACTCCACGTTGTACCGTCCGGTTATCACCTGTTCCATTCCTTGGACAATCACCTTAGAGAACGCCAATTCAAACAGCTAGTAGAGGTTCAATATGCACTTGATACCTTCTTCACTTCACGTCCCACCAAGTTGGACTGCGATGGAATCCATGGCCTTCCAGAACGTTTTCAGAAGGTCGTCGAGGCTGATGGAGACGATTTTTGATATTCCAGGTACGTCTTAGGTTACATACCAATGTTCGAAGGTGTTGGTGAAAAGGCAGCGGAACTTTCTTGGGCACTCTTAAAGTTATAATAATAATAATAATAATAATAATAATAATAATAATAATAATAATAATAATAATAATAATAATAATAATAATAATAATAATAATAATAATAATAATAATAATAATGTGTCCTGCCCAAAGGCAGATGTTTGACCCGAAGGTCCATGGGTATTGATTCCAGCTCGTACCAAGTAAGTTTTCTGGTGGACAAACCCCATGTGCATGGGTTTTCTCGGTGTTCTCCCATTTCCTCCCACTTTCTTCATTCAACCACTTCAATTATTTCTCATCATCACTGTCTCTCTTAGCGTTGGTGCATAACGTGGGACGTTAACTAGATATTTCCTTTCAATTTCACTTAATGTGACATTTAACTTGACATAGAAACGCAGAAAGGAAAAAAGTCAGTAGTAATATTAATTACAATTACAATACCAATTAGTTAATATAGCGTAAAATTAAAATTTTATTACTATATCACCTTCAATTAGTCACATTTATCATTCATTCACCAACTTCGAATTGAATTCCACAACAAAGCTCTTTATAGTATTCCGTATAGAAAATAAGTGAAGAATGTGACGACCCGACCCGAGTGACCCGACACGAGCTAACCCGACTGACCCGACCCGACAACCCGACCCGTAACCCGACCCGTTTGAGAGCACTATCAGAGGGGTACTATTTACAGTACAATTTATTTTGTATGGTTTAGCGTACTTTAAGGCTACCATACTTTTTGAAAACAGAAAAAACGGGACATCTTACAAATTAGTAGTAAATATTGCATTTTGTATTAATTTTATCTTTCGAATTTTACTACAGTATCGCACTAGTTATACAACTTAAAATAATGTATTAATATAGTCCATACTCAGTGGCGTATTTAGGGGGAGGGCTTCCGGGCTCAAGCCCCCCACCGAAATCTTACTTACTATAGTAAAGTATATGAAGTATCTTGCAGAATTTTCATATTTTCAGGCAAAGCACCCCCGGAAGTTAGCAAAGCCCCTCCCGAAACAAAATCGTAAATACGCCACTGTCCATACTTAATCAACAGTGCTAAAAATTATTATAGAAGCTAGAAGCTGTTATACAATATAAACGCAATCAGTGAACATACAATATTTAGGCAAAAATTACATTTTCAATATTATTACGCATACCACCTTTACATGCTCTACATGTCTATAAAGAAAAATATCCAGATTTATGAAGTTGTTTCAAAATTTCAATAGGCTGATTTATTTCAATAGGCTGAAGCAGAAAAAAAATGTGTTTTCGGGGCTGGTCTGCAACGTCACAAGAATTTGTTGCCACCTCGGGGTATACATTCTTACTTTTAGTGATAAGAGTGCTACTTAGGAGGATTTAAACATTGCGTGTTATATCCGGGGAAGCAACGATTGCAATAATAATAAAGATTAGAATGCAATTGTTCCTATAGTATTGTCGGAATTGAAAGCAAAAGGAATAAGTCGATTTTATTATCTTTTCAGAAATTTTGATATGTAATTAATAATAATAATAATAAAGAAAAAACAGGACAAGAAGGAAAATTTCTGCACACCGGGACAAATTTTAAGAAACCGGGGCGTATGGTAGCCTTACATACTTATTTGCATGCGGAGTGTCAGTACGGAGCCACTACGTAGCAGAGTTGAAACAAAACCTCGTAAATAGGTTGCCAACTCAGGAAAACAAAATTACCGGCACACCCTCAAAATTCTCTGTACAAATGAGAAACTGAAGACTGTATTGATCGTTATTGTATTTACCAGCAATTGCCACTTGTTTAAAATTATCGAAACAGATGAATAATACTGGATATTAATCTTTATGTAACAATAGTTGATTCATAAAATGAAATTTATTCTATAAACTTCACTTCAAACAAAGGAAATTGCTTTAAAAAGTCATTTTCTACTCTCAATAAATGAATAAAATTCTTTTACAATAAAATATAAGTGTTATCAAATTTGTTATGTTAAATAAATAAAACTGCCTTACGTTAAAAAAATATCGATAATGTATAATACAACGGAAATTTGTGTTTGTAAAGGCACTGTTGAAAAATTTCGATGTTCAATGTTATATTCTGGATTGCAGATTGCAAAATGCCCGTCAGAAGGGGGCTAATAAGAAGTTTGTACCGGTCACCGGCCTTAATCAAAATTACAGCAAATACCAGCCAGTTAGCAACTCTACTCGTAAATCAGAATGCTGAATGCACCAAAATACTTCACCATGCATTCTATAGTTTCTGCAAAATGAGTTTAATGAAGATGATCAAATAAAACAAAATACTGTGTTCTAATTTTCCCTTTAACAGTCTACTTTGTGAATTTGTTATATCTTCCACTTATCAATTTCCTGTACGAGATGAGAATAACGGTTTCTGCGCAAGATAGAAAGAAAAAAATACATTTTTCTCATAAGGATTCAGTTCACGTAAGAAATAATGAATAAGTTTAATAATAAGAGCCGAGGAGTGAAAAACTAACTCAGCAATAATCATTGTAAGTATAAATATAAATATAAAAAAACAAAAAAAAAATTAATTCCATCATCGTTAGGATAAGATCAATATAGTGAATCACACGATAGTGTGAACAAACCAAACCACACAATAGTGTGAACTAAGTCCTGTTAGAAAAATACTCCATAAATGTGACACATTTTTTTAATGCTTCTACCATTTATACAAACCCTCACATTGTTTTCGTTCTGGCGGCGCCCCTAATAGAGTACAAACAAAAATTTCGCCTGCACATTTCTGTGCAAATGATGTACAAGCGATTGATATATTTTGTTATTAAATTGGATATGGTGGGGGCTACCAATTAGACAGCCCCACTTTGTTTTCGTTCTGGCGGCGCCATTAATTGTGTACAAACGAAAATTACGCATGCATATTTCTGTACAAACGATGTACAAACGATTACGAAAATTTGTGATTCAATTGGACATGTTGGTGGGAAGCTACCACTTAGAGAGCCCCCAGTTTGTTTTCGTTCTGGCGGCGCCCCTAATTGTGTACAAACGAAAATTTTGCCTGAACATTTCTGTAAAAACGACGTACAAACGATTGCGACAATTTGTGATTGAATTGGACATGGTCGGGGGCTACCACTTAGACAGCCCCACTTAGTTTTCGTTCTGGCGGCGCCCCTAATTGTGTACAAACAAACATTTCGCCTGCTCGTTTCTGTACAAACGAAGTACAAACGATTCCGACAATTTGTGATTCAATTGGACATGGTGCGGAGGTATTACTTAGAAAGCACCCTACTTTGTTTTCGTTCTGGCGGCGTCCCTAATTGTGTACAAACAAACATTTCGCCTGCACATTTATGTACAAACGATGTACAAACGAATGCGACTATTTCTGATTGAATTGGACATGGTCGGGGGCTACCACGTAGACAGCCACCACTTTGTTTTCGTTCTGGCGGCGCCCCTAATTGTGAACAAACAAACATTTCGCCTGCCCGTTTCTGTACAAACGAAGTACAAACGATTGCGATAATTTGTGATTGAATTGGACATGGTGGGGTGGCTACCACTTAGACAGCCCCCTTTCTTCTGTTCTGGCGGCGCCCCTAATTGTGTACAAACGAAACTTTTGCCTGCACATTTCTGTACACACGAAGTAGAAACGATTGCGATAATTTGTGATAGAATAGAACATGTTGGTGCGGGGCTACCAGTTAGACAGTCCCCCACTTTGTTTTCGTTCCAGCGGCGCCCCTAATTTTGTACGAACATACATTTTGCCTGAAAATTTCTGTACAAACGAAGTACAAACGATTGTGACAATTTGTGATTCAATTCGACATGGTTGGGGGGGGGCTACCACTTAGACAGCCCCCATTTTTTTCTGTTCTGGCGGCGCCCCTAATTGTGTACAAACAAAAATTTCGCCTGCACGTTTCTGTACAAACGAAGTACAAACGATTGCTATAATTTGTGATTGAATAGGACATGTTGGTGGGAGGCTACCAGCTAGACAGCCCCCAATTTGTTTTCGTTCTGGCGTCGCCCCTAATAGTGTACAAACGAAAATTTGGTCTGCACATTTCTGTACAAACAATGTACAAACGATTGCGATACTTTGTGATTCAATTGGACATCGTGGGGGGAGCTACCACTCAGACAGCTCCCCACTTTGTTTTCGTTCTGGCGGCGCCCCTAAGTTTGTTCAAACAAACATTTCGCCTGCACATTTCTGTACAAACGATGCACAAACGAATGCGACAACTTGTGATTGAATTGTTTTTTTTTTGGGGGGGGGGGGCTACAACTTAGACAGCCACCATTTTTTCTGTTCTGGCGGCGCCCTTAATTATGTACAAACGAAAATTTCGGGTGCACATTTCTGTACAAACGAAGTACAAACGATTGCGACAATTTGTGATTGAATAGGACATGGTCGGGGGCTACCACTTAGACAGCCCCCAATTTTTTTCGTTCTGGCGGCGCCCCTAATTGCGTGCGAACATACATTTCGCCTGCACATTTCTGTACAAACGAAGTACAAACAATTGCGGCAATTTGTGATTCAATTGGACATGGTGGGGGGATACCACTTAGACAGCCCCCATTTTTTTCTGTTCTGGCGGCGCCCCTAATTGTGTACAAACGAAAATTTCGCCTGCACATTTCTGTACAAACGAAGTACAAACGATTGCGATAATTAGTGATTGAATAGAACATGTTGGTGGGGGGGGGTATCAGTTAAACAGCCCCAATTTGTTTTCGTTCTGGCGGCGCCCCTAATAGTGTACAAACGAAAGTTTGGCCTGTACATTTCTGTACAAAGAATGTACAAACGATTGCGGCAATTTGTGATTTAATTGGACATGGTAGGGGCTACCATTTAGGGGAACTCCCTCGAGAGGAATCACTCTACTTATATATTGCAAAAAGCAGAATTTAAAAATTCGCATTCGTCCAAAGTTATCGTGTGAAGTAACAGCCGTTTGTATGTACGTACTAATATTGATAAATTCCACTACGCGATCCCAATTAATAGTTCATATATACGCGCCACACACACACAAACTAGCATTTGTACACACGAAAGTATATCTGGTAGTATCCACACGCTTACGCCGGAAACTAGAAAGAAACAAACACACACACACACACACACAGGGACAGAGAGAGAGAAAGAGAATATCTTGTTGTACCTTTATACTGAATGCACCATTACTCACAAAATCAGTTAAAAAAGAAAAAAGAAAAAAGTTGTAAATGAAACTTCCAAAGATTGGTACCACTGCAGCGTGTCACAAATGAGATTGTTCCATAATGATTGATTCGTAATATGATGTATATGGGTTTCTTAATGGTAGTATAACAAAATGCCTTCAAATTGACCACTAAATAAAAAGTGAAATTTATTTCTCAAATTTTGTAAAATCGAAGTCGGTGGGCATTATGGGAACAGTCTACAATAACAATATATGCAAATAAATATTAATATACTTCACGTTTTCCAGTGGGTGCAAGAAAGCTTCGAATAGTATTTGTTGCCAGAAGCATTAGCTGATGTAAATATATATATATATGTATGTATATATATATATATATATATATGTAAATTTAACATTATTGGCATAAGGTGTCCTGTGAATTTAAACCGGATTTTTTTCGAATACTCTCCTGAATGCCCCTTGCTTCTTTTGTCTAACAAGGAGAAGGCACACTTTGGTAAAAGAAATTCCGGACCATTTTTTGCGAGGTGGTAGTGCACAATTAAAGAGTTAATATTACAAACGTGGGAGAGCGCAATGGGCAAAAATGACGGAGAAAAACCGTCTTAAAGTTTAATACTCGACGCATATATCGTACGACGCGCAAACTTATCAAGTGACGGCGTGTCAGAGTGAGAAGAATCAGCGACTCTACTGCAAAGGGTCCTCGGGTTCGATTCTCATTCGAGCCAAATTTTCTTCTTGTTTTTTCGCTTCAACCAATAAAGTAGGCATTTGTAACTATAAGTAAAATATTAATTCACCATATGTATATAATGAATAAAACAATAGAAATTTTCAATCACTTGTAAATTCTTTTGATGTT
The DNA here is from genome assembly GCF_964235325.1 of Thermobia domestica. Lineage (NCBI taxonomy): Eukaryota > Metazoa > Arthropoda > Insecta > Zygentoma > Lepismatidae > Thermobia > Thermobia domestica. Next base: position 93,077,779 of record NC_137465.1, read on the forward strand.
GCATGTTAACTAGGAACAAAATTTAATCTCTTCCGTAAATATTATGGTTACTGCAGTCGCTGTGTAAAAAATGTTCTTGAGGCTTCGTGTCTACATCTGTTGACAGTATGAGAATTGCAAGGGTAATGAGGGGGAAATCTGCTTTGGTTATGGCAACATCCAGTATTAACAAAGGGGATTTCCACCCTCAACTCCTTTGTAAATCGCACATTGTCAACAGATGTAGACACGAAGCGTCAAGAACATTTATTACACAACGACTGTCATCAAAGGTTCCGATCATGGGGGGCCGAGGGACCCGTTCCCCAAGCTCATGTGTGCCATATGTATTTTTATGAATATGTATTTTCATATTTATTTTTTGTTTGTTACATGTATTGTTGTATGTATTTTTATTAATAGCCCCCCACATTTACAGAGAAATCGGCGCCGTTGATTGTCGTAACCATAATACAACTCATGATATCAGTATATTTAGGGAATATATTAAATTTTCTTTTTAGTTAACATGGAACATTGGAAGATTTTACAAGTGATTTTAAAATTCCTATTCTTTTATTCATTATAAACATATGGTGAATTAATATTTTATTTATAGTTACAAATGTTTACTTTAATTGTTGAAGCAAAAAACAAAACAACGATTGACTCGAACGGAAATCGAACCCGGGACCCTTTGCATAAGAGTTGCACACTTTACTCACTCGGGCCCTCACTTGATAAATTTGCGCGTCGAACAGTATATATGACAAGTAGAAAACTTTTGAAGACTTTTTTCTCTCGTTTATGTTTGCCCATTCCGCTCTCCCGGTTTGTAATATTAAATATTTAAGGGTACGGTACACTACCTCCTCGCAAAAAAAAAAAAAAAAAAAAAAAGTAGCCCCGAAGGTCACTTACCAAAGTCTGTCTTGTCCTTGTAAGCTTTAATTGGAAAGTAGTAGAAAATGGATCGATCTGGGCCAACCTAGCTCAACCTAGCTCAGAAGAGAACAACTCACAAGCCCCTGGGAAAATGACCATCGTACACCGTGAGCCCACGGTCTTTTACGACCTCTATTTTAGGGGTGAATTTATTCCCTTTTATGAGCACTTTTTAGGGGGTGTACTTGTTCTATTTTATGAGCCCATTTTTAGGGGTGTACTCGTTCCCTTTTATGAGCATATTTTCCAACCCCTATTTGAACATAGCAGAATATGAACATACAACAGAACAGATTCGTTCCCATTTATGAACACTCTTTCAAGGGTGAACTCGTTCCATTTTTCAACCCCTATTTTAACATAGCAGAAATTACACTGAGATTATGAACACAGAACAGAGCATTGCTTATTTCCCAACATATCAGAAATTACACTGAGACTACGTAACACACAACATCCTCCATTTTAGGGGTGTACTCGTTTTCCAACCCCTATTTGAACATAGCACATCAGACAGAGACTACGAGCACCAGCCAACAGATAATACGTAAAACTCGTTCCCTTTTATGAGCATATTTTTCAACCCCTATCTTAACAAAGCAGAAATTACACTGAGATTATGAACACAGAACAGAGCATGGCTTATTTCCCAACATATCAGAAATTACACTGAGACTACGTAACACACAACATCCTCCATTTTAGGGGTGTACTCGTTTTCCAACCCCTATTTGAACATAGCACATCAGACAGAGACTACGAGCACCAGCCAACAGATAATACGTAAAACTCGTTCCCTTTTATGAGTATATTTTTCAACCCCTATTTTAACAAAGCAGAAATTACACTGAGATTATGAACACAGAACAGAGCATGGCTTATTTCCCAACATAGCAGAAATTACACTGAGACTACGTAACACACAACATCCTCCATTTTAGGGGTGAACTCGTTTTTACGAACACACAGCAGATACATAAGACTCGTTCCACCCTTATTTAGAGTATGGTATATTTTCCAACCCATGGTCTTTTACGACTTCCATCCATTTTAGGGGTGAACTCGTTTCAACCCCTATTTTAACATAGCAGAGAATAGAAGTGTACTCGTTTCCAACCCCTATTTTAATGTAACATTATATTCTTTTACGGGGGTAGCGACACCCCCAACCCTCCTCCTTTCTCATCCAGGGCTTGGGACCGGCAATGGCGGAGTTTTAAAAAAATAACATCATCATACTCTCATAAATGAATAAAGCATAATATCATTAGCATCAATAGTAGTGAGTGAGAATTTGTTTAAAAAATTGTGCAACGAATAACCAGATGCACGACATGCTAAATATAGGAAACAGTAATGTCCACAAAATTGAGATAAATCACCTTGAATACGTCTATTATTCCATATATAATACAGACAGTTTCGTTTTAAAGACCTTATATGATGTTGTATATAGGGAGGTATACCATAGCTATCGAAATACTCTCCCACACACATATTAGATATATAAACAGCAACCCAATGTTCACCAGGCTTATCACTAGAATCAGTATTTATAATTATGACGGAAGGAAATGTATGAATAAACAAAGGTAACTCATCAGCAGCATACACACCAATAAAATGATCTTTAGGCAAATTTTGTTGTAATGCTTCATAAAGCTCAATTGTATTTAACATTTTCTTTCTTTAATTAATATATATTTTTCTCTGGAAATCAATTTCTAATTCTGAAGAGAATTCACCATAAATAATTGTTGTTACAGGAGATGGCAGTGCTTCTTTAAAATGAACCTCTAAACGTACACTTCCTTGCCGTTGCGGACTAGTATGAAATGCAGCACTTGCGCTTGAATCAGGAGTTCAATCAAACACCAGTAGAGTATAACCATTAGGATATTCAGCGAGTGAAATATTATTACCTTGATTAGAATAATAAATACCTGAACCTGTAAATAACGTAGAATATGCTTGTACATATAGCTTATTATCAAAATCTGGTTGTAAAGGTTTGAAGGGCATTGGATTTCCATCAACATACAATGTAGAAAATGACATACTAAAATGTTGAAAATTGAATGGATTTGTTTGATAAGTACCATTGAAAGCAGTATTAGTAACAAAACCAATAATAATACGTTTAGGCACTATGCCTGAAAACAGATCTGGAAGTGTACTATCCATAATTCCTTGTGGCAGAGTTTCTGTCTTCACCTGCACTTTTGTTATAGGATATTTTATTCTAAATTTAGGATTTTGTAATACTTTATTTTGTGCTATTTTAACTGCTGGTGATACATCAACCTTTTTCACAAGCAATGTTGCATCTGTAATTACAACTTTTCCATTAGCATCTGCGTCACCCATTAGACAAAATGTAGGTTTAGCTGGAATTAGTTTAATACGCAATTGTACACCATTCAGTAAAAATTTCTCCTGATTGAAAATATCAGCATGAATATAACCCAATAATTCAAATGACTGACTTAAAGCAGTGAGAAGAAAACGTTGTTTAAATCCTACATTAGCATCGGCCACACTGTCCATATGCCCTGCAGTATCTTTAAACCACATTGATGTTTGAAGATGCGTTGTTTTAGCTTCAGCATTATAGTTTAGTAGTTTTTCAATATACGATCGATATGGATATGTATGTGAAGAGTAGGAAATAATTTGATTATTTAAATATAATTGCACTTCACTGAACATTGCATTGAGAAAATCATTTACAGGGCCGATTTTCTTATCGGCAGAAGTTAAATTAGAACCATCTGATTTAGTAATTTTACCTTTAACATATAAGATTGTGTGCGGTAAGTCAATATAGTCATCCCCATGACCGGCGACTACAAATTCTATTGGTGCATTATCAGCTATTGAAGCCACAGGCTTATATGGAACTATTTTATTACCTATAATACTGGTTTGAGTGGGTAAACCAGCAAATAAATCTAATTCTGATTTCATACATTCACACTGCATTTTTCTCTTTTCTTACTATTAATATTTACACATGGTAAAATTTACAATACCATATTATGTCTACGAAAATGTAATTTTACACATACACTGCCATATTGGAAAGGAAGTGGATTACCTGTACTATCTCTTAAATCAGTAATAATTTGATCAAATTGTTTACGTTGCACGGTCACATAATGAGGATTATCAAAAATATGTACATTATTAATACCATGATCTGTAATATTTGTATTTATAATACGTAACAATGGAGCTACGGTGTCACCCACCATTTGTGGTTCTACAATATCACTGTAAATATACATAAGTGTAGGTAGCGCTTTTTGTAAATCAGGTGGATAACGAGCATGATGAACAACTGCAATATCTTCTTGCTGAATATGATCAAAACCTAGTATTCTGGCTAGTTCAGGAGATAGGCGTACTTGTATATGCTTCTCTTGATCTTTTATTACTTTATTAACCTCAATTCGTTTCACTGATGCTTTGACTTTTAATTGTAAATTTAATATATCACTTTTATGATTAATTTGAGATAGAATATCATCAACTTGATAATAGTGGCCTGGTAAGATTTGAGTTATGTTCCAGTTTTTTGTATTCATGAGACGATAATAAATATTATTTGTATATTTGGAAACAATCTGAAATTAACTTGTATAATGTACTTCAACAACAGCTGTTTCTCACACTCCTTTCTCCAGTACAATAGGTTGATATAATTTAGTAGTATAACAAGCAAGAGTATTTTGAGGAAAATATTCCATAGAACTATTGCTATCACTTTGCTCCATAATTATCAATCAAAAATATCTTTGGATCATTTTATCCGTTTCACACCACCACCACCACCACTAAAATGAACTTTCTTTCTTTTTCTTCTTCCAGATCCTTCCAACACCTGATTTAATTTATTTTGAGCTTTATTTTTTAAATTTGTTTTAGCTTCTTACCATCGATCATGCAAAGACTTCAATAGGTCTATTATTATCTAGTACATCTCCTGCTACATTAATTCCTGTACGTATCAATTCTTTACCAACAGTTTTTGCACCTTGTTTTAATAAAGGAAATAGAGTACGAAATAAACCTCCTAGAAAACTACCAATGCCATAACCTTCTTGATATGCTATACCTCTATACACGTTATAATTACCTCCTGCTTGATGTATGTAATAATTAAGGTATGGCTCATTCATCTTTCCTTCTTTCTTTCTTTCTATATACTTAAAAATATCAATAGATTACAATAGAATATTAGTATTATTGCTTATAAGTACACCATTTGCGTTTACGGGGCGGAGGACCATCCTCTTCGTCTTCGTCTTCTGTTAGTTTTCTAATATAATCTATTCGTTGAGGATTACCAATGTACTCTAAGGGTATATTAGCTTTTGCTAATAATGTAGCAAAAGGTTTCCAGCCGGCAACTGAAATATTTTTTCTTACGACATCTAACAAAATCGGATATCAAATCCACTATATTTGCCCCTGGAATTAATTTATTATTAATATTCACATTTCCATTATCGTCCCATTGAATATTTGGATTTTGTTTCAATTTACGTAATAAAGGTCTCGCTTTACGTTTACAAATTTCAGGGAGAGTAGATATTATTTCATCCTCCTCCTCCTCCTCCTCGTCCTCTTGTTCTTCTTCCTCCGTAGTAGTAGTAGTTGTTGTTGTTGTAACTGCTGCCGGTTTTTGAATTATATTTAAATATTTTTGTAAGACTTCTCTATATTTTGTCCATTTTTCTTCTGCATTTAAACTTTTATTATTTAAAATTTCTTTCATTTCATCATCAAAATTAGATATCGTTTGATAATGATGTAATTTTTCTGGTGAGATTAAAATAAGTTTTTCTGCGTTTTGCATAATTATTTAATTAAACTAGATAGTATACCTCCAATAATAGGTGCGAGCAAAGCAGTAAGAAAACCACCTTTTTGTATAATTATTCGTTTTTTCTTTTGTTTTAATGACGGACATTTTTTCACCAAATATCTCAGTTCCTTTTTATATCTTTTTAGCTTATTTATCTCTGTTTTATTTAATGGAACATTTGCCTGTAATACGTTATAGGAACATTCACAAATAGAGCGAATTAAATCAGGATCTGCATTTTGTAAAATTGCCTTACGTGCTTTCGGTTTTGACTTTACTAAAAGTTTTAACATATGTGCATTTTCCTTACTAATCATTTTTACGGCTATTAAAGCACAAATAGTTGTTAGAATATAAACCATATTAAAATTATTATTTTTTACAGGTACATAAACATAATTAAAAGAATCTGTTGAAAAGATATTTGTTCGAACTCGCTGCTCATCAGGAGTATTTTGTTTTAAATCAAAGAGTAAATAACCATGTGCAATTCGAGTTGCATCTTGATATGCTTCTTGAATAAACTTTGTATTACCTGGATACAATTGTCGTGCGAGATAATTAATTTGAGCTTGGTCTCTAGGATTTTTAAAACAAACAATATAATGACAATTTAACGAAATATCCCGCATTCCTTTTTGTTGATGAAAAATATTCTGTGTTATAAATATTACACTTATATTTCTATGATGGCTACCCTTAGTAAAAATATCTACAATCCGATGATCACACTCACGCATTAAATCATCAATAATGACAAGATGTGGACCTTCGTGTGCTTGAAATTCATTATTTTGAGGTAAACCTTCTTTAAACGTACATTTGAAAGAGTATCATACAACGGTTGCCATTCACCATAACACCATACAATATTTTTAAATAACTTGCTATAATGGTCAAGAAATGTTTTAACAAAATATGATTTTCCACATCCTGTAGGACCTGCTACCATACATGTAAAAGGAATTTTCCATTCCATTTCTATTACAGATATATTACTAGAATTTAAAATACTTGTGACGACATGCTTCACCTATAAATTCTTGACTTCTGTTTTTTTGCAATATACTATGTTTTAAATCAATCCAAGAATTTTCACTTTTTGGCAGACCTAACCATTTCACATAGGCCTTATTATTTTTCTTTCGCAAAACTTTTTCAATTAAATATGTTTTTGGAAATTTCGTTAATTGTAATTCGTGTCCGTAAAATCTTCCTTCAATAGGTTTATTATTTGAGTCTACTAAGTGATATGTCGGAGGATTAGTGAAAAAAACTTTAGCAATTCGAAAAATTTCTGTACTCCAATTGCGTGTAAAACCTCTATCAAAACCAGGACGCTTAAGTTTACTAATTCTTACATATTCACCTATCTTAAATTTACTTTTTCTTTTTATCACAGAAAACTTTTTGCAATAGATGTTTGTCAATAGATGTTTTTCATTTTCTTTTTTAATAGCGTCGATAGGTTTCATTTTAATAGTGGAATGAATAGTATTATTATATTTATGTAGTAATTCCGGCAGAATGCCAATCCATTTATAATTTCCCTGCAGTGTAAATTTTCTCCACATTAAATTACGTAATGATCTATTAAATCTTTCAATAATACTTGCTTTCACATCACTGTACGTGGAATAATGTTTAATGTTATTTTGGTTCATCGCCTTCTGAAACTCTGAATTATAAAATTCTCGACCCCTGTCAGTTTGTAAAAATTTAGGGCTTTTGTTTGCTTTTCTCAGTACTGTTATAAATGCTTGTGTAATTTCTTTCCCAGTTTTATTTTTCACAGGAATAGCCCAAGCATATTTAGAGAATGTATCTATCACAGTTAATAAATATTTGAAATTTCGATTAATTTTTGCTAGACCTTTCAATTTTCCACTATTCATTTCAACTAAATCAGCTTGCCATAAATCATGAATCCCTTTCGTTATAACGGGTATTTGAGGATAGTTTCGTCTTGCACTTTTATGTAATTCTGCAACTATTTGTTCTCGAACTGATTGTGACATATTTTTTTAAAACTAATATATCCAAGAAAATTATATCGTATTTACAATATACAAACCGTACATGTTAAATCTTCATTATGATACCCCCAAGGAAGAGTGTGTATATTACAATTTAAAATTTTTCTTTTGTCATCATACGGATCTAACGCTAATTTTGTCACCTGATTTGTTGTTAAATTATGGTATTTGCTTTTAATTTCAAATTGTGTTTTATGGATCGTTTCGTTTTCAAATAGACATAATTTATAATCGTTAAACGTAATTTGTTCTTTAACTACATTTTTCTTGATCCCTTTACATTTTTTCAATTCTTTATTTTCACCAGTTTTTATTGCATAATTTTTTGCTCGTAACCCAACATATTCAATCATAGGAACTCCACCTAATTCGTCTTTCATTTTATCCAAAATGTGTTTATTTTTTGTGCTATATAAAGAATTATTTTCAGGATAATTTGAGGTATCAAAATAGTCATTCATATTTTTTATATCGTTATAAATATTGTTAGTTTTAATATAGTAAATGAAAGAGTCAGTATCCATATGTGCAATTCTAATTTTATCTCCATATCGCGGTTTCATTATATTATAATGGAAGTTATATATTGCTAATTTGGATAATTCTAAAACTGTCGCTCCTACGTAAATTGGTTTATTCAGAGTTACCGATTTTTTACCATATGAAACAATGCCAAATTATCAGCCAATTTTACCCAATTTTGAAACTGATTTTGCGCTACTAATTTTTTACACTTTTTTCATTGTTAATTAATTTTATATCAATTCGTTTTCGTACATTCTCCATTGTCTTTCCGTATACAGAATTATTTAATAACTTATAGAAATCTTTTTCAAATTCAATTGTAGCATTTGCACGGCGTTGAGTATTTTCTTGAATATAAGATGCAAGCCATTTAGATTGACGAAACCATAATATTTTATGTACTTTTACCAATATTAAACCTTGTTTTAGATAAAATTGTAATACTCTATAATGCAAGATATAATTCGATTTCGATTTAAGTGTCAATAGTAATTTTGAGTATTTACCATTCGGTGGAACTTCATTAGTGGGAGCACACGGAAAATCAGAATGGTATTCGTGTAAATAATTTGGATACTCTAAGTCCACTTCTAGAAAAAAAAACATTCACTATCCGTGGGCCAATTGATAATTTTATGTTTGTCTTGCCAATTGTCAATTTTATCCTCCCACCGAAAACCACCATATGGTAAATAGTCAATCATTGATAGTCCGTACAGATTGTTCATGTCAATATACAGTAAATAAGATTTTTCTTTTTCCGCATCAAAATCATGTACGTAAGGATTATTAGCTTTGGCATACCTTAACACAGCTTGAGTAATACCTCCGCGAATCGATTTTTCTACAAACATATACATATTGATATCTGATAAAAGTTCAAGTTCAATTTTTGTTCTATATAACATGGCTTGCCATGCCAACCCAGGTGCAGTAAAACAATTAATCGGATCAATACAAAAAGCATTTAAACATGTCTTTCTAAAATTCTCCAACACATCTGCTGTGAGAAGTACATCACATTTTAAACATAGATCGTGGTAGTCCCCTAAATTTTCACATTTAAACACACGCCAAATCAGTTTTGGATATTGATAATCAGTCTCGGAAATTTGTGTTCCATTCAATTTGCTACTAAACGCCTCTCTTCCAGGAAATTCAGTTTCTTTAAATGTATCTAAATTTGTTATGTATTCATAAAAATAAATTCCCTTACGGAGAATTAAAGGAAACTTTTCATCAGAAAAATATTGCTTTGTATAGACAAATTGCTCAGGTTTTAATTTTGACACCAAATTTTCGAGACTATACGGCAGGAATTTAAATAAGTCTACAAAACGTAACTCGATAGGTCTACCATTAAAATTAAAGTGCTTAGAGAATGTTATGTATTTCTCAGTGCTTTCAGCAATTACCGAAATATTTCCAGGGGTGCAACCTAATTCTTTCACAAATAAATGTGCATCATACCCAGACAAATTATGGAAGAAGACAGGGATAAAATTACTTTGACGTTTAATTTGTAAATTACAATTGTTGCATACCATGGCAATAAATTGACCAGTTAAATGGTTATGATGTTTAACTTTTCTATTGTTACTCGTATATTTACTATCACAAACTGAGCATTCAGTGGATAGGTTAAACTCCTGTAACTGAGAACTAGTTAATGGTATTAATGGTTTTTGTTGATCTAATATGTTTATGATTTTTCTTAATTCATTCTCCATAGCAGACATAAACTTCATCGATACATTTTCTCCCCTATAAATGACTAAATCTGATTTCATATAGTTGTTACTCCAACATACAATATAACCAAAACTGCATGGTATATGTTGGTGAATTTGTATTGTATGAGATCCACTTTGTTTATTTATAAGTTTTAATAAACTTTCCATATCTGCAATTATTATCACATCATTCTGTAATAACAATTTCAAATTTCGAAATTTTAAAACTTCTCCTTGTTTCGGCATGTTAATTTTGGTTGGAGTGTGTTCTTTACATAGTTTGTCATGTTCATCTAATTTTGATTTGTTATAAAAAGATATTAAACATCGTCTACAAATAAATGTTTGATGACTACCTAACTGATGTCTGAATAAACCATTTAAATTTGTAATTAAACAATAATGAGAGTTTAAATATAATAAATCAATATGTTTACCTACAGCTGTGTTTTCGCTTATACGTAATGGAAAAATAGTTTCATGATCATAATCAATGCCATATATATTAACGGAAATTTGTTCCTTAGAAAATACAGAATTATACATATGTTCAAATTTGCTTATGTGTTCTATTTCGACTGGAAATTTTATATTAGTTTTTTCAAATAATGGTAATAAAGTGTTAATATATTGTATGTAATTATTTACACGATATGAATTATCTTTTGTGGGATGCAACGCAGCTAGAATACTATACATAAAACTTCTATTAGGCCTATCGTTATTTTGAATATTTAAAACACATTTTGTGGATAAAATCCATTGAGGCAATTTTACCTAAGTTTTCTCTTTATGACTTTTTAATAACGCATTGAGATTTTTTATTAAACAATAATGAGTGTTGCAATTTTCTTCACAATACAGTAAATCTACACGTTTATCTACACATGTGTTTTCGCTTATACGTAACGGGAAAATAGTTTCATGATCATAATCAATGCCACATATATTAACGGAAATTTGTTCCTTAGGAAATACAGAATTATACATATGTTCAAATTTGTTTATGTGTTCTATTTCGACTGGAAATTTTATATTAGTTTTTTCAAATAATGGTAATAAAGTATTAATATATTGTATGTAATTATTTACACGATATGAATTATCTTTTGTGGGATGCAACGCAGCTAGAATACTATACATAAAACTTCTATTAGGCCTATCGTTATTTTGAATATTTAAAACACATTTTGTGGATAAAATCCATTGAGGCAATTTTACATAAGTTTTCTCTTTATGACTCTTCAATAACATATTGAGATTTTTTATTAAACAATAATGAAGGTTGCAATTTTCTTCACAATACAGTAAATCTATACGTTTATCTACACATGTGTTTTCGCTTATACGTAACGGGAAAATAGTTTCATGATCATAATCAATGCCATATATATTAACGGAAATTTGTTCCTTAGGAAATACAGAATTATACATATGTTCAAATTTGCTTATGTGTTCTATTTCGACTGGAAATTTTATATTAGTTTTTTCAAATAATGGTAATAAAGTATTAATATATTGTATGTAATTATTTCCACGATGTGGATTATCTTTTGCGGGATGCAACGCAGCTAGAATGCAGTACATAAAACATCTATTATCATTATTTTGAATATTTATAACACATTTCTTTTTGGATAAAATCCATTGAGGTAATTTTATAAAAGAAGAAGCTGAAAGAGGATCATATTTATTGATTTTAATTTCTAAGTGATGGTTTGGTTCAGAACATAAAGACCACCCTGATTTCTTAATTGCTCTATTTTCTTGTTCAACTAAAATTTTATCAAATAGTTTTTCTATTATAGAATTCACATCTGTACTCGGTAAAATAATTTCGTTACTACTATTTACAAAGAATCGACATGTTTCTAAATCTACTGGTTTTACAAAAGTTGTAGCCAAAGAAAAATTTACATTAAAAGCTGAATTATCTTGTTCCTGTTTTAATATATCTAAACAGTCTTTTCTTTTATTCTTTAAAAAACATCCACTATCCTCATTTAAATCAGTATCACATTTGAAAATAATTTTTTTTAAATTATTATTAAATAGAGTATCAGAATTGATAGTATTTGATTTAACCTTTTTTGTTGCCATTTTTTTTAAAAAACTAACTCAGTGTTACTATAATAATTCTGAACTGAGTTTTTATAATATAATATTATTATTATTATAAAATGTCTTACTTACAAAAGAAAACAAAACCACACTAATAATAAACCACACTAATAATATAAACGCACACACACAAAAAATATCTGAACTTTACGCTTCAGACGGCAAACAGGAAGTGATTACAAAAAAACATGTCGGTCAGTCTTTTATACCTGTGTGATGGCATTGCGTAATGTTGCGCAATAGGTATGAGTCATGCCCGGGGATTCCCATCTTTTTTTTATACCTTTGTAATTGATTGCATTACGTTCAGAGATTCCTATCGTTGAATGACCGTATTGTCTGTTAAAGAAAAAACTAGCTCAATGTTTTTAAAATCCGGATGAATGACGTAATGAGAATTATCCACATATGGCGGAAGTTATTATGTAACTGATAACCAAACACGGAAGTTTCGCATTCCTCTGCAATCTTTAAATAATCTTTATGTTCAAATATAGGTTAGAACAAGTTCACTCCTAAAATGATTATATTTACTATAGAGGGTTAAGAGCGAGTTTACCCTTTAAAAATGGACTATGCTCAAATAGGGGTTGAAAAATAGACCAAATGCTATGTTACATTAGAACGAGTACACCCTTAAAAGGGAACGTACTCTGTGCTATGTTCATTATGTTCAATTAAGGGTGGAATACACCCCCGTAGTCTTATGTTTGGAAAATAAGTCATAAAGGTTGAAAGGGAACGAGTCCACCCCTTAAAAGAGAATGAATACACCCTTGTTATGTTATGTTATGTACTCTTATCTAATCTTCACTATGTTTCGTAGTCTCTGTCTGATGTGCTATGTTAAAATAGGGGTTGGAAAACGAGTACACCCCTAAAATGGAGGATGTTGTGTGTTACGTAGTCTCAGTGTAATTTCTGATATGTTGGGAAATAAGCCATGCTCTGTTCTGTGTTCATAATCTCAGTGTAATTTCTGCTATGTTAAAATAGGGGTTGAAAAATATGCTCATAAAAGGGAACGAGTTTTACGTATTATCTGTTGGCTGGTGCTCGTAGTCTCTGTCTGATGTGCTATGTTCAAATAGGGGTTGGAAAACGAGTACACCCCTAAAATGGAGGATGTTGTATGTTACGTAGTCTCAGTGTAATTTCTGCTATGTTGGGAAATAAGCCATGCTCTGTTCTGTGTTCATAATCTCAGTGTAATTTCTGCTATGTTCAAATAGGGGTTGGAAAATATGCTCATAAAAGGGAACGAGTACACCCCTAAAAATGGGCTCATAAAAGAGAACGAGTACACCCCCTAAAAAGTGCTCATAAATGGGAATAAATTCACCCCTAAAATAGAGGTCGTAAAAGACCGTGGGCTCACGGTGTACGATGGTCATTTTCCCAGGGGCTTGTGAGTTGTTCTCTTCTGAGCTAGGTTGAGCTTGGTTGGCCCAGATCGATCCATTTTCTACTACTTTGGAAGTTTTTCCTTAGTTGAAAGCTGGGGATTTTTTGTATGTTATTTACAGTAGACATGGTATAGAATTCATTACGAATTTGTAGGTTATTTACAGAATTAGAGCACACACAATACAATTAAATCTAATAAATAGAAACCAAAGGAGCTTATTAATAAAAACAGCTGATACAAAAGAGATACCGGAATATGAATTGCGAATGTCATATATACACACATCAACACACACACACGTGAGCAAGAAAAACTGCATTTCAAATCACTCATCTTGGTTAAGCAACGCGCGATGAACACAATATACTTCCACATGAGGCGAAACAATGCTTATCAATGCCATACGTTCTGGAAAGCAAACTTTGAAACCCGCCAGTCTACACTCAGAAATGTTTGCTGGCAGAGGTCCAATACGTCTATGCAAAATATACCTTTCTTATTCTGCATCCGAGAACACGATAAGTAATTCTTAATTACTGTCACCTAACAAGAAACGATAGAACGATTATTTTCAAGAAGAGAAAGAGTACACGATGAGGCGTAAAATAAGATATTTAGCCTACTTTAATAATTTCTCTGTTAAACAAGTATATTCGTTAAGAAAGTCCACAAATCGTCGCATGAGAACCACAGGAACGTAACTCCAGAAATGCGGTTTTGTTTTCTTCATGTCTGGATATAATACTGAAAGCCCCACTTGATGTAATGGAACAAAACGCCATTTGTTCTCTTTGCCGATCATTTGTTGTAATGTTACTCAATTACCATCTTATTAAAAACACATCATTCTAAGAAAATAATCTTTTTGTCCTGTACACCTACGAAAATGGAGTTACGTTCCTTTCGTTCCCATGCGACGAAATGTTACTCGAGTAATTATTATTATTATTATTATTATTATTATTATTATTATTATTATTATTATTCGAGTTTCGAAAATTTGGGGAAGTCCGGACCCGGTGGACCTCCTCCTTTTGGCTGCGCTCCTGAAGATTGCTTACTGGTCTCAAATTCAATGTGGCGTTGCCCATCGTACAGTTTTAGGTGGGAAGTTATCAAGAGTATAAAATACACTTATTTTATAAATGCAATATATATGTATATGTGCATAAGTAAATGAGTATAAGTGGAATATATTTGTAAATGCGCAAGTAAAACTTTCGTCCCTTAAGTCTTTCAAATTTGTAAGTTTGGGAACAACGCATTCCGAGTGAGAGAAGGGGGAGGAATGAAGAACGAAACAAGACTTATGAACACAGCTCACAGATTGCTGTTTAAAATTCTGTTCCTCTTGTGTTACTTATAATAACGATACTTCTAGTACAAAACAGTAACTTAGCATTAATGCGGCAAACTTATTTTAAAAAAGAAAACACACACACACACTTCTCGACGACAAAAAAAAAAAAAAACATCGTCATAAAAACAATTGTAGTTGTTGTGATAGCCATGCGAATTAAGTAGTCCACTTTCTGTGCTGACGCAATAGTAATGCAATACTTTTTAACCGGGTTCGAATCCCACTCGATGCATTTATTTTTTTTATTTTGTATTTTTTTTCAGTCATTCTTACTGTACATTTTTATAGTATATGTATTACACACAGGTGATGGACAACTTCTTATTTGTCCAAAAATAAGGTGTGCAGGCGTAGAATCTTTTCCATATATCTCAATGTGAGTCTCCCTTAGTGCAAATAACTTCTTCCATCGATCTATAAATTTTCGTAAACTGTAAACCAATCCGGAGATCTAGTGTTCAGGAAATCAGCATAAGACCTAATACCTAACTCATCACTACCAGAACCCAATTCATATTATTATTATTATTATTATTATTATTATTATTATTATTATTATTATTATTATTATTATTATTATTATTATTATTATTATTATTATTATTCATGTCTTTGGCGTGGGAGACTCGAGTTCGTGTGGTTACGGGTCTACGTTAAACTGTGCGTTCACTTCTCATTTAGCCTTCCCACTGAAAGGGGCGCTAAACTCAAAATCAAATATATTATTATTATTATTATTATTATTATTATTATTATTATTATTATTATTATTATTATTATTATTATTATTATTATATGCATCTTTGGCATGGAATACCCGGATTCGATTCCCGGTGGGGAGATCATGTGATTCGAGGCCTACTTTAAGCTGTAGGTTTACTTCTCATACAGCCTCGCTGCTGAAAGGTTCGCTAAACTCAAAATCAAATAGATCTATATTATTATTATTATTATTATTATTATTATTATTATTATTATTATTATTATTATTATTATTATTATTATTATCTGTATCCTTGGTTTAAGAGATCCGGGTTTGATTCCCGGCGGGAGCTCATGTGGATTGGGGACTACGTTAAGCTGTAGGTTTACTTATCATATAGCATCGCTGCTGAAAGAGGCGCTAAACTCAAAATCAAATATACTATTATTATATGCGTCTTGGTGTGAGAGATGTGGGTTCGATTCTCGGCGGGAGCTCATGTGGTTCGGGACTTCCCTTAACTTGTAGGTTACTTCTCATATAGCCTCACTGCTGAAAAGAGTGGTAAACTCAAAATTTATTATTATTATTATTATTATTATTATTATTATTATTATTATTATTATTATTATTATTATTATTATTATTATTATTATTATTATTATTATAGTCCAGGCGCATTTGTAAATCCGTGGGATTTTGAATGAAGTGATGTTGCGGGTAGGTGGAATATCTTCACTAGGAGGTACCTAATCATGTTGTACCAGTTGGCAAGCCGAAAACCGTGGCAGAGGACCGGGACAGGGTTGCCACACTCGAGACTCGCGATGATGCCAAACACGGGTCTGAATTATGCTAGATTTTTATAAATTATGCCAGATTTTCAAATTATCTTTCCTAACTAATTTTAAAGACCCGCCCGTACTTATCTTCATTATTTTAATGAAGAGTTTCAACTGTTCATGTACCAAGAAATGATAATCAAAAAAAGAAAAAAATATTAAATGGCACATTATAGGGGAGGAAGGTCGAATTTATTTTTTATGAGTGGATAACATTTTAAGAAATATATACACAACATGCCGCTTCCGACACAGGAGTGAAGCATTTCTTTTAGTGTATTGCTAGCTGTCCCCTGACGTTCATATACCTCCCCTCTCAAGTTGTAAATTGAAAGGGACAGAAACATCCCAGATAATCAAACATTCAGGTTTCAGTTGACAGTAATAAAACTATGGGTAAGTAAATATGTTTTGTAGAGTCACGTTTTGCTATTTTTGAACATTTCTCTGAATTCAACAATAAATTACAACCGCGGAAATACTGACTGGTCTCATTGTTCCAACCATTGCTTCAAATAAGAAGAATAATTCCCGACGGTCCTTGAACTATCTAAATTTTCGTTCTTTTTCTGTTCATCAGAGGGAAGAATGAAATTATGCTAGATTTGGCCAAGATGCTAAAGTCAAGATGCTAGATGCTAAATGCATGTGAATTATGCTAGATCTAGCACCAAGATGCTAGATATGGCTTCACTGGACCGGGAGGTGGGAAATAAAATGGCCGCCAGTGACAGTTGTCTCTCTGGCTTTAAAGTGCTATAACTTCTACAACTTTTATATTAAAACCTTGAGAGTTGTGGAAATATGTAAATAACACATCAAACATTCCATTTTAGAACAATTTTGTGCAATAGAGACACCATATTTTAAATATGGCGTCCTTAAATCCCAAAATTCGGTATTATTTATCTCTTTTCTTTATATTTAAACGGAAATAACTCGTAAACTGCCACAGATAGGCGAAATCACCTTCAAACAAATGTTGTGGGTCCGTCTAAGGCCTTTCCAACGAGGTATATGCCATTTCTGTATCTTTAAAACTAACGGAGCTAGACTAGTTTATGTTGCAGTATGTGTATACCTTATAGCTTTTAATATATGGGTAATAAAATTAGGCGAGACCTGTATTTGTAAGTTTATGAGTTTTGTGTGAAGGATCTTTACAGGTTGAAGGAATGCCTTCACTAGAAGGTATAGAAAGGGCGTCCAGTCGATAGCCAGTCGGGAGACTTTGAATTTAGTCCAAAGAAGCCGTCATAAAGTTTGTGGTCCCTTTGGAAGAAGAAAAAGCTAAACGTTGCCATACGTAGTGCCTTCCTTTTTCTCGTCCCCTTCTCTCCCCCTCTTTTTCACTCCAGTGTGAAAGCATTCAACTCGAGAGCATATCTCAAACTATTTTCCTTTTAACAGAAAGAAGGAAAGGAAAAGGATCATTGACAAAAATTTGGCAACAGTTTGGGTTCAGTTTATTGCCCGTCAGTCAGTTTTCAAGGGAGAGGAAAACCACACAGGACAGTATGAAAAGAAACCGCACACGGGGCGGCTTCCCTTTGTGATTAAGTGGCTGCCTATAGAGTGAGGCTACTATATCTAATCATGTGATACCAGATGGCAAGCCGAATGAAAAGGTAAAAGAAAGAAAAAGAAAAAGAGAAAGAAAAAACAAAAGGAGGGTGGGAACCCTGTATCGTGCATGGAATAAGTCGTGAGTGGGAACCCTTCACCCCTGGTTGGGGAATATTCATGAAGCTATCAGCTTATGTCTAATTTTATATATATATATTTCATTTCTTACTTTCAAACCTACAAGGTTCGACCAAAATGGAGACTTTCATATCGGACTTCCGAAGAAAATTAAAATAAATACATGACCGTGTTTATTATATATAGGATTCCCAGTCACGACCCCCTTTTCAGTTTTATTAAAATAGAAGAAGGAGTAAAGAAGAGAAGAGGAAGTTGGGATAGGAAGAAAGGAAAAAGAGCGAAAGTAAGAAGATGATAAAAGAGGGAAACTGTTACTGGATATTTTTGAGAAATATGGTAAGGGAAAGTGAATAATTATCGAATTGGGATCATTTCTAATAACTATTGGGTTAATATTTGGTATTAAGGTGATCAAAGGTAGACACATGTTAACCCATACCTCTCAGACCTAGATCCATTTAACCCCATCTACCGAATTATCCCAATCTAGCTCTGAGATAGATGAGAAAGTTTAATTTAACAGTTTATTCAATATTTCAGAAAGTTCTCGACTAGTATCCAATACTTGAAGGATAAATGATGAAGTTGATGGCATGCTAGAATCGACCGCAGAAAAAAAATCACAGTACATATATTTCTCGAAGATTTTGACTCTCGAAGTTCTCCCATGATGATCGTTCGTTCAGGTTACTTCGGTCTTTCTTGTTTCCTTTATAGAGCCAACTTAAATTAAGTTAGTATTGACTTTGAACGACTTTAATTGCCAACTACCATTAATTATACTAAGTCACACATATATGTCAAAAGAATTGGTGCACTTAATACTAAACCTACATTTCACTCACACTCACATTCATACAGGAGAATGTATACTTCAGGTTGCATTTACTTGAATTAAACTAACCTAACTACAGTTCTATAGACATTTATTACATTTCAAGAAACCTTAATTCGACAGCACAGGAGAAATTTCGAAACATGAAAAGAAAATAATACTAGTAATGGTTTGGGTACAAAATCTCGCGGCCAGAACCTTGTGGCGACAATCTCGCGGACCAAAACCTCGACTGGCCAAAACCTCGCCGCCCAAAACCTCGCGAGACAAAATCTCGCCGGGCCAAAACCCCGCCTGGCCAAAACCTCGCCGCCCAAAACGTCGCGGGGCCAAAACCTCGCGGGTCAAAATCTCGCCGTGCCAAAACCTCGCGCTTCAAAATATCGCCATACCAAAAATCTCGCCTGACCAAAATGTAAATGTTCCAACAGATGATAAGGATGACGGTATAAAAGACGCTGTTTCAGAAGAAGCATCACGGGTGTTTGACCAAGTCCCGCAATACCATATGAAAATTCTATTTCTGTATTAGAGGATTTCAATGTGAAGGTAGGGCGACAGGATGTTTTTAAACTGGTTATAGGAAAAGAAAGTCTGCATAGGGAAAGTAATGACAACTAACGAGGTTAGTTTCGTGAACTTTGGAACATCCAAACACTTAAAATTTTAACAAAAATCTAATAATATTTATGAAAGTATGAAATAATATATGAGTTTTTACGACGTCCCTTGATTATGTCTTATAGGTTAAAGGAGACGTAGATGACCAGAATGAAGGAAATGATCGAATAAAGAAAGTGCGAGGAAACGGGAATAACCCGAAAAAGCTCACACACACGATGTTTTTTATTGTTCCTCTTCTTCTTCTTCTTCTTCTTCGTATTATTATTATTATTATTATTATTATTATTATTATTATTATTATTATTATTATTATTATTATTATTATTTGTAATGTGGAATTGCATATTAAGAAACACATTGGGTAAATTTTAAAGAAAAGTTTCATTCGCGGCGAGGTTTTGGCCCGGCGAGATTTTCTCCCGCGAGGTTTTGGCCGGCGAGATTTTGGGCGGCGATGTTTCGGCCACGAGGTTTTGTCCGTATCCCACTAGTAATAACAATATGGTTTATAGACATGCATAGAAATTTGTTACTTTTCAATATCTAATAACATATTTCTCTTTGTAGAAATATTAAAAGTTGAATTACGTTAAAAAAAAAACGAAAGACGAAGAGAGAAAAAAAATCAAAGGTCAACGTTGAACATATTTAAAATTCAGTACAAGGAATACATATCAATGTGAAAGAGGAAAGAAAAAAGTATAATTGGTTAATCATTTTTCTTTAAAAAAAACACTTTAGTAACATTTTTATTGAGTCTCTGTCCCAAGAGGAGAAATTTCGACAATTTTATGAGTCCTTTTCTCATGTCGATAATAACTCCTTTATCAACTCTCTTTATGCACTGTGATTGGTGTCCATAAGAGTATTTAATTGTTTGTCTTAACTACCGACAAAAAAAAATAGTTTCTTCATTATATATATTTTCCATTTCGTCACTTGACGCACTTGGTATAAACATTCAAAATTTATTAAGATTTTAAAAAATTATCGAATCCACTCCCAGACATTGGGAACAAATTTCCATTATATGACACTTCCACAGAGCTGGGTCTCCGGACCCATCCCAGGTCCTGTATTCATATCACTAAATTATTAACCACATTTCAGTTCAACGAATTTTTTCTTGGTCTAGATCGTGTAGACAAAAGATTCTAGTCACTGAACTGACGAACGACAAATAGTTAGGTTTCCGATCGTAGGGGAAGGATTTGGGGCGCACTGTTTCATAGTTTACTGATTTCACTATTGTTTTACAAAATAACTTTAGATACGGATTAGTTTCTTTTACGACCTGCTACTTGTTCTATTTACATGCAATATTTAACATAGTATTAAACTTTAATAGTTACGAACATTACTAACAAATCAGTAAGGTGTCATTTATTACAAATTACGCGGTAATACTTTACAAACACAAATATTTGGTCAAATATCGGGTGTCAAAATCTATGGCGACCTGAAACAACCAGGGTAAATACCGAGCCCTTTACATACATATTCGCTCATATATATATATATATTCCTCAATATAATAAATTTTATTCCAATATCAATCTTAGTATTTCGTCGACACTTAATTCTATATATAATCTTTTCATATTCAATAAGTATTCACACTTTCTTGGCTCAAAATAAACTAAAAACCCTGACAAACAAAAATATTTTTCTTTTAATAACGTTGCAACATTGCAATGCATATATAAACCCGATAAACACTAAAATTTCAATTTTATTAAGATCCGCGTATAGAGAAATGGTTGGTATTATTTAATAAGTCGACACAAAAGTGGAAATACAGCAAATATAGCAGGCACGTAAGTTTCCAAACTATGTAAGCACACATATATAAATGTATATACAGAGAAGGAAAGAAAGAAAAAAATCAAGATTATTTAAAATTAGTGGGCCCACAGTACTAATACATAGACACCATATAATTAATCAATAGAAAGAAACCAGAAATCAGTAATCAATGTATATAGTTTGTACAATCGATGAACAACAGTCAAGTTTCTGGGTATCTGAAATTGTAGTGTACCTTCTCGTCAGTCCCTCCCATGGTGGTTTGATTATCGTGAAAAACGGTAGTAAATTGTTCTGAAATACCGGGAAATACCTCCGCGAATTGTATCCCTCGATGTCTCAGTTAATACATACGATCGAAATAAGTGATTTGAACATTGTATGCTTTCATGAGTTTCAAAACCGGGGGGAGAAGGTTAAAATTTAAAAAAAAAACTTTAGAGAAGGAGTAGAAGAAAGAATAGGTAAAAGAGAGGAGACAGAACACTACAACTACGAAAGATAAGTGGTAGAATTTATGTATACAACTTACTATAACCAAATATTTTCTTTTATGCCAAAAGGGGTTCGGCTTACCAAATAAATAGCCGAAAAACAAATGCCTGCAACGACGAGACGAGTCTGTGCCCTCGATGAGATGTTCGGAAAGACAAAGGCTTTAGGGAAATCCCACCACTCACCGTATCCGGTCAACGCCATTGAAGACCCCGGAATGCACCGGAAGGTTAGAGAATGCTCTAATTTAGAATTTCAAAAAGGGGAAAAAATATCCGACCTCTTAGAAGCTAAGAAAGTCCAGAATAGTAATGAAACTAGAGTAAAATAATTGCTAAGATATCCCTAACTAGATATTTGCCAACATAAAAAAAATAAATAAACTGAATTTTGGATCGGTGATTTCAGTGACCAAACATCACCGATGGCTACCCTGCGCACACATGCCAAGGTCTGGGATGTCGTTATTTTCCATCATCTAATTAAACTAAGAAAAGAAACGAAAACTTCTTAAGAGGGTCAGGTTTCGACATCCGGGTACGCAATGGACCTAAAAATTTTTTTAGTAGCGGTTGATTTAATCGGATAGCCCGATCTGAGCTGTTAGCTATATGAACACTGCACAGTAAATAAGGTAAGCAACGAAGAAAAAAATCTCGGAAAGTCAATGAATATTAAAGGTACAAATGACCAAAGCTGTACTTTCCAATGATTCCAGGATATAGCAGTTATTTTTCTTAATTATCATTTCTGTCAACTTTTAAAAGTAATTCCCACATGATGCTACCCTATCTGATGAAAGCCTTAAGATCCGGGGCTGTTAATATGAGGTACTTAAATGCGAAGTAACATACAATGCCCAATTACACATTACTATCCAATAGCAAACTCGGTTGGATGCATGTGTTGGTGTAGAAGTCCAAACGCGAGAGATTTTTAGTAAACATATTCATATTCTCCATATATAATATATACTGGGCCTATCCATTTAAATATAGGTGTCATATCATCTCGTTCATTTCATATTATAATCGTATTATTATTATATCGTTACATTTATTTATTATTTACTCATTTCCACACGAAGTAATATTTTACAGACACCCTATTTCATACATTTTACACGCAGGCCATACACATATTTATATTACGCACTAATAAATATATAATTATCACAATCTGTCACGCTTAAACTACTACACGATAACATTCATCGAACCACGGACTCTTTGTTTCGAAGCTGCCAAATTATATTTACTTCGCAGTAAAAAAAATCATACGTGTATTCACTGAAAGTTAAATTGTCAACGATGAATTTATTTCTGATTTGCTGATAGAACTAATCGTGTGGGCTTTGCTTCTATTAAGAAAATAAGCATTATTGATTTCAGTGGATATTTCGGTTTCTAATTGACATACCAAGCTGTAATTTTCAGAACAGTAAGATCTCATACTATTTATATATGAATGTATACTCATTCGAACCGCAAACCATGTCCACGGGATGTAATTTAAGAAGAGGCTAAAATCAAACAATGTAGATCACTAACTCATGCATTGACGTAATGTCAAGAAACAATTGATTACCGAAAACGGACACGATGGCGCTGTAGTAAGGAATAATCTACTATGTACTAAAATATACCCCTTACACTTATTAATCAGAACTCTAATATTTACTCTGGTTTAGTTATTTTTAGTTAGAAAAATGGTATTAAATTAACACATGTGAACTACACTGTCCTTACGGTAAAAATCATGCACTCACACAGAACTACGAACTACACACCACTATAAATACTACACACAAATACTAACTAAACAAAACAAGCACCATTTATTATAGTCATGTTGAAGACAAGTACCTTCAAACACATTACTCCTTGTCGGTATATAAAGTTGGCTCTATTGAACTTTAGGGGGGCAAAATGAGAAGGGTAACCCTAGGTCCAATTGACCTAGCCAATTATTTTAAACGTGTGTACTAGAATTTGAAACCCTGGGGGCACTTTAACAAAATTTATTAAGGGACCTTTCCCCTGGGAGGGAAAAAGGCCCTAAAACAGACAATAACTAACCCATCCCCCCGCTATAACTGATTCAATTTGGAGAGAGAAATAGGAGCCCTTTTTCGTTAGATTAAGCTGCTATTCTGCCGATTAGTATTACAGTATTAGTACATGCAATTACTGAAAAAAAATCACATTCACAGTATACACTATAGAATGTACGAAACCAGGTCGTATTTCCCTAATCCCTAACTGAATTTGAAAAGATCAAAAAATCACTCTCCTATACTGTCTATCCTATCTGGGCAGCAACATGGCGTCCTAATAAACAGAACTCCGGAATTTCACAAATTATCAAATGTTTCTTTAATGAAAATGCATATTTTGGGCTCCTAAACAGTTGTCAATCTTCTTAACTATTAAATTAACTTAGATGTTACCTTGATGTAATTAAACTGTCAGTCCTTTGTGGCAGAAATTGAGCAGTTGATGAGCAGTGGTGCGTCTTCGATTATAATAATAACATTGCGCCGAAAACGACAGAGATAGGAGGATTCCTCCAATCAGGGCGAAATCTTTCAGCCGCGGAAATTACAAAACAAATAGAAATTGGTGAAATCCAGATATAACCGGATCTGAAAGTGACTATGGACTAGTGAGAGGGGGTGAGGGAAAGTTTAGATACCTGGCCAAAATCTACATTGGTCTGAAATTAAGAAAATTTATATCCAATGGCGGAACTATATTTCGGTATGACGTCAGAATGGTAAACCTTGTAACTACTCAACTTGTATATGCGAAAATGAGATTTTACAATTAATCAGAATATAAATAAATGTGTTATTCCGTGAAAATATAATTCCTAATGAGACCTTTCGATTCATTACATTTAATTTGAAGTAAACAGGATAAATAAATTGTGTAATTAAACCGAAATCGAATTAAAAAAAATTACTAGGTACAGGGCGAGTAAAAAAGTTGCAATTACTTTCAACTGTAATGGTACATTACACGAAAACCGTGGCAGGGGACCGGGAGGGGAAGCAATATGGCTGCCTGTCTCTCTCTCTGTGAAGTTTTAAAATAGTTTTTATTTTCATTGCTTCTTTGGCATTGAAAGATCTTTTCTTTGTTGCAGGCATGAACAGTATAGTAGAATGAAATAGGAAAATGGAAGAGCATGAGAAAAATATAAAAAGTCATCTGCAAGTGCGGCTACCTACTTCGGCGAAGAAAATAAAATTAAGTACAAACTATTCCATGTGTATTTTTTGTCAAGAGGAAACAAAGAAACTACTTGTGAAACCCTCCAATTATGAAAAAGCGCTACAATGTATAAGATTGAGAGCAGAATGGATGGACAAAGAATACATTGAACTTAATAGACTTTGGGTGAAGTAACAAGTGAAGATCTAAGAAATGAAAATGCATAATGGAATGCTGATTGCTATAAGAACTGCACACACAAGAAGATAATGGAAAGAACTAAAAGATCTTTGAAAAAGAGCAACAGGAAATCTCAATTACACATTATGAAGACTCGGAGGCTTCAAACTCATATATTACAAGATCACAAACACCAACTTATGAGAAAACAAAATGTTTCTTCTGCGACGAAGGAAAACGAAGAAACCCGATGTATGTCATCGCCTACGATCGATCCGGTAGTCGTTTGGAAGAAGCAGTAAGTTTGTCAAAGAATGAAGTGTTCAAAATACGATTATGTAACTGCATTCATCCTGGAGATGCTCATGCACAAGATATATCCTATCACAAGTCTTGCTGGAATTCTCATGTTGTTAACGTGTTGCGGAAAAGCGAAGGATTCTGGTCTTAGCTCTGTGAGTGAAGAGGCTACCAAAACAGAATTTATTTATTCACTAAGCAAATTCCTTCATGAAGGTCGTGTTACGTCAATATGTGAGGTAGAGAAACTTTATAATTCCATTGCTAAAAGCAGTAATTTGAGTGACGATAAACTTCTGACTAGAAAACAGTTGAAAGCCTTGATAGAGGAAGAATTGGAAAATGTTGGTATTGTGTTTTCCCATCCGAAGAGGAAGAACGAGCCTCAAAGAATTTCTTTAAAGATTACAAACGATATTGCTCTAGCTAACGCTGAGCAGGACTCTGATGATGCTGGAAGAAATATGAAAATTCTTTTTAAAGCAGCAGACGTTTTGAGAAAATATGCTTTCAAAGTGAAAAGTGGTCGTTCACTGGGACTGTGGGTGAAAGTGATGTAAAGAAGACTATTCCAGAGGAGATCTCTCATTTTTTCAAATGGTGTTGCAGAGGAGAGAATAAAATCGGATGTGAAAACGCAGATTTTGCAATCAACGAAAGAAGTCAAAGACTATCAGACGTTCATGTACGAAATATTGTCTCCTCGTCAAGCAGCATATACAAAAGAAAGCTCTAAAGGCACTGTACGCCACACTCATAATCTACCATTACGAGTAGCAGTTGGGCTCACTTTGCACTCAGCAACACGAAGTAAATTTATTGTACAGTTTTTACAACACGTAGGTGTGTCTATCGAATATAACAAAATTCTTCGTATCGCGACTCAAATAGCAAATGAAATTATCAAGGGTATGAATTCCTCAGGTGGACATTATATAGCATCAGAACTTGTTCCAGGAAGGTTTGTGTATTGCGCGGCAGATAATATTGACTTCCAAGAATACCTGCCATATGGTAAAGGGACTCTACATGGTGCTGTTATGATTATTTATCAAGAGAAACAGGAGGAAGATGTATATTCTCAAATCCGTTTGTGAGGAAAACCTACGACTAAATCACTCGAGAAGATACCCGAATGAATGTGTAAAATGCTACCTTGCGTCATCTCAGGATCATTAAGACCATCAAATCCCTCTCTGGTAAGTTCAGCAAAGTCTTCAGAAGAAAGTTCTGAGTTAATTCAAAGATACGAACGAGATGACATAGTCTGGATGATGGCAAGTTTGCAATTTCTCCGACCGCACGCATATGATGATGATTTTGAAGATTCAGACGAACAGTATAAGAAATCTTCTGGAAGAACTACAACAAACTCTGAATCTCCGGAGGTGCCGATATGGTCTGCTTACAATTCGATTCTTAACAAGACCATGCCCAAAACGAGAGTTTGTTGACTACAAGTCTGATATGTCTGTTGACTATCAGTTTGTTGACTACTAATAGCAGTCCGACCAATGCTTAAACTCAGCTTATGTTTATGAAAAGACTTGAAGATGTTTCAACGTCAGTTATGGGTCCAAATTCAAAGACAATTGTTACACTTGATATTGGTTTGTACAGACCTACTTTGAAACTATCGATGGCGAAGAAAGGAAAATCGAAGAAATGGATCTTACGACCCGGCGAGCTTCATATACTAATGGCTATGCTACGAAGTATCGGTTCTTTTGTGGATGGAACTAAACTTGAGACATTTTTGAATGAACTTTACAACGAGAACGTACTTACGATGAGAAAGTTATTGCTGGCAAATATGTGAGGAGGGCTGTGGATGCTCACATAACAATGAGAATGGTTCTTTTCAAATTTTTCTATGATATGTTTCTCCAAATGCATGTGGAAAGTAAAGCAGAGTTGGAACAGAAAGTTAATAACATCATAATAGGTTTGCAGCTTTCGAATAAGGAATTAGTGAAGAAAAGTCACGAAAATACGACACAAGCATTGGCTCGTCTTCATATTCTTTCCAAGATGAGAGTTTGCAGCTGCTAAGTCGCACGAAAGTCCAACATTCAAGGTTATGTGGCAGTACATGGAAATGGTGAATCTTATGATTCTCTTCATACGATCTGTAAGAACCGGTCATTGGTTGCTTCATCTTAATGTACTAGAAAAATTTGTGAAGCATTTCTTCGCTCTTGACCTGACCAACTATTCAGCATGATATCTTGTTACTTGACTGAAATGAAGCAGGTAAAACGAATGTATCCAGATGTATGGACCGAGTTCCTAAAAGGAAATTGGGTAGTTAATAAATCAGCCATACCATTTTGTGCTTTGGGATCCGACGAAGCACTTGAACACGAAAACAGAAGTATGAAAGTTTTGGGAGGCATCAAAAATATAACTCAGAAGAAAAACGACCTAACAAGATTTTTCTTGATTGCCCCTGAGCTTGCTAGAAGTATCTGATGAAGCTAAACCTATGTTGGGGATGAAAAGTGACCATAAAAAAGAGTATAATCAGCTTTCAGTTTCCAGATCGAAAAGACAACAGAATGATCTGAGAAAAGTCTATACAGCAGTGTGTAATTCCACTAATCCAGTGACGTACGATGGCAATGAACTCATAAATGTTCATAGAAAGGCAGTTTTCAATAAAACTATTGAGAATGATTGTAGTGCAATGACAGAAAAAGGACTTGAATTATTCAATAATTTCAAAGAGGATCGCATCGAGCATCAACGAACAAATCTTTGGGAAAGCGTAAGAAAAGCGAATTTAAAACTTTGTAAGTCTGCACGGAAAACAGTGAAGACAAGGTTGTGCGATACTATCTTAGAGCTTAAATCTGATCGTTCCTTGTTTACAAGAATGGTTACTGCTTCATGATCCCGGACAGACATTGATAGGCTATAAAGGCTGTTCTTAGTACGTACGAATTTTCACTAGTTCCACTTTCACTATTTCACCTGGATGGATCCATGATTCTGCCCCAAAATAAGAGTGTTCTTATGAAAATTCTAGAGAATGTCGGCAAAGCTACAGAACGGAATGGGAAACCTGTAGAAGATTTGCTGCTTCAGGAGGATGGGAATATCAGTTCAGAAAGTTGGAGAGAGAAAAAGTCAGCAGTGGAAGATGACGAAAGGGTAAAACTGGAAAAAAGAGATACAACAACACTCTTAATTACTTGCACTGAAGCTTCAATCACATACAAATCAAGTACTTCTTACTCTGTTGCTGTTCTTGATGGCATGGCGGAACTCCAAGCGTTGAAAAAGCCAGCGCATGTTAACACTTGTCTCGATTTGTCTACAGAATTCTGCAAAAGAATAGAGCCAACAATGTTGAAATACGATGAAACTCACCTTGTTTTTGATACATATGGAAATAAGTCATTAAAGATGTCAATGTGGAAGAAAAGAGTAAGAGACACCCCAGCAATCGAATACAAGATATCTGACTCTGCCAATATAAAAAATGTCGCTATGAAAAATCTTTTATTTCATCCAAAAACCAAAGATGCATTTACTGCTTATCTTTCATAAAAAAAAATCTCTCTTATGCGAGTAAGTTGGGAAAACACTTAGTTGCCAGCTGGAGGACAAAACAAAATC
The DNA here is from genome assembly GCF_964235325.1 of Thermobia domestica. Lineage (NCBI taxonomy): Eukaryota > Metazoa > Arthropoda > Insecta > Zygentoma > Lepismatidae > Thermobia > Thermobia domestica. Next base: position 93,107,084 of record NC_137465.1, read on the forward strand.
TTCACAATTGAAGGACATCAATGTGTTAAAAAGTACTCATGAAGAAGCAGATACAAAAATAATACTTCACAGTCTTTATGCAGCGTCTCAAGAGGCACAGACCATCAACATAATGTCGCTAGATAGTGATATACTTGTTCTTTGTGTGTGGTGGTTTAGAAACTTACCTGCCAGTATGAAGTTCGTCACCGGAGTTGGAGTTAATAACAGAATGAGAGATACTCATACTATCCATACCTCTCTTGGATCTCCCCCGCCAAGTGAACTTTGTGGTGGACAAACACCGTGTGCGTGGGTTTTCTCGGGGTTCTCCCGTTTCCTCCCACTTTCTTCATTCCACCATTTCATTCATTACTCATCATCACCGTCTCCTTTAGTCTAACCGGCATAACCGTGGGACGTAAAACTCAAAGATTTCATTTTCTCTCTTGGATCTTCCAGAGTAGAAGCCTTACTTGGATTCCATGCTATTTCAGGGTGTGATATTAAAGGGGCATTTTCAAGGAAGTCAAAGAAGATGTTTTGGAAAGCATTTTACAATGCTGGAGTTGACATGCTTGCATCTCTTGGAAACCTCGGTTCTAGTAAGTTCAATGATGATGATGAAAGGCTAATTGAGAAGTTCATTTGCAATGTTTATCTGCCGAACACTAAAATTCAAGTGTTTTTTTTTTCATAGTGACCGATTGCGTCAGATAGAAAGTGGGTTATTAAAATAATAGATAAATGAAGTAAATCAAACCCCAAGGTTGATTTAAATAAAGTAAGTCAACCTATATTATAAACAATAGTATATACTTACTAGTTACATAAAAATTCTCACAAGAAAATATACTTTCTGTAGCTGTAACTCTTTTACATCCCAAACTGTGAAATTCAAGGATATATTTCTAAACTAATTGTGTCACAGAGCATCATATTAAAGATAGTAGATATAGGTACGTAAAGCCAAGGTTAATTATGTTGAATTTCTTTTTAGTTTATGTTTGTGTTATGCTTTCGCTATTACAACCCACAAAGTTAACACCTACCATTATATTAATTAGTCATTATGTGTTAGTTTTAAAGATACGACATCAATCTCTCATTTTAAAGCCACCGAACTGGACTACAAGTTTATTTCATGCCGATTCCGGCTACCTGTGGCAGTTAACAAGTTGTTTACCTTTGAATGTAAAGAAATGGATAAATAATAGGGAATCTAATTTTGATACTGAAGCACGCCATATTTAAAATATGGAGTTGCTATGGCACCAAATTGTTCTAAAATGAAATGTCTGATGTGTTATTTACATATTTGCACAACTTTCAAGGTTTTAATATAAAAGTTGTAGACGTTGTAGCACTTTAAAGCCAGAGAGATAACTGCCACTGGCGGCCATTTTGATTCCCCTCTCCCGGTCCCCTGCCACGGTTTTCGGCTTGCCACCTGGTACCACATGATTAGGTACCTTCTAGTGAAGGCATTTTCTCAACCCGTAAAGATCCTTCACACAAAACTCACGAACTTACAAATGCAGGTTTCGCCTAATTTTAATAGACCTATATTAAAATATAAGATATACACATACTGTAACATAAACTAGTCTAGCTCCGTTAGTTTTAAAGATACAGAAATGGCATATACCACGTTGGAAAGCCCTTACACAGTCCCATAACATTTGTTTGAAGGTGATTTCGCCTATCTGTGACAGTGTACGAGTTATTTCCGTTTAAATATAAAGAAAAGAGATAAATAATACCGAATTTTGGGATTTAAGGGCACCATATTTAAAATATGGCGTCTCTATTGCACAAAATTGTTCTAAAATGGAATGTTTGATGTGTTATTTACATATTTCCACAACTTTCAAGGTTTTAATATAAAAGTTGTAGAAGTTATAGCACTTTAAGGCCAGAGAGACAACTGTCACTGGCGGCCATTTTATTTCCCACCTCCCGGTCCTCTGCCACGGTTTTCGGCTTGCCACCTGGTACCACATGATTAGGTACCTCCTAATGAAGATATTCCACCTACCCGCAACATCACTTCATTCAAAATCCCACGGACTAGGAAATATTGATATATGCTCCTGGACTATTAATAATAATAATAATAATAATAATAATAATAATAATAATAATAATAATAATAATAATAATAATGATAATATATAAGTGGGGAATTGAAAAAAGTTTAAGGGTACTAAATTTGGTGAGACATTTCATTTCTTTCCAGCATGGACTTTATTGTTGTCTTGGTGTATCAGAACCATTTTAGGTACTTTTTTTTTTTTTACAACGATCTCGCATTTTTTTTTTTTCAGTTAAAAATCTTAATAGCTGTCGATAGTATCACCGCTTGCTAGTCTATCTCTCAAGAATGCACTCACTTTCATAAGACATTGGCCATCACCTTACCCGAACACTCTCACTTAGTATTTTACGTGAGGGGATGAGGTGTGTTCTCTACTGTTTTCAAATCGGTTTTGTCTCGAGTTCAAAGTAGTGGATGTTAACTATACATTGAGTTACGATATTTAAAAAAAAAAACTGGTTGTATCCTCTTTATAAAGATAAATGATGTGCTCAAATGTGAGATCTCTTTCACATTTTCCTATAGAGAAGTTTGTCTGAAGAGAAGTCAAAATAAATTGACGCCATAGTTTGACACCATTTAGTATATCTTAGGTCCTGCGGAGGGCTATGTTTTAACTTTGGGGAGAAAGGTACACCTAGAAATAAACACTGAACTCACTGCCGACTGTGTTCAGCATTCAGATTTGGGAATCTGCCTATTGAATATTTTTCTCATGCTCTGCCACACATTTGTATCTTCAATACTTCATCAGAGGATGTAACTTCTGATGCAAAGTGGCTATAATTTCTATAGCAAACCAAAGGTTTTGATTTTGTAATACTATCACGGGTAATATCAATGTTATCTGGGTCAGTATAACTGAAGGTGCACTGCAGCGAAGTTCATTAATAATGAACCTTTGACCATTGTTTGAAATCTGTAACTCAAATTCTCACAGTAGCATTGGAAGTTGCACGTAGTTTGCGATGAGCTATCCGCTCCGTTCGACTTGGCTCAGATGAACCGTCCTCTCGAGTCGGCTCGATTGAGGTGCGCTATCGGCTCTGTAGTGCTAGACGTGATATATGAGCAGTCTTTCTGAGCTCGGCTCTGTAGTGAAGAAGCCGCGAGCCGACCATGTAAACCAATTGCACAATTAGAGTCTGGACGTTTCATTCAACGCATTCAAATGGACCGAGTTTGGTAGCTAGAGGTAAGATCGGTTGTTGCTTTTATGGAAGTGAGTGTATGTCCGGTTTAGTGAGTCTTCTTGTATCTGATCTCCCCTTAAAGCAATCCTTGGTTCGGCCGTGAAGAGAATTGTTACAAAACAAAGTTCTTGTAACGTCAGGTGTAAATTTCCAATTTGGATTTGAATATTTATTGGACATTTGGAAAACAAACAGTAAAAAGAACGAAGTTTTTGTTATTGAAAATAAAGCTTCATAGGTTTTGTTTATAACACCATGTTTAGATCCATACAGCACTACAGAATTTTCATTGGAGAAAAGATATTCAAGTGACAATTAACTTACCTTTTCTTTACTGTTAATACATTCTGCTGTTCTGTGTGAGATATCAGTAAAAGTGTTTAATGAGTATCAATTTGGGCAACAACGACACGCTGATGTTCTCTCATGCTTCACAGCGTACGCGTGAATATTCATGAATTATCGGAAATGGATTTTCTAAAAGGTAGTCCAAACTTTTGAATATATATATATATGGGGTAGTTTCGAATAGGCCCAATATAGGCATGTTAAGAGTAAAATGATGGTATTGAAATATAATTTGACAGAAACGTGAAATATCCTGTCTAGAGTTCAATCTGTTGGTTAAGTTACTTTTAAAATGTATCGCGTTACTTTGTTATTAACTTTTCGTTATATACAGTATATGACACAAGTTATAGGAGGTGATAGTTTTACTAATAGAACTCATAGTCGGATTGGAAGTAGCGCTTCTTTCAGCGAAGCTACAATAGCTAGCTACAAATTTTGTAGCTCTAGCTGTAGCAGCGCTAAAAGTCTAAACCTTTAGCTTTTAGCTGTAGCTGAGCTACATATTTTTATAGTGTGTAGTGAATTTTACACTAAAGCTACATATAAATCTTTTCCAGGGCGAAAAAATATTTTGTAACTCCAACATTTCCGCACAATTTTTAGTAAATTTGTATGTGATGATAGGGAGAAAATATGGTTGTTTTCTGATTTCTGTCTCCAATTATTTTGCAACAACATTACAAGAAATAAATATATTCTGAAATAAATTGCGTACTGACGGTCGGTCAAAATGATAGTAATGACTCTTAAAATAGACCTACATGCCATTCTAGCAGCGAAAGCATATACATTTTTCGGGGAGGGGGCAATAATATATATATATATATATATAATTTAAAAAGAACAAACAAAATGCATACTTTACTGTGAAAAACAAATTGACAAACAAAGGTTTTATGTAATATTTTAACAAAACTTTTAAGTTCAGTTACGCATTTAGATGCCATGACATATATATTATAATGCATGATGCTAAGTAAACTGTATTTGTGACAAGAGCTTAAGTAGCGAATACGTTTCTGGAAAACTAGCTGATAGTTGTAGCGAGGTATATTTTTTATCATGTAGCTGTAGAGCAGCTATTTTTGAAAAGTAGCTCTCCGATCATTGGTCATATTAAAATAATGTTGGCAAATGGTGAATATACTATATACTTGCCTTCTACGTATGCCTCTCGTATCTATTCTAAGTAATCTTGCTTTCTCGATCTCAACAAGCGATAGAAGGAAATTTATGACCTTTCTCGGTTGGTTTTCTGTATGCTCAGAAAACTCTCTAAGTTAAGGATATGATTTAGAGCACTCGGGTCATAACCAAAGAAGGGGCAACAAAACCATGACCCTACTCACCTGAACTGATGAAAACTACTAAACACTGCAAAATCGATTAATTCTTCACGATAACTATGCAAAAACCTTATCGAGTTGGAAATAGTGTTGTCAATTGGCTCAGCTCGAGCCCTGAGCCACCGGATTAGCTTGAACTCCGGCTCGGTTCAACTGAGCTAACAGCTTATGTCGGGTCGATTGGAAAGAGCCATAGGCTCGGTTTGGCTCCGCACAGGTGAGCCACCGGCTCGATTCGGCTCGAGCCTGTTCGGTTGGGGTGAGCCAGCAGCTTGGTTCGGTTCAGCTCAGGTAAGATAGTGGCTGGAGCCAGCTCGGTTGGAATGAACCATCGACGCGAGTCGGCACGGTTCGATGAGCTATTGGCTCGGCTCACTTCTCAGTTAGACTCGGTGGTGACTGAGCCGGGAGCCGAGATGCTCTAACAGTTGACAACACTTATACTTTGAACCTGAGAAACACCGATTTTAAAGCAGTAGAGAAAACATCGCATCTCCACACGAAATTCTCATGAGAGATTGTTCGGGGTAAGATGATGGCCAATGTTTCATGAAAGTGAGGGCATTCTTATTATATAGACTCTAGAAAACGGTGATACTAACGAGAGCTACTAAGACGTTTAAATGAAAAAATGTGAGATCGTCGTAAAAAACCTATCTAAAGTGGTTCTGATACACCAAGATAACATACGCTCCATAGGTATAACCAGCGCAGTAACTTAGATTTTTCTGGGCGGGGGGGGGTTTACAGCCCCATAGAAAAGGTTGTTTTTCTAATCCTTGGGTCCCCTATTTCCATCTTTCTCTTACTCTTTATGGACCCCCGGAGCCTGTGCGCCCTCCCGCACGGTAAGGTCTGCAGGGTCATTAGCTGCGTCCCTGAACCCGTTTCATACATGACAAATTAATTAAGGGGACAATATTGACAAATCTCAAAGCTATACTAATACATGTTATTTTTAGGGCACGTAATAGTAGACGTTTTTACTGAAATAGGTAATAGACTCGTTTTTGTTTTATTTACCTTTTGTGTGCTGTTTTGCTTATGTAATGTAGTGAACTTCTTTGATGCTTCATTTATAACTTCATGTTCGTATTGTATATGGAGTAAAAAAGTTTGTCTTAAAATGGGCCCCCATCGAGTAGATTGAAGCTTCCCTTGGGGGGCAGATGCCCGATGCCCCTACAAGTTATGGCTCTGGGTGTTACAACAAACTGTGTCATTAATTTAGTACCCCCAAATCTTTTTTCTATTCCCTACTTAATAATAATAATAATAATAATAATAATAATAATAATAATAATAATAATAATAATAATAATAATAATAATAATAATAATAATAATAATAATAATAATAATATAGGCATTATTTAAGTTAAGGTCCCTTTCCAAAGCGAGACTATATGATAAGTAAACCTACAGCTTAACGTAGCTTAACGCAGGGATTTACCAGGACATTCGAAACACTTCATTGATCTGCAGTAAACACTTTTCGTGTTATCGTTCTCAGAAAGAAATATTACAGCATTTGTTTAAGAAAGTTTGGGTAAAGCAATCGGTCGTGTAGTGGTAAAGTGCCAGACTTCGACGCAGAAAATCGGGGTTCGATTCCCCACAAGGTAGTGTAACTTTTTCGCATAAAATAATGGCTGCAAACAGAGATTTATCTTCTGTTGGAGAACTTACAAAGCATCACTGGCGAGATTCAAATAAACAGTGTGTGCGTTCTTTATCATACACTGTAATGATAAGTACGTTTCATATTTATATTCGTCTCTCTCTCTCTGTCTCCCTCTCTCTCTCTCTCTCTGTTTCTTGACGTTTCCCTATCCTATCGTTACATCTTTCACTTCTTCCCCTCTCTCTCACGTATACACGCACTTCATCTGCGTGTGCGTGTTCCAAAGTTAAAACGGAGCAAGAGAACGACAGACGTGCTCTGAACATAACATCTCCAGTTCTATTCATCTCTGAAATAAATACCGTTTAAACGCAAGGGAATAAGCAAAATATCTTTCTTGTCATCTGGGTTACCGAGTCTTAGTGGAATTACCGGGTCACTATGGGTTTGAGTCCTTGATCCAGTGGTGGTCCATAAGCTAACCAACATCATCCGACTGACACTCTTATCCGTTTTAGCTCTAGCGTTTTCATTCTCTCTGTGCAAATTACAACGTTATATTCGAAAGAGATGAAATTGATGCTGGATGTTCAATACAGATAAATATTCCTAAAAGATTAGAAAATGGTAATCTCTTTGCTTATTTGGAAACAAAAATTTATTTATACTACTTCGACACAAATTTGCTTCCATCTTATAATTTAGTGTGATTTATTCACGTTGAAATTTGAAACATGCAAGGTCTGCTACATCTATAAGGAACATCCAATTTTCCATTTGAACATTTGTAACTTTTCATTATAATACGGTTTGGACTTTTAATATAGGATATTTCTGATAAAATTTACCAGTAAAATAGCACTCATCTTTTTTTCTTTCTTCCTTTTTCTTTTCTTTTCTTTCTTTCTTTCTTTCTTTCTTTTCTTTTTTCTTTTGTTCACTTTGCATTAGTAGTCTGAAATGGAAGATATGACCTACGCTACCTACTGGGTTTATTAGAATTTAGTTTGCATCAGTACGTCCAATGAACGCTACCGAATTTACAACCGAACCACGCAGAAACAAAGCATGGGTGTTAAACTGTTGACATTATCTTACATGTGTCTGTGAGATCTACAATTCTACTGGAAATTGAATATGCTATCCTTTATGAAAGAGACGTAATGAATGTTTCAAGCATCCTCTATATATTCGAACAGTCCTGAAAAAATACAAGAGCAAACCTTATTTCTATGTAACTGTTGGATTTCTGTTAACGAAACTTTATAATGTTAGCTTCTTTTCTTGCTAAGTTTAAAATTCCACATTTTTAACTGTTCTCCCTCTTCTTTTTCTCTCGCCTTCTCTCTCTCTCTCTCTCTCTCTCTCTCTCTCTCTCTCTGCCTCATTTCTGAATCTCTGTGTAATAGACATTCATTGTTTTCAATGTTTCATTGTGTGTGTTCCAGTTTCTCCCTAAATTAACTTATGAATCTTGTTTCTTCTCGATTTTGTTACTTCATTTTATCGACACTAATGCATGTGTAGTTTGAAATTATAATTGCGTTCATGTTGTTAGATAATTTTAGTATGGGAGAGAAGAAAGGAGTAGAGGCAGGGGGTCTCTCTACTAGACACGATTATCCCCTTCGGGATCCTATGGTACAATTTGTACCATACGCATTTTTCATGGTACATTGCGTTATTTCTCTTCTATTTGAGCTTTTTCGTCCGGGTTTTTTCTGTTTTCCAAGTCCAGAGGCCTTGTAGAAGACATTACGTATGGTTTCAGACCTTCCTGCGTCCAGACATAAGAGGTGATGACGTCATAAGTCAAAAATTTATTTTCTCATTTACTAAGTCTATGTTCAATATTTTTTGGCGGGTTTATTTTTCCACGTAGAAGATTGAAATTTTGCACAAACATTCATTCCACAGAGTAGTATTTACCAGATTTTTGTTCCGAACCAGAATGGCAAAGGGGTGAAAAAAGGGATATTTTTACCCCCAAAATCACGTTCCTCGTCATTTTCCCGCCTCACATACATGATGAGGACGCGTGAGTCATACCGTCTGAAAGGCAGTTCCATTCTGAACAGAATGACGGTCGAATCATTGTCCTAGTGTAATTAGGGACGTCTCAGGGATTTTTTGAAAAATATACTTCTATATAGGGAAAAATGGGACATGGTGGGCATATTTTTTTTGTGCGGGCTTACTTTTGCACCTAGAATATTGAAATTGTGAACAAACATTCAGCCTACCTAGTAGTATTTATCAGATTTTTTTTCAGATCTCTGCGTTAAAACAGGAGGGATCTAGAGGGGAAAAATTGAAAAAAGGGATTTTTAGACCAAAAAATCCATGTTTTCTGGAATTTCCCGCCTTAGATACATGATGGAGACACGTGCGTCATACCGTCTGAAAGGCTGTTCGATTCTGAAGAGAATGACGGTAGAATTATTATTCTAGTGTAATTAGGGACGTCTCAGTGATTTTTTTTTCAAAATATACTTCTGTATAGGGTAACATGGGGAAATTTCTGATTTTTTTTTCTGGCGGGCTTATTTTTGCACCTAGAAGATTGAAATTGTGCACAAACATTCATTCCACCGAGTAGTATGTAACAGATTTTTTTCAGATTTCTGCGTTAAAACACGGGGGTCCAGAGGGGCTAAAAGTTGAAAAAAGGGATTTTTAGACCAAAAAATCCCTTTTTTCTGGAATTTCCCGCCTTAGATACATGACGGAGACATTTGAATGGTACCGCCTGAAAGGCAGTTCTATTCAGAAGGGAATATGGGCGACACATGACCCTAGGGTAATTAGGGATGTCTCAGGATTTTTTTCCCCAGAGATCATAGTGTTTTGTGCTAATTTGGTGCATGGTGGGAAAATTTGATAAAATTTCTCCCACCCTTACTATTCAAGATAGAAACTTGAAATTTGGCACACACATTCAGTATACCAAGTACTATTTCTCAGACTTTTTTTTAGATGGCTACGTTCACACAGGGGGGTCCAGGGGGGGCCAAAGTTCGAGAAAAAAATCCCTCCGAAACTTTCACTTTGACGTTTTTTCCCGCTTCTGGTATACGGTATGAGCATGCAAGTTGTACCATTTGAAAGCCAGCTCTATTCTGAAGAGAATGAGGTATGAACCATGATCCTAGGATAAATAGTGACGATACAGTAGCTGCTTGACTGAAAGTCTAAAAAATAGCCCAAAAAGCCAGGATCCGAAAAGGGTAATGGGATAAGAAGGTGTACATTGGGTGGCCTAGCTGCACGGCGCTAGGTGTCGCAATTTTTTATGCGGATTGTACAATAAAACTTACATGAATTTCACGTTTCGTAGTATTATAGAGTAGATATATTGATATAATATCTCACTCAAACCTCTATTTTTATTAATAGCAGTCCTTTAGCCCATATTTAATCCTGAAACCAGCGGAACATACACGGACGATTACTGTCGCGAACGCGGAAGTGCGCACTATCAATTGCCAATTTACATATTTAAGAAACTTTTACTGCCTATTATAACATTATAAACAAGTTCGATATTGATTCAAGTTCATTTGAAGTTCTTCCACTGTTTTAACATAATTTGTGCACTACGTTGAAATGTTCCTTCTTCCTGTTAGTGCACCATCTGGCAGAATGAATACATAACTTGTCAAAATGTATTCTTCCACCACTGCTAAACCGCTTCCTCATACATCATGCACACGTGATATAACTAATTCATTAATTATATGTTTTGCCTAAAGCTTAAGAAATTAGTGTTGTAAAAATGAGTGGTTAAATTTAATAATTTTATCATTACCACAGCATGATTGAAGGTTCACAATGACTACTTTTTCACAAGGACTACTTTTCATTCTAGTCCTCCGCAAGTTCACTCACGGATTCTTGACGTATACCATTACCATATCAAGATGTGGTTTTGCACCGGAAGATCTACTCACACTAATACACATATTCACACAAGTTCAACCACAGATTACACGAAACAGAATATCTTGCAGTTCACCAGAAGATGACCTCATTAATTACTGGTTTCAGATTTAAAACATAGTTTATATATATATATATATATATATATATATATATATATATATATATATATATATATATATATATATAAAACAGGCTTGCACACTTACAGATGGCGGCCGACAAGACGATGATTCTTCCCAAAGAATCATCAGAACCGTGGAAATTTATTAATTGTAATCTTCGTCAATGTTCTTGAATGTTACAACTTGACGAAAATAACTGGAATCGTCGAAACGTGAAACACGAATTCGGAAAACGCGAAATTGCCTATTCATGTGTACGAAATTGGGCTATTTTATTTAAAAGTTTTTGAGTTTTTTGTACTAATATTATTAATTCTTCTCTTGAGCACTGCTAAACAATACTTATGCAAATACAAGAAAATATAATCTAACATGAAGAACAACACATTAATCAACTTTTCTCTTTCTTTTTTATAAGTTTTAAAGTAATTCACCTATCATTTTGTTTGTGAATAACTCTGACCTTTTTACTTAAAAATACACATTTGAAAAGAAATACAAAATTAAAACTGCTCATTATTATTTATCAATATTTAAGAATAAACAAAATAAAAACTTGATATAGAAATTCATGACTATACATTGAATTATAACAGATAAATATATATATTATTTTTCGTTTCCAAAGTTTCATTACTATATTAGACATTACTATACGACATACGAAATATTAATGACATAAGAAATATAGTTAATTTCCATGTATATATTTTCACATTATACTAGAATATTTTCTATGAACTGTAAATTCCACTTCATGGAATACATTCGTATTCAATAACATCAAAACATGATCCTATTAATATACAATATACAACAAAATATATATTTCAATTTGTCGAGATTTGATTTAAGAATTTTCGGCGCATTCGAGATTCACAGCTAAACATTTACAAAGTGATAATTCAATTGTGGTACTCTCTGATCACTCGACAGCGTCTTCCTTGCTAAATTTCAAGATACCTACCCACATTAAAATCATTTATTGCCCAACCCTTAAATGAGGGTGAATGACAGAACATAAGGTTATACATTTAAAATAACAAAGATGGAGAAATTAATAAAATTACTTACTTCAAGCGTTAAAGACATATATTACTCAAAAGTGGGAGGAAACCTCATCTCAATGTCTTAGCATACAGCTTGGCTGGTTTTTCCATTACTTAGGAAGATAATATCAACGGCCATCTGTATCTCGCATAGCTGGTTGCTGATGTCTTGTCAAATAACTTTAAAAACTTAAGTCCCTATCTTTTTATCTTTCCTACTTTTGTGCCATGATGTTATTTGGTCTGAACACGCTTATTCAACAAAATATAAGGGTTTTATAGATTAAGCTATGCAAATTTCAACACATCATATGAACATACTTTTTGCAATACAATAAATTAAAATATTTATCTATATCTAATAGCTTTTCCAAAATTTCAATTATCCTTTATCATTAACACGTTACTTTACGTTTTGAGATAAACATACAGGTAGTGCGGTTAATGCATTGTAAGTAACAGTTTTAACACTACTTTCTAAATCTGAATCTTTAAACTCGTTTGAGATTACATTGCGATACTTTTCTGAACTATATTTAACTGGTAAATCAAGCCAGATTTTCCGAGTCGAATTTGTGGGTTTCCACACCTTGAAGCGGTCTACAGAATGAGAACCAATAGATTTTCCAGTCAACGTATCCAATAATTCAAATACCTTTTCTGAATTTGATGGCTTATCCACACATAAATAATTCCCTTGAAAACATTAAAGAGCTTCGAAATTGTTTTATCACCGGGCGAGTTAAATTTGTTTCAGAAAAACCAAATCATTTACTTTTACCTTGTATTTACTCTTCTGTTGTGAGTTATACTTTTCGTTTCGCTTTCGTATTACCTCCTTCCTTTTAAAATCTGCCATGACTAATTTATTATCCCAATTTTCGCTATCATCACCACCACTCCTTTCATTTAGAAAAATACCAAAGTTTTCAAAAATTGGTTTTTCAGCCTTGATATTTAAATGCAAAATAGCGGGACTAACGCCAAGACTGCTCGAAATTAAGCAGTTTAACAACACAACAACTTGCGGTATGAATTTTTCCTATGATGCATGATCGTCTTTACAAAACAACCTAAATAATCTCTTCGTTTCCTGATTGATACTTTCGACTACGTTCGAAGAACTGTGGCAAGGATCACAGAAAATTTTAACACCACATTCTTCCTTTTTTGCTTTTTTTTTTTTTTTTTTTTGAAATGAAACAACTGCCATTGTCTGCCAGAATTGCATAAGGTATTCCTAGGTGCACGAAGTACAGATATTCTAAACATTTAATTACACACTTCGTAGTAGCAATTCGAATTGGTTATAGTACAAGATATCGAGCAACAGTGTCCAAAACAGAAAGCATGAATTTACATCTTGATGGAAATGACACAAGGGGTCCAATTATATCGATCGAAACCAACATTCACTGGCCCTTCCCCTGTATGGATTCTAAAGGTCTGGCTGGTGGTGTGGTATCAGCTTTAGTTCTTTGCAATCGAGACAATCGTTAATGTAACTCATTACATCTCGCCGCATAGATTTTCAATAATACGCTTCACTAATGAAACCTACTGTTCTTTCTCATTCAAAATGTCCACGGTTATTGAGCATTTCTTCAATAACTACATTAACTAGAGGAGGTGGAACGCAAATTCTACAACTGTTGGGAAAATAAACGTTCTTGTACAACAAAATTCCATTCTAAAGTTTATAAAATTTGTCCACGTTTCAATTTTTAATTTTGCTATAAGAATCGTCCGGTTTCTCTAAATACCTCATAATTTTGTCATATTCAGGATGTTCCTTTTGTTTCTCGGCTAACTCTCCTGGTGTGAGTTTTCTGAAAAATGAAGGAAGGACTTCCAAATTATTTATGTCCAAAATATCATTAGGAGAAGCCAAAATTATTCTGGAAAGCTCATCGCCAGCAACGTTCTTTCTGCCTGAAATATGTATTATTTCCAGGTCAAACCCTTGCAATACTAGACTCCACAGGGCCGAACGCGAATTTTAATGACAGATTTTATTTACAAACACTAAAGAGTTATGGTCCGTATAGACATTCACATGATGGCCATATAATAAATGTCTCAATTTTCGTATACTGATAAAGATAGCATACGCCCTTCCAGTTCAGTTATACTGAAATTTCGTTGCACTCTTAGAAGTTTTACTATAAAAACCAAGTATGAGTTTCTCACAATTTACTTCCTGAAACAGTATATTTCCAACCGCTACTAAGGAACTATCCGTTACTAAACAAAAATCATGATCCAAGAACGGATGATTCAACAACACTTATTCAGCTAAAGATTCTTTTAATGTAACAAACCTCTGTTAGAATTTATCGGTCCAGATCCACTTTTTATTCTTTTCCAAAAGTTCAAATAACGGATTAGCCAAATGAGCAAAACGATAAACAAATTTTGAGCACCTTTCAAACAACCCTAAAACTCGTTTTAACTCTCTTACATTTTTACGACGAGATAATTTTCGAATTGTTTCAACATACGATGGATCCTTTTTCACGCCTTCAGGTGTGACCACAAAACCAAGAAATTGAAAACTCGTGTTACAAAAAGAAGATTTTCTCAAATTTACAGTCATGTTAGCTTCTCCTAATTTCGTAAACAACAAATTTAAAATCTCTAATTGCTCATCAAAAGAAAAACGTGGTACTGAAATATCATCTATATAGGTTACTAATTTATCAAATAATGCATGGTCTAACACAATTAAAAGACATGCTATTAATTCTACACCTCCATTAGAATAACCAAATGGAGTAGAAGTAAATCTGTACATTCTTGCATTCCACGAGAAAGCTGTATAATCTCGACAATTTTCAGAAATCGGAATATGCTTGTAACTTCCCACTGAATCAATATTCGTTAAGTATTTTGCACCCTGAAATTTCAACAAGTCATCGATTTTATTTACTTTTAGTTGTTTTATTTTTACAGGAGAATTGAGTACTGTTAAATCCTCTACCACTCTCATTTTACTAGTGTTTTTCTTTGGAACACAAACAATTGGATGAGAATGTAGCGAAACACATGGTTCTATAACTCCGCATTTTAACCACTCTTCTATTTGAGAATCAATATGTTCTTTAAATTTGTAAGGTAATGTATATTGTCTTTTTACCAGAGGTTCATCCGTGTCTACCTCAATTGTGTACTCAAACTTATTGCAACGTCCAGGAATATTCTTAATAATTTTCTTATGTTTCAGCGTTAATTTGAACAATCTTTCTTTCTCTACTTCAGATAATTTAGCTTCATTACCTTTTTCTGAATTTTAGAAATAGAAACAAATTCACTCTGACTGACTAACATTAGCACTACAAACTGAAACTCTATTTAACATATTACAATACGATTGTTGGATTTCGGTATCAATTTCCAAAATTTGTTGTGAATAATATTCTGACAAAAAGTTATGCTGACTAGCAGTTTCTAAATTCAATCTTTTTATTTCTTCTTCAATACTACAAGAATTTCGAACTTCAGTGTAAACATGGTCAGTTTCAACATGATTTATCCACTATTTTCCTAAACTACGTTTTTTTACGAATCAAACTATTTACTATGTACATTGTAAACTTATCTTTCCAATCTCAAATAAACATTCCGATTCATTATCAGTATCACCAACGACACTTACATTACTTCTATCAGCTTCAGAGACAAAATTTAACCTTTGCTGCTTTTCACTTTTAGTCTAACTTAATGCTATTCCCCGCGTTACTTAGCATAGGTACAGTCAAAATTCCTCCTTCATTTTTAACAATGACAAAATTATTACCAAAATCTATTTTAGCCTTAGACTGAGTAAGGAAATTTCTCCCGAATAAGCATTCTGTATTTAAATCAGAAACAACTAACACGCGTACGTCAAAAACAATATTCCCTATTTCAATTCTATCTACTGTCTTACCTTGCACGTGATTCTTTTTCTTCCCAGATAAATCTACCAACAAAGCATGTGGGGCAGGTAGCAAGTGAGGGTGGGAAATTAGAGACGTTAATCGTTTCCATGCCTCGAAGGACAATAATGTAACAGAAGCTCCAGAGTCGCATAAGGCAACAATAGATTGGTTTAAAACCTGTACCATTATCTCAGCTGATCTAGATTGATTTTTTAAAATTCGATCCTCATCGCTACACTGCGATGAATCAACCTCAAAATTGACCACATTTACTACATTTTTGCCAATGACAAAAAATTCGCATTGAGAATTTTGTCTGAGTGGATTTTCATATTGAATATGTTCATTAACAACTACATTACTAACTCTACCAACCGCACTCGAGTTGGAGAGCGTACTCACTTTAAATTATGTTCTTTATTTTGCGGAAACATGACTTTTGGAATAAAATATGGAAATTGTGGTGCAGATTGACAATAAGAGGGCACTGGCTGCGGTCTATTCATGACTTCATTGTGGTTACTGTTCACAAAACTAATTTTTCATATTGATTTGGCATTGCTTATTCGTAATTACCTTCATAGTTATCATTACTTGTGCTTCGACCCTGATCGCTATCATTATCTATAACATGATCGTTCTTTCGGTTTTTCCAACGAAAATTTTTCTTGTTTCCATTTCCCTTTTGATTTGATCCTTTAAATTTTTCTTTAGCTTTATTCTCACGGTTTTCATTTTAAATTTACCTTTTTTTTTTACAGTTTTTATCATTACCTTTGACTTCATCTACCTAATTAACTCAAACAGTTCTACCACGAAAGTTATTCATATCTCCGCTGGTCATACTGTCGTAATACAAAGCTTCAAGGTTTTGTATAGCAGTTAAAAATGAAGTAAAATTTAAATTTGGAAACAATGCTAACTGTCGCCTGAAAGAAATGGGTAACAATTGCTTAATTGTGTTCACAATGAACGTTTCCAGCATGGAGGATGACAAACAACGTATCTTATTAAATCTTTTGGAAACAAAATCGGTGACGGTACCATCTGTTTTCGGATCGAACGCTTGAGATTGTAACACTAACAATTTACTCGCAATAATTTATTCAGTAGCAAACTGAGATTTGAATTTTTTCGTATAGTCCGAGAATGAGCGGAACGTACCTAATCTTGACTTATACCATTCACGTGCGTTACCTGTAAGGATGAATCCTAAAATGTCTAAGTATTGAGATTCTAGTAAATCTACAAAATGTGCCGAGTTTTCAAACTGCTCTAAGAACGAAGTTGGTGACTCATCACCATCCAAACCTGAAAATGTAGGGAACATTTCAATGTCACCGTGACCTAATATTCGACACTTAGCATTTTTCACGTCATTCCTATCTGGTTTTCTTATTTTGATTCGCTGGAGCCCATTTCGAGGATCCTGGTTCAGCTGCACCATTTACACCATAACATTCTATGTACCATAGACAATGGTAAATTCGATTAAGAATTCTTTTGTCATGATCTCTTCCCTTGAACTCATTATTTAGTTTAATGATAAATCCAGCCCTGGTTTTACGTATCGTGTAGGTGCTTCTCTATTATTACTTTACTGACGTTCTTAAAAGTGTAAAAAGCTATGTGTTATTTATGATAGTATATATACGAGGGAGAGTCAAAAAATAATCTACAATCTTCATTCTACAGTTTATTTACATGAAGCTATGATTACACTATGCACATAATTTTTCTACGTAATCTTCCTCCTTATCAATGCACTTGGCCCAACGGTGAACGATCTTACGTATTCCTTCCAAATAGAAGGTTTTCGGTTGGTCGTGAAGCCACTTTTGCACCGCGGTTTGCACCCTTAATCTGAGGCAAATTTGCTACTACACAAAGCACCCTTGAGTGGCCCAAACAAGTGAAAATCAGATGGAGCTACGTCTGAACTGTAGGGAAGGTGTTCCAATAACTCAAATTTCAGCTTGTTGATGGTTTCAATAGTTTGATGAGCCGTGCGTGGTCGTGTATTGTCATGCAACAATAAAACTTTCTCGACAACAAAAGTCGCGGTTTGTTGCGAATTGCCTGCTTCAGGTTCTTTTCCAACATTTCACTATAACTCGCATTGGTGATCATTTTTCCCTTTTCCATGAACTCTGCCATTATGAGCCCCTGAGAGTACCAAAACACAATTAACATAACCTTTCCTGCGTATGGCTCAGTCTTGAATTTTTTCTCTTCAGAGATCCAGGGTGCTTCCACTGCATGCTCTGGCGCTTTGATTATGGCTCATAGTGATGAACCCATGTTTAATCGCCGGTGACTATCCTGTTTTAAAATGCATCACCTTCGTTGTTGAAGCGAGTGAATAAGCGTTGACAGACCCTAACACGAGTGAGCTTGTGTTCTGCAGTAAGCTTCCTTGGTACCCACCGTGCACAGACTTTATGAACACCGAGCTCGTCGTGGATGATCTGATGGCAGAGCCATGACTGATGTTCAAAGCAGCTGCTGCCTCATCGATAGTGATTTGCCCATTCGCCAGAACCATCTCTCGAGCTTGCTGAACGTTGTTATCTGTAGTGGAGGTTGATGGCCGTCCTGCTCCCTCTTCATGCGTTACACTTGTTCCACCACTTTTAAACTTCTTGGGCCACAAAAACACAGTTTCATGTGATACTGCACTTCTCCCATATTGCGATGGTAGTCTGTGATGAATGTCTGACCTTTTGACATCTTCCGACCAGGGGAATCGGATCACTGCTCGTTGTTCCTTTTTGGTGCACACTTCTAATGGAGCAGCCATGATATATCTGCAACAGAAGGAAGAAAAATTAAGGAATTAAGATCACTCCTTCACAGGATTACCACAACTGTATAACAATAAATACAGAAGACAAAGTGCGCAATGTTAGAAAAATTATGACAAAAGTGTAGATAATTTTTGACTCGCCCTCGTAAGTATGACGAGCCACGTTATTCTCCAGAAAAACTCTTAGGTGGCATGTAATATGGACAATACTTAGTTTCTACAGAACTTATTATTGTAGATTAAGTTATGTTGGGTAGTGTTATATAACGTTACAATAACAGAAACTTAGGAGGTATCACAACAATGATTTATGCAATACTATAAGCAACTAAGTAATCACTATTGTATAGGTAAAATGATACATTATTTGGTCTTTATCATTGCAAACATGAAAGAGACTGTTCAGATCGTTTTCGTCCCTATCAGAAGGTTTTGTTTTTCTGTTCTTTGTTCCCTGTCCTTGTTTCAACTGTCTGTAGCATTACACAGATATTCCGTGTTTGAGTTCTAATGACCTATTTCAAAATTCTGCTTAGCTTCATTCTCTCTCATACACATAGAGAAAAAGAACCGAATGAACGAGAAAAGAGAATCGAGCGAACGAAAAAGGACAGAAAAGACGAAGCTGTTGAAAAACACGATTCCCGCTTTAGTGCTCGAAGGGATTTTGCTCCGATAAAACACGAAGAGCTATAGTTTTTTTTTAATGCAAAGAAATGAGAGAGAATGAAAGAAACAAAGAGAGAGAACATAAATAAAATTGGTAATGGGTTTTATTCCATTCTCGGAAACCAGCCTAAGGTAAAAAAGGGTTTTGGTGATTCCAAAAGAACGGAGGAGTTAGTAATGGTGATGGTAGTACCGGAGGATGAGGCTGAGAAATGTTCTTTACATTTTCTTATGTCAATATTTGCTGTTCTCTAGCCATTTACGTAGTTTCGAATGTCGCATTGTCATTTTTCTCTTCTTTTAGTATTGTTTCAGTCAGCTGCTGGCTTTTTCACTTCGCTGACTTTAACACCCACTATCTTTCCCTTATTTTAGAAGTACGTTTTTTCCTGTCATTCAGGTGTCAGAGCGAGAGTTTATTTTAGTTAAACATAAAGTTTTATCGTATAGAAGATAGAATTGAGGGGTCTTCATTAAATATGAAGAACGTGAAGACAGAAGGAGAGTAATTGCGTAAAGGAATCCTAGGTTCTACAAAGAATATTTTGAATAAGGTTTAATTCATTTAATTATATTTCTGAGCTGGGTTGTTTCTTAATATTTTAGACTGGTGAGAGGAAAATATCTCGAGGAGAGAATTGGGCAAGATATCTACTTGAATGATTAAGAAATGACTATAATTCTAAGAGCAGACTGAAAAGATTGACGAAGTTCTAAATCAGTGGAAAGTCAAGAGCACCATAAAATATATCTTTAAAACAAACGAATTACAAATTAGGTGTTCATGGCATTTTTTCATTGAAGAAATGCATATCGAGAATACGAAATACATCAAACGAACTTGCATCACTGATAAGAATTATGTAATTTATTTCGATTGCACTATTACTTAATTTTTCAGTCGAAAACAAATAATCCACTTAAATTATGTATGTATGTTAAGTATGTTATTGTTTATAAAAGTATACACTTCAACTATCGTGATTAATAGCATGCTTAATTTTAGGCATTGAAAATTCAAATTTTACTGCTGTATATTTCACATAAATTTATATTTAAAAACTTTCTTTTGCTTTAATTTAGGAAAGTAGTAGCTCTTAGAATTCACGGCATAAGAACACAATATCAAAAAACATTGTAGCAAAATACTATACGTCAGTTATTGAAAATAGGCACAGGCTCGTGGCCAAAACCTCGCTATATTAATATATACGCCTTTTCTCATTAATAATAATAATAATAATAATAATAATAATAATAATAATAATAATAATAATAATAATAATAATAATAATAATAATAAATGTAAGAAAAAGAATTCAATGAAAATAAAAATGAAATGTTTTAATTTAACGTCCGATGGCTATGCCCTTTGCACTAGGCAAGTGAATGATAATGGAAGAGCCAACTAAATAATAACGTAGAAGAAAAAGATAATATCGGAGAAAACCGATGGACACGATGTTTTCCACCACAAATTTACATGGATGTGGATCGATTCACCGACCCCATGTATTAAAGGTAAAAAAAAAAAAAAAAAAAAAAAACAGAAGATTTAAATAACTTGGCAACAGAAATTCTTATTTTAAATACTACAAGCGTAGAAGAATCGATAGATTCGAAATGAATGGATATATCTGTGGTGAGAAGAATGGTAATGATAAATTTCGGGATTTGTATAAGTTTTATATATACATATATTTTTAAAAGTTCTAAAACATTATTGGTGAACACCTAAATGTTTCAAAGTATGTACCAAAGTGTTTCCTGCAAAGCGCAATAAATTGTATTTCGAAGTCCAGAAGTTTTATATACAAAGTGTCTCAAAAGTCCCCTGACATATGGTAACTCTGTTATTATCAGAAATGTGAGAGGGGGGAGAGAGAGTCTCCAAATATGTTTTTAATCTAAAGTGAAGGATTTTTTTTTAATTGGACGAACCGTTTGGGCTGTACACTCTTTATGTGCCCAATGTTAAATGAAAATGCAACGTTGCCATTTATCTTAACCCACAACATAAGTGAATGAAGTAACTGTTTGAAATCGAGGCTGGCCATCGACATGTTAGCGTAAAAGAGAGTAACTTCATTCACTTATGTTGTGGATCCAGGTAAATGGAAATGTTGCATTTTCATTTAACATTGAGCGCATAATGAATGTACAGACCAAACCGCTCGTCTGATTTTAAAAAATCCTTCACTTTAGATTGAAAACATCATATTTGGATAAGGTTTTTCCTCTTACATTTTGTTGCAACTCTGATAATAACTGAGTTACCCTATGGCAGATGACCTTCGAGACACACTGTACATTTTTTAATTTTCATGATTGCACACATTTTTGGGTAAGACATATGGCTAAAATTATGTTTCTTAATTATTTTACCAAACGCTTATATATATAATAATCTGTTTGAGAAAAAACTTTATAATCTATGATAAACATGATAATGTTGGAAAACTTCAGACTATTTCTAATTGCTTATTAATTTTTCAAAACTTTTTTCTCATTTTTTGGATTCTTCGGGACAAAAATTTTATTTCTTCTTTGTTTTCTTTTTTGATAATGAAATGAAGAAATGAAATGAAATCTTTGAGTTTTACGTCCCATGGTTATGCCGATTAGGCTAAAGGAGACGCTGATGATGAGTAATGAATGAAATGGTGGAATGAAAAAAGTGGGAGGAAACGGGAGAACCCCGAGAAAACCCACGTACACGATGTTTGTCCACCACAAGGTTCACTTGGCGGGGGCTGGGATCGAACCCGGGACCCCAAGCACCAGAGGTGAACGCTCTACCATGAGCCACCGCGGTCCCCTTTTTGATTATGTTGTGATCACTTATTCCTAGTTGAGGAATGCCTTCATGTTCTTTAACACCATCGTCTAGATAGGTATCAACCAGTTCTTGAAATGTTCTTATATTTTCAAAACCTTGGTACGATGCTGATAAAATAAATGGAAAAAGATCAAATAGCTCTATTTTCTTTTTTGGTACAGGGTTTCGTTTTGTGTAGCACAATTTTGGTGGCGAATTAGCAGATATCTTTCTTTTCTCTCTCTACTTGTGAAATTAATAGATTGCAGTGGTTGATAGAAGTCAGGAGAGATCTTGAAAACATCACTCTTTGTGTATTTGGATTTACTTGACCAACTGATCTACTCTCCTGCAGGCAAGATTCCCCCTACTTCTTCTTCCCCTCTTAAGATCGACCTCCAATAAAATTCCGAAGTCAGAGAAATCTTTTCGAACACTTCTTAGGACATGATCCTTTTTATCCTAACATGATTGTATTTTGTTTTACATATTCCAAAGTTCTAATGCTGCAAAACTAGGTACAAGGATGAAATTCGACTTAGTTCTCTGTATCGTGTAGCACCTCTCCATATTTCCAATATTCCTGGAATGGCAACTGAATGTAGCCCATTTTAGTCTTAACACCCTTTATGCACCAGTACAGATATAATCGTAAAATATACCTAAATAGGTTAGTTTTATCGACAAAACTATATTAGTTAAATTATTTGGTGAGTAGTTGCAAATTCTACCCATAATTTAAAATTTAGCAACACACGAATCCGGTAAATTAAGTATTCGAAACTCTGTAATAAACTCATAAAAATCTCTGGTAGATAGTAAGAAGGATCTTGTATTACCAGTTTCAATTTCATCAAGTAGATCTCACCTACTGGAGAACGTTTCCTGCAATCTAACTGGGAGGTGTGTAACTTCTACTACCTTTGTATAAAAAATAATTCAAATATAATACATTGTTCAAGATTGAACATGGTTCAAGCGTTATCATGTTCACTAACCAATAAATTTTGGACGCCATTACTCATTAAGATATTAACTAATTGACTCAATTAAGAAACTCGGCTGAAATAATTACCATAGCAATCCATTGTTAAAAAATCTGCTTCCATTCAAGAGTTATTTTCATGAGCAACAGACGTAGTTCGGAAGTCCTAATATTACAATGTTGTAAGTCCCATTTTATCCTAATAAGTAAAAACGTGTCAAAGCAATTTGAGAATTTTACTTTTGATTAGTGCAATTTCTATAATTTTCTCCAGATTCAAGAAATGAGAGTGATCTTGTTCCTGATTGCGTCACGAAGGAATAGCTGAACTGTTTGAAGTAAATCTCTGAATATAGTTAACACCTACGTCAAATAGAGATTTTACTGTGTCATTTTAATTCAAAGAAATATTTTACCACTGCACAGTGGTCGAGAAACCACGAAAACCTGGCCAAAAATCAGACAAGCCACATGGACTGCATGTGTGGTTTGAAATCGTTAGAAATACCGAAAAGAAGATGATAGGATGTATCTGAAAGAATATTCTGACCGTATGGATAGAAGTGACATATAATATGTATGTAAGAAAAATACAGTATAACCTCAGTCTGAGTCATCTTCATTTACGTCTATAACATGGACCATGAATGGCTGTAGAGCGTCCAGCAGGCGTACTTCAATGGAGAGTACCTCACATGATAGTGGCTTTCGTTTTTTTCTGGTATAATTTTTTTGTTGAAATTATAGGACCAGAGGTAACGAGAAGGCCTTGCACCACATCTCGCATGGTAAGCTCCCTTGAGCTCTTGCTGGCCTGATGCTCTAGAAATTGCTTCAGACTCTTGTTGCGACCTTCCTGCGCTTCTTCTGACATCTGCCCAATAGGCAGATGGGCGTGGGAGACGATGGCCGTACCATGGACAAGCTCCTTGTGCACAGAGGCAGGCATGAAGTACCAGGGATATTGTCGTATGTAGAGCTGCGCTGTCTCTAATGCGTATGTTTGAAACTTCTGTGTGTTGATGTGTAAGCGCTTGGCATGGCTTGTAAGATGCATATCTATATTTCTTGATGAGATCTACACACAGGCTGGTTATGTTTGCAACCTGATCAGTAGGATCTTCTCTCCGTGTTTCCGTCATTTGTTGTCCCCGAACCTCCGGACAGTGGCTAATCCCCGAAGAGGCCGAGTGATTCCTTTAATTGCTATTGAACTTATTTTTATCCGGTGTTCCATCATAGAATGACGACCTCTTCCTGGACGATAGCTAAGCGTTGATTTTTAAGAGCTGCTGAAGCGGGCACTCTGCAATTGAATCAGACATTTGTAGTGAATAACAATACTTTTCTGAATCTAGCGGTTTGTTATAGGCTGGGTAGATATCATGCATTCCAAAACTTTGCGCCAGATCGAATAAGCATGATGTTTAGTCAGGTCACCCTTCAGGAATAGTACAAGTGCTGCATCAAGCGTGTATATTCGAATTCCTGATTTCGAAACCTCCTGTTCTCTAGACGCTCAGGCTACTTTTATTTTCTTTGCCCTACTCGGAGAACTCAGACTTTCTTTCAGTAGCTTTGCTTGTTCCATCTTTCCTTCTTTCCTTAATTTTATAGTTGTAGCTTCTGCCAGGATACAGCTAGTGTGGGACTTTCTTAGACTCTCTGTCTTCCTTTTACGTGATCGTTCACTGTCATCCACAAAAGAAACACTTGGTCTCCCTTAGGTGGCGATGCACACTCCCTCTCCACCACAAGAATAAAAAGGTTTTCGTCTAGCCATGTTGCATATTTCTGGAAGAAACGGCCCGTCATACGATGCACCTTGTCCTATCGTCGAAATGCATCAGCAACAAATACAGTAATGCCGTGTTGAATAGTTTGTCTTTCTTTATCCGTCTTTGGCTTCATTTCTTCCAGAACAAGGTTTACAAGTTGGCTCCGTTGCTCTTCCCGTCCTCTACTAATAGACTGCTGCAAAACGAATAGGTCTCTTCTTTTGCGTGGACAGCCCATTTTGGTCCTAAAGTTACAGAAGAATAATGTTCGTCATGATACATTTTGTTCCAATGGCATTCATTTTCAAACATTCTACTAATGCTGATTTCAATATTTTTCGCTCTATAGTACACCATTCATATATAAGCTTACTTTTCTACGAAAGGGACGAAAACGGGCAAGTTCTTTCTTTTTTCCCATCTCTAGGGAATATTACTCTAGGTTCGGAACAAGAAATGAGCGTGTAACGAGGTGTAACAAATTTCGCACATCAAATCATAGTTTGCTTTTATAATTAGTTTTTAACGGACGCAGTGGTACAATTATCTACCATCTATCACATGGTAGACTCATATATCCAACAAACACCTTTGTTATTTAAAAGATGAATGTATATATATATATATATATATATATATATATATATATATATATATATATATATATTAGAAATAAAAATATTATGTCCGTATTCAGTGTGTACAGGTACGCAAATTCAAAACAATGCCACCCTTTTCTCGATGCAAAATGCGACAAATCATTAGTATGCATTGGTACAGTTTATGTAACCCTGGATGTCTACTGGGATTCTACAAGATGTCCATGACAGGTATTTCGTACTCCACAGATATTTGGCTTCTCAAAACTAGCACACATTCCATCTGTGTGTTTGAATAAAATCAGTTTTGGCCAGGTTTGTCTGGTTCCTGGACCACAGTGCACTGGTTCAAATTTTATGAAAAAAATCGAGTACATCACGAGCGTTTCAACTAGGAAAAGTAAAACTCGATATAAAACTTCTCATTGAATATAATTAAATTGATATGTTTCAGACCATTCTAGAAAATATCACTTTTTAAGCGGAAAAGGGAGTAAGTCGTATAGTTCTTTCTTCAAATTCAGATAGCTGCGGTTCGTTTAATTATTACCGAGAAATGACCGAACAATTTGAAGTATTTCTTTAGCATAGTTTCTATCTCGAACTTGGTTTTTATCCTATCGGATCGATTAAACATGTTTCCAAAGAGGAGAGATGAAGTTCAAATGTCCCTAAAAACAGAGTATCTAAGCTATTAAACTTAGGAAGATGAAACTGGGAATGTAAATTCCTCATTTCTATAAAAATGAAAGTCACTATATGTGTGACCTAATAACTCTTAAACCACCCGATCGCTCTCGATCAGTTTTTCAACCAAGTTGAGGCTCGGGCTTGGAAGTGATGTTATCATTTCATTTTGACGATATTGTTCAGTGCAATTAGACCTAAAAAGGGCAAAACCCGGACATTCAAGAAACAAGCCGAAACCTTTTCTAAAATGATCATTATACTCTATTTAGTAACTTACAGAAAGTCCCAGAAAATCCCGCGTCGCATTTGGTTACTATGGACGCCATATTGGGTAACCTATTTCCAATGCCAAAAGTTTTTGTGGAGACCTAGCATTCACTTTAGCTACAATACAGGTTGTAAACACAGCAGAGATATGAACCACACCACGTTGTAAAGATATTTAACTAATTGCTCTTATTGTATGAAAAATGAAGAAATTTACGTTTTCCCGAAAGAGAAATTCTACAAAATTTCTCAGAACAGAAATGAAAAGTTGAGTGTGTGATTTTCAATACAATATTGTAGGGAGAAGAAACATAAAATATATATAAAATTATTGGTTACACTCTAATTAAATTATTGGCTACGCCCTAATATCTTCTAAAAGCTGGGATATTGTCATCAATTCAGCTAATAATCCCGCAAACTAGCATCTATTTTACTAAAACAAGAATTCCGGAAGTTTGTAAACAAAAGCCACTTTTTAGTTAGACCGAGTGAGAGGTTTTAGTGCGGAATTTGGAGTGACCTGACAGTTGAACAGGATTTGATAAGAGCTTTGAAAAGTAGTGGTGGTCTCACCTGGGGACGAGGAATTTTGCTTCAACTATTACTACAAAGTTTCATTCCATGCCTGCATATTCAAGAATAGTGGAAATTTTGGAGAAATCCACTGATGTTATCTCCGCCTCCTCCGAACAAGTTACTTGAGAGAGCCTCGTCAAACCTGTGACGCCGAACATATTTCTCTTTCATCAACTGGCTCCGAGAACATAAACCATTCGAGAGATCATTATAACTTACATCAATATCAACTGATTTGCTAGCTGATTAAAAGTTATTTTTTGATAAAGCATTAGAAGTTAGACTTGCTGTGATGAAGAAGATTGAGGGAAATCAATTCAGTGAAATTCATCTGGAACGCAAAGTCAAGTGTGAAGTCTTTGAGCAGCTTAACAAGATCAGTAACTGTGCGTAATGAAGCTATCTGTGTAAATCCAAACTAGCTTCTGCACTGCATGGTATGTACAGTTAGCTCTGAAGAGAAGTTGTCTGAGATCTTCAAATATGAACTACCTGCGTATCCTCTCTCCTCATTTGATGAAAGAGGTATCATCAGGAAAGGTACAAAATCATCGACAATTTCCGTTTTGTCCTGAACTTCGACCTAGAAAACAATAAGAAGTGCCGCAAAACACGTTGTATCCTACATATTTGATGGTGTGAATCTCTTACATTGTGTTGTATGGCAGCTTCCAGCCATGTTCAAAGAAATATATCAGCAATATATTGCATACGTTGTTACACATTACGGAAAATCTCTCGTCGTTTTTGACGGAAATAACGAAGGTATAAGGGCAAAAGATGAGGAGCATCTGCGATGTGCAGATAAGACTTGCCACGTAGACATAGAATTAGAGGATAATATTACTGTTACTGTAGAGCAAACTGCGTTTCTCCTAAATAACAGCAACAAAATGAGATTCAACCATCATTGGAGTAAGTATTTCCAGAAATCAGGATGCTCATTGCAACCATGGCTATTACATAGGGTAAGAAAGGCCTGAGAGTTATTTTGATTAGTAGAGACAAAGATTTATTAGTTCTTTTAGTTGCCCTTGCTCCACCAGACACATCATTGAAAATGATTATATCGGGAACGAAGACTTGCCTAGACAAGATTCACCATATTGGAACTATTCAAGATGATATAGGTGATATGAAGCACTTTCTTCTGATTGTACACGGCTTCACAGGATGCGATTTAGTTTCGTCAATTTATCGCTCCTGCTCTGCTTTTTAACTCTGCTTACAAAACGTTAGAGTGATAAGAAACCTAGAGAAAAACTAAGTCTTTTAAATAATTCTCGAGCCACAGCTTCAGCTGGTGAATCTTTCTTTCTGTCACTGTATGGACCCAAAGATATTGGGAACTTCGACATTTTATGTCACCAACTATATGAGAAGACAATTGCCAATCAGCTTATACATTTGCACTTTAACTTAGCTGTACTTCCTCCTACAACAGAAGCCGCTCGTGAGCATTCACTCCGAGTCTTTTATCAAGTGCAGCAATCGCGTGGAGTTAACATGGACATTTTACGCTAAGGTTTAAAGATAGTGAATAGTTATCTACTTCAATACCAACTTCGAAGTCCGCTGCTCCTGAAGACCTACTATATCTTATCTCTTGTTCCTGCACAGACGACTGTGAAGAAAGTTCTGAATGCCGGAGAGGTACGTCAAAATGCTCAACCATATGTGTGCACTGCATATGGCACAGATGTGCTAACATTAACATAGAAGATGAAGTAGAAGTGTATGGAGATTTGCTAGTTCCGAAAAGGATAACAAAGAACAGACATTCCAAGATGCCAAACATCCTCCTCTGGAGTAGATTCAAGAAAAAGCAAGTTACTTTATAATCAAAATTATTTAAGTCTGAAACCTTTACATAATAAAGAATTAGTTTATAGACCTTTTCCTAGCTCAAACTTTACGAAGTTTTATACGTTACTAAACATGATATTTTTCATGTCAAATTCCTCCGACTAATCTGGCTTGCTGAGAATAGAGCATTTTTTTAAATCTCTCAAATTTTGTGACTTTTATCTTCCCCAAAATAGTCAATATTGGGATTTGTAAGAGATATTGAAGCCTTTTCAAATACATATCCATTAATAACTTCCTTAAAGCTTATAGATGTGCAGGTGAAAATTTTACAATATTTGGAAAAGAGGGAATTTAACGCATTACGTGAATCTAAGTTTAAAATCCCAGCTTTAGAAGATGTTAATATTGTTTACTTTTAGTTTTACTGGGAAAGGTTTAGCCAAAAAGTTGCACCTATTTTCTGTTTCTTCACCCTACAGTATTGTAATAAGGATAAAAAAATCACTTCTGTTCTGAGAAATTTTGTAGAATTTCCCTTTCAGAAAAATGTAAATTTCCTCAATTTTCCTACAATAAGAGCAACAAATTAAATATCTTTTCAACGAGATATGGTTTATAACTCTGCTGTGTTTACAACCTGTATTATAGTCAGTTAAAGTGAATGCTTTGGTTCCCACGAAAACTTCTGGCGTTGAAAATACGCTATCCAATATGGCGGCCGTAATAACCAAACCCGACACGAGATTTCTTGGGGCTTTCTCTGAGTTATCGAATACAGTATCATGATCATTTTAGGAAAGATTTCGGCTTGTTTCTTTTCAATGTCTGGGTCCAAACCTAATTGCACTGTACTATTACAACGTAGGGAAGAGGGAAGTTATATTAACATTAAAAAAGAAACCTAATAACTGTTGAATCATGAGACCGATCTTGATCAAATTTGCTTCAAAGACGAGGTTTGAGCCTGGTATGATTTTCATTACTTCACTTTCACCATGTAACTTAGGGGAGCAGAGGGTGATATATATATATATATATATTGTAAGGACCCGGATCTATTTTTTATGCTGTTCGATCATTTTGCTTTACTCCAGGTATGGACCCCCGAAAAGAAGAAAGAAATTCTTCCAATCTATGTGCTGGACGTAGCTCTCGAGTTTGTTTTACAATTGCAAAATAAGAGCCAATTTGAAACATTAAGTTACGAACAACATAAAACCAAATTAATTTCTCTGTCCTGCCCAAATTTACCATCGTATAAGGCTGAATTAGAAATTTTCCAAACAGAACAAAACGAAAATCAATCGGTCGATTCATATTTCTTAAGGAAATTAAGGGCTATAAGACAGCTAATGCCAGAGGTTTCGGATGAACAGAAAATTCGTTTTTTTTTTCATTGGGATTACAAAGAAATTTACCACAGAAGATAGCGTTAGAATCCTTTCCAACAATCCAGCGGCTGCAGGATCGACTTCGTGAATTGGAAAAAGCTCAGGAATTCATGCAGAAGAGGAATTATGTGGAATTGTCACAGGCAATTCATTCTTTAATCGGCCAACCTAACCGTGTCTCATGACTCTCTATGTATGATTATCATAACCAAATGAATCATAATTCATATTTGCCAACCTATGTACAACTTCCAACTTCTATTGTGCATCACACCCAACCTGCTCCTTGTTATTCGCAATCGTTACCTTCTGCACCTCCATCGCAGAATATCTCCCATCCTCAGTCAACTTCCTCTTTTCCTGAAGTTTCAAGTCTGCACCCTCACGAAAGTCAAAACCCACCCTCATAACCTCACATGGACCTTACCAAACTGGCTAATCAAATGACCGAGCTATCATTAATGGTGGCACAGAATGCCATGAAGACCAATTTTATACGTAACAACGGAGGAAAAAATCTGAAAGGAAATGGACAAAAAGCGGATGCGAAAAATACCAATAAAAGAGATAACGGTGGTAGAAAAAAGAACAATTTTGTAAATGTCGATAAAATTTCAGTATGCTCAATTTGTTATAAGAAGAACCACGGAGCATCCACGTGTTGGAATAATCCTAAAAATTCCAACCAAGGAACAGCATAACTGGGCTCGCAGGTCAAAGCCAAGCCTCGTGGGCAATACCAGAAAAGTCGAAGCGGGCCACACAGGAACCACCACAATTAAAACGTAATAACATTCAGGAAGAGCAGGCAACAGCGGAAACTTTTAAAGATACTAACGGCATTTTTTCACCCAGACGACCTATAATGAACAGCGAGAGCATGTTAAGCTGGGAATAGAAAGTGATAAACTATTGGTCAATATTAATGTAAATGCAAGCAGTCTACCAGCTACAATAGACACTGGGTCTAGTCTTATTCTGTGGTAAACACGGGACGTACCCCGAAATTGCAAATTGATACCATTTCAAACTCGTATCAAGCGCATTGCTAACAAAGTTCTAAATTTGAAGGAAGTAGCTTTAATTAAATTTAAAATTGGCACCACCACCTTCTCACATTACTTTCGCATCATAGATCCTGACTTAAATCCGATTTTTGGGAATAACATTCTCACAAGACTTTTCTCTCAAATAGATTTGGAGAATAAATTCATATCATTATATAGAAATCCTATATTAGAAACTTTCCTATGCTAGCACTCTTTGACGTGCGAACTTCATAAAATATACTACGGACATTACCATCAGTGACGTAGTTATGACTATTAATTATAATCACAAGAGCTTCTACAACCTCTCCTTTGAGGGAAATGACGTGAGATAGGGACCCTGCTTAGGCTCGAGGACAAACTGTCAGTGCTTTAACATCAACGTTTCAACTTTATTTGAGTGATAGAGTCTCCTACAGTGCTACAACAGTGACTACTGCTTTTTACTTGCATTTGTTTCAGTGTTCTAGTGCATTTCCACTGAGTGTTTTAGTGCAGTATATACTGTGACCAATTCACAGATTCCATACAGATACCCCAAAATAACAAAAATAACACTGTGGCGTTTTTTCTACGCCCCGGGGGTATAAGGTTCCGCATGTCTACACGTCATGCAACAACCACGTAGTAAATAAAAACTAGTAGGCGACGGTCCCGAAGAGGAGTAGCCCATCACCGCCAACAGTCGGAAGGACGAGGATCACTGAAAGATGCCGACACTATAAGATAAAAGGGAGTTGGACGCCTCGACCAACGTCAATCTCCACAGGTTGATCAAACCACCTAAAGCCCTAAGGCACCCAGCCATTGGGTTACCCTACCTTCTCACGACGCTTGATCAATTCAGACACCTAATCATAAAGCCCTAAGACGCACGGTCATTGGGTTCCTTCTCTCTCTCTCACGACGCCCGGTCATCGAGGGTGACACTTAAATCATACAAAACTTAACCCCTCTCACGACCCCGGTCAAGGAGAGTTACTTCACCTCAAAGCCCACGACGCTTGGTCATCGGGTTCCTACCACACTCTAACATAAAGTATTTAAAGGAATCTATTATTGTACATACTTCTGTATTAGAGGAACTTTTTATAATAAAAAGGTGATGTGAAAGGTCCAAATCAGGAGTACTATATTTGCTCTACCCAAGAAATTTTACTATATATATAATCGAAAATGACCGATATGATTGCGGAATCCATAGTTTTTGGAGTCCCTGAGATGAACAGTGACACTTCCGATGTCGTCTAAATTTAGATTCAATAACCATTAGTGTACAACATGAAACGTATTTCCTCATGCGACGAAATTGAGTCTATTCTGCTAGTTAATGGTCTCAATAAATTAACACGCATCCGAGCATTTTCGAAAATTACGCTTTTCATGAGGAAAGAAGACAATTTCTATATGTTTTTCTTTACATTCAAATTGACGTTGTCTGTCTGATCTTCAGGGTAAAACATCCGAACTATCGAACTATGTCAATTTAATGTAATGTCTACTGTACTGTACATAGGCTAAATTTAAATTGCAGGAAGTGTTTTCTATGATAGGCTTGAATTGGAAATAGTCTCTCAAATATGACAAGGTTACTAACGTTGCAGTATGAAATAAATTATTAATAATTAAGAAAATGCAGGTGCAATCTCCTTACTTTAAGATTTTTTATCTAGTCGCAGCTAAAAACAATTACAAAACAACAGTATGATGACTACTAAAACTACATAGACACAGTGTTCTGTAGGACCTTCAATTTAACTTGCGCACTTACTTATTTTAGTAAAAACTTTTCTCTCGAGTTTTTTTTTCAAAAACTGTTTATTTAAAAATACTTATTTCTCTCTGAAGTTCCATTAATAGTATCTTATGCTTTTACTGCTTATCTTGAAAGCAAACGAAGAAGTTGTAAATACACCTAAAAATGAAATAATATGATAGCATATTTCAATTTAGAGGTAGCTCTTTGCGTGATTCTAGCACTAAGACCCTAAAAGAGAGGGAGGTATTACTTTGTGTAATCGGAACAGACCTCTCATAATCTAATCAAGACTGAATGAAGTAAAATGGTAGACTCGTGGTACTTCTCCTATCTTGCAGTGCTTCTAGATTTTATTGTCAGCACATGTGTTGGGGTTCCATCTGTAGAGCATCCAGCTGGAGGATGGCGGAAACGTTGACTTTCCTGACGTCACAAAGCACGTTGTTCAAAACTCCGAACAAAGCTGAATGACAAAATGTTCTCAGCGTCGGTGCGATGCATGGGTCGTCCCTTGAAGGTAGCCGCTTTTTTGTGGTGAAGGGAATGACGAGGTGTTTTCTTCCGGCGCCGCCGTGAAGTGAGAACCATTAGACTGAAGAAATGAGGACAAAAGTTTCGATTACGATAAATTTTATTTACCTCCAAGCGTAGCGGAAGGTTATGTTTCGTGTATAAAGAATCCTGGCGTAGGAAGGTTTGAAAGGTAGTAATGCAAAGACAAGGAGATAAAACTTGAAGGTTGAAAATAAGAGACAGCTTACGCTCTTGGTTGATTAGAATTCTCTTTAAAGAAGAAAGTCATAATTCTGCATCGCATGGATGATTTAGGCTACATAAAATCTGTTGATATGATGTAAATCTATTGACACATGTCGGAAAACGATGTTCATGCGTGGGATTGACGTTCTTGCTGACTGGCTTATAGGATGAAATAAATGAAGACATTTAATATTTATCAACAGATAAAGATGTATCAATGTATGTATGAAAGATCCTTGCTTAGTTCTATCCTGAACTCGAACCATTGGTTTCTGGTTCCGTATATGACTCCTGAAAGTTCCAAATCTCAATTTGTAGCTCTAAAACCATTGGGAAAAGATACTGCCGAGTTGGTATCTGAGAGTGTTCCGTGAAACAGAGTAATTTGTATTGTAACAATACTTTATTTTTTTGGAGATAAAAACAAAAATCTGTTCGTATTATAGAATGTCCATCATTGAGAACAGAGGTATCCGTAATTGGAAGTTTAACTGCTTATGCCATTTTAATTTTTTACAAACATACATACAGCGATATTTTGAACATTTTACAATGGAGAAATCGTTTTGATGAGATTTCGTACCCCAAGATTTTGGGCGCCAAGGCGTTGTCCAGGCAAGATGGTGGCCCGTGAGGTTTTACACTCAAACTTAGGCTTGAAGAGTACAATAGTTCTGGATCCACATTACCTGCCCGTAAAAATTTGTGGATACACGGAGTTTTATTGTTGCATCGTGTTCTTCGACCTATCGTTGCCTACTGTTTCTAAATCATGGTCGCTTATCTATGCAGACGCTATTTTCCGACATGGTAGTCAAATAAGCAATCAGCATGCATAACTAAGGAATTAAGTCACTTAGGAACTTAAGTCAACTTGGTGTCGAATTATAGGCTTTCGAGATCAGGAAATTCAAATATTACCAGTAAATTGCTATATATTAAAGAATTTTATATATTACAAACAAAAAATACACTATATATGTACAGGGTGGACCACTTTAATTCATCCACGCAACACATTTTGTCATACTCTTTAATACCATCAAATTAACATTGTTGCCAATCCAACACAGATTTGTGTCTTTTCAAACGTCAGTACGTGAGGTTATTACAAATTTCAATTCTACATTTAAAAAGAAGATAAACAATACCACACTTATTGTTCAGTGTTGTAAACTAATGACGCTACAGTATCATAAATATTAAAAACAACAAACTTTGAAGGCTTCTACAATAATAATAACCCAAGTGAGACTAACGAGACAAGGTATAATGACGAATGAACATTAGTGTCCAATACCATCACCATAATCTGACGTATTTCGAATAGATGTGAACAAAATTATAAAAAATTAAAATTTTACTTTTTGAAAAGGTTTTGTTTCGAAAACAAAGTTGACATACAAAATGGTTTATGGTTTACAATATATGTAAAAGCAGTATATCAAATATTGTGATATTAGTACCATTATGAATTAATATTTGTTAACGGTCTAAAATATTATTAATGTAAACAAATTGAGTCATTGGAAATGGT
Source organism: Thermobia domestica (assembly GCF_964235325.1). Taxonomy (NCBI): domain Eukaryota; kingdom Metazoa; phylum Arthropoda; class Insecta; order Zygentoma; family Lepismatidae; genus Thermobia; species Thermobia domestica. The sequence goes on from NC_137465.1 coordinate 93,142,202, forward strand.
GCTGATGTGACTAAACAACTGAGGATTCTTACAATATTTCCCAGATATAAACAACATTATACACAACATTTGAGCAACCACAATATTTACAGCTTCTAAGATTATTTTATCATTTTTAATGAATGCCAATTTTGTGTAAAAATGCAAAATATCAATACCATCACACAAAATCAAATTGTTCCATAAAGAGCATAAAGAGTTGTAAGAGTTACCCTTTTACAACTTAGGATTTTCAAGCAGATTTTCGTGTACCTCGTGTTTGAGCACCCTTATTATTGAAACCTCTAAAAGTATTTTATTTTATTTCTTTTCCCGATCAGAAATTTATTCATTTATTTATGACTTATTTTACGTGGCGAAGTTAAGGCTCTGCAGCCTTATCCGAGCTCTTAACCAAGTGCATACATTCTTTTAAAAAAAAAAAACAAACAAACACCAACACATAGAAAATATTAACAATTACAAAAGAAGAGTATTGAACCACATAAAAAAGAGTATACTACTTAAGTACAAAAAATCCTTAAGCACTTCAAAACAAAAATTGAAAATAATATACAATAGAGGAAACAAAATAACATGAAGAGACCTAAATTGCATATTGCATATAGCGGTACTAGAAGTATGAATATATAGCTGTACAAATTAGCATAGGTTACCTATTGGTTGTGTGTTTATATAAAGGTGAAATTATGAATAGGTGTTCATAATTTGGTGAAACGAAGATGCCTCATGTGCTACCAGTATTGTTATCTTTACTTAAGATAAGGGAATTTACAGATTTTTTTTTAAAAGTTGGCAACTGTGAAAACGTTGTGTATTAATTGAGGTAAACTGTTCCAGAGGCGTGTAGTACTTACTGTGAAGGATTTTGAGTATGAATGAGAATTGTGACTGGGTATGGAGAGCAAGAAATTATCTTGTGATCTTGTGCTCCTAGTATGAAAGTCTGATAAATATAAAAATATACGGACTGGGTACGATGGTTTTGACGTAGTAAGTATTTTGTACAATAGGGTAAGATTATGTAAATTTCTTCTTTCAACTAACGTCAGCCATGACAGTTTTTTATAAAAAGATATGAGATGTTCCCTGTAAGTTAAAATGAAAATAAATCTAATAAGGCATTTTGCACTCTTTGCAAGCGCTTTGATTGATTTTCTGTTAGATTAGAATAGACTGAGTCGCAATAGTCAAGATGTGGAAACACCAGTACCTTGACAAGTTTGATCTTCAGAGATATTGGTAAGAAATTTCTTAGTCGGTTTAACGTATGCAGGGCACCAAATGCTCTCTTACAAACTCCATTTATTTGATCTGACCAGGAGAGATTTTGATTTAGTATGACTCCCAAATTTTTGACAGTTGTAGAGAATGGAATAACAGTATGGACAATTTTATATTTGGGAGCTGATAGAAGAGAGAAATCTTGGGGAGCCAATTAAGATGCACTGCGATTTTGTTGCATTTAATTTTAACCCGTGAGCCGTAGACCAGTCGCTGATTTTGTTTAACTCAGTATTTATTTTCTCAATCGCATTATTATCTCGTTCGGGAAAGGAAGCATATAAATGAAAATCATCAGCGTAAATACGGTATTTACAGTATGTAAGAATTTTAGGGAGACCATTAATGTAAAGGGCAAAGAGAAGGGGACCTAGTACACTACCCTGCGGCACTCCACTGTTGATACAATGCCATGTCCATATGTTATCCTGATTGATCACTACTCTTTGTTTACGTTCGTGAAGGTAAGAACCTCATATTGAACCCCCGAAAAGCTTTGGACCTCCTTCAAAATAAGTTCCTGCGTGCGCATTATACACAAGACTTCAATATATCTCAAAAGTAAGGAAATATTTGAATTCTATGACACCGAAAACCCATGATTCAACACGAAGATTACTTTCCTAGGTGACTTAGTTCCTTAGGTATGTATGCTGATTGCTTATTTGGCAACCATATTGGCAAATGGTGTCTATGGAGATAAGCGACCATAATTGAGATATCTATCCAAGAAAAAAAATAGAAATTGATATGTCAAAGAACACGATGCAACAATAAAACTTCGTGCATTTACAAATTTTTACGGGCATGTACTGTGGATCCCGTACTAACAATGTGTAAGGCACTAGGCCGGTGTTCATGAGGACTGTTTATCGTGGGTTCGAACTAGGTTCAGGGCACGACTGCTACGTATTTCATTTTGTTGTTAATTACGCAATCATAATTCATTTTTATCCTCTTCTTCAGCCTACATAGCATAGTTGTAGGACACAGAGTAAGCACATAAAGAGCTTGCAACATAACTTGGTGCTTTTAAATTAAAGTACCAAAATACAAATTATCCAAAGTTAGTAATAATGTAGGACATTTATTTTAGACATTGCATAAGAAGGAAATCGTAAACAACTTAATTGTTTAAGGAAATAAAAGTTCTAATTTTAAAATCGCACCATAGAACTATGAAGCGTTCCTGCAAGAAAAGGATCGTATTAAGGCATTTCATTACAAGTCTGAACTATGTCATTCTCCAAACTTATAAAGGAATGTTAATGATGAAACGATAGAGCGATTGACCAAGAACGATTCAACGAAATTCTATAACAAACGATAATGATAATCTTGTCCGCTTCAAAGATCAAATGATCATGCGTCAGGAGTGCAAATTGATATATCATTTTGGTTGGTTCACGTTGTCCACGCTATTTCTTTCTCCTCAGGTCGATGTCAGTATCCATGGGGCGACAAGTTATTGTCCTAATGTCCTTGAATTGAATCTCCTTGAAATTCTACTGGTTTGGCCTCGCGTGACAAAGTATCTTTATTGTAGCTAACCCAGTTGTAGTCTTCACTGAACGTGCGAGTTTCTTTGTGGTGATGGTAAAGCTGCCTCATCACTAGTTTCTGGATCGTGGTGTGCTCGTGTTGATATCAATATTCTTAATTCAAATTTGGGTGAACGCTATAAAATTCAAGCTCTGAAAATTGTGAGATTTCATCGAAACCCAACTAATGAAAGTAAAGTAATACTGAAGTTTATATAAATTAAAGGTACCAGACGAGAAAGGTTTTGCAGCAAAGTACAAAGGCGGTCTATTTCCTGTTACAAAGTTGTTTTTAGAAGCAATAGCTGAATACAGAATGTTTTCGTAGACTGTATTGATTAATTGAAGCATTCCTTATGGTCAATCTTCTCTCTTGTGGGTGGCAAGTTATTATTGTCAAGTTGAGTAAATAATCCATCTCGAGACGATTATCTCAAAAACCAATAGGTGAAACGATGGCTCCTGACTCGAAGGCAGAATCTTCAAAATCCGTGACACAGTCAAATGGGCCAGCGACAATAGATCCTGGAAACAGAGTGACTTTGAAGAGACCTTCTGGTAGCTCGGAAGTTGGAAATTAGAACATAAAGTCTGAAGTTGATGCAGCTAGAGATTCATCGCAGCTGATACTACCAGTAATCACATGTACAGGGCGGGCACAGATTCACCTCACCCCTTTAAGTATAAAACAATCAAACTATTTAAACTGTAATCATATAAAATGTAAATATATGTAACTGTAAATATATGTATAAGTAATTATACTACTGAAGAAAGCATCGCCACAACTGCTTAGGTTCACAAGAATCCCAGATCAGGAAAGCATTTTAACAGGTTCGAATCCATTTCCAGCTATGATTCGTACGAGTGCTCCCTCCAAAGAGAACATTTTACATTGGGAACAGAAAGTGTTTTCTAACAGGAATGTTAACAAGGAGATGCGTTGTCGCCACTATTATTGAACTTTGTCCTGTAATACGCTATAAGGGTAATCAAAGATAGCAGCCAGTGCCAAGAGTTGAATGGTATTACCAGGTTATAGCGTATGCTGATTATGTAAATTTAATAGAGGATGATAGGACAACAATAGAAAGAAAAGCAGTCTTATTAAACGCTTCAAGGGACATGGATTTAGAGAGAAATTAAATACATTGAAGTCCATCGGGTTCGTAATGCGGCAAAGGTGGACGCGTTAAAATATCAAATAATGCTTTTGATAAAGTGGATACTTTCAAATATTTAGGTTCTATATTAATAGACAAAAACCATGTTCACGAATAAATTAAATGTCGACTAAAAGCATGGAATTCGTATTATTATTCAGTTCAAAATCTCTTGTCGCAAATTCTGTCGAGGAATTTGGAGCTTAAAATATATAAAACGATAATCATGCCTGTTGTTCTGTATGGTTCCGAAACATGGTGGCTCTCTTTGAGGGAAGAACGTAGACTGAAAATATTTGACAACAAGATTCTGAGACGAATATTCAGACCCAAGAGGAATGTTGAAAACTTCATAATGAGGAACTTCATAATTTATACAGTTTACCGAACATTGTTAGGGTCATCAAATCTAGGAGGCTCAGGTGGGCAGGTCATGTAGCCAGGATGGAAGAAAGTAGGGACGCTTTCAAAGTCTTAATTGGAAGACCAATCGGAAAACGATCATAAGAAAGATGTAGGCGCAGATGGGAGAATAATATTAAGATAGATCACGCAGAAACAGGAATACAAAATAGAAACTGGATCCAGTTGGCTAAAGATAGAAGTCAGTGGAGAGCTCTTGTAAACGCCGCATTGAACCCCCGGGTGCTATAGGCCGTTGAGTTAGTTAGTTAGTTACCGGCAGTGTTAAGGATAAATAGTGACGTAAGTAAGGGAAGCAAGTGGGGCTTGTGCATTGAGCGCAGGATTGGGTGGCGCAAAGCTGGGCAAATATTTATTTTTATTATAAGTCAAGGAAAGGAGTATTAGCAAACTAACATCAGAAATTTATCAGCACAAGGACGACTCACCACTTTTAGAACACTATCCATAGAGCATAAGTTAGCTTCAAAACTATCTTTTGTGAACATTGTAAAAGCCTTTGCAGCCAAAAGAGCCCACAAAGCTAAATTCTAGTTTCAGCTTTTTCTGTTTTCACTTAACTTACATCTATTTAAGAGATTTACAAAATGTCCTAGTAGAATACTCGACACAACAAATGTGCAATACATTAAAATTCTATTCTAAACCAATATACTGTTAGTTCATTCTGTAATTTCAAAATCATTATGATTTGCAGTTATAATGATATGATATAAAAATATGTCAAGCATACTACTCTCACATTTTTTGTCAATCAAATACTAATTAGTTTGGTGCTTTATTTTGTACTAGAATTTAAATTATGTACTGTAAATTTGAAATAAATCTTTACCACTTGAAGAAAACATATAATAGGAAAATTACTGGGTGATGCTAATATCAGTCAGAAGCGTTTTGGTTTGATTGGTCACGGGCGGGTGGGGAGACGCTAAGGCGAGTTCTTGCCCCAGGCGACAATTAGGCAACTTGCGTCGCTGAGACCATCAACAAGAGAAGAACAATGCAAAGAAGTCGCTTTGTAAGTGGAAAGATCACCTATGAAGTCAATTCTCAAATGGTTCTCGAACATTGGTATACCGTGATCATTTCTGCGCAAACACATGAAACATGGCTGAAAATTAAACCCACATGAACCGAAATTTGTTCAAGGATTATTTGACTGATTTTAACGCAAACAGGAAAGAATGTGACTCATTTCTGCAGGTGTTTTTGACACAATCACGAAACGTGGAAAAGATGTTTTCCTTGATGAATATGCCATATACCAAAGCTCTCGAGCTGTTGTCTTCTTGTCATCATTTTTATATGAGATTATTGAGATTATCCTCCTCATGTCATGATAGGGCTAGCGTGGACAACAAATGGCCCATATTTTGACGGAGCTGTTAACCAACACCGATATATTTACATGATAAGAAACTGGTTCAATCTCCTTTCGAAAACGCGGGGGTCAAAGGGACATGTGGTTTCAGCAAGAGGGAGCGCCTCCGCACTCTACAATTTCAGTTCGAGAATACCTCAACGAGGACACTGGATTGGCCATGGACCGCATTCATTGCTGCCGCGTGGGGCCGCGGTGGCTCAGTGGTAGAGCGTTCACCTCTGGTGCTTGGGGTCCCGGGTTCGATCCCAGCCCGCGCCAAGTGAACTTTGTGGTGGACAAACACCGTGTGCGTGGGTTTTCTCGGGGTTTTTCCGTTTCCTCCCCCTTTCTTCATTCCACCATTTCATGCATTTCTCATAATCACCGTCTCCTTAGCCTAACCAGCATAAGTGTGGGATGTAAAACTCAAACATTTCATTTCATTTTCATTGCTGCCGCCACTTGATTGAACCGGACTTGACTATCGGCTCTGGAGATTCATCAAGAACAATGGTTCCCAATTTTGTTTACCTGGCTCCTCTTCATAGAAATTGCTGTAACTATTTGACACCTCTCCTCCTCCATCCTTTTGGTTTCTTGGTCATACGTGGATTTTAGCTAACCCCTTCTGCGACTTCAGATATAACTTTGGATTTTCAAATTTTCAATAAAATAATAATAATAATAATAATAATAATAATAATAATAATAATAATAATAATAATAATAATAATAATAGGTCTAATAATAATAATAATAATAATAATAATATCCTATTCTCAAGAGTTTATATTTGTTTCCAGGAAGACCTCTGCATACCATTGTAGTGAAGTGTTATTATTAGTAGTAGTTATAGTAGTATTACCAAACTTGGTCTTTATGATACCACAGCTCTTACTCAATAGCTATTTTGTGTTTGTACAATATTTAATTTAACGTCTCTTTGTTCATAACATTCGTAATTTAAATAACCAAAAAAATCGTAAATTAGTATATATTCTTGGCTCCGTGTAAATCAGTTATGAGTTGTTTAAATGTCACTTTTATTTATTTTGTTAGTACTCTTTGGACATATAAGAGGAATGTAATTGTTAACAAAGAGCTTTAAAAACAAAGAGTTCCGGACAATGTCGAAAGAGACAAAGCACTGCTTACTATTTATTTTCGGCACTGTTGGTAAGAATATACGAAAAACCTTCATATGTACGGTATTGTGAAGCTGATTACAGATAGATTGATATCGGGGTCTTTCTTTCTTGTTTTTACAGTGTCGCTATTGCAGTCTGTGAAGTTGGCCTATCCAAATTAGCCTACCCACTTTTATCTACATGAGACGTTAGTTTCTCGTTAGTTCCTGTTAGTTCTTACTAAAGTTACGTTAGTTCCGCGAATTGAAAGAAATTATACACAAAAAACAATGGATGGGCCAACTTCATACCCAACAACCTTTCCCACATTTTTCGACATGAATCGTTAGTTCCTCGTTAGTTCCTGTTAGTTCTGACTAAAGTTCCGTTAGTTCCGCGATTTTATACAAATTAGAGCATAAATATAATTTATGGATAGGCTAACTTCATATATAAAGTTTGGTTCAACAAGATTTCCCAGATTTCTCGACATGAATCATTAGTTCCTCTTTAGTGCACGTTAGTTCTTACACAAAGTTCCGCTAACGTAACTTTTGTAAGAACTAACGGCATCTAAAAAAGAACTAACTATTCATGTAAAGTGATTCGGTATACCAAGTTCACATATAAAGTTAGGGTACCCATTAACCATTTGAGTTCCAGTGACATATATGTGCACGTCATAAAATATTGTAGCATGCACATAGGAAAATGGCATCTGGAACGCAAAGGGTTAATTTTTATTTACATAGAATTTGTATAAAATCGAGGTACTAACGTAATTTCAATAAGATCTAACGAAGAACTAGAGACTCATATCGAGAAACCTGCGTAAATTTCTTTGGTACGCCAACATGTGAAGTTAGCGTACCCACCAATGTTTATTTATAGTCTAATATGTATACAATCGCGGAACGACAGAAATTTGGTAAGAACTAAAAGGTATTATATGAGAACTAACGAATCACGTAATAAAATGTGTTTAAGCTGCTTGGGCACGCCAGCTTAACATATTAAGTCGGCCTACCCACCAACTTTACTTATACTCTAATTTGTATAAAATGGCTCAATTGACGAAACTTTTTGTAAGAACTAACGTGAACTAAAGAGGAACTAACAATTCATGTCGAGAAATCTGGGAAAACTAGTTGACCTAAACTTTACATGTGAAGTTAGCCTATCCATAAATTATATTTATGCTGTAATTTTTATAAGAACGAGGACCTAACAGAACTTTAGTAAGAACTAACGGGAACTAACGATTCATGTCAAAAAATGTGGGAAAGCTTGTAGTGTACGCCAACTTCACATGTGAAGTTAGAATTCCGACACATTTTTATTTATGCTCTAATTTGTATGAAATCGCGGAACTAACGGAACTTTAGTAAGAACTAAAGAGGAACTAACGGCTCATGTAGATAAAAGTAGGTAAGCTAATTTTGGTAGGCCAACTTCACAGACTTTCGCTATTGTGCTTCTGAATAATAAACATAACGCAGAATGTCTATATCTGAAGAATTGGAACCATTCACAAGCTACTCATTGTTTCATTAATTTTTCAGACCTGTGTTCTGATCTGAGAAGTTTATTTTGTGGTATTCTGAATGTCGTAGTGATTTTGTAGTTTCTCGTGTGTGTCAGTGTCTGTATAAAGTAATGTCAGTAAATTCATGTCTGTGTCAGTAAATTCATGTCTGTCTGTCTGGATGGCAGCTTCCAGTTCAAAGAGAAGATTAGGTAGTGAAGATTACATCAGGTGTGGTTTTACATTCATTGAAAATGATGATATGCAACTGCCACAGTATGTTCAATGAAGTACAGTCCTTAGCAATGATGCTCTCCGTCCCGACCGATTGGAACATTTGTTACTAGTACAGTGTGGTTACGATTAAAGTGACACTATTCACGGCGGTCCACCATGGGGTGTAATCAACGAATTACATTGAAATTTGGTAAATATGCTAATGAATCCATGTGGAAGAGAGTTAAGATGGAAAAGATATTAGTTCCACTTTCCGCCGAAAGGGGAAAATGTGGTACTATGCAGGATGTTGGAATGGTCCTTAATGTATGGATAAGACGATTATCTCGGTCGAAGAGATAAAACATGTGAGATAAATGTAATGCAACCAAAGTGAAGAGCTGGTGATATTAATAAATGGTGGAAAGGGAACAGCTTTAGAAACAATGTGAGGGCTACAAAAGTTGAAACTTTATTTGTATTTAATGGTAACAAAAGGTGCAATGGGAATACATTTATTAACATTTGCGGTACAGTGACTAATTTATATGATATGCTCCATATGACCACCAGACATACCAACATGTTGCATCCACAAAATAGCTTGCACAACAGTTGCTCGAAGCAGTTTCGGAGGAATTGTTGTGACATATCGTCTTATGCTCTCCTTGAGTTCCTCCAGCTACTGATTTCCCTGGAAGAGCTGAGCTTTCAGATATCTCACAGCCAGAAGTCACAAGGATTTAGATCAGATAACCTTGCTGGCCACGCATCTGTGAAACCTCGGGAGATGATGCGATCAGCAATGAAGATTTCAAAAAGCAGACGTTTCACGTGGCAATGGATGTGTGGTGTTGGTACGTCTTCCATGAAAACGATCGCTATAACGTGCCGATGTGACGGTACAAAAGACAACTCCTTGAGGAGTCATCTCCTCAAAGAAAAACGGGTTAATAATGAGCATTCCTATAATCTACACCCACAATCACGTACGCAGTGTAATGGCTGTTCCTGCATAACATTCGGATTATCCGAGCTCCATACCCGACAAGCTTGTTTACTGCCCCTTCTGGTGTAAAATACGCCTCACCAGTACACAGCATACCCCACTTCCACATATCATCCACTTCCATTCGTGCCAAATCCGAAGGGCACACACAAATCGTTGCGGCGGATTTTGGGGTTTGCTCTATTGTGTGAATACTGTAAGCATGTGTAAAATGGCTCTAAGAACAATCCTCACTCTTGACTATGGAATGGTCAATTCTGTTGACATCGCCCGAGCACTAGTAGTGGAATATGAAGGACGTGCCGCGTGGTCCACAACAGCCACAGCAACCTCGTCAACAATGTCCGTTGGAATGGGTCGTCTTCTTCTTCCAGGAACCACATGCAACTCACCCGTTTTCTCAACTTTCAGTACCATCTCCTTTAAGGCATTTCTTGATAGCGGTCCTCTTCTCATTCCTTTCAGAAACCGCTATTCTCTCAAGCGACATTGTAATTTCTCCCGATCTGATATATCAATTGTACTAACAGTGACGTGCAGGCCTTCACGCGATCTTTTGTGATGGGAAATGTGAGCTAGCATGTATTACGGCCTGTACAGCGCCACATCTTCCCCTGGTGGCGAAACTGAAACTAATATTTTTTCCAGAATGACATGCTTCCGCATGGCCTCATTACCATATTTACCAGTTTCAATGTATACGTTGATTACAGGCCGCGTTGGATCGACGTGAACAGCGGCATTTTAATTGTAACCACCCTGTACACCCGGCCACAAAAGTATCTTCACCCCTAAGTGCTCTAATTCCATTACTTGGGGCCCAGATAATTTGCAGTTGTGAGAACGCCTAGGCAGATGCAACCCAACTTACACGTAACTTTTCTCGGCACTGACCAGGAGCCCTGATCCAGGAGTTTATCCAGGTAAAATTGTAAAGTAGGTGACTAACGAAACAGTTCTCCATTCTAAGATGAATCTCTATGGTTCGGATCGTGTTTTCCAAAGAACACCATATATTTATCTTAATATTGCTGTGTATGTATTGTATTATTTCTTTATATATTGTATGTTTAGAGAAATAAAAATACTGACCACGCATGAATCAGAAAATGCTTGAAAGTAGCTGATAATATCAAATCTAGAACAACTGTTGGAAGTAAGTTAGTAAATGATTGCCTTCATTGAGAGACCTTCTCCAATTCTCCTGACTCCAACATATTTTTCTTTCTGGAGGAGAGAAGATCTTGCTTGTCACACTGAGTATATATTGAAATTGAAATTGAAACATTTGAAAGAGTTTCAACCTAGCCGGGATTCGAACCCGGGCCCGCAGAACTGAAGTTCAATACGCTTACCATTTACCTACCGGGTCACTTCACTTTTCATCTAAACTTTTAGCTAGTTAAAATCGTAGCATGTAAGACTATACAAACTACTAATGCTCGTATGAGAAGACGTTCCTTATGCGTGTCACAATGACTTACTCGATATTTCCCACTGTAACTCAAAACCAAGTTATATAGACCTTCGTCAATGAGGAAAATATCATGAAACGTTCTTCAAGTTGAGGCTACCTCATCGTTTTTAAACGCTCCCGATTTACGTTACTACTATTATTCCTCATCATAAATTCTAATTTCCAAAGAAGAAGAGTCGGCAGCATTTACGCCGATCTCAAGAGTTTCAGTGTTCGCGCGCTACCCTAACCAGCTGTTTCAAGTTGGTAATGTAAAATGTGCAGAAAAAATTGAGCAAGAGAACAGAACCTAACCAAACCATGCGGGGCTTCTAATCCGTTCCTACTACTACTAGTACTAGTACTACTACTACTATTGCTGCTGCTGCTATTATTATTATTATTATTATTATTATTATTATTATTATTATTATTATTATTATTATTATTATTACTACTACTACTTTTATTATGGATTTGTATAGTAAATCTGCAAGCTTATTTTAATGAAAAAAGTTCATGAAAATTTAAATAATCTTTGGACAAGGTTTGAACCCACGCCAAAAACTATTTTCATTTCTAGAACTTTGCCATACAACACTCGTCCACAAGGGCCGACAGCAGTTGCCCTTAATTTCCGCTATATGTAGGTCATGACTCTTGATGTCCTATCTGTATCGGGTAATAAGATCAGAGGATATGTGAAATTCTTGGAATCCCCTGCACACCAAGGTCTGCGGGGTCGTTAGTTACGCCTCTGGGCCCGTTCCATAAAAGGACAAATTAATTAAGGGGAAAATATTGACAAATCTGACAATAATATACGAATATATATTATTTCTCGTACCCCTAATAGTAGACATTTTTTTTTTTTTTTTTTTTTACTGAAATGGGCCCATGACTCATTATTGTTTTATTTACCTTTAGTGTGCTGTTCTGTTTATGTAATGTAGTGAACCTGTTTGATGCTTCACTTATAATTTCATTTTCGTATCGTATATTGAGTAAGATAATTTTTTCTTAAAATGGGAACCCCTCGAACGGCGAGGAGCTTCCCTGGAGGGGCAATGCTCCCCTGCACCCACACGTTACGACGCTGCGTCGTGGCAATCATTTTTCTTATTTAGAAGGTATTGTTTACGTAATTGATTTTGTAATTCTGTTATTCCTTTATTATTATTATTATTATTATTATTATTATTATTATTATTATTATTATTATTATTATTATTATTATTATTGCGAAGGTGAGACTTGGCTACATACTTTGTATTTTATGAATTTTCTGATTGGAATTCAAGTCTTTTTGTTGAATAATCAACACACTCCACTTTAAGGGGTTTGGAGGAGGAAAATATTATCCTGTTGCTTTTCATTTGTTTACTTGCACGCTACACCAAGCCTGGATCCTATATTTCACCTTTTTATATCTACGGGAAATACCCTAAAGGTTGTGATGATCATAAGAGAATAAGTGAATAAGTGATTAGATCAATCAACTTTGCGTATCAGGTTGTCAGAAAAGTCATGACGTATTTCGGTAAAATATGACAAATGATGGTTTGTGGATATACTAGAGTTATTCGGAACATGCAATAGTTTGTCATGAATAGATAAGATGTTGAGCGTTTTGTGTAATAATATTGCTCTTTGTTTGGTTTGATTTTAGAGATTTGATCAGATATGGCGTGGATCAATGAAAACTTGGCCCATCGCCCACCGCGACCCACTGTGACCCATGATCCACCGAGTTACATGCGTAGGATCCACACTGTGTAGGATCCAAACTACGTACGATCCAAACTAAAACCGGCGTAGGATCCAGAACAGGTAAGGTCATATGATAGAATAATAAAAAAAAAATGATTTTATAATCAGAGAATATTAAGTAATAATATTTTTTTGAAGTAACTGCGTAGCGTCAAAACTGCGTAGAATCCACACTGCGTAGGATCCAAACTGCGTAGAATCCACACTGCGTAGGATCCACACTGCGTACGATCCACCCTGCGTAGGATCCACAGTGCGTACGATCCAAACTGCATAGAAACGAAACTGACAAATAAAATAGTGACAAATATAATTAAATAATCATACAGAGGTGTACCCAGAAAGTTTTTCTTGGAGGACTATGACTTATTCAGGAGGACCCAGAAAGCTAAGTCTTGTTTCAGCAGGGAGAAAGGGGAGAAAGAAGAAGCCTCCCCCCAAAGTCCCCAACTTCTGATCAAGTTGGCAAATGCCTTGTTCAGAAGATTGTCGTTACGTTCAATTGACTTAGCTTAACATTTTCTTACTTACCTAGTTGCTGTGAATTGTCACTTCTTTTATAGACTTTGCAGGTGGCACAATTGAAGGTTCATGTAATTAGTTCAAGTTTTTGCTAGTTTGGGCTTCGTCCCAAATTTACTAACTTCCAGAGTTGTTTTATTTAAAACAAAATATTTAAAACAAATGATTAAAACTTGTTTTAAACAATTGATTTTTGTTTAAAACAAGTTTTGTTTACGTTTTAAACATTTTGTTTTAAACACGTGTAATTTGCAATGGATGTGTAAATTATCTTGCCATTTACAGAACTTCGATATCTCAAATCGTTCCAAAGATATGATAAACATTGCTGTAGTTTCCAACACTGCTTAAATCATGTAATTGCTATAATTTGTTGTACTACAGCTACTAAAAGCTATTACTGTAATGCTATAGAAGAGAATGGAAACAACAATCAATTTAAATATTTTCCATAAATACACCATTTTCAGCAGGATAGGATAGATAGGTGTAACGCAACCTTGTGAACACATTAACGTCCGTAACTGGGATTGGATTTCAGTGATACTTTGCTGATACATTAAGTGTCTTAATACCGCGGTCCAGTTCGACGATAAGTGTCGTGAGTGCAAGGGAGAGCTAACCTCCTTACCATATAGACGTGGTAATGATTATGGAGCTAGAAAGAAGGAACAAACACCACTCGCCAGCTTTTGCACAACTGAACACAAACAAAAGCGATCCTAATTGCTGAACCACGCGTCGTGCTGCGACCATCGTCAAGGGCGTCTTTTCTTCGCCTTTTTAAGAATGCCCTTACTTTTTTCACCATGTAACATCAGTCATGACTTTTTTTTTTTTTTTTGCAATAGTTTATTCACATACAGAACTACTTTGTGGCCTAAGCAGCAATTTTTAGCACTTTGCCCTTCTGGGATATTACGCCCCAAACATGTAATCAAAATCAAAAACTTCAACTCTCGGATCCCCATAAATTTATGCTGCCAGTAGTATCATAGGTGTGGGTATTTCTACAGACTCTTTACATGCAATAGTATTCAGCGCAAAACTTATGAACATTCCATATTTCAGCCTCTTTAAAAGTGTAATTTTCTGTACGTTTTCTAGTGATTTCATTTATTGGTTAGCAACCCTGCATATTTATTTAGAAGCAAGTTCTCCATGTACCTCAGTATCTCCTCTAAGCATTCATTTTTGTTTGGCGTTCGTCTGATACGTACGTCCTGGACAACTGTAATTTTCGTAAACGCTTGCAAATGCAAAAATTGTCACTACACCGACAACAAAGATGGCCGCCATTCAGTAACACTTGTACATACGACAATGTGAATGGTGTTATTGACCTTCTCATACACAAGGTTCATCACACTCCAATTTCTATAATTTTCGGAGATGGTCGAGCAACAATTTCCCCATCTTTGGACCACTTCAGATGGATTACCCGTATGTGTCTACACATAAGTGGTGTAAACTTGGAATCTCTTCTCTAATGTTTACAATTACACGCAGAGGCGGACTGGGCCGTCAGGATAACCGGAAATTTCCGGATGGGCACTGCCCTCTCCAAAATCACTTAAGATATTGCTCGATTAGTTATAACTAATTCAAAACCCTGTTCTCGCTCATGTTAACCAGTGGTGCAACTAACGGGCCCGCAGTGCTAGTGAAGAGGGTGAAATAGGAAAAGGGGGACCCTGCCGAACCTGCAGAATTGTTTGTTGAAGAATCAATAAGGCAATAAAAAAGATTCAAAAACACATGTAACTTATTAATTTGAAAATGTAATCTTGTCCATAATTTATGTATTCAATAATGATGTACAATCAATTCTCCGGTAAGGTTCAATACGGTAAGGAAACCGTGCTCGACATGGAGCTGTTGAACCCGAGTGGTGGAAATAAATAATGGTTCCTTGACTACAGGGGCTCGAAGTCCCAGAAATCGGGGCCCCGAAATTTCGAGCTTGGGCCCCTTCTATTTACCAATGAAATATATAGTTCTTGGAAGCGGGAGTGGCAATGGAAAGGTCGTGGTCCCCTGAGTACAGTGGTGATGTCAGAAACCGAGCCCGGGTCCTCATGTCCCCAAATATCGGGCCTCGAAAGTATAGGGTCCAATCCCTTCTAATCACCAATGAAGCATGGAGGTTTTGAACGTGGGTGATTTCATTGGAAAGGACCGGTTTCCCCTGAGTACAACGGTGATGTCGTAAATCTGGCCCAGGGTCAGTAGCTCAAGAAATCGGGCCCGAAAGGATGTTCCTGCGATATTCTCCATCCTTTTTGCTCATAAAAGTAAGTATCTTTATTATCCTGCCTGAATGTTATTCAACGGGACATTATAAAACAACACTGTGATGCTGCATGCTAGTAAGAGACAGCACAATATATTTGATATCGAATAGAAGGGACATGAGCCCAAACATGTGGGATCCGAATTCTTGGATTTCAGGCCACGGGACCAATTTCTAAAATCACCGTTGTGCTCATGGGACCTGGTTCTTTCCAACGTCACAACTCGCGTTTCCAACTCTACTGTATGTTTAACACGGTTACTTTCCTGTAGGAGAATTTTCATGGAATATTCTCCATGGTCTTATCAAAGAGTAAGAAAGACATTACAAAGCTGTGAAAATTAACAGAACATTAGATTGGAACATTTTTTATTGTATATATATATAAACTACACGGGAAATAGTGAACATCAATGGAAACGCACCACTCCTTTTTTGCAAATATTTATTTTTTAACTTATGATAATTATTTGTTTATTTTTCTACTTCTTTTTAAAACTCGAGCAGAAGAAGGTTTCCATTGCTGATGCAATCATAGTTTTCTTAAAGTTCGAGTCGATAAAGAGGAAGAGGGATAGCAAGATGGGGTTTCTGGTAAACCTAATAATAGTGCACGAATATTGACGGGGTCCCTTTTGCGAATATGGGGGCAAGTTAGGGCAAGCGATCTTACTAGGGATGATTCCATACCGGGACCAAGTACCTGGATAAAACCTATATATCGTCTGAAAGCTCTTGCCATGAGAAGTACGAAACCGTTTTCCAATCACGGGCAAACCGCTACCTGACTATAAGAGGCCAGTTCGTTATATGTCACCTTCGTTATATATTTGTTCAATTGCAAGGACACCATTTGCAACACTGTGATATTTACACTTGGTTGACAACATTGGCAACGTAGAATGGTTGGGAAATTGTCACACACAAGTCTTTTTGCTATAGTGTCGTGTAATGTTTCTGCCAAGCTTGGTGTATAATCGCCTCATCGTACGAACCTGTTTCACACCTTCTCATTTTTACAATTGGTTGGCACACTGACAAACTGGGGTCCTTGAGAGAGGAATACGTCCACAATATGTTTTCTCTAGTAACGAATGGCTTTTATGCCACGTGACATGAATATACATCCAGTGGTATAGAAATCATCTGCCACATTGTATTTACAATTTGTTGACAACACTGACCAAATGAGTACGTTTGGGTGCAAAGTGATTTTACCAAACCCTTACCCGAGCCACGTTTTAACAATGAGCCAAAAAGGAACATGATGGGCTAAGGTGCTTACGCGTGATGCATCGTAACATTCATTTTTAATTATGTCGAATATGCCATACGTACAGTATGGTCAGAAACACCAACAAACTGGCCCCTTATAGGGTCAAGTTGCGAGTTTGCCGATGATTTGAAAACGGTTTCGTACTTCTCATGGCAAAGATCTTTCAGACGATGTATAGGTTTTATCCAGGTACTTGGTCCCGGTACGGAATCATCCCTACTTAATTACGCTACTAAGAGTAACATTAAAAATAATATAATTTGAATTGTATTTATGCCTGTGTTATGTGGAATAATGTATCCTAGGGATATGCATGGATTACTCAAGTCTTATGGATCTTTAATTTATTTATTTATTTATTTAGAGAAATGAATATTCCAGGCAAGGATACCCATTTACAGTATTCACAAAAACAGATAAACATAACAGTAGAATAAACAGAAAAGTGATAATTCTAATGAGTGGTTAATCATCGACTTTTAATCACTTAAAGAATTTACATTTTTTTAAAAGTTTAGTGAAGAACATTCCGAATATATCAATATTTCGGTCAACCACACAAAGTTTGTTGCAAAGATCACACATGCTCAAGATAGGTGAGCTTTAAATTATGTTTGTTCTCAATGTTCTACAGCGAAATAAGCCAGCTTTTGGTTGTCTTCTAACGTTGGGAACTTTAAATTTTAGAACTTCGAGTAATTGCGACCCTTGGATTTTGTTATTTAAAATTTTATATAGAAGGCAGAGTAACCGAACTTTTCTTCTGCTGTCGAAGGATACAGTGTTCAATTGTTTTATTTAAACATTGATATGTTTCAAATTTAGGATATATGCCCGTTTCCTTGAAAACTACGTACCTTGCGAATTTTGATTGTATAATTTCTATTTTACGACTATATTTTTTACTTGCAGGGTTCCAGATTTCGGCAGCTTATTCTACTTTTGATTTAACGATTGGGTTATATATCGCTTTTAGTGTGTCTTTTTCTTGAAATCCCTTCCAGTTCTTATTGTATACCCCAGATCGTCATTGACATTACTAATGTATCTTTCGAATTTTAGGCATATAGTAGGCTGAATGACTTTTGCAGGAATTGGGAATATCATTAATTAAAATTAAATATAAAAGTGGGCTAAGGTTTGAGCCCTGAGGGACCCCTGAGAGCACTTAGTAATCATCAGTTTGTATACCTCAGTACGATACCCTTTGGAGACGATCTTTAAGATAGGAAGAAAATAAATCAAGTGCCGAATCTGATAGGTTTAAACATTTCAGTTTGCTTAAGAGGACATATGGTTAACCTGATCTAAAGCTTTACTGATGTCTATATATATATATATATATATATATATATATATATATATATATATATATATATATATATATATATATATATATATAACATAAACCTGCTTTTTGTCCTCAAAACATGTGCTATAAAGTCAGTAAGAAGAGTTAGGTTTGTAACGGTGGATCTGCCAGATAAAAAAGCAATGCGGGTTAGGGGAGATTATGGGTAGTACGTGCCATAATAGTCTTTTGTAAAGAATACTTTCAAAAATCTTTGCTGGTGCGTTAGTATGGCATTGGTCTATGGTTTTCAATTTTGTATGTTCCATTACACTTAGGAATAGGGCAGACAGTGGTGGTTTTCCACTTTGTCGGGAATTCACCTTCTGCCAAGAACAAGTTGAAGATACGTACTAGGGGGGTAGCAAGTAAGTGCATGCATCCTCTAATTATGTATGGTGGGATTATATCAGGACCACAAGTTTTTTTTTTTTTTTTTTTTTTTGGTTTGAGCTTTTTTATAGCATTCTCAACTTCAGAGACAGAAATGTCAAAAAGTACAAATGAGTCAAGAAATTCATTCATTTCATGTCCTTTAAAAAGAGCACAGTCATATGTGGCAGGGTGAGATTTATGAGTAGAAAGAAAGTGTTGGGCGAATGCATTAGCAATTTCCTTATTGCTAGTTAATGTTTCATTATTATATGTGAGAATGTCGTTAGTCTCTTTCGTATTTTTATGCGTATAAAAGACCAGAAATTTTTTATGTCAAGATTAATTTCAATTTTGGTTTCTTTAATGTAGTTATTGTATTCCGCGTCAATGAGGTTTTTTGATTCTCTACGTAAATTTTCAAATTGCTTTCGATGGTATTGAGCATTTCCTACACCGCGTTTCCAGTTCTTGTGATGGCGAGATTTACTTTTAAGTACTCTAATTAACTCTTTCGTGAACCAGCAGGGAAAGTTTGAGCTAGCGTAGATCCTTTTGTAAGGTACAGTTTTTTCAAATATCTCCTGTAAACTTTTGTAAAAATAATCGAGTTCCTTATTTCCACGGCATTGATTAAGACCATCCCATCTGATGTTCGATATTTCCTCATACATCATTTTAATGTTAGCATTGCGAAAATTTCGAACATAAATGAGTTTACTTTTTTTTCTACTTTCTTGTTGTTTGTTATTAATACGAAGGGGCTCCCGAAACACACAGTTCACGAAAAGGTATTACAAATAATTATTGTCGTAACTTGGAACTTAATTAACGATGAGCTTTCTGGTATTTTCTTAACACTGCATTTCACAGCGATTAGCAATAAAGCATAATTTCACTCTTTCCAATCCCTAGAAAATACATTTTACAAATTTAAAATTACATTTTTAAAAATTAAATTGCAACATCGATTTTATTCACTACCACCTAAAACCTCGAGAAGATAGAGAACGGCGCTCATTGTTGTAACCCGAACTTGTTCTATTAAAAAAAAAAAAAAAGAAAAAAAAACAATTAACTCCATTCTATCTAAGTAAACACTATTCGGGGTATTCTACATGCATTAAATTACATGTATTCACTACTATGCATTACATTACATGTATCTAAGTACACACTTACACCGGACGTTTCATAGACTGATAGTTAGTGTTCGTAAGTTTCCTTAAGAAAATTTCCTTCTACTGCTACAAAATTTTCCCTTTTCCAATCAAATTTTCCCTAGCTCGTTGAGCGTCCAATTCCTATGACAGGAGTTCCGTGAAAAGATTAATTTAGCTATATTAAAGAAAGAGCCAATCATATTTGTTTTATTCATTTGTTTTTACTTCTATTTACTTCACTTCGTTTACAAACACACCTAGCCAGCAATAGGTGCAAATTATGCTATTCTGAATACATTCATTAATTAACTATTGCTATTGTATTGGTTTATTTCTGAAAAGCAAAGAACAATTTAACAATTTATATCTGTCAATCAGTCAGCACGAGAATTTCCCTGGATTTTCAAGTTTTATCGAAAAAATCCCTTTTCCTCTTTCTGCTAAATTTCCCTCAAACTGCGAACACTGCTGATAGCTGGGAGGAAATGAGGTTTTACGGGTGAAATTGACACCTGTATGGGGAAAACAGAAATTTTATTTACATAGGCATTTATAACGTTTTTTGACCGAAGTCCGTCTCGAGATCGGGAGATGACGTTCCCGAACGCACGCCTCCGAGCAAAGGGATTGGGAAGGGAGTTCCCAGGGCCTTATTCAAGGTATTCCTTGTGGACCACAAGGGTTCATTCCTAAAAGGACAGTCCAGACTCCAGAACAATTAGGCATTCAAGGGGCCTAAGCATCATTCTCCGTGTGTGCCCTTGTACTCCCAGTCCCCTTCTGAATTACAATGTCAAATCAAATAATTTCTTACATATTAACTATTAAATAACTACAGTATTGTTGAGTAACAACAAGGTGGTTCTACTCCTTATTCCTAAATCTCGAACACTTTCAATTTAAACTTCCAAATTATGCTATGCGTATGTGTCGGAAGAACTGTTTTGTTCGTTCATCCTTCCCTCCGTCCTTCTGTTTAGAGGTTATTAGAACAAATACGGTAAGAGATGTCGAGATGTGGCTTTTCGGAATCAATTTAGCGTCCCTAGAATGGGTCCTATTTTCTCCATTAACTCTCTATTCCAACCAGAAATAAATCATTTCTGTTTTCAACGTTTATGGCCATAGGACGAAAACGGTAAAGCATAGCAAAACGCGTTTCTATGTTAACGATTCACAGTATCGAACCAATGTAACATGACTATCCACAGCACCCTACCAATCGGAATAATTCAAATTTACTACAACTTCCGGTCTCAATACCAGTTTTAACGTTTATCATTATAGAACGAAAACGGTAAAAGATAGCGAGAAACTCTTCTTAAAGGATTTAGCGCCTCAAGACAACATATCATTCTACACAACATTCTATTGAAACCGAAAGTGGTATATATTTACTATTACTTGTAGTTTGAGTACTTATTTCTGTGGAGCAAAAAAGTAAATACTATCAAGATTTTTTTAAAACAATCGATTCAGATTCCAAGAACAGGTTTCGTGAAAATGAAATCTTTGAGTTTACGTCCCACGATTATGCCGGTTAGACTAAAGGAGACGGTGATGATGAATAATGAATGAAATGGTGGAATGAAGAAAGTGGGAGGAAACGGGAGAACCCCGAGAAAACCCACGCACACGGTGTTTGTCCACCACAAAGTTCACTTGGCGGGGGCTGGGATCGAACCCCGGACCCCAAGCACCAGAGGTGAACGCTCTACCACTGAGCCACCGCGGCCCGCGAAAAGGTTTCGTCTCATCCGTTGAAGCTTTATTCCAACCTTACGAGGTTAAAATGAGCCATTTGCAGTTTTAACGTTTATCGTCATATAATGAATACGGTAATAAATAGCAAGAAGCCTTTTTCTGCAGCTTCTCAAGACAACAATCTACATATACCATGACGAGGGCCGGATTTATGGGGGTTCACGTACACCCCCTCCTTCATTGTAAATATACACTTTCTATAATGAGAAGCTGGAGCAGGCACGTAGCCAAGGGATGAGTCCAGGGAGTCCGGACCCCCCCCTCTTCAAAACCATAAATGAAAAAATTAAGGAACGATGAAACAAAAAGAAACGAGGAAAAGAAGAATCAACGTTAAAAATATAAAACAACATGAAACGTTTGGTTACTCTTTTTTATGAAGAGCTTTGTGTGGAGGAAAGGGAAGGGGTTCAAGTTTAAAATGGACATTATTGGAACGGCAACGGAGCATTCCAAATTCTATCTAGCTCCATGCTAATCCTATGAACTACAAATGACAATCGATAAACCGGTTCCATCAGATAGACTTTTAGGTAGAACTTTGTGGAACTAAGAAATGCCCGCAATCATCAATAACATGAGCATAGCAACATAGATTCCAGTTACACGTGTTAATTTTCAATTTCGCAGCAACGCTAATCCATTTTATAGAATGTCTTTACTACCAAAGAGATCTCATTGCTATCCTTGACTTCATTAAACGAAGATAAGAAAACAGAGGCGGGACCAAGGGAGGACCTGGGGGCCAGGCCCCCTTGCTCAAATTCTTGACCCTCTTATGCCCCCCCCCCCACATAGAGTGATGCTGCAATAGGTCGATAAACGGTGAGTTGATAGTAGCCACAGGTGAAACTATTGCCGAAACATCTCTCGACGACAGAGTTACAAACTGCAGAATACCGTATGTTGCAATAGTCTGCGTTCCAAGTAAAAAGCTGCAGGCTTGTTTTTGGTTTGTAGTACAGCAAGATCTAATTCTCTTCGCTTCGATGTTGAAAGTCATACTAAAATATGAGATGCTTACTTATAAATAGCATTCACTGCTGTAAAACATTACACTTGTGTTGGACGAAAGAAGTCTTCGTACAGTAAGTAATTAATTTTTTCCATTGATTATGCCGACATAGAAAAAATGCATACCAATCATTAAATACTTTGGTATTATTATTATCAAATAATCTTAATATCAAGCCGTCTTGTTTAATATACAGTAAAAGAAGAGAGCAGAAGATTTTATTATTTATGTCATTCTCTCTGTTGTTTGTTCGAGAAATAATCTTCTCCCATTCGTTCAAGAAAATTAAGATACTAAATTCTACCAACACCTACTATTTGCTACTGGTACTAGTTCTCCTTCTCGACAACCTTCTGGTCTTGTCTCTAAAACGTCTAGTTTCCTAACGCTCTTGACCGTCGGCTACTGTAAAAATCTTCTGCTGCGATGTTAATAAACGATACTAGTGGTCTCCAAGGAAAACGAAGTCAGCGCTTGGTGGACCAACTATACTACTAACTAAGGCCTGGTGAAATGAGGCTAACCAAAATCAATGATCTTTATAAATAAATCGTTCAGAGCTATTTTCTTTTAAACGATTTTAACTAGCTTAATCCCAAAACCGCTACTACTAGAGAAATTCCGAAGTTGATCACATAGTCAGTGCTATAATCTCCTGATTACTAACCATCAGGTAAGATACCAAGATGATACAACTTGGTCGCGGCAGTAATGCTATTTTGTGAAAAGTGGTAGTTACTCCCGTGACCAGGTTGTATCGTCCCGTTATCTGATGTTTAGTAATCAGAGATATATATCAGGAGTTTGTGGGACTGCTCCACAGATATTCTATTCAGTAAGTTCAGTCAGTGAATACCCAGTTTTAGCATAGATTTATATTTGTTCTTCGTCAAAATATACATTTCTGTAAAAATTAAGCACTAAGCATTTCTGAGAAAATTACATTGTAGGAATTATGCAGAATAGTAAATCAATGGTGATATGAATTTTCAACAGGATATACTAATTAATGCCCCTCCTTCTCTTTTTGCTTCAAAAAGTGTTCTCTTCTTCATTTCAATGAAGTAAAGGTAAACTCATTAATCAGTTTTAGAGCTTAAGGGTAAAAGTAAACAAAAATAATTGAACTACGGCCAGGTCAAAACAAGAGGCTACAGCCAGGGCAGTTACCCCGGGCGCCAGCAAACTAACCTGTGTGTTTATTGGTGTAGATGTAGATGAAGGTGGTGCTAATCTCAAAATTTGCCATGGACACGAAATGTCTAGTTTCATGACTGATTAGACTACCATATTTTTAGAGCGTGAAATCGGGACATTTTTCTGAAATATTAAGAATACATTATAGTTATTGGCAATTTGCTTTAAAGTGAAACTTAGCTTCAAGAGCAAGGCTTAAAATTTAAAGTGGGCTGGGACGGCAAATCAGTGTCCTGTTAGAGTTCAGTTCCTGTTTCTATGAGACGTTTGTTTCTTATTCAGAACATTAGTTCTTGTTCTTCACTTTATTATTATTATTATTATTATTATTATTATTATTATTATTATTATTATTATTAGTAGTAGTAGTAGTAGTAGTAGTAGTAGTAGTAGTAGTAGTAGTAGTAGTAGTAGTAGTAGTAGTAGTACAGTTTATCCACCAAACACACTATTTATAATATTATGCGGGATTAAAACAAAGCTGAAACTTGTGATATTTATTTACTTCCATCATTCCATCGGGCAAATTAGTGTGATCTGTAAGAGAGGAAATGTTTTCGGGCTGGTAAAATTTGAGATGAGTGCTGTATGCTATAATTTTGAGCTTCGCCTTATCTGAGGTAGATGCAGACATGTCGGAATGTTTGATTCTTGTAGATTCACTGGTTGAAACGCTGTCGAAGATGAGGTCTGGAAAATGTGACTCTCAACGAACAACATTCGAACAAATTTATCAAGAATGTTTGGAGATGTGTAAAGAAAATGTTCTTGAAATTCCAGAACCTGGAAACAGATAGACTATGGGGGTTCCTCGTGGGAACGAAGTAAACATTCGCCATCGAAATATCACAAAATCATTTTTGACAAATTTCTTCCTTCATTGGAGGCAGGAATTTTCTGAAGATAATATACTGAGAGACATTTTTCTGCCTACTATTGATAAGGCAACCACTGCGACGGAAAAATGCTTTGGATCATGTAGCAAAATCATTATAGCAATCACCACTCTACATTTAAAAAGTGAAAACTTTCTAAAATTACAACATTGTGGAGCCTATGGTCCAGCATTATGGAAGTGATTTGGAAATATTCAAATGTGAAGTCAAAATCCTCCCAAACATAGTTAAGTCGTATGAAGACGAGAGAAAACCAAAGTTGATTTCTTGATGAATTTCATTGACCTTTTTTGTGTCTACAAAAACGCATTTCTAGAAACCTACAAGTTAGATATCATCTCTGTGACTATATCAGTTTCTAGTGCTACATGTGAAGGACCATTCTCATGTTTGAAAAGGTTAAAGATATACGCAATTCAATGACTGATGATAACTTGAAAAACTTACGATTACTTTATATTGAAGAAAATTGTTAAATTGTTAGATCTTGAAGTTGTTGATAAGTTTGCTGCTGCCCACAAGAGTAGAAAGATCCTCTTTTAAGTAGAAGCATGAACCTATAAGTTATTTTCTTTACCTGTAAAACTGTATTTTTCTCTTTCCAGTTAAATCAACCAGCCACACATATTTTAAACGCAGTGATTAAATAACTACTTACTCATATTAGAAATCAATTGTATCAATGTATCCTAGTTGTTTGAGGTAGTAAATTCTTATATTTTCACTGTAAGAAAAGTAAAATCATGAACAACGAAGATGAAAACAAACAAACAAACAAATACACACACACACACATTATATATATGTGTGTGTTATTTTATTCATATTTATATATATTCATACATACATATATATATAAAATTTTTAAATTTTTCATTCGTTGGAGATAGCCCCCTCAAAATTTTCCTAGGCTCTTCATTGGCCCCCCTGAGAAAAAGTCTAGCTACACTACTGTAAGGAGAAAAGAAAGAAGACAAGACGAACCGAGCTCGAATCAAGTCTTTTTCAATATTTTAAAAATATTCTTTTACTGGAGATTTCTTTATAGTTTGTTATTAAAATACTTACTAACATATCCTCATTTTATTGTCCTAATAAACCAATATGGGTATGTTGCCAGTAAAATAGTTTAGATTGATTGAGCCCCTGGTGTATAACTACAATATTCCATGTTACGTACGATCCCTCCCATTACGAAATCCTGGTTAAACAAACTAATATATGTTGCCAGTAAAATAGATTAGAACGATCCAGCCCCTGATGTGGTAACCACAGTGTTTCGTCACAGACTGGCTCCTGGATACGTGCCTGGTTGGAGTGAAAATTGCAACACTTTCCGAAATTTTCTGCCATTATTTTTTCATCTGGGGCTTAAGAGAAAGCAGAGCTTTGCAAAACCAATAGTTTAAGTCAATTTTCTTAACGCAGAAGGAAAAGGGTTCACCAAGCAAAACAATATAATATTTGACAAATAGGGGAAGAAAGCAGAAGCCAAGAGGAGAGAAGAACATTTTTTCTTGCATATCACTTGCAGATTTTTTCTGCACATTTTTTTTCTGACTTTCTTTAAAATACAACCCCCAACCCCGTTCTATGTATCAGCGTTGTCAGGGATAAACAATATCGTGACATGTCACTTTGTAGGGTTTCAGTGTAATTAATTATTTTAGTAGATATTGGTGCACCCCACCAAAGAAAATCGTGGATCCGACCATGACCATGGCTATCCAAAATATCCTACCAAAATTGAAGTAGTTCAAATTTTCGATTATTTCCTGCATCTGAGAAACATGTTCTATCTTTGATCTTATTACAGTACTTATAAATGTATATTTTAAGTTTCATTATTGAATTCTCATACTTTGGACATCTTAGCTTTACATTGTGAAATGGTACTCACTTGTTTATATTAAAATTTGATTTTTAAATGTTTATTAGTATTTGCACTTCTTAAACCAAATTTTGATGTGTGATTTCTATGCGTGTTTATGTTTCAGCTTACTTCCTAAATGAGCTATTTCATGACAAGGTCTTATATTTCTTTCTGGGAATCACAGGTGGAAAGCCGACTGGCTATTATGGATCTGTATTTGATTCTATCGGCCATCTACACTTCTTCCCATTACAAAAAATAAATAAATAAATAAATAAATAATATTTTATACAATTCATCTTCAAACATAAACTTCAATTTTATCTCATGACTACTAAAACAAGTACTCCCAATTTAAGTTAATGCATATGTTGATTGCGTTGCTATTAACTGACAAAGAAAAGCGATGTACTTCTATCTCCATTTTCTAATCTTTCGTGTGGAATCATGGTTCTCAATGAGCTTCTTATAGATTGCTCAATCTTTCACCTACTCACATCCAGATTGTTTCCCTTGCTGTCGTCGTTCTTCATCCTCACTTCTCACGTTTTTTGTTTTTCATTTCTATCTTCGCAATGATTTTTTTTTTTGTAATAACTCAAGCAGTTAATATAAACAGCAGGATCTAACGTGTCGTGTCGTTTCATCCCAAGTAGCGTTTCGTCCCAATCTCACCACGATTCGTATCATTTCGTCCCAAACAGCATTAATCTCAGTAGCGTTTCGTCCCAATTACACGAACACGAATCTTAGGTTTCGGCCTGACACTTGATCGAGTAGCGTTTCGCCCAGTAGTTACACACACATTCTCTCACACATACACACGCATTGATTATGTTTACAGTGTGATAATGTTCATTTTAAGCACCACCAAGGACTGCGTGCCCTCTTTTATTAGCATCTCTCTGACAGAGGTGGGCCTGCCGTATAAGCTTCGCATTCAGCATATACGAAAGGGCCTAAGTAACCCACGGACGCCATGGACCCGTCCATTTAATTGATGGATTATTTTTAAACACAGAATTACCGCACTTGGCCTTAAGACTTAAAACCTAGTCCCAAAAATAAAATTGCAGTCAGCGCTTTGCCACTTATTAAATGATATTCAAATTTTTCTAAGTATCAATAACTTGGTCCAATATTTTCATCTATCAATCCTAACGGCTTTCCCCAAAATAAAATAGCAGTCAGCAGCGCTTTGTCACTTATTAAATGATATTCAAGTATTCTTGACTATCAATAACTTCGTCCAATATTTTCATCTATCAGTCCTAATGGCTTTCCCAAAAATAAAATAGCAGCCAGCGCTGTCATTTATTAAATGGTAACCAAATAATCCTAACTATTAATAATTTCATCCAATATTTTCTTCTATCAGACCTGTAACATGGCCATGCAACACTACGCCAAACAATTACATCACACTTCCTGTCTGTCTTCTTTGTATATCGATATTCATTAAATATCAAACTAGGTTGACCTCTCTTAGTTTCAGTAAACTCCATTGAAGAACGCTGATACAAATAATGGCCTTATTTGAAAAAATACATAGAAAAAATACAGTACCCGTTTGTAAGTAATATTTAATAAATAATAATGATTTATTTTAATTTAAGTATGTCTATCCAGATGTGTTGCCACCTAATTTAATTTCACGAACTACCGGTTGATCGACGTGTGAGTCATCACTTGTGTGTCCCTGGGACGCAACTCTACTCATTAACCTGTTCACTAATTAAAAAAATAGCTCGATACAAACTGGCACGGCTTTGCGTTGGGACAACAAGCTATTGGGACGAAACATCACTACACCGGGACGAAATGTTACGGATTTTGCCTTGCGACGAAACACTACGGAACCGGATTTAATCGGTTAAACAGCTTCATATTGAAAGAGTATAGTTTTAGTACCTCATGCCGACTCAAACAGAGATGCTGTATGATTAAAGTAGATGCAATTACTGTTGCGCTACATATTGAAATGTGCTGGTAAGTGTATAAATACGTAATTCATTAATAAATTGAACTAGAGTTTTAATTATCTGCCATTATTTGTGAGAGGAAAAATACAGAAAATGATTTTACTTTCTGTAGTTTATTGTTCAAAGTCGTATTTAGATTATAGTGTTATTTTTCCATGACAATTTGAGTAACACGAATTATATTTCTGAACTCAGAAGCTAATATCTAGGCAAAGACGTGAATGAAGAGATCTTTTGAATTTTTGAAAGTGAAAGCATTATAAGGATGTTTATACAATGAAACAAAAATATAAAAATAGAATATTAACTAGTTTTTATAATAATATTAATAATCTCTTATTGCGGAAATCAAATAGTTTCTTTTATCTAGTATTACCGTATTATTAAACACAAATTATCAATGCTTTCCCTTAACTTAAAGGAAATAATCGTGGAACGCTAAAGTAAAATTTAAGTTTAATTAGGAAATTATGAGATAAGTTATTTTTGTTGTAACAGCAATATATTTTTTGGCGACAGTTCATCAGAAGAAAGTGAAACTTGTTATAATGAGTCAGTAAATTTTTTGGATGTTTAGTTAAACAAACCTTATTATTTTCCTAACCTCAGCATGGAACCATATTACATACAAATTTGACTAGAGGGGGAAGAACGAAAAATAATATGTTTAAGTCTGGACTGTGTGGCACGTGGTTTCTCGAAAATAGAAGGCGGAGCATAAGTTAAAAAGAGGAGGACGGATATTGCATCGCGCTTGCTCTGAATAGTTTTCGCGAGAGATTCTCTCGAAGGACGAGGGGAAAACCCGTAGGTTGGGAAAGCATGATCACAGAGTCTCTGCTTACAGGCAGATCGATGGTGCGTAGTGCATGTGTTAGCGAAGTGTCGGACAACTGCTAGTAGTCGGCTTGTGTGTCGGTGTCTACCACGTGCGAAGCAAACATCATAATGGTTCGCGTTTGAAACAACGCTTGCTCGATCTTTTCGACTATACTCACTCGTAAATATATGCTATAATTGTTCATTTTTAAAAAAAAATTGTAGTGAAAATTTGAAAGTTGTCCTCAACAAGAATATACAAAACAATACGTAAAAAGATACTGTTCATCAATACATTTTCCTTGAAAGTAATTTTTGTTTCTAGATGTATAAATATATATGAATTCCGGTTACATGAAGTTGTGAATTGTTCAAATAGAATACTTTACAAGAAGTGCATTATTTTTTCTTTCTTTATGTTGATATGTGAAAGGTCATAATTTGCCATGGATATACGTAGAAACTACTTAATATCAACTATCTGGATCTTACTTTTAGCCAGACCGGAATCAGAAGGTATGTTAAAATTTATCTTTTCTACAACTTAAGAATTTGTAACTAGGTAAATAGAAACTCAATCCATCGAAAATAATTTCGCTAATTGTGCTTGCAATGCTTAACTTGATTTGTATAATTTTAAGTATAATCATTAGAATGAGTATAACAATTCGAAACAATGAAGATCTTCCTATAGCAAATAATATATATTATTTGCTAAAGGAAGATCTTCATTGTTTCGAATTGTTATACTCATTCTAATGGTTATACTGTGTGTGTGTGTGTGTGTGTGTGTGTTATACATAGACTTCAAAACTAAAATATACCGTGGAAATTACATTATTTTATGCAATTCCTCATAAATCATACGGGAATCTGAGTATATTGTTTTCTTTCAAAAATTATTACATCATTGAAAATTTTGATGTTCTTCATGATAAACTTGAAAATAAAATTGATTGTTTCCTCTACTTTGCATTCCTGATACTGTTATCTGTCATTTGTTTCTATTCAACTTTATATCACTAGAGTTTGATTTCTCTACATAAAACAACACTGAAAAGTATTTCGTAACTTCTGTTGTACTATATTTCTTAACACAAATACAATGGAAGCTGTACATTGTTTGGTTAGTTTCTTCTTGTTTGCTCCGTTTACACGTTATCCTGTAATTTCTGAGCTTAGCATAGCATTAAATTGCTTTGATAAGTACTTTTGTATATAATATCAATAAATTATAGTCTACTCGGGTACGGTCCTAAGCAATTTGCCACTTTGTGCAATAGTATTACTTACCACTCTTCTGTCTCTAGAGGTTAGACACATTGAAAGAAACTATCGTAAGTACTTTACCCATCGCAATTTTAACAACGATAATAAAAATTAGAATTCATATAATA
Organism: Thermobia domestica; assembly: GCF_964235325.1. NCBI lineage: Eukaryota > Metazoa > Arthropoda > Insecta > Zygentoma > Lepismatidae > Thermobia > Thermobia domestica. Next base: position 93,172,999 of record NC_137465.1, read on the forward strand.
ATAATAATAATAATAATAATAATAATAATAATAATAATAATAATAATAATAATAATAATAATAATAATAATAATAATAATAACTAGAAGAATTGTAGCTTTCACGAAATTATATGAATCACAGTATGTTGGCAGAAGTTAAGTTTGGATTACAAATACAGTATATTAGGAGTTTTTTCTTTAATAACGTAAGCCTAACTACATGTATTCGTTCGTTTGTAAGAAAGTGAAATAACGAGAAGTTAATAGGAGTTACTTCAGGTCAATCGTATCGTATTAAGTTCTTCATAACCTGCCAATTGTAAAGATAAGAAAATGGAATTACATCCACTTGTTGGCTTTTCGTTTTGTAAAATGAAGAACTATAGAAGCACAAACACTTAAATTCATTGTCCTTGTTGTTCTTTACCAAAAGGGAATTAGGTCATTCCCAGTGTTGTTGTAGAACTTATACATTTAATCTGCGCCCTTAGATATTATATAAGCTGTTGAGACTTGTACATAGCGATTAAGTTTTCTATAACTATACAATCAAGTCTAATTAGTTAAGGTACTCGCTTAATCCTGATCGGTACTACTGATACAATTAACTCAATTTTACATATGTTTGATTTATTATAATGCCTTGCATATTGAATAGATATTGATGTAAACTCACAATTTTCAAGTACTTAACAATTTTTAACAACTATATACATCTTAAACGGACAACTATTACTCAAATTTACTATATCCAAACCCATTAAAATGTTACCGATAAACATTTACACCATCGACTAACTTTTTTTTAACAACGAAGTATGTGCAGTTATTCTGTAACCATTACTACAACAATTGTTATGGAGGATCATTACCACGTTATTTTTAATTGAAACTTTTCTTGCTTTTATTCTCGTAAACTTGGAAATAGAGACAAAGTAGTCCAATTTTTGTTCTACTTCATGTTCAGTTCAGATAATGGGAAGTAATTTCAATTTAATGCCAGCCATTACAGAATGTAGATAAGTTTAAAAAAAGTGTCTTAGTTCTGAAATTTTACGCTCGCTGCTTGCAACTGTTACAACCAATGTTGTTAAAATGTTTCGAGTTTGCAGAGCTGTTTATTTTACTAGACATAACAGTAATTTTACTCAATTATAAGCAGGAACAGTAAAGTTTAGTTTAACTATCTTTGTGTCTAGAAACTCTTACAGCTACAGGGTTAAACATATGATCTCTCAGAACAAGGTAGTGTATATTACTTAATCGAAGGTGCTCAGGTATCAAGAATGAAAACTGGGTTCATATGAGTGTAGTGTTGAGGATTATTTATATTTAAAACGCATACATACCATTATCAACAATTGTCGATCCATTGCTGGATTAAGGTCGTTCCAATCCTTTCTGACAACCTTCTACCTTGGATAATTCGCTTCCAAACTATTCGGAGTACTACCTAATCTCGTCACACTACTTTGTATTAGGATGCTGTGTAAATCTCTACTTATTACTTGTGGTATCCAGTAAAAAATTTGCTTTTGCGTCCCTTGTATGGATAGTTTGTTTCCTAAGAGAGTCATATCTACACTTCAGCTATTTCTCTCTCTCTCTCTCTCTCCACACACACACACACACACACACACACACACACACATATATATATATATATATATATATATATATATATATATATATATATATATATATATATATATATATATATATATATATCACCGATTGTTGAAAAGTTAGAATAACACCACTGAATAGAGTGTAATATGTAAATAGAAGGGTCAGATTAGTAGTTTAACTAACATGATTATAAAGTCAAATTCCAACAAGATAAAATTATTTTAAGTAATATACTTTTAATATACAACATATTTCAATTTTATATAATTTATGCCATTTTTACCGCTCCATTCAAACGCATGTGTTACACATATGGTAACGTCATCCCTGGATTTACTAAATGTCAGCAATTACTCGCAGAAATATCTACGTCATACTGTTCACGTACGCTGGTTATATGCTTGCAAGTATTGAAGTCACATTGTACAAAGGTTGAGTCTATATACTACATCATATTTATTTTCAAGATTAAGATTCCACACTAACGAACATATAGATAATATTTCAATAATTAAGCTTCTAATCACATAATATACCGATGAAAAGCACTGTATTTAATAGTATGATTTTTATTTGTTTGCTTAGCTGACACTTATAGTAATAATTACATTTTTAGTTTGCGGTGTAAGGATGTTGAGATAGTTGGAGGAAACTCCAGACCTCGAGAAAAATCTGTGGAGTCGTTGTAATAACATCGAAAGACTATAGATATGCTACTACATGAGAAATAATATCCAATAATTTAATAATGACTTTGCATGAACTGATGAAACTTCTTTTGTAAATTCAATTTACTTTGAATACCTCTGCAATACTATCTCTGTAATAAACGTAACTCTTAGCAAGGCTTCAATACATTTGGTTCGCCATTTGACATTCGTTCTTTTATTCTTTCGGCAAAAGACTATATTTAACCCTTAGTATGTCTATCTTTACTCTGCAATCCTCTGCTTTTAACACTTGGGATTTTCCCAGACACTGAACTGATTTTGGTTGGATTTGAGGTTAGCGTCCTCTCCAGCAGCAAGACTATGTGAGACATAGATACAACTTAACATAGGATCCAACCAGTTTCGAACCCGGCTCTCCCGCAGAAAGGCGCATGCACTAACCACATAGCTATGAGAGAACTCGAATTCTTACTCCAATTGATATTGAAACCGATCTCCTATCATCCAATTAGTATTTGATAACATAAACTTTGAAAACAATTTTCTTTTAATGTGGTATGAGCAAGCTTCATTTGAGTTGAGTTGATTTTGAATTTAACGTCCCTTTCACCAGCGAGGCTATATAAGACGGGACATACTGATTAACGTGGTATCCGAACCACATGAGCTCCCGTCAGTAATCGAACCCGGGTCTTTCACGCCAAAGGAGCCACAAAGGAGCTCCAAGCTTCATTTGAATTAAAACAATTTTAAACTATATTATTTTCTAATTTAGTAAATGCGATTATTATTATTATTAGTTTGTTAGCAAGCATTTATCAAAAATATTACGCCAAAATAGCATCTTATTTATAGCAGGAAGAAAGTTAACTCTTACTTTCAGGAGCATTACCACCTATTCGATTATATGTAACGTAGTAATGCAGTGTTACATAAATATCAGAGTATTTACGAAAAAGAAGATGACAAATCTTTCTTATGTACAAAAATACAAAAAATAATTTGATACATTTTTAATGAATTAGGTCAGAGTAACTTTAATTTAGTAAAGTTCACAATAATAATTTTAATGTGGTTATCAGAATTGTGGAATTGGATATGCAAATGCAAAGAAAATGTAATGTATAAACTAGAAATAGAGATTATAATATTTGTGCACTAAAAATCCCTATGGAGAAGTTAGAAGTAGCATAATTTTGTTTTTATACTAATGGAGATTGCTACTGTTTATGGAAAATAACCAGTTAACATTCTAAACAGTTTATCAATAATACAGATGCAGATTATGTTTATGTAACGGGATATTAAGTTTTTCAGAGCGGTTCGAATACCGCTTTTAGAATAAAATAAACTGCAGCATAGAGGTAGAAATAATACAACAAATGATAAGAATTCTGTATGATGCAAGTGAAAGAATAATCAATGTATATGGGAGATGAGTAATTATTCTTACAATTCTTATAATTCACCAGTACAGTTTCAAGTATAATAATTGTGCCCAAATATTTCCATTTCCTCACTAGATAAGTACGGAAAAATATGTGGAATAGAATGTATTCGTTCATTCTAATGAGCATGTCTGATTCTTAAAAACATCTGTAATTCACAAATTAATGGTTTTGATTTAATTATGACATTTTCCATTTCTTTATTGCAAATGACTTTAAAAATTCCAAATCAATTACGTTTTTAGCTTTGAGCGAACATTAAAACATTTTTTATTATTTATCTTAAAATGCGAAGGTGTCAATACTAAAGTCAACTGTTTCCATCAGTGATGTTAAATAATTATTTTCAGACATGCAAAAAAATAAGCAACTTCAAAATGACTACCAAGCAAATGCTGAGTAGAACAAAAAATTAGGTCATGTTTACCAAATGAAATTAACAAAAGTTAACAAAACTCTGAACAGTTTTAAAAAGAAAGGGAAATAGGATATTCTATAAGAAATTGTGTGGTTAGATTGTAACCAAAAGCGTGTTAGAAGATGAAAGAGGAATAGGAAAAAGAATATACATCTCGTTGAAAATGTTAAAGATACGATCGTTTTTATAATTGCGGAAACACACAAAAATTGGCGCAGTACTGACGTTATTGAAGCTTCTGAATGTGTAGTAAGAGGCAAGTCACTAGCGAAGGAATACTTCTGATGAAGATATATGGTTAATAAAAATGCTACTTTGAAATCAACAATGATTTACAAACGTGTAATTATATTATTATTGGAGATATGATTTTATTATACAAATTTCTCTCACGTAGGTTAAAAGATGTAAATGATGGAAGTTGGATCGACTTAATGAAATTAGAAGTTCTTATCGTTAATGTATTCTCTTACTGACAGATTTTTTCTAAATCACAGTTATTAGAATGATTTTTTATTAAATGCGGGCCGGTCTTACTGATTCATATGATTATATCAATTAATAGATTGGGGAAAAATTAAAGAGAAATTGTGTAAGAGAATACAATTTTGAATTGGCTAAAGCCATTGCTGAAAATTCACCCTAATAAAATATATATGAAAACTATAATATAAATGAATTGGAACCATGATCATTAATCATAAAATCCAGTGAATTGCCAAGTAATAATCAATTTTAGACCATTTTTAAACAATAAGATTACAAGGAGATACAAAATATGTGCATTCTTCTTCACATTAATCAGCATAAAACTAAAAGAGTTTACTTATGACCAATCTCTAAGGAGGTTCTATGACTATAAGGTGAAAAATGTGCATTGTATATTAAGATATTTCATCAAGCAAGCCAGATTAATGTAAACAAGGATTCTTTGAGAAAGGTCAAGAATCGAAGTATATCATTTTTATTTATTGACCTACAATGATTATATCAAGTAATAGATTAGGGGAAAATTAAAGAGAAATTGTGTGAGAGAATACAATTTTGAATTGGCTAAAACCATTGCTGAAAATTTTCCCTAATAAAATATATATGAAAAATATAATATGAATGTTATGTTTATATTTGGCTCGCCTTGTTACTCAAATGTATTTTAATAAATTAATTTAGTTCATTAATATGATCACAAAAAGAATCAATCCACTATAATTAACGAATAGTTAATATCTGTAACCGATTATAACTATGTTTTGTAGAATAAAATATTGGAATTCATAAATAAGTAACATTTTAGTAATATGCGTATTTATAGTTGTACATTCAGTTTAATGTATGGGATATTAACACTCTTCTAAATATTTTTGTGCGAGTTTTCTTATAATTATTTTTCCGCAGTTTAATTTCTCATTTTAGCGTAAAGCTATATGAAACGTAAAACTACGATTAAAGATGGAATCAAAACAACACACAACTCCTCAGAGGATAAGAAATCGGAATCCTCGATTCTTTGGGAACAAAAGACCTTTACAAATTGAAGGAAATGGAAAACTATGAGAATCCTTATTTTAATAACTAGTGAGTTAAATACAGAAAGACAATGATAATTCATGTGAGCTGAATTAAGGAAAGAGTTCAAGTTAGAAGGAAGAAAATGCTGAATATGCTGTTGATGCAAACTTGAACTATTTCCACACTGCAGCTCACGTGAGTACAGTCTCCGTAGTCAGCTGACGTTTTTATAATGAGGATTCCAATGGTTCTCTCCATCATCTTTAAATGTTTAATTAGTTAAATTTTCAACAATATATGCAGTTTTCATCTGCTGACTTTCCATCTATTAAAGGAATTGTTTGTTACACTCGCTCATTTTTACCAGTACTATCTGTGTTATTCTTAGGAGTATGTATGCTACTGTTTGGTTCATGTGTTTCCCCATTAGGAAACAAACAACATACAATCTGCTACTTAACAGTTTATTCTTGTATATGTATAATACAGGATTAAAAAAATAAAGAAATAAATAATGTATTCCAGGAAGTAGACACTATTTATTATTGGTGAATTGCGACATAAATTTTAGACATAAAAATTTGTTGCTGCTGATTTTTTTTTTGAAAAGAAGTCATGCCAACAAACCCGTACATACGTTATTTTCGTTATTTAATGTAATCTATTGAACGACATGTTTCTTATTTTTGTACAACATTACGGTTAAAGAAAGCATATCTTTAAGCGTTAACCACAATTTTGGATCATATCTCATTAAAAGTATTATTATATCTCATTTCTTGTTAATTGGTAGATAGTTATAGTACAGTTCAACTTTTAGATATCCGAAAAAAATGTTTTTTCCGATATCATCCAAACTAATATTGATTATCTATCTATCTATCTATCTATCTATCTATCTATCTATCTATCTATCTATATATATATATATATATATATATATATATATATATATATATATATATATATATATATATATATATATCATTTTTTTACATCTCTAAAATTTAATGTCGCAATTTACGAATAACAAATAGTGTATACTTGCTGGAACAGATTGTGTACAATTGGAAGATTATCCATAGTGAATATTTTGTCGATAGGAACCGTGACAGAAAAATCAAGCAGCCCTGTGACATATTCATGTACATGTTACAAAAACTCATCTCATTATGATAAACCCTCAAAATAACCTACAGCACTGTCCACACCACGTTGTTATCGATGTTACAAAAACTTGTCTGACTATGATAAGTTGCAAAATAATCTTCCGAATTGTCCACAGCACGCTGTCATCGATGTGGAAGACATCAAATACCATCAAAAGCATTATACTCTACACCATACCTGAAGCGGTTAATATGTTGGAGCTTAGTATTTTCAATGTGCAGGCGAGTACCACGTAGTAATTTTTTCACATTCTGGAGGAGGTCAAAATCACACTTTAATAAACACAGTAAATACCAGTAGCGGATCCAGAAATTATTTTAGCAGGGTCTGGAACAAAATAATATAGAAAAACAGTGGAACTCATTTTTGTTGCTCAAATTTGATAGTAATAGTTAAAAATAGGTTAAAATAGTGGCGTTACCTGATAGTCTACCTCATCTATTTAAAGGTTTATTTTATTAATATGTTACGTTGTTCAATGTATCTCATTGTTATATTCTTTCTGTATTGTTAATGAGCTAAGATAAAAAAATCTTCGGGATATACATGACATATTTTGTAACAAAGAATACATATTACAAACTTCACGCTAAAACAGAACTTTAAAAATACAAAATTTATATATCTATGCTTCATACAGAAATTGCAGTCTTCTGGAATGTTTCTGGGCGAAGAGATCCATTTACTTCAGATACATCAATTGGAATATCTTTGTGAATATTCATTAGGGCTAAGTCTGTCTTGACCCATCGTTGTTCTCAGATAGGATTTTACCAATTTTAAAGTAGAAAAACTTTCTGCAGAACATGTTACTGATAATACAGATAGAAGATGTAGCAGTTGTTTTATGTTTGGAAAAAAATTCATAAGATGGATCTTGAAAAGCATCCACGGCATTCTTAGGCACATTTGATTTCGTATTGCAATGTTTCCGACACAAAATCACTTTCACTTTTGAGTTCAATTTAACTTCCACATAGAGTTTCAAGGTAAATTTGTGAGATTTTACAACTCATTCTTCATTCAACTGTGCCGTAAACTGGAATCAAACTAAACAAAGGGATCGCTTTTGAGTTTGTTAAAGCAAATCTTGAGGTCAGTTCACTTATGGGGTGATCCGAAAAAGGAATGTGCACATTTATCTTGAAATATTCATGTGGGGTATGTGCTTCTACATTTGAGTGATGAGTTTGGCTCTTTACAGTCCTGGGAAATGTGATATCGACATCATGGAAAATAGCAACCTCTTCGATCTTATTAAAGATCTTCCTGTAATGATCACTGCTAACACGATACTGATTGAGTAACTGTATTAGATTGTCAACCATGGTATAACATTGATAAAGCTTCACGGTAGGATTTTGAAGTTGACGAGACAAAGTGATAGCCAATCCAAGAATTGTACTCACGATATGGAGAGTAATGATAAAGTCAAACCTTAAAACAGCAAAACGGAGAGCAGCAGATTTTAGTGATGGAACATCTTCATCAACAGACTTCATGGGAGTTTCCGATATTAGGATATGGGCATTCTTAGTACAGAACGAAAGTCTGCAGAATCACCCGGTGTACTTCGATACAGTGCAAAACTTCTTCAGTTAGCATCACCAAACAAAAGTTCTCCACTGTTACTCTGTGGGCGTGTGTTTACTACTTAGTTCGCGATTTGGCTGTTAAGGCCATAGGCACTCGTAATTGAAAAGACCAGCAGTATATATCTAAAGCCAAACAGAAGAGGAAGATCATCCATTTACATAATTCCGATGAAAACTTATTTATCACTTCAGCAAAATGCTCAGCATGTTTAGTGTGAGTGGCCTCAAATCCCTCTTGCTCTGATATTTGGGGGGGCTTCGGCCCCAAAGCCACCCTTTAAATCCGCTACTGGTAAATACTATGAATGTTCCAGTTCATCCCATCCCGATCGGCGCAGTAGATCTTGTACGCAAGCTGCCTTATGTGGCTTTGCATTATCGTACAATATAGTTGCATTATGCAGTAGATCTGGACGATTCTTTTTCAAGGCACGTCGTAGATTCTGCTGAAAGTCTTTGTAATATGCTGGTGTAACTGTGGTGCCATGAGAAACGAAGTACCAAGCAAGTACTCCGCTTCTGTCATATGCCACTAGGCGAGGGATTTTTGCCGAAACTTGCACCTACGTGGTGATCCTGGCTGACTCCACCACCGTGATTTCAAGTAAGGTTCATATTCCCGGGGCCATAATTTACTAATGGCGATGATCTTGGAAAGAAATTGGTTGCCTTCATTCTTAAGGCGCTGTAGGTGATCGGAACAAAGTGCATATCATGTCCCCTTTTGAACCCCTTTCAATGAAACTTTACATAGGTTCAGATCTTGTGTCAAAATTTTATGAATGGTGTGCTTCTTAATCCCAGTTTTCGACTTTAATTCATGCAGCGTCCATCTTTTCTCGTTCTTCAACAAATGTTCCAACACACTACGTTACATACCGTCCGCATACTCACAGGCCATCCTGACTGTTCTATATCACTGGCCTAACTGAAAGGTTGTTACCAATTTTGCGTCAGTTCTATATGGCGGACATATAGATCATTATTCCCTAATTCTCCTAGAAATTCTTGGTGACACTCACTTGCATTTCTTTCTCAAAGAATGGCAACTATGATGTACGATCGCTGTTCCACTCTGGTCGCTTCCATTTTCCGCCATGACTCACTCACAATTATTTTCCCAGTGCCCTATGTTCATCTAATATAACACACGGAACTATCTGTTCGACAGCAGATAAAGTATTAGTGTTAAGTTCCCATCTGCAGCCTCAATTTTCCGTCGTCATTTGCATATCGTTAAAATTTACTACGTTGTCATGCATTTTGAGGGCTTATCATAACAAGATGAGTTTTTGTAACATGTACATTAATACATGTATATGTCACAAGTTTGCTTGGGTTTTCTTTCATGATTCCTACCAGCAAATTACCATTATGGATGATATTTCAGTTGCATATAAAATGTTTAATACATGTTTAGATTGTCGAAATATTACTAGGTTGCAATGACTTACTCCCGAACGCACGTATATCAAAACAATAACTATACAATAGCAAGAACTGGGGTAATTCTAGAAACTAAAACGATACGCATGTTGCATTTAATGAAAATCAGTTCGTTCTTTAAAATCTTCTTAAAATTAAGTTCCCAATTTATTAAATTGTGAAGACTTAGAATAAATTGTACGACACATAAGTGAGAAATTCGTACAAGTTCTCAAATTGATCCCTAAAGGGGTTTGTTTCTCCTCCACCAACAGATAATAAGAAATCACAGCTTCAGTACATTTCTAATGAGTAAGGAGTGAGAAAGTACTTATTTACTTTTGCTCTGACGTTGAAAAACTGAATAAAGCAATGTCTTTCCGACAAAAAGAGATATATAATCTTGATCAATACAATAGGCGCAATTGTCAGAACACGGAATTCCTCAGTCACAACGAAAATTCAGAAATATTGGCCTTAGATTTGTTCTGTTCGAAGCTGAAGGTGTCGGTAAAAGAGGAACATTTTGATAGATGTCATACGATTGGGAACTGCTGCTGAAGTAGTGCAAGAGGGACGTAAGCTATTCTTCTAACCTTACCCACTACAGACACAGCACCAGAAATTGAGACAGAACGGCGATTTAAAAGCAAGCTAATTCTGATTCTCGACTCACTAATAGTAAGAAGACAAAAAGCTCATTTGGGCTGCTAGAGAAGTTTATGGAATACGGAACTGTTTTACAAATAGGGGGTGTATCTTTATAACGGTAAACACCTAAAGAAAGATAATAAACAAAGGGAATTGGACGAATTACTATCAATGACAAAGGTAAACAGAGTAAATCAGCTACAAAACGTTGAGTTTAAAGCACTTATGAGAAAAATAGTTCTTTTTTCTCTAATTTATTGTGACTAACCAAAGTTTGCGTTTGTACGTACAGTGAGTGTTAGGTTAGGTTAGGTTAGGGTAGAGTAGGGTAATATTATATCATGAGTGTGCTTATTTTGTTTGTGTAGTAGGTCATTATTTAGAAACATTTGTCAAATTTTCAGAATCTAATTTTGAATTCAAGTGAAAAGAAATTGTGTACTGAAAAGTTCATATATCACATGATTTTTAAAGTAACTGCTAAAAGGCTCTGGTAATTTACCTCATGCCCTTGACTGTAATGCTATAAATAACAATAGTACTATGATTCAGAAAGTATCTGAAATTCGCACTTAGAAATATACAATTATGCGTGCTAATGTACGTTAACTCTTCAGATTCCTTATGAGTGCAGCACGATGTTTGTGTTTCTTCTAATTGAATCGTAATTGGATGAATCTGTTAGTACGACACTAATTTATGTCCCAGCGTATTATGTCGTCAAGATATAATTAAAGGCGGGGAATTATTAGTGTACTGTCTTACAAATTTGAACCTAATAATTATATCATCAAGTTCAAGAGACAATTTAGGTAAACACTAAATATCATATCTTAATTTTATTATAAAACGATATTCTTACATCGATTTAGTGCATCCGTTGGAACTTTTGACCATTGTGTTACATATGTCATACTTAATCTTCAAATGCATGACATGGGTTTGAGAAGCCCAACCTGTTAAAGAAAATGCATTATTTCTTTTATAGTTTGCATTTGCACGCTAAAAGTCTTCGGCATCTTTCAAAATATGTCGAGGACTACGCTCACAGAAGCACTTTCTTACAGAAGCATTTTTTAAATAGCTGTTGTAGGTTAAACTCAAATATTAGGTTACAACTTATCTGATACTATCGTCAAGTGGTTTTAATTTTACTTATCGTGTAGACAGCAACAAGTGTATCTAAAAACATCGTACTCTTCTATATCTGAGTACCTTAGTGTCAACAAGGGAGTGCCTCGGAGATCTATTTTAGGTCTATTTGTTATTTTCCTTGTATGCTGCTGACATCATAACTGCTATTGAATACTCTTTTACCCATTGTCACACAGACGACATACAGCTATTTATTACTTCATCGCAAATGGACTAGGGAGGTTTCTCAATTCAGGTCTTAAAAGGGGATAAGCTCCTTTCTATGCAATGTAATAAAGTAATTACTGTATTATGCCACCTTTACGAAGTAACGTAAACCTCGCCTGTAAAACTATACCTAAGGTGCACATCTTGTATCTTTCTTTAATATTTACAATCTTTCCCGGCTTACAAATTTAAGTTAGACAATCAATTCATAATCATGCATTCGGTTTGTTTTTAATCTAGAAAAGAAAGAACACATTCTACCCACGCTCAACACCAATAATATTTTAACAATATGAAAACAAAACTACCTGTGTTATTGGTGTTTAATTCATGAAAGCATGGAAATGAATTTTTTTCAATATTTGCATTTTAAGCTCACACATGGATCTGATATATATTCTTGTGTGATTCATAACAAAAAAAAAAAAAAAAAAAAAAAGAGAGAGAGAGAGAGAGAGAGATACGATGACACGGCCTGAAACAAGCAGGGGGATGTTTCTCTATATCAGCCCCAAGGATATCTATATCGATGCATTTTTTAACAGAATTAAAGACCAGCAATGCCTTTTAATGCCTTTTAAAACATTAAAAGTCTTTGGTCAATGACGAGCGATTATTGTTTAGGAAAACGGTATGTATGATTTGATATGACTATACAGCAATTGTTTTTCTTGTTTTTTTATTTGGTTTTCTTTCTTCTTTTACTTTTACTTTTATCTTACTATATACTGAATTTTGTATTTCACTTGCTTGAAACCTATCGTAGATTAGATTTAGTATAATTATTTTTGGAAAAATGAATATACCTTTGTCCCTTTCTTACTACTCTCTTAACTTTAAGATGATAATTTAATCTCATCATTACTTCAAACTTATAATTTTTGTTAATCCTTTTTCTTTTACTTTTTCCTTGGTAGCAAGCCTTGACTAAATCTCACTCTCTTAAATAAAATGATTTGAATTTGAATTTGAAGCTGCTTCCTTTCGGTTGTATATTGCATTTTGTTTCAATAGAATATTCACTCAAATTCATCTCCAACATAACTAAATTAGCATAATCTCCAATAAACAATTATATTCTCCTGTGTGTTTATATTTGAACTATACTTCTAACAATACATTTTTATGCAGCATTTTACATACTAACCAGCGGCGTAACAATAGTCTTTGGCGCACATAGGCAAAATCCCTAGTGGCGCCCCCCTCACCCATCGAATAGGTCCCATGCATGACCATCTATAACTTATGCGTACGCGCAGAAACGGTCATTACCCGAAAATTATCAGTGTGAGGGTACTAACCGTTTTTCTTTTTATATCGTTGTGGATTGTGGTATGTATTTTAAAAATAAACTGGACAGAGTGTCCTGTTCATTAAAAATATACTCATTTAAAATTCGGACTTTTTTGCAGTGGTAGTGTAATTAAATAGACCCATGTATCAACCAGCACTACCAAATGATTTCAAATGAATATATATATATATATATATATATATATATATATATATATATATATATATATATATATATATATATATATGTGTGTGTGTGTGTGTGTGTGTGTGTATGTGTGTATGTGATACGATTTGACATAATTATAAAATTTTGTGAAACTGCTTATAAGCATTTTTTTCTATGTTCAGTTTTTTTTTAATCGACAAATTGTATACAAGATCAGAAGTGTTCTTTTCACTTTTGCTTATGCATTTTTTTTCTTTTTATCAGATCAGAGATGTCCAATTCATGAGCACAATTTTCACGGTCAAAGTGTCTTCTTGTTCCCCACCTGACCTATTCCTAGCTTATCTTTAATATTTTATTACAGTGATACTAGAAAATACGTTCGAAAATTTGTTTTGCAGTTTCCTTTGGGAACCCTGAGGTTTACGCCCTTGACCACTTGCCCGGTTTGCCCGACCCTTGGTGTTTGTGTTTGGTTTTGTGTAGCCGCGGTACGTGGCAATTGTACTGTCTCCTAATCATGACAACACTTTTTAACTTGTTTTAATCCAGATCTTATAGGTCATAGAATTTGTCATTATTGTTGAAGCCTGTTGCGCAGGGTAATTTTATTTAAAGTTAGTAAGCTCAGTACATGTAATATAGGACTGATATCGTATTAATACAGGAAGATTAATTTCTTAATCATACAGTGCTATAACCTAGACGAGTTTACAGTAATGCCAATAATTTGATACGAAAATGTAATAAACTCAGAGTGAACAGGTATTTGTATTCTTGCCATGTTCAAAAAGGAAAACAGCGAAAACTTGAGGCTCTATTTATAAAATTTGCTTCTTTTTTATTAAAAATCTGGGGCGCCAAAACTCCCTGCGCCCGTAGGTAATGACTACCCTGCCTACCCCGTTGCTACGCCACTGATACTAAGGCAATTAGTTATAATGTGCAGCAACTCCTTACAATAATTCTGACTGACTGAAATAATGTTTATTTTTTTAAATTTAATTCTTTCCTTGTGCATTTGGTATTCAATTGAAAGTGTGTTTGTTTTTATTTTTTAACTACTACAGAGCATTACAATGTAAGAAGAATGAATTAATATACTGAGCCGTAGAGAAAAGAGACTTAGAGGATTGTATTGTATGGAAATAACAAATCATATCATTGTTATTATTACTCCCTAAGGTTGTTGCTATTTTTCTCAGTCCTTTCTATCTCGAATTACTCACAGTCCTGTTTCTCGCAATCTTACCAACTAGAAATTTCCGCCGACTGACGTTACATAGCTCTTTAAAATAACCTACTTGTACTATTTATTTTTAGATGTCTCGATTTTCTTCGTATTTATTTTGGTGACATATTGGTTCTAAAGAAACACTCCCCAGGCACTACTTTGTATTTTCAATTTTTGGAAACATACTTCCATAAAATCTTCTTCTGGAAAACTATTAGCCTGTGTTTGTTTCTTTGAATACTATGGATTCTGAAGTAGAATCCATCTTCAATATGATGCAGTGTAAGAACAAAATTTTGGAAATTCGTTTAGTGTAATTATAACATATAGCTAATACATCATTATGTTTAAGAAGTCTGTATGATTTTCTGTGCATTTAAGATTGTATTTGACAGGTAAGGGGTTTGGAGGAGCCATTATTGATTCTATTAGAGACAATGAAGGACGAATTATATGTAAGGGTATATTAGGGCTAGTAGTAATGGCAATTTTAGGAGGTGCGAGATTAAGCTGATTAATTTTTGCTAGTGTTAATTGTGTTGTACTACCTTTATAGTACACCTCTTCAAAATAGGTGCTTTATTGTCAGTGCGGTAGGCCTGTGAGTTGGCATTTTGCTAGCTAGTTATTTTATTGGTCAGTCTTTAGTATGTATAAAGTTTTGTTTTAGTTCTACAATAATAGGAAGTACGTGGTTTTTGCCTTATCTTTCAACAAATTATATTATTAAGTTATTTACGTGTAGGAGGGGTATATTATAATAATATCGATCGGGGTTGAAGTGAATATGTTGGGGCTCAAGGTACATATGACAGTTTTAAGGGTGGTTCAAAATTAATTCAACAATCACAAGACAATTTATTTAAAATGTATTTTATGTGCATTTTATTAACACACATGTAGAATAAAATGCACACCATTTTCCTGAATTGACGTATAAGTTTTAATTATGTTTAAATCTTATAGTAGTTAGCACATTTATGAACAATGGAAATGGGTAGATTGCAATAACTTGAATACCCAAATGCAGCATACGTGGAAACGAACAAGAATAAAGAATGGCAAGTTACTTCTAGAAGTAAGAGAAGTAAGAGGAGAGAATGCGTACGTAAGAAGAATGCTGAAATTGAAGAAAGTACAAGAAAGAAAACTAGAAGAGATTTACGTGTAAACAAATCTAAACTTAGTATAAACAAATATAAATTCAGCTACATTGAATGTGGTTCAGAACGGAAACTGAAAATATAATCTCTTAAACATTTTATCTGTGTTGATGAGTTAGATTTACATTTCGATAACCTGTTAAATATGTATGTGGAGAGGGTAGAAAACGGTAGTGATGTATACACGTAAAACCATTGCTGAAGGATTTCGCACTTCCAGCTACTGAAAAGTTAAGAAATTGCAAATGACTGAGATGTAATTTTATCTCAACCAAATCTATAGGAATCACCTTAATCATAAAATCACAGACTAACGTGTTTAAAATACAAGAAGAAGGAAATTGGAGAGGAACGGAAATAAATGGTAGTTAATAATAGTATCTATTCCATTATTATGGATAAATCAGACTGCAATAAATCTTGAAGAATAGCACTATTATCAACAGCCTAAAATATTTTATTCAACATTTACTATTATCATTAACTTCGATGTATGCAGGATACTGGAGATTTTAAGTGTGATTTTGAACGTAAGTGGTCAACGGAGGTTTAAATATTCTATATGAGGCAGATACAACAGTAAATATAAGGATGCAATCGTACGGTTTACCAGCTAATCGTAGATTAAGAAAGCTTTTAATTCTGATGAAAAGCAGAAGGCATTTTCTCTTGAGGTATTCCCAATATTATTGTAGTTAGTGAAAGCGCATATTAGCAAATCAGTACAAATAGGAACTAAGTTGATTCTTTCTGAATTTATAGCACTCAGAAGCAAGAGAACACCTTTTGCCTGTTATTTCCTTGCAGGACTAAATACTCCTTTAAAATAATCCATCAGTCTCGACATTTCTTACCTGACATTACCGGCAGATCACTTGCACGAAACAGTCGAGGTTTTGTGCATTTCGATTATCAGATCTTGAATCAATTGTAATATCTTTGTACTTATTCCTTTCTTCTTTCATTCTTCCCTGTATTGTCCTTCAACATAGACTTTCTTCCAAGATAAGGATATGATCAGTTTCCTTCCCCTTCCTACTTACGTCTAGTATCGTCCTTTCCTACTTTCCTTTTCTCAACACTTCTTCATTGATTTTCTGTTCAATACAGCTATTCTTTCCGAAATGAAATGAAATGAAATTTTTGAGTTTTACGTCCCACGCATATGCCGGTTAGGCTTAAGGAGACGGTGATGATGAGAGATGAATGAAATGGTGGAATGAAGAAAGTGCGAGGAAGCGGGAGAACCCCGAGAAAATCCACGCACACGGTGTTTGTCCACCACCAAGTTCACTTGGCGGGAGCAGGGTTTGAACCCGGGATCCCAAACACCAGAGGTGAACGCTCTACCACTGAGCCACCGCGGCCCCAACTATTCTTTCCATTCTTCTCTACAACTATATTTCGAAAGCCTCTTATAGTTTCTCGTTACTTTTGCGTAGAGTAAGGAAGATAGATCGAATATGTTACCGACAATGTGTAAGAAAATCAGTATCGAAGTAAATGTAGATAACACGATGTACCTAATTATACGGATATAGCGAGTTGTCTCAGAGGAGAGAGTCAAACCGTTCTTCTGAAAAAAAAAAATTGAAGTAAGTAAAGTCCGGTAAGTCGGAAAACGTATGTAAATAGACAACTGAATAAACAAAGAAATAAGAGAGAAAATAATATAACTCATATTCTTACTTCTTAATGAGAAATAGCTATCTGCACAGAGTGATGAGGCTAGATTATTCACAATCAAAACACCATAAAAAATAAAGTTAGTTAATTAATTAAATTAGATGATTATTTAAACTCAAATTATGTCGAGTGAGATATTGTTACGATGCAATGTGAATCATATAATGTACAAACAAGGCAATGTTTGTTACAAATCATATATTTTCGTTATTCAAAAGTCGAAGAGTCATAGAGTAAATACCAGTTAGACTTTATCTGCTTTGATTTGATTTCAGCTTAACGTGTCGCTCACCAGCGAGTCTATAAGAGACGCAGACCTACAGCTTAACACGGAATCCGAACAAGAGCTACGTCCGGGATTCAAACCAGGGTAGACATTTTTCGTTTTGATGTAGACCTCTATCACTGGAGTTGAAGAAGGAAGGAAGTTCTATGTAATTTTCATTATGCATAGTTAATGACACATCAAATTCAGATTAACTTTTTCTTCTTTGTAAGTTTAGTGCCCTCTCTTTCTTCATTCTGAAACGGCGGAGGTAATCCCATAATGAGTGTTGTTTATCAAGTTACCTTGATCCGAGCTTGTAAGTACAATTCATCCGAAGGCGGATTATCTAATTCCCAGGATAAAAATCAACCTTACTCAGCACTTAATATCAATATTCACATAAAAGAGAGATGTGGCAAAGATAGTCCTGTGTACCTCGCTGACTTTCCTCTATATCGACAAATAAACATTACGTCAAGAATCAGCTAGAAAATGGAGAGCTGCGCTCGGTCGCATTGGACTTTCGACTGCCGGTACGTTACCAACACAGGAACAGCCCAACAACGAAGAAAACAAGGAAGAAATTGTGTAAAATACATCAATAATAGGGGGTAATTCTATTTGCTGCATTGGCAAAGGTGGGTACAAAAACAAAAATTTTACAGGATAAATGGGTTGTTGATAGTGAAAGATAATAAATGTGTGAGTAATATGTGAAATATAGGAATACAGCGTGTGCAATGGAGAAACAACAACGAAAGAATATAATATAGTGCACAGCTTTTTGAAAGACATGGCCGATCTATACGAACGATGAAGGTAAGTAGAACGTAACCTAACCTAAGAAAATGTAACCTAACCTAACCTAACCAAAAATAGGCTAGAATTATGAAAAAGTTTGAATGCTTAGGGAAAAAATCTGGCGTCCCGTAATTAGAATTTATCCGGAATGGGAACGCAATATATTAAGTAAGATGGCAATAAAATCAAACGCAGGATTAGAGTGTCAAGTTTATTATCCTTGCTGCCTATAGCGCACAAACAGTTGTCGGTCCATCATATGAATTACAGTCTATACACTATTGCAAGCCGGTACAATTGTAATAGAGTACAATATCTACACGCATATCACTTTTACCCATATTAACATTCAAGTTACCTAAGTAGCACTCCTGTATTGAATATGAATCATCTCCATTGTATGTACACGAACAAAAGTGAATTCACACTTCCATTTTTCATATCCTGCAACATTAGACAACCAACAATGCTGTTAAGGTTGGTTGGTTGAGAACAACACAAGGCGTTCTACAAGTACAATAATTTGTTTGAAATATGCTAGTGTACCAAACAGCAAAAAAAAAGAAAAGAAAAGAAAAAGGAAAAAAGAAAAATATCGATGCCTCTCCAACGAATAAAAAGTCAGGTAGAACACGCCTCTTACTATCTACATAGCAATTTATATCACGAGAAAGTTACAAAGAAATCTTATCTAACCTTAGACATATCAAGGAAAAATCAATGTTGGTCAAACATTAATTTTATTTTTACAGGTTACAGTGTTTTCTAAAATCTCTGAATGTTTTATATTATTCGTTTCAACCTTATATTCACTTTTCTTACTTATAAATTTTAATATCTCTAGTAAAACTTTATAAAACATATCAGGTCGAGATGATTTGACTCCCATCTTTGTTTTCCGAGAATACTTCTTATCAACAAAACCATCGTAGCTTTTATTTTTAAAAATGTATTATTATTATTATTATTATTCATAGACACATTAAATCTAACAAGAATATTTTCTGAAGTTATATTACGTGTTTCCTGTGTGTTCGGGAAATGAAACAAAAAAAGCAAGAAAAGAAAGACAATCTATGAAAGTAAAAGCAAGATATGCAGAGTATGTCAGTTCAATATGCGGAAACCATTGCATCAGTAGAAAACATATCATATGTTTCAAATATGACATATGGTCATATTTTGTGTGCGCATAACATGAGTTTCTGTAATTTAATCCCCAATTAATGATAAAAGCATGTTTTTATTAAAAGCATATATGATATCAAAAGAATACGAGTTATTTCTTGTAATACGCCGTAATATATTATTCACCATCCCTTACTCTAAGTAATCGAGAACTGTAATTTCGTAAGGAAGAATAAACAAAAATGAACTAAAAAATAATCAAATAGGAATATCGATGAATGTTTCGGACTATATTTCAATTGGATATATCTCACTCTCTGTTTCTCTTGGTTAACATGTGAATGATTCTTGCATCTAATTTCTAGTTGGAAAACTTTGAGTGAAGAGAAATCATCATACACCTTGCAAGAAGAAATTAAATTTATAAGTGTTAAATTGGCTTGCAGTGGATTTTAACACACGAAACAACGATTTCTAACCTATTCCTATAACACCTTTCTTTTTTAAAAAACTTCCTGACATGATTAACTTTAACCACTTTTCAGGACTACTAGACTCGACAGGGACACGAACACAAAAACATCGAATTCAGTTAAAATAACACCCTTGCTCTTCAGAGGGACTCGAAATCCCAATGGGCTTCACTTCATGATCATCAGCCTAAAGCCTCAGATCGCTCGGCTACACCAACCGGCAACACCTCGGCTATTCTTTCAGTACTGTCGTATTCTCCTTGACAGTAGTGTCATGAAATGATGGTCGGAGGGAGAAAGAACGGAAAGAAAAGTTTGATTTCTTTTTTTAAAAAAAGGGGAATAAACAGAGAAACTTCTGTTTCCGAATGAAGGGTTCAGTAGTCAAGTCTTCGTTAGGATAACCCTTTTAAAGAAACTTTGAGTGTGACACAATATATCTTTTCTATCATAGAATCCTGTGTGTCTTGGTAGGTATTCAATTAATTACGCTGAAATCTAAAAGGAGCGTCCTGAGTAGTAAAATAATATATTACTATCTGTCAAAAAGATTTTTGTCGCGGGTTTACATTGTTTAACCCTTCATGATATCGATATTATGGATCGTGGTGGACATAAATCCTTGACCAGGTAATGGCGATTGCTTTTGAACCAAATGCGAGTATGAGAATTAAACTTGTCATACCTGTAGTTTGGTGTTGAGAAGAAACTAAATTGTGAACCAGCGGTCTGAGAACAACTTAATATAAACTTTGCCTAATATTATTGACTTATATCTTAATAAAAGATATGCGATAGGCTTTTTGAAACGAAGAAAAGTAACGTATAACTTTGTAACTGCAGGGAACGAAACCTAACGTAAACACACCAATATGAACCACGTATAGCGTAGTATTCGTGGTTTAGTGGTCAAGGCGTTCAGCCACTAACCTGAAAGTACTCGGGACGGATCCAGAGCTGATAAGTTTTTTTTTTTTTTTTAGTTTAGACATTTTCGTGGTAACTGGTCGGCGGTGACACACGTTTTATTATCTTCTGATATTTGAATACTTGATTGTTTCAATACTTAAGCTATTAAATCTTCAGGAATAAAATTATCTCGTAGAAGATTAAAAGCTAGGAGCATATTATCGCTCATATCACACAATTACACGCAGGAACCTGATAGTTGGCAAGAATATTGCGGCTTTCAAAAAAGTTAAATGAAAGCATTGATGTTTATGTCCCACGCTTATGGTGGTTAGGCTAAAGGAGACGGTGGTGGTGAGTAGTGAATAAAAATGGTGGAATGAAAAAAAGTGGGAGAAAAGGGAGAACCCCGAAGAAACCCACGCACACAGTGTTTGTCCACCAAAAAGTTCATTTCGCGGGGGCTCGGATCGAACCCAGGACCCCTTAAACCAGAGGCGAACGCTCTACCACTGAGCCATCGCGACCCCAATATTGCGGTTTTGTTTAGCGTTGTGCACGAGAAGAAGAATTTCTCATCTCGTTACAAAAATAAAACAAATAAAACCGAGAGGAGAATTAACATTTTACACTCGAGACGAGACAACGCTATTTCAAATTATTGTCTAGCTTTCGAGATGAAAATCGAGACGAGACGAAAATATCGTAAACATTTCTGGTCTTATCTCGATTCCCGGAATAGTATATGTCCATTGTTTAAGTAGCAATTGCTCTGTAGACTGAATCTCTTATGCAATTTTGTTCCTTTGTACTTCAGAGCTTCTAAATTATGGTATGTGAAGGAATTTTCTAGTAAAGCTTTTGTAATTACTTCTACACATCCTAAAAGTTAGTTTATTATAAGACTTAGTATTCACTGATATTAAGTTTTATAAATTAGTTATATTCCTTAAAACGTACCGTAGAATACCTTCTATAAAAAACTTAAGTGGAACACTTTGGTTTCATATTTGGGTAGTTGCAAAAATGTGTTCTGGAGGTCCGGACGCTATCCTCGAAATCCCGATTTTTCTGTAAGTTTTCCCTACTTTTAGGGCAACTTTAAAAATTTTAATACTTATTATTATTATTATTATTATTATTATTATTATTATTATTATTATTATTATTATTATTATTATTATTATTATTATTATTATTATTATTATTGGCGTTTTGTGAATTTAATGGTTCACCCGATAACAGAAGGTTAAATGCTTTCTTTATGGCTCTTTTAGTCGTAGTCAAATCTGCTGTGGAGCTTGTGTCCCTCTATCTATCCTAGCTTATCCTGAGTATGCATTGTGTTGGACAAAAAAGGCCGTGTGTGGGGGGCTTCTCGGGGTTCTGTTTCCTCTCACTTTCTTTACTCCACTATTTCTTTCATTGTCATCATCGACGTCTCTTTTAGCTTAGAGGCATAATCATGGTTGTAAAACTTAAAGTCATAAATTTTCGTACGGCTCATGTCAGTTCAGTAGCCCTACTTTCTAACGAAAGTTTACTGGAAACATTTCGCTTAACATTTAGCTACTTGCAGGGACGTACACAGGGAGTATATCCTAATGGTTCTGATGCTTGTTTGCAATCCCGACTATTTTGTAACTTTTCCCTAATGTTAGGGTCGATTTTCATACAATTTTCATACAATTTATCCTCATACGGAATTTGTATTCTACATTATTGTTCTTGTTCTTGTTCTTCTTCTTCTTCTTCTTCTTATTCTTATTATTATTATTATTATTATTATTATTATTATTATTATTATTATTATTATTATTATTATTATTATTGATATTATTATTATTACTGAAGATTTGACACCTCAATATTATGTCCTATTCCAACAAGATTGAGGACTTTTTCGGGCCGTTTGAGTGGTAAACTCCTGTTCACATAAACTTGGAGACTTTTTCAGGCACTGAGTCCAAAGAGGTATGCCTAGATCCGTCACAATTCCCACAGATTTATACAGAAGGAATTGCATTTTCCCTCTTTTCTTTATACAGGCGCTTATATATAACTTATTAAGCTTGAAGATCGAGTATTCGAAACTCAGTTTGAGATGTTTCATTCATTTTTTACATGAATATACTATGATGAAATAATTAAAACCGTAATACTTTTTAATTTGTAAATTGCATTAATTGTGTAAAATTAGTGTTTAGTTCCTATATTGCACTTTTGTTTATATTTAATTCAAAAAATTCTTATAAGACTTCTCGGTATAAAATTTGTAGAATAATCAGTGAAACTTGGATGGGTGAATTAACATTCAAGTAAGACCGAGAGAAATGGAATATTTGTCATGTTTTTATATATAAGAAATTTCAGTATTGCAAATGATAAATATTTCATTAATGACCAATGGGGAATCTAACGCAGGACCCTTTCATTACGAAACGAATGATCACGCCACTACTTTAAGGCGGCTCTATTAAATGAGAGGAAAAAATTTCAGTGTCAAATTGGACACGTTTGCGATTCAAAGGTTTAATAAGGAGGTAACACCCTGATTTCAGGACGAAACAGTCTGGTTTCACTCTGATTCTCTGATGATAAAATACTATAGTGCATAGAATTCTAATTTAAATTTGAAATTAAAAGAAGACACACAAATACGCAAGGACATGAAGGTAAATGTGGTGTTGAGCGTCATTCGAAAACTTAACTAGAACTTTCTGCTTTAGACCACGTTTTTTTGTTTTTTGATTCACCAAAAACACCTCCGTAATTTGTCTCTATTTACTACTAGGCTAAACTCGTTTTACAGTTCCATTAACCTTGAACGACAGAGACACAACACAGACATCGAGAACAATTAATATTTCAAAGGCTCTCTCACCGGGAATCGAACTCAGGACCTCGAGTAGTGAACTATCTAATTGGTGGGATACCTGGTTTTTTCCCAAGGCAAGTATGCTTAAGGTGGACAACATCATGTACGTGGGTTTTCTCGGGACACTGCCGTACTCCTGTTTCATCCCACTTTCTCACTCCACCAATTCGTCCATAATTAATTTGTTTTAATAATGGTCTCGCTTAACTTAACAGGCATAACCGCGGAACATTAAACGCAATATATATATATATATATATATATATATATATATATATATATATATATATATATATATATATATATATATATATATATATATATATATATATATTTCATTTTCAAATGGTTAACCGAAACCAAACCGAACCAGAAAAACAGTTGTATTTTCCAGTGCTCATTAATCTGTTCTCTCAAAAATATATAGAAAAAAACTTGTGAAATCGTATTTCCAGTCAAAAGTGAAACATCAGATTCATAATACCTTAACCTAAAACCAAAGCATTACATATCTCTTGGAACTTTTCCAAAATACATTTGGATATTCTAAAAGACGGCGATATACCGGTAATCTCTGTTTCCAAACAAAACTGAACCATAATACAGTTCGGTTTCTGTGATAAACTGACACTTTCTGTTTGAACCTTAAACGTAACCGAAACCAGTTAATCGGATTTTGGAACGCGTCTAGTAGCTAGACTGTAGTTGATGTTTCTGTTATTTCGTGAATTCAACTGCCATTGTGTAGTGTATATTTGGAGATAAAGCCCCTATAATCCCCTATTTCCGACCATATATATATATATACACACACACACACACATACATTATATATATATATATATATATATATATATATATATATATATATATATATATATATATATATATATATAGCCTGTTTCACAATTCGTGTAATTTTCTACAGCACTGCAAGAAGATACGTTTCACACTATTAATATGAAATTCGGCATTCTTATTGAAAAATGAATGAATTTTTCAAATTCTAACAGTAAATGAGGGAAAGTCATTGTTCAGCCTTTGTTTTAGGGGCATAAGCACAAAACTTCATTTTCCTTATGGAATATTCTATGTAAACCTTTGAAGAAATTTTTTCCAATGATTATTGGTAGGAAGTTTGGGGCAAACCAGTATTATTTGATATAAAATGCAATAACGCTTACCCGAAATGATAGTATAGTTATCTCGAACATTATTATTAAGTCTCATCTTTTGGGTTGGAAGGGACGTAAAAAGGTGGTGGGTTGAGTGTCACCAAATCCTAAATTCTGTCTTGGAAATACCAGTAAGCGTCAACTTAATCACAAATGTCACAGAATTAATGCTCTGATGCTCCTTCCATGTGCCAGTAACTGATATGGGGCAACTGTCCACCTTACTAAAGATTCACATAAATATTGGGCATAAATATTCTTAGCAGGGACATACGGTAAGAAACATGTTTTTGTCAATTAATGTGAAAAATGACGTTCTTGTAGTAAACAAAGGTATGCGTTTTTCAAACCTTAATTGCTGTTTTAGTGAAGCAGTGCCTTAGGGAGTACAGGGTTCATACCATTAATGTTGAATCTTTGTAAAATTTTATTTGAGAGTGATTGCGAGATTAATCAGAAATGTCGCGCAATTAATACTCCGATTCTCTTTGCATGTGCCAGTTACTAATATGGGCAGTTGACACCAACACGTCTTGCAACATATCTACCAGATGACTTAAAACAAAGAATTGTCCAGACTGTAGAGTTGATCACTCCAGATTCGTTGGAGCATGTGTTCATAATGGCTATAGTAAATAACATTATTTTGTCTTTTTCGTTCACGAGAACATGCTGAATAAACGTAAGTTGATATTATCTGCCCTATACTTAGGTTAATTATATTTTTAAACATTTAATCATTGAGCCACAAAGTGTTGTTTTCAAGAAGGAATTATTTTGAAGAAATGATTTTTATTTCTCGCGAAGTATTTGTTTCTACTACAACCGTGTGTCCATACTTTATGATTTATTGATGTATTTAGTGTACAGTACATACGAGTAGGTTATTATCTGGAAAGTTGGATGTTACAGTTATAGTGTAACAAGTACGAAAAAGATACATTCTATTTACGAATAAAGAAAAGAATATTGACATATGAAGCTAACCTACTAAATTTGTAACTTCTAAAATGTTACTTTTCAATAATATTTTTTCTGGTCATTGCGACATTTTTCATTGTCAATTTATGTTCTGTTTCGAGCTAGTTTTGCTTAAGTGTGCAGAAAATACGTTGGCGACTTGTGTGTGTCATCTTGTGCTATAACAAGAATCCCAATTGATTTTTAATAAATACAAATTCTCCGAATATATTCTAATGACACAATAAGAACAAAATTATATGCATAATCTGTTACAGTGATAGAAGATAATTATTTACAGTAGATATGAGATTTTTTTTTAAATCACAAAATTTGTCTGGAATAATGATAAAATACTTGGCATCTACCTTGTACCCGTATATCCATGCTAAGGATATTTATCGTGCATTTTGATATGACTTTTGGAAGGGGGGAGTGTAGTCCCATATGCACATGCAATGAGCATTAAAATATTAATTCTGTGACATTTGAATTAATCTGACGATTACTTTCATTTCTAGAAAAATTGGCAATTTTTGTAACAAAAATCACCTCCTTTGCCCCCCTGTGTTTCCCTAAGGTGGTGCGTTATCAAAATAACATCTTATATTAGAATGCGCATACCTTTCTACTACAATAACAGCGAATTTCATATTAATTGATCCAAAGAAAATACCTTCTTATAGTCCTTACTCCGGATATTTATGGTGATTTTGTTTATGTTTCAGAAGTTGGAATATAGCCCAAAATCAGTCACTGGCACATGAAAGGAGCATCAGAGCATTAATTTTGTGACATTTCTGATTAAGCTGAAGCTTACTGGCGTTCCAAAAATACAATTTGGGATTTTCGTGACCCTTCACCGACCACCGCTTAACGACCCTTGCCACCCAAAGAGGAGCCTTACAAAAATATAATTCAAGACTACTATACTATCATTTGGGACGAGTGTTATTGCATTTTGTAACAAATAATACTGATTTGCCCCCAAATCCTAACCAATAATCATTGCAGAAAACTGCCTCAAAACATTAGCATTGAATCTCCCATAAGGAAACTGAAGTTTTGTACTTACGTCCCAAAACCAGAGGCTAAAGAATGTCTTTCTCTTATATACTGTTAAATTTTTTAGAAAATCAGACATTTTTCAACAAGAATGCCCAATTTCATATTAATAGTGTGAATCTTCTTCCAGTGTTGTAGAAAACTACACGAGTGTGGAACAAGCTATATACACATAAACACAAACACACACATACAACACATACACACACACACACACACACACACACACACATTTATATATATATATATATATATATATATATATATATATATATATATATATATATATATATGGTCAGAAATAGGGGATTATAGGGTTTCTATCTCCAAATTTATACTATATAATGACAGTTCATTTCACGAGATAATAGAAGCATCAACTACAGTCTACGTACTAGACGCGTTCCAAATCCCGATTACCTGGTTTCCGTTCCGTTTATGGTTCAAACAGAATATGTCGGTTTATTTCAGATACCGAACTGGTTCAGTTTAGATTGAAAACAGACATTATAGTGCTGCTTTTTAGAATATCCATACATATTTTGGAAAATTTCCAAACGATATGTAATGCTTTGGTTTTAGGTTAAGGTATTACGTATCTGCTGTTTCACTTTTGAATGGAATTACGATCTAACATTTTTCTTCTCTACAATTTTTTGTGAGTGCACGTTAATGATCAATGAAAAATACAATTGCTTTTCGGTTAACCGTTTTAAAATGAAATGAAATGATTTTTTGCGTTTAATGTCCCACGATTATGCCTGTTAAGTTAAGCAAGACCATTATTAAAACAAGTGAATTATGAAGGACGAATTGGTGGAATGAGAAAGTGGGATGAAACCAAAGTATGCGAGTGTCACTAGAAAACCCACGAGCACGATATTGTCCTCCTCAAGCTTACTTGCCTTAGGAATGAACCAGGTACTCCACCCATCAGATAGTTCACTAGTCGGGGTCCCGGGTTGGATTCACTGTAGGAGACTTTTTGAAATTTTAAATACTTGACATGTCGATGTTTATGTCCCTGTCGTTAAAGGTTAATGAAACAATAAAACGAGTCCAGTCTTGTAGAAAATAGAGACAAGTTACGAAGATATTTTCGGTGAATCAAAAAAACAAAAAAGTGAGTGGTCTGAAGCACGAGGTTCTAGTTAAGGGTTCGAATGATCTCAACACCACATGCTCCTTCATGTCCTTCCGTGTTTGTGTGTCTTCTTTTGTTTTGTAATTTAAATTAGAATTTTCTGCACTATAGTATTTTATCATGACCGAAATTAGAGTGTTTCGTCCTTGTTAAAATCTTTGGATCGTAAAGATGTGCAATTTTCTCCATACGCGAGAGTTTTTTCCTCTTACTTAACAGAGCCGTGTTAGAGTAGTAGTCGTTTCGTAATGAAAGGTTCCTGGGTTCGATTACGCATAGGACATTAGGGAAATTTTTATCATTTAAAATATTGATACTTCTGATGTATAATAACATGAATAATATTCCATTTCTCTCGGTCTTAGAATTGACCTTCTTTACATAGGAAATACTAACATGACACATGCCTACGACCTTGACTCGTACTGCCTGACAGTGAGAACGTAAAATGGTTAACAAACAATTCATGAATACATAGGGCTTATTCTTAGGGTTTAGAAACTAATCCTTTCAAAGTATCTCTTATAAGGCAGATCACCCTTATACCCTGTAAAGAAACAATTTGTTTTCCTTCTTTGTATCATTTTCAGTTTGATGATTTGCATTTATTTTAGTTTAACTTCACCCATCGAAGTGTGACTGATTATTCTAGAAATTTTAAACCGAGAAGTTTTATAAGTATTTCTTTTGAACTAGATGTAAACGAACATGCAATATAGGCACTAAACACCAATTTTAATATCAAATCATTACATTTGCAATTTACACATGCAGAAAGTATTACTTAATTTTAATTAATTCATCACATCTTCATGCTAAAAAAATAAATAAAACTTCCCAGATCGAGTTTCAAACTCTCGATCTTCAAGTTTCACAAGTTCTTTACGAAGACAGAGCGGCTCAAGATTCTTGTCTACTCTTGGCATATGTACGGCTTGCAGCTAGAGCGTATTTAAAGAAAAGAGGGGAAATGCAATTCTTCCTGTATAAATCTGCTGGAATTGTGACGGATCTAGGCTTACCTTTTTGGAGTTTGTGTCTGATAGTAATAATAATTATAGTGATAGTAGTACTAATAGTAATAATAATAAGTTCTAGTATTAGTAAGTATCATTGATAATTATTATATTGTCTATTTAGGATACTTGTAGAAAGTACTTGAAACCACACACAGCATTTGGGTCGATTTGACTCGTTTTGGCTCGACTCGACTCGGAACTCGAGTCAAATTCGAGTCGAGTTTCAAGTCGAGTTGGAGGAAATTTTTCGAGCCGAGTTCTAGGATCGAGCTCAAAGACATCTGTTTCGAGTTGAGTCGAGTTTCAATGAAAGCTTGCTCGAACTCGTTCGTGCCCATCTCTATATACATCATATATATGTTACGTCTATCTGTATGTGAGATTGTGACCGCCTATATACAGTTCTTTCGTTCGTACGGAAAATACATTTATTCGGAAGGCTTATACGGAAACACAGTACCACTAAACTTCACTGTTACGTTCAGTGATAATAGTGCATTTTAAATCTGTGCACACTTGTGTATAGTGTTATTTCAAACAAAATGATTTTATGCTGAGTTCGCAACCCTGCTTTACCTATGACATGACTGTTTGTGGTTTCCGATAGGGTATTTTTTCTTATTATATTATGCAACTTTTGTTTTGATTGCTTTAACGGTTTTCAAGATATTTAATTTAAACATACATAATTCAATGATATAATTTTCTGGATTTTCAAATTTTGAAGCCCAGTATCTCCTATCCTTCTGGTCCATAGTACCTTAAATTTTGCTCATTTTCATTCCTCATTATGCTTTTACAGATGTGCTATGTGGCAATAAGATTTTAGCGACAACTTGTGGGACCCTCCCGTGTTAGTGTCCGCGGCTGATTGCCGTCCGGGGCTTGGGACCCTTCCCCTAACTATATTTACGTGTAAATTAACGAATCATATAAGTAAACTTTAAAAAGAATACGATACTACTTAATATATATCACAAATATTGCTTTATAAAACTTCAACTATAACTAAAACTAGTGATTAAACTAGAACTAGAAACTACAACAAAAACTAAGATCTAGATCTGAAACTAAAACTAGCAACTACACAATATCTACCTTCACACTTGGAAGTATGTCATCCAAAAGACTACATTGGAAGATTTGTAAGACAAAATAAAATATTATGTTATGGATTATGTTACTGCTTTCACAGGAAACTAACTTAATGTCAAATTTATTTTCAGGAATACCTAGGTATGACAAACGAAAAACCTTATTTTATTGTTATATGCATTCGGGGTTATGTATTATTATGTAAAATGTGTTTACTCAATAGAGGTGTCAAATGTGTTCTATACTCATGTTGCTTGCAAAATTGATTTCAATTATCATAAAATGTCCAGATTAGGAAATATTTCAACATGAAGAATTCGATCTGCAATTACTCTATTCTATCCATGGTCCGTAAGGCAAACTATACGTAATAACTGTAAAAATAATCCTTTCGTTGTGATTGGTGTGTTCTCGTTAAAAATTATTGTGTTACAAGGATCTAGCCACACTAACTTTCCGGAGTGTATAATGCCTGACGATTACGGAGCTTCGCGCACAGACGCCTACGGTGCCTGAACTACCTTTTCTACATTTTCTTTGTAATTGTTTTATTGTTAATGAAAATTATATATAGATTAAATTACGAAATAAAATCTATCAGTTGTAGTAGTCTAGTCACCTTGTAAATAAATACAAGACTCATGTGTTAAGAATGAAACTATTTGTATTTATTACGCTCTATCGAGTAAACGACAGAGCAGTAGTTTGAGTTGTGATTAGATCTTTTACTCACATTTTCCGCTGAAACGCGTGATAATTAAATTGGTAAGCCCTAATTAAATATAATATAAACTATATAATGCAATATACTAGTAGCCTTCATTAAGATGATTTATTTGCCTTTTTCTAGTTTTTGGACTCGAACCGTTAACCCGCTGTATACTATAGGTGCTGACTTTGTCCACCAACCAACACACAGACAAGCACGAGGGCTGATTCTTTCAATCTCCGTTAAGCCACCAGAGGAGAGCCACGTGAGATGATGAAACGGAATAATCCAAATGTTTACTAGAGGTACTCATCCCCCACACCAAAACACATATTATGATGTTCAACCATGTGAAAACATATCGAATTTTATCCCAGCGCTTACCAGGTGTAATTCTAAAATTTATTTCCCAGTGGCTGAAATCAACACGTCTTTTGAATGTGTAAATATTGACTATTAAAACGTCATTTTGGTTGGAATTGAATTTGAGTTTTTCGTCCCTTTTAGAAGCAAAGCTATATGGACGTGGATCTGCAGCTTAAAATAGAAACAAACCACATGAACTTCCGCTGGTTACCTCATTTTTGAATGTTTTCCTTTTTCAAGTGACATGTTCGGTTACATTATGTACTTCACACTTGGTGGGAACTTCGATTCAGCTCGATATATTTTAACGCTCGAAACCACAATCATTAAATGTCTCCAGGTGTGGGTAAAGTGTGTCCTCCAAGGAACAGCTTTGGCTTATCAGTATTTCGACACCTTACGTGATTCTCTTCTGGTGGCTTAACCAAGGTTGAAAACAACAACCTCCTAGTATTAAACCTCAAGTCTGGGTAATGTTACACCTCTTGTCCAACATGAACGTGCCTCAACATGAAGCACGTTCATGTTGAGTATCATCACTATTCGTTTAAAATAACTCAACTTATTCCGGCTTCAACTTTCAGAGTTATGAAAGAATAATGAATACCAGAGAATAATCATTATGAAATAAGCTGTGAATTGGAGTAATGGAGTAACAAAGCAATCACGACAAAACTTGCTTACGCTGAGTTAGTTCCAAGACACAGTTCAACTAACGTGCTTCTATGAAGTACCCTTAACCACATGGTTTTATCACACATTAAAATCTCTCGTCACCAGAGCATAATATAGATAAATTTAATTGCATGAAGTTTGAACGAAATACATATGATTTGATGTTACGTGCTCATCTCTTAACTGAGAAATCTATCATTTTAACTTAAAAAAAGGAGGTTATCAGTTTCACTTGTACGTGAAATGCTTGTACATATGCATCACTGTACGCGATTATCTCGAGAACCGTTGGTCATATTTCAAAGCGGTTTTCACTAATCGAATACGTTATTCCCAGGGTAGGTTTATACGTATAAGAAATTCAAGAAAGCAATAATTAATTATTTTTTAAAAGATCAAATAATTCCTCCAATGCCTGAACAGAAAAAATCTACCAAAATATACTGCAACCAATAATTGTACAAAGACGGCTTGCATACTACCAAGGGGTAATAAACCTTTTCATTCAGCTTTCTCCGAATGATTTAACACTGATGATAGATGTTTAGATCATTGGCGATGTCATGACCATTTACATGCCGGTCTTGTTCAGCTTTTGTAAGAGTATCATGCACTTTTCCTGTGATTGGTCCTTCACAGCGAGTAGCGTCTTAGAGATCGAAATTTCCAGAACGAAAGAAAATGTTCTACTGACATTTGTGTTTATGTTTCTTGCTTGAAGTGCCTAACATCCCCAGCCTACTAAATACAAACTTATAGGCAGTTACGATAGTCATTCGAAGGGACTTACCTCTGGTTTCAAGAGTCGGACGTTTGATCCAGGCGATGTGAGTTCGTGGCGGGCCGTATTGAAAGAGAGTGGAAAAACAGGAGGCAAAGAGATTCAAATATAGGAACAGAGAGGGATACATTCACGTATACTTTTTTTGTTGATTTTGTCTAAATTTATCTTTTGTTGTTTCTTAGTGTTGTGGTTTCGTCCATTTTTCCTATCCTTCGTCCCTGTCCACCCTTGTCCAAATAGAAAAACAAATGAATGGTGAAAAAATAATAAAGCAAAGAAGATTGCAATGATGATAGCCCTGTTTCGGTTAAACTTTCAGGTGCCTAAACTGAAAGGCGCGATCTAAAAAAAAAAAAAAAAAAATCACGTATACAAGTTTAGAATTGGAGCATTGATCGGACAGCATCCATATTCTGAGAAAAACTGATGATTTTCTGATGATTCTGATAAGAATCATAGGCTCACAGTAACCTGTGAGCATTACACTCGCAGTTGTCGAATTAAGATTTTTTAAAGCATCAGACGGAGAACGCAGAATTTATTTTTTTTAAAAAAATCCTAGCTTTTCGGAGACAGATTTTGGAATAAGAACGTTTCGATTATGAAGCCACGACGCTAACCACTCACCTATGTAGAAGACTACTTGGTAAACCATGTTTTTCTTGCATATCTCGAGAATGTCAATTCGTTCGAGCATGGAAATAAGGAACATATTGCTATTGTGTCTATTTCCAGTTTGAAGTTCCTAAATATCCGCAACCTACTACCAGCGAAGCTATAAGGAGTCACAATGATTCATTGGAAGAACGCTTATGTCTGATTTCAGGAGTTAGGGGTTTGATCCTGGGCCATGTGAGTTCGTAACGGACAATATTGAGAGAGAAAGAGATTCAAATGTGGGGACA
Organism: Thermobia domestica; assembly: GCF_964235325.1. Lineage (NCBI taxonomy): Eukaryota > Metazoa > Arthropoda > Insecta > Zygentoma > Lepismatidae > Thermobia > Thermobia domestica. The sequence continues at coordinate 93,206,757 of NC_137465.1, forward strand.
GAGACGTAATTAGTTCTGAGTTTAGGGGGGAATATTTGCAAATAGAATAACCCATATATATATATTGTATGCTCCCGATAATTTGCGGACTTTTTCCCGCTCAGCCGCAGTGTAGCCACTACAGATAAATCTAAGGATTCAAATGATTGACATATTCTATTCTCTGGTTTCCAAAATCGGTATTAAACATAATAAAAATAAGAAAGTAAATCTACATTCAATACCTTCTCGTAAAACAATTAAAGCATAAAATACTATGTTGCAAAACCCAGCAATCGGAGGGGCATCCTCCTAGCCTCAAAGTCATCCCCACCTTTCAGTTTTGTCTTAGTCGGTTACAAAAAGTGCATTTGCATAGATTTTTAGCCCTTAGTGCCTCAAGGTGACTATAGGGCTGGAAGAACCTAGCGATATTAACGAAGATGACGCCCGGCCCCCAAAGTTACTGATCTTATGCTCTTATTACTATTCACTTAATGTTTAAGGAATAGCCTGTAAATGGATTTTAAAAATAACCTTTCCTTATTAGTATAAATAATTTCAGTTTATTGTGGATAACACTTTCATTTATTGTTGGATAAAAACAATTTGTAACATATAATTGTAAATAAATATTTGAGAGGACCACGCCAAGATTTGGGGAGGACGGTATCCCCCGTCTCCCCCTTATCTACGTCCTTGTATGGGGATAGAGAGTGATACATTCACATATGGAAAATAAGAATTGGAGAAACAAATGATCGGACTGACATTTATATTCTGAGGAAAATTCTGATTTTGTGAAGCATAAGAATCAATGTTTCCAGTCGAACCTGCGAGCATCACACTCGCAGTTGTCGAATTAAGATGGAGAACTGTTTTTGAAGCATCAGATCATTGCAGAGGGACGGAAAGATCTTAACATTTGGAGTATGAGAAATTAAAAGAATCATAGCTTTCGGAGATAGGTTTCGAATATCTCGGCTATGAAGCCACGACGTTAACCACTCACCAATGAAAATGCTACTTGACGACCCTTTTCATCTTCCTTATCTCAAGTATGTCAATACTTTCAAAGCATGAAAATTAGAAATATAGTAATAGTCCCATTAGAAATGCTTATTTATTATTAATAGGCAAACAGCCCTTGCGTTGTGTCGAAAAAAATATGTTTAAGGTGCATGGTAGGCAATAAAGATCAGCGTTTGAAATACTGCAAGGTCTTACAAGTAAACTTTCTCATCCAATAACTGGGGATTAGACATCGTATATGTATTCGTAAAATAAGAATGCGAAGTCAAAAAAAAAAAAGTGTATAAGTTAGAAAGATCCAAAGCTAACGTTGAAATATATGGAAAATCTTATTGTATTTAATCCCGATCTTCTACAAGATCTTATGCTGGTCTACTGGCTAGTACGTATGTCTTTGGTACACTTGGCTCCGGGTTGATTTCCGGTGGAAGAATGCAAAATTTTAATTTCTCAATCATTCACTTTTATTAAATATCCGTCTCGATTCTCATATAAGAAATAATCGTTGGAGGTAAAACTGAAAAACTTTCATTTTTTTATTTTCTACTATATGTTTGGCTAGGAACGTTTGATTATTATGCTTCACAAAGTCACAATTTTCCTCAGAATTTGAATGTTGTCCGAAAATTTCTTTCTCCAGTTCCAATTCTGCATATATGTAAATGTCTCTCTCTCTCTCTCTCTGTCTCAACATCGTCTACTATGAACACACATGGCCTGGGATCAAACCTCCAACTTTTGGTACCAGATGTAAGCGTTCTACCAATGCTAATCGTGACTCCTAATAGGTTTGTTGTTAGTAAGCTGCGGATATTTAGGCACTTCAAACATGAAACATAGACCAAATATTAGCAAAACAAGAACTAAATATAGTCATATAAAGTAATCTAAACACATAACATACATTAAAAGTACTCTAGAACTAAAATGTTTTTAAGACGTTACTGAGAAAGAAAGAAAATTAATCATCAAAGAAAATTAATTTCTTTCAGTAGTTTGTAAGTAAATGGGTCCAGATGTTTTTTTTTCTGAATAGAAAAAGTATATTACGTTACAGCAGCAATGAGTTGACAATCTGTTTTGGACAACTTACATTTTTACTGAAATAAAATTGTAAAATATAGCGCAGCTTTTCCGAAAGTTTACTTATCCTCACACATAATAACTTACTTCTGATTCCACGAATTCCAATACAGAATTTTTTTTAAAAATCACCTAATTTAGAAGGCATATAGAACTCCAAACAAATGTTTAATAAGAGCTTATTTGGAACATTTAACATGAATATACATGTACGTACATACTGCTAAAAATACAATATATTTTTTAAAAAGTTCAGATATCGGCATTTTAGCGAGACTTAGCGAGACAGGACATTATTTTGGAAAATTAAGGAGTTATCCTACAAGTTTCAACTTTTTGTGTGATCTTTCTACTGTCACAAATGGCACTTTTCTGCACTACACATGATCGAAAATAATAATAATAAAAAAATTCATTCCACCCTTATGCGCAACGAGTATTTAATGAATAGATAAAGAACGAGTATTTAATAAAAGGAAGCTCCCTAAAGAGAGTAAGTGTTGTCTGTTTATTTTGTAGTGATTCACATAAACATATGGACGAATTGCATACAATTTTGGGCTAAAACGTTTGCAAAAGTGTGAAAATCATACCTAGTATGGTGTGGAGACTCCTTTTGGGTCCAAAACAGCTTGGATCCGACGTAGAATGGGCTATACAGCTCCTGAATAGTGGTGTGTGGAACTTTGTACTATTGTTCCTCCAAAACATGCTCCAGTTCCTTAAGGCATGCTGGTGGAGAGTAATTAGACAGAACACGTCTTTCTAACTCAGACCACAATGGCAAAATGATGTTTAGATCTGGTGATTATGGGGTCCAGGAGAGGTGTGATAACTCCTGGTCATGCTCCTCAAACCATGATTTCACCATTTTTGCAGCGTGATAGGGTGCCAAACCATCTTGGTAGATGCCATCACATCAGGGAACAATATTTGGGCCATGGGTAGAACCTGGTCCCCCAAAGTGGCCTCATACGCCTTAGCATTCATCATTCCATGCAGAGCTATGGTAGGACCTGCAGAGAACCACGATATCGTTGCCCATACTGTATAGAACCACCCCCATGCTTTACATTGGGACCCAGACAGTCTGTATCATAGACCTGCGACGGTGTTCTCCATACGTAAACACGACCGATTGTGGGAAACAAGGTGAAGGTCGATTCATTGGACCACGTTAGGTGTTTCCACTGCTCATGAGTCCACGCCTTGTCGTCCTTGCACCACTGGATACGCCTCTTCGCATTTACTGCTGTGATCAGAGGTTTGGCGAAAGCGGCCCTGCCATGAATTTTCATTTTATGGAGTTCCTGTGCCACTGTTTTCGATGAAACCGGGTTCTGTAGACCAGAGTTGAGTTCAGACGTAATTTTCATTGCAGTGGTCTTCTTTTAAGCTGCTACAATCCGTTTTAATGCCCTCCGGTCCCTATCTAACAGGATTGTCTTTCGACTACTGTTGTGCTTTGCAGACATCGTTTGCCCATGAATTGTGTATGCCCTCGTGACATTGGACTCAGTGCCTTTCAACACCCCCACAATGTTCGCCACTGTTGCCACTCAAGCTCCAAGAAGACGGGCACCACCGATCATCCCTCTTTGGAAGTCTGTCAGGTCGCCAGGTCAGGTCTTCCATTTTACGGCACCACTTTCACACCACGACACTCACAGGTGAACTGGTTCCTGCTGACGGAAGAGGAAGGTCCACACAACACATTGAAAACAAAAAAAGATCGACAACCGCAACACGTGTTGTACATTGGAGTGCCAAACTTACTTGTCCTGTATGAAGTGTTTTTTAGATTTTTGCCTACCCCTGTATATTATTAAGTTATTCCTAAGCAACAAATATGTCATTCTATTTTGTGCGCGAGCTACATTCTACGTCTCAATGGAATTATATTTAGGCCCGTAACGTAAAGGAAAGTTAACCTCTACGCAACATGTTGACAATCTTCTTTTCAGTGCTTTTCCACTTCTGACATTTACTTTTACAATCTTTACAATTTATTTGAATGGTAACTAAATTGGCTTTCGTGATGAATCGGACAAAACTTTATAAAGCATTTACGTAATAAAAGGGAGTACTATTGAAAGAATGTTTGTTAGTTGCTAGTATGTACATATTTAACCTGTAGCAATTAATTTCGTTTTAAGTAATAACTACTTATTGCGATATTTGCTCCAACCTCGCTGTGCACCACCAGTAATTCTAAATTATTTAGTGCTATTGTGGAACATAAAGAAAGAAAATGCAAACGTGTAGATCTGAATGTACTATGTAATATGTACTACTGTATATATCTTCTTTAAACATACAAATATATTTTTTCGAGTTGACTACTAATTAGCAAAATGCAATATTTTGCCTGTAACGTTTTTATATCCAAAAGGACAATGCTCGAAACTGAGTGCAAAGAGGACTAGTTGTGTGACATAGGTTGTCATTGATTTTCATGTATAAAGTCGTTTTTCTATCAGCACTCGCCGATGGGAGCATTTGCAGATACCAGAAAATATGTTACCGTATCTGGTGTTTCACTCTTTCTCGTTTCTTTAGAGTTGCGATTGTGCGCATTCCAGCGGGTAACTGTCTCCCAGACTCAGGTTGGTAGTCGTCAGTAGTGTGATGTTAGTGGTGGTGGCGGAGGTACTGGTTTGACTTTTTTGTCACTAACAAGAACCTTACCACTACACAGAAAAAAAAGTTACAGAAAGCCAATTGGCTCTGTTTTGCGACCGATTCCGCATCATGTATTGATCCTTTAGTGTGTATCTTGAAAGAGAAGTTGTTTCTTTCGATAGAGCAAGCTTCCAGCTGCTGTATCTTCTTGTGTGAAATGCTAAAGTCCTTTCTCCCTCCCATCTATTCCATCTCCCATATCTGTCTAAAAATTCTTCTAAGATCTACCGAGACAACTCCAGTACGATGCCGCTATAGGCAGTCAATTGATTGGCTGAGTCGTTCATGGTTTATTTTGTTTCTTCTTTCTTCTCTAAGCCGTTACAATTGTTCCTCGAGGATATCTGACAAGAACTTCTTTTTTCTATTGTTGCCTTGTGAAACGATTTTATTTCCTGCGCACTTCCACTTCTTCAAATTACAACACGAACCCTCGTCGTTACTCCTTCATAAACACCGAATTTCAACAAAGCGATAACGACTATATAGAAGTTATCTTCAGGAGAAGAATACTTGAACCTCATGCAATACGTTTTTTAAGAATTATTATGTGTATTAACAAAACGTGAGAAGGTTGATTCATAGAAACTGAAGGTGAATAACATATATACAACATGTTTACCGTTTATTTTGTTACATTTAGTAGTTTGAAGTAAGTAGTTGTAGTGTAATTACCAACTTAATAGGTTGGATACATGTACTTGTAGAAGTACTGTACAATGGGAGGTAAAGCAGCGCGTCTAGATTTTTCTTATATTTTATATTTACTGTTTTTCATGAAAGTAAGCCTATAGAAAATAACTAAAACTTATACCATTGGTAAAAAAAATACATATACCTAGATAATTTCCTAATTGCGCTTTCTAAACTAATTTGAGACTGCTAAATTCAATCGAACTATTTTAAAGCATATCCGTTCATGAGGTCACGAGAAAAAATGAACTCCAAAATTTCCACATAAATAAATATCCCATAGAAAGGTGCGTTCGAAATAGCATCATTGGACTAATCATTAAGAAATTAGTATAGAAACCGCAAGTATAAAGGTATTCAAGCGTATGTACTTTTTAATTAGCATAAGCGTTATTTGAAACATCCCAAATTTGAATCATTGTTCTCGTAACCCGTAACCCCATAGACTGATATGTTTAAAAGTATTTATATTCTATTCAACATCAAGAAGTTAGTATAAAAATCTCAATTAGAAATGTATCCAATAGTGTGTGGACTTTCACCAGTGACATGAGTGTTGATTATTTGATTTCTTACGATTAAAAGTGTAGAGAGAATCACACAGCGCAGACACTTCACGTTTCGTTAGATATCTATAAGGCATTGACTGTAGAATGGTTAAACATTTTATTTTTCGGTACTTTTGAAATATATTGTACAAATTGTAATTTCTGCAGTCATTATTCTGTTGTTAGAGTCAACATTTGATATGCACTTGCTCATTTGACCACATTTATTTTAGTGCCCCCTTCTTAAAGAGAACTTTCAACGTGAGGAAGAGAGGGCAGTTTTATTTACTATTCATTAGATCACTTATTTATATGGATATTCTTTGCTTGCTCTCTCAGTTGTGAATGCAGCTACAGATTCCCGGGTAATTGACAGGAGTCTTAAAATAGAATGATCACTGGACTTGTCTCCTGACAGCCGTGGATATACACCATCCTGATCTGCAAGTGTGCGAGTTCAGTACTTTTTTTTTTTTTAACTTTTGTATAACGTTCAGTGTTTTCAGGGTCGGAGTGGCTCAATGGTAGAGCGTTCACCTCTGGTGCTTGGGTTCAAACCCTGTTCCCGCCAAGTGAACTTTGTGGTGAATAAGCACCGTGTGCGTAGGTTTCCTCGGGATTCTCCCATTTCCTCCCACTTTCTTCATTCCGCCATTTCATTCATCTCTCATGATCAGCGTCTCCTTTAGCCTAGCCGGCGTAACCGTGGGACGTAAAACTCGAAAATTTCATTTCATTTTTTTCTTTTAGTATTTTGTTATGTGCCACTGTAAAAGCTCATGCATAGTTTCCGAGAAAATTGAAAAAAAAAATATTTTGTAAACCTAAATGTTTATGCTGAACGAAAGGCTTGCTATCAATCAGGATGAGATTCATACTAAAGTATAGGCTAATGAAGTACTTCATTATGACATGACACCAGCAAGATAGCAATGTATAGTATGGTTAATGAGATATACCCCAAAATTATGATTAACTCTTAAACTTTATTTTCTGTTTAAGTAAACTATTGTACAGAGTTAAGACATATCATATCGAAGATATTATATCAAATCCTTAACCCTAAAATGCTAATGGGCAGCATAGTGAATCAATAACAATAACAATAATAATGATATTCTTAAAATGTGTACATTAGCGAATAGTGCACGTCGATGCCATGTGGCACCAATGGAGTTAAGCTTTCTACCGCATAGCTTACGTCTAGTGGCTTAGGTCGGACAGAGAGTGTCAGAGAGCGTCAAAAAGCATATAGAAAGCACAAAACGTGCCAATTTGTTACTTGTAAATTTTTTCACAAAACCTTTGTTCTCTTAACATTAAAAAAATAATTGTTTTGCAACCTTCCACACCACATGGTTTCTGCTGATGTTGACACTAAACTCTGTTTTCACTAGCGTAATAACCATGACATATATCCTGTAACTTGATACCGCAGAACGTAAAAACAAAAAAAAATCATATTATCGGATATTATTTTCATTTATCTACGTAATTCCTAAAGAAAGAAGGAAGAAAACAATTTCAACATGACCAAAATTAATTCGTGCAATAAAGAGTTAAGGGTAATTCTGATGACCAAGAACCAAGAAAATGAACAAAAATTAAGTTTCGTTTCGCTTTGGATATGCCATTCCTTGTCAATGATATGATTGATAGTTCTGCTCAGATTGTTCATAGCTATATTTATGTACTATATAGCATATACATAAAATACAGTTTAAATATCATATACATAAAATACGCTCCTATCAGTAACGCACATATTCTCAATAGTGACAAACGCACTACTTTAATATCTTGTGACATTTGGTTATACTAATTTGATTTTCACCAACGTTCGTCTATATTTTTCGAAACTAGAAACAATGAATAAAAATTAAGAGTAATCCAAATTTCTTAATGTTGGTAGATATAATTAGTTGCCCGTTTACGAAACGTATCTTGTCCATTTCACAAACCTTTACAGAAATCAAAAACCAAGAAAAATCACATCCCAAAAAAGTGAACAAGACACATTTTGTATCTCATATGTATAGTCAGAAACAATATTAGTATAGGTTGGAGCTATGAGCTATACATAATATTGTTTCTGACTGTACCATTTTTATTAGTTCAAAGTACAAAGTTTAAAATGCTGTATATGTACATAACTATGTCAACCTGTATATTTACTGCAATATCCATTTAAACGGATATGAATCCTTTCATTCCTAATGCGAATATTCGGACCTAAGAGGGATGTAAGAACCTTCATAACGAGGAGGTGCATAATTTATTTACTTATGAAACGTCGTTATAGCTATTTGGTCAACGAAGCTCAGATGAGATCAGATAGACTAGAAGAAAGTGGGAAAGCTATCAAAATTGTAACTGGAAACGCAGTATTAACAATAATATTAATAAAAAGCGTTAGGAAGACTTATGCGTAGAAGGAAGGACAATATTAAGATGAGGCTAGCAGAAATGGGGATACAAAGTAGAAATTAGATCCAGTTGGCTAAGAACAGAAGTCAATGAAGAACTTTTGTATATACAGCATTGAACCTTTTAGTTTCATAGTAGTAATACTGGCGTCGGTTGACCGGGGTCTCTGGTTGAGGGAGCATGGTTCCTGCCATGGCTAGCGGTGCATAGAACCATCCCTTTAAATGTTGACAGAGGTACCTAGGATCATCCTCATTAAATTTTGGAAATTGCCAAATTTAAAAATTTGGCATGGTATTATAGGACCAGAATATGTTCCTCCATAAGTGTTGGGGGTTCGTCTCGTTCAATTTCATGGGTAAAAATTGCCAAAATTATAAATTTCAGAGGTTTATGATCCATTTTATTCTCTTTCATGAGGTTTTATTACCGTATATAGTTATATGAGTGAGTATAAGAGTTCATTCTCTTACATAAGACATGGGTACGTTGTAACAAAAGAGACACTGACCAAAGCTTAAAACTTTACTTTATTTTAAATTATAATTTGTAACTGTTTCTCTCTATATATGACTGTTAAAAGAATTTAAAAATTTTTTATAACAATGAATATATATATGACGGTTAAGGAATTTAAACTCTGTTATAACAACATTTATATATATATGTCTGTATTTTCATTAATTTTGATCGTGTCTGAAGAAGGATATGCTAGATATCCGAAACAGTTACAAATTATAATTTAAAATAAAGTAAAGTTTTAAGCTTTGGTCAGTGTCTCTTTTGTTAAAACAATTAATCCAAAGCCATGAATAGTCTTACTATGGGTACGTTGATGCGCTTCCCTTAAATTTTAGGAAGAGTACCTAGGACCACTCCTTAAATTTGGGAATTGTCAAAAACCATTAATTGGTAAATGTTTTGTAGGGTCCAAATATATATCACTGTAAGCTTGGGTGGTTCGTTTTTTTTCATGGGTAAAAATTTGCCAAAAATTAAAAATTGGAGGTTTCTCACTTATTTTATCCTGTTTTATAAGACGTTATTATCTTACATAATTATTGTGCGAGTGTAGGAGTCTATTATTTTTACAAGAAATGAGTACATTGATACACTTCCCTTAATTCTTCTGAAATGTACATAGTACTACACGCAAATTTTGGAACTGTCAGAAGTAAAATTCGGTAAATGTTCTCTGGTACTCATATATACCACTATAAATTTAGTTGGTCTTGCTTATACCCCTCTGTAGGTAAAAATTAGAAAAAAAAAACAAACTTTGGAGGTTTTCTTTACCTATTTTATCGTTTCTAATAAGACCTTATTATCTTATATATTTATAGAGATGAATATAGGAGTCCATTCTCTTTTGTAAGACATGGGTGTGCTTCTGTATGTTAATGTACCTCTTTAATTTAGGAAGGAGAACCACCTCTTAAATTGGGGAATTGTTCAAAATATAATATTTGGTAAACATTCTCTAGGATTCATATATATAGCATTCATATACTGAAATTTTGGGTGGTCCTAATTATTTCTTTCTGTGAGTAAAAAAATGCTAAATAGTATCGCCCCTCCCTTACATACAATGGTCATGATATCCAACATGTCAGTGAAATAGCACAGGCATTTGCACATTATTTCCATTCAGTGTACAACAATGTACCCGCCACATACGACGTTGACTCTTTTCTCGCTAATCGAACCGAATGTAATATATTAGACAACTTTCAATTAGATGAAATAAAACTCGAAGAAATGGAAAATGCTATACGAGCGTTGAAACCAAAAGCATCTTGTGATCCTGATAACATTCCCCCTTATGTTGTGAAAGGTTGCAGTGATATATTTAAATATCCACTTCGCACTATATTTAACATTTCTATTAGAACAAACACTTTCCCAGAAAAATGGAAAGAAAGTTTAGTCTGTCCATTACCAAAATCTGGAAAAAAGAGAGAAATAGAAAATTTCAGACCAATTGCTATTCTATCGCCCTTTGCAAAGATTCTTGAAAGTATAATATATGCGCGAATTTTAAATCATGTAGAACCTGTTCTTTCAACTTATCAACACGGCTTCTTACGTAATAGGTCTACTTCGACAAACTTATCAATTTTAACAAATTTTATAGTAACAGAATTAGATAGAGGCGGTCAAGTAGATGTCGTTTATACTGATTTTAGCAAGGCATTTGATGTCGTTGATCATGATGTCTTGCTACTGAAAGTAGCATCTCTGAACTTTTCGAAACAAGCAATGGAGTATCTTGTATCATATTTGCATAACCGAAAACAATATGTTTCATACAAAGGATTTGTTACTGAAAAATTTAATACTCTATCAGGAGTCCCTCAAGGATCTAATCTAGGTCCTCTGTTGTTTCTTCTTGTTATTAATGATATTCCTCTATGTATTAAAACTTCTCAAATTCTTCTTTTTGCCGACGATCTCAAATTGTACTCCAAAGTAAGTTCAATTGATGACTGCGTGAAACTTCAACAAGATCTAGACAGTATTCAAATGTGGTGTGATAAGAATAAATTAGTCCTGAATGTTTCCAAATGTAAATCTGTATCTTTTACGAGGAAAGAAAATCAAATTAACTTTACATATACAATTAATGGTACTTCCTGGTCTACCCCAAATACTATCAAAGATCTGGGAGTTATATTTGATAGCAAATTAACCTTTACTCAACACATTGACGCGATAACGAGTAATGCATATAGAAACCTAGGTTTAATTTATAGGATAGGACAGGATTTCTGCAAACAATCAACATTTATAAGGTTATATTTTTCATATGTGAGGTCAAAATTGGAATACTGTTGTACTGTTTGGACACCAAATGTCATTAAATACACTGATGCAATAGAAAATATACAATTTAAATTCTTAAAAATGCTTACATACAAGAAAACCGGTTTCTATCCAAAGTATGTCTCCTATGAAGACTTGGTAAGGAGTTTTAACTTTCAAACATTAGAAAAAAGGAGATGTGTTTTTGATTTGTTGTTCTTACATAAATTATTAAATGGTAAAATTGATTGTCCAGAATTAGTTTCAGAAGTATTATTACGTGTCCCAACAGGTAAGACTAGAACAGCAAACGCTGGGACATTCTATTGTAGAAAAGCGAGAACAAAAATATTACATAAGTCTCCTCTGTGGAGAATGTGTGCTTCATATAATGAAATGATTAGACTTCATGTAATAGATGTGTTTAGTATGTCAGAGAACAAGTTCAAAAGAATTATCATGCAATAACTTATGTATAACTAGATAACGTATATTTGTATATGTATAATAGTGTATGTTAAATAATTCTTTATACGACACTATAACTGGGCATTAAGCCTGTTGTGTTGTCCTTATGAAATAAATAAATTATTTATTTAGTTTGATGAGCCTTTAGCATGTTATATGATTATATGGTTCAATACAGGTGTCCATTTTCTTTTCGTAGGACATGTGTATTTTGATATCTCTTCTTAAAGTTTAGCAGCTGTACAAAGTCCCTCTTAAGTTTGGGAATCGGCAAACAACAAAATTTGGCAAACGTTCTCTAGTACTCAAATATATAACTTTGTAAATTTAGGCGGTCCTGCATATTTCTTTCACGCGTAAACAATTGCCAAAAATTCTAAATTTGAAGGCTATTGACCTATTTTATCTTCTTAAACGAGGCTTTACTATAACATATGTTTATATGGTTGAGTATAGGATTAATTCTTTTTTGATAGGACATGGGCACATTGATACACTTCTCGTAAATTTTCGGATGGGTACATTGCACACTCCTTAAATCTGGGAATTGTGATAAAACAAAATTTGGTAAATATTCAGTAGGAGTTGCATAGGATGTGGTATATTAATGTTTTCCTTTAAATTTCGGAGGGATCACTTAAATTCTGGAATTGTTATATATATATATAAATACAGGGTGTCAAAATAAGTGTTACAAGCCAAAATCTTGCGAACTATACGCCATATACGAAAATATTAAGAGTCAAAGTACAATACAGAGAGGCCTAAAAGTGAGTCAAACACGACGTTCCCCCCGCCCCCTTATTGGGGGAGGGGGTGTACGAGAAATTTTTAAATAGGTACATCAAAATTTTTAAATAAGTGATACCTCTTTCGAAAGAGCTTGGAAAATTGAACAAGTTTTGTAGGAAACAATTCTTGATATAGGGCACCGTTTTCAAGATGGTCCCCAAAAATGGGCCTGTATCAGATAACATTTCCAGTACTTACAAATCAGGAACGGCTGAGTAGAAAACGGTGAAACAAAAAATGAAAAAGGAAAAAGCAATAGGCAACGTGGAATGGTATTGTTGCGGTGTCCCCAGGGCCCCCATCGTGTTACATGTCAATATCCCATGAACTATGCATCAAATAAGAAAAGTGTTAAGAGTCAATGATCAATACAGATGCCCTAAAATATGGGGTTCTCCCGTCCCCATTTTGGAGGGAGGCGTGCACGTGGAATTTTCAAATAGCAACATAGAGCGAGTGACACCTTCTTTGATAGACCCTGAAATACCAAATAGCTTAGTACAAAATTAGGAGCTCGTGTTGGACCCATTTTAGGCTTGTCTGTATTGTGCATAAGAGGTGATTCCTCACATCAAAATAAAAGAGAAAGTTCATATGGGTCTATGGCGAAAGGCGCATAGTTCAGAGCTAGGGGTTGTCCAAAGTCGTGAAAAAGATAAACATCAATAGGCCCTTTTCCGAATTTCAGAAACTGTGGATGGTAGTTCTTATCAGCGTAAAGGAAGTCAGGCATATACAATCCAAAAGTGCATTTTTCATCAATTGTCAATAGGCGTAGAGGGTATTCCCTACAGGGTGTAATTCTCAAATATGTTTTCAATAGATGTTTCAGATATACCCTGCTTTCAAGAAGAATACAAAGTAAGCAGGAGTTAAAACTTGACAACAATGGACATCCAATGCTTTGGAGGGAAGGCGGAAGTGTTAGGAAAAGGCAGCTTCATGTTTCTTTGTGTTCGCAATAAGGTGTGATGAAATATTTCGCCACAGTATATTTCACGTTTTCCTCACTTATAAGCGTGAATGAATATATCGCACCATGCGTGCTGCTTACGATCCTTAACACTTCCGACATCGCGCCAAAGGATTCCGTGTGCACTGCTATCAACGCTTATCGTTTGCCTACCTTGGATGAATCATAAAGTCAGAGGATATCTCAAAATTCGGTTGATGGCATGTCTAGGAATTTCACCCTGCAAGGGAGAATCTGTACACCAATTGAAAATGAATGAAATGTGTATTTTTGGACTGCGTATTCGTGATTTCCTTTACACTGATAAGGACCACCATCCACAGTTTCTCGAATTCGAAATAGGGCGCCTTGAAATTTGGCTTTTTCGAGATTTTGGACAGCCGTAGCTCTGAAACTATGCACTCTTCGCCATATGAACATTTTCCCTTATTTTGATGTGAGGAATCACATCTTAAAGTTTGTCGGTATAGTTCATTAACACCTTGGCAGCAAAATTGAACGAGAGCGTTTCTATTTCAAGTGTGCTCTCGGAAAATAGGTGACACATACTTCGGCTTCACAACTGTCGCCGTTTTAAAGAGGAAGTCTTCCCTTTGTTTTGGAAAAAGAACTTTGTCCGCATCCATCTATTGAATGATCTTGGCCACAGGAACTTGTCCCTCCTCTTGTGAGAGAGGTACGGGAAAATACACCGACAGCAGTGTCAGCACACGCACACTTGAAATAGAAATTCTCTAATATGAGGCACGAACTTTGAATGTTATGCATAACGTTCACTATTTGTAACATAACCACATGGATCAATACAATGTCCCATTGTCTATTATTGAACATGGATACCTTGAGATCAGGAGATGTACATTTCACTCCTACTTATGTTCAAAACGTGAAAAATAAAAGTTGGTAAATTTGGATGACCTAACTTATTTCCCTTCATAGGTAAAAAAGTTCCCAACATTCAAATTCGAGGATGATCACCTAGTATATACTAGCAGATTGCCCGTTCTTTGCACGGGAAGAATACGTTTCATTTTGGATATAAAAGGTTACCAAAACTGTCAGCAATCAACTTGGGGTCTGAAAAAACTAAATTAGAATCTCAGTGACCCCCAAAACTCTAGATTCGACAGTAAAATTGGTGATTTTCGCTCATATTTTAATATCTTCCCTTTCCCTTCCATAAGTTGTTCCGTCAAAGTGAAATGACAAAAAGCATCCCAGGCCCAAACTTCATCTATGTTGAAAAATTGATCGAGATCTGTCGTATGCAGGGCCGTAACTTATGAGGGGGCAGCAGGGGCAACTGCCCTCCAGAGAAGCTCCCCGCCGTTCGAGGGGGACCCATTTGAAGACAAAATTTTCTTACAATACGAACGATACGATACGAACATGAAATTATAAATGAAGCATCAAAAAGGTTCACTACACTACATAAACAAAACGTGACACAAAAGGTCAATAAAACAAATATGAGTCGTGGGCCCATTTCAGTAAAAAATGTCTACTTAGGGGACCTACAAATAATATTTATTTGTATGTTTTGAAATTTGTCAATAGTGTACCTTTAATTAATTTGCATGTATGGAACGGACCCAGGGGCATAACTAACGGCCCCGCAGACTTTACCGTGCGGGAGGGCCCACAGGCTCCGGGAGCCCATAAAGAGTAAGAGAAAGATGGAAAGAGGGGCCCCATAATTAGAAAAACAACATTTCTAAGGGGCCCAAATACTCGTATTAATGCTTCCCCCCCCCCAGAAAAAATCTAAGTTACGGCGCTGGTCGTGTGGTTCGGTAGTTATTAAGTACAAACTTAGTCACCTTAGTATCTCCTCTCCCTTTCCACAAAGTTGTACAAAGTGAAATGACAAAATCCATCCCAGGCCGGAACCTTATCTGTATCAAATTTCATCGAGATTGGTCTCGTGGTTGATAAGCTATTAAGTTCAATTTATTTTTATATATCTCCTCTTTTCCTCTCTTAAGTCTTACCGTTAAACTGAAACGATAAAAAACATTCCAATTCCGAACCTCACCTATGTTGAAAATTTTTCGAGATCGGTCGGGTGATACAACAGGTCCGAAGTCACAAACAGAGTGACTTTCATCTTTACATTTATATCAGCAGAATACACGGGGAAAAAAAGTTTCATTTTGGACATAGAGGCCTAAATTTTCACTTAAACGGCACCGGAAGTGCCACTGTTAATCTCAGAGACCCCGAAAAGTATGAATTCGACACTACTTTCGGTCATTTTCAATAATATATATATATATATATATATATATATATATATATATATATATATATATATATATATATATATATATATATATATATATATATATAGATGGTGATCAGAAAAATGGAAACACCTGAACGAAATTGCAACTTACCAGATTAATATGGTGTCGGGCCACCTTTCGCAGTCAGAACAGCCTTGATGCGACGTGGGATGGAGGCATAGAGGTCGTGAATGCTAGCAAGTGGAATTTTACACCATTCCTCGTGCAGGGCATCAGCCAGTTCTGTGAGAGAGGATGGAGGTGGAAATCGTCGCCGGAGTCGTGTTTCCAAGACAGATCACATATGTTCAATTATGTTGAGATGTGGAGATTGGGCGGGCCAGGGGAGGTGTTGAACTTCATCCCGATGTCCCTCAAACCACGCAGCAACAACGCCAGCTGTGTGAATGGGTGCATTATCATCCTGGAAGATGGCGTCATTGTCCGGGAACCACATCCGGACCATAGGATGCAAGTGGTCTCCTAAAATTGCGACATAATTGTTGACAGTGATTCGTCCACTAAGTGTGACCACAGGACCCAATGAAAACCATGATATGGCGGCCCACAGCATCACCAAGCCGCCGCCATGTTTCACAGTTGGGCGGAGACACTGCAAATCATAAGATTCTTTGGTCGTTCTCCATACATAAACACGGCCCGTGGTTGGGAATAGGGTGAAGGATGACTCATCCGACCATATCACACGTTTCCAGTCCTCAACGGTCCAAGTTGCATGGTCACGGCACCATTTGCGGCGTGCGAAAGCGTTATGGTCCCTGATGAGCGGTTTGTCCCGTGCAACACGACCCCGTAAGTTCATGTCATGTAATTCGCGGCGGACTGTGATTGTCGAAACAGGGTGGGGGAGGTGCTGATTGAGTTCCTCCGTCACTTGCTCCGCAGCGGCACGACGGTTCTGCGTGACAATGCACTTTAATACCCGGCGTGATCTGTCATTCATGATTTTTTCCCGCCCACTGTTCTTTTTCCCCGATGTTGTTTTCCCGTGTGTTGTGTAGGCCGTCATCACCTTCGACACTGTCCCACGCGATACACCTAACACAGTAGCCACTGCCGTCACACTCACTCCACATAACCGTGCACCAACAATTTGCCCTCTTTGAAAATCTGAGAGGTCTCCCATTTTACACTACCTCCGTCTGCTACGGCCACTGGACACTGCTGTTCCACTGCACCTGACGTAGTATGGAGACTGACCTAACACACCACCACCAGCGGTCTGGCGCTGCAGGCGCCACGACACCACTGCCAACCCATACATCTGACGTGTTGCCAACTAGAGCTGTTTCCATTTTTCTGATCACCATCTGTATATATATATATATATATATATATATATATCTCCTATTCTCAAAGTTGCTGTTCTAAATGTTGATTTAAATGGCATCGAAAGTGTCACTTTTCATTCCAGCGACACCGAAAATTAAAGATTCGACAGCAATACTGGTTATTTTCGATCATTTTTAAATAACTCCTTCCTCCTACTCCTCTAAGTTGCACTGTGAAAGGAAAATGATAAAAGCCATTTTAGGCCCGAACTTCATCTATGTTGAATATTTCATTGAGGTCGGTCGGGTAGTTCAAAAGTTATTAAATAAAAAATGTAGTCACTTTCATTTCTATTTATTTTTATAATCTCTTCCTCCCCTCGCCTAAGTTGCACCTTCAAATTGAAATGATATAAGTCATCCCGGGACCGAATCTCATCTATGTAGCAAATTTGATCGAGATAGGTCGAGTGGTTCAAGAGATATTCAGTTTTATATTCATTTCCTCCTCCCCCTCCCCTACGTTGTACCATTAAAGTGAAATGATAAAAACCTTCCTAGGCCCGAATCTCATCTAAGTTAAAAATTTGTCCGGGTCTGTGTGGTTTACAGATAGATAGATATAATATTCTCTGGAACAATTTATGACTAAAGTACTTCTAGGATCATAAAATATTTTCGTGGAAATATTCATGATTCCACTTTTTTTGTTTTATACAATACACAGTTATGGAAGCGTATGGAGTAATATATGTTGTAAAGAAAATACTTACATGTGCGTTATTACATACCCAATATTAAGTTTGAAATATTGCGATATTGTTATCATATATAAGCTGAGGAAACAAAAATAAATTTTCCAGACTAATATTGGATGCAATAACACCGACTAAGAGCCGAAAGAAGACACTTTCAGAATATGGAAAATAAAATATTTCACTGATCTTTTTGCTTTCTCCGAACACTGAAGTTTGTTATCCAGTTTGCTATCGGTACTTTCTAGTAGCAATAGACATTTGGAACCAGAGGGATAATCTGTCATTAGTTTACAGTACATAGCTGCTGTAGGTGGTGAAGAAAAAAAAATCGTGTTTGAAACCACTAAAATATTGTGTAATTTGTACTCTCTAAACTGCAGTACATACGACAGAAAGTTAAAGAAGAAAACTAATATACTCAATATTAATACATTGAAAGCTTTGTTTTGTTTTATTTATAGAGAAAGGATTGATGGAAAACACGCAGTTGAGCCTCGTAACAAGCGATAATGGAATGCATATGTTATAAACCTTGATTTATGATTGGATTATGACGCTAGTCGCATTAGTTGATATTAAACAACACAACAGCTTCGGCTTTCATGCTTTTTCATACAGCGTAAAAAGGTAGTCCTATGTAAAGTGTCATTATGTAGTTCTACATACTGTATTATGACAATTTGCTATGTAATCTTTTAGTTCGTCGTTTTTCGCGCGGTAAAGCACATGGATTACGAAGTTCGCTTTTAACAAACTTTCCGAATGGATAGCAATGATAGGCGAAACACGGTTCTTTACTCCTAATTAATCAATTCCCACTGCTTTGGCAAAATTTACTCTGCAACACAATATGATAAAATATACAGTTATTATGTTCAATCGTTCACTTCACTCTCATTGTAGAGTACCACTACCCTTGTTAAGGATTTATTAGGGGTACACAAGAACATCCTTATAAGTATTCTGTCATTGTAGGAAGCCCATTCACTGCTCCGAGGAGTTTAAGAGATCTCATATGAATTTACTATTTCGTAGTTTATACCGTATAAAGGACGAACGATTCCGAATACTTTCGAAAAATATAAAAAACAGAAGAAACTTCGCGATTAGCACAATATCCTATGAAAAATGACATAGATGTTCTTTTAAGATAATTTGGTTATCAGCAGAACGCATTACGAGTACGAAAAATTTAAAAGAAGAGCTGTGGAAATAAGGTTACCAACTACATGAATAGGGACGAAGGTTTGAGTGTTACGCTACAGCATGGATTGATGTTTATTAGCATTATTAAATACTTTAACAAAGTTACTTCTATTATTATTATTATTATTATTATATTATTATTATTATTATTATTATTATTATTATTATTATTATTATTATTATTATTATTATTATTATTATTATTATTATTATTATTATTATTATTATTATTTAGTTTAACGCTTCACGATTATTCCCATTAGGCTAAAAGACACGGATAATTAATGAAAGTGAATGATTAAAAAATTAATTGAATGAGCTCTATCACCGGAAATCGACTCTGGGGCCACGTGGAAAAAACGCACACGCGCTAGCCACTCAGATTTGTCCTCAAGGCGAGACTAAAATCACTGATTCGACTTGCTGTTTCAATAACCTATATTGTTGATCTTAAAGATAACACAAAAAAATGAATAAATACATGGTTTCACGGAAGTTGGTTGCGGGCCTGAGAAGGCCGCGTGCATCAGAGGGCTAATCTGAAGCGAGACGTCAATTTTTCTCCATTAATCTGTAACGTGCTTTGGTATAGCTCCGTCGTGGGCCACTGGCCTTTAATTACCAGGACAATTATCAATAGAGGGATACAAGCCTTACAATGGTAACTGTTAACTGAGAGAAACTAATTGAAGTTCCTTCTATCTCAAATATTAGATAAATTGTCTATAATATATATACTCAAAAATGGTTCTTCCAGGAAGACTAATTGAAAAGTTTAACACATCGGCAAAATATACCCTAATACAATGCAACAACATTAATTTTCCTCCAATAAATTTATATTTAATTTTTTTTGATAAGGCTTTGCTAACTAATTTAAACAGATATTTATATATTTACTCCTCAATGGATGAACCCTTCAAATCATAGATAATAACAAAAAAGTACAACTCACCTATGGACAAAACTGGTATATAATTATATTTAATTCCGATTTAATTCTTTTGTACAGCACCACACAATATCGTAAACCAGAATAACACTTTACGGTAATTATGTAACAATGATTTTGAATATATATATATATATATATATATATATATATATATATATATATATATATATCTTTCCCTTGAAGAAACTGTTAAGTGACTAATTCCGATACTCGTACTATATAATTGTTATACGTAGTTGACTAAAATAGAATAGATGGTGCCCACTTTTACAGTAGTGATCGAATGGCTAAACTATCCTCTCCAAGCACCTTCGTATGTACGTAATTCACAACTTTCCGCCAGAGGCCCTGAAAAAATACATCTTTATTTCAGGTTGCATAATCCTTAGCCAATACCTTCCAAGATTATCATTATTATTATTTTTATTATTTTTTTTAAGTGTGGATAAAATTTCCACTCGTAACAAGTCGTGATATTAAATAAGTACTTTCTAGCAGATTTCATATTGTAGATATTTCAATTCGTGCAAAGGTTATATGCACATTGGAAGAAGTTTTTTTCAAGTGTTTACTTACACCCAGAGCTCCCAGATGTCGGTTTAGCCTGGGCGGTCCCTGATCTATATCTGCCTCTCAAAATTGTTCAAACCTCAAAATGTTCCGGTGTTTCTACAAAACATTAAGTTTGTTCGTGTAATATTTTAATAATAAACTGTTGTTAGTAATTTAAACATAACTAATAGGTAAACTCTCTGTTACTTACTTTTGATGAATGTTAACCTATTAGTTAATTAATTCCGATATTTCAGCTAATAGAAAGTGCATAACAGGGATTATACTGTAAATTTTCATAGGATATCCTGGATTTTAATGTATATTTCAATACAAAGTCGCAGCTTTTTAATATGAAAATCTGGAAGCCCTACCCAATAAGAATATGAAGATAGAAAAATATATATTTCATATATCGGCCTTATGCTCTCTGTTAATCTCGATACATGGCTAGTCACAAAAATATCTCAGAGTTTAAGTCAAGAGAAGTGACCTAATATCCATTCAAATTTCCGGAAGTATTATTTAATACAGAAATGCATTATAGAATATGGAAAAAGATCACGAGAGACTAATAAGAGAAACAAGTTATGATACATGAAAGGCAAAGCAGTTTCTAAATAATAGACGGAAGCAGATCATAGCGCTGAAATTAAGAAAGAAAACAGTAATGCACAACTATTAAAAATCACAAAGAAATTCTGGACATTTATAGAGATAGTTATATTAAAGGGACGTAATGAAAGTGAAGGAAATTGGTTTTCTCCAACCCTATTTTATATATAGACCACTATGCCATAATTTACTCTATCGCGAGCGAAGCTCTGACATGTAACTTACTTTTGTATTTGTACTAGAGGTCTGCACGGCCTCAGGCCGAGCCCGCGGGCTTATGCCCGACCCGGCCCACGAGCCGGACTTAGACTTACAAAGCATATATCACGTCGGGCCCAGGCCGGAGTCGGGCCGTAAAATTTTAAATATAGTACTATATTTCTCGGGCCTTTTCGGGCCTAACTTTCTAAATATACTGTGAAACGACATTTATTGGACCGTTTTTTCTGGAGAACTTTTAAATCACAACTGCAAAATTAAACCTCTAATTGCTGCGAATAAAAATACAATTTTGTGTTAATTATTACGTTTTTATAATTCAGGCTTATTTCGGGCTCATTTGATTATCACATGAGCTCGGGCCGGGTCGGGCCCGAGCTGAAATTCCGGCTCGTGCAGACCTCTAATTTGTACACACATGACGTCTATAAATAAAACACGATTCATTGCGAAAGCTAAAAGCAGAAAATTAGCATGACTTCAAAGATAGTATTTAGAGTAATTCGTAAAATAATAATAATAATAATAATAATAATAATAATAATAATAATAATAATAATAATAAATCTTAGTGCAGATATGTGTTCCTTATCCAGTGACATTCAGCCTGTTCGGGTGACAATGAAAATACAAAAAAGTTAATTTAAACATGCTCCATTACTTAATTCTATGTACTATTACAATTACATAGTTGTATATACAAACAATCATGTAGTAATAATATTAATACGTATGCTACTTAGTAGTGCTGTCTAATTCGAGTTTTGAAAAAGTTGAAATTACAAGAAATCGATTTTCGGTTTTCAGTTTTCAAAATCAATGTTCGGCTTCAATTTTCAAAGTTGATTTACGGATGGTTTTATTTCTTTACTGTGCAATTGTTATTTAAGATTAATTTGTACTCATACAATGAAACAAAGTGGGAAACAAACATAAATTGTACACTCGCGAGTCTGAAGGTATTTAATTTGTGCTAGAAAGTAGACATAGGGTAATAATGGTCTACAACACACAAACAAATTACATAAACATTTATGCATTTTATGCACAATCCTTGCGTGAAAGGCGGCTGAGGCTGTCCTCCAGTGCGCTTTAGCCCTGGTTTGAGTCCCGAGGTTGGTACGTAGATTAGAACATAGTGTTTGAAGATATCATAGAGAATCTACACTACTATCTGTGAGATTGTACTTGCATGAAAATACAATATCAGAATATGGAAAAAAAAGTCAAGAAATCTGATTTGAAGATGGATCGCCTGCTTGATAGTCACGTACGTACTCATGCTCCTCACCGAGAAATGGCAATCTTCTGCTGTTAGACACTTGGTTTGCCACCTGCCGTGTAATATTGCCACACCGTCATACTTCATATAGTCTCGGTTGACAAATAGCAGTCTCCATCTTGGTGTCGTTTCGATCAACGGATGCTTGTCTCTATTTTGGTCTCCGTCCTGAAGGCCAAATCTCCATCTGTTCTCGATTATCTCAAAATAAGTTGTGTGTAAATTAAAAATTTGTAGGTAATGTAATCTTATAACTTGTTGCTTGCAATTTTTATTTTCTCATTTCATTCTTGAATGTGGAATTATTGCAGCCTCCACCCTGCAGGCTTCTTGATAGCTAAGTGGCTAACGCTGGTGCTTTATATGTATCCAGTCCTCAGTGGATGTATCAAGCCATGGATAAAAGCTGACTAGTGATCCACACCCCACTTTTAGCCATAAATCTGGTCTCATATAGTCTCAGTATTGGCTATACAATGAAAATCTAATTAATAAACTGCCAACTCCAACAGCTTACTATTTCTTGTACCCTTCCTGTTAAATCATTATTATCAATACTCACACATCAGATAGCGCAGTCGAAAGCAGTAAGAGAGTGTGTAATCAGACTGAAATTCAAATGTTACGATACACAGTGGTCCGAAAGTCACGAAGGAGTTATAACTTTGAATGACTTTTTTATTCATCATTAGTTTCCACGGATATTTTACAGACTCAAACACCAAGGATAGAAGATTGCTTACACTTCTGTATGAAATATAATGTCAGGTATGTGTGCGCAATTATGGGCCTCATAGATACAGGCCCTGTGTAGCACATGATTCATAACAGGGTTCAACATTTCTGGTCCGAGTGCCCGTATTTCGCTCACATGCACTTTGTCCTTCAGGTAGCCCCAAGCGGAGTGAGGTCAGGCAACAAGAGGGTCAGTTTATGACAATGTTTACGAGATGAATGGTTGGAAATGGTCCTCAGAAACCCAATTGAGGCCCTGCTCGTGTGTGCTAAGGCCTCATCTTGTTTAAACCACACCTGAGTCATGTTCACTGCAGGACGCACAAAAGATTCAATCACGTTTCGATATCGATCACTAGTCACCGTTACTGCATTGGCCTCATCGTCTTCAAAGAAGCATGGACGCTTGATTGTTTTCTTTGGGGCTATCTGAAAGACAAAGTGTATATGAACAAACCACAAATAATACAGCAGCTCAAGGACAATATTCGTGAAGAAATACGGGTACTTAGACTAGAAGTGTTGACCTCTGTTATGAATCATGTGCTACACAGAGACTATACCTGTGAGGCCCATAATGGCGGGCACCTACCTGAGATCATATACCGTACATAAATGTAAACAATCCTCTACCCTTGTCTTTAAGTCAGTGAAATACCAATGTAAACTAATGATAAATAAGAAGGTTATTGACATTTATACACTCTTCGTGACTTTTGGGTCACTCTGTACATCATACTAGACTAGGTTTTACAATAGTTCAAGAAATTCAATGAATTGTAGGACACAACTTAGTAAAATAGTGGATAAGGGATTATCTATGGTCTCTAAATATATATAGAGTAGATATTACGATTTCTACCTGTCGATATACATAATTTTCAAAATTGTGTTATAAATAACATAATTTATGACTACAATATTACATACATCAAAATATTGTAGCAACAAGAGAAAAGCAATAACCTGAAGTGAGACATACGTCAAAAATAAGAAACATTCCCATTAGTACCAACAATCTGTCTCCAACATTCAGACCACTATAGATTCCAAGATGGTAGTAGAATAGTGTTCTAAGAATAAAATAAATGGTAAATTGACGATACAATTTCTAGCTACTTAAGTCGGATACCGGTATTTCGACACCAAGTCAGAAAATGATGTTTTGGGCGGCTTTAGCAACAGGGGTTTTGCGTTTACCTAAGCAGAATACTCGAAGTTATGACCCTAATGTTTTCCATTTCATTTACTCATTCGAGTTGTTTTGAGTTCTAGTTGCACTAGCTAGGTGGCATCAGTTGGCGATACACGATACACCGAGCAGTTCAACAAATACAAAACGTAACTTTCTATTCGTGCAGTGATGACTTTAGTTGTTTGATAGTGGATTCGCGCAGTAATGGCAATCACCCCCTGAAGTACCATATCATACAGGATTCAACCTTTTTTCACGTCAGCTTTTTTTTTTTTTTTTTTTCAAAACCTGAGCCTTTCTCCAACGGGACTGAAAAATGGGAGATACTTGCTGGTGTCATTTTCTGAACCGTAGTTAGAGTTGCCAACCCTTCGGTATTTTAGCGGACAGTTCAGTTTTTGACCTTGTCCGGTATGCTGTATGAGTTCAAAACTGGACGTTAAAAGCCCCGTAATTTTTCCTCTTACTAGTTCCATTCTTTGTTCTTTCAGATTATTTTGAAGTGACGAAAGGAATTGTTTGTTTATGAGCACAATTAAAGCAGAGCTTACCGTATAAATCGCTTTGATATCGACCTTTCGTGCGAGGAATTTGCTGAAGTATTGAAGGCAGGAAAATTTACTGAATTTATCAAAACTACTAACGATTAACAAAAGTATATTTTCGAGAGCGTAGCTGCTTCATTCCCAGCTACATCTTCCAATTAAATAGCGCATACAGATCTAAGAAATGTATGTAGGCATTATGAGACATTACCCGCCCCAGAGAAGCTGGTAAGACTTATTTTTCAAGTATGTTTTGAGCACGCCATAATTATATTGTCAATTATATTTGCTTTCCTGGTTTAAATACGATGTATTATTGATGGAGACTACAAACATTGCATGTGCCGACTCAACCAAAACTGAAATAAATAAGTTTAATAAATGCTTCAAAAGTAACATGAGTTATTAAATTTGAGCTCCAAACTGCCCAGTTTCATGTGAAGTAACCACTTTCAGGTTGTTCACATTTTTGAGGAGTGATGATGTCACAACCTTAAGAATATATATACTTCAGGAGGGTGCCTGGTATTTCCATTTTCAAGAGTTAACAATACTAACCGCAGTAATCTCATGCCTTGTACTGTTTTCTAAGCTGGTATAATTATTGATGAATGGAGTAATTCTTGAAGGTGGTTGGGTTAACTTTTGTGCCTTTAGGTCTGTGGCTCTGGAAGCATGGTCTTGGGACCCTGGAAAATAACAATCAAATTTTAAGATATTATTGGTTAATATCAAGTACATCAACACATCTATAATATGTTAATATCAACATACCAATTAAAAACTTGTAAAATAGGGATGTTGGCTACTTCCTCACCTTGCCCTTGTGTGTTAACTGTATATTTATGCAGTAATCATCAGCAAATAGTATCACCCATGCATTAGACCAGATATTGTCTTACAAATATCTATCACCGTCGCAAAAGATTAGTTCCCTACTTAGAATGCTTTTACTTACCATGTGCGTCGAGAGCAAAAGGAACCTAAGTTCTGAACTTCAAGTATTCCATTTGAAAGTAGAATTACGAAATTTTTACAGAAGAAAATATCGGTAATAAAATTTAGGATTGTGTAGGAGTGCTATGTAACAGCAATATTTTGTTATTTATTGTTCATTATTTTTTGACTAAAATACCAAGTTGAAATTTGGCTTAATTATAAAAGAAAGTACTTCTGAAAATACATTTTAAAAATATCACCGATACTTGAATTCATTAATCCTCAGTCTACTGAACCATTGTTATTTTAGACTTGTGATATGTTATTGTATTTATCTATTATTTATTTTTCCCATACCTAACTTTACACATTTTTAGATAAATACAATACGTACATGAAGTTGACCGAAACACTTTCTTCGAATCGAAAAATTTTTGCAACAGGAATTAGTGCTGAATTAGTACCAATTAGTGAGATATTTCTGGAATCAGTGCCCGATTGACAGAATTGTCTCGTTGAGAAGATAAGGTACAGCAAAGGGACCTGGGCGTACTTCAGACTAACCCTTCCAGTTTCTCCGAATCGAAAAGTTTTCAAGCCATGACTTAGTGCTAATTAGTGCCCGATTCCCAGAATTAATGCTGGTGAGATTGAGACTTTATGGCACAGCAAAAGTGGCTGGGTCAACTTATCAAAACCTTCTTTTTGTTCTTTTTTGCACATATTATGTTTTTCTATCCCTCATACTGTTTTGTTTAACGTAATATTTCCAAATTCTTTTCGTCACATCAATGTTATTCATAAAAGAAAACGTCAAAATATTAAAAAGATGCATACACTACAGCATTATGTTTCTGTGGTTAGAACGGACTACAGCATAATTTCAATCAGAAAAATAAATTCGGTTTACGAATATTTGCTCACAAACTGTGTTACGGAGCGAATTAAGTTCATAACGTGTGGTTCCACTGCATTGCCAAAAAAGCTATTATTATACTCCCACTGTACAGCCCTATAAACCAGCAGTTCCCAACTGGTATGTAGAGCAGACCCTTAGGGTGTGTCCTAAAAGTATAATAATTTAAAGAAACCAATTAGTCAAAATCAAGACTGACAAGGATGGTGTTCGAAGTGTAAATCTCAGATTTCAAAAATCTTTATACAAATCGTTAGGGAAGCTCATGGAATAAAGATCGGCACAACAAATTTCGGCGGAACCCTATATTTGGGTGGGGCAGTGCCCCATTTGAAATTTCCGGCTTTTGTAGTAAAAATCAGCCTTTTGATTTGAAAATTGACTTATTGTTGTTGACAATCGTTGTCATTCGTCTTCATTTGCGTAGGATACTTCAATTATGGATCGGTGATCCCTGTGTGTGTGATACATGTTTCCCCTTCATTTTGACGAGCTGAATTCAAATATGTCATTAAAAGTACTTTGTGGAGCACATGTGCGGCACAGGTCTCTATCTAGTTTCTGGGATGCTGAATCACGAGTTGAAAGAGAACTGAGGGGCTTGAAATAGGAGTTTGGCAGAAACAGTGCTTATTTTATGGATTGTATGTCTTACAGAAATGAAACGCTCATCCGGAATTAGTAGCAACAACGATACTATAATGTAGGTGATGTCATATTCACTTTAAATTGTGTTAATATTTGATATTTTGTAATTAACGATTAGCAAATATGTATCTGCAGAACCTTTTGACACGTGTACTAGAAAGTCCGCTAGATACTTCGTGACAAATAGAAATAGTATAGGGAACATAACGAAGAAAGAAAATATGAAAGAAACTGCAGAGGCATCAGCTAATCCAATGATTTTGAATTACCCAGGGTGCAGGAGCGAGGACCCCTCTCCACTTGCTTACCCAACTGCTGCTTCAACGAAGCCTCTCTGACCATAAGCAAGGCATAAACTGATTCAGACATGGAAAAACTTTGTTCATGCATTTATTTGGTACTTATGTGTATTTTAAAATTATAAAATTAGTATAAAAAATAGAGTACAATCAATTCTATATTGCTGTTCAAACAAAATTAAAAAGTACCCCAGGTAAGCTAAACAGCCATTAAAACAACGAAAAGGTTGCGTGCACAACGTTAAATACACACACAGTTCATTTGACGCTGTTTAAACCATGCGCGAGAAACCTGTTTACTCAATTCCCGAAGTGTACGCGTCCTTGTACAGACGTTGTTTCGGGTCATCGTTTTATATAGAGATTACATATCTATCATTAGGAAGCCAATGTTTTATAGTGCGTTATGAATTGCGTTTTCGCTGGTGTTAGGTTCAATGTGTTTGCATAGTGTTAGTAAATTGGATATTTTTTTGAACACGTGAAGCCTCATAATGAATCCTGTGAATATAATTTCACTTTTACAAACTGCATTTCCTGCTCAAAAATATGTAGCAACAATTATTACAGATAAGGAAAAAGAATTGGCATCATTTTTCATTGATATTTTAGAATGTGGTATGAAAGATCCCATTTTTGTTGTCAAAAAGACGTCAGAACTCGACATCGATAAATGCTTAACAGTGTCCATAGCCGTAGACGATCCGGAAAGCAAAGTTGTAGAAGATGACATCCCTAAAGGCGACGCGTTACCAATAGAGTACAAGAAAACAGTAGTCGATATTTGGAAATCTAAATCAAGTCCTGGAGGTAAAAGAAAATTTTGAAGTGTACAAATTAAATTTAAAAAAGTAAAACATGTGTCGCAACTTTATCGGTGGGAAGCTCAAATTGATAATCAAGGAACACGCAATGATAAATGTTCATCTATTTCCAATTTTGTGCATGTAAAGTTCATTGAAACCAAAAGAGACTTAATACATGTACATGACATGGATCTTCGGAAATGGGCAATTGAAAAAGAGAAAGAAATTAATCTTGAAAACTTTAAGGGTTCCAAAAGTTGGTGTGCCCGTTTTAAACGGAAACATAATATTGTGTCGCGAGAAATAAGAAAATTCGTGTCGTGAGCAGACGTTGACAATTCAGAACAAATAGAAACTTCGGCCATATCTTTCCAGCTAGAAGTCAGGGATACGTTACCAGAATTCGACATAGACAATACTTACAATTCTGATCAAAGTGGTTTTGCCATGGAACTGCACTATAATCGTATTTTAGCTATACAAGGTCAAAAAAAGTAGAAGCTTCTGCACAATCCAAGAATGCCTTATCTCATAGCTATACAATAATGCCCCTTATGTCTGCCAGTGGAAAATTAGTTGAGCCATTATATATTGTATTGCAAGAACCGAGAGGACAATTTGGACCATAAGTAAAGAAAACTTTATTCCAGCCCCCAAATGTTAATCTTTCCGCATCAAAATCTGGAAAGATGAGTAAGCTGTATTTGGAGGAGTGGATCCGTGACATTTTGGTTCCTAACATGGGGGACAAAAGTGTCTTGCTCGTAGATTCATGGTCATCTTTCAACGAGGAAGAGATGCAGCAACACATTGCGGACGACAAAACGCTATGTATCAAACAGATTCCACCGGGAACAACTTGGGCTGTACAACCATGGGGTGCTTGGGGCCTTAGAATAAGGAAGAATTTTGTACGGAAAATAACATTTTATAATTTTACACCAAATTGATGTTCAACTTCACTAAAGTAACAACATCATAAAATTGCAATCGCTAATTTATAAACAACTATCATCGCCAAGGTACCATGATGTGTTCAAATATAGTTGGTATAAATCTGGATATGTAGATGCGAGGCCACCAGAATTTGTTAATCCACTGAGTTTCTCATTTTCCTTAAACGATCTCATCATATGCAATGAGTGCGAAGATATAACACTCCTGAAATGTAGTTGATGCTGCAAAAGTATTTGCGCGGAACACTTTTTCAAGTAGTTTCATTTCTGTAAAATATACAATTCATAAAGTAGTCACTGTTTCTGCCAAACTCCTATTTCAAGTCCTCTCGTCAAAATACATGGGGAAAATGTATCACACACACGGGGACCCCGCAACACACACAGGATCCCCGACCCACAATTGAAGTATCTTTACGCAAATGAAGACGAATGACAACGATTGTCAACAACAATAAGTCAATTTTCAAATCAAAAGGCCGATTTTTACTATGAAAGCCGAAAATCGCAAATGGGGCACTGTCCCACCCAAATATGGGGATCCACCGAAATTTGTTGTGCCGATCTTTATTCCATGAGCCTCCCTAACGATCTGCACAAACATTTTTGAAATCTGAGATTTACACTTCGGACACCCTCCTTATGAGATACACTGTACTACAACGGCAGTAATAACACCAAATACTATGTAGAGGCATTATTTTATAGTAGTTTAGACTTACTAACTAACTAATTAACTAACTTTATGACCTATGGAAACCGGAGGTTCAGTGCCGCGTTCATAAAAGCTCTCCACTGACTTCTGTCCTTAGTCAACTGGATCCAAGCTCGTGGACAAAAAAGTTTGCTACTCAGACTTTACTTTGGGATTCATTTAAACAAATCTTAATTAATCTAATTAGCTTTTCCGGTATTCCAAATTCTTTAAGAACGTACAATGTTTCTCTCTACTTACGACAAAACGTAGAAAATTTATTCGATCACATTGCATGGTATGATGAAATTTAAACCGTGACTCACTCTGCAAACGTATTGAATATATACATAATAAGACTTAATACATAATACATAATACTGGTTTGTTCCTGCTAGATATATAGATCTGTTAACAACATGCTTCATGAGCTAGCATACATTATTAATTAGGTAGTGTCCATTTCATACAATTACATTATTTCAGGGTAGCATATATATATATATATATATATATATATATATATATATATATATATATATATATATATATATAATTCAATAGTATAGTAATATTCTAATAAAAAACATGAAACTTCATGTTGGTACAGAGACTTGACCCCCTAGCCAAATCCTCAAATGACGCTACTAGCTTGGGATGGTGGCGGAGAAACACTTGTACTTAATTTCCATACGAAATAATTTATACGTTCAAAGAAGTATTACTGAGTGTCTTGAAATTCCGTTTAGACACATTAAACAGGACTCATCATGCGTCTCCTCGAAACTGAAAAGCACTAAACATTTTTATGATTTTCCAAGGTTTACTCATCCTCATATTACATCAACTTAAGTTATTATACATATACATACATACATACATATATATATATATATATATATTGATCCTTCACATTTCATAATTGACTATAGTATATCTGACTCGATACACGGCGAAACAGAACTAGCTCTAAATGAAGTACAGATCATATTTAACGCTGAACATATAAATATTCTTGTAGACTATTTTATTTAAACATTTTATCATTGTCAAATTATACCAAACCAATTATATGTTATTATCATGAAGAAAATTTCGAAACTAGAATTTTGATGTTACTTTTGTTTATTAAATTATCATTTGCATTTCGATTTGTTTCTGTGGTGGAGTAACAGACAAGAAGAATAAGGGCCTAAGTCCCAGAAGAGTATTTGTTTAGCTGGTCAATTTATTATACACCTGCCACCGTATAAAATCTTATTAGTATATCTAAAGATTTATGAAATAACAGTTTAAACTACAATGTTACCAATTTTAGCGTGTATCTCTTCTGCCGGTCCTGATATTTAATTAATTTCTCTAAATTTCATCAAATTTACATCAGTAATTCCAATTACAATTTGTTAATGTTTTGTAGATATTTTGTTAGTTTTACTATTATTGCTGTTACACGTTTCTTATTAAAAATCTGTTATGTTTTCTTGATAATAATAATCATAATTAGGTCATTTCATGCGCTACCCTGTATATACAGTACTTACTTCGTGTACGTTGACTTCGTTCTCCATAGGATGATCTGCGTAGAATAAGTAATCTACACAGTATCATTAATTCGAATCATTAATGATACTGTGTAGATTACTTATTCATTTGAATCACTAATTCTGACCCCTTGCTATAATCAAATGTGTAAGCTTATTGTTTTGTAGTATGTGGTATAAAGAATACCTTAAGTGCATAAAACTATTTGTTAATTGTTATTATGAATAAACTTTTATTAATCACTGTAGTTATATAAATTCTCTCGAGGATTCGTCTTCAACGCACGTAATATCTATCTTCTTCAAGGATTTTTACTGGACGCAACGAGTTACAAATGAACATTAAGCAATAACTTTAGTAGAGATTTTTCTATTTTTATTTGTCATTTTTAGCAATTCCAGGGCCATAGTGGACTTAACTACTACGGTGCCGCATTTTCTTCCTATGTACAACCTCTGTGTGAGGTTACAAGTACAAGAACAAGTTATATAAAACAAATTACAATTCAATTTAAATTATAAATTCATCTTTCTTCTTTCTCTAATGTATAATAAATTAAAATTTAGTATAAAGATTAACTCTGAGTACAGACCGAAAAACATGCTAATCTATAATGAAACATATAATAAATAAAATCTTCGTAACAAGCAAACAAGAATATAAACAAGAATAACTGTGAGACATAACAGCTTTATCTCCCTTAAGCAAGATATTATGAAAAATTATACACTAGCTATATTAAAATATGCATACAAATACCATGCGTGTCCTGAAGGTGTGTGAGATTGAGTGATTGAGTCTGTTTCTTAATGAAACCCTGTATACTTCATTGATTACTATAATTTAGATGATTTTAATGAAAATCAAACAGCTCTGTCTCGATATTGTAGGCTTACAATGAAGTTTATCATTAGTAAAAAGAAGAAGTGGGAAATACTGCTATAAACACTTCGTTTTTCGATCCCAGCTCGCGGCGTGTGGACTTTGTGCTGGACAAACACCGTGCTCTTGGGTTTTCTTTGCGTTGTTGCGTTTTTTCCTACTTCCTCCATTCCACCATTTCTTTCATTTCTCATCATCACCGTCTCCTTTAGCCTAACCGGCATAATCGTGGGACGTAAAACCTACATATTTCATGTAATTTTTACAACTGGCGGGAAGTGCAAGCGACACCAAAGATGTTCATGTGTACAAATTACTCGAAATTCTTTCGCTTTGAGAACACCAAATACTGTTCCGAATATATTAATTAAAAGCAAATAACAGTATTTCGGCACAGATTTTGTCACTACAAAACAACATAGTTAAGTGTTATTATAATATACTATATATAATACATTCTTTACCTAATACTGCTGTGTTATGTTTGCAATTACACAATAAACATTGAATTGTTTTACAATTTTATTTTGTGGTAACGTATTACTCTGAAATTATTTATTAATTCCAAAATAAGTTTCAGGTGCAACTTTGTGTGTTCCTCTGTTAACTGTTGTGATAACCCTCGCAACACTTTACGTACTAATTATGAAGTAATTCAAAAATGACAAGTATGATATATACATTTAGGTCAGGTGTTTAGATAGGAGTTAAATAGAAAGATCCTAAAGATCCCAAGTAATAAAATATTCACTCTGAAAACGTACATGTTTTAAGCTATGGGTTGTCCAAAACACCAAAATTCGGTAGTAGGCTATTTATGATTCCTTATTCGCTAAATATGAAAATAGCAACAATTGAGAAAGAAAGAAAACGTAGGTTGAAGAGTGAGGTTGTAGTTCACATATACCTAACATTGTCTTTATTGACTTCTTAACAAGTTTGTCATGTTTGTATAGTGTGCTTTGCGTGGGTATTGTCCGTCGTGAGTTTCGCCATTAATGATTTTCTACTCGTGATTATTCCTCTAAAATCTGTAGTCAGCATCTAAATATGAAGAAATCCTTGGTTCTATCTCGATCAGGAACAGAACAAAAGCAAACAAGATGAGAAGTTATTTGAGTTTACCTTTTTTCAATATTCAACTGAAACAAGGTAACTGGTTGGGCCAATATGTTTACCCAACTACTTTCGCTGTGCCCTAACTTCTGAATGAGATGAGCACTAGTTCTGAAAAATCGAGCACTAATTAGCGCTAATTCCTGACGCAAAGATTTTTCGATTGCGAGACAGTGCTTGGGCCAATTCACGCACGGCAGAAGCATAATGTACACAGTCTTATTTAAGAAATCTGGTAGTAACTCTTCTTTGTAGGTAAGTTAAATCAATAAATAAACGATAGATTTCTTTGGACGATTAAATCCTTATTTCAAAATAGAATATTAGAATCCCCTATAAATAGTTCCAAGAATATGGCCTTTTAAAGAGTGGTTGTTGGCCAGCTTTTTTGAGCAAGATTGTACTTATTTCCACACCTGATGAAATATGTTTTATAATAGATGGAGATTTTCCTATGGAAGTCTTTTCATATTTCGAGCTGCAAAATGATATGACACAAACCATCCCTGTGATTTGGGAAAAAGCAGGAAAAACTATCAAAATTCTCTCGCTTTCAAACATATTTTTTCTCTCTCCTACCCCCTATGTGCTCTTAGCTTGATTGCGTGAATTGTACCACAAAGGAAGGTGTGTAGACCCCGAGGGTTGGGGACAGAAGAGAGGTGGCACTCTAAAATAAAGCTGAACGGAAGATTACACAGGCTGTTACTGTAATAGAATGTAGTGATTGAAGCCAGGATCAATTGGATGCATACAGCGTCAGTTGGGATTCCTTTTTTCTAGACTTATCGTTTCATTTTTGCACATTCAATATGTGTGGAATCTCTTTTTAGTTCGAGTAATTTTCATCAAACGCGAGAAGCATCTGTAAAAGAAAGGAATCATTATCTATTTTCAGAATGAAAGCATGAAAATAATAAAACAAAAATGAAGTTTTTTATGTGTTGTGTTTTCTTCCATATTTCAAATAATTATGAGAACATTTTTTACATTAATAAAATAAGACAAAACAAGTTATGGCACATTTTATTTTGCAGCAAATATAGTGTTACTTTTTGGATTGTAACCTAAAGTTGTTAATATTTATCCATTTAGAACAATGATTTACTTACTGCTGAGTTGCGTACCGCTTCTTTATTTTAAGGCAAAGTAAGGATTGCACATCTTTAAATTTTTTGTATATGCTTAGTAGTAGTTGTTGAGAGATAAGTAACCATACTAACAAGAATTAAATTATAAATCGTTATTTTTAAGCATACAACATACATACAGAGAGTCCATGGCGTTATGTGTATCTTTTATAAATGAAAGTAGATGTAAATAAGGTCACGGAGTTCCTAAAATTGTTCCACGAACCTCAAGGGGCTCACGGACTACTAACTAGGAAGACTGATTTAGATTAATCATGACCAATAAAAAACTCCATAGCGTCAGTCATAAGGAAATAAACTATTCTAGATGGAAGCTAATTATCTTATTGCATATATTACTGGAAAAAATCAAATTAAATCTAAGTTTTACGTTCCACGTTTATGCTGGCTAGGTTAAAAGAGAGAGTGATGATGAGGAAGAGATGACATGGAGGAATGAAGAAGGTGGAAGGAAACGGAAGAACCTAAGAAAACCCACGTACACCGTGTTCATTTACCACAAAGCTCTCTCGGCGCGAGCTGGAATGGAACCAAGGATTCCATGCACCAGAGGTGAACGCTCTACAGCTCAGCCATCGCGGCACCATACATGGTACTGGAGTTCCTAATATCTGATACTCAGACATTAGCATATTTCGTAAGAAAGTTATTTTTCATGAAATCTCAATATGGTACCTTGCTAGGAGTTTTGTGGTGAAATGTAAATACTATTAATTTTGGTAAGATAAAATGTCAATGAATTAAGATGCAGTATACTTCAAATTGATATCATGTGCTTCATTTATCAGAACATTTAATGGTTCATTGTCTAATTAATATATATATATATATATATATATATATATATATATATATATATATATATATATATATATATATATATATATATATATATATATATATATATATATATATATAGATAGATAGATAGATAGATAGATAGATAGATATACATATATGTTATAATTGTATTTGTATTGTTACCAACGCGGTTCTAACTTACTGCAATACTAAAAATTTACGCCAGATATCATATTGTTTCTCTTTCCAGTTGATCTAAAATATATAAAATTTGAATTGTTATTATTTATTGATGAGAGCACTTTACTACAATATTCTAATTTGAGAAATTTCTGCTGTAATAGCGGGTTATGGTTTAAAAAGTACCCAAGCTATCTATGTATTACATTGTAAAGTCAGTGGACGCATCGCTTCTCGATGACAATCCTTGGATTAATGTACACCATTTATTATCTTACTAATATAAGGACAAGTCCCCGGAATCACTGAAAAGTAATCTGGTATTTATATGGAATTGGAGCCCAGGATCTTTGCTAGTTATGGCAACTGTAGTGCAGAACGTTTTGAGTTCTTAGCGATACAACTACGCTAGTTGTCGACAGGGACAAGAACTCGCCTTCGCGCCCTCTTGACCAACCAAACTAAAACGCTCCCCTAAATGTTTGCCCAATTTTGCGCCCTCCCACTCCGGCGCCCGGGGCACAGGCCCCGTTTGCCTCCTAGTTACGTCACTGATTATAATTTCGGATATAATGATTATTGAGATTTGATACCCTAAATTGTGAAGCAATTATGTGTATCAGTACCGTACTGCTATTCAAATTTAACTTCATTTTGATTTAGGAAAACATTTAAAATTGGTGTTCGCTAGAAGCTGAAAGACTTTATACGATGTAAACGCTAGTAAAAGAAAACAGTATAAATTATTAAGTATTAATCATAAATTGTGCTTGCGTGAAAAGGTTGGTCTTGAAAAAAGGGAAACAATATTACACTAGTTACAATGTTAGTGCTAGTGTTACCAACTGGGCATTATT
The DNA here is from genome assembly GCF_964235325.1 of Thermobia domestica. Taxonomy (NCBI): domain Eukaryota; kingdom Metazoa; phylum Arthropoda; class Insecta; order Zygentoma; family Lepismatidae; genus Thermobia; species Thermobia domestica. The sequence continues at coordinate 93,243,662 of NC_137465.1, forward strand.
TTACTGGCAGATTGGTATTTTTGTTAGGCTCAATTACTTATTTCAAGGTTAAAAATATAAGTATTCTTCATCTATTTTGTCGATTATAAGCGGGTGCTGGTAATTTTATTTTGATATCTTTAGTGCGATTGAATGACATAGGTTTAATGCTGTTGAACTGACTGCTGTGTTTATGTATACATATGGTGGACAACGTATCTTGATACGCCCATGTGACTTTTAAACTAATGAACAAAAATCGCTGAAATTTTGTATTATGTAAATATCGACAAGGGGATATTGTTTGGTATACTCTATGATACTACAAGGTTAACAGTGTTATCAGCCGAACATAAAGTTGTGGTTTTTCAAATAGCGCTAAATCAGGCTATTACGTGATCCAAAATGATACTTTCAACTTTGATCTCGTATAAGTCAAAATGATGATGGATAGAAAGGGCGACATAATGTTCACACACACCTAAAGTTTTATTAGCCATTAACAGAGTTCAATGTGTGGGCCACCTGTAGCACGCAGGGTATCTAACAAGTAAAGGATCCAAATGAATGAATCGAGTTGCGGGATGAGACTTAGTGCGCCTGATAGAGGATGTAAAAATATGTATATGTGCAAAGTTATAGCGGCTGAGCGCCATAAGAAACGGAGGGGGCCAAAATTGGTGGGAGAAGGGCTATACTATGTTATTGAAATACATCAAATAAACTGTTGAATCGTGAAAATAGTGAAAGATAGACAACGTAAACGGTTGTAGTTTCACATATTGGCAAAATAAGAATGAGCAGAGTATATCACAAACCTTCGCCGCCATATTGAAATCCGCCATTTTGAAATCTGTGATATTTTTTGAAATGGAAACGTAGTCATGTGGCATATCAAATAGGGCCAGCATGTTCTTAAAAAGACAATTATGAACTTTAGTGATCATTATCTGTACTTATTTGGAAGATTTAGGATCATCTGTATAGTTATTTATGAAGATCTATGAGACTGACACTCTTATATTGAAAGTTTGGATTATCACGAAAACACGCGTGAGTTATATATATCTACAAGACAAGAAAACTAACAGTGAAATTTGATATTTAACAGTGAAATTTGATAATAATAATGTAATAATAGACAACTTGGATATCTAACTTCACTGTTAATTCGACCTGTGGAAATGCAAACTATTTTCAACATGTCCAGATAAACAGTTGGGGTGACTGACGCCTTTGCAAAGAAAAACAGTTCCACAACGTCATGATGCAGACCACACTACACGTTTAGCTTTGGACTGTCCCGCACAATTTCACGGCTTACATGAGAATTCTCCGAGTCCCATATCCGCACATTGTGTCGGCTTACCATACCTAGTACATGAAAGCACGCTTCGTCCGGGAACATCACCTTTATCAAAACGTCTGGGTGCTCGTCGATGGAATTCAACATCTCAAACTACAAACGCTTTACTCTTTTCTCTGTTATCAAGTTGAAATGCATGCAGCAGCTGCAACTTGTAGCATGGACCTTCAGTCGCTTGTGCACTGTGGTCGTTGATATCTACAACTGTCGGGATGCTTTACGAATTATTTTGGTTGGGATTCGGAGAAATACCCGTTACACCCGTTCCACATCTGATTCGCTAGTGCTCGGACGTCCAGAACTCGACTTTTTCATGACACTTCTGGCTTCCTTGAACCTCGTGTACCACTACCAGATGGTCGGAGGTGATGCAGGCGTATGTCTGTAAGCTCCGGAAGTTCTGCTCTACCTGTGATGGCAGATTTGGTTTCTGTCCACCATTCCGTACACTGTCCTTAAGGGGTGGCTAGTTTCGTCAATGCTTCAGCTTGAAAAACAAAAACTAAAGCAAAAGAAATTAGAGAAGAGAGATTTTTTTTGGGATTCTTGATATAAAACAAACTTTTAGGTGTGTGACAACGTTATGCCGCAACCCACACCTTTTTATCTATCCCCATTTCTGATTTATACGCAATTAAAGTTGGCCTCAGAGGTACTTTATTTCGAAAAAAACTATATATATAACATCATATTATGCATGTGGTTTTCAACAGACATAAATATTATAATGTCATTTACAACAATTTATTAGTGTATCTCATACTATTCGGGACATACAAAAAATTTGCAAAATTTAATATATTGCTTAAAATAGCGCGTTTGTGGGAACTTTTGAAAACAATTATTGATTTTGTTTGTTTCTATCACATTACAGTAATACTTTTTACAAATGTAATCAACAATAAGTTTTCGGAATTACACAATTCTAAGCAGTTATTTTTACAAGTTTTACTATATCTCAACAACGGTTTGATATATCAAATTGCTGTAAATTAGATTGTGAGCTTCACACCTATAGAAAATAGTATATGCAATTGGATGAGCTACTTATCGAAAGAGTTTTCCGAGCTAAAGGCTTTTGAAATGAGTTAAATTTTCAATTCCTTGTCAGTTTATTTGTATGCATTAGACGTCTATCATGTAACGGTTATAGTAGTATTACACACTAAAATACATTTGTGTATGCATTGGTCCGTCTGTTTTATTTGTATTACAGACCACCAAAATTTGAGTGCTTGATACGGTAGCGTTCTTAGTTTGCAACAGTGTATGGCAAGTAAGTTTTAGTCTATAATGTAGATTGGTCCATATTATTTAGGTTGCGAAGTATGAAATAACGAGATGTAATCCCACTTAAAAGAAATGAAATTTTATGTTGAATTGGCAACACTGTTAACCCTGGGTTATCACAGAATATGTCAAATAATGTCCTACTGCCTATAATTGCATAGTACAACATTTCAGCGATTTTTGTCCATTAGTTTAAAAGTTACAAGGTGATATGGAGATAAATGGTCCATGCTGTATTTACTTTGATATGCTTTTGTAACTTATGGAGATAAATGGTCCATGCTGTATTTATTTTTATATGCTATTGTAACTTTTAAACGAATACATATGAAACACTGAAATTTCGTACCATCCAAAGGGACATTGTTGGACATACTCTGCAATACAACTAGATCATGTTGCCAACTCAACATAAAGTTGTAGTTTCTTTTTTTTTTTTTAATGGCTCTTCAATAAGTTACTGTATGTTCAAAATCTACATGTAGAAGGAAAACTTACAATACCACACTCATTTTCCAGTGTTACAAACTAAAGATTCTACTGTATCACAAACATCGGAATACAACCGAATTTGTGAAAATTCTACAACAGTAATAAAGCAAGTGACACGGACGGGGCAACCCACATCCAAAGAAGTTTGGGATCGAATACTATGATCATTACATGACATATTTTCAACACGTAGGAAGAAAATCACAAGGAATTGAAAATTTGACATTTTAAAAAGAACTTTGTTTCGAAAAAGTGTTCACTTAAATATCACATCCAATTCTGTAGATGGTTTTCAATAGACACAAGCATCATAATGCCATTTGCGGCAATTTGACATCTCAAGCCATTCCAAAGATAGGAGAAAATGGTTAAATTTGATATATTGCTTAAAATGACGTACTTTTAAATCAATTTCTTATTTACTTTGCTTCTATAACAATACAGGGATTCCTTTCGGTAGATATAGTTACAATAATTTCTTGAAATTACAATATTTTAATTAGCGTTGCAAACTATCATTATCTACCGTACCTCCAGAACAGTTTGAGTCATTAAATTATTTTAAACGGATTGTGATCTCAACATCTATTGAAAGCCACCTATGCGATTGGATGACGTATTTATTCAAACAGTTTCTTGTAGAAAAAGCTTTTGAAAAAGGTAAAAATTTTCAATTCCTTGAATATTTGATCCTATTCATTCCAAATTCGTGATACTATACCCATAGTATTTTAGTTGTGCATTGTCTCGTTCTTCTATTATTGCTATAGAGGAGACCAAAATTTGGAAGTTTGTGATACAGTTTACATTCTTATTCCGCAATACTGAATAAAGAATGCGATTGTAAGTTTTCATTTGCATGTATATTTGAAATGTTTAGTAACCTGACCTGTACCATTAAAAAAAAAAAAAAAAAAAAAAGCTTAACTTTATGCTAAGTTGACAACATCGTTAACCTGTTGCTATCACAGAGTATGTCGAACAATGTTCTCCTTGTCGATATGTGCCTAGTTTCGACAAACATTTCGACATTTTCTATCTATATAAAAGTTACAAGAGCATATCAAGATAAACGATTCACTTTTAAACTATAAATAGGACGTACTGAAATTTTTTTGTAAACATGTTTTAGTATTATTAAAGGAGTAAAAGCAATATTGACAATACTGCTTGCTTATCTAATTATGTCCATACTGATGTAGACATATAACTATATAAATATGAAGTTAGGGAATATAAAATTCACAACAATGTTATAAAAGTATTTATAACAACAAAAGAGAAAACTGCATACAGTCGAGAAACCACATAAGGCAGCTTATAAATGTTACTACAGAAATAAAAGAATTAAGTGCGTACATTTCGCCACGAAATGAAGTTAGTGAAACCTCATCTTGACAGCAATGCAGAAGGTTTCATATATAACACCATAGGAGGTAAAATACAGGGTAAATATATGTTGACCATATGAAGTGGAGTGTTCATTTTAGAAACAAACTTAGGAAGTGATTTGGTGTTCCTCAAGCTACGAAAATAGACTTTTTGCCGCTCACTTCATCATTCTCCATTCTCTCCACCACATGAATACTTGAATAATTCAATTGGTTCTAAACATTTACTTCTTGCGCAGTTCAGATTTGCTTGTAGCTACGCATAATAAGCTCACGTAAAGATTTTGTTCTAAGTTCCCCCTTAAAAAACTCGTGATCATAATGTCACTAGGTTTTCTTGCAGTAAGACTTGTTTCTTTCAAAAGCGACATTTACCATTCCTGTGATACTTTAGGTGCTTTCTTCTCAGAAACACATGTTTAATATTATTTTTTGGTTTTGATGACAGTATACAACTACTGAATTTAAGTTACAATTAATGTAACATAATTCTGTACACTTTAGTTACTTCATCAGAAACCAATAAATAAATACATAAATAAATAAAATGAAATCAAATGTTTCAGTTTTACGATCCACGCTTATGCCGGGTAGGATAAAGGAGGCGGCGATGGTGAGAATGAATGAAATGGAGAAATGAAGAAAGTGGACGGAAACGGGACAACCCCGAGAAAACTTGCACACATGGCGTTTGTCTTCTATAAAACTCACTTAGTGCAAGTCGGGATCGAACCAGGTATCCCAAGGAACAGAGATGAACGGTCTACCACTGAACCGTCGCGACCGACTTATCAGAAACAAAACTATATGACATTGTCGCATCGAAATAAATAAGCAGTGAATGATTGACATGTACGGGTAGATTATATATATGTCATATATATATTATGTGAGGTTTGGTGGGCCACGGCGAACACGTTGGACCATTCTAACAATATTGAAATCTGATGGTAAAATTTAGGAATATGTCACTGAACTGTGGCTTAATTAATATTGTTAATATGTATCCAATATGACCTATGTAAAACAATATCTAGGATGAATTTTGAGAAAGTTTGTCCTTCTTCCCCAAAGAAATAAGAAAATGTTCATTAATTGATGAATTAAGCTGCATTTGTGACATTTTAAAATGATTTCACGCGAAGAAGTAAGTGTTTGCTGAAGTGAAAGTGAATGCAGAAGAGAAGTATTCCAGTGAATTCTAGAGACATATACTATCTAAGTTCCTGATGAATAGTTTATTGGTATATTTCCTACGACCTGTGACTTACCCACTGTTACTATTCATGCTTCAATAAGGTAACATACAGAAAATATAGTATAATAAGTGTGTATTTACGCGTGTAATAATGCATGATGACTTTTTAATGATTTCACATTCTGAAAGATTTTTCGTTGTATTTACTACGTAACCACTCCTTACAAGTCATGAGCCGTAATAAAGTAACTTCCTAGCTAAACCGGTGATTTAAATGTTTAAGGACGCACTTAGCCGACATTTTCTTAACTTCCAAATTTCATAAATAGTTAAAAAGAAAGAAAAGAGAAAAGAAAGAAAAGAAAAGAAAAGAAAAAAGTATCTTATCCTTAGAAGGTGAACTAGTTGGTTGATTGTTGTTTAACGCCCCTTTTTACCCTCGAGAATATATGAAGCAGGATCTACTATTTGAAATAGGATACAAACAACCTCTCAAACTTATATCCGAGACAAATATCTCACAAGCAAACAAATTCGAGATCACATGACAGAAAGCCCGCGCGCTACCCACTTAATTATAAATGTTAACTGAAAGTGGATCAGGTTAACTCTAACTGGGATAAATTTAAATTCTAGTGCTTAGTCCCAACTTTGCTGCGTTAACTGAGACTCTGAAAGTTATAGTCACTCGGGAGAAGGTTTTAGTAGAACATTTTAAAAACAAAACAAGAGTTTCAAAGAGAAGTAGAAGTGATTTACAAGAAGAGAAATCACAGTAATTGACATTGACAAGTTTCAATTGTTGGTTGTAAATAAAATATGTAACTTATTTTATTTTATGTAATACTGAAATCAGTCAGACTGTGAGCTCTGACCATTCGTGTCTCTAGGAAAAAATTTTCGACAAACTTTTAGAAAAAAACGGAATAGACTAAGTTATATTCAGACTCGTATCTTCAAACAAAACAAGTAATGTCTAGGGTAAGTCTTAATAAACACGTCTAATGTAAGTAATGTCTAGGGTAAGTAATGTCTTAGCTTAATAAACACGTTTATAACTCAGGATCTTATCTACATATGAAATCATAACACATGAGTTGCCTCTATTAAAAGTTTATTAAAAGAGATTGATAAATTATTTAAAATAGCTTTCTTTAACCCCTTCGGGATCCTATGGTACAATTTGTGAGCTTTTTCGTCCGTTTTTTTTTCCAAGTCCAGAGGCCTTGCAGAAGTAATTACGTATGGTTTCAGACCGTCCTGCGTCCACACATAGGAGGTGATGACGTCATAAGTCAAAAATTTCTTTTCTCATTTTTTAAGCGTATGTTCAATATTTTTTGGCGGGCTTATTTTTCTACGTAGAAGATTGAAAGTTTGCACAAACATTCAGTCCACGGAGTAGTATGTACCAGATTTTTTGTTCCGATGTCAGTGCTAAAACAGGGGGGAACCAGAGGGGCAAAGGGGTAAGAATAGGGATTTTTACCCCAAACATTCCGTTTTTCGTCATTTTCCCGCCTTACATACATGATAGAACCACGTGAGTCATACCGTCTGAAAGGCAGTTCCATTCTGAAGAGAACGACGGTCGAATTATTATTCTAGGGTAATTAGGCCCGTCTCAGTGAATTTTTATCCAAATATACTTCTGTATAGGGTAAAAGTGGGGCATGGTAGGGAAATTTTTTCTGGCGGGCCTATTTTTTCACGTAGAAGATTGAAATTTTGCACAAACATTCAGTCCACCGAGTAGTATTTACCAGAAGTTTTCTTCCGATTTCTGCGCAAAAACAGGGGGGTCCAGAGGGGCAAAACTTGAAAAAAGGGAAAATTTGCCCCCAAAATCCGCTTTTTCAGGAATTTTCCGCCTTAGATACATGATGGAGACATGTGAATGGTACCGCCTGAAAGACAGTTCTATTCTGAAGAGAATGATTGGCGGATTATAGTCCTAGGGTAATTAGGGATGTCTCAGGAATTTTTTCCCTGAGATCATAGTGTTTTATGGTACTTTGGGGCATTGTGGGAATTTTTGATAAAAATTCTCCCGCCCTTACTATTCAACATAGAAACTTGAAATTTGGCACACACATTCAGTATACCAAGTATTATTTATCAGATATTTTTATGGCTACGATCACACAGGGGGGGGTCCAGGGGGGGCCAAAGTTCGAGAAAAAATTTTCCCTCCGAAATTTTTACTTTGGCATTTTTTTCCCGCTTCTGGTAAATGGTATGAGCATGCAAGTGGTACCATTCGAAAGCCAGCTCTATTCTGAAGAGAATGAGGTATGAACCATGATCCTAGGATAAATAGTGAGGATACAGTAGCTGCTTGACTGAAAGTCTAAAAAATAGCCGAAAAAGCCAGGATCCGGAAAGGGTTAAAAGAGTCTGAGACATACCTACTGGGTATTCTCTTCTCTAATTCAGTAAATTGTCTCTGGTATTAGAATTCTCTATTAAGCTAAGGTGCTCTCTAATTATATGCCTCCGGCAGACAAAAGGGTTAGCCCTCATTAAAAGCGTCCCCTGTCTAGCTTAACTTACAAAGGGCATTGACTCATTGCATCAAAAACCCTACCCTGCCTCCCTCGTTCGAGTACTCCCATATATAGGAGATGCCCTAGAAGGATATCTATCTAAATACTTTATTATAAGGATAGGCAGGAAAGGAGAATGAGTTCGCCTTATAGTAGCGAAATATCTTAAATAGATCTGGCAGGTAAAGGGTAGGAGAAAACATATTCCCTTAAATAGGAGATGTAGTTTTCTATTAAAAAAGAAACCTATAATTCTATCAGTAGCCTCTCACGAGTCTACTTCAGGGAAATGAACCCAATAATCTAGTTCAGAGAATTCATAAAACCCAATGTGTCCTACAAGAGGGACAAAATACTTTAAAAAAACGACCAAAGCAATATACAGCTTCAGTTTTGAATAAGTGCTCTAAAATCCTAAAATCAGGGAATTACTAATCTAAATGTCATATCCTCCTAAATATGGAATGTAGCATTTCAAGGATCAAATCCTGTCCCTATTCTACAGGGCCTAATTCCCTAGCAAAAAATCTATTTCTTGTATCTGTACAAGAATAATCTCTACATCCCTTCTTCTCACAGGACCTCATTTCAGTCCAAGAAAGAAGTTCCTTTAAAATTGAAAACCTACTAGAAGGTAGAACCCAATATAGCTCATGCCTTCTACCGGAGAACCTCTATGTCCTAGCAAGACCTCTGCATTACAACCCCTCCATGGGAGAAAACTGCTCAGCTCACTGATTCAAAACTGTCCTTTGAACTACATCTTGGAGACTGTTCGTAGTCTCCCCCAAGACTGGCGGTCAACTGACCCCTTTCCTGTATAAAACTTCCGTTTATATAGAGAAGATTTCGTATCTAAGCTATGTAGAAAAAACGAGCGATGGGGAGGAGGGTTCTCCCACTAACAAGAAGCTTTCTCCGAATTCTTTGAAACTGACTGTTATTCTCTGAAACAGAGTTGCTATCTAAGTATTCTTTTTACTAGAGATATTTTTTATGTAATAGCTGAAAATACAAATAATATAAATATACATAATAAATACAACAATTGCAGTTACATACAATTAATAATAATAATAATAATAATAATACTTAATCAGCCAACGTCCAGATCTGGATTTCTTAACCTAAGAATAATACATTAAAATATATAAATCAGTACCAATATACTGATATACACTGAATAAAAGTTTCTTCAGATTGACCAAAAAATAGGTGTTGGTGACTAAGTCGTCTGGTCAATATAGCGCCATCCAAACATTTGGTCACCAGATCGAAATCATTTGGTTACGATTTCTTTGGTTGCAGGAACCTAATATTTGGTTACCAGCACCAAATATGAATTAGTAATTTTGACCAAATACTGACCAAATAAATAAGATTTGGTTGAGAATACCAGAATTTTTGTTAAAATGATCCAGATTTGGTTCTTGGAACTAAATAATTTGGTTGTAAATACTAAACTTGCATTTAGTGAATTTGACCAAAACATTTGGTAGAGATTACTAAATACTGTCGTATGGGTACTAAACTGAAAATAATACAAAGGTTATCGCAAAAGTCGTGGGAACTTTTTTCTAACGTATATGGTAACAAAGCAAGAAATTCTTAAACATGCAAATGGAAAGTTAGCACATATGTAAATATTATGTGTAAGTTGGATGAAAATACAGATCCCATAATAACTTTTTAAAGGTTTAAACCATTTTATAAAGTACAAACAAGAGAACTTTAAAGCAAAAAGTCACTAATCGTGTGCACTTCATGGTACGTTTCACTGATCTCAAACCACCTGCGTTAAATGATTCCCACCGGCAATGGCCCTACGTCTTTTAAGTTTACGTCCAAAGGTTATGCCGTGGAGATTAAAGGAGACAGTGATGATGAGAAACGAATGACATGATGGAATGAAGAAAGTGGGAGAAAACGGGATGATCCCGAGGAAACCCACGCACACGCTGTTTGTCTACAACAAAGTTCATTTGACGCGAGCTGGGAGCTAGAGAGGTGAACGCTCTACCACTGTACCCCCGCGGCTTTTATCCACAAAAAGAAAATCGTTTTACGTACTATGTTTGTGCCCTTTAGTCAAAAGTGACAGATGATCAATGGAAGGGAACAATTGTAAAAGTGGTGGAATGTGAATGTGCGAGGAAACGAGAGAGCCTCGAGAAAACTCATGGACACGATAATATCCACCACAAATTCTCGTGGGCAGGAATCGAATAAGGAGCCTCTCTGTAATTGACGTTCCCCTTCCACCCAATATTATTTGCAGACTTCATATTGCCATGAGTTCTGTAGATCTTCATCACCTTGGACACTATTTCTCGTGACAGACATACTGTGGCATACGCAGAAATTCGTCAAGAGAAAATGGTCAAGCACCAAAGGTCAGATAATTTCATATGTTTATGATATATGCATACATCATACAGTATATACATACAGAAAGTCAAGGTCCCTATTTACATCGCCTCTAAAAATTAAAGGACTTATGTGGGTCAGCGGAACACTATTTGGAAAATACTGGTTCACTATATTTGTTGATTATTTCTTGCAAACGCAAGCTGACATTCTTACAATTCTGTAATTCAAATCTGAAAGTTTTTTTTTTTTTTTTTTAATTTCAATAATTACTGACACTGGTCGTTTTGGTCCAAGCCACAGAATTGTCTTTTTTGTTTTTAGATAATACGATATTCTCCGAATATTTTGATGAATGTAATATTTTCCGCATACCTAATAGAAGTTAAAGCATACACTCGAATACTTTTTTTTTGATACGGTTTAGTTTACGGAACCACAATTTTGTAAAATATACAGAAATATAATATAGTGTACAGAAGCTGAATTTTATGTTTTTCAAGTAGAGTGTTACTAGTATGAACCATGACAAGTAATGCTAAAACTCGTGTAGTTGGAAAAACCAACTTCTTTTCATTACCCTTGCTTTCGACTATACCAACCATCACTGATGCGCCTGCTCTCTTTGCACGCCCCTTCGCTACGGAGTAGGCTCACCAGCTTTGCCCTGTCCTGACTAGGTTAGATAGCATTCGTGCTTTTAAGTGGCCACCTAGGAGAAGTTTTTCTTTTTTCACTGTAGATTCATTCCATAATCCGAAAGTTGTATTTTTACGCAAATCGTTAAAAAAAATGTGCCTTTTCAACAATTACTTCTGGTGGTCCCCTTGAATTTTACCTATACCAAGTGATATATTTTCATGTCGCCCAGTGCAAATTTTTTAGGAGTCAGTAAGAAGTAAATTATTGAAACTTATATTTCTTCAATTATTTCAAGTGGTGCGCCAAACGTAAACTTCCACACTTTATTAATGTATTTCTCAGGGAATATCGATCTCACAGCTAAGGATTCCCATATTTGAATTCCATATGAAAAGTTCTTTCAAAATTAGGCCTCCTATTTCGGACGACATTTCGTATCTCCCCAAATCCATCTACGGCTCCGGAGCAGGCACTGTGACTTACAGTGAGCCGTTGTTAACTACCTCGTTTATATGAATACCCACCACTGACGCGTCTGCTCCCTACGGACGCACACTGTTCCTAACCCTTCGGCACCCCTGTTGCGCTCTTGTCCTGACTCGTTTAGATATCATTCGTGCTTTTTAGTGGCTACCTAGCACAAGTTAGTTCGTGTTTTATCCACCATAGCTTCTATGCCATACGTTCACACTGAATTTATATTCATGACTACATCAAATAACGAATAACGTTCAGTTACAAATAACGAATAGTAACCACTATCACGTGAACCAAAGTCAATACCAAATGATCTGTGGAAGAAAGTAAATAATACCTCTTATTTCTTCCGTATATTTTAGAATTTGTGCATCTGTAAACTATGAATGTACCAGTTTATTTTGCAAACTTCTGGTGTTAATGTCACTTTATTTTCCCCCTTCCGAAAGTTTCAAGTGGGGGAATAGGAAATGCCGCTACCCCTGTCCTTATAATTTTGCTCAGTGCTCTAGCATCATCAATAGAACTTTCCCGCTTTATCTGTATATAAAGGCCTATTTCTTACGCCAAATTTACGGCCACTAAAATAACCAACACACATCATTTCATTACCGTAAAGTAACATATGCAAAAAGGTAAGCTTACCTTGATTTACACAATTAATCATACGCTTCAAATATTCATTCTGTGTTGCTAAATAGTCAGTTTTATTTGTTACTTTCATACGCTCAAACCACTGATAGCTTCCATAAAGGCTACCCAGAAATCAAATCGATACACGCGACTTTGTAACTAAACACTTTGGTCAGGAAAATCAAATCTTTACCAAATTACTTAAGATGTGGTTGGCATAATAAAATTAATTAATCAAATGTAGTGACCAAAAAATATAGTGTTCATGACCAAACACGTTTGGTATAAATGACCAAATTTTGGTAAAACTAACCATATCAAGTGACAAAATGCCCAAACCAAACAAATTTGGTATTCTTGACCAAGTCATTATTTCAGTGTAAAACAATATATATATATATATATTTGGTCTAGGAATTAATTCGTGCGGTTGGTACGCACACATTGAAGCTGTAGTACAAACACAAAATACATAAATACCTTAAGAAAAATATTGTCCATCGCTAGCCACCACTTTCGCCCATCTGTCAGGCAATGTACGGATTCCGTGGCGAAAGAAGTCCTCATCCTTGGAAGCGATCCAGTCAGAGACCCATGTTTCGATATCTTCTGAAGAAGTAAACCGCTGTCCAATCAAATCGTTGTTCATGCAATCGAACAAGTAGTAGTCCGAAGGAGCAACGTCTGGTGAATACGGCGGGTGGGGTAAAACTTCCCATCCGACATTTTCTAAATAGGTTTTAACCGGTTTTGCGACATGTGGGCGAGCGTTATCATGTTGAACAATAAGTTTATCATGTCTGTTCTCCCATTCTGGTCGTGTTCTGGCCAGAGCTTGCTTCAAACGTATTAATTGTCGTCGATAACGTTCTCCATTCATAGTTTCACCCGGTTGCAGCAGCTCATAGTACACCACACCTTTCATATCCCACCATATGCACAGCATAACCTTTGCACAGTGAATATCTCGTTTTGGTTGTGATGGACCTGGTTCACCTAGTTTCACCCAGGCCTTTTTTCGTTTAGGGGTCTCGTAATGGATCCACTTCTCATCACCCGTAATAATTCGATGCAGAAACCCCTTTCTGCTCTGTCGTTGAAGCAGCAATTCGCAAATGGTTTTTCGTCTTTCAACGTCTCTGTCTTTCAATTCATGTGGAACCCAATGTGACATCTTTTGAATCATTCCCATGGCTTTCAAGCGTTTGGAGACTGTTGTTTGATCAACGCCTAATGCTGCTGCAAGTTGTTCCTGCGTTTGACACGAATCCTGCTCGAGCAATGCTGTCAATTCTTCGTCTTGAAATTTTTTTGGCTGTCCAGCTCGCTCTTGGTCTGCCAAGCCGAAATCACCACTTCTAAACCGTGCAAACCACTTCTGACACGTTCGCTCAGCTAGAGCATGGTCACCATATACTTCCACCAAAATACGATGACTTTCAGTCGCACTTTTCTGCATGTTAAAGTAATGCAGCAGGACACCCCGCAAAAACACTTTATCAGGCACAAATTGCGCCATGTTCACTTAACTACAAACTGGTGTTGTTGACGCTTTAATCCACTGCCCTATACTACGAACGATACGCGATCACAGGGGTTTGCAACACATGTGTGGATACACGGAACTGTGGGACGCTCCGTTCGTTGCGCCATCTCTTGTCCACCCGCACGAATTAATTCCTAGACCAAATATATATATATATATATATATATATATATATATATATATAAAAATTAAAAAGCATTATTTAAACATAAGAACCAGCAAGTGACCCAGAAGTGTCACTTGTACAATTGTGCTTGAAATAGAGTTTAGTTACCTTTATTAAGCATTATTCAATGACTACTTAATAAAGGTAATTAAAAACCTACAATAATTCTCTTATAAAATGGGTGGTGAAAGTTAGAGTGGTGTAAGTCTTATTTTCTTGTTTTACTAACACCACTTTTCTTATAAACAAAACACCTGTTTCCTTTATCACTAGAACTTTCTACTATTGAAACCAGCATCTTTCACAATAATTTCTGCCTTAACGGAATGAATTATCTAGATATCTATTAACTCCCCCAACCCCTCTCTCTCTATTTATTTCTGTTTGTTTTTGACAAAGTGACTTACACCACTTTTACTTTCACCCTACCAAATATCGATTTAGTATTTCATGGTTATTCAAGAGACAAAAGAAAGAAAAGAAGGGGAACTGACAACATTCAATAAACGCAACAACGTTTATACGAAAATGCAATTTTCTTAGTACAGTAAGTTAACTTCTATTTGAAGACGGAAAATCAAATTTCAATACTTTCATGTCTTAGAAAAGCAATATCAAAAACACTTTCTTTACAATGTACATTTTTTTGTACTGCAGAGCTATCAAAGAATTCCCATGACTCATGAAAAGATTCATTGCTGAGAAGGTAGTTACATTCTAAACTATTTACCAATTAACAAGTATACATAATATTCTTGAAAACGCTGTCGTGTATGGCTGCACAAAACAAAATCGGTGCAACGACATTGCGCAAATTTTTCTAAAGATTAGATCGTTGATAATCTAAGTAATTTATGTCTTATTAACGAGGAGCAGAAAGTGCTGAAATTGCGCAAATTTCCGCCGCGACGTTGCCAACAACAGGATTTAAGGAATTGTGTGAAATTTTGCATCGAAATGAAATGTATAAAGCTATTCCTTTATGAGATATATTTTATTGCATTCTAATATTTACAAAGCAACATACTTATTTACAGAAAATTTCATTTTACAGTTTGAATGCTTGAAATTTAAATCCTACAGCTTTTAAAAATGTCATACGTGCCTTCTCATAGTTTCTCTGCGAATTCCTGAACTCAGCATACTTCCTCATGTTTTCAACATTTGCTCTGGCCATATACGTTGAACACGCTTTGCCGACAGTCGGCTAACGGAAACGCTTTGTTATCTCTCTGGGAGTGAAGCAAATACACAGTAATTAAAGAACTGAGGCCCTTTTCAGGCCCACAAACCAATTTCAGGTCCAAAACCTTTCTAATGTACACTGTCCGGTAAATATCTTCAGGATAAAACAGTTGAGAATGCTCTAAGAGCATTGCCAGAACGAACTTTAAAAGAATGGAGAGATCTAGCGGGAAGGATAGCTGTAATTGTTCCTAGATGTAAAGGTAAATCTTTTTATCCGCACCCTCTTCTCTTTCTCGCAAAAATTAACAAAATATCATCTCTTTATGACTTATAGTTCTCGAGATATGACTGCTTAAATATCTAGAAATTCGAACTTTTTTAGTCAGTATCACGGGAACGGTAAGTCATAGAGAGATGATATCAGTGTTAATCCCTAATAGAACATTAAACATTTTCGTACTGATATTAATTGATGGCCAGTTGCACAGTGGCCACCGGTTACTATTTGCTACCAAAATATTTACCACCCTTTTAGATATTGACCAACACCAATATGACCTCTCTATGACTTACGGTTCCTCAAATAATGCTCCTTAAATCTCTGGAAATCGGCCATTTTTGGCCAATATCATGGGAACGGTAATTCATAGAGAGACGATATTGGTCTTAATCAATACCTAAGAGGATGGTAAACACTTTGGTAGCAATATTAATTGGTGGCCATTGGCCAAACCAGAACTCTTTAAGTTCGTTGAAAACCGCGGCGAGACACAACATTCGACATGCTGCTTTAGAATTCTAACTGCATGTAGGAGGTACACGTAGATATAAGTTGCTGCATCACTCAAGGGGGCGAGCTTTCTTGCCAAGGGGCCCTATTTATCTCTAATACACTGACCACTCATTCTTGTAACAATTTATACGATAATACCTAGGTAATATATAACAAATGTTTCTCACAGCACCTAAGAACAACTAAGACGCAAATGCAAATCTAAGTATCATTTATAGAAAGGTGAAAGGATAGTTATTAAGATATGTGGTAGACACACCTGAAATATGTATACAAGTGCTTGTTTCTGATTGGCCAAAACTGGAAGATATAGACAAATCTTTATTTCTGATTGGTCGAACGTCTGTTCACGATATTTCAAGAGAACTTCTAGAAATATTTATATATATTGTTTATTTTATATATGTTTGTTTTCCTTACAGTATTTCAAAACTATTTGCTTTCAATAACTATATTCTTACAGTTTTAATCTTACAGTTAGATATGATACGGAAAATGAATGACTGGGACACATTCCCCAGTCACCCTCTCTAACGACGCCATTGCACACATATAATATAGATGACTGAAAATGCTATTGTTATCCATTACTTTGTATTTTTTTTTTTTTTTTTTTTTTTTGTTAAAACGACTTGCATTTTGGTGACTGTTTTTATTAGTCGATATACTTATGGTAATGATGGCAACGTTGCACAAGATTTTTTTCGCAATTTCCAATTTTGTTGCCTGCTCATTAAGGCTTTATCTGTGTCAACAGATAAGCGTGGGAAAATTTGCGCAATGTCGGTGCACCCAACAAAATAATAATATTAACTCTTATAGAACGGGAGAACGTAAAGTGGGAGAACGTAAAATAGCACAGTACCCACCATCAATAACATTTATAATAATAATAATAATGATAATAATAATAATAATAAAGAACTTTTTTGTCGTTAAGCTATACATAGCAATAGACAACGTCAAAATGTGATACAATGTTGATACATAAGTATAAATAAATAATTATCTATAACTAAATTAATGATGAAATGACATTACAAAATAAATTACACTAACAATATGCATTTTAAATACAAACTCAACACGAGATTACAAAATACGTTACACTTCTATTGAACAATTAAAATACTCCTGTAAAGAATAAAAGGGCGTTGCAACTAACCAATTGTATAACTTACTTTTAAATCTATCTATATGTTCATCTTTTAGTGATGCAGGCAACTTGTTATAGAGTTTTATTCCAATTGTCTCATAACTATTTAATGATTTGGACAGTCGTTGATATGGGACATTTATGAATTTACTGCTTCTAGTATTATACGAATGGATGTCTTGCCTGAGTTGTAAACTTTGGTGATTACTTTTTATATAGAGGAGTACTGTGTAAATGTATAGATTGATTATTGCCATAATTTTAAGATTGATAAACAAAGGTCTGCAATGAGCTAGTTTGTCTACGTTTGAAATAATTCTGATTGCCTTTTTCTGTATTAAAAGAATTCTATTTACATGATAAATGTTACCCCAAAATAATATACCATACAGAATTATACTCTGAAAAAAAAAAAAAAAAAAACAAAGTAAGCCGATCTGACATAGTTATCAGGAACATGACTTTTTAGTTGTTTTAGCAGATGTATTACTTTTGAGAGTCTTCCAGAAATATAATTAATATGCTGTTCCCACGATAACGTGTTGTCAATATATATATACCTAGAAACTTCACACATGTTAAATTAATCTCAACAGGCACTTCTTTTAGACTAAAAGTCATATGTTGAGTTTTATTCTCGTTAAGTAAAAAACCATTAGCCTTAAACCAAATCACAACCTGATCCCATGTATTTTCAGTTATAGAATTAAGTCTACAAAAAACAGGACTAGTATTTAGGAAGGTCGTATCGTCAGCATATAGTATAGAGTAAGCAGATAAAAAGTAAGGTAGATCATTTATCATTAGTAAAAATAGAAGTGGCCCAAGTACTGAACCTTGGGGTACTCCGTATTTAACTGATGCAATACCAGATTTATTGTTGTTTACAAAATAATTTGTTTGCAGTTTTCTAAGTAAGACTTGAATAATCTAAACCTTAAACCCTTGATACCGTAGTACGCTAATTTTTTAAAGGAGAATTGTGTGTTCAACACAATCAAAGGCTTCGCTTAAATCACAAAATGTTGCCTGAACAAAATTCTTGTTTTCATAGCCTCTAATAACCTTCTTTACTAACGAATCGATCGCTTCAACAGTAGATCTACCCTTTAAAAAACCAAACTGTGAATCACTAATTACGTTATACTTATCAAGATAATCACGAAACTGCATATGTATCACAGTTTCAAGAATTTTTGACAAGACTGGTACTAGAGAAATTGGTCGATAACTGGATGGACAATTTTCGGCCCCTTTTTGATATACAATCATATCTGCAAGGTGGAAGTAAATTAGATTTGTTTATTTGGTTCGATAATAAGTTTAGCATTCCCTTTTCAGCATTGTGGCTATATAAAAAGCGAATGTATAATTCAAGGTACAATCCAAACCGGCGTAATACGTTCAGTGCTCTACATTGAAAATTGAACCCTCATCATAAAAAGGCATACTAAACCAGTGGGTCGGGCTAAATTGAGATTTATTTTCATGTAAATACCTATTTCAATTACACAAACATCATTTATGGTATTCGTTGTGCAGGTAGCACACGATATTGAAACTGATATATGGATATTTTGTATACAAATCAGAGTAATTTGTCAAACTACTATTTGTAGGCTACAGTTCTAACTATAATGCTTTAAATATTGTTTCCCATCCTTTCAGCGAATATCTAATCATCAGGCTTTTTCTACATCATATTCGGATTCCATTGCATGACGATATAGCTAGTATACGTAAATATAGTCCCATCCGGTATAAACAAAATATTTCTTATTAAATCAAATACTACTTATTTACTAATATTCTCGTTTCTTAATGTTAATTAAAACAAGACAGATTCTTTTCCATTTTATACTTGTGTATTTTTTAATTAAAAAGTAATAAGTAAAAGTATTATTAGATCAAATGACCTGCATTGACGGATTTAATGTTTTCCTTCCCCTAGGCCAAGGCCAAAAAGGTGATTGCCGACGTCAAAAATTTTAAGACTACAGAAAATGAAAAAAATAAATTTATTTTATTCATACGCTTGTTTCAACTTTTTTGGGGGGTATAAATTTGAATTAATTTTGTTATAGTGATAGGGCTGTATGCGCGCTGGATGGCCACACGGGAGTGCACCTTGCACTAGTACAACAGCATTACGCACCCTCCTTTACGCAACTGCAAGTACAGTCTTAAAATTCCATTCAACTTCAATCACTAACGACTGAAGACAATAGACTCGTTAAAAGAAAAAAAAATGAAATGAAATCTTTGAATTTTACATCCCACGGTTATGCCGGTTAGGCTAAAGGAGACGGTGTTTATGAGAAATGGTGGAATGAAGAAAGTGGGAGGAAACGGGAGAACCCCGAGGAAACCCACGTACACGGTGTTTGTCCACCACAAGGTTCAGTTGGCGAGGGCTGGGATCGAACGCGGGACCTTATGCAGCAGAGGTAAACGCTCTACCATTGAGCCACCGCGGTCCCCACTCGTTAAAAGAATTATTACTTGGAGGTATTTACTCTGACTTTGATCATGTTTAATAATATTATTATTATTCAACTTTTGGATTGTTTTCTTTTTGTCTTGCTTTTTATGTTTTCACCCAACATGCACCCGTAAGAACATTGCACCTCTTTCCCTGGGTCTAATGCGCCTAATGGAAAATTGGCTTTGTTCATATGCATCACTTTTGAAAACAGATTGAATGAAAGATTAGGATATTTTATTATCTCCAATATGATCTACTCATCTTCATTAATTACTTGCACTTACTGCAGTGATCTTGCTGTACTCCATTCTGTTTTAGAATTGTTATTGAAACAAAGAGTTAATAATGCCCAGAGGACGTAGACGCTTCTGCACTTGACCATGTTCATTGAGTTTATGAGGAGGATCAATAAATTGGAATACTAAACTGAACAATACGACACTTTGTGTACAAAAGTGGTATTAACTGCAGATAATTATTCATATTAGGTCTCCAGCAACCGATAAAACAAACACCCGTTAATAACTATACATTTTGTCAAGTATTTGTGTTCTTGTTTCCACTGATACCGTCTGCAAAATGATCTATTCTAAAACAGAAAAATTTTAAACGACTTTTTGTATGCTTTATTTTAAGAATAATTAGTATTATAATCAGGATTTTTAATGTTTAGCTAACTAAATTTAATTTAATATCTTCTTGATTTAAAAAACGTATCTTTTGGTTGGTTTTTAATATTAAATCAGGATTTTGTTTGGTTATTTTTATGAGATTGTGGGGTAGTTCATTTCTAAATCTTTTTCTCTCTAAACTTAAGAAGTTAATTCTAGAAGGTTATATTAATTTCCTGAAAGAAGTCTCAAATGTAGTTTTGTTGCTAGTTTCACTGGAACATGATAAAACATAAAACATCAGCAAGAACGGGTTTACTATTAATTATCCATTATACTACTTACTTAAAAACACTGAACAGAGAGGAAACTTAAAAATGAAATATCTTGACTACAGCGGAATAAACTCGTTATTTTTCCGTTCTCTGAATAGTTGAATGCTAAGCATTCTCATTAAAGAACATCCCTTGGTTTTTTGATTCAGTGATATTCAACGCCCCTTTCCCGTATAGTGATTTCATCAAAGTGTCCTATTGTTTAAAGTGGGACTAACAGTACTTGGGCTGAAATCTGAAGCAGATATCCCACTGGATTTGTTGATTGAGGTTTAATGGAGACGTCAACATAGAGGCTAAGGTATTCCACCGAAAATCGAACCTGAGGCTACATTACCCGAATGACTATCACGTTAGTTTTTATTGAGATTTGTGTAAATTTTGTTAATTTGATAGCAACTGGAGTCAGTTTGATGTTAATTTTGACTCAAAATGTCCCAAAATCTATATTAAAATACAGTTTTGTTCCAATAAGTATTATATCCACAAATAAAATTGGTCCAAAAAGTAGTATATTATATTTCATGCCATAATGTGCAATATCCCGTTTTATTTTAATGTGCTTGCAAATTTTGGTGGCAAAATGCAGCCCTACTGTGTATCTTATCTTCAAGCGAATTTAATAATTCTAAAATACATATGATCTAATTGTATAAATCATATTTTAAATGTTCAGAGTATATATATTTGGTTTCACCATATACACTACAATAATGTCATTAATATATTTAGTTGACAGGCTGAACATTTATTGACGAGGCTGTAAAGATAAGAAATATTTGTTTAGGTACGTTTTACTCATTACTTTGAAGTGAACACTCCAATTCTCAAGTTGTTATTGCTGGACTAGCTTTTTCAACGAGTTTCGATTGGTTTTGCAAACTTAGTTATATACGTGGTGTGTAAGTAAAGTAATGAGATTGGCTAGGCTATGCACGAACCCGCAACGCTGGTGATGTAAGACTTGTAGGAGAGGTGAATAAACATGTGAAACACCATCAGTGTAAGTGGGAACTTGCTAGCGTCATGTTAGTTGTACGTAGTGATTGTTTTAGTGAAGCAGATTTTTCTTGTACTTTCTGACAATGAGTGACACCAATATCGAACAATTGCATGCGATTAGGTGTTTGCTTCTGATTTGGACAAAGTGCAACGGAAACTTTTGCAAATCATCGCCGGGCCTCGGAGACAGTGTTTTGTCAAGGGCCCATGTGTTTCATTCGTTATATAGCATTTGCAGAAGGAACATGGTCAATTGAAGATGAACAATGACATATTCCAAAAAATGGGGATTATTTACAATCGAATCCAGAAATCAACGCACCTGTTCCTTCACATGTTATTTCGATCGTACATGATGATTTTCGCAACCAGTTCGGAGCAGTGGAGCAGATTACTAGCATGTCAAATTAATTTGTCAACCGCTGATGAACGGTGGTGTAACTCAAGTTCAACTCTGACCCGATCATTCTGACTGTAAACCGATGATAGGAACGCACAAGCTACCGAATTCTTTCAGCACTTGCTTCACTTCTTGCAACCGAAGGCCTTCCGATACGAAGTTCATCTTCAATTGATTCTCTTCCTTTTGTAAATGCTTTAAAACGAAGATACACATCTCTCTTAACAAAACACTGTCTCCGTAGGCCTGTGGAAGTTTTGCCCAAGTTTCCGTTGCAGTATTTCGCAGTTTGAAGGAAGGCCTGATCGCACATCGTTGCTCGATATTCATGTCATTCATTGTCAGAATGCACAAGAAAAACCAGCTTCACTAAAACAATCCAAGATGGCGTCCAAGAGTAGTGGTGTAAATTCTCATGTTGTTGATAAAAACAAGATAAAGTGTGATGAAACCTGCAGTAAGTGTAAGGGAAATGTTAAAAATGGAATTTTGTGTGTATCATCTGACAAACGGTTCCATTTCAAATGTGGAAATATCAATATTGGTGACAGAACTCATAAAATAAAGGAACAGCTCGTGTGGTTTTGCCCAACATGTACAGAACATGGTGGACCAGTAAACATTGATACTTATACTTGCGATACCGATAGTTTGTTAGAAATTATACGTGTTCTTCAGAAAGACTAAAAACTACTAAAAATAGAAAATGAAACTTTACATCAAAGAATTAAAGCAGTAGAGCTAAACCTTGAGAAGAAAAATCCATCGAAGTTTTGTGGTCAAAAGTAAGTAGTTGACAAAGGGGGTCTATATCTCATACAGGAATGACGTCAGAGTTTCCATTAGTGTGTGAAAATAAATTTAGTGTTCTACAGAATGTTGACTGTGAAACTATGAACAACTCAAAATGTTTAAAAGAGAATGGAACCTACAGTAAAGGAAAGACAATGAATAACGCGAAACTTAAAGTGAATCCGGCCTTCAGTGCGGTAGACAAGAAAATAGGTGCAAGGAATAAACCTGGAACACAACCTCAAGTTTTCGTATATGCGGATAGCAATGGGAGGGGTCTAGCTGAGCAAATGAACCTCAATCTAAAACACAAATTAAAGGCACAAGGAACCATTAAGTCTGGATCTAAAAGTGCAGAGATATCAAGTGGCATTAACTCTAAAATTGCAAATAAGGAGAAAAACTAGGTTGTAATGTTAAGAGCCTGCCTTACTAAAACCAATACAAAATTTACCATTTTTCTTTTGTTTGTTTATTCATAAGTGAAACTAGATAATAATATGCAACTTTCCACAATCATGGATAACGTTATTCTACAACAGAAATATGAACTTGAAGAATATTCAGTGTTGCCATCTATCGAAATTACAGTGTTGAAAGAATAACCATTCCCCTAAAATCTAAGTTAAGGCAGCGACTAGAGGAACAACCTCAACGGCATTTGATTACGTATAATGTTGTTTTGGTTTGCTGTGAACTACTTTTTAAAAAAATAGTTGTATTTAGTGTGTAATAAACAAAATAGTTTTAACATACAGTTATTAAGATTAAATAATAATGTTATTTAATAAGTAGTTCACAGCAAACCATAACAACATGATATGTAATAAAATGCAGTTGAGTTCGTTCTTCTAGCCGCTACTTTAACTTAGATTTTAGGAGAATTGTTATTCTGGCAACACTGTAATTTCTATGGATGACAACACTGAACACCCTTCAGGTTCATATTTTCTGTTGTAGAATAACATGATCTATGATTGTGGTAATTTGCATTTTATTATCTCCTTTCATTTATGAATAAACAAGCAAAAAAAAATTGTAAATTTTGTATTATTTTTAGAAAGGCAGGCTCTTAACCGGTACAAATGATGTGGCTTGTAACCAAGGAAATGAAGTTATTAAGAAAATTAGAGGTAAGCTCACTGACCTAATTAGTGGTGTTTAATATTCCAAATAGGTATGACCTTATGGAAGAATCATGTGTAAATCAAGCTCCTAACATCACTAACGTGAACCTGCAATCTTTGTGTAAACACTTCAGAATTGTGAAAATGGTAGATGTAAGTAAATTTGGTAGAGAAATGTTAACAAGCCATGGTTTGTATTTAAATAAAATGTGATGTAATTAACAGTGATATGAGTAATAAATCTAGGTCTCAAGCAGCGTTGCTAATACCTTGGGAAGGAACTCAAAGCAAGAAGAATGTGGATGAGGGCAATTCGTTTTGGTTCAAAAGTACGAAACAACATGCATTCCTTAAAGGTCGATCTGCAAACACGGCAATATTTAATTTCATGGAGAAAGTAAGAAAGAAAACTGTGTAGGAATCTTTCCGGATTTGTCTAAAGCTTTGGACACAGTGCAACACAGTTTACTTTTGAACAAACTGGAGAACGTGGAATATGCAGTCCTTGAGCCAGAGGGGGTGTCTGGTTTCATCTCAAGGGAGTAAATGCCACCTGCATTTCTGAGTAGCTAATATTCTGAACTTTCAGATTTGGCATGATACTTTTCTGAAAGCGGTAGCTTTCAGGGGGTAAACCCCCCAATTTAGAATCTTACAGACATTTTTTACTTAGCTCAGTGGTCTTTTGAAATACCTATATATCTGTCCACTTTAGTCACAGAACAATGAGTTATACCTCGTTTGATTTGGAATTAAATAGGCTTTAAAGTGATGTAACACACTTACCTATAGTACTGACAAAAGGGAAGTAATAAGGGAACATTTAAGAAAAATTCCCTAAAAATTCCCTTTTTACCATTTTCTTCTCTTATTACGTGGCAACACTGCATGAGGAGTAAAGGACACCTATATTTCAGAGTAGCAAATACTATAAGCTTTCATATATGGTATGATACTTCACTGTTGGTGGTAGCTTTCAGTTGCTAAAACCCTCTTTTCAGATTTCTAATGAAAATGGTAACGAAATCCCGTGGTCTTTCGAAATTCCTCTAACTATGTTCGTTATGATCACAGAAGTAAAAATTACGACTCTTTAGTTTTAGAATTATACAGGCTTTTAGATGATTAATACAGTTTTCAATAGTACTGACGAAAGGGAAGTAATAAGGGAAAATGTAAGAAAAATTCCCTTTTTACAATTTTATCCTCTTATTACGTGGCAACAGTGCATGCGGAGTGAAAAACTGCTATATTTCAGAGTAGCCAATACTATAAGCTTTCAGATATGGTATGATACTTGCCTGTGGGCGGTAGCTTTCAAGGAATAAAACCCCCTTTTCAGATTCTTTAGTCCTTGAGAGGCAGAAAATTTAGTAATGATTTCGAGAAAAGTTGATTAAAAAAAACAAAACAAAAAAAAAACTGTAATAAGTTTTCTGATCCTGGTTTTATATAATTGAATAACTGACCATGAAAGATCAGAAAATTCTAAAGTTCCTGTAGGGAAAGAGAAGCGGAGGCAGGAAGGGGGGTTATGTCTATCAGATTCAGTTTTTTTTTTTTTTTTTTTTTCACAGACCGTTCGTAAATTGCTTGATGTTTGAAGTGAACTGAATGGTGCAAGAGAATAGATCTATATTCTTTATAAACATTTCGAAAACATAATATTTTAACTTTGAAAATAGTTTGATTGTAAAATATCATGGCGGTACGTAAGTTAAAGAGAAGTTCGTAACTCAGTATGATAATGTTTACAGCATCATTAGAAATATTCTTCACATATCAAGATCTAAATAACATTCTATTTACATTACATTAGTTATGTTGATCATCATTCAAATATGCCATGAAAATAATAATCACATGGAAAAATAGGCGTGTCTTATGATATAGTTTGTAGCCAATTGCATATTCACAGTATTTGTTGAATACTTATATCCTTTATTTTGATTCATTCATCTTCATCTGAGTCTACAACTTCGTCTAACAATTCAGATATTTCTTCATCTTGATAATTGGCACATGTTTGGATTTTTTACATGTCAGTACACTTTAATTCATGTTTCATGCACTCACAATCGGATGGCACACAGTTCTTAGCACACGTACACGACAACAGCTCCATCACTTCTTCTGGTGCAGGCCGACAATCCATCCAATCGATGTCAAGCTTACCCGATGCGTTTGTCCTCCAGCCATGAAGATTGGGACTTGGTATGTCAGGATTCGCTTCCAGTGCTTTCTTCCAAATGGTTGCTTGGTAGTTATAAATATACCACATTGACTTGACACCTAGTCTTCCGTTTCAGGCGCTGCTATCGGCTGAAGGAATTCCACTCTCTTTCGCTAAGGCTCTCTCGCTTACCAGCTGCTGAACCCTTATTGGCTCAGCGCGTGGGTGTGGCAGGGTGTGAGCTTTAGTTCGCATTTTTGCCACGGCTCAAGACATTTTGGCAGCACAATAGCTCTCTGGATATGTTTCTCAACAGCCTTCTTGCATGGTGGTAGCAGACGGAATTCAACTAAACCTTTCTTTGCACAGAACAGCGAGTACCTTAATTCATTTACAGAGTTCACATTGTGACCATACAACCTACAAACGAACTTTTCTACTATATCCATCGTGTCTTTCTTGGGTTCAAAACTTTCTGACAGTTCCTTCAGTGCCTGTACAAACTCTCTCTTTTTAAAAAGTGTAAAAGCTTTACACTTTCCCTTACCAGCAAAAGCACTCACTGCATCACAGCCTGTGATAGCATGAAATCCTGCTAAGGCTGCACAAATGTTTTCCCCATTTGCGTGATATATCTTGTTCATATCGTGGTAACAAAGACGGTTAGATGTTCCACTCTTCAGGAAAATATGTCCTCCATGCTTTGTTAGTTCGTCAAAGGTGCTCAGTACTTTGACTGCAACATCTGTATCTTCACTGTTGATTATAATGGTAGAGCAGCCTGATCTAAGAGCATGAAACACATGAAGCACAAGTCTTGTGTCTGCTTCCTCCTGTGAAGACCATAATTCTGAAATGTTTGTCACTGGTAATGTTGAAGACAGTTGACAGCACTCCTTCTCGCATGTTAAAAACACAATTTTGTTACCCAGTTTTTGAGTATACTTTGAAAGCTGCCATTCTTTTCATAGAAAATGAATGAGCTCACATCTGTTATTAGTGTTGCTCAAGAATTTTCTCCAGTTTCTGACTGGATGCCCAGCCATGATGTTTTGAATATACATACTGTCCTCAGAGACCCTCCGCATTCTTTTTGCATTTTTTAAAGACCTACTTTCATAGGTATCAAATATGATATCAACACGAGGGCAACGACCAGAATCAAGTAATATTTTTGAAAGTAACTTTTCTGCTAGGAGGCCAAATGTTTTAGGTATTTCCATTAATTTGTGCATCTGGCTCATTGCGTCAACAATATATGCTGAAGTCCTTCCGGTATTGTTTCTGACTCGCAGTTTCTACTTAACATATGCATCAGCTTTGACTTCACGGTTTTCCTAATGGTTCCCTGTGGCGTTGCCAGAGACCAAGGTAATGGTCCAAGAGGATAAACAAGTACTTCCCTCATGTTCAGATTCCTTTTTTGAGCTATTATAGCCATCTGGGCAAAAATACCCCTGCCTGCTTTCAGAATAACGTCTCTCCCTTTAACTTTAATAGTTTTACTTTTCTTTGAATGGGCAAACGTCTTTAATCCTTGCTTACGCATTGGAGCGTGGAATGCCCCTGGCTGCACACCATTCTGGAGGCGTTGCTCTTTAAAGTTCTTATATGCTTTCTCACCTTTCTCATAAGCATTAAGTAAGTCGTTTGTGATGTATACAGAAGCTACCATACCAGAAGATATATTTAGCAGATTAGATTCCTTGAAAGGATTTGTCCAATCCTTCGTCAATATCTCAACCATCGACGAAACATTTTTTTCATCCTTCTTGATTCTCGATGGTGAAAGGTCATGATGAGTGATTTTACTTTTTAGCGAAGAATTTGTGGCTTCTCTAAGGATACGTAGAAATTCTGTCCTTACATCTGAAACTGAATAGTACCTTTCAACAGCAGCCTGCCTGGTGCTAAATTTGATCTTTGTTGACAGTCTCTTCAATTACTTGGTCTGCAGGAATTTTCCCAAATGGATTGACTGTCCCTATTTGGACGGAGAACTCGCCTCTCTGAAATGCTTCATACACAGTTGGATGATTTTTCTCAAGACCTAACATTTCATTGTAATATACCGAAAGATAGCGTGCATAATTTAGATGGTCATATGCAAAACACCACGGGATCATCTTTCGAATACTTACCAGATAAAGCGGCCAGTTACCTTCTCTTGTTGCGCGAACTGTCATTAAAAGAACATCTACCATATCGACGTAGGATATCCAAAAGGAAGATAGGTCACCATTTTCGTGCCTTAGGTGGTCCAGATATGCTTCAAACATTTTCCAAATTGTTACAAAAGACTGTTCTGACAAAATTTGAGATAACTGCTCAGTAGTGGCGTCTCCTATTTCCTCGAACAATTGAGATATGTTAGACTCAGCACAGGAAAGATATCTATGTACTCGGACTGTAACCATAACCGGAATTCATTGAGGATTATTCTCATCAGTGACACAAATGCTAGCTTGTGCATACGAATAGCACGGTTATAGTGCTTCCCTTGGAAACTTCGAATTATGGATCCCTCAGCAACAGTTCCTGATTCGGATAAGAGCTCCGGCAAGCCAGAATCTTGAAATGGTCTACCGATGATGCCCATGAAGTTACAAATAGTATGGAATCCTCCAAGATTTAAAACTATTTTCCGGTACTTTTCAGTATTCTTGCATACAATTTCATTTGCTTTTGAGTAAATAGCTTGATCTGCAATAGCGGAACCAACAAAAGTTCGTTGTCTTGTCTTTACTGCTATTTTTGTTGTAACCAGACTACTAATTTGTGACTTTGATTCTAACTGTATTGCTATTCCATTCACACGATGAGTGGTTCCCGCTCCAGACAGGGTCTCCTCCAACCTATCAATGTTATCCCAAGCAAGTTGAGTAAATTTACCAGGCACAATATTTCCAGGTAGGGCTACACGATCATCTTTCTCTTTCGAAAGCCCACGGAACTTCGTTACCATTTTCTTTAAGAATCTAAAAAGGGAGTTTTAGCAACTGAAAGCTACCACCCAGAGTGAAGTATCATACCATATCTGAAAGCTTACAGTATTGGCTACTCTGAAATATAGGAGTTTTTCATTCCTCATGCAGTGTTGCCACGTAATAAGAGAAGAAAATTGTAAAAAGGGCATTTTTAGGGAATTTTTCTTACATTTTCCCTTATTACTTCCCTTTCGTCAGTACTATTGAAAACTGTATTAATCATCTAAAAGCCTATATAATTCTAAAACTAAAGAGCCGTAATTTTTACTTCTGTGATCATAACGAACATAGTTAGAGGAATTTCGAAAGACCACGGGATTTCGTTACCATTTTCATTAGAAATCTAAAAAGGGGGTTTTAGCAACTGAAAGCTACCACCCACAGTGAAGTATCATACCATATTTAAAAGCTTATAGTATTCGCTACTCTGAAATATAGGTGTCCTTTACTCCTCATGCAGTGTTGCCACGTAATAAGAGAAGAAAATGGTAAAAAGGGAATTTTTAGGGAATTTTTCTTAAATGTTCCCTTATTACTTCCCTTTCGTCAGTACTATAGGTAAGTGTGTTACATCACTTTAAAGCCTATTTAATTCCGAATCAAAAGAGGTATAACTCATTGTTCTATGACTAAAGTGGACAGATATATAGGTATTTCAAAAGACCACTGAGCTAAGTAAAAAATGTCTGTAAGATTCTAAATTGGGGGGTTTACCCCCTGAAAGCTACCGCTTTAGGAGAAGTATCATGCCAAATCTGAAAGTTCAGAATATTAGCTACTCAGAAATGCAGGTGGCATTTACTCCTTCTAAATGAAACCAGATACCCCATTTTTCGGGGTCTGGCTCAAGGACTTTATCATATGAATTATATATAAAACACAGAATTCCACAAGGATCTATTCTAGGGCCATTGCTCTTTCTTTTATACATTAATGATTTTAAATCAAGCATATCTTCGGCAGATGTTACCCTTTTCGCTGACGAAACCACTCAGCTTGTGAATGGAAAAAATGAAAAATTATTGGAACAGAATGCTAGGGAAACACAAAATGTAGTATATCTTTGGATGAAGAATAATAATCTTTTTGTTAATGTTGAAAAATCCATTGCTATATACCTATATACCCTAACCTGTGTCTGAACCAAAATTAAATTAACTATACAACACACTGTTCATTTTTAGATCATAACCTGACATGGGAGTTGAGTTGATTTTGAGTTTAACGTCCCGTTCAGCAGCGAGACTATATGAGACGTGGACCTACTGATTAACGTGGAATCCGAACCACATGAGATCCCGCCGGGAATCGAACCCGGGTCTCCCACGCCAGCCTGACATGGGAATATCATATAGAGTCAGTTATAATAAATTAAATAAAATATGTTATGCTCTAAGGATTATTAGAAAGAAGGTAAATTTAAAATTAGCTAAAACCTTGTATCATTCGTGTCTTAACTCTATCTTGCAATATGGTAATATGTTCTGGGGAAATTCAAGTCCGAGATTTAGTGTTTTCAAAATTCAGAAGAAAGCCATAAGAATACTTTGTGATAGAAGCCGAATTTTTCTTGTAGACATTTGTTTAAGGAGGTCAATATACTTCCACTGGATAGTTCATACTTGTATCGTCTCTTTTTGTATTTGAAAGAACACTCATCGGCATTCGTAACAAAAGGATGTACATAATCATAATACACGAAATAAGAATGATTTTCATTTGTATAATCACCGCTCAGCAATGTATCAAAAAAGTGTAAGTTATGGTGGTGTTAAGTTGTACAACATGTTGCCTATTGATATAAAGTATGAAGAAAATGTGAAAAGGTTTAGAGAAAAGTTAAAATCATTTCTATTAGAAAATTCTTGTTATACGATTGAGGAGCACGTAAATTACAAGGTAATTTTACTTTATTTTACTCATGTAAATTTTTTGTACATATGACGCATGTTACACTTACTTGAGGACATTCCTCATACTTGTAAGTTCATACAAAAGAAATAAATACAATACAATACAATACAATCGCTACGGATAACCAACATGACGCTAGCGAGTTCCCACTTATACTAATAGTGTATTACATACTCATTCACCGCCGCCCCCAAGTTCCACGTCACTAGCGTTGCAGGTTCATGCACAGTGTAGCCAGTCTCATTACTGTATTTACACACCACGTATTTTCATTATGATATGTGACTGACAAGAAGACAAAAATTACAAACAGGCATGAAATCTTTGTGCTGAGACATTACCAGAATATTCACGTTAGTGCTACTACGTAAGGCAAGTTATTAACAAATTAATGTTTCGATTCTGGCTGTACATCAAGTCGAAAGAGACACTTTTGCAAGTAAGCTTCAGAAAGACGAAAATAGTGTCAAACGTTAGTGCTACATTAGTGATTCTACGTACGTAAAGTTAATAGCAAATTAAACTGGTGCACAGTGGTACGACATGCCTAAAACGTGGCTAAAAATGAAAATTTGAAAGTTCGTGTTTGGTTATTTTTAAGTATCAGATTGGCTACAGTGATATTTCGTCTCCTGAACTTCATCCATGGACACGGTCCATCGTTTATACTGAAGCTAGTATTGGAAGTCAGATAGAACCTAGTTTTGTGCCTCTCGTAACAGCTAATGCGCGTGAGAAATCATATAAAGTTTCGATTTGGCAGCTCGAGTTTCATATGAAATAGTTCATTGTACATTTTTCCAATCTATTTAAATCAAAATGAACGTTGTTCCGGAAGGTTTGCAAAGTATTTTAACATAATATATTATTCATAATACATTATTTACTATACATTTTTTGTCATTAATGTTTATAACAAAAGATGTTGCAATTATTACAAAGACAAAAAGCTAAACTCAAAAGTTATATATGACGCTCCATTCCGCTAAAGTTTGTATCGGTGCATAATCTATGATCGATTTACTACAAGCATATGATGAAAACAGCTGTGCTTAACTGCGCCTTTTCTGTACCTTGCGAATGTATAAGAAGTTGCGGTTAATGAATATTTAACCATTTTGTTAATGTTGAACATTAACTTTAAGAAAAAACAGATAAAATTATTTTAAAATAAGTGAAAATGATTATGTTGTAGTTCGTTGTATTAAAATGTTTGACGATATGAAGACAGACGTCGCATCTTTATTTCATAAGATGAGGAACAAATATCAAAAAGCCAATAGAAAGGATGACCGGATTTTTTTTTACAAGAATAATGAATAGCTAAGTGTTATGTTGTCGTTTTGTGTACGGTACCTAGTAATAGTGCGAAGACACCAAGGAAGTTTGCGGAAAACGAAAAGAGTATTTTAGTAGTTTATAACTTTTCATAGGTAGGAACATTAACTTGTGCTTCTAGCGCTGACGAGCACTTTCGTAACACTAAGGATTGTGACACCATTTTCGTTCTCGGCAAAACTTATTTGTAAAGTGGCGATTTTAGCTTGATGCCAAGCCAGATTCGACACTTTAATTTGTTAATGGCTTATCGTATGTAGAAGTACTAACGTTGTGCTTATAGCACTAGTCCGGATCACTAACATAGCACTAACGATTGACACCCGTTTCGTTTTCTGCAAATCTTTTGTAAAAGTAGTGATTTTGGTTTGACGTGAAGTCATAATCGCGACCTTAATTTGTTAGTATCTTTCCGTACGTAGGAGCATTACTCATCGCTAATGAAGCACTAACAATTGTTAACTTTTTTCTTCAAAAAACTTATTTGAAAATGTAATAACTTTTGCTTGATGTTAGGCCAGAATTGCCACACTAATTTGTTAATAGCTTTCCGCGCATAGTAACACTAGCGTTATATCTGCAGCACTAACATTTGGCATTTTTTCATGTAATATTTATTTGTAGAAGTGGCAATTTGCGCTTGACGTCAAGCCAGATTCGATACAGTAATTTGTCTATAACTTTCCGTACGTAGAAGCGCAAACGCTGAGCTTGTAGCACTAACCGGACTAACGTAGTATTAATGATTGAACCCCTTTACATTTCTTTTTTGGCAAGGATTATTTGTAAAAGTGGTGATTTTGGCCTCACGTCAAACCTGAATCGCCACTTTGATGTGTTTGTAAGTTTTCGTACGTAAGAGCACTAATGTTGTGCTTATAGCACTGATTAGCCAGAATTGTCACTTTAATTTGTTAATAACTTTCCATTTGTAGGAGCATGAACGTCGTGCTTATAGTACTAACCAGCACTAACAATTGTCACCCTTTTTATTTCCACAAAGCTTACTGATATAAAACCCTAGACTTTAATAAAAGCACAGAGAAATAGAAAGTAATAAAAGCGCTAACAAGCAGAAAATAATAATAACAGTGATTGAAAGCAGAAAATAATTCGTTACTATTATCTACAAACAAATTTTGAAGTGGATGCCAAACGATTAATACCTATAAAATTAGTTCATATGGTAAATTTGTAAGTGAGTAATTTGTTTACTTCGTAGAGATTTAATTCTTTTATAGGTAATCGCAATGACTTGATTTTTGTTTTCAAGCGCTTTATTATTATTATTATTGGCTTTTAAGAGCTTTTATTATTTTCTACTCTTACACGTTTTTTTAAAGTCGGTTAATATTGTTTTTTGAAAGGAAAAACATTTTATTTTCTGGTATTCATAGCATTTTTGAAGTTGGTTATTTTTTTTTAAGTTTATTTAAGTTTTCGGTTTTTCGTTACCGAGTAGTTTAGATAGATACTTAACCTAAAGGTAAGGCACGTCCACTAACTTTTTATAAAATAGGTCAGACCAAATTAATCGATACACGCATTGCGGCATTATACGTGAATATAAACACCATATTAATAGTATTTTATGTTAAGAAGTTTTGTACTTTAACTCCAAAGACGGGTAAAATTTGTTCAAACCTGTGAGAAAGTATACTCTTTGATAGTAAACATGCAGCAGTGCCACATGTACACAACAAGAAAAAATTTTGTTTTATGGTGTGATATTTTCTCAATTATTATTGAAACAGGAGCTGATGGTATTATATTGCTAGTCATTCTGGTTTTAGTAGAGAAAATAGAGTGGATATGGAATGAATTCTTGGGACGGTTAATGGATTGCAGGAAACAACTTTTCGCTATCTGATCCCGTTCTCACTCTATAATGGTCAACTATAAAGTCGGAAGCACTTAATTTCTATCACTTCTAATTTTAGTAGAGAGATTGGAGTAGAAATAGAATATATTCTTGTGACCCTTCATCTATTGCACAAAACTGCTTCTAGCGAGCTATTACCATTCTTACTCTGTAGAGATCAACGTTGAAACAGGAAATGGTTGATTTCTGTCATTTCCAGTCTTAGGGGAGATATTAGAGTAGAAATGTAATACACTCTTGAGACTCTTTACGGATTACAGAAAACCGCTTCATTGCTATCTATTATTACTGTTTTGCTTCTATGGCGATCAACGTTAAAACCGGAATTAGTTGATTTCAGCCACTTCCGGTTTGAATAGATGATTAAGAGAGAAGATTGTTCTTAGAACGATAATCTATTCCAAATAGTGCTTCACGCTATCTGTTATAATTTTGTTCTATGTAGATCAATATTGAAACAGGAAACTGTCGTGGATTTCAACCACTCCTAGTTTTAGTAGAGAGTTGAGGGAAGAGATGAAATGTATTTTGGGACGCCAAATCGACTATAGAGAAGTGAATCTCTCTATCTATTAACATTTTTGCACAGCAATCTACCGTAAAACTAGAAGTGGTTAATTTATACCTCTTTCGATTTGATATTGAGGTAAAAAAAAGAAACTCTATCCCTTACTTTTGACTTTTGATTGGATATTGTGAACACATTTCATGATTGGTCAAGTAATTTTCTAGATGTTTATCTCCCGGATGAACATGGCAAATACATAAAGGAATATTGGCAAACCAAACTTCGTGAAAAGATCAAAATTGGTACGTTTCTGTTGAAGTTATGTGTGAACATGCATAGCATGATGTAGGCTAATTACGATATTAAAACTGCCGGTAAAAATAAAAGATTAAACTTGGTTAATTACATTTTTCACACTACACCGATTGATGTGTTTCATGGTCTATCTGCAAAGAATACCATTGTATTTTAATGGAATTTATATGAAATCACCGGGAAAGTATGCTCTTTCAAAATAAAGAAAAGAGTAATCAAAATCACTGTACACCCAACCACAAAAGTATCTCCCCCCCGAAGTGCTCTAATTTCATTACTTGGGGTTCAGGTAATTTGCAGTTGTGAGAACGCCTAGACAGATGCAACCCAGCTTACACGTAACTATTCTCGGCACTGGCAGCAGTTGGTAGCACTGATCCAGGTAAAATTGTACAGTAGGTGACTAACAAAAGAGTTCTCCATTCTAAGATGAATCTCTATGTTTCGGATCGTGTTTTCCAAAGAACACCATATATTTATATTAATGTTGCTGTGTATATAATGCATTATTTCTTTATATACTGTATGTTTAGAGAAATAATAATACTGACCACGCATGAATCAGAAAATGCTAGAAAGTAGCTGAAAATATCAAATTTAGAACACATGCTGGAAATAACTTAGTAAATGATAGCCTTTATTGAGAGATCTCAAATTCTCCTCATTCCAACATCTTTTTCTTTCTGGAGGAGAAAATATCTTGCTTGCCACACTGAATATGTATTGAATTTGAAATTGAAACATTTGGAAAAGTTAGAACCTGATCGGAATTTGAACTCAGGTCCGCCGAATAGAAGTTCAATGCGCTAACCACTTACCTACCTCGTCACTTCATCTTGCATCTAAACTATTAGCTAGTCAAAGCATTGCATGTAAGACTATACACAAAATGCTCGTACTAATACTCGTATAAGGAGACGTTCCTTATGAGTGTCACAATGACTTACTCGAGGTTTCCTTCTTTAACTCAAAAACAAGTTATATAGGCCTTCGTCAATGAGGAAAATATCTCGAAACGTTTTTCAAGATGAGGCTAACTCATCGTTTTTAACTGGTCCGGATTTACATTACTGCAATTCTTCCTCACCGTAACTTCTAATTTCTAAAGAAGAAAATCCGGCAGACATTATTTTCGCATTCTTTTAATTGCACCAACACGTGTAGAAATAGTGTGTGCTATGTTTATCTAACACAAATACTAGTTTATTTTCTTATCTTTGTATGAGAAATTGATGGTTGCTGGTAGCAATAGCCGAGTGGCTTCTGGCGTTCGCCTTCGGATCACGAGGCGCAATCCACTGAGGGTTCGATCCCTCTGAAGTGCAAGGTCGGAATTTTAACTGTCCTGGACATGTATGTGTTCGTGTCCCTGTCGAATATGGTAAAGGTCAAAGAAGTCTTGTATACAAGGAAAC
The DNA here is from genome assembly GCF_964235325.1 of Thermobia domestica. NCBI lineage: Eukaryota > Metazoa > Arthropoda > Insecta > Zygentoma > Lepismatidae > Thermobia > Thermobia domestica. Next base: position 93,280,176 of record NC_137465.1, read on the forward strand.
TCGGATTGCTAAAGTAACTGGGGTATGATCGGTTGATCTTTTTTTTTAATATGGCAAAGTGTGAAAGCAGAGAACTGCCATTTCAGTGACCCGGGTTCGAATCCCGCCGTGACATTTATTTTTTCTTCATTGGAAGGTATTGTTTACATAATTGATATTATTATTATTATTATTATTATTATTCCTATAATTGCATGAATTTCGATGGCAACTTTCGCCGAATATTAGAAAGTGAATAAGAGAGAACTATGAAGAGGTATCTAGAGTTGGGGTATTGAAGTTACCACCGCATAGCAGCGAGGAGTTCATTTTGGTCCGCGCTTCTTCGATTTGTCGCGCAGAATCGCGAAGGGACCAACACGAACTATCGCCAGTCATGTGCATTCGGTTATTATTATATATTGTTTTTTCCTGACGAATTGTTCCTAAAGTGAGGTACGGGGGTCAAGAGGAACCCCTGGCTCAACATCATGAAGTGAAAAATATTGAGATGAGTGCGTATAATTGTATGACTTTAGGTGAAAACTGTAGCCGATCATTTGAAAGTGAATATGAGAGAACCATGAAATAAAGTAAATAGACGCGCATCATTTTGTTACAAAATTACATGGCGAACGGACTTTATCTGATCCCAAATGGTTATCGAAGAATATACATTGTTACAGGAACACCCTGATTAGCCAAATGAGAAATACCTCAAGGATTTATACCTCTACATGCGACTTTTTCTTCATCGCCCCAGTGGCCAAGTGGGAAGGGCACGCGCCTAGTAATCCAAACGTTGGTGGTTCGTGCCCACCCCGCGACACTTTTTAAAAAACTTTTTACTCTTTTTCAGACTCTCCTTAATGTAAACAAATTACGCATATAGGCGATTTAACATATTTTGGAGGAGTAATTTTGTTGTTCATTGGCGTTTTGTAGCGTCTCTGCCACTGGTGGGCCGCTGGAGGTATAATTTTTAAAACGGAAGAGGGGCCACCGCGGATCGTCGCTGCGGGGTGGCCAATTTTTGGCGAGATGTCGCTAGTTGCCCATCGGTGGTCCACCGACGCTTACGGCGTGAAGTACGGATTAACGTGAATCCGAACCACATGACCTCCCGCCGGGAATCGAACCTGGCTGTATTTCTTCTTTCTCAACTTGTTTCTCTACAAATATCGATCGTTTTCGATAATTTTTACAAACAAACCCGCTATATATTTACCATATGTAGAAAGTGCACCCCTTCCCATAAAAAAGAATGTTAAAAGATGCTAGGAGACGTTCTGTTCATTTTCAATAAAAAGTTAATATTCTGAACTTCAGTTCCATTAGATTGACGGCTTGTGAGATACTCAATTTTTTTTTTGCAAATATTCGGATCCCCACTATTCCTTAGAACCTTTTATAATGAACGCAATATGATAACTAGAGACCGGATGTTAGGCAAAATGCCTATTCTTTAATATTAAAGATATTATCAAAAATAACGTTTTAAAGTTTATATGGTGGGTTATAGTTTCAATTTAAGCCAATTTTATTTTGCCTATTTTGCCTATTTCGACCTTTACTGCCTAAATAATTGCTTTAGTGCCTAATGTTGCCTATTCTATCCATTTTCTTCAAATTAAGCCTTCATTGGGAAAAATGTAATTTATATAACACAAATAATACACACATATATGTGTATATTAGGTGTTTGTAAACACAAGCACGTGGTAGGTTGCAATATATATATATATACACAGAGTGAGCTTCAAAGATGTGCACATACTTCGGGAAGTAATTAGTGATATCAAAAGAAGACAAACAGTCCTCGTGTATTTTTTTCATATTCCATATCATGTAAAAGTGACAGAGTGCCAACTTGGAATCGAAAATCGAATCCTGACAATTGGAACGAAACCGAAAGATGTGCGCATACTTCGAGAGGTGATTCGTGACATGAAAAGAAGACAAAAAGTCCTCTTGAATGTCACGAATCACCTCCCGAAGTATGTGCACACCTTTATGTCTCGCTCCAATTGTCAGGATTTGATTTTGGATTCCAAGTTCGCCCCCTTGTCACTCCTACACGACGTGGAATTCGACAACATGCAAAAGGACTTTTTGTCTTCTTTTGATGTTATGAATCACCTCTTGACGCATGTGCACATCTTTCCGGTTCTGCCAGTATATATGGAGCAAGCTTCGTTTTTATATATACAATAAATGAAGATATTAACAAAGAAGTATGTTTCTATATTCTTTGAACATTATCTTGACTTGAATCTAGTTTTTAATTATATTGAGCATTTATCTTCATTATTTCGAGTTACATTTTAGTGCCTATTTTACTGCCTATTTTTTAAATTTTTAGTGCCTATTTGCCTGCCTATTTTCCAGGTTTTTAGTGCCTAAACATCCGGTCTCTAATGATAACAGTTTGGATTAAGGCTTAACTGTATACCTAAAGCCATTTTATTTGACTGCAATTTGGCCGTGATGGTTAGGCACACATAGTTACATTTATTATTTAAATAATGAATTATATATTACAGTGATTCAAAAATATATTTTAAACTCACAGGATGTGTCTCAAAAGCCAAGTAGTAGTATACGTCCTATTGCTATTATTACAATTACAAATATCAATATCCAAAAATGCCTCAAGTTCTCTTTTCACTTAGAGATAGTCAACTCAGGTAAGTAAACAAAAACAAATGAAAAAGGGAAATGTAGCCCTTGAAAGTAAAACGTACACAAATTCACCAGTGTTCACAAGCAAATTTTTAAATCACGCTCGCCCCTATTGATAGGAACTAAATACGCGGTTCTGGTAAGTTGGAATTATCCGTTTCTCACCACGTAGCTGAAACATAGCAAAAATAAAGTGCTTGTTACTGGCGGTCTTCATGGCCGAAAGTATTAGAGCAATGGGCTAGTAATTATAATTGCCTTTGGTGTGGGTTCAAACCCGGGCCAAGAAAAGCATTTTTATTTTTATATTTTATTTTTAAAATTTTGAAAACACTTTTTTATTAAAATAAGATTAAAATAGTATTTAAAAATATGATTACGTTACGTGTGCAGCTTTACTATACGGTTCCACAGTATAAGTAGTAGTAAGAGGAGGAAGAGGAGGAGCGGGTTAGAAGCCCCGCAGGGATCGTTTTGTTCCACCTTGATTGCCATGATGTAAATTTAACCTCAACTGCTTCATCAATTTTCTTTTTCAATTCCAAAAAAGTGACAATGTTCTTTTATTACTACTATAATACACAACACATACACCACAAGGTTTGGACGATCGCAAGCTGCAACCAATCAGAAACATGTTTTTAATTTATGTTGTAAGGGTCGAGGGTGAAAAAAAATCTGCTGTTCAAAAGATGCTGTATACAATACAGCGAAGAGAGTGGATCGATGGGTCAGAGTGGTTCACTGTGGGTGGTGGGTCGCAGTGGGTCACGCTGGATGATGGGTCGCAGTGGATCACAGGCTGATGACCCACGATCCACTGACCCACACAAAAAACTAGATCAATTTGACCCACTGACCCACTCTAACTCTGGATTAGACACTACATAGAAGATGTGAAACCAAAAATTTCATGCTAACCAAATTTTATTATTTTACTTTAGGCAAGGGAAGAACGCGCGAATAATATTTGTGATTTTTACTTCCCTCAATGTTTCTATGTTTTTGTCCCTGTTTTTAAAGAGTTAGTGGAAAAACTGTAAAGGTAAGTGAAATGCGTAAAATGCGTCAGAAACTGTAAAGGTGAGTAAAATGCGTCAAAATAGGAAGCAAGGTACTGAAGAATGTTCGTTAAATTAATTAACTTAAAAGACTAATCCAGTACCCTGAAACACCAGATTCCAATCAATATGAGTATCTGTCCATTGCCGTGCCATGTACAATCAGGTTTTGAGGCGAGAGCATACGGCAGCACCTCCGTACATATGAGTTGTATATTTAAAGTTGACTTCTCTGGACTATTCTTTCCGCATAATACTTTACTATTTTATCATGACTGAAATCAGAAAGTTTCAGCATTATTACACTGGAATCGTAAAAGTGTGTAATTAATGAATTCACTGCAGCTCCATTTTTTGGCTCTCCCAAAACAGTGATGTCTTAGAGTAATAGATTAAGCGTTAGTTTCATAATGTTTTGGACGCAAGTTCGATCCCGGATGTGGCAATTCAGCAAATTATATTATAACTTACAATACTGATACTTCATGATGTATACTAACATGAAAAATATTCATTTTCCCTGAGTATAAGAGTTGAGACGACTTCCTTCACACGCGAAATGCCAATAACACAAAATTACGTCATCCGTATCAACTTCGTTCGTAACTTTCTTGGAATCATAGACGCCTGATCCATGGGGCAAAAGGGGTCATTTGCCCCCCCACTTCCCAGACTGGGGGGCAAACATAACATTTCCCCCCCCTTTCGGGACACCAAACAATATCCAAAAAGTCTTGTCTTTCAGGGAAAACTACCTCTCAAATACAAAGCAGTCAAATAAATTGCTAAGTGTTTAGCATTTTTATCTCTCTCTCTCTCTCTCTCTCTCTCTCTCTATATATATATATATATATATATATATATATATATATATATATATATATATATATATATATATATATATATATATATATGTGTGAGTGTTTCAATGGTGTCAGGTTTTCATCTATAATGTTCAAGATGCATATGCTTTTGTCAAAATTAGTGAACCATACATAGGCAACAGCTGGAAAAGAAAAATTGAAGATTCTCAGATTTTGGTAAACCATCGATACAAAGAGCTAGATTCCAGCATTCTTTTAATGCTAGGTCAGTTTTAAAATGCGCATATCTAAAACAATGTGGAGGATTAAAACAACTGCAGATGGAAAAGTGGGTACAATAACCTGTCAATCACATCCTCAGGGTGTCCCGCGCCGCATTAGAAGAAAGAACATGGTAGAAAAGCGAGGTAAGGTCAACTTCTGCCGGTATCTGTGAAGCCAAAGAGAAGTATAGGAGGATGGTGGGCACTTCTGCTATCAAGTGACTGTCCATGTTGATCTGTTGATCTTTTAACTTCCGAACAAAGCATTCTTTTAATGCTAGGTCAGTTTACGGTACAAGAGAGACTCTCACCAATGTTCGAACAGATGAACATTTTGACAGGGTTTGGACTAATGCAACGACAAAAAGAGTTGTTAGGCGTGGAAGAACCAATTTTGCCGCTTCAGCGAAAAATTCCTAGACGACTGGACGATGCCTCTCCAAACCACACTTTTAATGATGTGAAACACTTATATAAAGTAGAAATCTGGTGTAGACTATTGGATATAGTTTGTGGTGAGATCGAAAGACGGTTTGACCAACAGGACGTGAATACAGCATTGCACACAGAGAAACTTATTGTGAAAGCCGCATGTGATATACAATATGAAGGAGAACGGAGATATGTACTTGATACATATAACGATGATTTGAACGAAAGTAGACTTCGAGTTCAGCGAAGAATGTTCCGTGATGTCGTTATAAACGATGCCAGAGATGTTTCAGTGCAAGACGTCGTTGATATTTTAAGTAGCGTGGGGAATATGTCATACCTCTTCTCTGAAATTAAAACTTTGCTGGAACTACATTTACTTTTACCCGCTACAACGCATACTGCTGAAAGAACGTTTTCAGCTCTGCGTCGATTAAAGACGTATCTTAGAAGCACTATGACTCAGAGTAGACTTAATCATGTTGCTGTTCTTCAGATTCACCAGGAAAGACTTGACAAATTAAATGTGCGTGATATAGCAAATGAATTCGTATTAAAGACAGAAATCCGCAGAAAAACATTTGGTTGTTTCTGAAGCCAAAACTATTGTGTATATGTGGTGTGTTGGGAACTGCGAGTGATAGTGATATAGTTTGTGACTTTTTTTATTGTATAAACAGCTTCTACTGCATCTTAAACATTTCGAATATTTGGTGTTTATATATATTTTTACAAGACCAGGAAATGATCATTTTCAAGAAAGAAACCTTAAATTTACGTAAGTAATAAACATAATACTTTCTTACCATGGTAGAGCAATGCAGCAATTTAGTATATAATTAGTTCGTTCTTGTATAATGCTTTCAAAAGGCAAAATTCATTTCTAATTCGATTAGCAATGGTTGTTCATATTGCTGTTCATAGTGAAAAATTGTTTTGACTTCTGGGCGAGTATTTTTTGTTGTGAAATTCATCGAATTATCGATGCCTTGTGTAGTAAGAGAGTTCCGTGAGGAGGTTTTTTGCGGTGAAATCTCCCAATGTTTTCGGATAACGTTCCCATTAAGGTGTCGAAAATTTTAATCAACCGAAAACCATTAGTAATTGAGGTTAGCGCAATTTATTTGTTGATTGCACAATTTAATGTCATTGTTATCAGAACATTCATTTACAATAGTGTGTTTTCTTCGTTGGGGTCTTACGTAGCGCAATTTGTAGTCTCCCTTCCCGATAAGATGCTCAACAGTGATCGTCTTCTCGTACGAACAGCAACCATGATTGCTGTAGACCACAAATAAAAATTGAAGCTATGCTTATCCTCAAAGCCAATGACAGAAAGAATGATTATTTTAATAATAATAATAATAATAATAATAATAATTATTATTATTATTATTATAAAATTCACTTAATCTTTATTGGCCAATTTTGCCCCCCACTATTTGCATGTGTTAGGCGCCTATGCTTGGAAGTAACGTGTTTGGACAAGAAATGATGAATACATAAGGACTAAACACGTCCTTACTGCTGTAGTATGGGCCAAAAATGAGTACCAAGAAATTGTTCCTAGCTATGCACAAATTGCAAATAGTGATCGAACTTACAATAGGTATCACTAGTCACGAGAATGATCCTATTTAAGATGTCATCTCACCTTTCAACCTAGAAGAAGGGTAAAACAAAATGCATTACTGTTATCAGCTAACAAATACTTATATTCCATTTCTTGTTGTCATAAAATGATAATTCTATATTAAATCCATAAATGTAATAATATTATTGCGTTCATGTGTAAAGCTAAGAAACACATGACATACTGTATATATTTTCTGTTCCTATGGATAACATTGACCATGTTACTTTTTCTTTCCTTCTGTGGTAATAATAATAATAATATATTAATAATAATAATAATAATAATAATAATAATAATAGTAATAATAAGAATAGTAATAAAGGAATATCATAATTACAATACCAATTACATAAGCATTATCTTCCCATTCAGAAAAATTAGTAATTGCCACGACGGGATGTGAACCCAGATAGCTGCAACGGGAGTTTTCTGCTTTTACAATTTTTTAAACAAATCGCCCCAACCGGAGTATTGTTCGCCACTAGCAGCTCATGTCCTTTCGACGTATTCCAAATACTACAAGGACACGAACACAGAAATACTGAGGACATTTAAAATTCCGACCTTCCTCTTCAGAGAAATTCGAACCCCTAGTGGATTGCGCCTCTTGATCAGAAGCCGAACGCCCGAGATCAATCGGCTAGTGCAACCGGCTTAATTTGCCAGAAATTCCTCACATGAATATAAGAAAATAAACTAGTAGTTATGGACGTAGAACTGCCTACTTCTACACGTGTTAATAAAATTGAAAGAATGTGAAAATAATTTCTGTCATCTATTCTTCTTTGGAAATTAGAAGTTATGGTAAAGACGAAATGTAATGTAAATCGGGACCATCCCTGCAACCGATGACCATCGCCGTAACTTAGATTTTTTCTGGGGGCGCAAGCATTAATAAGCTTATTTGGGCCCCCTAGGAAAAGTTGTTTTTCTAATTCTTGGGCCCCGTCTTTCCAACTTTCTCTTAATCTTTATGAACCCTCCGGAACTGTGGGCCTTCCCGCACGGTAGGATCTGCGGTCCCGTTAGTTACTCCCTGGGCCTTTCCATACATGACGAAATTGTTAAGGGGACAATATTGATAATTCTTAAAGCCATACGAATAAATATTATTTCTAGAGCCATAAAAGTAGACCTGTTTTATTGAAATGGGTCCACGACTCATTTCTGTTCTATTTATCTTTTGTGTGCTGTTGTGTTTATGTAATGTCGTGACCCTATTTATGCTTCATTTCTAATTTCATGTTCCTATCGTATATGGAGTAAGAAAATTTTGTCTCAAAATGGGTCTTCTGGAACTGCGGGGAACTTCTCTCGGGGAGCAGTTGCCCCCCTACCAACCCCACAAGTTACGTCTCTGCCGATGACGTAGCCTCAACTTGAAGAACGTTTCGTGATATTTGCCTCATTAAGGAACGTCTATATAACTTGTTTTTGAGTTAAACAATGAAATCTCGAGTAAGTCATTAAGACACTCACAAAGGTTGGTTATATTTTCTTGTTTATATTTTCACTTATATTTTGTTTATATTTGTTTGTTTCTGTTATATTTTTTAATATCTTGTTTATATTTTTCCATGAAAGGATTTTAAGTAGGTATTAGTTTGGGTGGAAGGTTAAGTTGCGCCGTAGGTGACTGGCTAGCGCATTGAACTTCTACTCGTTAGACGCGGGTTCGAATTCCGGCCAGGCTGACACTTTTTCAAGCGTTCCTGTTTCAATTTCAATTTCAATGCATACTCAGCGTGACAAGGAAGATCTTCTTCTCCCTAGAAAGAAAAGAATGTTGGAATAAGTAGAATTGGAGAAGGTCTGTCAATAGAGACAGTGATTTACAAACTTATTTCCAGCAGCTGTTCAAGATTTGATATTTTCGTCTACCTTCAAGCATTTTCTGATTCATGTGTGATCAGTTTTTATTTCTTTGAATATACAGTATATGAAGAAATAATACATTACATACACAGCAATATTGACATTAACATATAATGTTCATTGTAAAACACGCTCTGAATCAGAGGGTTTGATCTCAGAATGGAAAAATGTTTCGTGCGTCATCTACAAAATTTTACTTGCATAAAGACTTGACTCAATGCTACCAACGGCTGTCTGTGCCGAGAAAAGTTACGTGTAATTTGGGTTGCATCTGTCTAGGCGTTCTCACAACTGAAAATGACCTGGATCCCGAGTAATGGAATTAAAGCACTTAGGGGGGAGAAAATTTTGTGAGTGGCTGTACCTGTAGAAGTTACGTGGACACACAAACACATACACACACACACACACACACACACACACATATATATATATATATATATATATATATATATATATATATATATATATAAGCCAGAACAGCACTTTAATTTGTTAATAAGCTTCCGTACATAGTAGCACTAACGTTGTTTGCAGCACGGAAGATGAAGTGCGCGAACTTTGCTATAACTCTTTTGGCCTATAGGCGTTTTCTTATTTTATTTTACAATTTTTGTAATATAATTATGTAAATATATATTATTTATTTATGTAATAAATTCTTTGGTCAAGGTACCTTATAAATGTATTATATTTTTTTCGTGTACTTTTGCATGTACGATATTTGTATAATATGTCTGTAAACGTAATTTGGTTATACTTGTGTATATTCTGTATGTGTATTTTTTCTTCTTTATGTGTTTAGCTTAGCATTTTTAGAAAGTTGCAGGATAAAAAGCCTGGATATGAAATCTTCTTACATCGCGGAAAGCTTCGGTGTTTCTTTCTTTTACTTAAAAATTGGTGAAAGAGGAGGAAGTTAGCTGAAGGACGTACACTTGACGTGGGTCATGAGTCTATGTAAGTCTAACCACCCCTTTCTCGAGAGAACAATTTCAATTTTCTATTTTGATGGTGCAGGTTGCGAGACGTGAGGCTTCAATTCTTATCTTGGTTTTGACGAGATGTTCGTCGTAATTGACAATTATGGTTCTCATTTTAGTAAGGAAACAGGATAGTTTTTTATGTGCTGAGCTTAGGATATTGAAACATTTTTTTCTGTTTTTTTAACATTGACGGAGAAGGCGGAATGAAATGCTGCTTATAGTTCTGTATTACTTTTTCAATGATAGCTAATTCAATCTTGTGAACTCAACGCATCAAGCAACGTTATATTGAACGTTAAGAACTAGAAAAAACGTTTTATTTGTTTTGGAATTGGATAAGTTTTGTTTACGACACAATTATTTTATGATCTTTACTATGGATTAAAAACTTTCAAACAGAGCCTGTCAAATATACGTACTATAAAGGCCCCATTAAAAATCATAATAAGGTACAATGATATGAAAAGGTGGAAGTCGACCAAGACTGTTAAAATTACAATTCCAGCATTCCTCTCATGAATCAGGAGAAATCCTAGAGGAACCTCACTTACGATTGACATTTGCGTATATATTTTTTCCTCATATACAAAACTAGTAACGAGTTCAGACGGCCGAGTTTGTAACAAATATGTATGTTTTCAACAATGTTACCAACCAGTTTACTTGTAATTAATCTTTCACAATACTTATTGCCATGTTTGTAATATACTTTTTTCATATGTCTGCTCCAGTTAAGAAAAATACAGTTTCAAAAGTTTAGAAAGTTATTTTGAGAACATTTTAAGTCTCCCGTCAAAAAGTACAAACCCTCAATATCCATTTGGTGATAACCCTTAAATGAATTCATTTTAGTGTTGAACAAAGAATCATATTCTCTGTATGGCAAATTGAATTAATATTGGATAATTCTACTCGTTACGAAGTTATTGACGAAAGGACGTGCACTGTATTTGTTATTTCAATGCTCGAAGATAGTGATGATAAAACGATTGTTTGGAAATCACGCGTTCATTTCTTACACCAATTTGTGAAGAGGGTGAGTGCTAATTTTAAATACGCAAGTTCAGCATCGTTAAACAACGAAATAAATCATAATAATGTATATATAAAGTTTTTGTAGCCGTATATAGCTTATTTTAATACTTTGACTTCAAGTAATGATCAGAAATGGTTAAAGACGATTTGCCTTTGATTGAATTCTATCTGTGGATAACAATACAGGCCATTTCAGAAAGAAACAAAGAGAAAGGAGAACGAGGTAGGTTTTGCTAAACAACTGTACTTCCGATATATCTAAGCCATGGGCACATAGTACTTCCAGGCTCAGGCCAGTCCTTACAAGCCAATCTACGTATCACTATTTTACACTAATTCAGTATCACTTAGTTTGTTCATATCACACAACCTGGACCACGGTATAATTTACACTAGCTAAAAAGACGTTTGCTTAACTCATGGTTGATCACGCTGTAAGCCATGATATAATGTGAACTGAGAAATGTTGAATAGCACTGAATGGTAGAATAATAATTTAGACTTTAATTACGTAAAAAGTGCTCAATCTTTCCTCATCGTGACTTAAAAAAACTTCACTCGCGAAGAAAGAAAAAATGTAGTGTCTCTTCTCAATTCTTAACCCTGCAACGGACTGGTTCGGTCCCTTAGATCCGTACATACGTAAAAGTGCTGTATGTATGAATAGAAGAATTGTTTCAGCTAAAATCAAGTCCTTCTCTATACCTTTCAAGTAATGACACCAGATGTCAGGGGTATGCACATGCCATTTCAGTTATCATTAGGCTGTGCACACCAAAGCATTAAAGTTGCTCGGGGTCCGTGAAACGCAATCCGTCCGTTTACGTCAGTCGTTTGGAATTAATGTTAGTTACCATTGCGAAACTTTATCTGTGGCGTATTGAGTAACGTTTCTCGTAAGAGCTATATCTAGTTTACCGAATAATTTTCATATGTTGTATATCTGTATGTAGATATTGTTTGCAACGTATTTGAGTGTTTGAATATGGCTAAAGCCCTTGTAAATGATGATGAAATACGCCATGAATTGGAAAGAGAATATAGTGCATAGAGTAATTATATAGAATAAGAGGTTTCATCTGGTTTTCCCGTTGAAACTGTGGAGAACGTGGCGTCACCACTCAAGTAAGTTGAGTACCACGAACTAGTAAAAGCAAGAACGAATCAAATCATTCAGAGCGCGTGAGTCTGATAGAATTTGCCAATGATGCACTTAGCTACTGCCAGTAGCAGACGATGCAGTTAGTTACAACTCTCGCCGGTAGTGTCGCAGAATCACTTTCGTTGCATTGTGAGAAAAAATAATTTCCATTAGTTATGTAGGAAGTGGTTCATCAGGATAATCAGTGATGTAGTGAATTCTATGAGTGATGCACATCCAGATTTCCAGTTAGAGAGTGAACATAACACGGATAGTGATTTAGAAGATGATTCTGTTGAAGTGTTATCTGATAGTCGTGTTAGATTTTTTGGGGGGCGCGGTGGCTCAGTGATAGAGCGTTCACCTCTGGTGCTTGGGGTCCTGGGTTCGATTCCAGCCCCCGCCAAGTGAACTTTGTGGTGGACAAACACCGTGCTCGTGGGTTTTCTTGGGGTTCTCCCATTTCCTCCCACTTTCTTCATTCCATCATTTCTCTCATCTCTCATCATCACCGTCTCCTTTAGTTTGTTTGGTTCAATAAGGAAATAAATTTAACTGTAGATGTGTGTTTAAATAAGAATTTTTTTCTGGGTCCCGTACATTTAACCCGTCCGTTCATGTAACTTTTTTTCACCGGTCCGTTCTAGGGTTAAGTACAACTCCTCTTCTCGTCCGTCTGTCCTCCAAAAACCGGCACTTCGCACCAAAATGTTGCACTCTGAGCCTCCCCCCCCCCCGCCCCGTTTCTAGTCTCCTTTCAGAATCACAAAAATATCCGGAGACTAAACAATTGGATCGTTAGTATTCATACAGCACCAGTATAAAACCCACACCTCTTTCCACTTTTCATGTCTGTAGTTATTTCTTTGATATTCTTCTTGTTGCACTGACTATATCATTACATGCAGCGCTTTTTCATGATTGTAACGATGTACAACACTATTCCCGTAAAGGGATCAATTGGAAAAAATAAACGAAAAACAACCACTCTCTCATATCTTCACCAGAATCCTCTCCGCCAAAACCTCCTCTGACCAGTGTCGCCACTTACCTCTCTAGCAGGTGGGGAGGAAGACGACAAGAAAAAGAAGAAATGTCTGCCTTCCAATTGTAAACAATAATGTCCCTGGAAAATGCCTTCATTCCGGCCTGTTTCACTTGTTATTCCGGGTATAAGTATTCTAATATTTTAGTAAATACATTCACAAGAGCATATATACATTACATATAAGATGACATTACATTATATACATAGAAGAAACGTTTTCATCATCTTGGGGAGTATTCTTGTCGTCTGCAAGAAGACATGCTTCTCCCATGCAAGAGGATACGAGCATTGCAAAAGTATCATATTTAATTTAACCAAAATAGAGAGTGGAATTAACTCTCACGTTAGGATACTCGTTTAAAAAATTGAAAAATTAATAATCGAATAGATTCCAAGAATATGGGAAGTTTCATACGACAGCATTTATTGTTATAATACGAAAATGAATTAAATCAACATCACAAACTTATGAAACATAGTAAATTCTGGGAAAATAGACAAAACCTATCTGGCAGTGTTTCGAACCTGTGGGAAAATCCCATTTCGTGGGATTTTTTAACATTAATTTTTGGGAAAGGGATAAAGAGCAATATACATGGAATTTTTCATATATCCACATACATATATAAATTTCACGTTAACAGAATCCTCTGCGAGTGAGAAGTAAACATGATGACTGATCAACAAGCACGCAAAATAGGTTGATCGTCAAATTCGAGGTATTTGCGTAAAGTTTTCCTTTGCTGACGGGAAAGTACGTGCTAATGTGGAAGCTACTTGTGAAATGAGTTAATTATATGCAATGCTAAAAGACTAAACGGCAAGAAACAAAATTTGTACGTGAGTATTTAAGAAATGAAAAAAATAGAACAAATAAATGACAATATAAAGTAAAATAACAAACTTGAAACTATCAACTTTCAATATGTTTCTCACGAAATAATTTTGCAGTATTGTTACGGTCAGTAGGAGGTGTTCGTAGAAAATCATGATACAGACATTGCATTTCTGTCAACAATCTTATGTGTTTTCGATCAAGGAAAGCATTTATTCACGAACTATCTTATAGAGATAGAAACAGCGAAATTTATGAATAATTAATTTACCTGGATATTTTTCACCCAACACAATGAGTCATCCACAAGAGTAATATTTTCATATTATATGTCATACTTGTAATTGGTATAACGTGGGAAATTCAGATGTAAAATGGCATTTTTTGCCTCTTGAAACGGGATTTTATAATGTTTCAGGTTGGCATCGCTATTCTCTTGCCAAGCTTAGAATTCGTTACCACCAGAACGTCCAGCTGGTCCACCCCACGAAATAGTTTAGACACAATAGAAGAAAAGTGAGTGAGCGGAAGTCGTGCTATCCTCACAAGATAATACAATTCTGGTCTAGATGGATGGTTTTCTATGGCTAGATGATGCGTATTGCGACGCTAATCCAGCTTTATCCGCCATTATGGGGTGGCAACTGCTAAATCCTATATGTTGATGCAGACGGAGGGGATTAGGCAAAGAAACAAAACTTCTTCTATTGCTCACTCGACCTTTTTACCTTTCTTGGATTCAAGGGAAGATTTGTATTTTTGTAAAACTTCAAAATAAAGTTATTTGCTTCTATAATACATATTACAATGAACTGAGCTATTTTTGCCCATAATTATGCAAGATATACCTTACACTGTTAAATCTCCATATATGCAAATGAATCATAATACATGCCATATTCTGTATTTTATTTGCTGTCATATGAAACTCATCTCGATTAAAATATAATATTTAAAATATATTATAAATTAAAACCAATAATTGGAATACCCTTATATCAAGAAGATAATTTACATATAGATAATAAAATAAATTCATCTGCATATTGATATGCAGATTAAGTACAGAGACCAACTCAGCACTTCTTCACACATCGTATTCGTGGATTTCCTCGGAGTTCTTTCGTTTCCTCACACATACTCGTTTAACTAATTCCTTCATGTTTATCCATTTCCGTTAATCATCAAGGGAGTGATGTGACTCTTTAAACTATAAGTTTAATTTAATTTCACTTTTAACAAGATGAAAAATGAAGAGGAAATGATGTCATCCCATATATCGCGACATCAGAATAGTCAGAAAAGGACTAACTTCTGAATACAATACCAACATATCGGTCTTGAAGAACAAATAGAAATGTACAAAGAAATTTTAAAACGTAGTAACAATTCTATCTGTCACCAAAAATGTTTTCATTAATAATCTTGAATATAAAGAACTGAGTGAGCTATAGCAATCTATCTGCTTGATGCTAGCGAACTATTGATTATACCACGGAATGGAAACATTTGTTGAATCAAGTGGGAGCACACCATTAAAATTAAACTTTGGAAGCTAGTTCATTTTCGGATTTGGTCCAAATTAGAATGAAAATATTCATTAGCCTATAAAAAACAGAATCGTTCGTAATAATGCGGAAACTATTATTTTTATTCTTTAATAGCATATATATTTTAGCATTTTGCATTACTTTCTTTCCTTCTCTCTGATCTGAGTTCTGGTGTATCCTTCCTCTCTTTTGCATTTCCTCTCTCCTCCTTCCCTTCCACTTAGGACACAGTTGGTTGCGAGACGAGGAATATAGGAACATGTTGAATAATTTTTGAACCCTATCAATAAATGGAGTTCCAGGCTGAGAGGAAGCAGATCACTTTGATTCGAGAATCGATCTCTAGCGCTTTTCGATATTTATTATTAACATTGCCTTCAGTTTGGAAATCGCGCCTCTCTGGGAGAATTGAAAGAGTCCAAAAAAGACAAAATAGAAAAAAAAGTTAGATCACAGAAATCCATGACGTTTTAAAACTAATCCTGGGTACGTTTGTGAAACATGCCTGGCTGCAAACTTGACAGTGTTTCTATCGTTGTTGGTATGTATATGATTGAAAGAGTAAACACACATACACACACACACACACACACATACACACACACGCACACGCATATATATATGCTGAATTTTGTTAATAGCTTTCTGACTCATAACTTTATATTTTAGTAGTTGCGTCACACCTTCTTAAAATGGAATATCCATGATAGTCATACTGGTAATCTAATTTAATTTTACATTATTAATATTTTGTATACATTCGGAAAGTATGTGAAAGGATTAAAATGCTCGGAATCTTGTTAAATGTCCTATTACTTTAGTAACCAGTAAGTTAAGTGATAACAAAACGAAGGCTAAACAGTAGGTCTAATTGAGTTAGGATAGTTGTGTACTACTTACGTACTCTCTTTGCTATAGTTTTATATTATCCTGTTATATCTTTTCTTGCTTGTCCGGATATCATTTTTCGTAGCAAATTTCTACCAATATGTTAATGCACGATGACTCAGTGGTAGAGCATTTACCACTAGTGCGCGGGATACTGATTCGATCCCCGTCCAAGTAAGTTTGTGATGGACAACATCATGTCCGTGGGTTTCCTCGCGGTACTTCCGTTTCCTCCCACATTGTTATTCCACCAATTCTTACATAATCATTCACTTGCCTTAATCATCGTCTCGCTTAGCCTAAAGGGCATAATCATGACACGTTAAAGTGAAAGATTTCATCTTAATTTTCATTTTTGCATGGACCATATCATTCTTTTCCTTGTAAATCGAACATCCTGCCTACGAAACGTTATATACTTCGACATTACGACTATAAATAAATTTAAACAATACTATACCGCCTGTTATAAATTATTTGACAGTTTTGTTATTCAAAAGTTATCAAATTGTCAATAAATAAGTAATGTGGCTGATTAAAAGAAACCGAATGATGATGTTAAATTATTTTAGCATTTCCATTAGTTGCTTCACAGCACAAGTAATATTTGGTATTGAATGTTAAAAATACTTTTGACCAGAAATTGAGCTTCAGGGCAGGATAATTAGGGTTAGGGCGGCCTGGCCCAATTAAATTTCCGTTGACCTCTAGACCACAAGGTACATTCACGGGCGAAAGTGTATTCACACTTCCAATTTTTCACATCCTGCAACGTTAGACGATCGACAATATCATTAAGGTTTATTGCTTGAGAACTAAGTAAGGCGTGCTACAAGTGCTCTAGTTTGTTCGAAAGATGCCAGTGTAGCAAACGGCAAAAAATAGAAAAATATCCCTGCATCTGCAATTAATAAAAATTGGGTACAAGACATCGTTTAGTATCTACAGAGCGATTGATATCACAAGAAAGTAATAAAGAGATCTTATTAAACTTTAGACATACCGAGGAAGAGTCAATGTTGGTCAAAAATCTTTTTTTTCACAGATTACAGTATTTTGTAAAATCCCTGAATGTTTTACATTATTCCTTTCAACATTACCTTCACTTTCGTCAGTTTTCAGTTTTAATATACTACTGAAGCTCTATGAAAGAAAAAACATCATGGTGTGCGGGATGATTTGACTCTCATGAAGTCATCATAGTTTCGATGTTTTTAAAAAGAAATGTATTATTATAATGTGACATTTACACATTAAAGCTAACAAGGACATTTTCTGGTGTTATATTATTGGTTTCCAATGTGTTTGGAAAACGCAATCTAAGGACAAGAAAAACAGGAAAAAAGGTAATCTAAGAAAGTGAAAACAAAATGTTCCACCTCGTCTGACGAAGTCTCCTAACTTGGTAGTTACCTTCATAAAATGAAAATCGGAGAGAGAAAGAACGGAAAAATGTTTTTAAAAAAAGGAAATAAACACAGAAACGTTTCGCTTTTGGAATGAATGTTAAATTCGCCAAGTCTCGGTTAGGAGAACCCTTTTGGAGAAATCTTGTAAGATACTAATAACCGAATAGTCGGTTAAATCATACTCTACTTAGTTACCGTGAAAATTGGCAAAATATTTTCACCAACTTACTCGGTTACTTTTGGTCAAGAAGAGTTAGGCATCAAGCTATTACAGAAGTAGTTTGTTTTAAGTCTCGGTTAAACGGTAGTTTGTATTCACTCGGTTAAATTAGCAATGTAGTTTCTGGTAAGTAGTGTTAAGATAAAAATTTCTGCATACATCGTGTTAAATTGAATTACCATAATTATTATTGTATTGCGAACGTATTTATAGTCATATATTATATATACACAGGGGCGTCGTTAGAGGGGTAAACTTCTGTTCAGAAAAACCTAGAAATCTATTCAGAGACTAAATCCTAAAACGTAAACCTTGTGCTCATCACTATTCCCATACATCTGTGCAGAGGGAATTGTATTTTCTATTCTTTCCTTATATGGAGAGTAACTGCAATGACTTGTGCCGACAATAGCCGAGAGTGGTGAGGCACTTAAGTTTCGAAAAGAATTTCTGAAACGAGGTTTCGAAATGCTGTTTGAGTAGTTTTTAATTAACTTTTAAAATATGAAGATGGGATGAAATAATCAAGTGTAATATTGGTTAAACATGTAAATACGACTTCAAAATGCATTACCACCTGCAATTCTTCCTTTCCTGCAATAGTAGGCAACCAAACCACAGGATCGTTGAGGTGGTTGAAAATTCGAAAGGCGTTGGACCAAACCTGAATTTCATTACAAATATATCAGTGTGGCAAACTGCTAATAAGAGAATAAAATAAATTCTTAAGAATGACGATTTTATTTTCCTGAGAGCAATAGTAAGAAATAGATATCAGAGGAAAGCATTTTCTCTCTTTTCTCCTCCCCCCCAAAAGAAGATCTCCAAAACCAAGAAAGATGTTACGTAATGTAAAGGTTTAATATAAAAGCCTAACAGCACAAAAACAAACTACCACACGAATTGAAAAAATACACAAAAATGGAATAAGAGACCTGTAGCGTAGCATACTTGCGGGCCTCAGAAGCAAGACCAAGAGATGGGACCCTCGTTGTAAACTCAATTCTTATACACTCTGTAAAGAAAAAATAGCGACACCTCAATTCTCAAACTAACTTACACAGAAAACCATAATTGCAGCCCGTTAGAAGAGGAATAGAAGGAAATTAAGAGTGGGATAGTTCATATGCTTTATCTGTGACACCTGTGGTGTACGACATCACTTGCCAATTGTTTGTGTATCTGTAATATTTTCGCTAGATGGCACTGAGTGCGTCTCGTAAATTATTGTAGTGAGAATTCTGCATTGCATTTCTGATGTGTCGGCTGAGGTAAATAACATTTTATGATTGTTCTTTGCTTCCTCACTGTTTGGAAAATGTCAAGTGGCAATATTGTTGTGCAGCGCTGTTTTTGTGTCATATTGTTGCTACATGTGGACTGTAAGCAAGAAGAATGGGTAAGAAATGTGACTTGTCGCCATGTGAACAAGATATAATTCTTGCTTTGCACAGCTAAGGCAAATCTGTAAGGAAGATAGATGAAATAGTAAAAATCCATCATTCGACGGCAGGAAGAATAATTAACAAG
This sequence comes from Thermobia domestica, assembly GCF_964235325.1. Lineage (NCBI taxonomy): Eukaryota > Metazoa > Arthropoda > Insecta > Zygentoma > Lepismatidae > Thermobia > Thermobia domestica. The sequence goes on from NC_137465.1 coordinate 93,299,570, forward strand.
CGGAAACAGCATAACAAGTCGTTCCTTCGTTAACAGTGTGAAAGAAAAAAGAAAGCATCACCCAGAGCAGATCGCTAAATGAAATCAATAGCACTGCAGATTTAAGGAATGATTTCGCCAAAAATCGTCTCTGTAATTTGACATAATCTTGGAATTGCAGTTACTCGTACAACTTTATTGTCCTGACTGCGTAAAGAGGATATTACGAAGAAGAAACCGCGTAGAAAGTCGAAACTGACAAAAACACAGATGACTTCAACATGTGGGTTTGTGAGTCGATATGCAACTTGGACTTATGACAACTGAAAGCACGTCGTTTTCTTCATTGAAAAGAAGTTTAGCATAGTGGGAAACGATGGTGGAGTGAAATTGTGGATACGGACGAGCAAGGAACTTAACAAGGACTTAGTTTAAGAGATACAAATATTCAGTTACTGAGTGATGGTATGGACTTGGTTTACCGCTAAAGACGTCAGAACGATGGATATATGTGAAAGATCGGTTGATGCACGAAAATATCTTGAAATTCTGATACGTAAAGTTTTTACAACAGCTAAAGATGACTTTTCTGAAGAAAATATGCATTACTTCGTTTTCCAGGATGATAATGCTTCATGTCACCGAGAAAAAATCGTTAATACATGGTTCAAGAATATGACTATTTAGAACCTCATCTGGCCTCCGAACTCACCTTACATGAATCCAACTGAAAATTTGGGTCGATACGGGAAGAATATTCAATAGACAACTAGCTCGAATAAAATTAAATCCAAGGAACAAATAACCCGGGTGTGATTCCGTGAAATCGAGGTTGCATTTTACAATAGCCTTGTTACCAAAGGACCCGGATGATTCGCTGCACTGCAGAAAGCATATGGTGCACATACAAAATATAGTTTGCTGTATTGTACTTCCCGATGTTCGTACACAATATATCTTACCCTAAAGAAATTCAATTTCTTGTTTTCTGCTATTGTTGTTGATCTTTTTCACTTATATGTATAGGTCTTCCTAATAACGATTTTGCTCAAAACACACATAGCTACTTATGTGTGCATATAAATTCACTAAATGCATGTCAAAAGCCTGAAACTCTGGCGCAAGTATTAAGAATGAACTGCTCATTAGGAATATGCATTGTAGTATTATCAGGAATTCATGTAAAAAAATCATATTGGTTAATGTATGTTGCGAAAACCATATCAGAGCAAGTGTCGCTATTTTTTCTTTACAGAGTGTAATAGGGTGCGCGGTGGCTCAGTGGTAGAGCGTTCACCTCCGACGCTGGGGGTCCCTGGTTTGATCCCAGCTTGCGCCGTGTGGACTTTGTGCTGGACAAACACCGTGCTCGTGGGTTTTCTCGGGGTTCTCCCGTTTCCTCCCATTTTCTTCATTCCACCATTTCATTCATCTCTCGTCATCACCGTCTCCTTTAGCCTAACCGGCATAACCATGGGACGTAAAACTTAAAGATTTCATTTCATTTTTTTACAATTCTTATAATAATAATAATGACTATTATTATTATTATTATTATTATTATTATTATTATTATTATTATTATTATTATTATTATTATTATTAAAAACTCGTTTCCTTTTCAAAATCTCTGCTTTTGCCTAAGAACATCTCTACATATAGCGACTTTTTGCCAATGAGCGGTCCCAAAGATCCGAAGGGATGGAAATCTCCGAAAGAGGAACCAAAAAAGAAAAAAAAATTGTACGATAAATTCTAGATCAAAGTTCGAAGCACTTACTTTTGACAGTTGCTTTCTTGTTTTATTTTCTGTATGAACAGAAAAATTCTTGCGGCTATGAAATCACAGTATATAATATTGCAAACTTGCATGTGGATTTATTTACATTGCAGTTTGTGGTAATAAAAACATTCTTGTTAGAAGACATTATTGTAAAAATTGTTTTATTTCTTCATCCATTGCAAGTCTTAGGGGGCAACTATACCTCACTCCTTCCAGCCAAATATTTATATCGAAAATTTAGCATGTTGATATATCGATGTCGATATATTTGCTATTTCTAATATTGATAAATATCAATATCGATATCGACGATTTCGAAATATCGACGTATCTCCCAGGCCTAGATCCGAGAAATTATGCTTGAAATATACTGGAATCAACAATCAAAATCTAAATATGTTCTTCCATTTTCGTACCCAAGGTTGAGGGGGAAGGAGTGAACCCGAACAAAATTGTAAGCCAAAAAAACTTCTTAAAATAAAAATAGTTATACTACTCACTCAATAGAAAACTTCACTCCACTCAATAGAAAACAATCAATAGAAAATTATTACTGTAATTTACCTTTAACTTCCGTTTCTGATTGTCATCACACATCAGCGACAGGACACATACCTTACATAGTATAGCAGTGGCCCCCGTTACTCAGTAGTAGAGCCTTCATGGATGGGGTCCTTGGTTCGATCCCAGAATAGCCAAGTGAACTTTATGGTAGACAAACATTATGTGCGTGGGTTTCCTCGAGATTCTCCCGTTTCCTTCCACTTTCTTCATTCCACCATTTCATTTATTTCTCATCCTCATCACCTCCTTTAGCATAACTGGCATAAACGTAGGACGTAAATCTCAAAGATTTCATATACCAACATACTCTATAATTGTTTACTACTGAACAAACCGAAAGATAAAATTAATGTGATTTCAACAAAATATTCATAATTCATTGTCTTTATTTCTATCAGTAATTTTGCACACATTCAGAGCTAAAAGACTAATAGAACTAGAAATTAGAGATTTTATTCTTTTTTTCTCTCAGACTAAAAAACTTCTGCAGTTTGCTAATATTGTCATTTATTTTAACCTTCCGTGGACATACTTATATTTTGTGACACGGAAGTCACACTGGGATCCAACAGACCCCAGACACTTTTTTTGTCTAATTTTATGTTTTAAATATAGGTTTGCATTTTTTTACTATTCTGTAATAGACGCAGCGATCAGCCATAACAGCAGGCACTGTTCCCAATTAAATTTACATGGATGAGAAAGGTTTGAAAAAACAACAGGAAAAAATCAGAACTAAAAGTATTTTTTTTTGGGTTCTGTCAGACCCCAGTGTGACCACGGAGGGTTAAATATAAGTCGCTATTCCATTCTAATTCTTGCTGCAAGAGTTTCGAAGTAACGGGTACCCGAATCTTTAAAGTTTACCAACTCTTAAATCTCAACATTTTGTTCAAAGAGATTTCATATTTTATGTTGTTATTTCTTCGTTACAAAAACACTTCTGCTCGACTCTATTCATGATAAATTACTGAACTTACATATTTACAATTACTTAAAAATGAATTATTATTTCTAAACATAAACGGTCATTACAGTTCAGTAGAACGCAATAGTAGATGCATAAAAATAGGAAGGGAATGAAAATATAGTTTATTTATTGAGACGTGTACACTGAATGTAAATAATAAATGTTTATACACCAAAACTTTTGCGTGGTAGAGTCTGAAGACATAAGTCTCGTGTGATTATTGGCTCTGCTTTCTAGGGATGGGCATAGACAAGTTGTAGCGAGTTTTATTTGAAACTTGATTCGACTCGCAAACTTTTCTCCAACAGAAGTCAAGTCCATTCAAAACGAAGCATATTCTGTGTAGTTTGAATTTTTCTGGAAAGAAGACATAAGGGGGTGAGGCAAAGAATACGAAGAATCATACAGGATAATATCCATTGAACTGCAATTATACAATAATAATAATAATAATAATAATAATAATAATAATAATAATAATAATAATAATAATAATAATAATAACATACATAGAGGACACGAAACATTCATTATGTCAATTTCAAAATGAATAAGAAACTTGGTGGTCAAATAAAATACTCAACTTCCGATAGAACTGTAGATCTCCGAGACACATCTAGCATAATGTCAAAAGTTTAACACAAGGTTTGTTTCCACGTGGTTCGGTTGCAAATTCCGTACATACTTATCCGAAATACATTCTAATAAACCCAGTAAGTAGCGTAGGTCATACCTTCCATTCCATACTACTAATGCAAACTAAAAATAGAAAGAAAAGAACGGAAAAAAAGAAAATGAATGAGTGCTGTTTTATTGCTAAATTTCTATCAGAAACACACAAATGCGGTTCGGGCCTAGGAGTGTTTCTAGCTATTCAGTTTGATGATAGTACTTAGGGGAGAGAGAGGAGAGGAGATATATAAAATATAAAAATTAATATAAATAAAAATAAAATTGACTAGGTTTGTAACTTAATAACTCTTGAACCACCGACCGATCTCAATCAAACTTTCCACATAGATGAGATTCGCAACTGAAAGGACTTTGTCGTTTTACTTTGACCGCGCAACTTACGTAAAAAAAAACTAAAAATAAAATTGGCTGTTTTTATGACTTCATCCCTCTTGAATCACCAGGCCGATCTCAATCAGATTTTCAGCATAGATGAAGTTCGTACCTGGTGTGATTTTTATCATATTACTTTTGCGGTAGAGCTTACGGGCAAAGGAAGGGAGGGGTGATATATATATATATATATATATATATATATATATATATATATATATATATATACACAAAAAAATAAAAGTTAATAACTGTTGAACTACCGGACCGATATCAATCAAATTTTCAGGAAAGATGAGGTTCATACCTGGGGTAGTTTTTGTCATATCACTTTGTCGGTAAAACCTAGGAGAAGGGGAGGAGAGGGTCAGCCACCCGATTGGTCTCAATCATATTTTCAGCATAGATGAGGTTCGGGAATGCGATGATTTTTATTTTACTTTGACGATCCGTAGCATAAAAGTTGTGAAGAGTCTTCATGAAGCCTTCACACATATTCATAAATATGGAAAAAGTCACACAGATGTTATCGTAACAGAAAATAGTACGTAATAAATTATATACTGTATTGTTATAAATTCGAAATAGGTTTTATGTGTATTTATGATAGATTTTTTCTAACTTGTGTGAAGGGAAGATGCTAATCGCAGTCCCTCTTTGTATAGCTAGGCTAATGTGTTGTAATAAAACTTCTTGGCTTCTGGCATCGCCTGACTTAGTAATCAGATTGGTACCCAATTCTTTCAAAAATTTGTGAGCTTCTTTGCTGAAAACCCCCATATTTCAGTTGCAAAAGCAACGAAGAGATGCTCTTCTTTCAATTTAGAATACTTGGAGTGTTTTCTCTTGCAGGCCACTTCAGCTGCATTACCTGCTTCGTTTTGTGTTCATGGCAAATAAGAAAGTGCAAAATTATCCACGCATGTGACATCTCATATCAACCGTTGACCGTTAAGATATGTATATAAGAAATTATACGATATTCAATGAGCTTATCAGTACAGTAATGAAAACTTTATGACTTCATCACTCTTCAATCACCCAATTGATCTCGAAAAAAATTTCATCATAAATGAAGTTCAGGCCTGAGTTGGTTCTGTCATATCACTTTGGCGGTGCAACTTAGGGAATGGAGTCGAACATTTATAAATGATCAAAAATGACCGATATTAGTTTCCAGTCTATAGTTTTGGGGGTTGTAAAGATGCACAGTGACACTTCTGATGCTAATTAAATCCAAATTCAGCACAGGAACTTGGGAGAGGGAGAGGAAGAACATATATAAAAGTGATCGAAAATGACCAATAACAATGAAAAATCCGTGGTTTTTGGGGTCGCTGAGATGAACAGCAATACTTCCATGCCGTGCCTCGCAACGTGGAGGAGGGGTAATGGAGAAATATAAAATCATCGAAAACGATCTATATTAGTGCCCAGTCCATATGTTTTGAGACCGTGGGATGAACAGTGACACTTTTGACGCCGTTTGATGACCCAAAACACTTGTATCATGATAGAGATGATTTACGAATGTTGGTTGCGAAAGGGGAAGGAAATTACCAGGACATTCAAAATACATCATTGATCTGCAGTATACACTTTTCGTGTTATCGTTCTCAGAAAGAAACTCTGCACCATTTTTAAAACAAAGTTTTTTTTACAGCAATCGATGGCATAGTGGTATCGCACAAAACTTCCAAATGGAAAATCTCAATTCGATTTCCTGCCAGGTAGTATCACTTTTTTTATCATAAAATAATGGCTGGAAACATAGATTCATCCAACTTTCCTTTTGAACATTTGTGTGTTTCTGATAGAAATTTAGCAGTATAATAGGATTCATTGATTTTCTTCTTTGTTTTCCGTTCTTTTCTTTCTTTTTTTAAGTCTACATTAGTAGTCTGGAATGGAAGGTATGACCTAGCTACTTACTGGGTTTATTAGAATGTATTTCGGATAAGTAAGTAAAATAAACACAACGGAATTTTAAAACCAAACCACGTGGAAACAAACCATGTGTTAAACTTTTGACATTATCCTAGATGTGTCTCGGAGATCTACAGTTCTACTGGAAGTTGAGTATTTTATTTGACCACCAAGTTTCTTATTCATTTTGAAAGTGATATAATGAATATTTCAAGTGTCCTCTATGTATATTATTATTATTATTATTATTATTATTATTATTATTATTATTATTATTATTATTATTATTATTATTATTATTATTATTATTATTGTATAATTGCAGTTCAATGAATATTATCCTGTATGATTCTTCCTATTCTTTGCCTCACCCCCGTATGTCATTTTCCAGAAAAATTAAAACTACACTGAGAATGTGCTTCGTTTTGAATGGACCCGACTTCTACTGGAGAAAAGTTTGCGAGCCAAGTCAAGTTTCAAATAAAACTCGCTACAACTTGTCTATGCCCATCACTAGAAAGTAGAGCCAATAATCACACGAGACTTATGTCTTCAAACTCGACCACACAAGAGTATGGATGCATAAATATTTATTATTCACATTCAGTGTGCACGTCTTACTAAATGAACAATATTTTCATTCCCTTCCTATTTTTATGCATCTACTATTGCATTCTACTGAACTGTAATGACGTTGTATGTTTAAAAATAACTATTCATTTTTTAATAATTGTAAATGTGTAAGTTCAGTAATTCACCATGAGTAGAGTCGAGCAGAAGTGTTTTTGTAACAAAGAAATAACATCATAAAATGTGAAATCTCTTTTAATAAACTGTCGAGATTTGAAAGTTGACAAAATGTACACATTCGGGTATCTATTTACCCAAAAGCCCGAAAGCCAGAATTAGCCCGAGATAGGGACTTATATTTAAAAAATGACCATGTCAGCAAACTGCAGAAGTCTTTTAAACTGAGAGAAAGAAGGAGTGAAATCTCTAATATATAGTTCTATTAGTCTTATAGCTCTGAGTGTGTGCCAGGAGTCCTGATAGAAATAAGGACAATAAATTATGATTATTTTGTAGAATAGTCCACTTTAATATGACATTAATTTCATCTTTCGGTTTGCTTAGGTGTGTCAATTATAGAGTATATTGCTATATTATGTAAAGTATGTGTCCTGTCGCTGTTTTGTGATAACAATCAGAAACGGAAGTTACAGTAATAGTTTTACAGTAAGTTAAATTACAGTAATAGTTTTCTATTAATATTTTCTATTAAAATTAAGTATAACTACTTTTATTTTAAGAAATTTTTTGGCTTAAATTTTTCGTTCGGGTTCACCTCTTTCCCCCTCAACATTGGGTACAAAACTGGAAGAACATATTTAGATTTTGACTATTGATTCCAGTAGATTTCAAGCATCATTTTTCGGATCTAGGCCTGTGCGATACGTTGATATTTCGAAATCGTTGATACCGTTATTGACATTTATCAACTCTAAATATCTCAAATATATCAACATCCTAAATTTTTGATATATATATATACAAAGGAGAGGGGTGTGGTATAGATCACCCTTAAGATTTGTGATGCATGAATAAATAAAACTTATTTTTACAATAATGTCTTCTAACGAGAATTTTTTTTGTATTACCACAAACTGCAATGTAAATGAATTCACTCGCAAATTTGCAATATTATATACTGTAAATTTTTAGCCACCAGAATTTTTCTGTCCAGTAAAAAAGAAACAAAAAAGCACCTGGCATAGCAAGTGCTTCGAACTTTGACCTAGAATTTACCATACGAAACCTTTCTTTTTTTGTTGTTTCTTTCTCTCGGAGATTTCCATCCCTTCTGACCTTTCTGACTGCTCATTTACAAAAAGTGCCCAAGTGCACACACGACCGTTATGTGCAGACATACTTGTTGGCAGGGTCAGAGATATTGAAAGGGGAACGTGGTTATTATTATTATTATTATTATTATTATTATTATTATTATTATTATTATTATTATTATTATTATTATTATTAATAATAATAATAATAATAATAATAATAATAATATTAGTAGTAGTAGTAGTAGTTGTAGTAGTAGTAGTAGTAGTATTGTAACAGTTAGGTTTACAACTAGGATCCCATCTCTTTATCTTGCACAAGACTGATATCCCTTATTCTGTGTTTGTGTCTGCATGTCGTGTGGATGTTTGTTTTGTGCTGTCATTCTTTTATATTAAGCCTTTACACTATGTAACATTTTTTATTTCTTACTATTTTTTTTTTAAACGGAGAGAAACTGCTTTCCTCTGATATCTATTTTTTGCCATTCATCTTGTTTTAACTGCTTAAGTAAGATCATTTTGTAACTTTTCATGTCATCTATTGCTCTCACGATAATAAACTCTTCATTCTTAGAAAAATATTTTATTCTCTTATTTGCACTTTGCCACACTGACATATTTGTAACGAAGTTCAGGTTCGGTCCAACGTCATTCTAATTCTCAACCACCCCGACGACCCTGTGTTTTGGGTTGCCTACTATTGCAGGAAAGGGGGAGTTGCAGGTGGTAATGCACTTTTGGAGTTGTCCATACATTTCAGAATTAATGCTTTGGTGTTAAAATTGGTGTTTTTTTCTTTTTTTTGCCTATGCTGCATTTGTTTTCTTCGATTACGGAAACAAATACTTATGAGACTTTTCTGTTTAAACTCTCTAGAATTATCATCGACTCTTTGATGGGTCTGAAATTAGACTGAAATGAGTGCAAATAAGCACGTCATTAGAAGTTACATGCCAAACTAATTCCATATTTAATAAAATGCTTTTCTTCTGTAAATATATTTGAAAACTAATTATTCATACAATACTGATAAATTAAAAATACTTTTTACAGAAAGTACACTCACACAGCAATGAAGGTAACGTGTTTTCTTTACTATGACGAGTATATATATCCATCACTTACTGTAAAACAAAAAGTTGTGTTCACAGCTTTATGAAATAAGTCCATGACCTTTTCTCATTTTCGTAAATAATCGTCCGCTATAAATTTTTAAAATATTTGGTAATTTGCTAATGAAAAAAGGATTAGGGCTTTCCACAAGTATAAAACAAGAGATCTGTGCTGTGGCGGGAAAATTTTGAGACAACCATTAAGAATAGAACGGTCGATAATTATCAGCTGTGGTATTTTCGAAAAGAACGACTGCAAGAACATGTGTCCTTAGGTCTTTTACGTTGAAATTCCCAACTTCACTCACATTTTCTTGAAAAGAAATAGCAAATATTGAAGAACTGAAGAAACATAAGTGGAGCATATATATTACTAAACATTCTAGTAAGCAACGTTATAGACTAGACAATTTACTTGTCTGGAATGGTAAGCTTAACTTTTTAGTGAGTTGTAAGTATTGTATGGTATATGAGCCTTTTAGCTCCGTTTTGAAGTAGCTTGATTTGGAGTGGGGTGAGAACTAATAGAGGAAACGGGTCTCAAAGGACACGTGTTCTTTTGCTAAAATAAATGCAACTATCATCGCTAATGAAATAAAAAGTAAATATTTACGAAAACAGTTACCAGGAAATGTTTAATAAATACCACCTCGGGAGAACGTGGCTATAAGAATGGGCTCTGAGTTTTTCATCCAGTATTATAATTTTGTGCTGGTTAGTCATAATCCATTGCTCTACTTTGACATTATGTTTTATTACAATTATAATTATATCCATTACATCTAGGTAGTAAGGTTCGAGATTTAGATAAGGGTGAGGATGGAAAAAAACACCTGAAAAAAGAAGAAATAAAGAAGTTCGGACCCGGGTGAAAGAAGAAAGAAAAATATAGACATTAATAGCGAAATTGGTTATAGTATAGGCAAATTAGGGTTGGAGAAAAAAAAATATTAGAAAGCAAATTTTCATTTAGCATGTTATATGGACTACCTCTGTAAGTTTCTCGGCTCGTAACTCCAGCTCTGTAAGTTTAACGGCTTGCGAGATACTCATTTTTTTTCGCAAAAATTCGGATCCTCACTACCTCCTTAGGATATTATGCATTATAATAAAAGCAATATAACATCTCAGTTTGGATTAAGGCCTAACTATATAAAAAGAAAGTAATTTCATTTGACTTTGCAATTTGACTGTGATGATAAGGCACAGATAGTTACATTCAATTTTTTATATAATAATTTATATATTACAGTGATTCGAAAATGTATTTTTTCCAGTAGTTGGCTCCTCTAAAAACTCACAGGTCTCGAAAGCCTAGTAGCAGTATAAGCCCTATTGCTATTATTACAATTACAAATATCAATATTCAAAAGTGCCTAAAGTTCTTTTTTTCACTTGGTTAGATATACTCACCTCAGGTAAGTAGACAGAAACAAATGGAAAAGGGAGGGGAATGAAGGTCTTGAAAGTAAAACGAAGAGAAATTTACCAGTCTTCAAAAGATATTGTCTAAATTGCAGTGAGCAGAGAGGGTCGGCAGATCATATTGAGTCGGTGGGTCTTAGTGGGTCATGGTGGGTAATGGGTCGCAGTGGGTCACAGTGGGTGGTAGATCACAGTGGGTCACATGCTGGTGACCCACAACCTACTGACCCACTCAGAAAACTTGACCCACTGACCCACTCTATCTCTGAATATAAGTGCTGAAAATTCAACACCTTGCGCTACATAAAATAGACTAGTTCGCTTAATGTTAAGATATACAAATAATATTAGTATTTTTAGAAACGGGAGAGACTACTTTATAACGTATACTTCGAGGTGTTTTTCCGTATATTTGATAGTTTCGTAGTAATCTACTATAAAACAAATAAAATGAAACGGAGAAAATTAATTTTTAAGATAATAACCGCCATATTTAAAACTAGCGACAACACTTAACAACAATACTTGCTGGAATCACTTAAACAATGCCTTGTCTTTAATTTGGCACCACAGCGAAGTTTGTATCTCAGTTCTGCGATAAGATATTACCGCATAAGCATAAGTAGTCGTAGTTGCCTGGCCGCCATATTGATGACGTCATTTCAGGTAGTTGCCCACGTGGGATTGGAGTATTAGGGAATCCATATAGCGTGTTAAAATGAAGATTTACTTTGTATTAATTTTTTCCCGTTTCGAGCCATTTTTGGCTTGATTTTCTTATGGTGTTAGAACACTGTCTACGGATGAATTGAGTTTTATAAGAGATACTTCGGAATTATTAGTTGTAGAAGGAGAAAGAGGGGAAGTAGAAGGTTTCAGCTTCTGGACGGTACGAAGATCAAAAATTCGGATGTTTTAGCAAAATCTAAAGCTTAGAATAGAAATGAATGAAAAAATATGTTTTGTGTAAAGACCTGTCAATGTGGCACAACATTGATGATAGGTTTTAGTCATGCTCATAATTAAATACGTAGGATTTGTTGTCTTCATCATCTTGCACACGATGCTTTATTTTAAATTCATTTTAATCCTAAAAAAATGCTAGATTAGAAAATAAACAAGTGATGCGAACAATAAATTTTCTCAGTGAAATGTTGCACGAATTTCTTGACAATTCTTCAATGATATTACAGATAAAGGGGAATAATATACTCGTAGTTTCCGAGCATGGGGTATTTCTAACGATTGCAAACACATAACTTGTACATGAATCAGATCATTTTGACGAGAGAAGAAAACGATCGGTTCCAGAATTGGTTACTTCCGGTCAACCATTTTCGTTACGTGGTTCCTAATTAATTTTCCGTGGGTGAAGTGTTTCCAGCGGTTGCACACATATAACAGTTGTATGAATCAAACTCATCTTGATCAAAGCGATCGGTTCCAGAATTGGTCAGTTCTACTAAATCACTTGGGTACACTGTAGAGTTTCAGAGGGTGGAATGGTGGAGTGTTTTCAGCGATTGCACACCTACATCATATGCAGGGTGGCCCATTTTAATCTTTCCACGGAAATATCTCGAAAATGGTTCAACATAAATGAACCAAACAAAAACTCAAAAAGCAAATGCCGTAGGAGACATCGAATGGTGCTATCAGGGTGTCCCTCAAGGCCGCTCCTCAGGGTGCTCAGGGTCTAACTTTAAATTTTAAATGGAAACATGGAGCGAGTGATACTCGTTCGATAGACCTTTAAAAACTATAAAGCGTAGTGCCAAAAGATTTTTCACATCAGTCACAGTATTCAAAATGGCCGCCAAGACATGGTTCCTGTATCAGATAAAACGTCCAGTACCATTAAATGAACCGAACAAAAAATATGATAAATGAACCGAACAAAAACTCAAATAAGAAAGAGGACAAGGGGTACATCGAGTGGTATTGTCGCACTACCCCCTGGGAACCAGAGCCAAATTCAAAATTTTAAATGGAGACATGGGGCGAGTGATAGCTGGTTCACATTGCAAAAACTGCAATGTTCGACAATTTAGTTTTGTATTTCGGTTGGATGATTTTTACAAGAAATCAGTGCATGCAATAAAAATGGAAGGTACCATTAACACGAATTTTACCTACTTTTTCTCATTACAGAGACATCTATCTCTTATAAAAACGTATTTCAGATAATTTTGTTGCGTACATTCAATTTCCAAAAACTAAGGTTCTCATTTGCAACTTCACCATTCCTTCTCACTTCAGAGGAGTTAGGTTGCAGCGATTATTTTGTAGGAATTAGATTTCCTCCTTTGCATTAAATCATTTTTATTTTAATCATCTTTTTCTCTGCTGCATTGTTCTCGAGCAGTGGAATAATAAATACCCTCTGTGATTTCCTATACGAGTTTTATTGTGTTCATTTATCTCCAATCGTTTTCGTATTAGTGGTACTATAGGTTTTATCTGATACAGGGACCATGTCTTGGCGGCCAAATTTAAAACGGTGATCCACATGAAATTTTTTTTTGCCACAACGAGTAAGAAATATCACTCGACCCATGTTTCCATTTAAAGTTTCCAAGTTGGGCTCTGGGCCCCATGAAAGGTGGTCCTAGGGTCACCACAACATCATCATTCGACGTACCCCATACCATTTACCTATTTCACTTTTCATTCCTTTCATTTATCTCCAACCGTTTTCTCATTAATGGTACTGGACGTTTTCTTGATATAGACACCATGTCTTGGATGTCATTTTCAATACGGTGAGCGATATGAAAAATTTTTGCCCCAACGTTTTGTAGTTTTTAAAGATCTATCCGAACAAAGTATCAGTCGCCCCATGTTTCCATTTAAAATTTTAAAGTTGGGCCCTGGGCCCTCATGAAAGGTGGCTCTGGACGGCATCACGATAACACCATTCGATATGCCCTATGGCATTTCCTATTTGAGTTTTTGTTCGGTTCATTTATCTTGACAAGTTTTCGAGATGTTTTCGTGGAAAGATGAAAATGGGCCACCCTGTATATTAATAATCTCATCTTGACCAAAGAAAATGATCGGTACCGGAAATGGTCACTTCAGGTACATGGTTTCAAATACAATTTCCGAAGGTAGGGTGTTACCAGCGATAGCATACATACAGCATGTATACTAGACGCTCGTGGAACGAAGATGGCGAGGTCACTATGATAGATTTAAACCCCATTAAAATTATAGCAGGAGGAGGTATGAGTGTTGTTTTAAAAAATAATCACATTTTTAAAAATGGAACACGTAAAAATGAAAGATAGTCACATCAATTAAATTTTCCTCATTCTTACTTGAAAGCATATCATATGCTCAGCACAGGACCTTTTAGTTAAGTTAACCTTTTTTCTGTAATTAAATTTGTCTTGCTTTGATAATGTATTTTACATATTCTCATGGAGGTCTCCTAACAGGCCTACCAAAGATCAGATCATTCAGATCTTTGTAATTTTATAAAATTGTTTTAATCTTCAGATTGACATGCTTGTTTTAATATTCAGATTAATGTCTTTGAGACAGTGAAAGAAGTAAGTGCACTTACTTAATCAATGTGAATGTTAAATATATCTGCCACATTTGTATTTAATTGTTGTGTTAACTAATCATTTTTGATCAAATAAATGTATATTAATTGGAATTTCTCAATTAGCATTAAATATGTAACTACTATACTACCAATCAGATTAAATCAAAACATAAACTCCTTAAATATATCTAATTAAACCAAAATCTTCTTATTCGAAATAAACGTATCACTCAGCGTTAAGGATCATTGGAAGAAAAAACCGGGTACCTGTACCAGAAACTGGAGCTGTCTCTCCGTACTCGTCTCCAGAGTTTCTTTCAGAAAAAAAAATGTTCTAGAAGATGGACACGCTTAATATTCCAGGGGACGCACTGCAGGTACTATTCTATTTATTATAATATTGTAGACGTATTATTTTGGTCTCATCCGGGAGGGGGCATTCGCAGAGCTAACGGGGGCAGTGGCCCACAAAACACATATCTGGAAGAAACTACCTGTGTCATGTTACGAACAAATTTATGGGTGGAAGGTGGTTTCGTTAATGGATCGGTAGGTACTGTAACAGCGATTGTTTACAAATGTGGAGATGGTCCTCCTGTTCATCAGCCATTAGTTGTCAAGGTTTGCTTTGATAACTATAAAGGACCGACTTTGAACGAGCATTAGAAATCAGTACCTATGTTACCTGTTACTAAGATTTGGGAAGATAATGTGTATCATTCTCACACACCCAGATTTCTCTGCAGCCAGCTTACGCTGTCAAATCCACAAAGCACAAGATGTCACACCTGACAGAGCTGAAATAGACATTGGTAACAGAGAAGCTAGCCTGGAATTAACATATGTTGCGATAAGTAGATACAAAACATTATCCGAGATCATGTTCGACCCAATGTTCACTAAACTCCGATAAAAAAAAAAGATTATTTACCTTCACTTCTACAGCGTCGGAAATATGAAGGAAGTTTAGGATTTTTAATCCCTGATATCTGACTGATAGATATGAGTTATGGTGCAAACATCGAGATAAACACCCTCAAAACCAAGAAAAATCATGCAAAATTAGAAGAGATTTCAATTCACAAACTAGCGACAACCTTTCCCAATCATGACGTTTTGTTCTATTTCAGAGATGGTGACCATGACTGAGGACAGTTACCATGGAAATGGTTGTTTTCCCTGGTAACGGATCTGAAATTATTTGCTAGTAATCAAAATTAAAGATCGATCACATATTGAATTTGTCATTAGAATTCCAAAGATAGAAAGAGTTTATTATTGAGTAAGTGATTATAGTCGTTGGCTTTCCAGTTGTTTTTGCTTTTCTGTGAGAAGGGGAAACGGAATAAATACCAAAATTTTAAGAAAACTAAAAGCAAACGTTGTAGGCTGGTCAATGATGGATTAAATGAGAGTTCCCTATTTATGAATAGTACCTGGTTCCTAAATTTTGTGTTGTTAGTTTAAGTGTCTTACCTTGTATGTGTATTTATGCCCTGTGTCGAGACCATGGCAACAAATAAAACTATGGCATCAAACACATTATCTCGTGAAGCATTAGCTCAAATTTTTTAATTAATGAATGAGTTTCAGCAAAAAATGGACGAAAGGTTCAGTAAAATGAGTCAAAATATGAACGAAACGAGACAAGAAATGAAAGAAATACAGCAAAACGAAGGCAAATGATGAAACACATGGAAGAAAAGTTCAGTAAAATGGAACAGAGTAATGAAGAAATGAGGCGCGACATAAATAAGAGTTCAGTGGTATGGATTGTAACAATCAAAAATTCAGCAGTATTGAATCCAAGATAGATAACTCGAATCGAGAGACCAACGATCGATTCGAGCTATTATGTCGCACAATTGATAACGCACGTAAACGAATAACTTCCCTCGTAGACAAAAACCCTGATGCCTCAGAAAAAGATTTGTCCGAAGAAGTAACTCGTGGAAACAATCCTGACACTGAGGATATTTCCACAGTTACTGAGGAGAAGTCGACTAATAAGATAATAAATTAACTGAACGGGGAAAGGTAGAAAATATATCTAAGAGAATTGAAACGGTTGCATGTAAAGATGATAGTAGCGAAATAGATATTTCTCAACATCAGCTAAAGGTCGAACTCAAACACGAAAACATTGAATGTAAAGTTTGTGAAGATCAAGTAGGTACTGTTCAAATCAGGTACAGATTGAAATCCTCGATGAAACAGCAGGTAGAGTATAGAATGAAATAATACTGGAAACAACGATAGGTAATGGCTGTGAGACTAGGTCTCTTTCAGGTAGTAACTCATCTATTGCAACAATAGACAAAGAAAATAAAATCTGCATGGAAAGTGAAGATAGGTAGTTAGTAGGTGCAACGGATATATTATCCTATGATCCCTTGCAACAGCTAATCCCTATGCGAGCTTCAAATCTTGACACAACTATATCCCCAAACTAACGTAAATGCCCACTTATTGTCACGTGACGTTCAAATACAAAAGTTGTCATTAGGTAAAGATGAAATGCGTGATGCTGAAATGTCAGTCGCGAATGTGGTCGGTCTGATGTCCCGTCTGAATATTCCGGGATGTCCGTTGTAAAGATTGAACCGTCTCTGATCTTTTCCAGAATATCGTACATGACTAATTCTCGGATGATTTCAAAGTGTTTCCCAACCGGTGACAGGAAAACCTTCAAGAGCAAACCCCGTGTTTGCTTGAAAAAGCGACGAAAGCACTTCGGAATATTGCGATGGTCGCGTTATCAATTCCATCATGCCTTCATAATGCTTTCGAAAGTTCAAAAAGAAGTCTACAGAAAAGAAAGAAAGCGGAGAAAGAAAAAATCGCGTGTCCTCACGATTTCTCACATCACTTGAATGCTTTCTTCTTTTATATCATGTAATACAGCGTAGATTCATAAGTTATTTGGTTGATGTTTGTTTAAGTCAAAACTCGATTCTTTTAATGAATTAATGATTATTCTTAATACTAATTTGTTTCCTATTCACTTCGTTACTTTGAGAAAGTATTGGAACACACAATTACCAAAATCTTAAACTTTTTGATTGCACCGAGGAAAAAAAACTGAATTATTAGCACAGTATCCGAAATAAGCGCATTACACTGTCCGTAAATGGGTGTATGAAAGTGTTAATGAGTTAATACTAAGATTGCATCTATTGATACATACCATCTGTACTTAGCAAAATTTTGTTACCCTAACAAAATTTTGTCAATGGCCCCCGGGAACTGATATCTACCATTACAGGTAATGGAATTTTTGTTTGGTGGGGTCCAATAATTTTAGACGCACTGTACTATGTGATTTTTCAAACTATAACATCGGTCCGTGTAGTGTGTTCACTCATTCTTTATGCAAACCAAAATTAATGTAGAAGCTTTGAATAATTTAGTAGGAACCATATTTTGGGGAATAATATCTTTATTTATACATAATTTTATTATGAGTCCCGTATATGGACATTTCAGATTTATAAGTATCGAAATTATAATCTTAATGCGATACGAAAATATAGGCCCGCTATTGGACAGAAATTCTTGAAATTATCCACCAACCTGATTTTTTGGCAGAATAATTTAGACCTCCTTTATCCCTCTGAGATGTCCATATCCTACCAAGATCCGGTTTTATCCAGTTTTTGCTACTTTTCATTCGTTTTATAATTTTCCGCAGCCACAACACTCTTTTCTGATTGAACTATTTTCTAACGCTGTCATATCAAGGCGTGAGAATGCTCATTCTAGAACCGGATAAGCATCGAACCACAACGCATTCCATCGACGCTTTCAAAGTTTAGGATTTTGGCAGGAAAACTAACCAGAAACCAGGTAAAGTTAGCTTTATGTAAGAGATGAACAATTGCGCAAGCAGAAGGGAACCCTGAAGAGTAAAATTTAGCAGTGAATTTGCCATTTTAAACAGTCAGGAAGCGGTGAAATATAGGCTTCAGTTCAAGTGACGCCATGTTTGGAAACGTAAATAGTGATGGACAGGATTCATATGAGTGTGGGATTTTTGAAAACGGTTTTAAAGATTAGTTTTTCCCTTGAAAATCCAGCTTTTAAAAACTTCTGTTAGGATTCGTTAGGTCTGTCCTAACATAGCTTCTGTTTGTGTACGTAGTAACTGTGACCTTTTTTTAATTATTACTAACATGGCGGTATTTGTAGGCTTCTTTGTAGATAAGTTGATCCTCATAATGGTAGTGTAAACGAAAAAAGGGGCTTTCATTTACTCCTAAGTTGATCAAGTTTCCAACCGAAATGTGTTAAACGATTTTTCGTTAAAGTTCTTTTCCCTTCAGGAAAGGGACTCTCACAATTAGCAGTGTTCATATGTCTTTTCAGTGATATTAATAGTACCTTGAAAACCATGATTTAGTTTGCAGAAGGGATACTTGACCCTGAACATTTCGTCTCCCTTTTTTTAGTTCATAGAGCCGATTGGCGAAATTAAATAATCTTGTTTGGTTCATATATAGCTGAGTGGTGTGATAATAAATATATATATTAGTATGTCTAGTTATATGTATCAATATTTACTTTCTAGGGCATGTGGAATGTAATATGCATGTGTGTAGATTTTAGGAGTAAGGTGTGTGTGAAAGTATGATATATTTATTGATGAACAGTGTATTGTTGTTCGTTGATTTATCTTTTGGTCCGTCATAAGAAGTACGTTACTCTATAGTAAGAGTTTCGTAATAGTTCGTACTATAACTATCTAATACATGACCTATAATGAACAATAATAGTGCAAAACATTATTAACAGTGCAAAGATTATTCAGTTGTGCATGGGTTCTTTTCATATTACTAGCGTCATCGCGTCTGAATTTAGTATTGTCCGTTGCTAATGTCCTGTTATCCAATACTTAGTGATCTGGTTTATAGGGAAATGACTCTTCTTTTATAACTAACTTCAGTAAATATTAATTTAAGCCCATATGAAAAGGTATTTAGACAAATTTATTTATAATTGAACATTCCTGAAAAGCACGATCATCCTGAAAACACAGTAATCAAAATATTAAGAATAATAATCTTCGCGTTTCTACTTACCTCGAAGTTTCGTCTATATGGCAGTATTTTTGTCGCCAAGTTTCGTTTACGAATTCTCTTTATCCGTTGCTTGCTGTGAGCAATTACATTGTTCACATTTTCTGATATATGGTTAAATGCTATTTAGAACATTGAACTTTCATTGCATACAAAATAAATTTCGAAGCCGTGAAGAGAATTATACCGTAGTTTGTTACCAAAGAAATTCATCGCCAGTTCATATAGGATCACACGTGTTAATTAATGTATTATGGTAATTGCTGATTTTAATACAGTTAGTTAGACTGCTCTGAACAGTCTTGGGCTTATTGATGAAGTATAGAGTGTCTAGAAATAAATCGACGTCGTAAAGAAGAGTGAATAGATAAATAAACGAGTGAGTAGTGATAATATTATTAATATATAAATGCGTATAGCAATGAATATGAATAATTAGCAAGACGCCCATGTGTATATGTGCCCAGTGGTAAAGTTTTCTCGACGTATTGATTACATATATAGTAATAATAAAATTCCTTAGTGCATTAATTATCACGCCAGATTTTTATATGAGGGTAGTGTCATATGTAGAAAACGATGGATAGCATTTTTCACTTATTGGCTCGACTTTTAAATAGTAAATACACCGGTTACTTGATCGCCCAGCCTGACAATACAAATAATAGCCATATGGCAAACGATCCCGGATACCTAGCAGTTAATTACATAACCGAATAGCTGTTAGCAGAATTGATGCAGTCTAGATATATGCGTTTGGCTTGTATTTGTGATAATAACCGGCAGCTTTGATTTTTTCTTTCCGCGTCACCCGACCAAGCTAAGTTCATTATTGTTTATAGAGATGAGGGCTTGGACAGGATCAAATAATCTAGTAAACCTATTACAGTAGACTCAAGCAATACCGTGCCAAGGCGTCTAACCCAAATGACCATGAATTTTCACTTCTTTTCTTTCTAGTATATAGTGTTTGAAATTAGTTGACGCTTCAAGGCTGGCAACCTTGCTGATTGGTAGCCACTAGTAAGATTTGGCAGACAACTTACTAGTACAAAATCTAATTTTATTTAAATCTTTTTTGGCAAATCCCTGTTAGATTTTTTTCTAGTTATTGACCTTAGTCTAGTTTTCCATACTTTCCTCGAGACTCTTCTTATTTTTTCTGAGGGGTCGAATAATTTTTTTATTATTTTAGAAATTCCAAATTAGAAACTACACTGACTTCCCGGTAGCACCGGAGTCTCCAAGGTCTCAGCCGGATTACAGCGAGGGGAATTTCCCTGAAGCTTTTCCCTTTTTGAAAATTCCTTATGAGCACGGACTTGCTTTTGATTTGTAGATACTATTTTAAGCTACGCATTTAGGTAGGCCTACCATTTTCGGTATATAAAAGTATATTTGGCTGTGGATTGTTGTATGTTGAAATTCGACCACTTATCTTTGTAGTTTTAGTGTCCTAACTTATTTCTTTGGCGCCGTTTTTCTTCCTTCTCTTCTCTATCTATTCCTCTATTCTATCCTTAAAGATTTTTTTTTAATTTTTAACCTTTCCCCCTCGAGTTTTGAACTTGACGTACATCAGTCATTTGAAATGTATCATTTGAACCGGAATTACCGACTGAGACGTCACGAGACACGATTCGTAGATGTATTCGTTGATGTAAAGTATGAAGTACATGTTTTACGCCATATTGACAAACTGCGATAGCGAGCGGTGGTCCGGTCTACTATTAAATTTTGCTTTCGTTTCTTTCATCATTATCCGTTTAAAATCTTCCGTCGAGTTAGTAGTTATTCCTACATTTGTTTCCACTGGTAATTCTGAAGGTAATTCTGAAGGCTCATTTCAAAATCTTTAACTTCCTTTACATCTATATATTTTATGTTTACGTGCCTGTCTTGCACATTGAATGTCTACTATTTAAATAGAATATTTGGAAATATGAATTTTATCTTTATGCGCGGGAAATTCGTTGAATATATATATAATTTCCCAATAAATGCGATATATCGGATTTAAGATGTAAAGTGTTGCAACCGCAAAATTCAATTTGTCGGGGTTAATAGTTTGAAAGATTGAATAATTAATGAATATAGATATATGTTGATATATGAATATGTGTTGAATGTGAATATAATATTGAAGTAAAATGTATAATATTTAATTCAGTAAATGAATATATGTTTAAATGGTCTTCGCACCTTAGCCCGAACGGTTCTTGGTTGCCACGGTCACAGAATATGCAATAAATATAAATTGCAAATGTTAAGAATACAGCCGCATGTTGTATCTTCTTTTCAAACTGTGTGATATTCTGTAATAGCAGATGTAAGAACTAACATTATTAGTACTACACTAACCGCATGTAACATCGTTTTAAGGCAGTTCGGCGTAACTCTAATTTATTACTAAATCTATCCTCGAACCAGTAAACTGAAATCCTACGCTAAGAATTACATATGATTCCATCCTTCCTATACAAATCCTAAATCTCAACCAGTGTTTTCATTTTTATAAAAGTGTTCTCAAGGTCAAATTCAAACCTGGTCAAGGAACTAGTAAATCAATCGAAATAACCAAAGAGGTAAATTAGTCGCCCTGATGTTAGAGACTACACTTTGCCCTTGTTATCCAAAAGTGGGAGAAATGCACTCCGAAGTATATCTACAGATAGAATATGTATCGGTTACAATTAGTAATCTAATTTCATGTGTGTATACGAAAAGTAAAGTTAAGTGAAATGTTTGGACACCAGAAAAGGTTGCTTTAATATTTAGTGTGATATGAATTCTCATTGTTAACTACGAGACAGGACTCGTAAATTTACATAAAATCTTCATATATGAGAAAAGACTAATTCAAATCCTTCTATAAAAGTTTTTCCTTCTTCTTCTTCATTCAGCCATGATCTTGTAAACTATATTTTTTTTCTTTCTACCATATGTTCCAAAAATTTGAATATATATATATATATATATATATATATATATATATATATATATATATATATATATATATATATATATATATAGAGAGAGAGAGAGAGAGAGAGAGAGAGAGAGAGAAGGAGAGAGAGAGAGAGATAAATAGATAGATATCGAAATATAAAATGGTCTTTTCATCTTTCTATATATATATCTTTCAATATATATATATCATCAAAACGCTATTGTTCAAATTCATATGTAGATCGATATATTCATATGTATGTTGATTGCATGTTCATAAAATTTGTGTCTAATTTTAAAATAGATACAATAAATGTTTGCCAAATTGTAGTTAGTTTCTTTTACATTATTTTCATCCATGTCGATATGCTGTCCTGTATGTATGTGAGTGTGCGTGAATGAATGATGAACTTAGTTTTTAACTGGTAGCATTAATATTGGTTTAAGATGATAGTATTAGTAATATATGTGTAATTATATGTTATATGTATTAGTGCATGACGGAGGTCATGAAGGAATAACAAATTCAATTACTCAAAATCGGCTCTGAGAGAAAAGCCAAAATAAAGGGATGAGCCAGAATAACGACAGTCTTTCAGAAATCTCAAAACTTATACTTGTGAAGATATATACGTGACTTTTAAATTTTTTTTCCTGGCCGATTCGAATGTGTGGTTAATCTCCACTTTGGGAATTCAGATACTGGATACGGTTTTTTAATTTTTTATATTTCAAAATGACAGATAAACTAACTACATTAAACTTCCTCATCACCTAGGCTGGATTAGGGCAACTCCCACTTGTGTAGTTACCTGGATCCAGGTCAGGGTCGTAAGAGGGAGCATGTGTCTCTTCCGGATCACTTCAGCATTGATCCTCAAGTAATAGCATTTGGATATGAATTACCTTTCAAAAACTATTCGAGTTCCTTCACCATACTCCCATATTCATCCGGTAAATCGTTCTCCTCTAATTTCCTCTACCTTTCTTCTTTCCCTCCTTTTCTCTTTCTCTCCTACATTCCTCTTCTTTTTTCTCACTCTTTCTTTTCCTATTCCTAATAAAACTGAAAAGGGATCGTGACTGGGAGTTGTCGCTATTGACATGGTCACTAAATTGTTTTGATATTTCTCTTCGGAAGTCCGATATGAATTAGTAAACCCTAAAACAAGCATATGAAGCTAGAATATTAAAGCTCATTTAGTTTAATTTTATATTTCGACTAAATTATCAAAATTTCAAGAAATTTCAATTCACAAGCTAGCGACACCGTTCTCCAAATGACGACGTTTTATTTCATATATATATATATATATATATATATATATATATATATATATATATATATATATATATATATATCGTATGTACATGTGCAATCGCTTGAAATATCTTACCCATGCAAGTTGTAATAGGTTCCGTGTACTGGAGCTGATTCACCGGAGGTGATCAATATTTGTACCGATTAGTTTCCTTCAACAAATGGAGTTGACCGATATATCAGACGTTGGATGGCAAAGTGGTGTAACTCATTATTTAAAAACAATTAAATTAAGCCATTTCCCTGAACTTGAAACTATAACCTGTTGGGTAGAAAAGTTGCGTATCTGAGAGTTAACAATATTCTAAGAGATGGAAACATAAAGACCGTCGAAAAATTCGAATTCACGATGGCTCAGCACTGCAAAGTGGCGTAAGTCTTAATATCACAAAATGTCTCGAAAGTGACTTACGCCACTTTCCCATCCAACGCCTCATATATATATATAACATGTGTGCAATTGCTGGCACCTCATCAAAAGTGATTGACCAGAAGAGACCAATTATGGCTATGATTAGTTTCATCAAGAGGAGTTGGTTCAAATATATAATAATAATAATAATAATAATAATAATAATACTCTTTATTGAGGGCGAGGTTCAGCTAAAGCTGGTCTACCACATAACCCTATGAGTAATAATAATATACATAGTAACAGAATACAAATTAATAAATGATAACAAATACAGGCAAGAAACATATTATAAAAGATGGTAATAAGGCAAGTGACCGAAAAATAGCGAGCTGAAGAAAAGAAGGCTAAACAGTTCAATTTATTGGTCATGTGTTCCATTTCGAAGCTTCTGCTTCTGCATCAGTAAATGTTGCACTGCATTTTTGAATTTTACAAAATTACAAATAGAGACAAATTTCCAAGCAAGTGGATTCTAATCTCTTGGCGCTGACACTGTAAAGGATGCACGACGTATGTTTGTTTTATAATGGGGAAAATCAAGTTTGAATTTATTACATGTGGAATTATTGTCTACATTAGAACGTTTAGTCAACTTATTGAACAGATAATCTGGTTTCTTAGTTGTTAAGATCCTGTATATAAAGCAAACATAATGCAAATATCTCCTATGAAACATTGTAAGAATATTATGCTCATTTGAAACAGGTAGTACTGTATATGAGATATGTTCTTAGTACAGAAAGCGTACCTTAACATAGAATTTTAACTAGTTGAATTTTTAAGCAAGTTTCTTTAGTAATTCGGGACCGTAAAGAGACCCGCAATAATCAAAAAGTGACCAAATTAGTGTTTGAACCAGTCGTAATTTACAAGTAGCTGTGAAATCTTTGCAAAACTATACAGGTTGCCTAATATTCCAAATGCCTTTCTGCATTGTGACTGAATATGGTCATCCCAGTTAAGAAATTCATTAAATATTAGCCATAAATTTTTGGTAACGGATACACGTGGAATTAGGGAGTCATTGACCACCAGTTTTATGTTGCTCTGCACAACTGACTTTAATATTAATCGCGATTTATTTTGAGACCGTTTGAAGTACACCAAAGGGTGATTACCGCAAGATCACTATTCATCAATGACACATCCAATCAAGAGTTTGAAGACTTGTAGGCAGGTAAAGATGGGTGCTATCTGCATAAAAGTGAGGTATACAGAACCGAATAGCCGATTAGCAATATATAAGACAAAAAACAATGGTCCCAAAATAGAAACTTGTGGGACACCAGCATTTAGAAACGTCTTTTGTGATAGAAGAAAACTATTACTAGGAAGTACAAGTCGCTGACTTCTGTCATGTAAGTATGAGCTGAACTACTTTCTCGGGATGTGTGAAAATCATAGCTTAGCTAGCAGTAAAGGATGGTGTACCGTATCAGAAGCCTTGCTTAAATCAAAAAGAGTACTAGAACGACGAGATGCTGATCAGTTTTACACAGGATATCATCAGAAATCGTAATCAATGTAGTGACTGTATTATGTCCTGCACGAAATCCGGACTGTAGTTTAGGAAGTAGTTGATTTTAGTCTACATAATGTAACATTTGTTGATGAACAACTATTTCCATAACTTTAGATAAAACTGGGAGAAGACTAATTGGTCTAAAATCATTAAAAAAAGAAATAACTGATGTCTGATGATGTTTTAGGGCCTCTTTCCAAATCTGAGGATCGCTAAATTCTTAGGACTACGGGGCCACGGAGTACATATTTCGAATCTCGAGGGCCGCAGCCCTGTTTCAGTTTTTAGCGTCCTTTTTATTTAGTTCATCAAATAAATAAGAGAATTGCTTTTGATTGCGGTGGTGGAACAAACTATTTGCAGCGGTGTTAGGTTTTCTTCGGAAATTTAAAAAAAAAGCCGAGTCGGTTTTCCGAAAACTCGGAAAAAATAGAAGCTATACCCAGGTTAAAATACCTTTCTGGTCTCAGCAAGAATTCAATGGAATTATAATTGAATGGAATTATAATGAAATTATGCTGGTTTTTGCTGGATACGCTGGATGCAGCAACAGGTTTCAAAATGGACCCAACATGCTGGAAAATTTTTACTGTATTAAGCTGGTCCAGCATATATTTAAACCTGTGCAGTTAATAAAACGACAAATGCTAAATATTTAAAATTGTCAGAGTTAATAAAAATGTTAAATGCCTCATAACAAATTAATACTTATGCAGGGTTCCTACTGGTCAATGTAGTCAGGGAAAATGACTTGAAATCATGAAAAGTCAGGGAAATTTTATACAATATATTTTTTCTAACATTAATTGTACACCAATTTCAGCTTTGCCAAATATAAATAATCACAGTATGGGACATTGCTCAGATTTTTATGGGAAGTAAGCGGAATGGATGAGCAATTGATTACTATTTGTCTCTATAGAATAAATGTTCTCATATATAAATATTCACCGCTATTTATTCTTTATTTATATCATCATCCGTTAGTTGTCATAAAAATCAGGCAATTTCCTTCCAAATGTCAGGCAAGATCAGGGAGAAGTAGTACTATTTATTAGAAGTACTATTTAGGCAGCGTAAAAAAGTGCGGCTTATTAAATCACTTACGAAGACATATACCAGTTGTTTTTTTTTCTCGTCTCTCCAAGACCGCCATCTTGTTTTCAGTTTTGTGTTCATCGTCAAAATTTCTTAAGTTCAAACAATTTCTCGATAGCTTGGCAATTTTATTTGTTTTCTGTTTTCAATGTAAGTACTATTTTTTTATCTTAATCTTAACCTGTTTTAGTTAAGAAATGCATGTTTCGAAACTGTGGGGTACGTGCCTAAGGCACTTCTCTGAAAGAACTTGACGAACCGACAGTAAATTTCATTGGTTCGTCATCGCTCTGGGGAATCTTTTGCGCACTCATCGCACAGTTTTGAAACGCTATGATTTCGTATGTGATTTGTTAAGCTGCACTTCCTTCTACGTTGGATATTATTTGAAATATAGTCCTCTGAAATTCATTTCCCACGCATTTGGCAGCCTATATATCTGAAACGTAGATTTTGTCCGAAGTTCAAGAACAACTTTTTCTTGTTTTGATACGAGCTATCTAACATTCATTTTTTGTAAACGTATTAATCTAACACCCAGTATACACCTGAAAACTTGTAAATTGTAACCAGGAAAAGTAAGAAAATTTTCGTTCGCCACAAAAGTAGGAATCCTGGCATATTTCCTTGTAGGTCACTAATATATTCCTTGTATAATTCCTTATGCTATTCCAAATTGTAATTGTTGTATCTTTATCAAATGTGAACAATATGTAGGTACTTAACATAATAGATTTTTTTTAATATTTAGATATAAATTGTAATACAGGACATATTGTACTACAGCAATTTCAATGTTTTTCTATAGTTTGTATTCCATGTATATAATGTTTAGTTAAGTGAATTAAATGAAATACAATTATGTACAATGAAAGTTTTTCTTGGTTTTGTTAAAACTACAACATGTAGAGTAAACGATGCACGTTCATTGAATGTATTTTCACTTGTAATCAAGACTTTGTCAAAGTGTAATAGAATATGGTCCCATCGAAGGTGTAAGAAATCACCTTTCAAATGCTCCCTCTTCCCGCATGTGCATGCTGGTTGCATAACGTTACTTGCAGTGTATTGTGTTGATCTGTATATTGCTTTATATGCAGTGCACATGATAAGGCGAGGAGGCCTGTAGTTTCTAAAAATTGGGTGCAATTGGCGGATTTAATCAAGAATAGTATACGTGAAACATTATGCAACTTTTCAGATGTAACTGCTAACTACAATATTTCGCATGATGGATTAGTGCTTCAAATTTTGTTTTCTTCTTTATGTTCGAGGAAAATCATACAAAAAGGAAAGAGAAAGTGAGAACAGCCCATCATGCGAAATGATGTATTCAGCAGTTACATCTGAAAAGTTGCATAAACTTTCATGTACGCTACTATTGATTAAATCCACCAATTGAACCCAATTTTTAGAGATTACAAGCCTCCACGCCTTATCATGTGCACTGCATGTAAAGCAATAAGCAGATCAACACAATACACGACAGTTAACGTTATGCAACCAGCATGTACTTGCGGGAAGCGGTAGCACCTGAAAGGCGATTTCTTACAGTTTCGGTAGGAGCATATTCCATTACACCTTTCACGTGGAAGCATTTAACCCTAAGGTGTAATACAGAGATTACACCCTGACCCTAATTTTATACCCTAAGGTGTAACTAGGGTGTAACAACAAAAAATTGTTTCACCCTAAGGTGTAATGTTACACCTTCCTTTTCAATTACACCTTCCAATTTGTCAATTACACCTCTAAGGTGGCAGCATTTAGGTTCCACCTCAGGGTGTAAGTGAAGGCAGTGAAGTTACTTCCCAAAGGTGTTTGTTTACACCTATGGGGTGATAGTTTGGCGGCAAAATTTTCAGGTTCGTCACACTTATAAAGTGTTACGTAGCACCTTACAAATGCTAGTTAACACTTTTGGGTGCAAACTTACACCTCGTCGGTGTAGTTGTGCGAACTCGATAATGTACACCTTTGGGGTGTAACAAATCAGCCGCTGGAAACTTTACACCCTTCACTTACACCTTGAGGTAGAACCTAAATGCTGCCATCTTTTTGTTGTAATGTTACGCCTTTTTGATTTACAATGTAGCTATGTATAATGTCCGTCTTTCCACTTTGATAACTACTTTTCCGTCTTCACTTCACACACTGCGTCCACCGAATTTCTTCTTTGCTTCTTGCAGATGACACAAACGTGCCTTGCGAAGATCTTCTTTCAGATATATTTCGGAATTCCTTAGTTTTTGTTTGTTCTTCAACATTTGTGTCTTTGTTTGGTAACTAACATATGTTGTATATGTTGTATATGTTGTATGTGTACAAATTATGGAAAGGCACTACCTCCGGAAACTGTATTAGGTACTGTGTTAGGGTACCGATTGCTTTCTTTCTTTAAGACAAACAATATATATATATATATATATATATATATATATATATATATATATATATATATATATATATATATATATATATATATATATATATCTGTTGCATGTGTGCAATCACTGGAAGTACTCCATCCTCGGAAACTGTGTTATTGCCACATAAAATGTAGCGAGTGAAGTTGAATAATGGACCAAAGTGAATGGACCAAAATACATGCAGATACACAAAAGGCCGATGCAGGAAAGGTACGAAAGAAGTAATAAAACTGTGAATTTCGACTGAAATTTGGACGTTCTTTGTGTAAATGGGTAGACATCTAGGAGCTAGTAGGTTAAAATGAGATTGAAAACCCAATGAGAAGCTACAGGAAAGACATAATTTGTTAAGAGAGCGTTTTCTTCTTGTTTTGTTTTGTTTTTAAGTTTGACATCCCATGTCCGATTCATCGAGGCTAAGGAAGAAATTGATGATAATAAATGAATTGGCAGAAAGAAGAAAATTAGAGAAAACGTGATTATCGCGGGAAAACTGATCCACACGATGTTTGTCCACCATAATGTCGGAGTTGAATCCAACTAGGAACCCACATACCATAGGTAAGCTCTCTAATAATGGTTCTTCACCGCCTCAAGACAACGTCTGTTTAAATATTTTTGTTTTCCAGTTGCTAGAGGATAAAAAATGGGTATAATTAAATGTTAGAATTAATCGATGCTTGGATTCGAATATTTGCGTCAGGATCTGTGTGAGCGAGCAGATGTAATATATATCTCTGATATGTATTGTGAAGAACTGAACCACTTTTTAAA
The DNA here is from genome assembly GCF_964235325.1 of Thermobia domestica. Taxonomy (NCBI): domain Eukaryota; kingdom Metazoa; phylum Arthropoda; class Insecta; order Zygentoma; family Lepismatidae; genus Thermobia; species Thermobia domestica. The sequence continues at coordinate 93,329,377 of NC_137465.1, forward strand.
TCCCAGGGCAAGCAATTGCCCCACCTTACCTGGGGCAGACAGGCAGCTATGGTCACGTTCGCTATGCTTCGTTTCAATTAGATCCGAATTGGCTCTGAGTACGCTTGTGCCAACACCAAAAATTATTTCGTCTCCATTAGTTATTATAATTGAAGCCCTATCACGTAAATATCCTAGCATTAGATTATTCAAAATTTGTGCATGAAGTACAAAAATACTCTATATTTTTAGTTGAAAGTTAAGATACGTAATTAAGTTTAAGCTTTCACTAGTATTTAAAAATGTCAAAGTTATATATCAGAATATATCAAGATTTTCATAGAAGTGAAGAAAAAGTTTTGTTTTTTAATTTTTAATTTTATTTCGTATATAAATGTAATTTACTTTGAGCTCAATTCTAGGAAAGAAATATAAGTACCATATTTACAATTGTCTGAGTGAGTCGCTTCTCTGCTGTGAGTTATTAAAGAAATTCCTTTTGCTGTTATGGCATTCGAAAAGAGAAGAATAGAGAAAAGAGAAAAATAAATTCCTACTGCATCCTTTTTATTTTGCTTAACGCTGAACACAAAAATACCATTCCCTAATTCTGGGAACATTGAGAACGGATGGTTGAAAGACACAGATATCAATACGGTGTCATCTTTACTTAGTCAATATTAGATGATTTCCGTATCGATCGCACTAGAATTATCGTAACAAGGTCTTGCGTTGAAATAATGTATGAATAACAGCCAACCCGACACTATGTACACTTCTCTCTGTGTGTATATATGAACTTACAGAGTATCAGTTCTTACTCAAAACCATAATTATTTCTCTGAATAGAACAGCGTAGACTAAACAATTGGAAGCAAAAGCTAAAATGTTTACCGCAGTTCATTATATGGTTTTGTTGATAGTAAATAACATCTAGATCCATCACGTTTTTTTTCATTCTATATCGTCAACCGAAAGCAGTTACAATCCAAATATACTTCTTTCAACAGTGGTTTGCGTGTGCTGCTACTGTTTTCTTTCTCAGTGTTACAATAGATGCTTTCACATAGGTATATCAGCGTGAGAAAGTATTCATATGGTCGAAATACCCATCATTTTCCTTTCTTCGTATTTTGCAATAGGTTTCGATTGTGAAATTACTGACATAAAATATGTAATAAAGAATTATATAGTTTTATTCCTTACTAGGCGTTGTACATTATTGAATAGGGAGACAATTTGATTGATATTTATTCTCTAGGCTTACAGTTATTTTAAAACAATGCGACCACTACCTGTTTGAAAACTGCTGACCACTTATGCATTTCTGGTAGATACCAAGTTTTTTCTTGTATTTCTGCTCTTTATTACAAATCTTCCTCTCTGAAGAAATAAAAATTAATGTACAACAGGGAAATATTTAATTTTCTGTTGTTTGTGCGAATCTATTTACATAAAGCAGGTGTCGGCAAGTATCAGAGCAAAACCACTACAAGATTGCGAGAAACTGTCTTCCAATAAATACAGGATGAGCTTTTTTAACTTGTGACAATCGTGTAACTTCTAAACTAATGGATAGAAATGCTAAAATTTTGTGTGATGCAACAATCAATAGGGTGGAATTATTTAGCATACATTTTAGTACCAACTGATAAACCCAACATAAAGTTATCAACTAGACATACAGCTACAATTATATTTTTCTAAATAGCACTACATTATTATATGTTTCAAATCTATATATGTTAAACGAAAACCTACAGAACTATATTTATTATTCAACGTTGAAAACTGAGAAAGTTAGTAAACAGTAAAGTTAGTTGAGGTTGTCTCAAGTTGAAAAGTTCACGCTGTAGTTATATTCAGCGTCCCCAGAACAGGTTTCGACTGCGCCCTTTTTCCTCTGCTGCAACAGATGTAGTAAAAATCTAATTAATGTTTCCGGTTTCAACATTTATCACGATATAGCAAAAGTAGTCTGTGATAGTATTAAATGGCTTTTGATACGAATTCAGGGTCCCAGTTATATATATATATATAATCTTGGGTATTACCACTCTTCCAGAATCAAAAGATTAAAAAAAAATATTGCAACTTCGATTTGAATTTTGTTTACTGTCGAGAAATAAAAACAATATATTTTTTTAAAAAAATATACTGATTTAGCGATTCAGGGATAAGTTCCATCCCTGCTCTTATCCCTCAATAGATGAGGTAAGCATGACATATTTCCGTCAGTCCTTCCTCGTGTGTTCGAAAGCCATGATCTACATATAGGAATTTACAGTGGTTACGTTTTGTGTTGACTGATTATTATTATTATTATTATTATTATTATTATTATTATTATTATTATTATTATTATTATTATTATGAAAGAAGGAATTGCGGCTTTTATTTAAATTTCTAGATGAAGGTGATCTAAGAATAAAAGGATCAAAGATAAAGAAGCCAAGGAAACTTATTTGCAAGAAAATAAAGTGAAATACACACACTATGCTTTCTTTAGCTAGCAGGCGTTTTGTTTAGAACCAGAAATATGGCTTTTGGAACCTGACGGAAGTGACAAAACTATTAGACTCATCCATTGAAAATAGAATTAGTAGAAACTTACCACTTCTTCCGCTTTTAATTTCCTCGCCACAGAGGAAAGAAACGATATGAACTTGATAAAATGATTTTGATATTAATTCAATGTTGCAACAGAAGGTACCTCTTTCCCGCTTTTATCCTATTGAAATCAAAAGTACCAGAGATATTCAGCTTAGAAACGGAAAGTGGTAGTGGAAGAGGTTGAGTACAATTTTCCAACAAGAAGTTGCTGTCTCTCTGCATTTATCACAGAATTGAACCGGAAGTACATTTAACCTTCTCTGGATTTTGTTTTGAATTTCCATAAAGTAACAACGATGCGAAATGTTATAATAGTGGCTTAAACGTCCCGTCCCAAGTAAAGTTCCTAATCCATTTTCTGTAAACTCTAAAAACATTTAACATTTGAATTAAAGCCACTACCACAAATAATAACTAAGACAATGACTTCTGCTGTTACATTACTCTTAATATTACTCTACTACCAGTACAGTTTTATTATAATTACTACTGCCAGGGGTGTAGCCACGGGAGGCCCATCGGGGATAGGCTCCCCCAAAAGATTTCCTGCCCCCCCAAAAAGACCAGGTTTTAGAAAATCGTCGTAAGATTACTTCGCTTCAGTCATTTGAAAATAACAAAGATTACATATAATTAATAATTCACGGTAAAATAGTATGGAAAAATAAGATTTTACCATATCGATCGAAAAATAGTGTGGTATCTCTTCCTTATACCGATTGGAAAATAGCATGTTTTTTGTGACAGCAGAGTTCATACTTTACTGCGATTTATATTTGACAGTTTGAAGGCAAAGAAGTTACTGTAAATACTATCATAAAACAATGATACTACACTAATTTGTAAGTACATTATATTTCTATATCCTGTAATTAGTGTTTTAAAAACATATTTTTATCAGATGAAAAATTTGGTGGAAAACGATCTTATTCAGATTTTCAGTTCGGATTTCTTTCGCCTTTTTCCTACTTGATGTAAAACAGGAAGTAAGATGTAGCTGTTATTAAAATAATTGGTTTTTTAGTCACGAATAATTAATAAAAATTTTTGTTAGGAAATATTAAAGAAATTAAATGCAATTTCAAAGAAAATCAATCTTATATAGATAGGTTCTGTGTACAAGGACTTAAACTGAAATAGTTATGCACAAACGTATAACGTTTGGTCCGGGGCAGTAGTTCTTGGTTAACCAACAAAATTATAAGCATATTTCATAACGAATAAGCTTGGGATATTTTATAATGACAAGGTGAGGCTATGAGGCTCCTATGTATTTTCACTTACTATGCACACGGATACATGGAGATAAATGTTTCTGCTTTATTATAATTGTGCGTACGTACCAAATTTCACAGAAGTGAATCCTCACGTTAAGCGGGTTTGCATATAAAGGCTCCTAACTATGAAAACATTTACGATCACTCCAACCTCAATCATTTCATAGATTCAACCTGTTGCATACAAGTTATGAGGACGGAATATTGAATGTAGTTTATACGAAAAAGACTTTTATGCATTGCAAGACCTGTAACGCCAAAGTATTCAACACAAACTTATAGTCGTATCGACATAAAAAAAAAAGTGTGGAGCAGGAAACGAATCGAACATAAAAACATCAATCGACATATTACATCACGGCGAAATAGGCATAAACTTCAGACATTACAAAATACATTTCATTCGCTCTTACCGCTGGTCTAGTGGTTGGCAAGTATGCTTTTGGTGTACGGGGTTCCTCGTTCGATTCCCGGTGGGGAACTTTGGAATTTTAACTGTTCTTGATGTTTTGTATTCGTGTTCCTGTCGTTCAAGCTTAAAGTAAATGATTGTAAAACGTGTATAACCGAATAGAAACAAGTTACTCAGATACGTTCAGTGAATCAGTTAACTTAAAGAAAAGAAACAAAGTGTATAAGGCATTTGTCAGTAAATTGTATGGAGCTATTAAAGGTTAGCTCCAGTCCCATTAAAGTAACATTTTTATTGTACCTTTTCTCGAAGTTTCTCTTTGTATTTCTATCGGATTCGAATAAATAGAACTTCGAATAGAGACCACGTTGAATTTGTTTATAGAGTAAGCCTGAAATTCTTATAAGATATGGCTATATTAATATTATTATTATTATTATTATTATTATTATTATTATTATTATTATTATTATTAGTTAAAGTACGAAGTTTCAAATCAGGCGATACAGTATCTACGTAAACTAAATAATAATTTACTTGATAATATTCACTAGCCCACTATACATTTGCGAGGTTTTGCTTTGGGAAATGAAGTGTATATGACATTGAATAGTAAAAATATTACAATACAAATATATTATTAAAAATATTGATTATTAAGTAATTGGAGTTAAACCTGCTTTCCAGTGAGAATTATATATAGAGAGGATTTACTTTTTAGTGCGATGCAAAGGAATATTCCAGTTTTAATTCGATTAACAATCGTTAACTTACACAATAATATTTACTTCATTAGTTCTATAATTCTTTATGCTTATCGGATCATAATTCTTTTTAAAATTATGATTTTGCCATTTCAAAACGTAGAACGAGAAATAAATATAATAATCTACCAAGGTATTTGTTAAGTAAACCTTTCTAACAGTGATGAATTCAGGGCATGACCTGTGGGAGAATTTGAGACCCTGTCGATATAAATTTTCTCCTTCGTGGCCATATCTTCGATCATGCTCAAAGTGGACTAATAATGTTTTATCATTTTTCTCTCATTCATATATTGACCATTACCCGGAGAAAGTCTTCTGAAAACATCAATGCTTATAATTAGTTTTTCATTACAAATCAAAGGATAATAATGAAATATTGAATATTCTTAATATTTTGTTATCAGCTGTGGATTTTAGATTCGCAATTCATATAATGTTCCCTTCTAATCAAATTTGAGAGAAAAGTAGTTGCCAGATTTATTCAAAGAATGTTCTCAGTCCTCTGATGAAAATAGGAACACGCTTTTAAGAAAAAAAAACGAATACTTCATACAGGGTTTGAACACATAAACTTCTGATTGATAAACTATTGACCCAAACCGTTCGAGCAGTTCGTACGTTTTCACTGAGCTTCTTTGGACTTTTGTGTAAATTTGTTTCCTGCTCCACACTTTTTTTATGTCGATACGACTTTAAGTCTGTGGTGAATATTTGGGCGTTACAGGTCTTGCAATGCATAAAAGTATTTTTCGTATAAACTACATTCAATTATAAGTCCTAATAACTTATATACAACAGGTTGAATCTGTGAAATGATTGGGGTTGTAGTGATCGTAAATGTTTTCATAGTTAGGAGCCTGGATATGCAAACCCGCTTAACGTGAGGATTTACTTCTGTGAAATTTAGTACTTGTTAATAACTTTATTTGTGATTACCACTGTTATAAATAGTGTTTACTCGTTTCTTTGATTAAACTTCACTTTTAATGGTAAATTATAAAAGTTAGCAATACGTCATATAATATAATGTATAATGTTTTTGGAATATATAGTTTAGAAGAACCTAAAGTTAATCACTCACAGAGAACGGTTCACTTCTTTGGACAACGCACACGAATTCTACTCATCTTGTGGAGCTGTTTGCAGACATTTTTCTTAGATATATAGAATATTTGTTGCTGCATTCTTGACTCTTTTCGGATCATACACATGACAACTTCTATGCTTCTCTTCCTCCGATTGATTGTCACATATTTGGGCACTCCTGTAAATTACGGCAGAGTTCCATAGCTAATTTTGTATTATCATGTAAGGTAATGATGCTATGCCAATTGATCTGTTTTATCAATGCTTCTTCTACTGAAATAAAAAACATACACCTTTAGTCGATGGTAGTTACTTTCCAGTCTGGGTGGCTGCTAGTCCAAATCACGTATACTGCCAATCCACAAGCACCCAGAAGATTCATAAAATAAACAAAATGATATATATATGTTTTCCTCCTGCATGTATAGTTGTGAGCCATCCAATCAAAGGAATCAACCAGTCTTTTTGTTTCGTTGTAAGATACAAGGTGTTCCAAAACGACTCCAACAACGTCCGGGAGGCGATTCGTGAAACCAAGATAAGACGAAAAGTAAAGACGAACCTGAGTACACAAATGCATCCTTTCGAAGTTATAGGCTGCCGAAAACACGAAAACATGAACTTTCAATGTCCATAGATCCAAAACTATGGGACTTGCTATAGTCGGGTCAAGATTTTATTTAGGAACTAGTATGTGCCCTATCCAAATTCCATGTTCCAGAATCCTGCGGTTCTTATGGAAAAATTTTTATAGAGGTAGTTGGTGAGTGCTTCAAATTATATGCGCCTAGCCAAACTCCCTACATAAAATTTGTTGCGTGAGTACCGCACAATGTTGAAACATGTATTTTTGGATAGCACATATATTAGTTCCTAAGTGAAGTCTTGACCCGACTACGGTAGGTCCCATAGTTTTGAAGTTACGGACCTTTAAACTTATTTTTTTTTTTCATATTTTCGGCAGCCTATAATTCCGAAAGGAAGCATTCGTGCTCCCAAATTTGTCTGTACTTTCGTCTTATCTTGGTGTCAGGAATCACCTCCCAAACGTTGTCGGTGTTGTTTTGAAACACCGGAAAAAATTAAGAATAATAACATCTAGCTTATTGTTCTTGTGTGGATGAAATTTATTGTTGTGATGCATACTGGATGAAAGTACAACTGAAGAGTCCTTCTGAACATAAGATACAAGTGTGAATTTGTCATTATTAGACATAGGATTTTTATGTACTTAAAATTCATGAAATATGCAAGCAAATATGTATGCTGTTAAATATATTGAAATATACACTTAATATGCACTAACAATGCAATAGAGAACATTTTCAAACATACAGCAATGTTGTGACAGAATTTTGTAGCTGAAATATAATATTGAAAGTGTACTTTATCCTTCAGGGATAGAAACTTACAGTTGATATAATACTAACTTTTCAAAACACACAAACTATGAGATTAAAATAACGCACTGATATAAGAACACGATCTCTAGTTGTTCTTTACATTTGTATTTCAGAGTGCATTTACTTTACACGAAATAATACAAGCCTCACTTTTCTCCACCTTCCATTATATATATGATTTATACCTTCCCATAATTAGCCTTACAGTATATCACAAGATGCTACTATTCGTTTTTTGGTGTCAGTTTCTGACATTTGTAGCCTGAAAATGACGTGCTAAAACCAATAGATATTACTGGACAATGTTTTTAGAAAGGAGTAAGTTTAATATATATATTTCCTGATAAGTTGAAATTTAACCCTTGAAGGTATTTCCCATAGTTTCAATTGTTTTGTAGTCCGAGTTTATGGCAATAACATCTGTCAATCTCTTTTCCACAGAGCGCCACATTTATCCAGGAACTGACTCGTGCCGAACTTCATCAACTAAAGTTAAGCATTCACTGAGCAGCATTCTTCGCATATTTTGTTTCTAAATTGATATGGACATGATATTACAACGTCTTTATCACTTGCGGATCTCTCTTAACGTCTTAGAAATTATAACCGTCTTTGCTCTTCTGATCGGTCGCTAACAATATTGGTCTTCCATTAACGATGCATTTTTCCATTCCTCCATGCAAAACGATGTTCTGTTGCATAGACATATAAATGCATTGAAAGTACAAACTAAAACTGGATTTATGTCATGCTATAAACATACTAATGAAAAACTTCTAAAATATGCGATATCTGCTCTTGAACATTAATATATGCTCTAACCTTTGAAATATGCATACATATTGTGTTAATAAACTATACCGATAAACTGTAAGAGGTGATTCCTCACATCAAAATAAGAGAAAAAGTTCATATGGACCTATGGCGAAAATGCATAGCTTCAGAGCTAGGGCTCTCCAAAACCGCGAAGAAGCCAAATTTCAAGAGACCCTATTTCGAATTCCAGAAACTGTGGATAGTGGTCCTTATCAGTGTAAAGGAAGACTCACATACGCAATCCAAAAGTGCATATTTCGTCAATATTCAATAGGTATACAGGGCATTCCGTACAGGGTGTAATTTTCAAATATGCACTCAATAGATTTTTCAGATATACTCTGATTTCAAGGAGGGTCCAAAGTAGGCAGAAAGTAAGCCTTGATAACAACAAACATCTAATACTTCGGAGGGAAGTCGAAAGTGTTAGGAACCGGCAACTCCATGTTTTTCTTGTGTTCGAAATTATGTGTGATACGATGTATTTCGTCACGGTATATTTCACGTTTTCTTCACTTATAACAGTGAAGAAAATATTGCAGCATGCATCTTCCCGAGTACGAGAAACCGTGCTGCTGACGATCGTCAACATTTCCGACATCCCGCCAAAAGAATCCGTGTTCACTGCTATCAAGGCTTATCATTTGCCTATTTGGACCAATGATATCTCAAGTCAGAGCATATATCAAAATTCGGTTGATGGCATGTCTGGGAATTTCACCCTGCAGGGAATAATCTGTACACCTACTGTCTGTACATCATAATCTGAGAAGACTTAAGAGAATTATACAACATAAGCGGATAGGGGTAGTTGGGGTAAGTGAGGACATGTTTTGCAACGTTCAACTTCCAACTGCTGCACCAGCAACGGTTTTCGGATTATCAAACTGAAAATATGGTCATATTAATTTTGGTGTGCACACTTGATAAGTATAGGATCCATTTTGAAGGAATGTGAATACTTCACAAAAACCGAAAATGCACAAAAACCAAGATTTTGTACTAACAAATTTCCCATCGGAAAACTTCCGGATCCTCCACTCGACTTAAGGGTATTTCAATCCCCGGAATTATTCCGGGAAGAGTGTTATCAACTTAGAAATTATTTCTACATAAGAAATATCTTTTTGTGTGCAAAGCTATTCGTCAATTACTGTGTATAAAAATGGATTTATTAAAGGTATTTAGCATCTACTCTCGAGTGAAGGTATTTTTTGATCAGTGAAAAAACAGAGGTGGTATGCTTTCACTACTGAAAAACCAGAGGCGGTATGGCATACTACCACATACCGTCTCACTTCGACCACTGCTTGTAAGTACATGAATTTATAACACTGTAAGTTCGTAACAGTGTCCTTTTCCAGCTGAAAGTAAAATTTTCGTCATTGAATTCAGTTCCCACGAATTGCGTCAGATTTCAAGGAAATTTGAAACTGAACAAACCCTTGTTGACCAAGTGTAGTAAACCTGATTATTTGAAAGGTGCTATGGAAGTAAATTGATTACTTCTGATAAGAGAACTTACTTGAAGTTATATATAATCGAAATCGGTGATTCTGTTCTATGTTATTTCTTAACAATTACTTCAGTAGCACTGTAAAGATTGAATTTGATTTGACGTTCAACTTTACTTTTCAAGTCTTTACTAAAGATATTATTCATTGAATTAGATGTATAATAAAACCATTCATGGTTGCTGCTGTTGTATAAAGAATAGATTTTCTGATATTAAATTCTAGACTGAGCAGAAGAAAAAGTATAAGAAAAAAATCAGGTTTTCAGGAGGCAATTCTTTTATGTTATCAAGCATAAGTATCTATCACTTATACTAACAGTACCAAGACACGATTATTCAACTGACGTTTAGAATTGACTTATACCAAGTTAACCGGAGATGTTGCATGGCACATAGATCTCCAATTTTGACTTATCTAATTTTGGTCAATTTCCTACTTTTACTGTTTCTCCTGCGCCGTCTAGAATTGTTTTCAAAAATACTAATCTGAACTGGAAACGTCAAAAATTGCGTTAATTCTGAAGTTAAAGGATAGGTGCATTTAAATTACAGAGTAGTTGTTTATTCCATTCAGTTTGAATTGGTTGTTAATGTTGTTTGTATTTGAATGTAGCGTTCAATATTTATTCAAAAATAATTACTTAAAATTCCATTACTTAAAATTTCAAAATTACATACTTGTCAATCAACCTTACGAATTCGATTTGTGGACGAAAACGTATGTTAGAATTTCACGTGTTATGAAATTTAATACTTAAAGAAAAGTGTTATCTGAATAGCAACTGGTATTTACTGCATTTATTAAAAATTTGTTTGTTTAATCTGTTTAACTATTTTTGGTAATAACTATATGCTGATTTTCCCCTCATTTCTACAGATTTTTCAAAGGGTTTCGACAAATTGGATCATGATATATTAATTATGAAGTTGTCTAGTTTCGGATTTTCAGAACAATTGCTTGTATTGATTTCATCTTATCTAAAACACAGAAAACAATACGAATGTCGTGTTTGATAATCAAAGATCTACTTTGTTTGATGTTTATTCAATTGTGCCACAAGGATCTAACTTAGGACCTTTATATTTTGTGTTATTTATCAATGATTTGCTGTCTGTCTCAAAAATTCAAATTGCTTATTGGACGCCGATCATATGAAACTGTATAGACAAATAAGAGAACCTAATGCTGTTTGGAAGTTTCAAGATGATTTAAATAGTTGTTGTAACTGGAGTCTTGAAAATAAACTGCATTTTAGTATCAATAAATATATTGCAATAACCTTTTCAAGAAAAAATAATTCCACTTATTTTGATTATATGATTAGTAACTTAAATATAAAAAGATGCCAAGAGGTAAATGATTTGGAAATTATCATCAATAATAGGATGTCCTTTAATGTATTGTCTGTCTCATAAGTAAATGTGTGTTTTCCGTGGGATATTATCTTTTTCTCCTTACTATGAGAATGAAATTGGTACACATTCCTTGCTAACACCTCGCGATTTAATTAAATGTTTTAAAGGTTTTAAAACTCAATCACTTTTCAAATCGATAACTGCATGATCTCTCTCTTTCCAGTTCATACAAGACACTATAGAAATGTAAAACTTAACAAAAAGAAAAAAGTTCTTTCATAGTGTGAAGCTTACTGTTATCGACATATATTTATAGAGTAGAGGTTTGGTGTATCTTGTTCCGTATCTCATTGGATCCGTGCAGAATTTTCATTCCCGCGTTCGAATTTTTGTCCTACATTTGTATTTTTATTTTTCCATTGATCAGGTAGAACTCCAGTAAAAAAGAAACATATAGTTACAGTTTAAGTTGCGATTTGATATTCTGCAAGTATTTGTGTATTTATTTATTGTCAAGCGAACAAGATGAAGTAGAATTTTACAAGCGTAAAACTGTTCTAGACTTGTCTATTAATAAAAACTATGAATAAGCTTACAGCTCAAAAATAAATTGAATGCTCCTCAACTGTAGTCCACAATTAGCTATGGTCAAGGAGATGGATTTCTGTTGTTTTGTGTGTGGAGAGCACATTGGCTTCCATCATCTTTACTTCTGGAATTAAATATAACTAATTTTATTTTTCGTTTAGATACAAAATACACACATTTAGTCCTTTCACGAAACAGAGAGCATAGAGCAAAATGCCACTATGGCATTGCATTTCGTTAAATAAATAAATAAAAATTATATATTTATACTTCGAAATGTCGAAGGTAATATGACAAATATTATGAACAATTCTATAATAAAATTAAGCAATGGTTTATAATAAAATAAATTGCAATGAAATGCAGAGTGTTTGAAATTAGCAAAAATATTTACCCTGTTTGCAGTTATTATTTCATTATGCTGAAGTTTCTTGAATAGATAGGGAAACTTCAACTTGAAATATACACCATGAATTTGACTCTCCAGAGAATCTGAAATATGTTAAGAACTTTAAACCTTGAAGAACGCAAAACAAGTTTGACGTCCCATGGTTATAACATTGTCATTACAAACTGACTAAACTAACGATAAATGCAGGAAACAGCTCATTAAAAGAGCTTCTGTTTTCTGTTTTTTTTTTTTTAAATATAAATAAACGTAGATCTAATGCCGGATTTTTGTTCAAAATATATTTTTTCCTTTACATATTTTTCAGGGAGGACCTGTAACGTCAAGTCTTCATTAGCAAATGTAGCAACTGATCGAATAATGCCGAAAACAGTCTACTTTGCTTGCTAGAACCTATTTCTGGTGGAAGTTCCCACATAATTCTTTTAAGGTATTTGAATAATTCGGAACGTTTTACAGAATGCTTGTTATTATACATATATGTTTGTTCTGTTTCGTACGAAAGAAAAGTTCATTATGAAGAAAATGGTTTGCAAAGTTCTTTCTAGAATGTCTGTTATTAGTTGTAGTTGATTTGATTTTAGAGTCCTATTCAGCGGCAAGGTTTTATGAGAGATGGACTTAGAGCTTAATGTGGGATCCGAAATACATGAGTCCCCCCCGAGACTCGAACTCCGGTTTTTTTTAAATCTTATCACAGTTAGTTTTTACCCGTTGGGTTTGGAATAGACCCTATTATTTTACTAGTATTGGGAAGCAGTGATGAAACTGGTTAAGAATTTTCTTAACCTGGAAGCAGTCACAATCGTGTCCCGGTATGTCCGGAACAGACCTGGAGACGACGAAACGTCGTTTAACGCATGGAGAACTGACATGACACGATCCCTGCTTTTTGCTGGTCTAGTGGTTAGCGCGTGCGTTTTTGGTTCTTGTAGTCTCGTGTTCGATTCCCGTTAAGGGTCAATTAAGATTTTACTTTAACTAGAATTTACTTTCATTAATCATCCGTCTCCTTTAGCCTAAAGGAATTAAACCTTGGGAAAAGTATATGGGAAAAATGTTAAAGACTACACGTGAAAATGTCATCTGTAGTGTTTTGTAAGCTATTGACAAAATAATAGAAATACAGGAAAGAAAATTTCTTGAGAACTGAAACTGAACAATGTTTTAGCATTCATTCTTAATTTGCCACTAGCGTGATACATTAAATTCAATGTAATATAAATATTACACAAATTTTGCTACTTGTCTATGGTCAAGGAGATGGATTTCTGTTGTTTTGTGTGTGGACAGCACATTGGCTTCCATCATCTTTACTTCTGGAATTAAATATAACTAATTTTATATTTAATTCCAGAGCTGTTTAAATAGCTGTTTTAGCTGTTTAAAACAAATCTAGAAGATATTAAGCAGTTGGATTCATTTGGATCGTTTTCATTTCACTTTCATTGATATGCTACTCTATTGGGGGAGAGGTTTGAATATTTCGCAAATAATATATACATAAAGTTATTCTTCTCGTTCGAAGAATGAACATTTCAACTAGTTCATGTCTTACCTTTAAAGATTGCTCCAGCCTATATTTTTAAAGGAACTGTGTATTCTATTTTTGATTTTTAAAAATATATTTACAGGTCTTTGGAATCTGTATTAGGAAACTAGACAGCGGCGCAAATCTGTCTTCAACATTGGAGGGGGAACGGGTAAGACCGTTCATATATATTTTTAAAGCGATGTTCAAGATATTTGCTTTGGAGGATAAAAAGAGCAGAATTGTCTTCAACATTGGGAGGTGGGCAGATTTGAGGCTTATTCTGGAGGACATCAATTTCATCTCACTTTTCTTTGTGGCATTCGGACACAAATCGTAATTTTTCTGCCCCCAAATAAAACTTCAAATATTATTATTGGGGGGACAGTCCCCCTCAGTTGCAAGATTGGAGGGGACATGATCCTCTCATTCCCCCAGGATTTGCTCCAGTGAACCTAGAAGCACAATTTTAGGAAGCTAAAACTCAAATTTAATTGTGGGTCACGCAGATTTGTGACTTTAATCTATTTTGGGTTATGTGGAAATTGCACCAAGCTTGGATTGTAAATTAATAGAGACCTTTCAGAGTTCACAGACCAATCATCCTTTCTGAACCTGATAGTTCTAAGACTGACTGATTAGTTGGTTCATTGGGTGTGTAACATCCTTTTCAGCATCGAGACTATATGATACATGGTTCTATAACTTAACTTGGGATCCCTAACTGAATGAACTCCCATCAGAAATCAATCTCTTGATAGGGTAGATTCCATAAATGTTACATTATTTTCACTCTAACGTGAGTATTCCCAAACAGAATATGACCTTCCAGAATACATACTGTCATTCCACTCGATATGAGCACTAAATTATTAGCCATATTCTCATTTAATAGTGGACATGATTCTTTTTCAACATACTGGAAAATCTAATAACAAAAACAAAATATACTAATATTTTTTCTTTCCTCTTCTCTTTATGTTTTCACACAGACCAGCATTTCATTGATAACAATGTGTTTAAAAAAAGGTATGTTCAATTCACAGTTAGGACAGAGATAAGACAGCCACTTGAAAGCGCATCAGGTTATATTGTTTTGTTCCTTTGCCTAATGGTTTGCTCTTCTGCCCTCAGGTTATATTGCACCAACCTGCTCCTTTCATTTCAATTACTTGTATATTTAGATTCGGATGTAAGCTTATTTTTAAATTTTATTAATGGAAAGAAATCTAGAACATTGTTACTTTTGATCTACCTAGATAGAATCATACTTGCAGCCTTATATTATTATCTTAGACAACAATAAGAAAAATCTAACAGAATGATACCATACATAAAACTCTAAAACTGCAAGTGATGGCTGTTCATTCGACGAAAAGAAAAAATACTACAAGTAATGGCTGTTCCTTTGACGAAAAGTTAAAAAAAAAGTAAATATTACAAGTAATGGCTTTCCTTCGACGAAAAGAAAAATGCACTGACGAAGATTCGAACATGGATCAGCTGATTGGTAGAATAGAATGTTACTCACTACGCCATGCACTCAATTGCTTGTTTTCTTGCTATACACTTTAAACATTCAGTTTATGATTTTTGTTTCTGTCGTCTTACCGTTTAACAGTATAACAGTTTGTCTGCTTTCCCTGCTTGTCACACTATTCGTATTATTTGTTGTGCAAATTGCATTTGCAAACGTAATATGTTTTGTGGTTTTACCAGGATCCATAGCTTTAAAAGTTTTTAAGGTCAATTACATTAAGCGAACTGATTTTCTCATATCTTCCATCGCTTCAAGGGACAAAAGATACTATCCCGCGGAAATCACGCATTTACTTATGAGACAGACAATACATGTTGAGAAAGTACGTAATTAGGATTTTAAGCCTCTAGGATTTGTAATAAGGAACACCAGAGACTTCCACAATGTTCATGCTTTAATAACTGTATTTAACACCCTTGTTGGAAGTAGACTTGATTATGCTTCTATAGTATGGGATCCTTATTACAAAAACTATATTAACAAAGTTGAATGTATTCAAGATACAGTTTTGAGATATCTGTATTATAAGGTTTTTAATATTAACGCTTATGAAGCAAAGGTATCGCACCGAACTCTTTTGAGTACATTTGGTTGTAGTTCATTGGCAATTAGACACGAGCACTCTCAGCTAATTTTCCTTTACAAATTAGTGGACGGAATTGTCGACAGTTCAGAGTGACTAAAGTTATTGAATTTTAATATAAAATCAAAAATAAGAAATCGATTACCTTTTATCTGCAACAGATCTCAAACTATGGCACATTTAAACTCGCTTTTTTTGTCGATTATACAACAAACGGATACAGGAGAATATCGACTTAGATTTTGCTATACCTTATTCAGTCTACGTAAAAGCTCTTAAATATAATTTTTGATTGTAAGAGATTTTCAATTCTAACCTGACATTGAGTATGGTATTTTGAAATTAAAGAGTATTTCTATTACGTGCAAACATTTGTAATTTTTTGATAGAAATGTTATATAAACATTTTATTTTGGATATTTATATTCTTGTTATGTTCTATATGTTTTTCTTTCATTTTTGTCTTGAGGAACTGGGTTTATAGTTTTACTAGGTTCCATTTTAGTCGAGTCAAAATACGGTTTGATCTGGGCAAAATTGCAACCTTCAGTTTTACACCTGTATTTTGTTTAGGTTCCTCACCTGATGAAAATATCCAAAATCCGACAAAATCGGACCACGGGAACACCCCCAAAAACGGTTTTTAAAATGGCGGACCATAGTTTTGGGAAAAATCGTAGACCTTTCCGTTGGCGGCTCTAGTAGCCCTCTTAATTGACACAGAGACATGAATGATACCTCGTTGGAACGCTCACAGACCACAAATTGCAACGAAGTGACTTTTGTGTCCACCATGCCCAACCCGTAGAAGAAGAAGAAGAAGAAAGTCGATTTTTGTTTTTTAATTAATATTTCTTGAACCCTGGCAACACTGTACGTCCTCATACGCCTGCAGAAAAATTCCCACACATAGACCAGACATTGGTAACAATAATATAAAAAAATGAAGGACGTAGGTTCAACAGTAAGGGAGATAAAAATTCGGAACCGCAGGCCAAGGAGGCTCACTGTATATTTTTTTACTGTGGTCTAACTTCTGTTTCTTAGATCTAGCATCCTCTCTAATTGACACAGAGACATGAAGCATACCGCGTTGGAAAGCGTATAGAACCACCTTGCCAACGACGTATCGTTTGTGCCCCCTGTGCCCAACCTGTAGAAAAAGAAGAAGAAGAAATCTTTAAAAATTTCGAAAATCTACACTTTTATCTTTCTTGGGCTCTGGCAACCCTGATAATCGTTCTACTCATGAAAAAATCTTTTCTTTCTTTCTTTAAATCAAAGGCCACTTGAATATAAGTACTATACATAAAACAAAAATATTCTTAAGCAAAAGAATGGGAATAACGAAAGACTTTAGGAGGCAAATTACACATCTACATCGTCATTGCCTACGCTAACACTGTCCTCACCATATTCATTTAAACAGTTAAATCATTCAGTTTCTTGGCATACGCAACAAGCAATAGCAAATAGAAGGTCATACCATAATACAGTGTACAGACAATTCGTTTTATAGAAACAACACCTATATATAAAGCAAAAATATTCTAAGGCAAAAGAATGGGAAGACGAAATACTTTGGGAGGCAAATTACACATCTACATCGTCATCGCCTACGCTAACACTGTTCTCACCATTCATTTAAACAGTTAAAACATTCAGTTTGTTTGCACACACCACTAGCAATAGTACATGGAAGGGCATGCTTTCTGCAAGTACAATACGTTCTTACACACTCGGTAGCACAGTTGCAATGAACAATGGTGAGCAAATTCCATACCCATCAAACACGATGGTCGATGTGCCATATTTACGAACCGTATACTCAGCAAATGATGCAGCGATATTGTCGTACGAACTGCCTTTACACCATGGTAGTCTATGTAACAGAGATCCTCTGTCTAAGACATACATAATATTGTCTGGCTCCGTTTCCTCAAACTGTGCGGTCTGCTGCTTGCTGAACTCTAGTATCGCATGGGCCAGTGGAGCTTTGTCTGCCTTACGCATCATGCTGGGTGGCTCAAATAAAGCTGGTGGGTAGGCACATAACTCATGCGCTAAGGTCTCCTCTAAATATGTGCTGCCTGCATTAGCAACAACTAACAGTCTTTGAAACAAAAGATTCGAATCGACGGAGATACCGCTGCTGATTTTAACACTACTCGGGGATGCTAGAGTTTTGACTTCATCTGCACGTTTCCACTTCACAGTGAACAGGTCTTTGCCAGATAGTTTCTTCGCAAGCTCTTCTCCAACTGAAAATAAATTATAGACGTTGATCGAGGAATCCGCTGTGACGCCAGTGGCAATGTTTCTCAACGATTTGTCTCCGTCAAATGGTGAAATGGGCTGCAGTCCTGCAAGAATGCGACGTGTGTCACTGATATCACGTGACATTCTTGACGTTTCGGCTTCTTTATGTTGTTCGCTAGTGACATATGCTGTGTGAGTAAGAGTTTGCATCGCCAGATTGTACTCGGAGCATGCTGGCATTGAGAGCACCCACAAAGATCGTTGCATCTCCGACATTCCACTCCCATGCGTTAGACCTCCAGTGGATTTTAGCGATCTCATCAGAACCTGCTCTATGACTAGATCAGAGGACAACCCAGCCCAATAACGGCTGCTTCTTCTAATAACTCCGAACCCATTTTGAAAGCTTTCGTGAACGTTGGATTAACCGATTGCAGCGTTAACATTGTTTGCAGGTACAAGCACGTCGACTTCAAATAATTGAAGTGTTCTGCTGCAGCAAATATGGGAATGCACTCTGCTATAGCATCAAGGTGATCCTCCCAGCTTCCTGTTCGGTATGCTGCCACAAGTTTCCTTGCTGTAGCCAACATGCGCTGGTATACAAGCCACAACTGACTTGTTTTTGATGTGTTAATAAGTTCTGACTTTCGTGCTTCTATTTTTTCTCGGGCTTTTTGAAGAAGAGGTGAAGAACTAGCTCCAGTTACAGTAATCTCACCCGACATCAGATTCTGGTAGAGAGAGTAAGCATCGTTGATAGTTCTGTGTGTTCCGTTATCGGTATCCAGAAAACATTCTCCACAAGCAATGCACTTAATGGGAGGTCAACCATCATGTGCTCACGGAAGGCACTTGCTACGGACTTGCCACTTAACATATGTACAACCGAATTTTCTCCATAAAACCTCATGCAAGATTTCACGTAAGCCTGAACCATCCATCAGGGAACCAATTGCTCCTAGAAGGTTCATCAGAGTATGAAATGAGCCCAACAGGAGAACCGTGTCCTTAATACTGGTGTTATGTGCAATGTCATGCAGGATACGTGAAGCTTTCCAAAACAGTGGTTGGTCTAAGGTGATGATTGGTGTGACTTTATATTTTCTCGCAAGATTATTCAGGTACACTGAAGCGGAATAGATGCATGACATATCAGATGGAGGGAGATCAATAATCGGTAAGCAGAGAACAGTGGATTTCCCTGGATGATGAAGAGATGGATCTGCGTGAATGGCCTGCATCATTCCTGACCAGTTTGGTGTGCGTGACGGAAAGTGCTAGGAAAGTTACCACAAAATATCCAGGGAGCTTTCGTTCGGTGATGGTGCTGTTACCAGTTCACAGTTGACCTTTTCAAGAATAGCCCTCGCTTCAGTGTAAGCGTGAATGGGAACACTGGCAAGGGACTTCACATCAACATCAGAGACGGGCTTCCGAAGAATGGTTAGACTGGTAGTAGTGGATGGAGTAATGGCCGCCAACATTTCCATGCCATGGAATATGCCTAAACCACTCAGCGTTTGGAGATTATGGGCTACATTATCCGCTGCAAAGAGGATAGTCTGGTCTGCTGGCATTTCGATCACACGATTACCAAATGTACTTGCAGCACAGCGTTCAAACCGCTGCACCTCCGCATATGAAGAGCAAAATCCCAGGTGATGCAGCGTGTCAATCAGGTGTTTCGATCGATAGCGGTGGTGCAGCTGCACAGCAACGCCTAACTGCAGAGGAGCTAACATATCTCTTGGTCTGGCTGCTTGCATCAAACACAGGCCAATCGATGCTATTTTGGTTTCATTGTCCTTTCCGGCAAAAAGTATGGCATAGAATAGTTTAAGGCTAGGTGGAATGTACTGAAAAAATTCCTGAATGCTCAAGTCGCTGGGTGAAGGATATGTATCACTTCCAGTTTGTAGTTTGGATTTGATGTCGCTTTTGATCAGTCGAGCTACGGTTTCTATTATTCTATTTTTTCTTTTTCTTCATCATACTCTCGTGGCAAATCACGATATGCCCGTAGATTGTGATTGGCAGTTTCTCGAAGTGTAATGAAGTCGTTTTTTTCCACTGTCACTAGAAATTATAATTTTTTCACCGAAGTACTCCGTTAGTTGACGCTTCATGTGGCGTCTGTCATATGCAATGTGATCAGTCCCTACAACAAATGTGCCCATTTTTGTAACAAGTTCTCCCACAGTTAGTTGCTCATCATCGTGCTCTTCCAAATAACTACAGATGCGCTGAAATGTTCGGATTCTCTCATCATTTGTAGGTCGGCCAGCCCGGAATTTTTTTGACGCTGACTGATTGTCGGTGCAGTATTGTTGAGGAATTGATTTACCTGTTCGAAAGTTGATACTACATGATCTGTGATAGACACAATCTCCTGCATGAAGATCAGATGAGAAGTACTCAATTCGACCTCGGACAGTTTATGACCCGGTATCGTTGCTGTGTGTCAATGCTTGTGTTTTCACTCGCACATTTTCTGATTAAAACACGTGACGGTCATCAAATAAGACAGGCGTTCCGCAAAAGAGGCAGTCATGTTGCTGTTGAAGGACCCATCCGACGAGCGAGTAACTCGTTTTTGAATCGCCGATGACGTTTTTCTTTTTAGGGCAATCACAATATCTTTTTTATCAATGTAACGTTAGCAACAAGAGACATGAACCACCATACTTGTAGCGGCGAGAATGTTACTACCGCGAGCCTTACTGGCATTGTTCACTCCTTCAGCTCCCTTTTCTTGAGGTGTGATGAGGTTATCGTCAGGATCTAGGCTTCTGCAGATGATACACAAACGTGTAAGGGAATCAGCCATGGTTCTTCAGTGCCTAGGTTCATGCAAGACTATGATATATAGAAAAGCTTATGGAACCCCATTTCCAACGACGTATCGTTTGTGCCCCATATACCCAAGGATTATCAGGGTTGCCAGAGCCCAAGAAAGGTAAAAGTGTAGATTTTCCCAATTTTTTCAAGGTTTCTTCTTCTTCTTTTTCTACAGTTTGGGCACAGAGGGCACAAACGATACGTCACTGGCAAGGGAGTTCCATAAGCTTTCCAACGCGGTATGCTTCTTGTCTCTGTGACAATTAGGGAGGATGCTAAATCTAAGGAACAGAAGTTAGACCACAGTAAAAAAATATACAGAGTGACACTTCTTTGTCCGCGGTTCCGAATTTTTATCTCCCTTACTGTTGAACCTACGTCCTTCATTTTTTACATTATTGTTACCAATGTCTGGTCTACGCGTGGGAATTTTTCTGCCGGCGTATGAGGACGTACAGTGTTGCCAGGGTCTAAGAAATATCAATTAAAAAACAAAAAATCGATTTTCTTCTTCTTTTTCTTCTACGGGTTGGGCATGATGGGTACAAAAGTCAGTTCGTTGGAATTTGTGGTCTATGAGCGTTCCAACGAGGTATCATTCATGTCTCTGTGTCAATTAAGAGGGCTACTAGAGCCGCCAACGTAAAGGTCTACGGTTTTTTCAAAAAAACATGGTCGGCCATTTTGAAACCGTTTTTGGGGGTGTTCCCGTGGTCCGATTTTGTCGGATTTTGAATATGTTATTCAGTAGTAATTCCTGAATCGAAAACTGTTTAAAAAGCTTGTGTTGCAATTTTGCCTAGGTTGAGGGTAAAACTGCTCTAGATTTCCTGGACTATTTGTATATTTCCATATCTTATTGGAGGAATTAACAGAAATATATTTCTTACTTGTGTTTTTTCATGTTTTTACTGTTAATTGCACGTTTATTTTATTTTCTCTTTTGTTGTGTACAATATTTATAAAGCTTTTAATTATGCAAGCCTATTGTAAATGGGAATATTCTTTTCCTGTAATAAGTGTCCAATAAATAAATAAATTTCAAATTCTGGGGGTGGCGCTTTGTGACTCTGACCAATGACGATGCTTTTTTCTCATAAACTCATAGATCTTACTTCAGCTATGTCATTGGATCCTGCACAATGAAATACAGAAACTGAGAAAAATTACTTACATTGGTAGTTTCATCCAGGATTATAGAAATAAAACTAGTTTTACAAATTTCTTGCTTTATATATGAAGGCAACACCTGAAAAACATTTTCTATTACATTATACTTAATTACATTAGGCCTATATCATCCACTAGAATTTTCTAATTGGCAGCATAATAATGGATCATATTTCTTAATTAGAGTTAGCAGCGATACGTAATTTCCTCTATTTCAAGAATCTGTACTCTCATTTCGATCCCGTAAAGCCTCTTCTTGTTTGTTCAAGAAACAAATATCAATGAAACGTTTCACAATGTCTCTGTATTTACGAACGTGCTCCTTGTGTTGCTGATCACTTATTTTCTTATGATCTAGTCTGGATTTTGCAAACGTTTTTTCCATAGTTATTTCTTGCACATGACATTGAAAAAGACAATGCGTTTTTAAAAGTTTTGCGTACAGTATTATCGTCGTTGTATACTCCATTCTTCCAAATGTTCTTATTATTTTAAAAAAATCACATAACCATGAATTGTTGTAATATTAAAATGTCAAAGTTGAGGAGTTCGACTGACATTCAGCACAGTAACCTTTTCTTTTCATGTGGTCCAGAAGCAAAATTAGATTGCAAAAGATCAGTTGTAACTTTTAACTCTGTCTGCATTTCACGTGTTTCTTACTTCTTCTGGAATAGTTAGAAACTTCTATTGCATACCATCCTCCCGTACATTGTACATATTCAAGTATTTCACTACACTATTAAACAATCTAATATCAAGGTAATAAAGACACAGTTCAATACAATTTATGTAGTTTTATTTTTAATTTCGGCACAAATTTTATCCAGTGATGTCAAGAGGATTTGACACTTTTTCACAGCATTTCTGTTTTAACTTTCGGCAAGGTAAGCAATAGAAGAGCTGCTTCCAGATCCACAAGCAGTAACAGTGACAATATAAAGAACTTGCAACAACTATTCAGTTCAATGTCAAGGAAGGTAAGCAAAAGCGCAACTTTGGAAATCTATTGGAATAAGAAGAAATAATAATATTATGTGTTTATTTTGTCTTTGGGTATTCACTACTTACCTCACATACATGAGGAAACCGCCATTAAATTTCGTATATAATTATGAATAACAAACATAAGCAAACGCTATAATAATAATAATAATATATTTAAACAACATAATTTGCATAACTATATGAAAATGTAGGCTGACAGATCTCCATTTCACGATAAATACCATTTCAAATTTCAGTAATAAATTACAAACTAACAAAAGCAGTAAAAAGCAAAGTAACAAACTGGAGTTTTGATATCGTTTTAACGTCCAAAGATTGGGTTTCACCTCCGCTCTTACCCTTCTATTAAGAGCAGAAGTAGTGGATATATATAGCTTCCGATTTGAATATTGGATCTACTTGGAGCAGAAAGGACAAGAAACAGAAAAAAATGCTTTCTTGCTACAGAATCAGTGCCCCAATAGTAGGTTCCATCTTCTTTCTTAGCCGTTTATTGAAACCAAAAGTAATAAACCTATCCCTTTTGTTATAAAATTAGATATGTTATTTTGGAAGTATACCACATTTTTTACAATGTAAAATGAAACCCATTTTTTTCTTGTATTAATCGTGTTCCAAATATGTTGGCTATGCAACGATTTCTGGAGAACACGTAATAGAATTTAACTATAAACGAAATTCTAATGATTAACATTTATGTTAATTGTGCACAATCCCTTTCAACTTAGATAAGACTTTGGATACATAGTGCACTGTTAACAAGCGTTTCTAAACTGACAAGTGAGTTTCGTTTCAAGAGCTTTAGATTACGGCAGGCTTATAAATTATCCGAATTCAATACTCAATCTTCAAATTGTACATCTTGAACTACTGATTGGAATAGAGAAATAGCACTAATGATAGGATATGTTCTTAAAACGCTGAAACCAGATTAGAAACAATTACTCACTATCTCTACATTTTTGTGTGTAGAAGTTCATACTGAGATCGGAAGTGCTAACTGATGGTTTTTACTTTCGATTGCAATATAGGAATGAAACCTGAATTAAACATATTTTTGAGGTACTGAATCTGTGTCAAAAACTACTTGTCACTATCTATTTTCATTTTCTCAATTATGTGGTCAGAGTTGTAACAGAAAATCGTAAACTTTCACCACTTTCGGTTTGAAGAGATAGATAGCATTCCAGACAAAACTCATTCTTCAAACTCAGAATGTTAGTCAAGAAAACCATTTTTCGATATTTCTTACTGTTTTTATGCTACAATAGTAAGTAATGAAACCTGAATAACTACTAAATTTCAACTACTTTCGGTTTTAGTTGAGTGTTGTGGGTAGTCATGATATGTTGCCTTGAGGCGCTGAATTGTTTGCGGAAAACTACTTCTCGCTATCTGTTACCGTTTTGAGATTGGTCACGAGACGGTCCACCTCATAGTGACCCAGGATTTTGATAATCGCAAGCTTTGCTCTCGACCCATACCTCGCACTTTGATGCCGAAACAAACGCAACTACGGTTTGGTTTGAATTAGTTTAACGTCCCATGATTATGCCTGTTAGGCTAAAAGAGTCGTGGAACTACTGATTAAAGTAGAATCCGAACCACTTAAGGTCGTTTAACTGTACCCCTACCAGGAATCGAACCTGGGGCCACGCGAACCGAAGTCAATCGTGCTAGCTACTACACCAACCGGGGGGTCTAAAATGCAATTTCAGCTTGATGCCTGTGGAGACCTCTCGATATGGCGGATCGAGACCCAAATTTCTGAAAACTATCGTCACGGGCGACAAGACCTGGTTCCTGTGGTACGATCCCGAAGGCAATTGTCAAAGTATGGAGTATCGGGGTTCAAGGTCACCCAAAAGCAGGAAGATGCGAAATGAGAGATCCCACATCAAGACAATACTCGTGGTATCCTTCGACTCTGAGAGTCTCATACCTAAGAATTCATCCGTGAGAACACTATGCAAAATGTCGCTACATATGTGGAAATACTGAAACGTCTGCAGCAAGTGGGTACCCCAAATACACCCGGCCTTGCTCCACTATAATGCCCGGCCACACGCTATTTTTCTGGTGTAGCCCCTAGTAGCAAGTTTAGTTTGCCCACCGTTGGAAATTGAGTGGTATTTGGTCAAAACGGTGGGTGACGGTAGGTACGAGCCTATAGCGAAAACAAAATACTTTAGCACAACCTTCACGCAACGATACTAGAATTGACTGTTTTCCCAACCAAGAAATACGTCACTTTAACGTTGGTTAAACGTCGGGAACCGCTCTACGAAAAGTACTTTTCCCATCATTCGGCTACTTTGTATTATCATTGGCTACTGGTCGCTAATTCCATCATACGTGATGCTGGTAGAGTGCGTAACTGCTCTTGCGCAGTTGTTCACAGCCATCTTCTTGTATTCCAATTACGAAAAAAAGATGAGTTAGTGTTGTATGTGTTGAATCATTTCTATATATAGTGTATAGTCACCTTTTTAAAAAAAAATTTACAACGCACAGCAACGTCAAATATCCAACACTTGTTATTGTGGCCGTGTTGCCCTCCCTGCTGGTCTAGTGGCTAGCACGTGCGCCCCCCCCCCATTTCATTGGGGTGGGAAATGGTTTGGATGGGAAATGGTTGCCAAAGTGGCCAAACCTGAGTTTGGGCCACCGTTGGTATGTCGCATCGCCACCATTTTCCCAACGTTGGGCCAACCGATTTTGCTACTAGGGGCAGTTTCTGGTTAACGGGAAATTGTGTCACTCATTACACACCCAATCTCCAGACTTGTTTCCCCTAGACTTTTTCTTGTTCCCCGAATTGAGGTCAGCCCTGAAGGGCAAGAGGTTTTCGGACATTTCGATGTTACGACCCAGTGAAGACCATTCCGAATGACGAGTAAGCCAGGAGTTTCTAGGATTTTTACGGCCGTTCCCATAAGTGCATTACCATCTACGGGTATTATTTCGAAGGACAGCACGACAACATATAGTGTTCCATTCGAAATATAGTGTTCCAACACCACTTAACTGTCGGGATAGAAACGAGAGACACCTAAGAGGTGCGGGATAACAATACCAAGTTTATAGCAGTAAAGCACATGCTTAATGGGGCAGACTCCAACACTAGTCTTAGGCGACTAGAACCACGAGCAAAATTAGAGACGGTAATGAATATGAATTTAGTGTTAAAATGATTTGAAAATAACCAATGCATTTTCATTGAGAATTGGTAGCAATAAGGGCGTTAAGGAATAGATGGCAGAGCAAAGGAATAGCAACTAATTTTGAATAGTTTCACCATAATTCGAAGTAGTTCCAATCTCCTCCTTTTTACTCATAGGTGATCTTTAGGCGCTGTCCTCTAAGTTCCTGTGATTTGCAGGTTGGTTGTCCTGATGAAGTCCATGATGAGAACTTGTCCAACAATCAAGCATGGCATTGAATGCCGGTCCCAAAGGCAGGGAGACCCCATGTGTCTCGCGTCCTTGTTGAGATCCAAAGATCCCAGATCGTGATCTCTCAATTGTTTTTGACCTGACTGTCACTCTGACGTCAGACTGAGATGATGGTGACACCACAGAGTTTCCTGAGCGTGGTCGATTACCCAAAACTGACATTGACTAAGTCCATGTTTCTACATGTCGTCGACTCAACACAAAGTTCTCAAACTTGCCCCTGAGACTGCTAACGTTGACAGGTAAATGAAACAGAAGGAGACTCACCTGAGTCAAAGTACTTACTTATATAATCATTACTTCGTGTCGTGGGTAAACGAACGAAACGGACAATGTCTTGTAGTAGCCTGACTGTAAGGGGCCAATGAGGTCTAACCAATTGAGAGAAGCAATTGATCTAACAAAGCAAATTAAAAGCGTCGGATGTGAAACTGTTAAAGAGTGAAGGTTCTGAAGGTTGCTACCACTGTTTATTACAAATTACAAGTACAAAGACTTCCTCAATAACAGCAAAACAATAGTTAATTAAACTTTCAATGTAAACTCAGATAGCGACGTACAACAGAATATTGGTGTTAATAACATCAGGCAGTGAACTCTTGAAGGCTGCTTGGCTTGCATTGATGCTTGGTTGAATTTCCACATGAAATAAAGATGTCCTAGCTTGTTCTTACTTCATATCCCGTAACAATAGGCACGTTCGCCGAACGTTTTGCACAAAAAGTACATAGTTGTGATATAAATTTCGTATGTTCATATACCGATGCTTCTTCTTAATAAAATGCAGATTTTCTATAAAGCTTGTGTCATGCCAGAGAACAGTGGTACGAAACTTCGTGATGCTATCACCTACACCTAGAGCATATGATCTTAATTCTCCTCCATTTTTTCTGCTACTATTCTGTTGACATTGTACGTTACTGAGCCTTGAATCAGGCATCATGTAATGTGGCAGTTTTTTTACTTTTATCTTTTTTTTAATATTTTATGGTTGTTTTGTACGTACATGCTACTTGCAAATTTACATGGCAGCAATGTCCAAATTGTATATTCCTTTTAAAGAATACACATGTTGTTCCATATCAGAATAAAGGGAAAATAAACTTCCTTTGTAAGCAAACCTAAGGGATGTAAGTATCTAGTTTAACATTCTGTACATTTTTTAACATTTTGTCTCTGGAATGCAATCTAAGTTTCTGTGAACAAAAGTGTACAAAAATAAATAAACGACAAGAAAAGTTAGGTTGTAGTAATATTTGTTACATAACTAAATATTTGTGCAGGCCCAATGATAAAAACTAAACTCTTTTATTACAAGTGATGTTCGCCATACGGTCAAAACAAAGGAAGATACGTAAGAATTCTTGGTTGTGTGGATTATTACGTAAAAATTCTTGCTTGTGCGTGCTTTTTAAGCTTGAAAACTAGATCATACGTTAAGTGTCTAAAATCTTATAGAAATGCTATGTTCGTCCGTCTATCCATCTGTCGACAGGTATCGGAGCAAACCCCGGTTTAAAATGTTGGGAAGAGGTATTTTACAATCGATTCAGATTCCCCAGGGTAGGTTTCAACTCCTGTTTAACCTTCTATTTAAACTGAAAGTAGTAGAAATCTATCATTTCCGGTTTTGACGTTTATCACCTCTAAATAGAGAGGGTAACAGGTAGCAACAATTGATTTTCTGCAAGCGATTCAACGTCTCAATGGAATATATCGTCACCATCCAAAACACTACTAAAACGGAAAGTGGTTGAAATTTACTAGTATTTTCGGTTTCGATATTGATTTCCATACAGCAACAATGGTAAAAGATATCGAGTAAGGGTCTCTTGCAATTGATTCAGAGTCCCAAGAATAAATTTCATTTACTCCACGAACCGTCTAATATTCAAACTGGAAGTAGAGAATATCAACCGTTTACCGTTCCAAAGTAGATCGCCATAAAAGGAAACGGAAATAGAGAGCTATAGGCTTCTTTTGCAATGTACTCAATATCTCAAGACAACATAGCATGACTAACGGGTGATGCAGCAAAATCTGGACTATGTGTAGCGCTCTGTGACATTTAATGCTAAGTGTTAGGGAAAAATTAGTATATGTAATATGGAGAGCGTTTCAACTAATATTGATGTCTTTTTTTGTCTTTGTCTTCAACAAGAATCAATAACTAGAACAATGTCCTCAAGCGAAGACACCCTCCGTTCCTGAGTGTACAATTTCTACTCCACCAACATTCAGTCCAGAGAATGGTCTACTGTACGACACTTTATGACTGAAGGAGTGCCCAGAAGTTCTATCTATGGTATTTTGAAACGTTTTGACAACACACTAGCGTCTCGTCGACATGGCTCAGGTGGATCCAACACCAAAATCACTGGAAGAAAGTTGACCACCCGCAAGCGTTTGTTCGATCACAAGGACGAAATTTCGCAATAACGAGCAGCTTAGTGGCTCCAATGTCATCATAGCACGATCCAGTGGAAGCTACAGAAGGTGAATGTGGAGGCATACAAGAAGAAACGTATCCCACAACGTACTTACTGCAGAAGTCCGTGGCGAAGAGATTATGCAGGTGGCTGTATCGAAAGTTCGCAAAGGTCTCCTGCATCCTCAATCACGAAACCTATTTCACGCTATCCCACTCCACCATTAACGCAAACACCTTTTGCACCTAGAACAGAGACAATTGAGAAATTCTATCCCAAAACTAAGTTTGAGAGGAATGTTCTGGTCTGATTTGGCATCGGATCAAACGGATCGTCACAACCGCTAATAAAAGAGTTCAATTTCGCCATCAATGGCAGGGTTTACCTGGAGGAATGCATTAAGAAACTCTGATTCCACACATTAGAACACACTACGACGACAACTAGGTTTTCTGGCCGGACAAAGCCAGTGCGCATTATGCTAAAGTGGTGGTGGTGCACTTGGAACAAGAAGGCATCCATTTTGTCATCAAGGAAGACAACCCTGCAAACTCAAAGACGCCAGATGTATTGAGGACTTTTGGGCTCTCTTGAAAGTCCGAGTCTATGACAATGACTGGAGAGCCGAAAACACTCGCCAGCTCATCAATCGCAATAGTTATGGCTGCGACAAATGGACGTCGGACGTGTACAGCACCTGGTGGAGAGCACTAAGAAGATGATCAACCAGATTAGGTGCAACGGTGTAGTTGAGAGTTGAATAAATGTTTGTTTCGTAGAAGTTGTGTTACCCTTTCTATTGCTCTCTTCCTTTTTTTATGTTTTATGTTAACAACCTGCTACTGATATGTTTAGTTGCAGGCAGTCCAGATTTGGCTGTATCACCCGTTAACCATTCTATTAAAATCAAAACTGGTTAAAATTTACTATCACTTCTGGTTCAGATATTCGTTTCCGTAAGTTAAAATAGGAAAAGTATATTGAGAAGCGTTTTATTTTCGGTGTTTCAAGGGAAAATACCATCACCATCCGCTATGATCTACTAGAATCGGAAGTGAATGATGTTTACTAGTACTTCTGCTTTCTAAACTTGTTTCAATAGAGCAACAGTTGTAAGAGATATCGAAGAGCATTAAAAAAAAAAAAAAAAAAAAAACAGATTCAGCGTCTCAGGAATAAATCTAAGTTTTGTTTCGACTTTTATCTATCTGTTCCCATCATAAGTGATAGAATAATACTATTTCTGGTTACAACACTGATCGTACAATAGATAGAAACAGAATTGATACCGGCAAGTAGTTTTCATTTTTAAATTAATTTAGCGCTGCAAAAATGTTTCACCTCTGATTTTGTTTCTCTACTGCAACCGGGAGACACTGACATCAATTGCATTTCCTTTTTTAATATAAATCTTCATCCAGGAAAAGAAGAAACAGAGACTAAAGACTTTTCAGCGCCCATCTTTTTTTTTTCATCACAAGTTATAGATCTATCAACTCTATTTCAAGTTTCAATATTGAATTCATTTTCTAAGTCTACCATAGCTTCACACTCTGAAACGAAACTCGTTTGTTTTTATAAAGAAAACAAGTAAATGTTATCAACATCTTCCCTATACTACAAAATATATTCTGCAAAGGCAGTGCCAATTGAAGGGATTATTACGTAATTTTAATCCGTTTTGTGATCTTTGTGGTGGACAAACACCTTGTGGCTTTTCTCGGGGTTCTCCCGTTTCCTTCCACTTTCTACATTCCACCATTTCTTCATTTCTCATCATCACCGTCTCCTTTAGCCTAGTACGCATAACTATGCGACGTAAAACTTAAAGATTCAATTTGATTTTTTTTAAATCCGTTTTCACGCTGAATATCTCTTTAAAGTGCGCTCAAACGTTGAATGGCTTAAGGTGCTCGTGATATTACTGTATGGAAAGCTACCTTTAAGCATTAAATAAAATTTTCAAAGCAAAAATACAGGTATCAGTGTATGTGCAACAATTGAACTTGCATAAAAGATAGACCTGGAAACAGGAATGAATATTTTATCATATTTTTATTTATTTTTGCCTTGATCACCGCTTACTCAGGATCTTTGTTTAAAAATTCTGCATTTGTACATTATTTTACAATTTTGATTGCATTGATATTTCTTACAATTGTTCTGACCACGTACAGTTGTTTCCGATTTCTTATTTAATGACAATAAGGTCCTTTTCTGCTTCTCTACAGTATTTCAATTCTCACATAATTATTCTTTAGTAGTGTACGGAAATGCTTTTTGTAACGGTACTTATGTTCATACCTTCATTCTCTGTTCCAAAATGGAAAATAGGTTGAATAGTCCTTTATTTAGTCTTACAGAATAGCATAAATTAATTGGCATCTACTGCATCTCTGGTCTAGCAACACTGACTGATAATGAAGTAAACCACCCACGTCTGCCCTCCCAAACGCCCCTTTCCTCCTCCAGTTCATGTAAACATACCAGAAGCCCAGTGCAAAATAAATACATTCACTCATCAGATCGGCTATATTAACTTTATGACTCATTACGGATTAATAAAATGTTAAATTTGCATTTTATTTTATGATATAATTCTGCATTTTATATATGACATATGTATGCAAATACGTTTCTGAGGATTTCATATGCGAAGTTATTGCATATTATTACGCATTATGTTTATTATTCAGTGAATTAGTAAAATAATTGTATAACAAAGCAAGAGAGAAAAGGTAGTCCTAACCTATACCGTATAAAGCTATTAATGGTTAGAATTGACTTTAACGTCTAACCTGCTGGAACGGAGTAATGGAGGGCAGTTGTAGAGAGGAAGAGCGTTAAATTGTATTGTGCGTGCTTTCCTCAGTACTCTTTTTTTTTTTTTTTTTATTACATGCTTGGTCATTTTCTTATTAACCCGGCAGTTCCCAGTGTCACCTACAGGTGACACTACTTTGGATGCATGTAATTTAATTTCTTTTTATTGAAAATTAGTTTTGATTGTCAAAGAGTGAAGAACTGTCCTTAAACAAACAAATGAGTGGCACTAGAACTCTAAAGCCATCTAGTGCAAACTTCTGCATTGATGTTTCCAGAATGGCGTCACCGAATGTTAACAAGATGAGCAGGTGTGTCCGAAATGACGCTTCTACCAGTCACAGAAGGTGAGTGGATGTAATATAAATGTTATACTATTTTTCTTCAAGTATCAGTTAGTGATAATATTTGTTTTGTAGAAAAGAAATCTAAACTCTAATTTATCTTATGACCAGTTGAATTTCCGTTGTCACCTACAGGTGACACTGGGATATAGAGCTACTTTTTGTATTGAAGAATGTAATAAGCACTACTATCGTATAATCTGGAATATTGTGCTTTTGTGTGTCTGTGTATTGTGTGAATGCGTGCGTGTGTGTGTGAGAGAGAGAGATATATTGGGAGAGAGGGGGTGAAAGAGAGAGAGATGTACGTAACTTATTTACTTGTGGCAATAGAAATGGTAAAAAAGGGCCCACCTTCTATACTACTATTTGTGTTAGGTAAAGTTAGTCTACTTGTGTGATAAAAAATAAGAAGTAAAGATGCTCTTTGGTGATATTTTGTCCCTTGTACAGAAGAAAATACACAATTAGTTACCTTCTACATTGGTAGAAAAAATTTATTCATACTTACCGTCAATAAACTAATAAATTTAGTTTTCATTCGGTGCAGAATTTTCTTGCAAGGAATATACACCTTTTGTAGAGCTTTTATTTCATTTCGTTTACATTTCTTTGCTATCCTCAACTAAAAGAGACTTCTCAGGTTCCATTCAATTTAATATCCAATGAATATGTGCGAATCCAAAGCAGCCAAAGTTTGGTTCCGAATATATCTCTTGCTTCAGTCGAGAAAACTACGTATCCCACATGTATTTCAAATTATTGTGGAATTTTACAGATTCGAATTCATCTGGTATTTTATACAAAATAACTGTTTGTTATAGTGATTCCAAGATTACTTTATTCAAAAAATCTCTCCTTTTTCAGCTTGAAGCTCCATGAAATTCTCGACTGTTTGGAAGAAAACGAATCTGATCTTGACCTACAAGAAATAGTTATAATTCCTCTTGAAGATAACTATAATACTGAAGAAGACAGCGGAGATGAAGATGTGGCTGATATGAATCGACTACCGCCAAGAGTTTTGAGGTCTTCTGTTGTAGTAAACATTACTTCACAAGAAGTTGAAGATGAACACACAAAATATGGTGACAGGGGAAAAGTGTTTATAATAGTGGTGATGTACCTTACAAGAAAGGGAAGCAAACGAGTAAATCAGTGACTAAACATTCCAGTTTTATCTCTGAACGTAGAGAGTGGTCCGGAAGACACGAGTATGGACGAATGTGGACGGAGAGTAAAAGATGAAGTGGTTTCTCGTAACAAGGACTTGATAGTTTCTCCAACGGAGTGCTTTGAACTTTTTCTTTTCTGATGAAGTTATTGAACACATTTGTGAAATGTCAAATAGATATCCTTCTCAAAACAATCACGCAATCGACGTAACAACAGATGAGATTACGGTTTATATTGCGATTCTGCTTTTAACAGGTTATCTGACACCAAAATACTTACGTATGTTGTGGGAAATCAAGGCTGATACTCACAACAAGATGGTTGAAACTAGTATAAGAAGAAATCGATTTTTTGAAATTCAAAAATATGTTCATCTGTCAAACAACCTAAATCTCCCAGAAAGTGAGGGCATATTTTACAATTCTAAATAAGAAATTTACTGACAATTTCAAAAAAAGTAAGTTCCTCTCATATATCTATAAATGAAACCATGATTCCTTATTTTGGTCGCCATGGCACCAAACAGCATATCCATGGCAAGCCTTTGCGCTTTGGCTACAAAGAGTGGTCTGCTGCTACACGCGAGGGATACCTGAACACATTTGAGCCTTATCAAGGATCTAAATCTGCTCATTTACCCAAGCAAGATAAATTCGGTTTGGGAGCTGCTGTTGTACTCGAGATGGAATCACGTCTTCCTCGTGAATTAGGTCCTTATAATCTGTATTTTGACAACTTCTTTACTTCGTTGCCCCTTCTAACAGAACTTTAAAACCGTATACTGGTGGAACAGGGACTATTAGAGAAAACAGAACTCAGAAATACCCTGTCGAAGACACACATCTGCTAAAGAAAATTAATCGAGGATCCATGTCTTTCAAGTGCATCAAAGACATTACGATAGTCAAGTGGAATGATAATAGTGTAGTGACTATTGCGTCTAACTGTCACTCCCCACTCCCAATTTCGAAAGTTGATAGAACAGGAATGATCGAATTGAAAAGAAGAAAGATTCAAATTGAATGCCCGCATCACCTGTTTCATCGAGAGTTTCATTGGAGCAGCGAAACAGTGGAATTGTTGAAGATCACGACCGTGTGGATTGTCCCCAAAGAAGATGCGGTTTCTGCCACAAGCGAACTAGAATAATGTGTGGAATGTGCGAGGTTGGGTTACAGCAGCATTGCTGGTATAAGTTCCATAATGCGAATCGATGATTTTTTTTCAAATCCGAACGCAAGGTTGGCAGAAAAGGCAAACAAACTCTCAGTTTGATGGCGTTCAAACTGTTTCATGAACTGCTTTGGTTTTATGCTGGATATTTGTTGTAATGTGTGTGTAATCTGTTATATAGGTTGAATTTTTGTTCCATTCAAAATATATACACGAGAACCACATATACTTACAATAAAACTTCCACACTCATTAAGTTTAGCATGGTGTTAGTTTGTACGCGTATTGCCCAGTGTCACCTGTAGGTGACACCATGGTACCGGGGTACTAGGGTATGAGTTTCTCAAAATAATATGAAATATGTATTACGGAGTGCCTAAATAAAAACTTTTATTTGCGAGAATCTTTAATCTTTATAAATAACGCTATGGGAATTGCCGGGTTAACAGAACAACAATTAAAAGTTCGGGTAATCGCACTAAATTGTCTTGTCACAATTTTTAAACATAAATCATATTATGCTTCAGTTACTACTGATGAAATATAAATGAAGTTATATGACATTTTCTGGAAACTTCATCCGAAGAAAACATCTCTTAAAGCAAACTACCCTTTGTGGATATTTTCATATGAAATTTTTTACTCAACATTGTAGGTCATCAAAGAAATCTTTATATGTGAAGTATGAAGATCTCCTGAATCGTTTCAGAGAAAAACTTTCGGGAAGGAATTTACTCCAAGAGTAAAGTACTCCTTGTGGATTGTTTCACGAGAAATTATATATCCTGTTATAAAATATTAACAAATCGACTTTGACATTTTTGGGAAAATCCACGGAAGAAGGAACCAAAATAAACTACCACATTTTTTTTTCAGGACAAGGGTGCCATGCCATTTATTGTCAGGTTATTAATGAAACAATTACTTATGAAATATGAACAACATCATCTTGTCATTTTGAGATTTTTTTCTCAAAGAACTCATTCCAAGAGTAAATTACTACTTCTGGATCTTTTCTGGATTATACTACAGTATAGAATTGTTAATGAAATATTGATGCATAAAACAAACAAAATCGTTACAGCAGTTTCCGAGAAAATTGTTGTTTTCGTTTTCTCCCTTTAGTAAACTACCCTTATATTTGACGCTAGAAAGGAACTTCGAAAAAGTTCCCTAGAGAATCATATAAACATTTTATATGTAAAATGTGGTAGGTATGAGTTAAACAATATGTCCTCTAGACGAGGGAAGAAGTTTACATGGGACGGACTGGGGAACGAACGAACAGATATAAAAAATATTTTTCAGACATTTAGGGGTACCGAAATGTGTAAATCGGTTGAAATCTCGGTTTTCTTTCTTAACGATCGTCATAGTATATGCTCTTCTACATTAGCTCGAAAATCAAGCAATAAAAAACTATTAACAACATTTGACAAAGGGAGGATAATAGAAAAAAAGAAAATTATCGTTCAAAGTATATTTTATCATTCGAAAACCATCCTAGAAACATATACCGAGTACAGACTTTTTTCTCTCTTATGGTATGTGATATTCTGCTGAGATGCGTAGCTAATATCGCAAAACAGGATTGAGTACGTCACAAATGTACGTAACACAAGCCATACTTCTCTGAATAAAACCGTGCATGATGTCTAATCTATACTAAGAGCTCCACCTAAGACCTGTGTGTTCTATATGGTGACTGCGAACTTATTCTACATTTGTCTACTAATCTGTACACCTACCAATACACACACCGTTATCATTGTGTCCTAGCCGAAACGTCTCTCTTCAATAAATACTATCTATCATCCTTCATTTGTTTCGCCAC
This sequence comes from Thermobia domestica, assembly GCF_964235325.1. Classification (NCBI taxonomy): domain Eukaryota; kingdom Metazoa; phylum Arthropoda; class Insecta; order Zygentoma; family Lepismatidae; genus Thermobia; species Thermobia domestica. The sequence continues at coordinate 93,365,765 of NC_137465.1, forward strand.
TGCAGTCTCTTCCAACACCATTCAAGATTTTCTCAACGAGAGCTGACGTCAGGGGTAAGCGTGCGAGAGGAACAAGGAAATCATTCAGTCTTCAAAATGGATTGTTTAGTGTTCATGTATGCAAGTGGTGGACTATAATAGCTCTGCTTGTATTGGTGATCCCTATTGAGCCAATTAGGTAATCGAGATAGTCTTTCCGTTCATCCCCTTCGCGGTGCATTGAAGGGACCCTGAGGCACCCGTCTTCTGTGAAACTTCGGTTGTCTCATTGTATACAATACGTCACTTCACTACCGACACGTCATGACTCATGGGAGTGGAAGTTCAATTGAACGACTACTCACAGTTCCACTATGGAGCCCCTCTAAATACATTTACTTCCACAATATGCGTTAGCTGGTCTTATAATGGCACTGTAGACACTTCCTGTGATCCATACACAATTATTCTTGTCGTGTTATCTAACGACAATCAAACTACTAGCAATATATTGTCTATTAACTTTACAATATACCTGTCCTTATGGTGTTTGATGTGATGAGATCTTCAGTCTAAGATTACCACGCTCTCTTTGATGAGAACATATTGTTTGATGAGAATTTAATTCGAATCGTACAATGTATAGGGACTATTCTTAAACGCATTTTGGCAGTGCAATTCAATAATAACAAAAAATACGTTATTACGGTACTCATATTCACGTTTCGCGTCAACAAATAAGCTCGTAACTCGGTACAGCAAAACATATGGTGAGAAATCATCTCTCAATAGATGATTCTGGGAGTAAGACTTACTTCTCATTAAAATGTTACAATACGTTATAAGAACATGAGTGAGTATGTTATAACGTTCTGATCTTTGTGGCAATTGAATCTAGGACCATAGGAACAAGAAAAGCATACAACCAGTTCTTGTAAAATAAATATAGAGAGGTTGAGCGGTGGCTCAGTGGTATAACTGTCAGTTCTTGTGCTAAGATCCCTGATTCAGTCATATGCCATGTAATATTTTAAAGTCTGTTGTAGAAAACATGTTCACAAATTTTATTGGGATCAGCATTTCATCTCATTCTCTTCGATCTACAAATTTAATTCCATAACTATTAATTTGCAAGTATTTCATAATATGAATACTGTAATCATCGAATATTATGAATATGTAATTTTGAAGTTATAGAATATCCAAACAATAATGTATTTACATGTCACTTTTTACTGATATTAATCAGTTTTCGTAATGGTATTAGACATATAACCACGTAAGAAAATTTTAATGAAACAAAACTGGATAGAATCCTATTTTAGAGTCCAAATAATAATTCGTAATATTTTCACTTTTTCGTACAGGAAATATAATCCTACTACCTTATATTTTTTGTGGCGGCATTGCATTTCTGGATAACTGGTTTAGGGAATAAAAAGTATAGTCTTCTTTTTGTTTCATAAGTTAGATTGTCATTAGTTACAAATTCGAAGCATTAGCCACCAAATTCCAGTAAATTCGATTTCATTGTTTAATCTAATTGTGTAGTTCTATTAGTTACATTCAAGATTATTGTAGAAATACATTCGTTTTCTAACACAAAAACTACGAGTGTTTCGTTGTGTTGTTAGTTGAAGGTAGGTTTAAGTCAGCACTCTCATCTCTATCTTAAGAAATTCCTTATTTAGGTGGCACCTGATCAAGTTCCTGAATATTCTGTATTGTAGTCATTATACCGGCAGGGCCGGATTTAGGGGGTGCAGAGGTGCACGTGCACCCTCCTTCGTTGTAAATATACACTATCTAAAGTGAGAAGCTAGCAGTGAAAGTAGCAACACTTTCCGAAAATGTCTGCTGTCATGTTTCCGTTTCAGCTTAAAACAAAGGGAAGTTTTGCAAAACCGATAGTTCAGTCAATTTTCTAAAAGAAAAGTATTCACCGAGAGCAGACACTTAGCAATCTAAGGCACTTCCTCATTTACACCACAGATACTTAAAAACATTTTAAAAAATTCCAATTCAGTTCAAATGCACTAGTAGTTATTGGTGCACCCTCTTTCAGAAAATCCTGGATCTGACCCTCTATACCGATCTGGTTTTAGACTGGATTAATCGATTTTTTAGTCGTAGTAAACTTACAAATGAATATCATAGACTAAGTTGCTTATTATTGCGCAGCATTTATTTCCTTTTATTGGGACTACCCACTGAAACATAACAATATTCTGTTGTTAGTACGTTCTTTCGTCCGTTCCTCCGCTGCTACACACGGTAACTCCTAAACAGATGCAAATTTTTAAAATCCTGTTTTTGTAATAGATGGCCAGATTAGTTATCTCGGCCGGGATCGTTAACAGAGTAAATAAGTTAACTGATTAACGGATAACAGAGACCTTATAGTGGCTATCTAGGTCTATAGCCCGTATCCAATTATTGTAAGTTAAATTTTTTGAGGTGGAGCGATTATTTGGTGGAGTTCGTGAATGGAGTAAATATGTTAATGTATGTATGTAAATATGTATATGTTAATGGATGAATGGATAACGGTGACTTTAAAGATGGTTATCTATATTCGATATCCATACAAGAAAGCGAAGTTTTGAATTCTGTTTCTGCAACAGATAGCTAAAGCAATTATCTCGACTTAGTTCATTAACGGAATCAATCTGTTAACATATTAACAGAGAACGGCGATTTCAACGCTGGCAATCTGTAGCCTATATCCTACACAAATAAGAGGGCCACAGTGGCTCAGTAGTACGGCGTTCATCTCTGCTGCGTGCGATCCCTGCTTTGATTCCAGCTCGCGCCAAGTAAACTTTGTGGAAGACAAACACCGTATGTGTATTTTTTCGGGGTTCTCCTGTTTCCTCTCAATTTATTCATTTCACCATTCGATTCATTTTTCATCACCGTTTCCTTTAGCTTAGCCGGCATAACCGTGGGATGAAAAACTGACAGATTTCATTTTCACTTCATTTCCTATGCAAATAAGCGATTTTTTTTATTGTTTATCTTATTTTATTTTTCTTTTTATTTTATTATTTTCTTCTTTGCAACACATAGCTAGAGCAATTACTTCGACTGAGTTCGATAATAAAATCAATTCATTACCAAATTACCGAATAACTCCGACTCTAACTCTCGCTATCTATAGGCAATACCTATACATTTAAGCATATTTTTAATTCTGTTTCGAGAAATAGATAGAGCGATTATCTCGGTCAAGTTTGTTAGTGAAGTCAAATCATTAACATATCAACGGATAACGGCAGCTATCTTTAGACAATGTCTTATGTATGTAAGCGAATTTTTGAATTATATTTGTTGGAATAGACAGCTGGAGCGATTACATCATCTGAGTATATCAAAAGAGTATATCTGTTAACATTTAACGGCTAACGGCGACTTTAACAGTGGCTATCTATCGGCCATATTTCATACATGAAAGCGTATTTGTGATTCCTTTTATATATATATATATATATATATATATATATATATATATAGATAGATAGATAGATAGATAGATAGATAGATAGATAGATAGAGCGGGAGTTTGGTTGAATTCATTAATAGAAGCAATTCGTTGACATACTAATGTGAGTGATAACGTCGACAGATATTAACGGTAGCTGTCAATAGCTCATATCTCTTTCATGTAAGAAATTTTTGAACTCTGTTTCTGTAACAGATATACTCGACTAAGTTTGTTAATGGAGTCAATCCGTTAACTTATTAAGGAATATCAGCGACTTTCACAGTTGCTATCTACAGCTCATATTCCATGCATCAAAGCGAATTTTAGAATTCTGTGTTTCTACATTAGATAACTAAAGCAATTGCCTCGACCGAGTTTGTAAGTGAAGTCAGTTTGTTAACGTATTACGGATACTTGCACGGTGGCTCAGGGATAGCTCACTTACCTCTGGTGCTTGGCTCTCCTGGTTAGATCCTTGGCCAAGTAATTTTGTAGTGGACAACATCGTGCCCATGGGTTTGTTCTTTGAGTACTCTCTTTTCCTCCAATATCCTCATTCCATCAATTTTTCTGTCATCATTTACTCGGTTTAATCGTTTTTCTCCTTTAACATACAGGCCGTAGGACGTTAAACTGAAAGATTTCATTTCATTTCATTTTCGACTCTAGAAGGGTTCCGTCTTGCCTCGTCCCGATTATTATCGGTAAGCTTCTACTTGTTCCGTTTCGAAAATTTCTTGTTTTGTATCGAAAATTACTCAACTTTTGCGCCATCCATACCAGTAGGCACACACCTTTCAAATAAAGGGATGCACGCCATGCTGGGAATTTCTCCATTCATGAAGTCTTTGTAATCCTAAATAATAATTATAAATTGGAAACACTCACTTCATCACTGTCTCTGGTCATCAATATCTTGTTTGTTTGAACCAGCTTTCCACCCTTCCCTATCCTGGACCAGACTTTTCATTTCTTTGTACATCAATCTTACATTCATTTATTCCTCTAAATAATCAAGTGACATGTATATTATTTCCACGGATATCTAGAGTGTTCTGAGATCTAGCAAGAAAATAATTTAGTTTCGAATGTGCATTTGTGCCTACACAAAAGGCAAAATATAAGTACCAAATTTCAAGAATACGTTGGATCTTTCGATTACGCATATACTGTTAAGTTCCTCAGAATAACTTACAATGTGACGAATTTCTCTTCTTACAGGCGATCTTTAATACGCAGCTTGTTCACAATGCATATGAAGAAAATAGTGGTAAACATTGTATTGTGATATGCCTAAATACTTCCGGGTGATGCAATTTAATTAATTCTTTCTTTTTAAAAGATCAGATGTCCAATACAAAGCGGAATTTGGAAAACGAAATTAATATTTATGCCCTAATCTAGATCTATTTGGGGACGACTACGAACAAACCATTTTAATAAGTAACCAGAATGAAGAGAAATAAAGAAAATGGTAGCAAAATCTGAAAAAACGAATCAAGATCTGAGCGGTAAAAAAAAGTGTGTAGGTACCGTTTATCCTTTCATGTTAATTTTCTCAAGCCTATATAAATAAATGATATTGTTTATAATGAAAAGTGTAGTAAAGTTCACATTAAATTTGATGATGTTGTACCAAACGACACCGATATTCAATATTTATGAGACTTATGTCAAATTTGATAGAACGAGTAGTATATAAAACATGTAGAACTTAAGTAAAACTGTTCATTGTTTATTGGAAATTATTATTGATTTATCATAATATGGAGAAAAGTAGAAAACACTGGGGGAGCAAAGAACAATTTTAGATATTATTAGAAAGAGGAAGAGAAACTGGTTTGGGCATTCACTAAGAAGGAGCTGTATCATGAGGAATGTGTTATAGGGTATGGTGGCAGGAAAGAGAAGGAGGGGCGGACGGGACTATAATTAATAGACGATATCAAAATGGAAAAATTGTATGTGAAGACGAAGAGGTTAGCGGAAGACACTGGGGATGGAAGCTTCTCAGTTGGCCAAGTGACCTGCCAATAATGGCAGGATACCTACGATGATGATGATGATGATGATGATGTATGAAGACAGAGAAGATATAGTTCTCTGACATGGTTAAATCGTACATTTTTTCCTGTTGAGTTTGCTTTCGAATGTCAGATCTAACCCGCTTCATACTATTATAAACCAATATACCAGATTAGAATCGAAGCATTTCAGAAAATAACGAAGTACGGCACATTTTGGAACATGCTGAGTTCCCGGAACATGACTCACATATTTTGAAAGACTTGTTTTTTCATTGTCTAAGTGGTGGCGCTAGTGTGCTGAAAAACTGATAACAGAGCTGAAAAATGCTATAGTCTGGATCATACTACAGGTTTTCTCCGTTTTCCTATTGTAGTTTCATAATGCATATAACACTTGCACACACCAGTTAATAGTATTTGTGTTATTAGCTACCAGAGTCATAGCCAGGAGGGGCAGCGGAGCGTTTGCCTCAGACGCTGATAGCAAGAGGGCGCCGAAAACGAGCCAAAAGAAAGAAAAGGTGTTCGAAACAAATAAACGACACGTCGCCTTGAAAACGTAATGGCGCCCTATTAAATCAATTTTGTTGTCGGTTTGCAAAGAAATAGATTTGTTAAAAATTTCTTGCCCACTCCACTCGCAATCCAAACATTTCAATAAGAGTCACAAATTTTTACTTATTGCCGTAAAAAGTTATTACATGACTTGCTAACGTCGGTGGGATATACAAGATGTCGAGTAATGACTTATAGGCTACGCAGGAGCGTTTTCAAAGTTAGAAACGGTCAAAGTCTCAAATACGTGTTCGGGTTTTGGTGATAATGACTTTACTTAGATAATCACGCTTCTCTACTCAATCGGATTAATCATGATGGTGAAAGTGAAGGGTTTGAGAAATTTGCAAAGAAGGCTCCTTCTGAATTTCCGTTAAATTTCACAAAATATTTTTACCGTAAAATAATCAAAATTAAACTGCTATTTGTGTGATCACATACAGAATAAAAGTACAAAAATTTCCAATTATTACTGGAAATCAATGCTGTCACCCATTTTGAACACTTTAAAAGCACATAGGATCTGATGTATTAAAATTTCATTTCTTATCAATAATAGGCCCTATGAAACGTTGTAAACAGTTGTAAATTTCCATAAGTGTTCTCCAAGTGGATTAGTATACAACCAAATTTAGTTTTGTCAAGTTCGACAAAACGTCCAAAGTTAGCCTATTGGAAAGAGTTCTTATTTGTAAAAGAATATGTAATTATTGGTTTTGACTGTTGCAATGGTCTGTTCAAACAGTTCTGCGTAGCATAACAACAAAAAACTGCTTGTCTTGTATGTGAAAGAGAGAAGGCTTAGTAAGGTGAATGTAGAAGGCGCTGAATTCTACTTCGCCTCGCGCACCTAAATCTCTAACTACGACTCTGTTAGCTACTCTGACTTTTAACCCTTTTAAATTATGATGGCACTACACCTATGCCATGGCGTCGATCTTCGGAATTTGCTTTATAAATCTCTAATAAAGCTTTTTAGACCGTTTTTTTCGCATTTATTCAAATATGGAAGCATCATAGAGCATATTTTATGGGCATTTTGCAGCCTCGCGTGCTCTGTCTGGGGGCTGTGACGTCACAAACATGGACGAAGGGTTTAAAAAAGGGTATATTTGAGAAGTTTTTTCAAAAAATCCCTGACATATTACTATTTACCCTAGAATTATGGGTTATACCTCGTTGGTTTAGTTATGAGACAGGCTTTCGAAATGTACCAGCAAAATTTCCCTATCGTGTACGAGAAGCGGGAAAATCTCGTCCAAAATGGAAAAAAGGGGATTTTTTTAAAAAAAATCCATTTTCTCAATTTTTATCTTCACAGGGACACGATAGCGAAATTTCAGTGGTACCATTTGAAAGGCTGCCTTAGCTGAAGAAAATGAGGTATGACTCATGTTGCTAGAGTCAACACACGTGTGTCAGAAAAATCTCTATTTCTTTATTTTTTCATTTTTTACACATTTTTTAGTCAATTACTTTAGTAAAGTATCTACAGTCACTATTTATTCTAAAGTCATGATACGTACCTCGTTTTCTTTATCATGAACCAGGCTTTCAAACGGAACCATTTGCATGTCTCTAGCATGTACAATGGTGGAGAAAATTTTCAAAAAAGGAAAATTTTTGTCAAAAAATCTCTTTTTCCCCGATTCGCGATTTTCTCGACTATGGCACATGCTAGAGACATGCGAGTGGTACCGTTTAAAAGACTGGTTTCGGCCAAACAAAATGGTATGTCAATCATGCCTCTACGACAATTAGGAATGAGTCAGGAAATTTCTATATAAAAATGGGTTATCCATTGCCTACATAGAGGAAAGCTGATACTGTTTGCACATTGGGCAATACTTTTCCTCTCTTATTTTTCAAGATACAACATTGAAACTTCGTACAGTTATTACACATAGTATGTAGTATGTTTGAGATTTTCTTGGGCTCTGTGGGTTGACACAGGGGGCCCGAAATCGAGGAAAAAGGGATTTGTTGACAAAAATTTTCTATTTTGCAAATTTTTTCCAGTCTGGTACATGCTAGAGACATGCAAGTTGTACCGTTTGAAAGACTGGTTCATGGCAAAGAAAACGAGGTACAATTCATGTTCCCACAATGAACAGTCTTGATGATGATAATGATAGTATAGAAATTCACTAAAAAGGTGTCAAGGGAAAATATGTAAATCGGCTGTAGCATCAAAACTATTCATCCCATTGCCACTCTGTATCTCATTCTCTTCACCATAAAGCAAAGTTTTTTAGTAGCATTTGCATGATCGTATCCTATACCAAATGGGAGATATTCGCGATAAGAAAGGGATTTTTGAAAAAGAAAATCCCTTTTTCCCACTTTGAGGGGAAATTTCCAGCATTTGGTACAATTTAGGGAAATTTTACAGACGCAGTTGGAAACACTGCTTTACTAAAAACAAAATGGGGTATGAAACATAATCTTACGATAAATAGTCTTGACGCAGTAGATGATTGAGTGAAAGTTTACAAAATACCTTAAAAAAGCCATAATTTAAAAGGGTTAATGTACGAAACATCTACATGAACGACTATTTTGAATTTTTGTCAAGTCCAGAGGCTTAGAGAGCGTTGAAGCTGTGAAATTACCGCTTCTCTGAGTAAACAGAATGTTTCCTTACTATAAATAAAGCAATAATGATGAAGAATAATGTAGAATATTTAGAATAATACGTTAAATATTTAGAATAATGCATTAAGAATAACGCGTTAAAACGACACTTTCTTCTAAGTAGAGAAGAACGCCACACCACTGTTCATTATTTTTAACGAATAGTAAGAATTCTAAGTTTATAATTACTTTGATAAAAATTATTTCACCTTCTTATCAATAGAATCAACAACTCATTAATGTAAGTACCTTCAGTTTATGTGACAGTATCATTAACGTAACGATGTAGCAATAGAGGAAATATGGTACCCACTTACTTTCCTAGTATTTCATGTGTTTACACATATTTACGCAGCAAGTTTTGAGGGACACGCTGGGTCAGTGGTGGAGTTGTCTTCTCTGTCACAACGATGCAGTAATTTATGACGTATTGTGTTAGTTGTAAATATTAACATAATGTGTTTGATTTTCTCTAGGTTCCCTTGTTTATTCTTCTAATGATTCAGTAATTTTACTGTACTTACTGTAAGGCCGCGATTACTCAGCTGTAGAGCGTTCACCTTTGGTGCATGGGGTTCCTAGTTCGAACCCAGCTCGCGGCAATTGAACTTTATGGTGGACAAACACCGTGTGCGTGGGTTTCCTCGAGGTTTTCCCACTTCCTTCATTGTACAATTTCATTCATTTCTCATTACTGTCTCCTTTAGGCAAGCCCGACTAACCGTGGGACATAAAACTCAAATATCTCATTTAATTTTTTTTGTACTTACTGTACTTATTTATTTACTGTACTTTCAGAATTAAACTAAACGTTAATAGTGATTTCTCTTGGTTCTGTTTTCATTCAAGAAAAAAATATGAAATCTTTAAGTTTTACGTCCCGCTTTATGTCGACTAGGCTAAAGGTGACGGTGAAGATGAGAAATAAATGAAGTGGTGTAATGAAGAAGGCGGGAGGAAACGGGAGAACCGCAAGAATACCCACGCACACGTTGTTTTTCCATAACAAAGTTTACTTAGTGCGGGCTGGGATCGAACTAAGCACCCCATATACCAGAGGTGAACGCTCTACTACTGAGCAACTGCGGCCGCGTTAAGAAGAGAAGAAAGCTCATTCGAGAATGAACTACCAATTGTTGAGAAGTCTGAAGTGGGATAGTGAATTGCTGAACTTGAAATTTGACTAATTACTAAAGGCTATATTTGAACGTTATGTAGTGTATAAGATGAACTTTATCCCAACATCTTACATATCTTTCTATTTTCAAACTTCAATATTCCTCTTGGTTTTATGTTATATTTTTTCTTTTAAAATTCTTTATAGAACTACCTATTCTTAAAAGAAGAGTCAACCTCTTCTTAAGTGGAGAATCATGAGAGACACAAAATGATTTATATCTGTGAAAGTATTAACAGCAATGTTTTTTATGTATATATATATAGGTTTATTAACATTTATAAGAAGGCTTGCAATACATTACGCACTACCAATTTATGTGTATATGTATTTTAAATCAACCAGTCCAACTGAAAGTAAACTTCCCATGTTTATGAGTGTCCAGAGCCGTTTCCTATAAGGAGAAATAATTCAATTACCTCAAAGTGATAAAAAATGAGGTATTTTTATTTCGGTACAGAAGTTTAATTTTGTTACTTCATTTATTTTTAAAATAACTAAGCCATTTTCAACATTTAACAAGTACGTTGTGGTTTTAAACGTGTCGCTGGAAAGACTTCGCATGCTCTTTGTTGGCCATCAAAAAGAAAATCATATAAAGAAACATAATGTATACATTTTATTTCAAATATCTTTCTCTTTCACTACGAAGAAGAACTCAAGCTATTAATTGCAAACTCGCCATACTTCCTAAAACACATTAAAAAAGTATGAGCAGTCCTCTCCTATAGCGTGTTTGCTAATAACAGCTGAAATAAAATCGTTATTATTTACACTGTGACGTCTGCTCTATACATCTTTATTATAATCACAAAAACAAACATTTGTGATGAACAAGCATTTATCCTAAAAGAGAATATGGTGCATTTCCTACGCATGATCAACCAAATTATTGTTGGATAATGGAGGAAATTCAGCAGAGGGAGAGACAGGGAAGATAGCTTCTCTTTCCTTCTCTTCCGTTTAGTTGTTCATGTTATTTTAGGCACTAGTAGGCAGAAATGAACCAATGGTTGTCATTGTTTGGCGACATGAAAATTTCGTTGATGAAACTATCCTGTGAACATCACATTTTTTGCCTCATTCTAGTATCTGAGATATTTTTTCTCTACACAATTGTGTGTATATTGCTACGAAGAATGAACAAAATTATGGTGACAGTATTGAAACAATAACAAAAAGAGATTAAAATCACAACCATTACCCGAAAAAATACCGTGTGAATATTCCAACAAGAAATAGGGAAAATTCAAAATGAAAGTTCAAATGATATTTCATTCATTGAAATTATATATATATATATATATATATATATATATATATATATATATATCATATCATATCATATCATATCATTCACATTTGGTAAATCCGGTTTCCACATGAACAGGATAAATGGGAAGAGACGTTTTCTGTCCAGTATGAAAGCACAGGAACATTTGACATGTTGTAAATTTCTCGTTTTATGGCTGATTACACTTTGGTGTTAATTAATACCTAGTTTGGCCATTCGCTTTTGACATTTTTTCCCTTCTATTCTATCACATTTAATGAATTATATCAGTTAGTACTTCTCTTTTCAAATTCTTTCCTATCTCTATGAAAGATTGGAAATCATTTCCACTATGGTGAATATATACTCTTTTATTATTATTTTTACTTTGAATGTTAAAAACATTGCATTTCATTCATCTCTAGAGAGAATGGTGAGGCTTGTAATGGTATAGGCAGATTAGTATCATACTACAAAATGAATTGTTCACAGATTATCTACTACAAAAGCAGATATCCATTTTGTTTATGTGGTATTGTGTTTTCCATATGGGTTGGGTACCAAGAAATGAATTGCAAAATATAATTCCAAACTACAATGATAACAGTTGAATGTATATTAAATACTAAAGAAATGTTTTAAAGGAGACAATTTTTTCTCATTCATTTGTAGTCATATATTCTATTTTAATCTTTCTTATTACACTATTCTTATATTTATAGAATTCTGTTTCGTATAGCATTAATTACTTGAGTATTTGATTACGCTAAGTATACTTTTCTAATTGACAGACATAATTGCGTGTAATACTTTAACTGTATTTGCCATTTATTAGTAGTCCATGTTCGAGTTATTAGAACATCTAAATAATTTGATTGGAAGCATCTTCGGAAAATAATATGTATAATAAGTAATGTGATCCGTGTATTGGAGTTTCACATAAAGTGGAATTTGTAACTTGTGTATCTGTGGCTTCGTAAGAAACTGCAATATTTGTTATAATTATATGTGTGTATAATGGTAACATAAAATAATGTCAGAATAATGGTAACATAAAAAAGGCAACTCACTAGATTAAATGGCGTTAATCTTTCGCTCCCAGAGCAGTTCTGATGTGACGTGGAATAGTCATTGAGTTTGTAAATGATATCAAGTTAAATATTACACTATTACGCTTGCTGTGCATCACTTAGTTCCGTGAGAAAGGTGGAGGTGGAAATCTGTGCCCGATTTCTGTTTCTAAAACAGACCACAAATGTTCAATTATATTTAAGTCTGGATTGGGCGAGCCAGGAGGGTATTTACCTACATTCTGATGTTCCTCAAAACACGCTATAGGTTTGTGAATGGCACATTATCATCCTTGAATATTTCTTCATGCACTAGATACGACGTCTGAACCATAGGATGCGAAAGGCCCATTAAAATAACATTATAATTACTTTACGACGCAATCGCTAAAGATACGCACGAGATTCATTAAACAACAAATTATTGTGGCCCAGCATAATACTGACAAAGTCATATTTCACGAATAGGCAGAGACTTTTCGGATCGTACGCTCCTTTGGGCGTCTGTCACACTTAAATACGATCAATGGTTTAAAATAAGGTGAGCGGTGACTCATCCAACCACAACACATGCTTAAGGATATGAGTGGTTCATATTGGATGTTCTCTTTATCACTGGTGTCGTACTAAAGTGTTACGGTCCCAAATCATAGATTTCGCCCTTGCAATCCGACCCCAAGTGTCCATGTTTCGTAACTCGCGGTGGAATATGATTTTCAATATAGATTGTGGGACAAGGTGCTTGAGTTTTTCGTCAAATGCATTATACTCTCACGACTGTTCTACAAGACACTGTAAATGACAATTTGCTTTGGAGATCGGTTTACTAAGGGTTTCATTCCGATCTCTGTTTCTTTTCGCCGATGTGGTTTGCCTTCCTGTGTTTGTGTGACAGTGCCCTTTACAATACGCTTCCTACTGACATCACAGTCCAATCAGAAAACAGAGCGCCAATAATTTTGAGTCTTTGAAAATCAGAGAGGTCGCACATCTTACACTATCAGTATTTACTGAGTTAACTGACACTGTCATTCTTCTGCTCCACATGTAGCCCATAGTTCGTCCTAACACATCAACAGCTACAGACCGGAGCTGTGTTCGCCATCTGACCGTTGGAATTCCTGACATCTGACGTGAGAATCCAGGTGTCTCCAATATTCTGATAACCATCTGTACATTTATTTTACTTGCACAGTAATATTTGGTCTAGGAATTAATTCGTGCGGGTGGACAAGAGATGGCGCAACGAACGGAGCGTCCCACAGTTCCGTGTATCCACACATGTGTTGCAAACCCCTGTCATCGCGTATCGTTCGTAGTACAGGGCAGTGGATTAAAGCGTCAACAACACCAGTTTGTAGTTAAGTGAACATGGCGCAATTTGTGCCTGATAAAGTGTTTTTGCGGGGTGTCCTGCTGCATTACTTTAACATGCAGAAAAGTGCGACTGAAAGTCATCGTATTTTGGTGGAAGTGTATGGTGACCATGCTCTAGCTGAGCGAACGTGTCAGAAGTGGTTTGCACGGTTTAGAAGTGGTGATTTCGGCTTGGCAGACCAAGAGCGAGTTGGACAGCCAAAAAAATTTCAAGACAAAGAATTGACAGCATTGCTCGAGCAGGATTCGTGTCAAACGCAGGAACAACTTGCAGCAGCATTAGGCGTTGATCAAACAACAGTCTCCAAACGCTCGAAAGCCATGGGAATGATTCAAAAGAAGTCACATTGGGTTCCACATGAATTGAAAGACAGAGACGTTGAAAGACGAAAAACCATTTGCGAATTGCTGCTTCAACGACAGAGCAGAAAGGGGTTTCTGCATCGAATTATTACGGGTGATGAGAAGTGGATCCATTACGAGAACCCTAAACGAAAAAAGGCCTGGGTGAAACCAGGTGAACCAGGTCCATCACAACCAAAACGAGATATTCACTGTGCAAAGGTTATGCTGTGCATATGGTGGGATATGAAAGGTGTGGTGTACTATGAGGTGCTGCAACCGGGTGAAACTATGAATGGAGAACGTTATCGACGACAATTAATGCGTTTGAAGCAAGCTCTGGCCAGAACACGACCAGAATGGGAGAACAGACATGATAAACTTATTGTTCAACATGATAACGCTCGCCCACATGTTGCAAAACCGGTCAAAACCTATTTAGAAAATGTCGGATGGGAAGTTTTACCCCACCCGCCGTATTCACCAGACGTTGCTCCTTCGGACTACTACTTGTTCGATTGCATGAACAACGATTTGATTGGACAGCGGTTTACTTCTTCAGAAGATATCGAAACATGGGTCTCTGACTGGATCGCTTCCAAGGATGAGGACTTCTTTCGCCACGGAATCCGTACATTGCCTGACAGATGGGCGAAAGTGGTGGCTAGCGATGGACAATATTTTTCTTAAGGTATTTATGTATTTTGTGTTTGTACTACAGCTTCAATGTGTGCGTACCAACCGCACGAATTAATTCCTAGACCAAATATATATATATATATATATATATATATATATATATATATGGCGGGGGTGATGTGGATGTGGGTGTGATATATACAGGAAATAAGAAATGTTATTATGTCCCTGCATACTACAATAGATCTGAAACACTCAAAAGTCGCGATTCCATGCCAGAAAGACCCGAAGAAGATGACCAGCATCCCTGGTCAAAAATCCTGAGTGAAAAGGGTGCAGATCATTCAGTCCCGGGTTACTTGCTTCTCATTAGGGAAACGACTGCCTTCAACGAAAATAGGACTATGGACAAGGTGAATCAAAGGTAAACGTAAATTACCATAAAGTAAATACGAGGATGAGTGATAAGTTTGTTTAACAATTCGAATGTGTTATATTTCTTCTGTCATGAGGCAGTACAGAGTAATCATAGTTACTTTCGCGTGCACTTCATATCAGTTACCATGTAGGCAGATCCACAACGTTTGTTGCTGCATCGCACATAATCTCGGGTTTTCAAATCCGATTCGATCTAGTGGTTATTCTAATATTTTAATCATTATTGGAAGAAATGGACATTATCTACAGAAACTGTAGAAGAGATCTATGCTGTGGAAGGGAATGGAATTTTGAATATTCGAATAGTTCCAAGAAAAGATTCATATCAGGGGGCGGGATATTAAAGGCAAACTGCAGTTGGAAACCAGTTGCCATGAACAGCAACATTCTGGAACCGAATGTAATGCACGAACCACACTCACAGAAATATCAATTTGCAACAAAGGAATTGCCAACTGTTCATAGGTAGAAATTTGAAGCAAATTTAATGTTATGCATGCAGTGGAATATGTATGGTCCAGTGTTCAGGAAACCCATTCTTGTTCGAATTCAACATATTGCTCGTATTACGTGGAAGTACCAAGCATGATCATGAGTTAATCTGACGTGCATCGAGTATCGGTTATCACGTAGACAGGCCCACAATGCTTGTTTCTATATCATCAATCTCAGACGTTCATGTTCTATATATAAAGTAGCGAGATAGCCCTATATGTGTGTGGAACTTTGGGTAACATGATGGTATGTAACATTTTCTAATTTTTGAGTGAATTGAAAATACAGGTTAACCATCCCTATGCAATTCAATGAATTGGCACATACGAAACAAGCTTCTCTGCTTCTGAAGGTATATTTCAAAAATAAAACTAGCTACATACTCATCTGTGGTTCGGCCACGACAAAGTAGTCTAAATAACTCAATTTTACCAAAAGTTGTAGGCCTATTTTCCATTTTGGTCGGTTGGAATTAATTTCACTTTACATCCCTTTGAAGTATGCAAAAAAACTTTACGTAAACGTTAGGTTGGTTGCATACCATTCAGTTTCAGTATTATAAGCCAAATTCTCTCAGGTGTATACCTAATATTACTACTTATTCTTACGTGTAAGTACTATGAAATTTTCGTATTAGGCCTTTTGATCAGTCTAATGACGTCTTACCGTTTTGTATAACTAGTAAGATTCGTTTTGCATTCCTTTCGACGCGAGGCAGCTTTCTCGTGGGACTCTTTCCGATAGGGCTCTTTTGATGCGGACCCTTCCCATGCAGGGCTGTGACACGACCCTTTGATTGAGGTTTTTTGACGTTGGGTCATTTTAAGTCAGACCCATCTCAATCGAATTCTGAACTAAAAGAAAATATTTAAAAACAAAATAGAAGTGGAGCATGAACACACACACACACACACACACACACACACACACACACATGTATATATATATATATATATAGTGTGTGCAACAGCCCGTTGTTTACAACACTTGGGAGGTGATACAGTTCACAGATAATCTAAAAATACAGTAATCGGTTGTAAACTGAGAGCGTACTTTCGATTCTCTGCACACTGTTTCTTTGTGTACAGCTTGTCTCCGCAGTTCAATGACTCATCTTTTTGACACAATTCCAAGTGGATTCATTTCTTTACACTTTCGGATGCCCTTTAGCTCCGGATAGATGTGGTATTCGACTTTGTGTTCCATAGTCACTTTTCCTTGTTTTCATGTCTAGAATCACCTCCCAAAAGTTGTAACAACGAGCTGTTACACCCTACATATGTATATGTATTCTTTAGGTACCAGAACTAACATAAGATGAACTCTGACTTGGACGTATTCTATTCTGAAAAAAGAGAGCTCATTCTTAACAAAATTGCGATTGACGATGATGTATGGGTCTCGTACTTAAACGTCTGAAGTAAACAGCAATCAATGGAGTGGAGTTATGTCAACTCACCAAAGAAATCCGCAAAGACTGAGAAAACGTTTTCTAGGAGAAAGGTTATGATAGTAGTGTTCTTGGATGTCAAAGGAATACCAGTAGTGGAGTATAAGGAGCGTGCTTTGACCATCACATGAAACATGTATTCCAAGATTAATAAAACTAAGATGAGCTATCCAGGGAAAGCGTCGGAGTATACTGAGTTCGATGTGGCATTTGTTTACAATAATACCCGTCAGTTTGTATAATGTGGGTAGCTGTCACCATGATATGGAGCGTCCTTAGGTTGCGGATCGAGGAGAAAGCCTCTAAATATAAAGGTTAGCTGTGAATATTACAGACACGGACAGACAACAAGGAGTGATCCTCCAGCTTGGAGATTTGGCGTGGTGCACTTAAAATAGATATTGACCTTCTCATAGACAAGGTTCGTCACACTCAAAGGTTTATAATTTTCGGAGGTGGTCGAACAACCACCTCAAGACCACTTCGTATGGATTGACCCGGCTGCTTTATTGAGGCTAAACTTACTGTCTAGGCAACTGTCATATATTATTATATGTTTTATTGAGGCTAAACTTATTCTCAGGCAACTGTCATGTATATGCGATGATGGAGGTTTCTTTGTTAGTTCTGAAGCAATAAACATATTGAACAGGTTATTTTTGTTTAAATTTTAGCGCAGTTACATTTTTTTTTATATAGAGTCCTTCTGGAATATTAATTACTTACCTATAAAACAAGATATTTTTTTAGGTTAAGAAATGAGTAAAGATTGAATTTCACTGATGCGATCGTTGGTTAGTACAAGATCCCGGTAACTTCTGATCAATATGTGACATTTAGCTTATTGTCAGTACAATAGTCTTTTTGTGAACATCAATATATATTTTATTTTTTCAATCATAATTGTTTAATATTTTGTCTAATTACCGTATTTATTTCTACTTTGGAATAACTGTCACTATTATTACTGTCGCTATTATATTCTGTCGACCAAACGATCAAACTAAAATTATTGGTCCTAACAAGTTATGAAACTCATTTCGAATGTGCGAATTCAATACTTAAACTTGAAGTAGTATATCCATAATTACTGGTTACAATAGAGGAGTAAAAGCATGTTCATCAAACACTGAATCAATATAAAACAGCCATTGCTCGCTATCTCTTACTTTTAATCCATTGAGATTAAGCAAGTGAACTGATGTCTAGCACTTCCAGTGGCAGCAGTGGAATACAATATGAAGTAAAACGTGTTCTTGGTACTAAATGCATAACAAAAAACTGCTTGTCACTAACTATTTTCAATTTGTCCATTATGCAATCAGTTTTGTAACCAAAACGAAATCTTAGATTTTTATCACTTCATATAAAAGTCGAGAAAAATCTTAATCTTGAGAAGGCGAATTTGTATCAGAAACACTCTCCCTTACGATTTTTGCTTAATGAAAATCAGTATTGATACTGAAAGTACTGTGAAATTTGTACCACTTCCGATTTTGGTAGTTTTCTATGTGGCGATATGTTCTCTTGAAATACTGAACCGATTGCAAAAAGAAAAAAAAAGCTTCTTATTTATTACCGACTAGCAGCGTTCACCCCGCTTCGCTGCGGTCACCCCGGAACGCAATAAACGTTGTTACTTAGATAATTTTTACTTTTTCGCTTTCAAGTGATATGATAAAAACCATAGAGGATTGCAGTAAATGTTAACATTATATCGCCTGTCATTTATGTTAACCCGCCCCGCTTCGCTGCGGTCACCCCGGAACGCAATAAACTTTGTTACTTAGATAATTTTTACTTTTTCGCTTTCAAGTGATATGATAAAAACCATAGTAGATTGCAGTAAATGTTAACATTATATCGCCTGTCATTTATGTTAACCCGCCGAGTGACACGGTCATGCGGGTTGCATATAAATACGTTTATTTTTACCTATGATGAACTAACAAAGGATTTGTACGTTATGGACACTTGAATGGTCAATTATCTCAAGACACTGGTAATTAAAAATTAAAGTGATATGATAAAAACCATCTAGGGTCCAAATCCTAATAACCCCCCAAAAATGAAAGAAATTGGTTCAGCCGTATTAGCGTGATGAGGGAACAAAGGATTTGTGCGTTCTCTTTTATATATATAGATTTTTTAATATGGTAATAAAGTTAAAATAGGAAAGGGTTGATTTATACCAGTTCCAGTTTCGAAATAGGGTTAGGAGTACTGATCTTTGAATCCCGAATCGATTTCAGAAAATGGCTTCTTGACATCTCTTAAAGTTTTTGCTCTTTCAAAATCAACATTAAACCGGAAATACTAGAAATGTTAACCACTTTCGGTTTCCGTATAGTGTTGCGAGTGATGACACTATGTTCTCTTAAGACACATAATAGATTCCGAAAAAAAAGCTTGTTATTTATTACTGTTTTTATTCTATAGTGATAGACGTTGAAACCAGAAATGGTTGATTTCTACCATTTCCAGTTTAAATAGAAGGTAACGGAGAAGATGGAACCTATTCTTAGAGCTCTGAATAGATGGCAAAACAAAAGTCTCTTTTCAAAACCATTTACCGTTTTTGCTCTTTGAAAATGAGTACTGAAACCGCAAACACATGTAAATTTCAAGTACTTCCGGTCTCAGTAGAGTGTAAGGGTAAAAACATACCGAAGGTACCGCGCCATCGAAGTCGAGGTTTAAGTCGCGGTTGCTACCTTGATACTGGCTCAAACACAAGGATTCAAGTAAATAAGCGCATGCCGAAGATGTACGCTACATCGCGACCTGAGGTGACCACAAGGCTGAATTAGTGGTAGCAATGATGAACAACCGACTTTGTTTTACATCGATGTTCAGCGAAAACTTCGCTGTGGATCATGTTCTCCTTGGTTCTTCCTGAAGCGCTGCACGGAATAAAGTCTTCATTTGTTTAGAATTTCGTCTGCAGAGGATTGTGTGTCTATGCTCGAGAGGTTTTGCTGCATTATTAAATTTGATTATGAAAGACATATTAATAGAACTAGTAAGGAATGTTCCAGCAATATGGGATAAGAAACACAAATAACACTATTATAGCCACGTTTTAAATAGAGAATGAAAAAAAAAATAGCAACAGAAATGGGAATGTAAGATAAGTTCTTCATATTTATTTGAGAATTATATTGTGACTTATTAATTTATAAGGCAATGGCGGTTACAGAGAGGAGACTTTCGAGCTGAGGTCCGTCTAAATTTCTAAAGAAAAAAAAAATACTATTAACCATATCTATCCTTAAACACTCCACGCCCCCCTATTATTCCGAGATTAATAAAAAAGAGTTTCTTCTAAATTCGTCACTGATACCTGTAAAGACAGTCACATATCCATAGGGAGGAAATGTCGAATAATGGAATTGCAGTGATGAAACTTCATTTGCTGAAGTTAATACCACCTCCACCTCGAAACCTGAAGACATACCTGTTCTTATTTTTTATTTTTTACTTTTACTGGGAAATGATTTAGCGTCTGAGTGCTGAAAGAGGGCATTTCTTTACAGAAAATTGAAAAAAATGTAAAAGCCTTTGATTTATTGATAGAGATGGACAAGAGATTAGACTCAAATATTTTTGCGAAACAAGAGATGAGGCTTTAGCATTTTTCATTTCTCGTCTCGCGTCCATTCCTATTTATAAACTATTTGGTTCTTTCAATTTCAAAATGTAATTTCGCAGTGATTTTTATACAATAATTCACACGCGTCCCAATAATGTTTCTCCTTCAACTAAGAACTTACAGCGAGGGTGCGACCTAATGGCAATGTGCGCCCTTCATCCATCTAGACCTAGACATCGAGATAGCGACCGCGACTTAAACCTCGACCACGATCGCGAGGTACCTTCGATATGTCTTTACCCTATAGGTGGTGATGATGTGCTATCTTGAGACGCTGAACTGATTGCAAAGAAGAAAGTTTGTCGTCATTTTTTACCATGTTTTATGGTATGTAATAAACGTGAAAGCGGGATATAGTAGGTCTCTGCCAGTTCTGTCTTGAATAGATGGTTAGCGTTAATCATTTATGATGCTGAGTTATTGCCAAAAACCGCTTTCGATATCCCTCACCGTTTATGCTTAATAGAAATCTGTATTGAAACTGAAAGCACTAGTCACTTCTGGTTTTGGTGTAGTGTTGCGGAAGGTGACGATATGTTCTCTTGAGCACTGAGTCGACTGCAAAATAACCTTTCTTGTTATTTATTACCGTATTTGTTATACAGCTAAAAATACTTAAATCAGAAATGATTAATTTCAACCACTTCCGGTATGAATAAGTAGTTACCGAAGTAGGTTGAATGTATTCCTGGGACGCTGAATCGATTGTACTAAACTACTTCTCGAAATAACTTACCGTTTTCGCTCTTTAGAAATCAGTATTGAAACTGCAAGTACTAGTAAATTTCAATTACATTTGGTTTCAGTTGAGAGTTACAGGTGGTAATAATACGTTGAAACGCTGAACAGACTGAAAAGAAAAAAACGCTTATAGCTATCTGTTACCGTTTTCGTTCCATTTCAATAAACCTGGAAACCGAAAATGGTCTATATCTGCATTTTTTGGTTTGAATAGACGTTTAGCTTAGGGTATGGAACCTTTTTTGTGAATCGTTTCAATAAAAGTGTTTCTCGGTATCTTATACTTTTTGTGCTCCGTGTGTAATATTCAATTGCAATTGATGTAGCATATTGTTTTTCTTTCTTTGGGGTCCGAGTAATTTTTGACCGTGCTGTGTATTGTTGGATTTTACCCTGTTATTTCCAGTTTACGTATTAAATCCGTTTGTTCTTTGTCCAAATCAAAATTTACTCAAGAGCTCAGAATAATTAGGAAAAATTATATTTCGGAGAATTATTTATTTATTTATATATTATTTCATGGTAAATTTCTGTATATGAGCACCTCAATTGGATGATTATGGAAATTTTACATTTTTATTTCAATGTAAACCATAGGTCAGCAATTGGGTAGAATTTTCTGAATTTGTCCACCAATCCAATATTTGGTAGAATAATTTAGACCCCCTTCGTTCCACTGAGATACGCATATTCTGCTAAAAATCTGGTTTGATCCAGTTTTCACTATTTTTTACTCGCTTTATACTTTCCGCAGCGAAAATCCCCTTGTTTTGATTGGGAACTAAATTCTACCTCAGTATTCTGGCACGATTTACCCGGTCTTTGTCTGAAAGTAGTCATCGAGTGAACAACGAAAGTCGCAGCGATGCAGTAAATTCATTTAAAGAACCAGATTTCTGTAAAATAAACAGGTAAAATTAGTTTCAGTTAAGAAATAAATAATTCGGAAGGTGATGGGAGTCTTGCAACATTGATCTTTTATCTCAAAACAGACAGAAACAGTAAAATATGGAATTCGATTCAGCAGACGCCATGTTTGGGAATGCAAATAGCTATGGACAGGATTCATAGTGAAGTGCATCGATTTTCCGGTTTTTAAGTGATTTTTAAACTAAGGTTTGGTGTTTCAGAAACGTTTAGAATAATTTCCTTTACTCTCAAACTTTCATTTAGTTTTCGGTAGCCTGTCCAATATAGTATATAGTTTGTGTATTCAGTATATATGATTTATTTAGAAATGGGTATATGGTTTAGTGTTAGTTAAATTCAATATTACTATGTCAGTGTAAACTGTAGTAGGGACTCCTATTTTACTTTTAAATTCACAGCTTCCAACGTATCATGGGTTAAATAGTTTCGTAAAGGTTTCCTTCTCTTCAGGAAAGAGATCTTTACTTTAATAGTTTTGATATACCTTTCTAGGGCTATAAACAATAATCTCATAACTGAAAACATGGGTTACTTTGAGTGCAAGGCCCACCTGGCACGGACTATTTCTCTTCCCTTCTTTTGTATCAAAGTAGATTAAAAATGTGATTTCAGTGATTTGTTTAGTCTAGATATGTAGAATTTAAATGTTTGTAGTAATAAGTATTAGTATGTATATGTATTAGTATGTGTAGTTTTAGTTCGTATGTGATGTAGTATGTATGTGTGAAAGGGTTATTAACTTGCTCAAGGATAGTAAAATGTTGATTCCTAACTATTCGTCTCTCCTGGCCTAACATAATATACAAATTCCTCCGTAATGCAAATCTATAGTGATTCCGTATCGTTATTTCACAATATACAATTTGTGGTTAGCTTCTAATAGAGTACAAAGCACGTTTTTCCAGTACACAGTTTATTGTCACCTTGTGGCGCCCTCTAATCGCTAATGAATATTCACGCATCGAAAGCCGGTTGTTTATTAATATAGTTAAGACGATTAATAAAGTTAAAATTGTTTATTTTTCGTCAATATTACAAATTATATGTCAGCCACAGTCCGTGTGTGTAGCGAAATCAATAAAGTACCTTACTAGTTGTCTATCTTGAAGAACATTATCCGTTTTGTAGCGAAATAATTAAATAATTAACAAAAATGAACTTTACTTTCGTGCTTACAGTGAACACAAGTGAAAAATGAACATAAACCAGTATATATGACGCTATCTCCATCGGGAGTAGGTCAAAACTCCCACAGCCAAAACTCCCACACACAGAAAATGTCAAAACGCCCCCAACATCGATCATAACTCCCACACAAATGGACAAATCTCCCAAATGCAAGAACGGTCATACCTTCCACAGCCAAAACTCCCACACAGGGAAGGGGTCATAACCCCCAAAGATCATAACTCTCACACAAATGGACAAAGCTGCCACACATAGCAACGGTTACAATCCCCACATAAATGGACAAATCTGCCACACAAATGGACAAAACTCCCACACGCAGATGTTGTCACATCCGCCACACAAATGGACAAAACTCCCACAGAAAAAACTCCCACACTCAAATAATGTCAAAACGCCCACACAATCTTCATAATTCCTACACAAATGGACAAACCTTCAAAATGCACGAACGGTGAAAACACCCGTGGACTTCTTTTTATTGTTTTCAGCGTGTGAAACTTACAAGACGTGCAATCAGGATCATTTCAAAGGTGGGAGTTTTGTCCATTTGTGTGGTGCTTGTGTCAATTTCTGCGTGTGGGAGTTTTGTCCATTTATGTGGGGATTGTAACCATTGCTATGCGTGGGTGTGTTGTCCATTTGTGTGGGCGTTTTGACATTTCTTGAGTGTGGGGGTTTTGACTGTGGGAGTTATGACCGTTCGTGCATTTGGGAGATTTGTCCGTTACTGTGGGAGTTATGACCGATTGTGTGGGCGTTTTGACATTTCTTGAGTGTGGGAGTTTTGCCTGTGGGAGTTTTAACCTAGACCCTCTCTATCGTCAGTTCATAGTTTCAAAATTTTCTTTTTCTTTCCTTTCGGTAATTAATCTCAGTGTTGATATCAGACTACGGGTATATTTATTGAAGAGTACAGTAAGTAATATTGAATCCTACTTGCGTATACACGACCTTTAAGCTGTGAAGTGTAAATATAGTGTAGGTTCTGTTGAAAGAGTTAAGTTTAGGTTCGTGCGAGTTCATATGTATTGGTCAATTCTTGATGGTTTCGTAAGTGACATGTAGATTTTGAGAGTAGAGAATGGGACTGCTTTTAATAGTCTTGGGTATAATTAAAGAATAGGGTGTCTAGAAATGAATCTAGGGTACAAAATGTGAATGAATATAAGTGAGTAATAATAATAATAATAATAATAATAATAATAATAATAATAATAATAATAATAATAATAATAATAATAATACATATATAAATAATATAGTGCGTGTAATTAAATGATAGGACACCTTGAGTATATTCTTTACCACTTGTTAAGAACTACTAAGGTATTGATTGTTTATATAGGATGATGAATGTTCGAGCAGTGACCCCTACATTAGAATTTCGTATGAGGAAGTGTGTAACAATGACCGACTATGTTTTCACTTCGTGGCTTGACATTCAACCATAGTCGTTCGTACTAACTGCTTATCTGGTCTGATGATGTGAGTGGCGTTTATGTAGTAAATATTTTTGGATAGTTTAAATGTAACTACAGAACAGTATAGCTGTTTTCATAATTGGTACAGCTTAAGTATATGAGTCTATTCTTATAGTCGCGATATTACTTGATTGCTCTGAGATTTTTTCTTTTCCAACCTTACTCTACTAAGCCGAGTTCATCACTGTTCGTAGAGGTGACGGGAAGAGTAAGAGTAAATAGCATAGATTTATTACAGTAGATCCTCATAATTCCGCACCAGGGTGTCGATGTTCCCTCCCTCACATATCATAATTTTCCTTATTTCTAAACTATGTAGTAATCGAAATAAATCGGCATGTCAAGTTGTAGTGAACCTTGTAGACTGTGAGCGACTGGCAAAATTTGGCTTATATTAAGTTGCCAGTACAAAATTATTCTATTTATTTTTCTTAGTTTTGGAAAACCCCGTTAGGATTTCCTTTATTTTATCGACTTCTACACTAGTTTTTCATACTTTAATCTGAACTCTTCCCAGATTCTGAGGATTCGGATATTTTTTGTATTAGAAATTTGTAAATTTAGAAACTACACCTTCATTCCGGTAGTTCCGGGGTCTGCAATGGCATTGACCGTATAGAGAGTGTAGTGGGATTTTCATAAAGCCCTTGTCCTTATGAAAATTTCATTTTGGGCACGGATTCGTCTCGCACTTGAAGAAATGTCTTAGACATGCATTTAGTAGGCCAACTGTTTCGGTATATTTAAATATATATTTTTGGCTATGAAGTCTATGTATTGTCGCGTGTTTAAATTCGACCACTTTTCTTTGTAGTATCTAGTGATCTATCTTATTTCTCTTTGTCACGGCTGTTTTCTCTATCTTCCTATTCTCTAAGAAAGTTTTTTCAACCTTCCCTCCACTGTTTTTAGCTTGACAATTCAACCATTTTACATACCTTATTTGAACTTTTATATTCAATTGAGATATTGCGAGACATAATTTGTGGAGGTATTCACTCTCGTCAGATATCAAGGGACAGTCTTTATCACTATTTGACCCGCTGTAGTCGTGATCGATCGCATATTATATAATCTAACTTTGCTTTCGTTTTCCTTTACCATTTTCTGATCGAAGTTTACCGTTCTAATACTCATCGTTTCTATAAAGTGCCACAGAGATGAATTTTCTTCTAGATGTTTGGGTCCGTAAGTGTACGTTAAATTTTGAGGTTTTATCATCTGGATGGCAAACTGTCGAATAAATGTTTTGTATCGTATTTCAGTTTACGTGTCTGCCTTATACTTTGAATGTTTATTATTTTGAAATCATTAAGGATGTAAGTGTTTACAATATTTCGCGGTTATTCATTCATTGTATAGTCGAATATGTTTTGTTGTACATGATGTAGTGTTGTAACCTAAAAAATTCTATTGAGCGGGATGATTAATTTGAAATGGCGATATAATGATTAAAAATATATATATTGAATTATAAATATAATGATTTTTAATGTAATATTGAAGGAAATCGTATAACGTTGAAATACTTATATAAATGTGAATAAACTCTTATTCCCTATCCCGAGGGTTACATTGATTGCCATAATTTCATAAAATTCGACAATTGTAAAGCGTAAATTCGAAATGTACCGCCTTATTTTAAACCTCATCTTTAGTCTTGTAATGTAATTAACTTGTATGTGTATTTTAACATAAAATATTACTGTACTAATTGCATGTTGCATGTAAATAAGGCAGGTTATCATAACCCAAAATTATCAAGTCTATCCTTAATCTCATGAACCTTTAATTTTCCTTTGTATTTTCATTACCCTTGACATACACAAACCCCTGAAACCCGAATAGTGTGTAATTTTAGTGATCGTGATGTGGAAGTGTCTAACAACCTATGCAATGTCATACAGATTATTCTTCGTCAGTGGTATCAAAACCTCGACGAATTAAAAAAAAATTAGTTTTTATAACTCGTACCAATATGACTACGAGTGTACGAGTGTGAAATAACACATGATATGATGATAATTTAAGAGATGCTTAGTTAACTAAATAACAAATGAAGTAATGAAATAACTAAATTAGTTAAATTAAAGCCAATGAGAGAATTTTTTCTTTCATAATTCACTAATGGATTAAAATATATAAAAAAGTAATTCTATAAACTGAAAATGTGTTAATACTATTTTATGTGCATATTCGAATAAAGACTAATTACGTGCATTGGACACCAAATAAGTGCCGTAAAGACACGTGGAGTAATTTGTTATCTGAAACGACGAGAAAAGACTCGTTGACAGATTTATTTTTTTAAAAAATAACCTTCTTCACCAAGATATAATGCAATGTTATCAATGTTCAATTCGTATTTTATTTTTTTGAAAGATATTTTTTTCTTGTTTCCATTCTAACATTAACATAATTTAACATTATATGTCTAATGATATATGTACCCTGATTTGCATGTAATTTAACATCTTTGTTTTTATTATTGATAGGTGTAATAAATGTTAACAAACTGTAGCAAGGTGATGGTTTTTTTTCAAAGCAGGTTTACCTGTAACAATACATTGTCCTGTATGCTTGTGTGTGTGTTTATGTGAATGAGTGATAAGTTTAGTTTTTAAGTGGTGATCTCTAATGTTGGTTTAAAATAATAACATTTCCTATATATGTGTATGGCTATAATATATGTGTATTGATTCATGACCGAAGTCATGAAGGATAACTAATTCTAAATTAATCCAAATCGGCTCTGAAAGGCAAGCCGAAACAACAGTATAAGCTGGGATAGAGATAATCTTTTCGAGAATTTCAAGAGCTCCGATTTGTGAAAAACTCATGTATCACGTTGATTTTTTTTATTTCCTTAGCTAGTTCAAATGTGTGTTCGATCTCCACTATGGAAAATCAGTTAAGGGTTCAAAGTTGTTTAATGTTCCGAAATAACAGACAATTGAGTAAATTAATACTTATCATCTGGGCTGGGACAGGGTAACCCCAACTTGTGCAGTTATCTGGATCCGGGTCAGAGTAGTATGAGGGAACATGTGTCTATCAAGAACAATTCAGAATTGATTCTCGAATAATAAAAATTCGGATATGAATCAACTTTTAATATTTATTTAAGGATTCTCACTATATTTCCATAATAATCCAGTACTTCTTCATTTCTAGTACTTCTTTCTTTCTTCTATTCTCCTTTCTCCTCCTTCTCTCTCCTCTACCTTCCCCATGACTTCATCTATTTCTTTCTCAGTCTTTCCTACCTTTAATAAAACTGAAGAGAGGTCGTGACTGGGAGTTCTCGCTTTAGACACGGTCAATAAATTCAATTAGATTTCTCTTCGGAACTCCGAAATTACTTAACTAATAATATACATACCTAAAAAGCGAAAATATGACTTATCTTAGTTTACTTATGAAATTATCACTGTTCAACAAATTTTGATCGAAAGTATGTAAATTCTTTGAAATTGTGATTTTTGCATTCATTTAAGCATAATATGAAAGGAAATGATAATAGAAGAATTTTCTTAGCTCAGGTTGTGAAAAAAACGCCCTTGTACAACAGTAGCTGTATATATACAAATGTATTAATATTTATAGTAAATTTAAGCAAAATCCTTGTAAAAAACCTACATTTCACTTTTTTTTTATCTACTTCACTGTGATGTGATAAGCTGGGGAGTTTAGAAGTACCCTAATCTATAGCTTTCTATACCCTTGTGCTTCCTTTTTCAAAATTGCGCAAATACCAGTTTCACAGCGATACAGAAAATAAAGTAACCGTGGTCAAGTTAAACATTAACAATTCCGTAATAAAAATCAGTATTAACATCAAAACTTGAAAAATATGTACAAATACCTTCTTGTGCAAGAACTACACTGCAATGTAGACAAAAGTTTCAACTGATCCCTTGTACAGGATTATGTTTATTTTATTTTGAGCGTCTTCGCTTGGCTTGCCTTTTGTAGGTTACATCTGGAGCATCCATTGCAATAGTCCAACAGTAGTCGGCCAATATGTTAGAACTCCACTTTCCCTCATATCTCTTCTCCATGGCTGCAATATCTTGATGGAAACGCTCACCATGTTCGTCACTTACTGCTCCACAATCTTCGGGAAAGAAGTCTAGATGTGAATGAAGAAAGTGGAGTTTCAGAGACATATTCCTACCAAAATTTTCGTAGCACAATAACAACTTTGCTACCAGTTGTTTGTAATTTGTTGCTCGGTGTCTTCCCAAGAACTGTGAACAAACACTCTTCAAGCTTTCCCACGCAGCTTTCTCCTCACCTTGGAGAATTTCGTTGAACTTGTGATCTTTAAATAGTTGCCTAATCTGTGGCCCTATGAAAACACCCTCTTTAACTTTGGCATCACTTAATCGAGGGAATTGTCCTCTTAGGTACTTATAGGCCTCGTCCTCTTGGTTCATGCTCTTAACAAAACTTTTCATAAGACCTAATTTAATATGTAGAGGGAGAAGCAAAATTCGGTTACGACCTACCAGAGGTTCATGCTGCACATTTTTCACTCCCAGCTGAAGAGTTTCTCTGGTACTCCAATCACTTTTGCGGTAATGAGATCCACGATCTCTACTGTCCCATTCACATATAAAGCAACAATACTTTGTATACCCTAACTGCATACCTAGCAACAGTGCTATTACTTTAAGGTCACCACAAATGAGCCACTAATAATCGTAATATTTAATGGCTTGAAGTAAACGTTTCAAGTTTTCATAAGATTCCTTCATATGAACTGCGTAACCTACAGGAATTGAAGTTCATTTCCAATATGTAAAAGCACTGCCTTTATAGTCTGGAGGAAATCCACCGAAACTAAAAATTTCAGTATGTCTAATGTTTCTCGGTGGCTTTTACCTAATTTGAGGGTGCTGAATCTGAATCTGCCGGGTGTACAAATGTACACCTTGAGCGTTTTGAGTAATTCAAGATGGCGGCCAAAATGGCGGCTGTAAAATTGATAGGAATATTTTTGTATATTTTATCAAGATTGGTATCAAATTATATGTTTTTTGGGTTGCAGATTCCAATAATAATGTCAAAAATGTTATGAAATTGATACAAATCGAGATATTCAATATGGCACCCAATATGGCGGCCGTAAAATTGACAAGAATATTTTTGAAATATTGTATCGACATGAGTATCGAATTATATGTTTTTTGGGTTGCAGATTTCAATAGTTACTTCAAAAATATTATGAAATTGATAGAAATCAATATATTCAACATGGAATATTCAGATTCGTGACCCTCGAGTTAGGTACATATTTAGAACAATATCTGATACACTGAAATTTTGGATTGGGTGTTGATGCTTTCTCCGTCACTGCAATTCACCTTGTTTGCGCTCCAGACCATTTTTTCCACATTTTGGGCTTCTTTATATTTATTTACAAAACCATTCCTCTCTGTGTGCAAAAGAAAACAAGAACATAAGCTTAGGTTTGAAGATTTTCTTATATTTTTTTTCCTGGACGTTTTCTTAATCAAGAATTATGTTGCTGGCCACATTAAAGCGAAATATATACATTTACAATACAAAATGCTGATGTTTCTATGTTACTCGGGAACAAAATAATAAATATCACAGATCAGTCACTTGTCAGTCTTCGTCAGAAGAGTATCCATGTTTTCGTCTTCTAGATTCCTAGTATTTTGATGCGTGAAGATATTCTTGCATCGTTCAGAGGCTTCACAATTGCAGAAGTCAGTGTAGCTATTATGATTTGCCACACAGCCACAACGTCCTTTACACATGTTTTCAGAAGAACAGCCGAAACTCACCATCTTCAAGATGTCCTTCGGTGCCATCACACTTTCCCGGCGTACAGTAACTGGTTTCAATGTTTTGTTCAGCTCATCACGATACCACCCAAAATGTGTCGGATCCAGTGTCTGGTGGGTCTGGTTTATCTGCTTGTTTCCAAATACAAGCCTGGAAATGATCTCTTTTTACATTTTCAGAGAACGCCTCTAGTTGTTGGCAAGCTCTTCAATTTCGGCACATCTACGGCAGTCTTCTTTGACAATTTCTTCAGCCAGACATTTCTTCTGACATCAGACATTGTAGGGCCAGTTATCCTACTACCATAGCAAGAAGCTGTAAACTCAGTTTCCTCCTGAATCACATCTTCAAGTAGTGATGTCTTATTTCCAAGCTTTTGAAGCTCCTTATCACTTTGTAGTACTTTCATTGTCTTCTGCTTTTCAGTGCCATATAGAGTAGGAACTGTATCGCAGCCAGAAAGTGAATGAAGTGCTAGTAAGTTTGAAACAATATCACGGTGTTTGGACACAGACAATCCAATGTCAATAACTCCTCTTTGACTTTGAGTTTTTGTGTGTGGTAGTAGTGCATCAGGAGGAGAAGAATATCCGTGTCACCACTAATTACATTTATTGTACAATTTCTGGCCAGCTGATTACCTATCATCACTACTTGTGTGATAATTATGACATCAGGCTCTTCGTGAGTGTTTTTCATATCTGGACGTTCCTTGATACAATCAGCAGTTATTTCTGTTGTAACGTCTTCCGGTCTCGTGATGAATAGGCTTTTGCTGGAATCTGATGGCAACCCTTCTGTCATTAAGTACTTGCAGATCAGCTGCACTAGCTGTACCTTATTCTTCGTAACATTAAGCACAACTTGTTGGGAGGGCAAGGACGTGTTGAAAGACAATTTATGATACCTGCTACATGTTGATCCTGTTCTGACGCTTCTTATTCCTCCTTTGGTGTTGTACTCCTTGTATTTGTCAAATATCAGGTACACGTTGCATTTCAATTTTTCAAGCACATGTGACCGATACAATTTTATGAAGTCAAGAACAGTTCTGTTAGATGGCCAGTTGATCACTCACAAAACAGCACACCCAAGTATGATAGCATCTTCGTGCTTGTACGATCTCATAGACTTCTCTACCTGTAATATTTGTTTCAGTTTTGACTTACTTTTGCAGAACCTGGAAGTCCCATATTCATCAAACAAAGATGTGGGGACAGCGGTAAGCTCATATGAAATCACTCCTTTAGCATCAATATCTCTTGTAGATGCGAGACACATTGCACGCGTGTACAAGAGTTCTGTGTCAATGACACCAATACTAGCTGTTCTTTTGACGTCATCGTAGGAAACATTACGAACCGTTGTTGAAATTGGATCGTGAAAACCAGTTGATAGATTTTCTTCGCAAGAACACAACGCCTTCTCACCTATCTCAACAGCATTATCAACATTCACTTTCTGGGAACAAATTTTCCTTGTCACAATATTCACAATAGTTTTTGGGTGATCATCGGTCTTCAGAGGATCTATACAATATGACAGCTTCTACTTTAAATTAATTCGGTCTGCAGCATCTCCTTTTACTCGAGATGGCATTTCTTCCTTATGCTTAGTTATTTCCATATCTCGTCCAGCATCTCTCATGACATACATGTCATTTACGAAACGACTGCAGGTGTGAAGGCTGAAAGCCCATCGCTTCACTACTGATGGATTTAGTGTAAGTTCGATTATTCCCCCTGGTCCATGGACATAACGCATAAATGTATTCTCAATGAACATGTCTGACCATATAGCATTCCAGATACCTGGTTTGTAATGCAGAACATGTCCGTTTTTCATAAATCACTCTTGTATTTCACTTGGAAGTCGCTCCACTGACCGCAGATAAAGAAGACCATATCTAGCGTGTATCAAATATTGTTCTAAGTATGTATCTAACTCGAGGGTCGCGAATCTGAATATTCCATATAGAATATATTGATTTCTATCAATTTCATAATATTTTTGAAGTAACTATTGAAATCTGCAACCCAAAAAACATATAATTCGATACCCACGTCGATACAATATTCCAAAAATATTCTTGTCAATTTTACGGCCGCCATATTGGGTGTCATATTGAATATCTCGATTTGTATCAATTTCATAACATTTTTGACATTATTATTGGAATCTGCAACCCAAAAAACATATAATTTGATACCAATCTTGATAAAATATACAAAAATATTCCTATCAATTTTACAGCCGCCATTTTGGCCGCCATCTTGAATTACTCAAAACGCTCAAGGTGTACATTTGTACACCCGGCAGATTCAGATTCAGCACCCTCAAATGAGGTAAAAACCGTTGAAAAACATTAGACATACTGAAATTTTTGGTTTGGTCGAAAAGTAGGGTTTTTCTTCCAGACTATTAAACTCACCTTGAACGAATCTATAAAGAGCCTCCACTCCGTAGGTTCGTAATTAATTTTAAGTGCCCTCATGAGACCATTTACATCTATACATGCCACAAGTGTTTCTTCCATAGTAAAAAATGAAGTGAACATCTTCTCCCTATTTCGATACACTGAAATATTTACTTTTTCCTGCAATAAATTCCGTTGCTTTAAGCGTGACGCTAAAATTTCGGCTTTGCTTTTCGAGAGGTCCAAGTCTCTGACTAGATCACTTAGTTTCTCTTGAGTAAGTCTATGTGATTCACATGGAGGTTCTTCTACAACAAACGTAGGGTCCTTCGAAGTACTTGATTCAGGAGCTTCAACTTCTTGATCATCATCAGAAAAAAGATCGTATTCTTTAGGTGGGTCAGGAACAGGTAGTCCTTCTCCATGTGGAACAGGGCGCATTGCAGAAGGAATGTTAGGATAGATCAAGGCCCGCTTCTTCTTCGTGGAAATTTCCTTCTTGACGTAAGGAACCATACAAAAACAACAGTCTCTGATGTGGTCGCTTGGCTCCCTCCAAATCATGGGCACTGCAAAAGGCATTGAGCACCCTTTCCCATTAATCCAATTTCTTAGATTGCAGGCACAAGTGTTACACACAATGTGGGGTGCCCAAGATTTATCTTGGTCTCCAATTTTACAACCAATGTAACATTGATAGGATTTTCTTATTAGTGGTGTTATAGTCTGCTTTTGTGAGGAAAATGTCACTTCCCCTCACACGTAGCAGAAGCTATCCGCACTGTTTACACAATTTCGCGGCATTTTTGTTTATTGAAATCCTCAAAATGTCACTTGAAATAGTTCCAACAACTATTTAAAAATATACATTCGAAATACCAGTATTTTTGCGTACTTGTAGTTGTAATTTATGTCTTGCACTACACAAACGTCACACCCAAAACGCTGATAACTGCACTAAACCTGTCTTTTCTAACAATGGCAGAGCACTACTGAGATAAGGAACACAATGAAACCGAGCATTCATATAGTTTCTCTAGTGTTGCCGGATCAGTGTAACATTTTACCCCAAACGAAGCGAATATATAGTATTTACGGGGAAAATGCACATTCGGGGAAAATGCACAGTACTATGTTTAATCCTGAATTGGCAATATTGACTAACATGGTGAGTGTTATGTTGAAGGGAGAGGTATAAAGGAGTTGTTGCAGGCAAACAGAACAAATTGGTTGGTAAGTAGGCTTTCAAATGTAATTGGTGTATTTCAGTAGTGTTTATTATAACATTAGGATGTGGTACAAACGATTACTAGAAGAAATCTGTGTGTAGTTGTGATAATCAACAGGCATGCGCGTCAAGTACAAATACCGTCTTGTGAAACGCTGTCGCGCAGTTGGGTGTGACAAGATCAGTGTGTCAGTGTCAGTAACCACAATGTTTATTTATGTTTTGGGGGAAAATGCACAGATCTATGTACGGGTAAAATTCTCATCTGCGCAAATTGCCCCAACAGTGTGATGTGAACAAAATTACAAAGTATTAAAAATAACATCGAACGTAGCCTGGGTACCTGGTAGGTTAATATATAATTTCAGTCACACATAAGAAAAAGGCTTGTGTGAAAAAAATCAAACACAATTGATAACTTTGAATTTTTAAAGCAGAGTGTAACATCCGTTCACATAATACGAAAATAAATAATCCTAATAAGTAATTTATATCAATAAAATGAAAATGAGACAGTGGTAAGTGAATTGTTGTGAGTCAGATGAAAAGAATCACCAGGCTTAGACGCCAGGGGAGGAATAAAAGATGAGGTACATCACAGTAAATATATGTGTATTTTATTTCACGCAAAAGTGCAGATGAAATCCCGAGCTATTTTACACTATTGTAACAAAAACGAGGGGACGGATTTGGGAAGAACGTCGATCATAGCTGATTTACAAGATACCATCCCGACATCTGCTTAAAGTAAAAAGAACCCTGGAAAAGCAGACAGTATGGTATGCCGATGGGTTCGAATCCATGATCTTCTCGATGCTAAACCGACCTAGATTAAAGAAGAATCAAGATTATAAATCAAACCTCTAATACGTTACGATATGACACTCTTGGTTGCCTATCCAATATGTATGAAACAATATTTTACACTTCCATCTTTTCGATATCTATTTCCGTATGTTTCACCAATATCGACATTTAGTAATATCTTGATGTTAGAAATAGAGTTTAAGTTATGATATTTATTTCATTCATTGTAATTTGGTAGCAAAAGATTTTGTTGTGTTAATCTTTGTATTGTCCTTAATATTTACTGTTATATGTTGTTTTCTTAGGTTGGCATTTATATTTGTGTACACTTTCTTTTGTGAAATCGTATTT
This sequence comes from Thermobia domestica, assembly GCF_964235325.1. NCBI lineage: Eukaryota > Metazoa > Arthropoda > Insecta > Zygentoma > Lepismatidae > Thermobia > Thermobia domestica. The sequence continues at coordinate 93,401,319 of NC_137465.1, forward strand.
GAGATCACTCCTCTACTCTCCACCCAGTATTACAAAGTTGGTTTTGAGTCCAACTTCCTTTAAGCCTCGGTCTTGAAAACGTCTTTGGCCTACTGGTTCGAAGATGATGAGAAAGTGCACTAAAAGTCTCAATAGTGGGGGGGAGACTCGTATTTCAGTGGTAGAGCTTGTACTGGAAATCAAAACCCAGGTAACATATGAAGACTGTGAGCTGAATCTAGATAGGGAGGGATAGCTTGACTAAATTAAAGAGACCAATCTATTTTACATTTTATTTATAAGAATAGAAAAAAAAATAAAAATGAGAATACAGATGAATTTTACAAATCGGTTACTTGGAATTACAACTTGAAATTCATATTACATTACGTTTAGGGGCACAACCCTTTCTTTACCCAATGGCTGCTAGAAGGTTTTTATGCTAAACCGCGATTTATTGAAAATAGTGAAATTGAAACTTCGTACATCGCAACTTGCATTGGCCCAAAGGGAAAGTGTTAATTCTCAAAGAGGGAATTTGGTCTTGAGTTGAAAATAACTTCATATTTGTAACTAAACATTCTCAAGGTGCTCATCCCGAGTTGAGGGGGAACTTAGAAAAAATAATCACATACCTGATTTGATGTCGAGCGGCCGTAACAAGGGGAGACACACTCTCGTAGACTGCAGGCTGAAGAATCACCCGAGCCGGCGAACAGGCCTCGCTTATATAGGCGCTTCGTCCCACGCATTTCTGCCAGTCTGACGTCGCTCGAAAGCTACGTCACGAGCCTCGACGAGCTTGGAGAAACTTCTTCACGCGCATGCTCAATAGTGGCTAAGACGTCTAGTTTTTCCTATGATTTTTCCCTATCACGCCGGGGTTGAAATTTCTATTTTACATTTTTTTTATTTCACGCATAGCTCCAAATACATAATGTTTTCATGTATTTATTGCTTGCGTGGTATTAACTACATTTGCATTCCCGGACCCGGCGCTGTGATCTGAGTAAATCAAAGCCAGGGTCATACCACTATTACATGCATGTGGGTTGGTGTCAATGAGGCATCAGGTTGCTAATACAATCTGAGCCCCACCTGACTCCGTTCTCCCTTTCTCTCTTTTCCTTGCTGCACACACAATTTGAAAAGCGCGGGCGTCTCGCCCCATAATTTGAGTCCGGCTTAGGACTTCGAGGCATAACTGTGTAACATTACAGACCCAACAAAGTTTTCAGTGTAAGGTATTGTTTGCGTAAGAATGGAGGTTTCTTCTGTTAGCGTGAAGAATTTTATTCACTGCTTTCTATTAACAACGGAAATATTTATTAAGTAAAGTATCATGGCCAGTCCAATAGAACATTATGCTGCCGGCTCTTCATTTGTTTAGTTGGTGGTTCAGGTTTTAACTCTTTTGTATTCTTTTATTCTACAGACTTATCACAGATTGAACATGAACCAAGACTCACTCAAACTCCAACAGCAGAAAGATTGGTTGCTTCACCAGAGTACATCTCTTCTGCTTCATCTGAATATGTGATGAGACGTTTTGCTGACATGTCCAGTTCCATCCAGAGACGGTGCACGTCAAATATCTCCACGAAATGCACAAGCGCTGACATCTTCATGCCATCTTGCTTCACTCGTCACGAAGAAGCTCAAGAAACCTGAACGGCTTCAACTAAAGAAAGGTTCAAAGTTGGGAGTACAGACGAGACATGAAACTAATCGCTCTGCAGACGGCTCATGTGCAGCCCATTCCCGTAGTGCCACGACTGATCCAAACAACTATTGTGGTGTTTGCCGTAGTTATTACTTTTCTCCAGATTCTGTTCGTTTAGGTGGCTGGGATCGGTGTGTGCAATATCTCCAATGGTGCCATGAAAAATGTGTTACAGGATATCCGGACAACAGTATGTTGTTTACTTGTGGCACGTGTTAGCAATGATGTATTGTACGTCAATCTTCTGAGTGTGCACTACGAACAATTTGTCTATTCTTGTTGTGAACACATGGTTCAACAATGCATGTAAATCATTTCCACGATAAGACATTTCTATATCCCTGTCGCAGAACACAATCTGTGTGCTCATGTTAGACATAGGTATATACAACAAAACGAAGAAAGTCAAGAATTTCTAGATAAAGAATACGAGTAACATTATCAAAGCTTTTTGCTTTTATTCTTAATGATATGAAATTTCGCCAAATTTTACTTATCAGCTGTCCATATATTTTCTTTTTTTTTTTACATATTCCTTTCTTACATATTCCTTCTCTTATGCACTTATTATACAATTGCACAGATATTTCTCTGCTCCAATTTCTTAATGTACGTTCTTATTCATACTGTGAGCCGTACATGTGTGCTTATTCCCCGTATATGTGCATCTTTCCCCAATGGTCTGGTAAAATGCACACTTTATATACTTGTCTATGAATCACTATTACTTAGTCTATGCTACATATGTCTATCAATGGTGCATATATTATAATAAAGGAAGAATCAAAGTTTATTCTCCGTAATTTTTACCTGGCTTGTCCTTTTCTTTTTTCAGTAGTACTAATAAATACCTTAATATGCGCATTTTCCCCCGCATTACTCTATTTATTTTTAAAGCGTTATTATTAGACATGCCTGTAAAACGAAAAGTAGAGCTAATATTCGAAAATAACTTTCAAATTCGTGATCAGCACCACAAAATCAATAAGAATTAGCTGATTTTGTTTAATTTACATTTTCGTTGTTGAACATTATCAAAGTGAGGCTCAAGTGGGCGACAACTAGAAGTGTCACTTCCTTTCCCAATCACGTCGTGATTCGCTTGTTTTAAATGGCGACAGTGGCAGGACGTTCACCAGAGACGTCACGACTTTCCTTTTTCATGCGTAAATCGGTATTGAAACCGGCAGTACTAGCACGTTTCAACAACTTCTGTTTTTTGTAAAACGTTGAGGAAGGTGACGATATTCCTTGAGGCGCTGATTCAACTGCAAAAATGGTTTTATCTTTATCCATTTCTGTATATATATATATATATATATATATATATATATATATATATATATATGGTGAAAACATTGAAACCGGAAATAACTAATTTCAACCACTTCAGGTTTGAATAAGAGGTTAACAGAGGAAATGTAAACTATTCCTGAAACGCCGAATCGACTGAAATATCTACTTCTCAATACATGTTACCGTTTTTGCTCGACATCTGTCGACAGGCAGACAGGCGGCTGGACGAACGTAGGTGTTCTATTAAAGTTCCAGCATTTTTGAGAAGCCACACAGAAAATAAGAGGTCTGTGTACCGAACCCCAGCGTACGAATTCGTTGTATTTTATTACACATAATAAAAATTTCAAAACCCCATGACGATCGACCGTCTCAGTTTTCTGTTATGGGCAAAAAACTTGACCAATTTTGGATAAGAAGTATATCTGTAACACAGCCATATCAAAAAAAGGAAAAAAAAATCAGTTATGTTAAGCGGACCCCACGTATATAGATTCGATGTATTTTGTTATACAGAATCCACATTTCCATACACTAGGACTATTGACAGTGTCAACTTCGGAGTGAGGGCGGAAAACTTGAGCAATTTTGGATAGGGATGATACATGTAACACTGCCATACAAGAAAAAATCTCTGCAGCGAACCCTAGGGTATGGATTCCATGTACTTTTTTTTTTACTAAAAATCTAAATTTCGAAACCCTAGGACAAATGACCGTGTCAATTTTGTTTTAAGGGCGAAAAACGTGTGTCCTTCCTATCCAAATTCGTTCAAATTTTTCGCCCATAAGAAATGACACGGTCAATAATCCTGGGGTTTCGAAATTTCTATCATGTGTAACAAATTACATCGAATTTATACCCTCGATACACAGAAAACTCTAATTTTTTGTGTGGCTGCATAATATCTGGAAAATTCATTTACTTGATAGTATTTTGCTGGTTTTCTGATTTAACATCCATTGTAGAAAAAAGGCTATATGAGATGTGGACATACAGCTTAACGTAGGTTTCCAACCACATGAATTACACCCAGGAATTAATTCCGGATATCTCGCACATAAAACGCGTACGATAGCCACGTAGCCTAGGGAGCCACAAAATAATAAGTGCATGGTGTTGGTGTTGCTGATAACTGTACGGTTTCATTACCGAGACCAGGCCTATATGAAATATTAACTGAACTTAGAAGAGTCGGTTTTCCATCCTCTCTAAGTTTCGGTGCAAGTGATTATTATTCAATATTGTAACAGTTTTTATACCATGCTTTCCTCTTAGTACAAACCAGTACCTTATATATATACAACTTATTTCAGTGTTCATTGATAAATGATTACACAAATGTGAAACGGTAAAGATAAAAAAGCCAAAACTTGGTTTATTTATTTGTATTGTTTCTTTTTTGAAATCATCTTTGATAAATTACAGCTCCTCCTTCTCAAAGTTACTTTTTAATGAAGGTGTTGAAAGTCGAATACGTCGTTCAAAAATATATTTATCATTTTACTAAGGAAAAGTTTTTTTTTTTTTTAACTAGGCCGGATAGTCGGGAGTCGACTGTATTTTCTTATTGGAGTAATACATGTTATAGTACTACATTTTGTACATTGATGGAATAACCCAGTCTTCCTTCCAAACTCTCTTCCCCATCTTCTACTAATATTAATGTTTCCATTATAAAATGAACTCGTACTTTTTTGGCTGGGGGGGGGGGGGGCGCAACTATATACTTGTATGTAAACATTGTTATGCCTATTGAGTAATTTCGTTCCTTAATATTAAATAAAACATTATTTCTAAATTAGAATATTTTAAATAGGTATATTTTTTTTCGTTTATAGATTTATTAACACATTGCATTTTATAAATGAATTACTGTTTAATTTAGATTCATACATTAGCAAAGAATTAATGAAATTTCGAATGATTCAAATGCGTTTACTCTATTTAAGAAAACAACGAAAATAAAACCAAAAAGTTTGGTTATTTCTATGCAGTGAAAAGATTGTTACCACAGAGTTACTTCCGGTTGCAGTCACTTTAAATGCTGTTTGAAAGTCATTCTATGGTTCGGTGTTCCTGACATTTATGCTTTCGCTTCTCGATGCGTATAAATACCGTTTTAAAATATCCATGAACTTTGACAACAGGTTGAGTTGCTATAGATAGAAAGGGAGAATTTTCTCTGTGTTTAACGAGAGCTTTTTGCCGTACCTGAGTATTCAACCGTTGGCTGCTTTCCCCTCATCAGCGTCCAAACCGAGCACATTGTTACGAGCAACAATTAGTGCGAGCACACGGGATTTATAAGAATTTGTTGGAAAGGATAGCATTAAACAGATACGGACAGTATTTCCAACTGCTTTTAAGTTTCAGCAATGAACGTTTCTGGTTTTCCCAATATTTTTCTTTATACTATAAAATATATATCTTTATAAATATATGGTTTAAACCTGACTGAAGATATCAATACATAACTTACTCGTATGTCGTGTGTTAAACGTAGGGGTGGAAATGAGGGGTGAGGGAAATGAGGAGGACGGCGTCTCCTTAGTAAACGTTCAAGAAAGAAAAGAGAAAGAAGGGAAAATGGTTAGAATCATGGTCTTAGAATATGAGGACACCGGTTCTCAACAAAGTGGTTAAAATAACAGACAACCTGAATCCAGGTGAAGATTATTTTCGAACTCTTATACAGTAAATATTTGGTTTCATGTCTTTTTAAATTTGAAACTATGGCCTTGCTAATTCTCTTGTCCACTGGTCGGTATTTTTTATTTATTTATTTTTGTTTGTATATAATTCGCACAGGTAAATGCTAAGTGAACAGAAAACAATAAAAAAAATCCAAAAAGAATCTCATGGGAAGGACAAAAAGAGCCGGAGGTATATATTTGGTCCGGGGCTGTAGTTTGCTGGCCTATCTGTAGTAGGGTTCCCAACTACGAGTTGACCCATTCCAAGACAATTATTTGACGGTAGGCCTGTGCATACTTATTTATCTGAGGGTGTTAGAAATCGAGGAAAATTGGAATTGAATTTTTTTTATTTTTTTAAAAAAAATTACTAAGCAGCATATAATTAGTTCCCTGGACACGGCATGTAGAATTCCTGATGAAATTCGCCCACACAGACAGTTAACCCCTTTCCGCATGATTTTTTTCTTTTAGCGAAAAATATAATCAGCAGTGGCGTATTTAGGGCGGTGGCTTCCGGGCTTAAGCCCCCCCCGAAATCTTACTTAGTATAGTAAAGTAAATAAAATATCTTGCAGAATTTTCACATTTCCAAGCAAAGCCCCCCCAGAAAGTTCGCAAAGCCCCTCCCGAAACAAAATCGTAAATACGCCACTGATAATCAGTATTGAAAATCCTCATATTGTAACTTGAGAAATGAATTAAATCTTGAATTTTAGAGTTTTCACTTAATTTCGACGAGAAATAAGTGCGTGCCATATATGGCACACTATGCAGTAAAGTAAACTTTCCTAAAAGTGTGCAGGAAATGGATCGTGCCATATATATCACTTCATAGAGTAATATCTATACTATACTATAGGTCTATTACATCTATACTATACTCTCAGTTCTTTGGGATTCTACCACTATGCCTCAAGTATCTTACATATGCATATACTTCCTCATTAGAAATATTTAGGAAATAAATATTCATATTTGTTTATTCATATTTATTCATATTCATATTCATTTTTATTCATATTTTTTTTGCGTTTTTTACAATTTTGATTATAATTTTTTTCCATAGGAACAACAACAGCAGTGTTTCTTTTTTCCTGCTTATTCAACTACTTTTCTGCTTCATTGCTTGATCTTCCACGCTTTCTTGAACCTGACTATTTAGCTTTTTGTACACCATGTACTACTGATAATGTGAAGTCCACCAAAGGCATTGTTTCTTTCGTATTTCTCTTCCAAAGAAGCCAAGCGTTGACGCACACTAAATCAAATAAGTAGAGCATTATTTTATTGTACCCCTTCTTTGATCTAATATTGATCCTATAGTACAATAGCATTGTGTCTAACTAGTAAGAAATCACCACCACCCATATGACTAGTGTAAACGAAAATTGAAATGAAATGAAATCTCTGAGTTTTACGTCCCACGTTTATGCCGATGAGGCTAAAGAAGACGGTGAAGAGTATGGACATGGAATCACTTTATAGGTTTTCTCTTTTCTGAAATATCTTTTTCTCACTTCTATGGTTTGCTCCCTGCGTATATCGACAATGTATTTACAGTTCTGTTATCGTACAATGTCAGAAGTGGATTTTCAACATCTTCCCTTACAGCCAGTTTTTCTTTCATTGAACCCCGTCTTTCTCTCTTGATTTCAGATTCAGGAAGAACATCGCAATTTGGGATACGATTGATACGCACTTATTTCTCGGATCTAGTGCTGATTCATCTTCGGATAAATCTGATAATTCACTGTCTTCACCATTTGGAAGTTCTCTTACAGCTACTGATGAACGTCCATCATAAAAGAGTCCTGGATCCGTTGCTGTAACAGAATTGCAGAACGACTATAGTAGTTGTCACTTCCGCATTTCAAGGACATAAAAGCACCCGTAAACGCAAGGTGTGACACATACGTTTTTTTCACATACGTTATGGCACATACGTTTTTTTCACATTCCTTCAATACGAACACACAAAATGAATATCATATTGTTGGAAATATATCTCAAAGTCACTTATCTTGAATGTAATATTTTTTGTTTGAGAAAAGTGCGCACAATGTTTTGTCAAAAAATTATTTACACTACTAAAAATCGACTGCTCTACAAAAAAAAAAAAAAATGTCAACTTTTCCCCGTCTAATACAACTCACAAGGAACATGCCAGGTGACACCAACGTCTCTTATTCATACACGTCAATATCTCACACAGCAGACGAAACAGTCATTTTGCACCTTCAATAAATCATACAAAAGCTGAAGTGAAGAAAAAGGGGATATGCCATATATGGCACGGCATGCGGTAAGGGGTTAAGAACCTTATGCTTTAGATCTTCATGCCGAGTTTTTATGAATAGAACTTAATATTTTTTAATGTACACATATTAAAGAAAATACTGCATGTTGTACTGCAGTAATAACTTTCTTCATTCCATCATTTCATTCATTTCTCATCATCACCGTCTCCTTTAGCCTGACCGGCTTAATCGTGGGGCGTAAAACTTAAAGATTTCATTTTCATTTCACTTTTGACATGAAGTTCATCATAAAATATCTGATAGTTTAGTACTAAGCATACCTGAATATATATAATACTCTGACAATTCACCATGAAATATATGACAAGGGGGGTCATCACTCTCAATTGTTGACTACATTTTTTGTTGATTCCTGTATAATTTTGTTTTAACGGTTACTAGAAAATTTAAAATAATATACAGGGTGTCCCAGGAGGAAGAGGCAATAGTTTATGAAATAGTAGTATGGGTAATTCTGAGCAAAAAAGTTCATATGAATATAGGTACTAATCACAACGGTTTCAGAGCTACAGGTTGTGAACCATTTTTTACTTTATATTAATTATTGCTCACCCTGTAGTTATTCTGCAGGGTGATTTGAAAGGTGATGAAACGACCTTTCTAATGATATGCAATATGTGACAGTGGAAGAGAAGTTATTGAGGGATATTTTGGAATCAGTGCTGCCATCCAATTTCTTTAAATAACGTTATCTTTCTCAAATTTCCCTCAATAGCTTCCCTTGCAAAGACAACACTGCCACATCCTGCATACCGTTGGAAAGGTCATTCTATCATCTTTCAAATCCGCTATGTCTTACCTCTGTAAAACAGTTACAGGGTGAATAATACACAAGAAAGTTAAAAGTGGTTCACAACCTGTAGCTCTCAAACCGTTGAGATTAGGACCTATGTTCATATGAACATTTTTGCTTAGAATCATTCATACTACCATTTCCCAAAAGTTGCCCCTTCCTCATGGGACACTCTGTATATAAAAAGCGATCAAACTATTTTCCATTTCTTTCCTATGAAAAGTGAAATATTTATTTCCACAAAGTTTGTGTTCAGTAATGCATCAGTTTGTGTTCAGTAATCAAACATAAAATACGTTAAATATTTTATAAGTGTGGTTGTATATATTTACCTTTGAAATCTAGTTCCACATTAAAAGAATAAATGCTATTCTATTCCAGTAGCTTTGTTTAAAGCTAAAATTTAAAATGCAAATCATGAACCATCTCTAGCAACCGAGTTTCATTTTTATTGTTCTATTATGATTCAACAAGTTTATAATAACTTAAATGCTTTATTACATAAAATAACTGAACAATGCAGCATTATAGGAACTACATCCATACGAATATACATGATTAGAAAAGGACATATGCATGCAAATTTTCAAATTTATAATCACTTACACATGCTTTGTTCTTTAAAAGGGATTCGCTATCTGAGCCACAAAGATATTAATATTGACGATAATGATACAAAGATTATACAGACCTAGCATTAGGCTATTAAACATATGTTTTACTTCCATTCGAATTAAAATTAAATTACTCATGTTTTCTTGTTTATATAAAATAATACTGAGAGAAATACGTGGATAAATGAAGAAATTTCAATTGTTAATATCACCGCAAGAATGCATCGGCAAGTTTATTCTGAGTATGGACATGTACGAACATGAAACGCCATTTGAAGTAATCACACCTAAGAATAACCATCTTTGCAGTGTACTTTATTCCTATCATGCAATAACACTGTGCAACAAATTTAAACTTCTTTTGTCCTTCAAATGAAATTATGTGATTTTAACTAAATGACAGGTTCTGAATTCATTGGTCAAAACCAAAATGTTCCATCACGTCACGTTTTTGTTGGGCAAACCACAACACATTATGCGAAATGTACATATTTACGTATATTTACTATCTAATGTAGGCAGGGGAGGCATATTATATTAGCATTAAATTTTGTTGACTTACCCTTTAAAATGCTTTCTTTGATCGCTTACGCTTGTAGACATCTACAATCCCTCTGACGATAGACCAGCAATATTCAGCAAGACACTTTCAGTCCATTTTCCACTGTAACGCTTTTCAAATATGACAATGTTCTGATGAAACCGTACTTCGTGTTCATCACTCGCTACGCCGAAGTTTTGAGGGAGAAGTCAAAATGTGAGTGCAAAAAGTGTAATTTTAATGATACGTTGCATCCCGTGAGTTGAAAACTCCGCATCATGTTACTAATAATAGCTTCATAATTTTCAGCTTTTACATTTCCAAGAAAACCTGAACATGCCGGTTTAAATGACAGCCAACATAATTTCTCAATTTCATAGAGTTTAGTTTCAAAATCTTCATCCTGCATGACTATTTTAATCTGTGGACCAACAAATACTCATCCTTAATTTCGGGAATTTCTCCTTAAAGTGCGTGAAAGCAAAACCTTCTCTATCTAGTGCTTTAACAAAAATCATCAACCCAAGCTTGATATGTAATGGTGGCAAAAATACATCTTGAGTGTTCACAATTGGTTTGCGAGATATATTCCTGGTGCCAGGAATGAAATCTTGTCTTTGAGACCAGTATTTAAGGACGTTGTGGTTTACTTTGTCACGGCTGCCCCACCCACATAAAAAACAACAATACTTGGGTATCCTTGTTGCATCCCTGTGATAATACCAATAAGTTTTTCAAGTTTACCTACACATGCCAATTAAATTTTTTATATTCAATGAAATCCAATATTGCACTCATAACTTCATACGTCCTTTGTATGAGCAGCGTATCCTACAGAAGCAAATGTATTAACATTTCCAATGTGGAGAAGCACTGCTTCAGACTTAGTTTCGAGCTGTGAATAAGTGCTACTCGGTGGGATTATGTTCGTATCCTAAAAACTGAAGTAAACCATCTACATCTTTACAATAAACAACTCCTCCGTTTTCAACAAACTAGTTCCCAAAATGACATTTTTTTTTGCTATACACAAACCGATTTTAATATCTTCAGCTAAGAACTTCCAACCTTGAAGCCTAGAGCCCAATATTTCCGCTTTTCTTTTAGGAAGATTTAAGTCTCGTATAAGATGGTTAATCTCTTCTTGTGTGATCAAGTAAGGTGACGTTGACTGGGATGCAGATGGGTGAAAGTCTACACTTTCCCCGTTGATTGGAACGTCTGAAGTATCATCTTCTGAATCAATAGTGTAATGTTCTGGAGCTTTAGATACTGGAAGATCTTCACTGTGGGGAAGTGGTCGAATAGCTAACTTTAAATTAGGGTAGTAAATCTGATGTTTAGAGGAAAAGTCCTTTCCATCTGTCAAGCAAAAGTAAAAGTCAATACACGATCTATTTATTCGCGCCAAATCATACGAACAGCAAATTTCATAAAACTATGTTTTCCTTGTATCCAGTTTCTCAAATTCCTGGAACACGTACTGCAACATATGTGCGGGACCCAAAACTTACCCTAGTCTCAACCCTACAGCTAAAGTACAGTTCATAAGCCTTTTTAATTAAAGGTGTACATTTAATCAACATTTTCTTGAAACCCAGATGCAGAGCACACACTACCACAAAAATACACAACGCGGCAAATCCGATTATTCCTAACGAAATACTACTCAGGAAATAATACAATCGAACCAAAAATTACTTAAATGCTAGAACACACGGCAACAGATTTAGGCAACACAAATCTGAACTCGTTTATTACTAGATATTAATGGGATACTACCTGAAATGAAGATAAAGAGTGAGAAGAAATATGAGAAACCAGTGCTCCCAATTATAACAGAAAAAGACTCGTATGCAGTAGGAGAAAATTGGAGAATGAGGAGAACTCTTTAAACAGCGTAACTATTCCTTCTGTAAGGAAGAAAAATTGTCGCTTGGATGATTTTCAAATGAGGGTATATTTTAAGATATACTACATATACAAGTTTTATTTTATGCACATTTTTGCCCTCCCCGCTGGTCTACTGGGTAGCACGCGCGCCTTCGGTGCATGAGATCACGGGTTCGATTCCTGGTAGAAGAGCATTGAATGACAGGATGACTCGGATTCTACCTTAAACTGTAGTATCACGTCTCATATAGCCTCACTGCTGAAAAACTACACTAAATGTCAATTCCCAAACCAATCATTATTCATATTTCATCACCACCCTTAAAAATATAGTATTTCACTGTACAAAATTTCAAACTTTTCAATTTTTCAAAAAATTGGTATGTGATACATAAAAAGTAATTACAGATTCGATTTTCTCATGCAAAAATACATAAGAAAAGCATATTTTCATGTAAAGGACAGATTTCGTGTTGCACAGTGTAATTGGTACTGAGTAAACCTCTATGAATGATTGTGTTTCAGCTGTTGAATAGTATTATATCTTTGCATGTAAAAATCAGTATGGCACAAAAGCATCGTGTGATTTATAATAACTACTCTTAAATGTTTCGTCTTTTATTCATTTTTAATATATAATCTGAACTAATGTTGGTGCGTATGAAATTATGCATTGGATAGTTCCATTGTTTTAAGGAGTAGATTGATGTACAAGTATGTTTACTTCTTAAAACATACTCTTAGTTTTCACATATTTTACATAATTGGAACATTTAGCTAAATGTAAATATACACTATATTGTCTAAATTGAATTATTTAATAGTATCTCACATTTATGTTGTTAGACTAATGAAGAGTTAGTTCTCCTTGATATCTCGAATTTAACCCCTTCAGTGTGGGTGGCGAGTTAACTCGTGTCTTCAAAACGCACCTGCTGTGCGGATGGCGTATATATACGCTTTCATTTTGCTTTGGCTATTTTGTATTGCGTATGGCGAATATACTTGCCCATAGCTCGAGTAATGTTATTCCCGACATTATTTAGCGAGTTTGCGCTCACCTAGGAACCCCAAGAGACCACCAGAAAAATTGGGCTTGATCTTTTGAGGCATTCTCAAATTTTGTGTAACCTAACCATATGATGATGATGATTATGAAGATGATGATGATAACCCTAAATACGACAGTGACAAGTTATAGTAGCTAATTAGAAGCAACAAAGATCATAATGCCAAAATTTCATTGTGATGGCTTGAGAAGTTCAAAAGTTATTAAAAGGTTCTAAAAATCCAGTTCTTAAAAAACTACACTTTTTACAGAGGTTCGCATCTGAAAATTACGCATTGAAGGGGTTAAGAAAATATTAAATGTAGTCAATTGATTGAACATTCATTGTAAAGTGATAATACATTATTGTATTATAATACATGCTACAAAATCATTTAAGCTTAAATCTCCAATCATAATTAACTTTCTGCAATTCTTCGTTTTTTTTTTTTAAATCTTTAATGTAATTACGGAAAAATAAAGTGAGATATTACGATAAAGACAAAACTACCATTTCATTTCTCTTCTGGTTTCAATATTACTGGTTTAAATAGAAGTAGTTTATAAACAATCTGATTACCAGGAAATATTATATACTGTCTTTTGAATATAATGGACAAAATTAGTGATGATAATATCACCAGACATTAGTCACCTGATTGGATAAGTTTGTTATTCTCTTCGGTGACTCTCTCTTTTCCTTCGGTTTAATTAAGAGTAGCGAACGGTTTAAAGGATTACGCCACCTTTCCACTTTGCCGTGCTTTAAACTCTCTGTATTGAGAAGATAATTCCATAAATCCAGGATTAATAGTGAGCTCATATTTCATTCGATACAGGAGCAAAATATGTTGTCACTACATAACAAAGTGTAGGAGAGAAAACTTACCCGTGGATCAACGTTATTTACACGAACTTCGTGAAAGTAATACTTAATACCAAATTAAACCTGACCATTTAAGCCTGTTTCTCTGAAGGTTATAAAGTCACGTAACATAGGAACCACTTTTACCTTGAGATACTGTACTGCCGTTTGTCATTACAGAGAACGATTTTTGGAAAGAATAATTAATCCCCAGAGGCAAACTCCAATTGAGTTCTCTAATAAATAAACTAGAAATATGTAATTTTAAACCACGCCTTTTACGAATAGTACGAAAATGTATATCAGTTCCTTTATTTATTTATTTGCTCTAGGAAAATCGCCTACTTATGAATAGGCACTAGAAAAAATATTTATAAAGTCTAGGTGTATCTTTCTATTAGTATTGAAGTTTGAAGAGTCAATTAGAGAAAAGACTGTTTTTCATTCAGATTTTTGACAGGCAAAATTTATATTTGCAACATCAACAATAATAATGCTTTTTTATCAGCAAATACAAGGAACTTGAACTTAGAGCCTATGAAAATTTACTCAAAACAGAAAATATTTAAGGTATGTAGCATTCAGTTTAATAGTAAGTTTTGGGGTTTTATACGCTATCCCATATAATGTATATTATTGAAAATTCCTTTAATGATTTTATTATTAGTTTTGAGTAGCATTGAATAAACAACCATTAATATTGTACATTACTTTAAAAAATATAAGCAATTTACTTCGAAACGTCGTGTATTTTTATTTACATTGATACAAAGAGCATACAGTATGCAGGGTTTTGCGAATTGAATTTTAGAACATTTAAAGGAAGAATGAACATTGTAGTGCAATAAGCCATATTATTCATATTAGTGACCTTAATGTCAAACGAATTATTGAACATTGTGTTTCCCAGTAAAATAACTCCTTGTAATAAATACAGATGGTGATCAGAAAAATGGAAACACCTGTAGTTGGCAACACGTCAGATGTATGGGTTGGCAGTGGTGTCGTGGCGCCCGCAGCGCCGGACAGCTGGTGTTGGTGTGTTAGGTCGGTCTCCATACTACGTCAGGCGCAGTGGAACAGCAGTGTCCAGTGGCTGCAGCAGGCGGAAGTAGTGTAAAATGGGAGACCTCTCAGAGTTTCAAAGAGGGCAAATTGGTGCGCGGTTATGTGGAGTGCGTGTGACGGCAGTGGCTACTGTGTTAGGTGTGTCGCGGGGGACAGTGTCGAAGATGATGACGGCCTACACAACACATGGGAAAACCAAATCGGGGAAGCGGAACAGTGAACGGAAGAAAATCATGAGTGACAGGTCACGCCGGGTATTAAAGCGCATTATCACGCAGAACCTCCTCCACCCTGTTTCGACAATCACAGTCGGCCGCGAATTACATTACATGAACTTACGGGGTCGTGTTGCACGGGCCAAACCGCTCATCAGGGACCATAACCCTTTCGCACGCCGCAAATGGTGCCGCGACCATGCAACTTGGACCGTTTAGGACTGGAAACGTGTGATACGGTCGGATGAGTCATCCTTCACCCTATTCCCAACCACGGGCCGTGTTTATGTGTAGAGAACGTCCAAAGAAGCTTATAATCTGCAGTGTCTCCGCCCAACTGTGAAACATGGCGGCGGCTCGGTGATGCTGTGGGCCGCCATATCATGGTTTTCATTGGGTCCTGTGGTCACACTTAGCGGACGAATCACTGCCAATAATTATGTCGCAATTTTAGGAGACCACTTGCATTCTATGGTCCGGATGTTGTTCCTGGATAATGACGCCATCTTCCAGGATGATAATGCACCCATTTACACAGCTGGCGTTGTTGCAGGGTGATTTGAGGAACGTCGTGATGAAGTTCATCACCTCCCCTGGCCCGCCCAATCCTCAGATCTCACCATAATTGAACATCTGTGGTCCGTCGTGGAAACACGACTCCGGCGACGATTTCCACCTCCATCCTCTCTCACAAAACTGGCCGATGCCCTGCACGAGAAATGGTGTAAATTTCCACTTGCTAAAATTCATGACCTCTATGCCTCCAACCCACGTCGCATCAAGGCTGTTCTGAAGGCGAAAGGTGGCCCCACACCATATTAATCTGGAAAGTTGCAATTTCGTTCAGGTGTTTCCATTTTTCTGATCACCATCTGTATGTTTCTGCATTCAAAAACTGCACATAGTTCATCATCGTTCTTATTCAGAGTATTTTTATCTTAATTTAATTATTGACACCACCAATGTAGAATTTTTATTTTGTATATTTATCTTAATGTACTGTAGGCATAATAACATTACCAAAAAGGTGTGACTCTATATTTTTCAAAAATCCAATCTTGGATTTTGAATTAGTAATGACTTCCCTCCAAAACAGAGTATTTCAATCGCAAATCATTTCCTAAACCAAAAAACATTTTAATAAATTAGAAGTTATATGAATTTTGCATGTTACATATTGAAAGTAAATTGTGATGAGCATATAATACAACTTGGAAGCAAAATGAGTCCAATGCTGACTCAACAACTTTCTTTAAACATATAACAGGTAAGAATCTTGTGGAGAGTGTTGTATACAATGTTTTGAGTCATAATTTGTAGTTGTTTAACGCTTAGAGGTCTAAAGAAGTTTTATGTAATATTCAGAAGGGATCAAATAGTACCTAGGACAAAGTGGTCTATACCAATATTAAACCCAAAGAGATTGCAGATTTTAAGGAGGAAAATGCGACAGAGATTGAGCCTATCAAGAGTGACGTATAAGCTATGTATTAATGAAAGTATTTCATATCTCAACAAAACACGAGAAGATTTCTGATGGCTCCTTGGTTACCGACTTCTTTGTGCTTTTTTTCGAAGTTAGGTGTGTGGAACCTATTTTTCCATATCAACTGGTTGAAACTGTTTCTGTGGTTTTTGTATATGTGTTCAGAATATCAGCTGATGCATTTTAATAAATGTATTATTTTGTATTCGACAAATAATGTGAAGGCAAAGGTTGTTATGAAAATATAGTTGTTGAAACATTCTCAAAGTACAAAATGTGCTTGAAAAGATTAAAAATTACGAGGGCATTGTATACCCAAATATGTCGTTAGCATGTGCACAGTACTTAGCGAAAGTTGCGGAATGATAATCCACAGTGTTTTTTTGTCTCAGAGTACAGAAAGCGCTTTGTTCAAACAGCTAAAATCGAGAGAAGCTTAAATATGTAGTGGATGCTATGTTATTGTGTTGTCAGCAAGATTGGACTTAGAGGAAAAGCAGATTGTGAGAATGTGAGGGTAGCAAGATTTGTATCTAAATGATTGAAACTTGAAAACACTTTTTCAGTTTCAAGTAGAAGTCATATATGTGATGAAATTGTAAGAAAGCAAAATAAGTCCCGGGTAAACAAGGTATACCGTTTTGCAATATTTGAAGGTGAAACCACAGACAAAGCGAAAGAAAAATAAATGCAATATGTTTCATAAAGATTCAAAATATGTCAGGGAAGACCTTTCGGAATCTTTTTCGGTAGATCTGAGCTCTTTTGTGGCTAAGCAGTTAGCGTAAGCGCCTTTGCGTGAAGAACAGGGTTTCGATTCCCGCTGGGAGCTCGTGTGATTTAGATTCCACATTAATCAGTACTTCCACGCCTCATATAACCTTGCTGCTGAACGAGACGTTAAACTCAAAACCAACTCAACTTGTTCCGGTAGATGATCTTACAGGTAGTGGGCTTGCTAGTATATTCTAAAAATCTTACTGAGATTGCGGGTTAATTTGAAAACATAGTAGGACAAAGGTATGATAGTGCAGCTTCGACAGGAAGTGAAGCTCTGGTGAACAAGTTCAGGTGAAACTAATACTGTATTTTCTTTGCAGTGTTCATAGCAACTATTACCTTGCACATTCTCACTTACCCAAAGTTGCAACTATTAGGAACTGTCTTGGCGCAGTTTTAAGTTTTGAATTTTTTTTTCATACAAAAAGCAGAATTTTCAAGAATTATACTGTCAAAGAATTCCAGAAAAAGTTAACTTTTCATTCTGTGTAACAGAATGGGTATATACGCATAGTGCTGCAATAAGATTTAGGGAGTGTAAAATAGTTGTTCAAAATCGTACACAACTCTAAGAGATTAAAAAAATCAACTTCGGCATAGCAGCTCTTGCTATCACAATAAATGGCCAGTTCACAATTGCCACCATTGTAACTGAGAAATTGTTGTCTTGCACTTTACAACTTTATAAAGCTCTTCAGAAAGTGAGTTGCGATCTTACGAAGACGTGTCAACATATTGATGATACTAAATTATTTCCATTTTAATGCAGATGGTAAATTCAAGTTGTGTATTAAAGAAGCGAATGATATTGTTGCTATAATTTAAGTTGATATTGATAAACCAAGAGTCGCTCCTCGCTAACGTGGCAAGGCAAATATTAAGACATCTAGTCTAGAAGAATATCATAGAATATCAGTTTTCCTACCATTTCCAGAATTTATCATTTCAGAATTGAAAGAATGGTTTCCAATTCTCAAACATATTCTTTACAAAATTGAAGCATTCTGTGCAAGCCATTTAGATAAGATATAATATCTATTGAGCTCAGGAAGTATATATTTTTCTAAGCCACTTTGCCTAATTCATAACTGTACTTTCTTAATTTGAACTGTGAAAGTCAAAGTGGAATGACACTACACAAAGTGAAAGACATGAAACTGCAGTTCACACAAAGATTCGGTGTAATCAAACACTTTATCAGAACACATCGAGAAAATTGCTAATACTAACTACTTTACCGCTATCGACTGATTCAGCTGGGAAGAGTTTCTTCATCATTAAAGTGACGAAAAACTATCTGTAGAATACAATGGATCAAGATTGACTTATTAACCTAGCTCTTCTTCCTAGTATTTATCGGGAAATTGCTCTAAATCTGGAAGATGTGTTTTCACATCAATCCAGAAATACAGGGCATGGTTTATTCATATTCTAAAATAAGGCGAAAGTAATGTTATACGAGTCACATAAGTTCATTATTACTTTTTTGGTTAATAAGTGAAAGGAAAAATATTTAGTATGAAGTAAATGCTTGTTTTATATGTTTACATAGAAAATCTGACAAAATAAAGCAAAATATTTCACGAATGTAAAATCTGTATCGAATATCTTATTTATTTTTGTCACAGACCTTACATGTCAGGAAATACATTGTTTATTTAAGAATATTAAATATAGAGAATGTATGTTCAATTGAAATATACATTGAAATATACATTCATGACATTCAATACATAAGTCATATAGTATTAAGTCACTCATCGCATATGTACTACATTACATTTTTAATCAAACCTCTGGAACAAAATTTCATCTTACGTCCCTGTCTGATATATCCAATTTTGGTAAGTTACAACCTTACAGTATATTCGTATCATTTTCGTTCTGAATGAAAAGATATTTTAAATAAAATTCGTCATGAGATTACATTATTTGCGACAGGGGTAGTTAATTGATTTGATTAACATTTCAATAAATTAATTGCAATATTATTAGAATTCAAAAATATTTAAAGTTTTTTTGTGATAATACAACTAAAAAGAAGAAAATTAGCAGTAAGAAAGAAAAATTACAATAATATTCATAAATCTTTAATTGAAGCTTTTAAAATATATTTTTCTGATTAATTTTACCAAATTTATTTTACTCATTTTATCAACTAAGATACATAATCTATCACTTCATTATAAATAGAAAATAAATTTTATTATAGCAATAATTCTTTAAACTTCCCTTATTTTCATTTCTAACTATAGGGCTATTATTTAAATTTGTTATTCTCTATTTAAACATTTTCAAATTTTTGTAGTAATAAACTACCATTTGATCTACACTTCAGAATTTTTGACTTGAATATCACTATCCATGTAATTTTATGAAACCTCATTGTTACAACGTTTCAATTTATAAGCTATAATCAAATAATTTATTCTAAGTATAGCATATTGTTTCACATTGTCTTAATTTATTCCATAACTTTATTTGTGATTGTAATTTTCGTTGTTGTCTTTAATAGGTAAGAGCAATTCAATCTTTCAATTATCGCGGCAAACAGAAACGGAAAACGTAAGTATTGTACGATTTTTTTAAAATCGCATTTATATATTGTTCAGTATTTCAAATAAATAGAATTTTAATATGTTACAAAATATATTATTTCAGAGATTAATTTAATATTATTGCTTCCTTAATGACTTCAATAGATAATATTTAGCATATATTTGAGATTTAGCCAACAAACTAAATGCACCCATGTGAAACAAACAATCTTTTTACCTACATATATATTAGTTTCATTACAACATTCTAATGAAAAATATAAATCCTTTGATTTTACATGATATTCTTTGTTATGTTTGTATAAAGCTGGTTTCCATAAATTACAACATTTAATGAAATACATGTGGAGGCAGTTTGCGGGTAAATATGATAAATCAGCTTGACAGGAAGAATAAAATAGTAGATATTCGATTTATATTTTAAGTCTAGGAACACATATAACGTGTGCTAATAATAAAACAGTAAATAAAATAGATACCTTCCGTGTGAAATAACGTAGAAAGACTACTTTTTAATGCCAAAATAATTAATTATTATTAATTATTCTTTCCTTTTTACACAACTTTTTATTCAAAATTTTCGCTAGGGAAATGAAAGTCAGAAAAGTGTTGATAAATGATTAAATTTTGCGCTTTCGAAGCAGAGAATTTCCACATCTAATTATGAAGACAACGATCCCTTTCTTTCAGGTCCTCTGTCATACCACATGATACCTGGATTGTATTTTTAATATATAGACATAGTATATGATAACTTATTAAACTTCCTCTACATTATTGATAACATTTTAGTGTAAAATTTCCTTTAAACGGTACTCGGAGTCCAATTAATAAACAAGTATGTACATGTATATAAATAATTTAGAGAAAAACATTGAACCAGGACATATTATCTTTGAGGGACTTAGGATGCCCATTCATTTTAACATCTTACACATAATGCAAAATTTTGTGGTGCTATATATCAATAATTAAAACTTCTTCAGGTAAAGAAACAGAATTGAAATAACAAATTCAGTGCGTGACCAAGTCTTGTACAACTTTACATAGGTAATATAAACAATTAAAAAGTAACATAATTGGCGAGTCTTGAGTACAAACCTTAGACCAGTTCCAACCAGTGCCGGACTGGCTAAGTTGATGGCCCCGTATATATATATATATATATATATATATATATATATATATATATATATATATATATATATATATATATATATATATAACGTTAGACATGATATACTTAAGACATGATAAGTGACAAAAGCATGTTTTCTGTATTAAATAAATATGTAGCACAAAACAGATCGCAAAAATGGTTACAATAGTTCGGGTGAAGTCATCTGTGAATAATGCAGTGAAATCTACACCAACAAAGGAAGTAGCAGGTAAAATTGTTATTTACTCTGATAGCCATGGTCGTAATATGTCCTCTATGCTAAAAGATAAGGTAAATAGTATTGGTGTACAAGGTTTAATTAAACCAGACGCAAATCTTAAAGAAGTAACCCAACCTAACATGGCAAAAGAGGATACAGTGATAATATTCGGAGGCACAAATGATGTGTCAAAAAATGAATCAAAAAATGTTACAGGTACACTGCGTCAAAGGTTGCCTTATATGACACATACAAATGTAATAGTTGTAAATTTGCCTTATAGATATGATCTTGCTGATTTCTCGTGTGTAAACAAAGAAATGCTGAAAACAAACGAGAGTTTGAAGAGGTTGTGTAAGCACTTTGGGAATGTAAAGCTGTTAGATGTTAGTAGTATGCCAAAGGAATACCACACAAGGCATGGTATGCATTTAAATCGTAATGGTAAAGATTACATTTGTAACAAACTAAGTGAAATTATAAAACGTAACATAGTAACCTGTCCTATACCCCTCCCTTATCCAGAAAGTAGGAATGAAAATATGGTAAATTCCTTTTCAAATGTGGAAGAACTTCCTTTTTTAGTTCACAGCCAGAAAAATCATGCAAAGGTCCATTGAATATTTATCATCATAATGTACAAGGGCTTGGTACAAAGGTTGAATTATTAGAAGTGCTCCTGGATAAATTAAACAATATAAACATTGTATGTCTCTCTGAACACTGGCTTGATAACAACGCAATAAAATTAGTGAATTTTAGTAAGTTTAAGTTAGCATCATTCTATTGTCGTTCGGAAAGGAAGCACGGCGGAGCCTGTATCTTTACAAATGATAATGTAAAATATACTGAGTTAGATATAAGTCAGTTCATCTGTGAAATGCACATTGAAGCAACGGCCCTGAAACTAAATGAGTCTAATGTTTACATAATATGTCTATATAGACCTTATGCTGGCGATATGTCTATCTTCTTTAATAAATTAGAATCCATGCTGAATCATTTGTTTGTTAAGCCTCGAAATGTAATTATTTGTGGTGATGTGAATATTAATTTATTAATTGACTCGAAGTATAAGTCTCAGTTAGAAGGTTTGCTGAACACATTTAATATGCATGCCGTTATAAATGAACACACGCGATTTGGAAAAACAACTTTAGATCAGTTCATAATTATGAAAAATCAACCAATCAATGTATCACGTGTTTTCAATCCTGGTTTTTCAGATCATGACGCTATATACGTACAATTACCATTGATATATAAATTAGTTAAAAATAAAAACTATACAGCCTTAAAGAGATCCTTTTCAGAGTCGAATATTCAATATATGTGTTATTTAATAAGTCAAGAAACATGGGAGGAGATATATAAATATAGTTCCATGGATGAAAAGTTTAAAGCTTTTATGGACACATTTTTATATTATTTTAATATTGCTTTTCCCCTAAAAAGTCGTACTATTTCGAAACGCATTCATAAAAGTTGGATTACAAATGGAATTAGAAAATCCAATACCAATTTGATAAGATTTAATAAGATCCTTAAATCTGGTAATTTTATCTGGTAATTTTAAATCTGATGATTTAAAGAAATACATACAACTGTATAGGAAAGCCTATAAGAAGGTCATAAGGGCAGCAAAATTAATGCAAAACAATAACTTGATTTTAAATGCCCGAAATAAGACTAAAGCAGTGTGGCAAATAATCAATAAAACTCTTGGCACAAGCAGGCCTAAGAGTGTAGAATATCTTAAACTAAATGGTAAAGTTATAAACAATCCACAGCAAATTGCTGATATATTTAACGATCATTTTGTGAATTCAGCTGATCAAACGAAAAATACTGCTCACTCAAAAACAATGCAGAAACTCCCAAATCAAGGAGAAATAAACACAAAGTCTATGTTCTTATATCCAGTTTCTGTAGATGAGTTAATAGGAATAATTAAATCTTTATCAAACAGCAGTTCTTCAGGTATGGATGAAGTTCCTTCCATTGTAATTAAAAAAATGTGCGAAACATATCACATATCAACTTTGTTACCTTATAAATTTCTCGTTAGAAAACGGTATATTTCCCACACTACTTAAAAATGCTAAGGTTCTTCCAACTTTTAAAAAGGGTGGTGAGAATGTCATGACAAATTATCAACCTATTTCAGTGCTATCGATATTTTCAAAAATATTTGAGTCAGTCATGGCAAAACGTCTTAGCAAATTTTTAATAAATCATAATATTATCTCCACTTTTCAGCACGGATTTAAGAAGAATAAAAGTATTGATACCGCTTTATTTGATTTTCTTACAGATGTCTTGAAATCACTCGATAATAAGAATTATGTTATAGGTTTACTCATCGATCTGTCAAAGGCATTTGACAAAATTGATCACAATATTATGCTAAATAAATTGTCTCAATATGGCATACGTGGCGTAGCAAACCAGTGGTTTTCATCCTACCTAACAAATAGATGCCAAACTGTTCAAATTACAAAAGTTGAATCAAATCGATCCTGCACTTTCTTCTCAAAACAAACAAAAATTACCAGAGGTGTCCCTCAGGGCTCTATTATAAATCATAATATTATCTCGACTTTTCAGCACGGATTTCAGAAGAATAAAAGTATTGATACCGCTTTATTTGATTTTCTTACAGATGTCTTGAAATCACTCGATAATAAGAATTATGTTATAGGTTTATTCATCGATCTGTCAAAGGCATTAGACAAAATTGATCACAATATTATGCTAAATAAATTGTCTCAATATGGCATACGTGGCGTAGCAAACCAGTGGTTTTCATCCTACCTAACAAATAGATGCCAAACTGTTCAAATTACAAAAGTTGAATCAAATCGATCCTGCACTTTCTTCTCAAAACAAACAAAAATTACCAGAGGTGTCCCTCAGGGCTCTATTTTAGGCCCTACTCTATTCATAATTTACATAAATGATCTGATAAAAACTTTACACCCCACAAAATTCATGTTATATGCTGATGATATAAATATAGTTATTACTGAACAAGACCCAAATTTAGTATTGGTCAAGACAGAAAAGGTTATAAACAAAATAGTTACTTGGTTGAATGCAAATAACCTTCTCCTAAATACAGATAAAACAGTCGCAATTAACTTTCGTTTTCCAGGAAATAATCCATCCTTCCCTTCGCTAAACATTAATGGAAAACAAACTGAGTATTCTAATGCAACAAAATTACTTGGTGTTTACATCGATGATGATTTGTCTTGGCAAACCCATGTTAAAACATTAAATAAAAAAATGACTACTTTATGTTTTGCGTTCTTTAGGTTACGAGATACAGTTTCACGAAATTGCTTATTATCGATATACTATGCAAAAGTCCAATCACTCCTCAGTTTTGGAATTATCTTTTGGGGGTCAGCCGCATGCAGTCAGGAAACATTTCGGATACAAAAGAAAATACTACGAATAATATTCAGACTAAATAAAAGAACATCATGTAAACAAATATTTAGATCACAAAAAATTTTAACCCTTCCAAGCCTATACATATTTAAATGTATACACTTCGTGAAACAAAACAAACAGATGTTTATACAAACAAGAGATATTCATGCATACAACACGCGGCAATTAAACGACATTTACGTAGTACAACAAAATTACTCCAAGTACCAAAAAATGTTTATTTAAATTGTACGAGACTTTATAATATGTTACCATCACATTATAAAGAGGTAAATTTTAATACTCAAAACAAAATTCGTACTCTGTTACTTTCTAAAGCATATTATTCAGTTCAGGAATTTGCAAATGATAACGATGTATGAATATGATGTAATTATGTAATAAATTTAACATGTGATGTTTATTATAATTTTGTACTTCAAATAGTGTAATAAGCTGTAATTACAATTTGATTTATGTGCATGACAACTGTAGAACTTATAGGAGATACTCTCCGTACTGTAAGTCAAAACAGGCTAAATAAATAAATAAATAATACTGGGACAATCAGACGTAATCGTGAAGTTTTTTCAGTTTCTTAGACAGCTTTTACACAGCTTTTCATTTGATGAGGCAATCAAATCAATTACTTTTTCTTTGTCTACATTCTGGAATAAATCTTTTTATGTAAACATAAAAAGTAAAGAAGACAAATGGTTTCGACATATTGGTGTACGCACGAGACAACAGGTGAAGGTGAAAAAGCACAAGGGACCGTTATGGAATAAAGGGGTCCTTTGCTAAGTATCAAGTATTACTGAATTTCCTTGACGATTTGTTTAACACGGAGCCAAAAAATAATATGCTTGGAGAAAGGGAAATACACACGCAGAACCGTATATTCTAGAACCTAACCGAATAGAAGTTAAAAAACGCTATAAAAATTAAAGAAACAAAAATCTCCGGATGTAGACGAAATTTCGGTTGAATTAAATTCAACTTTAGGCAAAAAATTGTGAAACAAGATAACAGAAACTGATTCTCCTTATCTGGAACAAGGAAGAATTACCAGAAGAGTGGAAAGAATTGGTCCAATCACAAGAAAGGCGACAATACTGACTATAATCATTATCGAGGCATTTGTCTTCTGTCAGCATCCTATAAAATCCTTTCAAACATTCTATTAGCAAAATTGACCCAATACGCAGATGAAATTATTGGAGATTATCAGAGCGGATTTAGATGAAATCGATCACTGTCGACGAAATATTTACCACTCGACAAATACTAGAAGAGAAGTGGGAATACAATACCCCGGTACATCAATTATTTGTTGGTTTTAGAAAGGCTTATGACTCAGTTAGGAGAGAAACATTGTACAACATTCTTACAGAATTTGGAATACCGAGAAAGCTAATTAGATTAATTTGAATCCCAAAGTTGAGTGCGGGTGGGAAAATTTTTATCCACGACCTTTCACTTCGAGAATGACCTGAAACAAAGATGTGTGCTGTCGTCATTATTATTCAATTTTCTCCTGGAATACGCTATTAGGAAAATCAAAGATGACAATCAGAGCCTAGAGTTGAATGGTATTCACCAGGTTATTGCGTATAGGGATGCGCAGGAGACAAGATTTGAGGCTGTCTTGTCTCGAAAATGTGCTGTAAAAGTAATGTCTCGACTCGAAAAATGTATATTTCTCTATTGGAAAAGCCGTGTCTCGACTCGTCTCGTGCGCATCCTTAATGGCTTATGCTGATGATGTAAATTTAATAGGGGATGATATGAGAACAATAGAAAGAAATGCAGAAGTCTTATTAAACGCTTGCAGGGACATGGGTTTAGAAATAAATGCAGAGAAAACTAAATACATGGAAGTTGTTTTATATGGCTGCGAAACATGGTCGCTGACTCTGAGGCTCGAACGTGGACTGAAAGTATTTGAGAATAAGATCCTAAGACGAATATTCGAATTCAAGAGGAAAGGGAATTGGAATGTCGGAAACTTCATAGCGAGGAACTACGTAATTTATACGGTTTACCAAACACTGTTAGAGTCATCAAGTCTATGAGGCTCAGGCAGGCAGGTCATGTAGCCAGGATGGAAGAAAGTAGGAATACTTTTAAAGTCTTAACTGGAAGACCAATCGGAAAACAACCATTAGGAAGATCTAGGCGCAGATGAGAGGTCAATTTTAAGATGGATCTCGCAGAAATAGGATTACAGAGTAAAAAATAGATCCTGTTGGCTAAGGATAGAAGTCAGTGGAGAGCTTTAGTGAACGCGGCATTGAACCTCCAAATTCCATGGGTCATAGAATTAAAGAGAAGTGTTACTAGCCTGATATGAGCAAGGGGGCTCGAGGAAACTTCTTTCGGAAAGACGAACTTAAGCTTCGGCAACCTTTTTGGTAGGAAGACTCGGGAAAGCATTTGCGATCGCAAAAATTGGACCAAGGCCTTCAGGTCCTGCGCCTCGTGATCCCTGCGGGGCTCCCGTGGGCCTCGTGTCCTTGGCGATTGCCAAGTAGACAACGTTGCCAGTACAACATTGATTACAACTGTATTTCATGTAACATCATTTCGAATAAACAACTCAGTACTGAAATTGAAAATAGTCGTTCAATGAAAATTTCCATTATTAATAAGTGAGCTTTGTGGTGGACAGACACTGTGTGCGTGGGTTTTCTCAGGATTCTCCCGTTTCCTCCCACTCTTCATTCCACCATGTAATTCATTTCTTATAATCACCGGCTCTGTTGATCTAGCCGGCATAATCGAGGGACTAAAACTTAAAGATTTCATTTCATTTTTCTATTAGTAAAATTAATATAAGGTTATTATTGAATTGTTGTTGCGAATAAGCAGAAAATTGTAATTTAAAATATATATAGTTTGTTCAATGGATTCTGGTATTCAGTTTTATTCTATTCATTATGAAACAAAATGAAAAAAAAATAAAAAACTGATATAAATGGGTTAGACATTATTTGAAAGATATTCTTTATTTGTATAATAAATTAAATCAATCGGAAGACACTATATAATGAACTTCAGTTCAAATTTAAAAAAAAAAAACTGTGATTTCGAATTAAGTGTTAAATAAATTGTTTCTGGATTTCATGTTGTGGTCATGTCAATTCTTTTCTTTCGTGCTATGATTTATATATTTCTACATCTACGTCTAATAGAATATAGTCAGAGCTGATTGATACCAGCAGATACTGCTAGCTAGCAGATAATTTGATGATTTATTCGCAACTTAAAAAGTTTGTATTGTTTTTTTTTTTCAAAAGAGTAGAAAGGCACTGACCACACTGACCATATTTATACTTGTGCATTAATACTTGCGTATTTCTAAAGTAATACAGTGTGATTATTTAATTTCAACTTAGAAGCTGTATTGATTCAATTTAATTATTTGTAAAGAGGACACGCCTGTAGTCTCATTACGATTTGAATATTCATATTTGTGTAATTACATACTTAGTTAACGGCAAACTAAAAAATAAGTTAAATGTAAATAAGTAGAGTTTTAAATTAAGTACAATTGTAACCTATAATGTACAGCTGACCTTGAGCAACAAGTAAACTTCCAATGAGTAAAACAATTTTTCTATGTGTTACTACTTTCAATTCCATTAGTACTGTGTTACTTACTCAGAAGTGATATTACGTAAAGGACAGTTTCAGAGAAAGCTGATTTAAGTTTTAAAATCAATAGTCGCCAACTTTGTCACTTCTTGATTTTTTAATATCTAGGTACCTAGGTATTGTACGAGACTGTTGATCACACAGTGAAATTGTTACCATGATCTCATTTCGTATTCAGAAGAAACATTAACACTGTGACCATAAAATTGAGAACTAAATCGTTAATAATAGTGCTTTAGTATTAATGTTCATGATTAGCGTAGAGCATACCTTTACTTGAAAATTAAACAAGTATTCCCAGTATATATTATCCTGTTCCTTATTAGGTGAACTCGATCATATGAGAACTATTGCTGTTCATGGTAGATGCTTCGTTCAATATTACACACAGACCAAAACAATTATAGTTGATGTATTAAGGGCTA
Organism: Thermobia domestica; assembly: GCF_964235325.1. Classification (NCBI taxonomy): domain Eukaryota; kingdom Metazoa; phylum Arthropoda; class Insecta; order Zygentoma; family Lepismatidae; genus Thermobia; species Thermobia domestica. Next base: position 93,430,094 of record NC_137465.1, read on the forward strand.
TTCTCCCTCCTCCTGTAATCTCTATATTGATTACTCTAGTATTTATTCAGCTCTATCGTTGTCAACAACACTAATGTAATAACTGGCTTAGCGGTAAGTTTCATATTTACAATAAACATCTTATCATTATTTCTAGTCTCCGTAAGAACGTATATAAGAATAAAATATCTACTCCCATAGTTATTACCAAAAATACGAGGGGGTGCTGAATAATTCCTGCCTTTACCAAGAAAAACTAGCATCAGAGATCCGAGATGTTACACATTATTCAACGTATTCCCTACTGAGATAAATGTATTTTTGACAGCTTTGTTGAAAATTTACTAGCTCATGAAAAAAAAAAAAAGAATTAATGGTCCCTCAAAGCAGCTCGTAGGCAGGATGGCAGGAATGTCCCTAAAACGGCGACCCTTCAGGTGTATTTTTAGGTAGGGAAATAAGAAATACTTAGAATTTGCCAGGTCTGGGTAGTAAGGTACGTGTTGGACCAGCTGGAATCCCAGGGTGAGTAATTTGGCAGAAACAATGTTGGAATTGTGCACAGGTGCATTATCGTGCAACATCATGATCTTTTTTTATGAGCTTTACAACGGCATTTCATCTTAATTGCCTGTTTCAGCTAAAACATTAGCATAATACTCTTTGGTGACGGAGGCACCATTTCGTAGTCGAACATTATAATGCCATCTTTGTCCCAAAAAATGGACGCTATGACTTTTTTTTTTTTGCCGACTTTTGTGTATGGTATTTTTGAAGCGGAGCGAAAGACTGCACCATTCCTTTGACTGTTCCTTAGTTTCAGGATCATAGATATGGAGCCAGGTTTCATCCTGTCACTAGTCTAGCGAAAATATTACTTTTTTTTTTTTTAATTCAAAATGAGCCAAGGTATTTTTCGGAGCTTTGATACATTCCTTCTTTTGATCCTTACTCAAAAGTTTCGGCACCCATTTCCCAGAAAGCTTGCGCATGTTTAGGGCTGTTTCGTTTGGAAAACTTCCTTAGAAAAATGTACTTTTTTAAGCAAAAGTCAAATTGAATGTTGTACAGTGTTTTCCAAAATAAGGTTTGAGCTGAAAAGAGTGCCAATCAACAGTGCTGGCTAGTGCTACAATTACACCGTAAATACTCTTATGTATGACAAAAAATTAACAAATTTATGTATCGATCATGCTTAACATAAAACTATAATCGACATTTTTTGAAAATACCTTTCTGGATAACAAAAAGAGTGTAAACATTTTGTACTACACCAGTTCTACAAGCACAATGTTAGTGCTGCTACGTAAGACACGTTATTCACAAATATAAGTTGCGATTCTGGCTTGACTGAATGTGCGAATCGTCATAGCTACGTTAGCAATGCAAGCATAATGTTAGTGTTCCAATGTACGGAGATTTAGTAATTAATTAAAGTGAATTCAACTCAGAAACGTCTCTTTAATTTATTAATAACTTTCAGTACATAGTAATATTAACACTGTACTTTTTGTTGTCATCAAAGTTACGTTAGAAAATGACTATTCTAATTTGATGCGATACCAGAGACCAGACTAACTTGTTAGTAACTTTCTGTACCTAACAGCACCAACTGGAACTAACGTAGCACTACCGATTAGTATAACTTTTATAATGATTTCTAGATGCGGCAATTTCGATTTGAAGAGCAATGAACCATCGCTTGTTTGATTCCAGTTCTCCGAAACAAGTTCTTTCTTTACTAAAAGGCACCTAGAAAACATAATTCTCCCTCATAAATTACAAACAAAAGGCTACAAAATGTTTCTGTAAGACATATGAAGTATCGGATAAATATTTTGCGCAAATTTACTCAATTAAAATTCTGCACAATTTCAATAAAAGACATTCCTTCTTCTTGTTGTACGTTGCGTCTAAATGTAAAATTATATTGAGAATTAAACAGAAATTTATTAAATACTTTGAATCTGAGCTGTATAATTTATCTTCAGTCAATGAGAACTAACTGTATGTCATTTGTACGACATACTGGGAATTGAGGTTCAAGTAGTCCCTCAATTTTAATTTCTTCGGACAAAATTAATTTTTTGTTAAATTCACTACAAACCAAATACTCTTATAAGTTATACGAAAATCATGTGTATGGGGAGGTTTAATATCTGATTCGAGGGTATGCTTGATTTGGGTACCAATTTGCTATAATAATTCCTCGTAATCTAAGACGGTAGAAACGAAACATATGGTACAACCAGATACAAACAAAAGTCATTCAAATGAGCCAACTAAATTCGAGGGCTTTCTGAACAGCTTTACCTGTTGGTTAATATAAAAATAACCCTCTTATTTTTATTTGCAAAGATATCAGAACTTTCGGTGAGTGCTCCTCTATTCCTTATCTACAGCGTCACATAGCAGGGGTTGTTGTCACCTGTCCACATAATGAATAGTCGTGGCCAAGATGGTGACTGGTATGCACGTATGGTTAAAACTGAGAGCAGTAATTGAATTTTGGGTAGTAGAAGGAGTTTATCCCACCCACATTTTTCACCGGATGCAACTTGTGTACGGTAACCTCTGCGTGGACGAGACTACCGTTTGATGATGGACCAACGTAGTCAGAGGAACCGACCCAAAGTGTTTTAATCTTACTGACAAGCCTCGTTCTGGAAGGCTAATAACTGCCATCGATATGATTCATAAAGAGACGGTTGTCAAGATGATCCACGAAACTTGACTAATCAAGCAGAGGAACATTGTCCTGCATCTCGACATCTTTAAGGAACGAGTAGGGTTAATAATGAGAAAACTGCAGAAGTATCACAAAATGTGCGAAGTACCACAAGACGGGTTCAAAGGATACTAACAGAGGAGATGAAAGCCACGAGGAAACGGATGTATGAAGAAAGTCTGCGACAATACGAGTTGACGGCAACGCTTTCATGTGAAAAATCATCAATGGTTACAAGTCGTGGGCAAAGCGCTATGATCCAACAGTGAAGAGACAGTCCATGGAAGATTCTTAAAACTGTTTTCCTACTTCAAAACTCAAGGTCTGTACATCTGCTGGAAAATTCATGCTTACTCTATTTTTCTTACCGAGTCCATACCTCGTTTCTTATCAAGGGCACCACCGTGAGCTCAGAGTGGTACATCGAATGTCTAAACTAGCTATAGGCTCGATTGATACGCGTCAGGAATGATAATGGAGCCCCTCTGCTATTACATGAGAACTCACAGCAGCAAGCTGACCACCGATGCAACATTGAAGCTTATATATACTATCATCCCACACTCCATACGATCTTGATACATAATATATTCAGGGAATTATGTGCACTTTCGCTGTCTAAGCAAATAGCATGCTGCATTATCATGGGTTTGGCCTTTTTATTTACGAACATTCGATCATTGCCCCAACACCAACACCAGCACCAACACCAACTTGCTCTTAGAAGAAAATATTGATGTTTTCGTTTTGAATGAAACGGTTTCAAAATCATCAATGCCATCATGATTTCGATGGTATCAACTTTTGCCCTATGACTTTCAACGAGAAAATACACGTGCACAAAGTGGAGTTACAATTGGGTTCAATAATAAATTGTCCTATCGGCAACATCAAATTTAGCTTACTTATCATCCCCCTGAACATCTTATAGCAAACATCTATCTACTTAACACCGCAATTACGATAGCAACAACCATGTACGTTCGGACACGTGATACTACTCTAGTATTTCACACACTTGTTTCAAACATAAAGACATCTTCTGATGCTGGCAGACATCAATATCCATTGCCGTTCTGATAGAGAAGAGTCAGTTTGCAGACTATATAGCATTTCATTTACTGTGTCATATATATCTCCCTCCGAAACACACTAGACCAAGTAGCCAAACTGTCCCAGATGTTTTCTTTCTACAACTTCAGTCATAGATAGATGTCACATAGAAGTAATATATTGCATAGATAGTAATCATTTATCGGTGAAAATCACTGTCAACAATGCCCGTAAAATATTTCTCCGACAGCAGAATGAATAATATTTTTATATGACAAAGGGAATTGGCAGAAACATCGCTAGGATATTGACACTGCCTTAGAAACTGTACGACGAACAGATATAGAGAAGGTTGTAAGTACAACTATAACACGAATGCCATCAACATCAGCACGTAACAATATTCCTACTTATCACGGTAAAACAGCCTATTTTGCCACCGCAATATTTGCATTTAGTCAGAAGATTATAGACAGTATGAGCGCACTCGTAATCCTGAATATTTAACACAGGCACGTAGATGGCAACGTACTGTGCACAATTATATTATTGCCCATAAGCAGTTGACGTGGCAAAACACATGCGTTCAACTGAGCGATGAAACTCATACCACATGCTATTGGAAAATGTTTGATCAATTGACAGGACAACGAACAACAAGATATCTACTGTTTCAAAACAACCATCCTTTATAATTCAGATCACGATAAATCCAACGCTTTTGTCTCTCACTTACAAACTGTGTTCACTCCGCCTGTAGAACAACTAGTTCTAGATTCTCTGAAACTACCATCTCTCAGCTATTGCATCGATCATTTACACATACCTTAGGTGAGCCTCGATTATTAACAGTATCTGTTACTTCTGACGAAATTCAAAAAAGTATCAAAGGAAAACGTAACAGAGAGCCTGGTTTTCACCAAATATCTTACCGACTTATCAAGGAATGCTCAGTGCAGTTTTCTCTCCTTCTCGCAGCTATCTATACTTTTATTCTCCGTGCGGAAAGTTCCCAGTTGTATGTATGCATGTTCCTAAAACCGAATAAGCCTCCAAATTGTGTTAGTTCGATACAACTGTCTGCAACACTGGGAAAAGTGTTGGAAAACATTCTAGTGAAACGTTTACATCCATATTTAGATGACCGTCAACTCCTTCCAACTTTCCAGACCAGATTTCTATCATCATACAGTATTAATGATCAGTTGCTTCACCTGTTGACAACATTTGTTGTTAATTAGTATAATAGGTCACCATCGTGTTGTCTAATTTTAATGGATTTGAGGAGATTTGATCGAATTTAACACCATAGTTTATTTTATAAGTTGCTTTGGACTTTCCCTTACTTACGTTAGAGTAATTTCTCATTCATACTCAATCAAACTGCATATATCTGTAGCAACAATTCCTATCTTCCCATATAACAATTCATCCTATCTTCCAATATACCCAAGTGCCTCAAGGATAGAGCAAGTCACCTCTTCTCTACATTTTATATGCATCAGACGTTCCAGTACCTGTTCCACCTACTTATTTATTCAAATATGCTGAAGCCGCTTTTTTAACTCTCCTTTTAACTCTCTTAATAACTATACAACAAATTAATAGAAGATTACAACTCACAGTTAACAACTTTCTTGAGTGGTTTAAGAAATGGAAGCTCACCATAAGCGAAGAGAAAACTCAGACCCTAGTAATCATACCCCCTAAATGCCGCAGAAAGTTCACCATAACCCTAATCTGCTTGATTTCACTGTCGGAAACACACAGATTAGAATAAACTAAAGCAGATACATATCTATGAATAACGTACGATAATAAATTAGAATGGATTGCTCATTTCCAGAGACTTGTACTTAAAGCAGGAAATAGGCTGCAATTGCTTCGCAGGCTAGGACAGTATTGGTGCTAAACTCAAAGTTGCTCATCACCACATAGAAAGAGTTCATGCGCAACATTCTTATATTTGGCCATACTGCTTGGTCTCCAGCTCAATCTAAGTTCTACAATAGGCACGAAATTATACAGCGTCATGGAGTACGCTTAGCATACCGCATCAAATTACCTTATTCTAAGAGAAATATACAATCGAAAACTTTCCACCACTTTTAGAACATATCTCACTCTTACCTAAGCGATATAGCCAGATGCATAGAATCTCATAAATATATTTTTCTGGACAGAATTTTCATAGACTCTGAGCAGGATTCCAGTTTCAAATATTGCCATATACGTATCACTAAGTATATTGACCACACTTCACGTACAAAAAATACATCCCTATGAATCACTTACAACGCCATCTTTCACTCCCGACCAACCGGTTTCCAATAAGAGATCGAAAAGCTCAGTTCGTATCTTCAGTTCACCAACAAAAGACGTACGAGAACCACGCCCTGTATACGTAGTCCTTAAAACGAGCTTTTAGTACTCTCACCCAGTGTTCGAGTAATCATTACAAGGAATTAAAAGATACGATCCCTCAAAATACAAGTTGTTAACCAAATGATCGAATTAAAGAAATGTCCCGCATGAATAAAGTTTATTCCCTCTCGTCTTTAATATGATCACAGTATAGCAGTTCTATTGAGTATGTCTAACATTCCATTTGTGAAAAATAATATGATCTCAATCAGATTTAGCAATGATTATTATTGTAAATAATATTATGTAATTAAATAAATAAAAATTGCTCCGATAAATATTTGGGTTCGAGACTAATTTTGTTTTGTAGTCTGACCACAGCATAGCTATTCTAATCAGCTTCATATCGAAGCGATCCATAAAAAGTATTACGAATATTATAAAGATACGATAGAATTAAAATAATAATATTATGAGTATCCCTATAAAGAAATCATGTGATACAGGTCATTCAAATTTTTCTAGAATCTACACCATCTTTCCTAACGGTCAACCTTTCCAGCAACCGTCTGACCACCTAACGGTCTGGTAATAAATCTTTCTCCTCCCAGGGACCTGTCCGACCACACTGACAACAAATTCGTCAGCTTACCAGTTTAATTAGACCCACTGCTGCTCTATTGTTGACGATAAGACGCTCCAGGACTTCTCTAGTTTTGTATTCTCACTTTTCCACAAGTTTATAAAACTGCACTTTGACTATCTCACAGTGTTCATAATCGACGTAAATCAACCGTCAGCAAGGCCCTAAAGTATTAGTCATGCTTGGACCACTACCAGTGCTAAAATTGGGTGGCTTCAACAGCATCATAATCTGTTGTGCATGTTTCATGAAAATCAGAAAATTTTTATGGAATTTTCCATGAGCAAATTTTTTCTCTTTTTCAAACCAAGGATGTAGAATAAGTGTTCCTGGCCACTATTTGCAGTTTTCACCTTCAATCAGAGCACTGAATCGTAAGCTTAAATTTCTCTATATTGTCCGAAAATCAAGTAAATTCTATCATTGTTATCATAGGAAGTATAATTTTAAACTGGGTCAGTTTAAAGTAAGTCAGTTTACTCTTGATACTGAGTTATTTCAATCCCAATCCGTGAGGGTTATTGCAAAGCTCAAGAAACATTGCCAATATACTGCATCAGAACAGAATGTTTTAAAACTTTTTCGTGGTTGTTTTTAAATCAGGTGGTTTAGAGTCACTCTCTTATCCCGAATTCAATTTAATCACAAGCAAAGAGAATGCTTGTGTAGCCCCAGAAAATATTTAGTAACGCATCAAATTTGGATGTCTACTTCATGAAATTTGATGTAGAACAAATTTTAATCGGGTGAGGAGGTATCTGGTATTTAATTGATTAATTGGAGACATTTCATTCTTTTTATTCTTGACTGTTTCACACCAAATATATTTGTCATATTTATGCATTGTTTGAGGAATTTGAGAAGAAAAATAGTTGCCTATGCGCAGCGGCACAAATCTGTTTTCAACGGTCTCCTACCAGATATGGGGAGGATTTAAATTGGTAAAAGGTAAGATGACAACATCGTACGAGCAAGAAGAAGAGAAAAACTTACTTCTACAGTGTAAGACATTATTATTATTAACAAAGATGATGGTAATAAATTTTAAAGATAGAAATATAAATAAACAAAACTCACATCCTACCTACGCATTTCTTGTCCGAAATCACCTATATATATATATATAGGGTGAGTCAAGTGTTACAAGCCAATATCTCGGAAACTATACATCAAATAAGAAAAATGTTTAGAGTCAATATACAATACGGAAGGGCGTAAAAATGTGTCAAACGCGAGGTATATGCAGGGTGAGTCAAAATAATTTTCCAAGCTATTATCTCGCGAACTATACATGAAATAACAAAAAATGTTATGAGTTAATGTACAATACAGAGGGGTCTAAAAATGGATCAAACGCGAGGTTTCCCCTATTTCGCGGGAGGTTTCCCCTGTTGTCGCGGTGTCTCCAGGGTGCCCATCATGGGGCCCTGGGACCAACTTGAAAATGGGAATATAGGTCGAGTGATACCTTGTTGGATAGATCGTGGAAAACAAACAGCTTAGTACGAAATTTGTTTTGATTTCTGTCAAGCCTGTTTTAAAATGACTGCCGATAATGATTCCACGTTCAGATACAAAGCGCAGTGTTCAAATTGAGTGTTAGAAGCCAATATCCCGTGAACTATGCATCAAATAAGAAAAGTGTTAAGAGTTAATGTACAATACAAACCGCCAAAAATATGAATGAAACACGAGGTTCCCCCGCCTCCCATTTTGGAGGAAGGGTTGAACGTAGAATTGCCCAATGGCAACACAGGGCGAGCGATACCTTCTTTGATAGATCCCGAAATACCAAACAGCTTAGTACAAAATTTTCGGCGGTCATTTTGAAACCTGCTTGCTCGAAGTCCAAACAAATTTTGTACTAAGGTGATTGGTTTTCCACGATGTATCAAACAAAGTGTCAGTAGACCTATATGCCCATTTGAAATTTTGAAGTTGGTCCCGCGGTCTCATGATGGGGACCCTGGGGACACCGCGACAACACCACTTCACGTTGTCAATGGCTTTTTACTTTTTTGTTTCATCTTTTTCTACTCAACCGTTTCTAATTTATGAGTACGGAAATTTTATCTAATACGGGACCATTTTGGGTGGCCATCTTGAAAACAGTACCCCATGTCAAAAATTGTTTTCTACAAACATTTTTCAATTTTCCAAGCTCTTTCGAACCAGATATCACTTGACCTTTGTTCCCACTTGAAAAGTTCACGCCTACCCCCTTCCCCCGAAATGGTGGGCGGGGAAACCTTGTATTTAACTCATCTCTAAAGCCCCTTTGTATTGTACATTAGGTCTTAATATTTTTTATGTATAGTTCGCTAGGTATAGGCTTGTAACACTTATTTTGCCAGACCCTGTATATACATGTACGGCATAATAAACATCCGCCATTTTAATCAGTGCTAGTATCAGGTAATATCATTCATACAGTAGTATTGAGTTTAATCATAACAGTGTACCCTCATGCGCAAAAAAAAAAAAAAAAAAATGCGCGTATACTGTAACCTACGATTTTTTCGCAATTATTCCATTTTCCTTACGTATATGCGTAAAATTCTGTATTAGTAATTGGATATAATTGAAAGCTATCCATCTAAGAGGATATTTTCAAAAAAGATAATAAAATAATAGAAAATGTAAGCAAAAAACAAAATTATGCTCGCTTTTGTGTATACCGTTTTCGAGGGATTTTGCAGTAGCAGAGCACGATTGCAGATGAAATAACACGATTGGTAAGGGGAGAGCTGAATCAAGAAACTTGAAAGTGGAGTAAAATATTGCATTTATTGGCTTAAATCTAAGGTTTAAATTGTCTGAAAAATATAAATTAGCTTCTGTAACCAAGATGTTGTACGGAAATATAGAAACAAAGAGGAAAACTGTTTTCTTAAGTTTAGAAGTGACATGCTCTATAGCCAAGAGCAATTATTTGTTAAGAAAAAGTCAGGCAACAAAAGGTAGTGTCTGTGGTCAACTGGTAGTTCTTACGCTGTTTTGACACCAGATCGAATCGCATCCCATCCCTTTTTTTTAAAAAAAAAAACATTATAGAAAGTGTACAGTTTTTATTTTAATAAGAACCGAAAGAATACAATAAAGAAATAATATTTTGTTTCTTCTGATGATATATTTATTTATTCCAGTTTCATTTACATATATTCGTTTTAAGACTTTACTTTATAGTCTTAAGTGATTTGTGATCACACCCACAAATATAGCTAGTGATTGAAAGATGTTTTCTCCACAAATATTTTACAGGTTTAGGTGCATGAAACACCGATACGCCATGGTCTGGCTTATCTGAGTTTCCTTTATTCCACATACTGTATTATTCGACATATCATTGCAGGCAAAAAGTAGCATCAATCGGCAAGAAGAACTGCAAGTTGTGGTCTTACTCTGCTTTTTATGCTCTGGACCCTCTCGCCTAGCAAGCCCGTCTACACAATGCCTCATATGTCTATCATTCAATGCAGGTACTTATCCAGGTTTTCTTTTCTGAGTGGACCCAAACCTCGTAAGCACGTAATTCTAATGTTTCAAAAATATCAATATCACTAATGGTAATAATAATAATAATAATAATAATAATAATAATAATAATAATAATAATAATAATAATAATAATAATAATGTGGTGTTAGGTTTGGTGTTAATGATTTATAAATGTGGTTAATTATTTGTTGTTAATATTACCACAATTTGGTTGATTTGGGTTTTCGTGATAGCAAACCAGACAACCAGTTAAATAAATATACTTAACATATGTTATT